>NC_092189.1:8075832-9438332 GCF_043641665.1 Enoplosus armatus | reverse complement strand
TTTGCTACTTTTATATGAATCTATGATAGTAAACTGAATATCTTGGGTTTTGGACTGTTGGGCTACAAACAATAAATCAATTAATCAGGATCTGCAGATGAATTGATAATGAAAATAATTGTTGTTTCTAGGATGCTACCAAAATATTGAGACAGTATCAAGGCTCTGCTTTGGACTTGTGTACAACGTAGATGTGTGTGTGTGTGTGTATACAGGAACAATAATGAGGGTAAAAGTAATGAAGCAATATATAATTTCAGTGCAATAGAGCATGCCCAGTAGCATAATGTGGCTTAATGTATCTGCACACAGCATTGTTCGTGTAAAGCACAGAAACACACACATACATGCTGAAAGACTTTCCATCTAGGATTCATTTGTCTGTTTGTCTGTGTACTTCTCACACTCACACTCACACACACACGCACATACACACACACACACACACACACACGCACGCACGCACGCACGCACGCACGCACGCACGCACGCACACACACACACACACACACACACACACACACACACACACACACACACACACACACACACACACACGCACACACACACACACACTTGTGCACGTGTGTGATGTAAAGGCTTTCTGGAGCATGAAATAAGCTTTCCTAGGGAACAGCGAAGAAGAGAGTGGCTGACGTCCCCTGCTATTTCTTAATTAAGTACACACAACTCTCATCTTAAAATCGTAAATGTCACCTCAGAGCTTCTGGCTACCGTTCCAGTCCTTCCTCTTGGTTATGGCTCTTAAGTAAAATGCTGAGGTGCAGTCTGAGTAATGCAGCACTTGGCCATACTCTTAATAAGTTGCTCTGAGTGAAGGATTCTGTAGTTACAGCGGAGGGTCATTCATTATTTTGTATTCCCAAAGACAAACCAGAAGAGTGAAATTTTGTTCATAATGTCACAGTGAAAAAAAATGCTCATGCAGTGTATCAACTGTCAAAACACAACATTTTCCCAAGAGATTCTATTCCAAACAGGTAAATAGATTCTCTATTCTCCTCCTTCTCCCCTCCCTCTACTCCTTCTGCCTGTATATCACTCCCAAGGATGTGTGTGTGTGTGTGTGTGTGTGTGTGTGTGTGTGTGTGTGTGTGTGTGTGTGCGTGTGTGCATGATGTGCTCTGGACTGTGATGAGCCGAGAGGAGGCAGCTCAACGATAAGAAACATATCAGTGCCCAGCACCTGCCTGCCTGCCTGCCTCCTGACTGACTGACTGACTACATAAGCTGCATGCATGTGGAGCCCCCTCTCATTGTAACAGCAAAAATCCCAAAACTATAACAAGGAAATAAAGTGGAGTGTGCAGACTTTAAGGCTCGGTTTTGCCAGTGAATGCATTTTCTCCCTGCGTGCCGCGAAAATTAACCACATCAAACAAATTTGAGTTGAAATAGAATTTCCATTATTTGCTGCTCTGACTTCAACATGTGATCAATCCTGAGGAAAGATGAGAGCAGGAAAGTTGTAGCTTTGAAGATGAAGCTGCTTTGAGCAAACCTCAAAAACAAACAATTATGTCTGAGCCCCACGAGCCTCAGTACATTTGTCACTGTGTAACAAAAGGCTGCAGTCATTTTGCTGACAGGTTAGCTTCTGTCAGTACAGTTATACGCCTTTCAACTTGTTTTACCTGCTCTATAATGGCCCTGCCAACTCTGATCATGTGTTGCCAATACATAAGGCTTCCTTTTATTGGGACACTCGAAATATCTTGTGTCTTTTCTGTAGCGCCTGACTTTATTACCTTGAATGTTTCATAAGCACATAATCTGTCACTCGAGTCACTGTTTGTGCTCTGTTTGGTTTGGTTTGTGTCTGCAGCTCAGTGGAGCGGCAGAAAGAAGGCTGTTAATGTCATTTAGTACATGGTATCACAGAGCACAGCTGTTAATTATCTTAATGCAATCAGACATTTGTTTGTCCTCAGTTCAGAGTAAAAGGCTTGTGCACTCACATGCCTGCAAACATCTCAGGCTTCCAGACATTGCTAGCATTGCTACCACTAACACCAACCACTGTGTCTAATTTGATTACGCTTAAACTGTATCCCATGCAAAACCTTGTATGTTTCTCCCCACACAAACCATAACCAAGGTCATCTAATTTGCCCACCTCTCCCTGACTTCCCTGCTGTTCCTTCCTTTCTTCAGCCCCACACCCAAATACATGTATACAATAGCTGTGTTGCACTAACCTCTCAGTGCCCCTGTCACAACACCACCACTTTGCAATCAACTTTGCTTTCTCAAACTTCACACACATGGCTGAGCACACGCTATCACACAATGCTGAAGAGGAGAGGAGAGGAGCTGTGACGATGAGCTGAGACAGGGCCGGGGCCTCAAGGAGAGAGGCGATGAGCAGCCAGTGAACACCTCTAAGCCACTCCACACCTTAGAGACAAGGATCTTAATTTAACATTAAATGTTAGATGTGTCATTCATGGCATTTTCCATCACTTTTATGACAGCCTTTGCACATAATTATGAAAAGATGGATACATTTTTGTAGCTGTTGAAAAGGAAAAATTATATTCCTGAGAAGAACAGCTGAAATTACGACAAAGTGACAAGCTTACACAAAAGAGACCAATGCTTATTATCTGGGACTCAAATAGACTCATATTTTTCCTATTCTCGCCTTCACCATCATGACACAAATGTTCCCCAGTGCACTGTAGGTGCTGTGCACCACTCTTTATGCAATAGAGACGATTTTACTGATTGATCCCTTCAAATGCTCCTGCGAAAGGTTCAATATGACAGACCACCCAGAGCATTACCTGCAATCTTGTTGATTATCTCCCCATTCACATCGATTATCATGTGGTTGCCTCCCCCCTCATACTCAGTTATCACTCTGTTGTTGCTGATACGGAGCTACGTTATTGATCGTAGCCCATTAACAGGGACAAAAGTGCAAAGTTGCTGCCTGATTCATCACAGCTCATGGCAGAGCCATCACTCAGTGGGCCACCTACACTTGCAACTGGAATAAATATCCATCCACAAGTGAACTTAACACCTTTAAAATAAATTGAAATGAGTTTAACAGAGTGTGAATGCTGCAAGATTCCAAACAGATCTAAAGTGTAACAATTATTGTCAAAAACAAAGCAAAAAAAGTGAAAAGGGAATTATATGATATATTATATATATATTATATGCCATGTTCTGAAAATCTTTATTCTCTGATTTCTCCATTAATTGTGCTGGTTGCACGCCTACAGAATTAATAATAAAACTGTACATTTTACTGGGCTTTGTACTGTGCCATTTTGCATCACCAGCTGGAACAACAAACAAACATTTGTTGGTGAAATGGTCAATATATCATTGCTGCAGAGGGACAGTGTCATTGATTAAAGGAGTGGCTTAGCGCCAAGAGAAATTCATTGAACATACTTATTTACTCTTTGTAAGATAGTTCTTTCAAATATTGAACACCCTGACTAATGCTAGCGAACGCATTACACATGACAATGACAACCGCAACAAGAGTTGCGAGCAGTCAGCGGTTCTGCTTCAATGCAATAGTCAAGCTCTTTTCGATATGTGCACCACAGTAGGCTACATATTCCTCTCTCCTCTCCTTTGCCCAGGGTGCATTAAATGGATTAAAGCACTAAGAGCAGCCAAGCATATATTCATTTCCTCCACACTGAGGGTAGCAGCAGACAGCAGACAGCATATTATGGAGTGTCACAACGTCCCTGGACCATCTCGCCAAATCAAAGACGGAAGATTAAAATCTTTAGAGTAGATACAATCTTCTTCATTTAGCGGCTTTGATGCAGCAGCGTTTGTTTGCTTTTTGCCCAACATAAGCAGGAGTTACCACACTCACATGGGAGAAAAGATATGAATGTATTAAACAAAGAATAGGCCTATGTCGTGCAGTATTTTTCTGCACAATTGATCATATTAAATTTGTATCAATATTCAGTGTAACGCCTGAACAGGCACTTTATAACAACAGAATCATACTCAAGGAACTTGACTGATGCCTTACCTACCTTACCTCTGCCTTATCCTAACAAAACTGAAATGGATTCTCTTGTAATATCTTTATATATAGTCACTGTGACGATGATCACACAATGCTAACAATGATTTGATCGAATCAATCAACTCGCTAACTGCCACTAGGGGTCACTGGACATTGCCTACAAATTACATTAACATACAATACATTTGCTTTGGTGTATATGTAATGGAGGAAACGTTATTGTTGCCTGGATTACGTTCACTGGTAATATTTTGTGACAATACAGGAAGTGCAATTTCTTATAAGAAGCAAAAAGTAATTAAGAGGAGGTCGCCGTGGATGGTTGGATGTACATTACAAAGCTTATAAGTTTGACACCAGACATTGCAGTTTGAGTCCCTTGTTAAGGCAGTTTCAGACCGAACACACGAGAGTGAATAATTTCCATGAGGTAGAACGCAAATTTAAAGAGCAGCGCGGAAAGCAGCTAACTAGGATGCTACAGACTACACCAGAACGTAGAAACGCACAGTAGGACTTTTCTAATATACTTTTTTACTCAAGTCTCGTTACAATCAGAGAGTAGAGTTACATAAACCTATTCTTTGCTGTTATAACTTCCACTTCCTGTCAATGCCGAGATCCAACTGGACGGGTGTTGTGAAGCTCAGTGTATTTGGAGTCAATGTCCATTTTGGTTTGTTGGAAACATGTTGGAAAATAATCGTAATGCAAGCTACTATCACTCGCACAGCTGCCCAGGAGAGCACAGCAGCAATGTTGAACATTTGGTGCTTTTAGTGTGAAATTTACATCTAAATCATACACATCTCGTTAAGGTCAGATCTTAAGTTATCACATCCTGTCTCATGTTTCAAGTCAGCGTTGACTTTTCCAAAACAGAACCGAGGCCACAATCTTCTCACTGACATTTAAGTGCTTTGAGTAGACCAGGTATTGTAAGGAAAACAAATTGCATACACTGACAGTGAATGTTATGCAGATACATTTGCAGATATTTCATTATGTTGATAAGAAAAAGGAATCTGTCAAATCAAAAAAGCAGATATACAGTAGGTTAAACCTGCTGTTTAACTGAGGTTTCACACCTTGACCACACCACGCGGCACTATCAACCAACATGTGCTGTAAAGTGAATGGCAAAATTACATTAGAATATCTGTTTATCATAAAGTAAAATGATGATACTTCAGTAGAGATGATGTTCCACTCTTTAAGAAAAGCCCTGCAGCCACAGTGGATGCTGACTAATGCACCCAAAAAAGATGGCCATGCAGTTGTTGATATAATAATTAATAAAAATGACATTTGAATTTCTTACTTTGCTCAAGTGAGATAGCCAGATGGAGAAATGTGGTTTAGAAATTGACTGTGGCAACACATTGGAAAACCTCAAAAAGAACAAAAGCCATACAATTGCTGCACAGTGCTTGGCCTGATCCAAGCCGAGGCAGGGGACGAGTGGGGCCTGGCTGAACCCAAGCAGGCAGGCAGCAGGGGCATGGCAACCCAGCAGGCCAGATAATTACACACCCTGATGGTGCAGCCACTTGGTATTCTCTGCACACCCACTAAAACATACCAGCACTAGATAAGTCGGTGGTAAGAGAGTGAGACGGAGGGAAAGAAAGGGAGGGAGAGCTGCTACAGAAGCTCCCAGACCAGCCAGGCCCAGACCACAGGGAGGCTGGCTTACAAATCAACCCCATGCCTTGGTCTGAACCAGAGCCTTCTGAAAGACAAAACCAACACGCTATGCTAAAGGACTCCAACTCTCTCCATGATGCATGCCTCATTTTACTCAGTGATGTGTAATCTTCACCTTGTCATGTCAATAAATACAAGCGCTCTCCTGGTCAGGATGCAGATGGGGAAAAGCAGTGATAACAAACACAGACGATGCACTTCAGTGAGTAGTGAGGTAGAGGGGTTTATGAGGTGTTGTACTAGTGTGTCCACACCTTGTCATTACTATATGTAAATGCAAAATATTGGCAGAACTGTTGTACTAACTGTTGTTACAGCAAAGCTAATCAATATTCTGTCTTCTGCTTCTTGTGTTGCTGTGAAATGTATAAAGGAGGAAAATGGAGCTGAGGACATCACCTGTTGCGCAGTTAAGCACAATGCATGAATTAATATTACAGAGAGAGAGTTTGTGGAAATGTGAGTCAGAAAATGTGTTTACACTGTGTGAAATGCATAACTGAATATTAGTCAGAAGCACAAACACAGAAAAGGTGTGGGGAAATGAGCTGCATGCTGCACACTGCAGGAGAAGACCACTATTGGTAGTCACAAAAGGGCGGAGTTGGGAGGGGCGTGAGGGTGATATGTAATGGGTGGCAGCGATAGGAGGAGGGGGAGGAGGGGGAGGCAGCCATGCTGTATTTGGTAGAGAATGAGTGTCATTCTGTGTGGTTCCGCTGTCAGGCGAGCTGCTGAGAGCTGTGTGCTTCACTGAAGGGTGACAGAAAAGAGACAGAGCCGCACTGCTGCTGTCACGGCCACTCTGCCTCTCAGTTCTCAGCTGTGGGCAATGAGCTGGTGTACACTGGCTGCAGGCTGCTGGACCTGAGTGGCTAATCATATCAATTTCACGTCGTACGTGAAAGCTATAGTCAACTGTTAGCTAATGGTCTCATTTACAGGGAGGAGGCTGGAACTCATTTTGTAAAAATGAGCCTGAGCCACACTGCCAAACACTTAAAACCTCTGTCTTATTTACAGTATTTATATTTCATCTTGAAAGGTTAGCTCTGGTAAATAACAAGAAATAGATCAGGAATGAAAGTTGAAGTTGGCACACAATCTGTACAGCGCAGAGTCCCATCAGAGCACGGGCTGGCTGGTGGACTTTGGGGAGAGAATAATGTTATGCAGGCCTGACTCTCTCCTTTCAGCTCCTGACTGATGAATCAAATGTAGTGAAGTGGAACCTCCTCAGCCTGAGAACATAGATTTAAAATAACCAGCCAGGGAAACTGCATCTCCTTGCTATCTAAGGAAGCTTATTGAACTATGACGGCTGATTTTTTTTCCTACTGCGCTGCAGTTTCACTTAGGAAATATTCCTCATCGCTTATTTCTGTGCTCCATATTTCATTTTACATATTTCTGTTTTACTGCCCCGTGGTTTTTAAATCAATTCTCTATTGCTGCTCTTTTTTTCACCACCACTACACTGTAATGTAAAAGTAAGCAAATGCATTCAAGTATATTCACACACACAGAAAAGTGTTGGTGTGGAGACATGTAACCGATTGGGCATTAATACATGTAAGCGTATTATTTAATCAGGTTTTTTTTCTTCAAATATTCAGCGTTATTTGTCTGTTTTTCCCTTTTCATGTAATTTTAATTAATGTTCACTGGACTAACAAGCAAACATCTGACTCAGTACATCCCACAGGGTAATTGAGCACTGGTTCTCCGTGTCTGCCTCATATATACGGTATGTATTTTACCGTCAGCAGACCAGTGAGTGTGCTGTTTCATTGATTGGTAAAGTGGACCCAAATGGAAGGTTAAGAAGATTGCCTCCAGCCGCAGTGCTATGGAGATGCAGCTCTACACTTGTAACTCAGTTTAAAAGCCTGTTCTTGCTGCTGGAATTCAGATGCGGCTCATAGTGGACAGGAATTATGGTATTATGTAATTTATCACAGGTATGCAAAACAGTCGATTTTATGTCAAATTGGTAAAGTGAAAAACCTCTGAAAAAACCTGTGGAGTAATAAAGTGCAGTAAAGTCTCCTAGTTCACAGCATCAGAGAAGTTATAATGGTTTAGGTTTAAGTGCTGTATTCAGGAGCCGCGAAGGTGACTCTGAATATTGTAGCCCATAGTTATGAGGACCACTCAGAGGAATAAAAAGAAGAAGAATGCCTACACCGCTTTGGCTTTCGTCAGACAGCACCGTCATGTTTGCCTTAATATTTATGACCTCTACAGGGCTACCGCAGTGTCAGGACAGCATTAAAGTCTGCCCCTTGCCCTCTATAAATATATTCTTTATGGGCAGGGAAAAGGGGGAAAGTCATAACAAGCTATTACATGGATGAGCTGCATTTCTTAACCTCATCCGCCTTTTATCAACCAAGATCCTGCTCGGTGACCCGCAGAGACCGTCAGAGCTGAACATCTGTTTGGCTAACCTCCTCCATCCATCTCTCCTCTGCGACGGACTCGGCTCTTAACTGCCATGCTGATCCATCACCAGCTCCACCAGTCCCTCCTCTCTGTGTCTGTCTGTCCGTCTGTCTGTATGCCGGAGACAAGGCCGGGCTATTGATCTCAACTCAATGAAGCAGGCTCAAGGTCTTTACAGCAAAGCTATGTTTTAACTGACTGAGAAACCCGTTGTCAGACCAGGTTTTGTCACAATGTGACAAGGTCTGTGCTGCCAATGTTAATGGTGCAGCTTGGTAGAGCTGAATTATGCTCTGAATGTAAACCCAAGGCACCAAAAAGAAGCTATTCACTGGGCTTGATGCAGGACTAGCTGCACACACACAAAGAAACACTCCTAGTAACTATGCTCAGGGACTGTGCCAATGATCAACAGCAGCTGGTTTACAGTAGCCCATGGCGGCCAAATTAGGCTCAAGGTATTGTATTACTATAGGGACTGATAGTGTCCCTGTGTGCCTGTGGGAGTCAACAGTTAGATTAGTTTACAAGGCTACAAATAGCAATTGTTTTCATTATTAATTAATCTGCCAGTTAGTTTCTTGAGTAACTGATTAATCATTTGGTCTAGAAGAGGCCAGAATATAGAGAAAATATCACGATTTCCCAGCTCAAGTTAACTTGTTTTGTCCTACCAACAATCCAAAACCCAAACATATTCACTTTACAACAGTGTAAAACATAACATATACAGCAAATATTCACATGAGAAGCTACAAAATGACTTAAACCATTAATGGATTATCAAAATTGTCAGCCAACTAATTGTTTCAACTCTATTTATAATATTTATATAATGATAAATCAAAATACTGCCTATTTTTCCCTCCTGATCACAAAAAGTCAGGAGAATTAGGGCTGCAATTAACAATTATTTTCATTAGCGACTGCTGATTATTTTCTCTAGAAATCAATTACTGTGTTTGTGCCGTGGGGATATGGAGACACAAGAAAGACAGAGTAGGTACACAGCAGGTAAAAGGTGACATAAGAGACTCAGAGAGGGGATTGACATACAGAGCAGGGTGGTGGCGCTCTAACCTTCCTATCAGAGTGAACCTCTCGGCTGGCGCCAACATATAGCTACTCTTTAGCAGAGAGGTTGCGGGGTTAAGCTGGCCTGCAGACTGTGCAGTCTGGGAGGTGGGATATTAATTTCCATGTTGTGGTGAAGGTCATGTGGTGTGATGATCACATTAATAATGTAGGAGTGAGTCAGAGGAGCAGCTAAGGCCAAGACCAACAGGTCAGCCAAGTCCAGTCAAGTGAAATCAAGGAAGTCTTCAAACATGTGGCCAAGCAGATGTTGCCTTTTCATCACTTTTTTATATCAGGATGTGCCTGATTTCTTTTCCCCCTCATGGGATCCCCAATTAGAATAACTGGCCGACTAGTTTCATCCAATTCTTGTCATTCACAGCATTCAAACACTTTAAGATCAAAAATAAAAGAAATGTTGTGAGTAAAGGCAATACGAAAGATCTCTAGCCTTTGACACAATAAAGGAATAGAGGAAGATTTAAGCACACGCTATTGGGACATGTGAATGAATGATTGATCTCTCGTAGATACATCTGTTTATACTGTTCAGATAACACTGTGGGACATGGCATGATAAAGCCTGTCCACTGTCATTCATCTTCATTTGTCTTGGTCGAGGTGCTAACGAAAAACAGAGTGACTCAGAGAGGCGGAGAGAGAGATGTAGAGGGAGTTCAGTCCAGGTAAGAATGATAGGATGTCAATGTGTTAACAAAGCTCCACTGAAATCCATTTCTGGAGGAGGGTTTGTTTTCCATGTTTCCATTTGTCGCTTAATGGACTTTTGGAGAGGAAAGCGAAATTATGTGCGGTGTCATCCTCAAGGTTGTGAACTCCATTGTGAAAGAGTCACATCCACTCCAAGCCCCATTCACTTCTTCATTTTTTACCATCTCCATTTCCAAGACAATAACACCTTGTAGAGAAACACCATAAACAAAACACATGCGGGGAAAGCATATATCACTTTTTTCGTTATGGCATTTTCTTTCCCCAAGTTTATTCTCATCCAAAACTTTCCCCAAGATGTTCATTGTCTTTTGCTTGCTTTTTCTCAGAGGGTCTTTATTGGGGTTTCAGTCCAGTCCAGTCCAGTTCTGAGGAACTCAACCGAGCAAATTGTGCTGATGCAGTAGTGTCTTGTTGCCAATGTATAATATACATGTTTGTCAGCTCCTATAGAACAGTGGCTCCCAAACAGTTTTCTCTGATGTAGCCTCACCACCCTGTCAGATGAGCTCAAACACTCCTTTATCAACACCACCTGTCATGTTCCAAACATGTTCATTTGAATTGATTTAAAATGGGGTTTTTTTGGACTGGTCATCATATAAAAGTAAATATTGTGAGAAGATTTTTTTTCAGACACAATGATCCTGGAATTGTTGCAGTCAATTCTTGGTCTCCTTTTTTCTTTGTTTCATAAGGTTTGATCAAGTTTTCAGTCATATTACTACCACTTGGGAGTGGCAGAAGCTGGACATTTCAACCTTTTATCCAATACTTTCAGCTATTTTGACTTTTTTGCTCTTTTGCTCACTCGTTTTTATGCACTCCCGATCACAGCACGAGGTGTTACAACTGACTCAGATTAGTGGGAGGTGTGTCCTGTGCTGACAGCTTATCATAGCTGGTGGTTTGCCGGTCATTGTGACTATAAACATACTGTTATACTAGATACAATAAGATCACCCCTACACCAATTGTGTGTTCATTTTCCTCCTATACACATGTGTATATATATTTATATATATATATATTTAATTCATTTTTAACAAATCATAAATTCTGTTTTTTCATCTACTCCACAATCTTTTTACACAACCCTGTGTTGAAAATCATCGCTATGTAACACTCATTCATCTGCTCAGAGACGCTCACATATTCACAACTGTGCAACACAGAAAAGCACACATTGTATGAAGGCATGGCCATGCATGCACACCTTCAAGGCTGAGACCACATTTTTAAACCATGCATAAAGTACACATCTGACATAACAACTTTTCTCCACTGAGTCATAACCTCATTAACCATTCCAACCTTTTAGGCTTGCTGGCCTGACATTGGACAGTGCAAATAAAGAAAGTGGCTAATTGTTTGGCAGGACAAGAAAGGTAAAGCGCTCAACAGTTCAGTCAACTGTGTGTAAGTGGACATTTTTCACACAAACAGCCCGAAGAGCCGATGCTCTCTCTCTCCTTGCTGCATCAATCACCACTCAAGCTGTTGCTTTTACCCACAGCCACAATCCATTTTCAAATAGACAGCCAGCTTTAGCTGTTAGAGGAGAAAGACTAGGTGGTGACAGACAGATAGACAGACAGTGACAGAGAGAAGTATAGGTGGGCAACAAGTTCAGAAAGTGAAAGTGAGAAACAAGTCAGCAGTGCTCGCTAAATGAATGCCATCTGGCCCTACGAGGGAGGTCATTTCTGTAAAGAGGGGAAAGGAAGCAGCCATGCTGGCAGGCAAGCCAGCAGGTGAACCCAGCCAGAGACAGAAAGAGGGATGAGTGCTGCAGCTGCACAAATCTTTCTGTCTGTATCTTTATTTCGTATGACAGAAATGTAAGCGGCCAGCACATCAAGTGAGGCTTAGAGAGATGGAGTTTTTATCGTTTACCTAGCAGCAGGGATAAGAGGGGTTGGCTAGAGAATCTACCTGCAAGAGAGAGAGACATTGGGGGAAGCAGATTAGATGTACGATTCAGGGAGGAGGTCATGTAGGTTTATGTAAATTTAAAAAACATGTCTGTGTGTCATAGGTGCCACAGGGTGCAGTGCACAGGTATATGATTGAGAGACTGAATATAACTGCATAGTAATGGTGAACAACAGAAGAGGACGGATTTGCAAAAAAGATGTAAGAGCAATGTGAGCTACTTCCAATTTAACATCCTTCTTCCTAAAGTTTTAAATGATCCAATCTCGCAGATAAAATACACTATGAAAAGTTTATCAGTAAGGAAGTCCAGGTCTGACTTTCATATCAGCCTTCATTTGCCCCACAGAAGGAATTGGTTGTGTTGTCCTGCAGGATTTCTGCGGGACTGGCCGGGGCTGCCTGCAGGGACAGAAAGGATTAGGCCCGGTGCCGATGGCTTCTTTTGATTGGCTCTCTCAGTGCAAAGGCCTGTCTATCACCATAAATCACAAACCGCAAATCCTTTCAAAAAACAGTACAAATATTTAGCAGAGGTTTTTTTTAAATCACAGCCAGCAATTGAAGAACAGATTGAACACAGTGGCGACCATGCTGCCAGCATGACTTTCATGTTTGCAGCAGCTTCCTAGAGGCCCGACATGTGACAGGCAGAGTATCTTTGTCCAAGAACGCTCATTTCACAGTACACTGGGGAGATTATTGTGTCGCCTCTTTCATAATCCTGACAGGATTTTTGCAGATTCAAGGATTTGCTACATTTGATACGAAATGTTGGCAGCCTGCGTTCCAGGCTGACAGAGGATTTCTCAGTGATTGAATGGGATGAGTATGCAACATGACCTTATATACATATGTATGTAAAATTAGATATAGTGGTAACTGAAACTGAAAGATCTACCATCTTTAAACTGCATTATCTTTTCTAGTGTTTGTGGTCCAAAGTATTTTCAGCTATGGTTAAGATGTGTCTTGTCACGAAGCAGAGGAAAAGCATTAAGAAGTTGCTTACACTGCAGTTTTCTCCCACAACTATTCAGAGTTTCCTCAGGAAGACAGTAAATCTGTCTTGGACACAAGCAAACACTGACTGATACACATCAGCTATTCAATACTGCTATTAGCTCAATCATCTTATGTGTTTGTGTTTGATTTGTCTGAATGAGCAGCTAAATGCATACAGTGTGTGTGGCTAGTAACATAACATTTTAAATGGGGAAAATGTTGTCTGTTCAATCTGTTCATTGTGATACTGTGAATTTCACAGATAAATAGTATGTCTGCTGTGTCCCTGACACAAGAGTGTTAACACCTATGCCCAGTTCATGGAAGATATAACATTCAAAGTAACCCTTCAACTCAGCTGAACCACAGTTGAAGAAAACATCACCTCAGGATTACTTTTCTACCATGAATTGTTCATGTGTGAACACGAGGGCAACACGTGTGACTGTGCAAGTCAACACACACGCTTCATGGCACCCACCACTGATACTGTCCTCTTTTACTGTCTGGCTATATTCCAGTCCAAGTAATTCATCCCTATGCTCCTGACTATGCTCAAGTATCAAAGAACATAGTATTGCTCCAATTGATTGCAGTTACTAATTGCATTTTTCCTACGTTACCCGATAGCGAATTTCACGGTACTGTTTTAGATATAAATTAATTGGCACAATAAATCCTTATTTTTATTATACATTTTATTTATTGACTATAGACTATTTGTGACTATGTTTGACTGTTTGTGAGAGAACATACTTTAGTCAAGTCTAAGAGTCTACAGATGTTTTACAGGTATAATGTTTATCATCTTAGTTTAGCGTGTTCTAAAATTAGCTTATTAGCAACAAAACATAAAGTGCAGCTGAGGCTGTTAGGAATGTCATTAGTTTTGCAGGTATTTGGTCAAAAATGAAGATTTTTTTTTAATTTTGACCAGATGATGCTGATGATGATGGCTAGAGGTAAAGTCAGGGGATCACCAAATTCATTTTCTGGGGACCATTAATGTCTGTACAAAATGTCATAGTCGAGAGATTTCAGTGGTGGATCAACCGACAGACTGACTATGCCATCCATAGAGCCCCGTTGCTAGCGTGGATAAAACCTTGTAAGCTATCTGAGTATATTTTTCTTTCTATTTCTTATTTTTATATTTTGTGCATACTTTTATTTCTACATTTATGCTGCTTTCTAATCTTGAATGGGAGCACCAGTACTGTTACATTTCCCCCCCAGGGATCAATAAAGTATTTTTGATTCTGATTCTGATTAACTGGTCTATAGAGATTACTGCCATCACTGCTGCCATACATAGCTTCAGCGTAGATAGCCAAAAGTAATAAAAGTTCACTCAGAGCAGTTTTCCAATATGGTACCACCACAAACTGAGCAACAGGGCAGTATACAAGTAGGGTGGTGCAAACTCCTCAAGAGGGAAAACCCATATTAGATTGAATTCACAAAATGGCACCGGTGCTGATGCATTCTTATGTTCATTAATTATTTAGTCAGCTAGAGGATAAAAGCCAGGCCTGTCTGTCTGTCTGTCTGTTTGTCATAAATAATCCCTCAGATAGTGCTCACCTATTGTCTGGCTTCTCAAGGCAATGATCCAATAAACACACAGTCACTTATGACTCTCCTCAATTTCCAATTAGCGCTGCACAACTCCCAAGTTTCTGCCGTTGATTCCATCTCTGATTCAAATTACAATTTATAATTCAGGCATTTGCCAGACGCAGTTAATCAGAGAGATTAACAATTAGTGCAACAGTAAAATAAGTGAAAATTCCTCAAGCATCAACAGGGTAAGTAGCCAGATAATTCAGAGAGCCATGTGGAAGTGCCATACTAATTGTCACTGGAATGGACTCTTTAATTCCTATTAAACCATAATTAAGAATCTACATTTGAGATGCAGCATCCAAAAGGCTAAGCCGCAACCCCTCCATGAGGGAATAGGCTAACCTAATTAAGTCTGAATAATGTTGCACGAGCAGAAATTATGTTGCATTCATTTACCCTAAATGCATAAATCAATGTTGTCAAACTCATTGTCCTCCATGTGAGTATGCCTGTTGACAAGCCAGCTATTTCATTTAATAGGCTAAATGTATACTACATCACAAGTTGTTTTTCCTACAATATTCCCTACAAATGCATTTAATCAAATTTATAAATGCTTAATTCACCAAGCAAGACATCAACGATCAACAGATAATGTTTTTGTGTTGTGTGTGAAAAGTGATATATAATTAAGGATCAACAATGTTAACCAACTCTGTCCTCTTTAAGCATGCATCTTCAAGGTCTGTGCAAGATTTATAGAGACTTTTTCTATAAAAAGGATTTATATAATTTTGAAGAGATCATATTTTCTGTGGCATCATCCTCTATTAGTCAGAGATCACGCTAATTGTTTCAACAAGGAGAGGCAACCTCCACAGAAGAATTTAAGTGCAGCTCAGATAATAAATTGAACTGAAATTTAAGCTAAAAACTGCTGAGTAAACTGAGCAAATGCGTCAGCTGGCAGCAGGGCCTGTATGCTGTTCGCCACACAAAGCTACAGGAGAGGCAACTTATTTATCCTCTCCTCAAGGGTTTTCAGCGGTATGTCTAATTTTCCTCAACAGGACTGCAGCTTTTTTGTATTCACAATGGCTAAGATGTCCTTCATCTTTACTAAACTAGTTTGCCTTCTTTCACAGTAAATTTCCTGCAGAGCCCATCCGGTTTCCACAGCAGCTTTGGGCTGTTACACTCTTCACAAAAATGTAATTCAATCCCATAGAAACATTTTAAACAGTTTTGAATGGGCTTCATGTATGTAATTATAGGCAACAAAGAACATTTGACCATTAGTTTTCTTTTTTTCTTCTCTCTTCTAGTCATAGAAAATCTGACTTTCATCTCAGACTGGATTCTCAACTGAATGTGACAATCTGCCTGTTTGACTGCAGTGCCCTCCTCTCTGATCTCACCAAGAAATAGCCAGAGGTCAACTACAACACATAAAAACAGTTGCAGGTGTTTTAACGAGGACCATAAGGGGAGCACATAGTCTTTCTGTCTTGGTTGCCTGTCACTATTGGAATTGACATCTTTTTTTTATTTTATTGTCTTAAAATACATTGCTGGCAATATACATTAATACTAATACTGCCAACTTGTTTTATTTCTCTTATTTCTCTTGCACCTTTGTATGAATTATGGTTATGTTATACACTGGCTGCAGATTATACACATCAGCTACATCCAGTGAAAACCAATAAATAAGCCAAACATCTTTTGAAGCTTTTTCTCGATGTTTTTAAAATAATAGAAACACTGTACAACATAATGCAAGTCAGTTCAACATAACCACAAACTGCAGCCTCCAACACGTCCAAGGAGCATCAACATCTCTATGAGAACATGATAAACTTAATTAAGATTTTATTGGATTGTATCCAATGTAGCCAGGTACTGTATGAAATGCAGTATCCCGCCAAGCTAATAATAGCCCTGTTAGAATGCAGGCCTGGGAGGATAATAAGTAAAAGGTCATTCTTCCCAGACCCTGAGGCCTGGTGGGTCTCTGCAGACTGGGACACTGGAGCAAAGCAGGTATGTGATGCCCTGACCTCTGGTGCCCGAGGAAATGTTGGCATCTGGCCACAGTGGCTGCGGAATGATGGGAAAGCGTCTGGCCACATCACTATTCTCATCCACCCACCATCCCTCCGTCCACCCGAAGCTTCAACAAGCTACCGAGAGCCGTAGTCATAGCAACGGGCAGGCCTGCCGATGCCCTTGGGGATCATTTCTTGACAGAATTCCTCTGCGTCCTCTCTCAGTAAAAGGTCGGCCCCTCTGCTGAATGGCTGTTTATCTTTGCAGACGCGTTAGCTTCGGTGTCCCCCAGCTACCTTCATTGCTCTCCCTTCTGTTCACTTCTTCCTCGCCACTTACTGCCATAAGTCATCTCTAAATGAAGTGAAGAATTTAAAGCTACAAACTCAGTGAGGTATCCACAAAGCCACAGGACAAAAACAGACAGAGGAGGGTGTATTCCTCTGTTAATGATTCAACAACAGTTACTTATGCTTGTATAACGATGATGTTGGTGGCGCTGCACAATTTCAGCTGTATTTCAATTTGATCTTGATATGTACAAAACGACTCGGGGACTATCAGAGTCCTACAAGAAAGGCTCTGTGAATAATGGACATGGTGTAGGTGCAGGCTATTCACAACAAGGATATTTATATTGTCTCCTTGCTGAGGTCACAAATCTTGGCTCCTCTGCACCGCATAAGACATGCTGAGGAGTTGCTGACTTTCACAAAGACACACACCAATCACACACACACCTGATGAACGGCTCGTCACTGGCACCTCCTTAAAGATCCCACAGAATGGGTGTCCTTCCAGCAAGTGGAGAGGGAGACAGATGGCGGAAAGAGGAAGACATTAGAGGGACAGAAAGAAGGAGAATAAATGGGTGGGGGGGAGTGCACTGTCAGAATCCACTGGGAGAATCAAAGGAGGAAATAATCATGCTCAATCAAAAATATGTAATCCTTTTTCAAGGCAGAACCAGCTGGTGAGGCATCATTTGTCACTGCTGTGCACCTTTGATACAGACAGATGATCCTTTGTAAGTCAGATGAATGTTGAATACAGAATTTCTTTATTCAAATCTAATCTTTTTAAATGATTAGTATAATTGAAATTCAAAGCACACATAGCATAATGGATTTTTAGTCATGGACTGAGCTCAGTATGAAGCCTATCTACGATTCATCAGCCCTCATCTGATACCATGACACGAGGTAGAGATCAGTAATGCATCACTGGAATTGTAAATGAGCCATGCTCCCCCATAAGCCACTGTTATCAGAAACAACAAAGTGACAAGAATATGAATCTGAACTATTGACTAATGTGACTCAGCCTCCTGTTACTGACAGTTTGTTCTCTGCCTGTGGCACTCAGAAAGGTATTTGCTCTCGACAGTGTATCCCTGCATAATAATCCCCAACAGTGCTGCCGTGCTCTTTATCCGTCTCTCTCTGTTTTAGCCCATCTGCACCATTAACATCACAATCACTGGCTCATCTTTAGTCGGCAATCATCATCATCCTAGATCACAGATATGAGCATAAGTATCTGGCTCTCTTTCCCTCGCACAAACACTTCCATCCATTTTTTTTTTCTTTCAGTCATTTTTTTCTGCCACAAACACAGAAACCCACATGTCGCATACACACTCACACACAGTCTTTCAGTAATCTTGCTTTCACTGCCTCCCACACAGGCATCTGTAAAAGAGCATGTGTGGTTCACAGCAGTAGTTTGGTCCACACTAGGAGAAGCTGGCAGATTCAGAGACCTTAATGTGTTACATACTCTATGTGCATTATGTTATAGGTCCTTGATAATTGCAGTTTCTCTAAAGGCCTCAAATGTCAGAAGCTTTTACAAAGTAAATGCCTACATTTCTTCTTCCATCCATCAATACAATGCAGAACCTTGTGAGGAGCCAGATGCAACTTGTTGACAGTGAAAGATGCCTGGGATTGTAATCTTGAATGTTAAATTTTTCAGCTTCACATTTGTCATTTTATTTTTCTGTTCCAAGATGTGCTTAGACAAGCTGTGGTTTCAACACAGAAAATGCTACGAAAGAGTCTTTTGGCATACTGTGCACAAAGCAGGGTATCACATGTCTTCGCTTGTTTCTCTTGTGCAGGTGAATGATTGCGAAACAGAGAGCGGCTTTTGCAGTGCGACCCTGTCCCATGCTGCTCCCTCCTCTCAGGGGATGGCCAAGGTCCAGGATGGACACACGAACGCATGTGACAGGTACACGGTGCTGCACATGACCTTGACACTTGTTTGTCTATGCACAAAGAGAATATTCCTCTTTCTAAAAATGCACTTGTACATTTATTTGTATGTTATTCAAGAATGTGTGTATATCCTCCGCAGCTCTGCAATGTTAGAGGAGAGCCAGGATGGTATGGACAGTGGTACCCTAAGTCCTGCCTCAGCTCGACAGGTCACCATCCAGCGCCACCCGACTCAAGGCTTCGGCTTCATTGCAGGCAGCCAGAGGCCTGTCATTGTACGCTCCGTCTCTACTGGTTAGTGTGTGTGTGTGTGTGTGTGTGTGAGTGAGTTTGTGTGCGCATGTGAGAAAGAGATAGAGAATATAGGGAGAGTGACGGCACTTTGAGTAGATCCTGTTAAGACTCAAATTTAACTTTACTGTATGTATATGACTTTGTATGCTGGCCCATCTTATCTGCAGACGGCCCCTCCTTTGGCAAGCTTCTCCCTGGAGACCAGATCTTGGCCATTAACGAGGAGACGGTGAGCGACGCGCCCCGAGAGAGAGTCATAGACCTTGTAAGGTAACATCCTTTACTGTCCCAGGAGGGAGGGAGGGAGGGGGAGGGGGGAGGGGGGAGGGTGCGGGCCAGGGGACCAGCAACACGGGTGAAAGGCAGTAAAGAGGACACGGGCAAAGAGGGTGGATCAAAAGGAAACAAACTGTTTCTTTTTGCTGGTGATGTGTTACATCAACACAAACCTGTGGATGAGTCAGTCCTTTTATAGCTGAAGGACAGCAAGGAAATGGCAGATACATAAACCCGGAGAAGCTCTCCAAATACCATGCTGTCCGCGGCATTATCTAACCCACTCCACTCTCTGTTGTCTTTCCATAGACGCTGCAAAGACACTATAGTTCTCACTGTGCTGCAGCCCCATCAGGTAGTATAATGGGACACTCACTCTCTCTTTCATGTTCCTCTCCCTCAGGATTTCTCTTACTCTTCACCAGTCTTAACACATTTTTACTGTCACTCTGAATCATACAGAAACAGCATTCTGTTCAAACTCTGCACACTAATGCAGTGAAGACATACATCAGTATTCACGGCCATGCGTACATATTAGAGTAGTTTCTTTTTCTGGTAACCCCTTTCAGAGCACCTACATGTAGGCACATAAACACATAAACGACCTTAATAAAAAATAAAGATTGTGTGTGCTGCCATTCGTATATAGGAGATAGATAAATACCACTTATTTAGCCAACTAGAGATAAGATAGATAAGATTTATTCTTTTCAATTTCATAATTTGGAACCTAGAGTCCTAGAGTCATATGAGTTATGCAGCAGTTCTGCAGGCATTGGGATGTGCTGGCTATAATTGATTAACATCTATATTGTGCTCAGACCAAAAAGCTATTGAAACAGTTTAAAAATATTGAAACTTCTAGCAGGTGAGTTCCATGTTGAAAATCAGGTTTTGCAGTTGACGCATTGCAGCGGCTCTCCAACACATGTCTCTTTAGCACTGGCAGTCACAGGGGCTTTTCTCTCATTTACGACTCTTCTTTCAAGCTGACTCTCTCTTCTTATCCTCAGTCACCTAAGTCTGCCTTCATAAGTGCAGCCAAGAAGGCCCGTCTGCGAACCAACCCGCCTAAAGTGCGCTTTTCAGAGCAAGTGTCCATCAGCGACCCAGACTCAGTAAGTTCGTAACTAGCCGTGTTTCTTGGTGCATGCAAACTCTCATAAAGTATCCTCTCTCCATCCTCTTATTTCAGTCTGAACTTCTCTACTGTGTGTGTGTGTGTGTGTGTGTGTGTGTGTGTGTGTGTGTGAGCGTTTGGCCTTGGCCTCAAATAAATTGCTTTCTTGACTGATTTGAATTCTCACAGGAGCAACCTGACCCTCTCTTCACAGGAATTTAAACATTTTGAAAACAATATCAGTTAGAAATCTTTGAAATGTTTGTGGTTGTCTGGCCGTTAGTGTTCAATCTTACGTTGTTGCACACGGTGGAACAAACATTTTCTTACCTGACTAATCAACAAATAACACAACTCTCACTTTATGCAATTAAGACCTGCTGTGTGAAGTAAAAGTGAGGGTATTGGTCTTTTTTAGAAAATTAAATACCATTCAGCAGTCCTCCCCAACGCATCAATTTCCATACAGTCCCTAAAGCCTGGTGGTCAATCAGGATCTATGGGGGCAAAAGGAGGTTACATTGTAAATAAAGTGGGAGCACAAAGATGATAAACAACGGACAATCAATAAAGAATCAGACGTTGGAGGAAAGGGTATTTCATCATTTTCTATTTACCTGAACTTAATGGAAGAACGTAGAGAACAGGACTGCTCATCACATGGACCACCAGGTCTCTGATAACCTTTGGGTAAAGGAGTGGTAGGCAGACGGCTCGAGCTCGCTTTCCAGTACAGCTGATTTTACCGTCCACTCTAGCCAAGCGAGTACCAGTAGTCAACTTCATGTGAACCCAGAGATTCCCTTTATTAGACCTAAATTAAGACTTTAGTTAAAGTGAGAGATATTCCCACAAACCAGCCAAACCAGGCCATCAGCTCCATTAATGACGAGAGCAACTCTGTAGGAGGGCTGGATCTCCTCTCCGACTGAACTAATCTTCGTCCTCGTTTCTCTCTCAGAATTGTGAATCCAATTGATCACAGCTCAAGGCACCGCTGATGCAGAGATAGGAGGGGGGGTGCTATGATTGGTAATGATCAGATGTTTCAGCCACCAACCCTTGGCAAGACATTTCTTAATCTCCGTCTCCAGTGATCAGGAGCCACAGGCTGCTATTGATCAGTGGAAGGCTTATCAGTGTTGCCCATCTAACTTGGTGTTTATTGAGAGAAGGGGGCCGTTGAGCTGTGATTTGCCTCTCATACTTTCCCTGCATGTGACAACTCAGCTCCAGCTCACCCTCACTAACAAGAACAAAGGTAGTGGCTTGTAAGGGGAAGTGATAGAGTGTGGCGTCTCTTCGCTGATCCAGCCTCACTCTAATGCTGCAGCATGGAGAAAGATCTGCTCACTCACAACCCAGGCCTTAGTTGCCTCCAATCTGCACAGAAGAACAGCTTGTTAAGCCTTCTGAATACTTAAGTTCTCCAAAAAACAGACTGCCGGGCATCTGCTGTGGACACAGCTCTCCATTTCAACTAAATGCATTTTCTGAGATATATTGTTACAATAAATCCACATCCCTTTACTGTCACGAGAAATGTCTGCCTGCTGTTCTGACAAATCCCATCATCAGATACAAAAAGGAAGAAATACAGGAAAAAAGATAAGGATTTATTTTGTTTTGGCCCAGATTTATGGAGGATTTCATTTGGACAGCAAGGCTGTTTCTTTCTGCATCCTTGCCACATGCCCCTCTGTCTGCCTTATTACATTAAGATATCATCTTCCTCTCTGATCACAACTGTGGTTCTTTGAAACTATATAATGAGAACTGAATAATTTCCTTAAAAAGCCCTCAGTAAGATAAGAAAAAAAAAGGAGACAGAGACAGGATGGGGAGAGTGCCTGTCACATCACATCCGAGCAAGAATGAACTGAACAGCATATTATAACTTTTCTTATAACGAGTGCTTTGAGTAAAAGCAGTAACCTTGAATCGGGCCTCTTCTGCCTCCACTGAAATTCTGTGGTGAATGCTTTCAATCCCTGCACACCATCCAATTTTCTTTGCATGGTATACATATTGAATGGATAGATGGGATAAATTGAATAAGTCCTTCTTTGATCCTGATACAATGCATGGGGTGGGCATCCTAAGGCAGAGTTTTTGCTCCTTCTCAGACTCGCCAGAGTTCAGTTAAAGAATCTCTCCATTGTTCACATAAGACATCTTTGTTTCTTAACACTCATTAACGCCTCATTAGCAAAGCACAGACCCACCATTACAACTGATTGTGTTTGTATTGTACAAATAACTCTTGATTACCTTTTTGGCACATTCTCACACATACCATCATTTTTTCCCCACTAAATCAAAGCTGTTTTCTCTTTCAATCTCTTTCAGACAATGCTCAAGGACGACTCCTTGCTACTCATACCAAATGTGTTGAAGGTGTTCTTGGAGAATGGACAAATTAAGTCCTTTACATTCGATAGCCGTACCACTGTTAGGGTATGTATACACTGCAGCTGTGCACTTGGGAAAGGTAACTGAATTTCAACATTATTTGATTTTTACTTAAAGCAGCTATAATCCAAATAATGGTCGCTCATAGTGATGAACCCACAGATAATTGTCACCCAACTCAGCAGTTCCCTCTGGTTCTATGGAGCGTTTCAGTGTCTACTTTAATACTTCTGTTCAATCTCATCGCTCTCACCAGTGTCTGTTTCAGTGAAAAAATGTTTGATAACACACTACTCTGTAAGGTGATAATATGTCATGGTTGTGTTTACAGCTTGATGTGCTGCCCCCAATTGGCCCAAAAAAAAATTACTATGGGTTAGACATTAAGCCTAATATCATAAATACATGAAAAGAATTGGCATATTGTTGTTGACTCTTTTCCATGACATAATGTTGAATTTCGATTTTTAACATCTTATAATATAATGATTGTTTTAGAGCTTCATTTGAAGCGATTGGCAATACAACCCATGTGCACTTTGTCACATATGATTTCCTGATTGATATAAATTACATAAACCACATGTCGCTTGAGCCTCACCTTCAAGTTTATATCTAATAAGTAATTGCTTTGAGAAAATGAAGAGAAAAAACAGATTTAATTTTGTGAAACTTCACCCTATCAAATTGTGGAATTTAAAATCTCAGTAATGTGATTAAGGCCATAAAGCAACAAATGATTTCCGTCAGACAGAGGTCATTTCTGTCTGTATGTCAGCCTCTGAGATGAGTCTGACATCTCCGAGCAGACTCATTAAGCGGACTCTATTAGATTTCACAAATCTCTCCTTGTGCTCGTGGAGGGAGAGTGAGCAAGAAAAGGAGAAACATAGCAGCACTTAAAAGGGGGAGATGGAGGAAGCTCGCCCCTGTCAGCCTAATTAAATGGAATTTCAGGATAGCAAGAAGGCCCAAATCAATAAAACAATGCCACCAATTAAATCAATGACACAATAGGATCCACAGTTGTATGCCCATTAGACTGTCTGTCAACTAAAGAAGATTTCCTGCAGTATTTCAGGCTACAATCTATAGCATTATGTGGGTCCTTTAGTTGATTGTGTGGCTTCCCCAGGTGTCATTTAATGCAAGCCGCACAGGTCAGTACTGTTAAAACTGCTTATCCCTGTTTTTGCTTAGGTCACATCAATGAGGGTCAATTAAATTATTTATGGAGAGCAAATCATTAGTGGACTTTACAGCTCTTAATGAGCCTCCATACTGACACTTACAGGCAAACTACAGTAACATACCACTACTGCCCATGCCTCTAATATATTAAGAGGGCAAAAAAATAATGAAACCTTATCCTCAGGCATAGCCCATGGGAAGATGTGATAAACCATGAATTTCCACGCAGTGTTCTCTGTACTGTATATGAGAAAAGCTCTACATCATTCATAGATACTGATCCGCACAAGAGCAAGAGTTTGCCCTGCACACCCCGCCATGCAGACGTTATTTTCTTGAATAGGATACACTCACTGTACAAAATAAACAATATCTATGGAAGCTCTCCATAGGACAAAATGACAAATAAGATATCAAAGTAAAGAGCCTAAACAGATCACAAAGATATACATTTGATAAACTACCCTGTACAAATATGGAGTGAATTCAGGGTGAAAATAGCCTCCATACATCAAATATATGTTTTTAGTTTAGCAGTAGAATGTATTCTTACTGTGGAAATCTATTAAAATCTCTAATCTGTTTCCATCTCTCCTCTTCCAGGATGTGATCTCCTCCCTGCAGGACCGCCTCTCACTGCGCTACATTGAGCACTTTGCATTGGTGCTGGAGGCAGGTGGTCTGGACCAGAATCAGAGGTTGCATCTGCTGCAGGAGAACCAGCCCCTGACACATGTAAGAAACCCAAATCGGTAAAGAGTATAAGATGTGTGTCAGAAACTGTTTCAACTGATGGATATGCTTGCGGGATTAGCAGTATGAAAGCAATAGCAGCAAACCCAAGCTATTATCAATATAAAATATGACAAAGTGCTAAAATGACAATTGTAATGAACTTTGCATTCAAACTCACAGTTTCAGCCTTGATTGTGTCTGGGTTGAGTTTGCTTTTGTCAGGTGTTTAGATTTCAGGCTGTTGGTTGTTGGCTTGCAGTTTACATTTCCCTCACATCTCCTCACTTAGACGAAACTAAATCCATACACACTTACTATAGCATTGTGGACATACACGGTGCTGCAAGTACATCCAGAATGCAAACCACCCTGTTCACTTATGGAAAATGCTACTGTGATATGTGTGACTAATGCCAAAGATGTAGTTGGTTATCCAGCTGATCTTGTCGTTTTCCTTCAGGTGGTGCATAGAACCTATTTCCAAGGGATGAAGTGTCTGTTCCGCATCTGCTTCTTCCCCAAGGACCCTGCGGACCTGCTGAGAAGGGACCCCGCTGCATTTGAGTATCTCTATATACAGGTAAAGCACTGGATTAAAGTAGGATTTAAAGGATGTCATTCAATCTCATGACACTGTTGGAGAGATGTCTCCTTAAACAGCAGGGGGTGCCAAGAGGGAGCCAATGATTAGAAGTTCTGATAGGTAGCTGATTTCATTTTACTGTTTCTATTAGATTGTGTTTACCTTCTTTGACTGATTTTAAAGTTAGAAAGGTTGCATATGCCAGAGTCAGGCTTTTGACACAATGGCTGTTGCAAGCTCTCCAAAAACGCTTTCACATTAACTGCAGATATCCAACAGTCTTATGAATTTGGAAGCTGTCCCTGGTAATTAAACTAATGATATGACTTACATAAGGATTCCAGTTGTTAACAGTGTTGTTTGTTGCTGGCTGTGTACAAAACAACATTTCATCATGTCCTAACAGAGTCGCAATGATGTCATCAAGGAGCGCTTTGGCATGGATTGGAAGTCTGACATCACGTTACGATTGGCTGCTCTACATATCTACATCACTGTGTCCTCCGCACGGCCCAATCAGAAGATCTCTCTCAAGCATGTCGAGTAAGTCCACAAACTAAATTAGCCTTCAAATAAACTTATGAGAAATTACAGACAAAAATTGATGTATTGCATTTTTTAACCTCATTACACAATTCTGTGTACCATATCAGTGAGTCCCACAGTGAAGTTTTTCATTCAATAATGTCTAAATGATTAATATTTAATCCTAAGAGTATTAAAAACTCAAATTACTCAAGGATAATTTTCCCTAGGTCGTTATGAGACAAAGAAATCCACTGCTTTGTGAAATTACATCTCTCCCTCAATTTGCTCATTTATTCTCCAAAACCTCAACCTAGCAAGTAATTAGCTTTTGCCATCACAACCACAGAAGCAGAACAGATCCACTGTGCTTGTAATAAACTTAGGGGGTCCATGTCAAGCCAGGGGTCATAGAGGATGTAAGTAAGGCTCACTGTGTCCTCCCCGTGGGATGAAAAAACTCCTTTGTCTTCTCGGTTGTGACATCTTCCCTGGACTCTTATTACCCACACTGTTGTTCTTTTCTTGTGTGCATAGTTCTGCCATCTTTCCCTTTGTTTTTGATCACAGAAAAGAGTGGGGACTAGAGCCCTTCCTTCCCCTCACTCTGCTCCCAACAGTCAAGGAGAAGAATGTGTGTAAGAGCCTGTCTCAGTTGCTGAAGACCTACCAGCATCCACCACCATCGGGCAACAAGGTTTCTCATTATAAAACATTAAGCTGTTGAGGGTGTTAATCAGTTGTTAATTATAACAATTTCAAAGACTGAAATATTTAGACAATTCTTTGTGGATGATTTTACTGACTTTGGTTATACTGCTATTATAACACATTGATAAGCATTGCAAATTAATTGAATAAATCTCAACATTTTGCTGCTTCTTTAGAGGAGATTGAGCAGATTTAATTCAGTGTATTCTATGGTATGTCTGCATGATAACTAGTCCTTTATCTTAGGACAAGCCCTTCATCTCTATAGATGTAACTGTTGCATAAGACTTTATGATCAACATTTGTGGCTCAACAGTGCCCCCAGTAGGAAGTGCTGTGTGTAGAAATGCTTTCAAAGATGAGCGTTCCTTGTTTATCATTCTGTTGACAGGTCCCTCCTCTCCAAGGAAAGCTGCAGTACATGCGTGTACTCAACGACCTCCCACCTTTTGGTGGAATACTGTTCCACACTGTTGGACTGGTAATACATTTTTAATGTAATACATGTGTATCTCTTTTTCCTTTGAAAGGTATAATATGGTGTTCCAATATTGTAAGTAAAAGCAAATAGTTGTAAACCTCCTGTCTTCTTCTACAGGATGAGAAACAATCAGCTACAACACTACTGGTGGGTCCTCGACATGGCATTAGTCATGTGATTGACCTAAAAAACAACCTCACAACGGTTCTAACCGAGTTCAGTAGGGTTGCCAAGATCCAGCTCTACCGAGAGAGCCAAGGAGTGGCTCGTGTGGAGGTGACAATCCATGAGGCCAAGGTATTACAACACAGTCTCTAAAGCTGTACACTACAGTTACATCTGATATGGCTAGACATCTCTTTAGAGATGCAGTTTCCATTTTTAACGTACAAAACCATTCAACAGTTTTATAAATTGTATTTCATCAGGTCATTACAAAATGAGCAGGCAATGCTCATTGCCTGTCCCCTAAATAGTCTCCTAATTCCCCTCCCTACTACCCTCTGCAGCCCCTGGTCCTACTCATGGAATGGCCTGATGCAAGTAACTTTGCATGCCTCATCTCTGGCTACTACAAGCTGTTTGTAGACCCTAAACGGACCATCTACTTCCGGACCCCTGGTCAGTCTCAGCTGACCAAGGCAGGTATGTTAGAAGTCTTCTTGACTTGTAGGGGGTTCAGAACACAAATGTAAAATAATTTACAGAAATCAACGCTGTTTACTTAAAAGCTTAAGATGAAATATTCATATCACACATTTAGAGTTGTTTGCGTGAAGTGTCTTTCTTTCAGCATCATATGAGACACTGCATGTAAGGCAATATTTGGCAATCTTCATTACATTTTCAGTCTACATGGGCATCGATCTGCTTCTTCATTGGCTGAAACCATTACCTGTAGTAACCAGGTTATCCTGGAACTACCATCCCATGGCGCCCCCTGCTGTCTCTCCTCTCATCTCAATCTTGACTCATGGGAATGGGATACTCTATTTTATACACTATTTTTCCCAAGATAGAATAAAATTATGGAATTTTACAGTGAATTGTATTTTTTGCTGTCATCATAAACATTTACTGTTCAAACATGAGCAGATCCTCTGCCATCTGATGTTTCAACCTGTAGTCCACATAATAGAAGGATCATCATACCATCACATTCCACCAGAATCTAACCCTCCAGCCTCAAACAAACTTCAACTTTCAACATCCATCTCTGAAATAACAAATAATCCCCATGTGACCACCAGCTGTCACCTCTGCTTTCCCATGTGGATCTTCTTTATCCCCATTAGTTCTTAACACCTCAAACTCTCCACTGCTCTGACAATTCTATCCTCAGATTACAGAAGTTCCCACCATGCCCACCCACGTTCTGGGGCAACCAGCTTGCCAAGTGGAGGGCGGCGAGGAGACGAGAGGGAAAGCTCTCACAGGGAGCCAGGGTCTACAAGGGCCCTAGTTCCAGCAGAGCCTCAGCATCTAGGCCTGTGTCATGTCCACCTTCGAGAGCAACAACAATTTCAAGAGCTCCAAACACATGCCGAAGCTGAACTCGACATCAATGAGAACTTTATTTCCCAGGATCCCCCCGGGCGGCCCCGCACCAAGTCAGACCCCACCCAGCAGAGTACAGAGGAAATAGCTGGGGTTTTAGAGAGCCCAGCAGTGGAGAATACAGGATTCAGAATCCGAGCCCAAACAATGGGTCAATCCCAGAAAACCCCAAGATATTTTTGTGATTCCTGCAAAGCCAGGCACAGGGCAGAGGGTCTGTCAACAGCAGTGAACAGTAGTGGGAGCTCGGGGAAACACTGCTCCAGTGCTTGTGCCTCCCGAGATGGAGGCGCTGTTGACCTCATGGCCCTACCGCCCCCAGGGAATGAAGAGGAGGACGAGGCAGATGGTGAAGGAGAGAAGCTGCAACCACCACCACCTGCTATTGCTGCACCACCACCTGGCTTCAGGGACAACAGTTCAGATGAGGATGACACAAAGAGAGGGAGGAAATCTCGAACCAGTGCCAGCCCAGCGGTCGCCTCTGGGAAGTTGGCCCAAGCCAAGGAAGATGTGCCTGTGACACTGATTGATAATGTGACCACGAGAACAGTCCGAGATCATGCCCAGGAGCTTGATGATGCTCTAGTGTCCACCTTACAGGCGCTAGAGGCCTTGGCAGCCTCTGAGGACTATCCCCATCACCCTCAACAGCCAACACAGACTGCAGGTCAACAGCCTCAGTCATACCATGGCCCACATCTCACACACAGAAGTAACTGTGTACTAGTAGTACTGATCCATAAATGTTACTTTTTTAACACAGTACATTTGCAGTAGATCATCTTTTTATTATCACTAAAGTGAATCTCCTCGTGAAATAGCAAGAAACCCCTGTATTCTCTTAATTTTGTGGCAGCAATGAATGTATAATAACTGCAAATACAACATATAATTAAGGTAGAAGGTTCAAGACTACCTCATACTTACAGGATACTGAACAATAACCCAAACTGGATTAATATTAAAGTCAAGCTGAAAATATTATGAACCATGAAGAAACAACAGCAAGAGCTGATTATTGCACAACAAGTAAACCTTTTTGTAAATGACAATTCGGCCAACACATGTTTTTAGATTTTATGAACACAGAGTAGGAAATTTGTCTTTGCACGTTTCTCAAGCAAACATGTGCATCTGCATGCAAAAGCTGCAGTTCTTTCAGGTTGGGTGAGATAAGCCCACTGGTGCATAGATCAGTCTGGAAACAGGTTATGAATCTGATCCTGAGGGACTGATTTTGGAAACAAATTAAAACTATTCCAAAATTATTTTTGCTGTTTTGTGATCAAGATGAATCCACTCAACTGCAAATGTCTGGTTCAATAACTACAGTAAAACACTAACACACTAATATATATATTTCTGTCTTATTAATATTTGTTTTTTCTTGATTATCCTAACAGTGTGCTGTGTTACATTCCTCCTTAGGGCTGATTGTCTTAGCTGCCATTACACCTGAGTCATCATTGGACTCAGGCCATGAGACCAACTCCTCTGAATTGACAGATGTTTCTGAGATGGTGTCAGCTATGAAGCATAACCAGAACCAGGCCTACCTGCTTGCTCACCATATCAACAAGGAACGTATCCTCTGCCGCAGAGACTTTCCCCTTGCTATCCCTGGCTGTACGGCAAAGACCATAGGGACTGGGGCCTTCTCTGTGGGTCAGATTCGCGCTGGCTGTCCACCCAAGCAAGTAATCCTCAGCAAGACTGTTCCCTTTAAAGTCAGTCCCCGTCAAGACTCTGCAGTACTCAATGTTGTGACAGAGCAAGGGGGCAATCAAGACACAACTCAGACTGAACAGAAAGCAGAAATGAAAGCAAACCCTGAGTCCACCAAAGCAAACACCATTGATCCCCCTTCTAAGTCACCTGAAGAACTTAAAGTGTCCGATTCTTCACTGACAATTCAAGTCAGTAAAGATCAGAAGTTATCAAGTTCTTCTGGGGAGACACTGAGCCAAAACTTTTCTGAGGGTGTAAAGGGGAAGACAACAGGACCTCTTAATACAGACCCTAGCAACAAAGCCTTACCTATCCTCCTGCCTGTGGACAGAACTGCCTCTGCCAAGATTTTTCCCACTAATATGTGCCAAGATGCCAAGACTGCCTCTAGCGAGACCATGAAGCCTTCAAGCTCTACAGAACTTCTGTCAGTTGACGATCTTTTCTGCACATGCCCAGTTCAACAGGAGCCTGGGCCTCAAATAAGACTAAAAGACCCACAGGTTCAGAAGGTAGTGGTGTTTCAATCCTCCTCCCCCACAGATGATGAGCGTCTTCGGGCAAAAGGCCTCCAGCTGGCTAACAGCAAAGAAAGTGCAGTGAGAGTAGGAGCAGATTCTAGTTTGGCAAAACCCAGCCCTCAAATACAAACCAAGTACTCTCCTAATTTGCCTGTAAAAGCAGAGAGAAAAGAAGCAGCTGAAAGCAAGGCTGAGGGTGCCCAGGGCAAATCCCACACTGAGTCACAGAAATGCCCCATAAAATCCTTACCTATTCTAGATGATCCAACAACACCAAGCCCCTCTGTAGATAAGGTCTCCACTCTCCCAGCCAGAGACTCAAAGAAGCAAGGCAGTGGTAAGGGGAAGTCCCAGCGCAGCGCCCCTTTCTTGAGCTTTAGAAACCTTCTTTCAGCTACGTTCCCAGCAAGAATGCGAAGAGAAACAGATGAGCGAAGGGCTCAGTTGCAGAAAGTACGTCAGTATGAGCTAGAGTTCTTAGAGGAGCTGCTGAAACCCAAGTCATCCCAGGGAGAATTTTTGCCCCAGGGATCCTCACCTGTGCCCTCAGGCACTCCTTGTGCCTGCCAGCTCCGCACTAGCCCTGTCCTAAAGGCACCAGGTATCTCCAGGGAACAGCGACGCAGCTGTGACTGTAAGCGAATGTGTAGGGGCATGCGACTACCTGACACACCAGTTGGCTCTACAACAGAGACACAACACAGAGGCAGAGAGAGAACTATCTCAAAGACCCCCCCAGCAGTGTCCAAAGCACCTCACACCCAAGGTGCTACAAGGAGACCTCAGACTTTAGAGATCAAGACCACGCGAATACGCTCAACCAGCCTTGAGTCAAGAGAACCAAGGGGAGAGCAGGGCTCCTGCTTGCCCACCTGTACTTCTCAAACAGATTGCATGGGAGCTCCACAATATAAGAAGCTCCAGAGGCGATACAGCATTGGAGAGCTGGATAACAACACTAGCACACCTGTGTATGCTGAGGTGAAGCCCAAAGCCAAGAGTCTAGAGAAGGAGATGGAGAGAGTGAGGGCCACAGGGCTGAGGCTCCCAACCCCAGTTGAGCCGGTCCACACTCAGTCTCACCAGGCAGAGATAAAGGGGAAAAAGGGTGTGTTTTTCATTCAGGGAGAAGAGTTACTGCGTGAAAGTAAAGACGGGACTGCAGAGGTGCTGCTGACCCTGCCTAGTGAAGACAGTGATGACAAGGATAAATGCTGCTCATTCTGTTTCTGCTACAGGAAGTGTGAGGCAGCAGATGAAAGCAGTGAAAAGGATGAGCTCTCATACTCCATACCCCTTCAGGTCCTTCCAGGAATGGAGTTGGACTCACGTACCTTTCCTGTAGTAAGCAAAACACTCCAGGTTCTTAATGCAGAGGACTGCAGTGGGGAGGAAGAAGAGGGGGAGGAGGAGGAGGAGGAGCCACAGACACAGGAGATTGACCTGAGAGCCTGTGGTACACTGGAGGGGAGCCTGGCACGGGTACATGCTCTACAGGGGAAAACTTTCAGCTTACCTGATGGTTTCCTAAATGCACAGCTGGATGCTAATGAGTTGCTAGCTATCCTGCGTCAGTGTGCTAACAGCCCACAAGCTGAGGGTGAGGCTCGTCTTCAGCCCTCACAGATTGCAGAGTACAAACAGGAGCTGGCAGTGCGCTTCAAAGAATTTAGAGCCTCTTGTCGGAGAGTGGCAAGTGTTGAAAAAAGCCCAACACGTATGCTTGCTGTTGTCACAGCCAGCTTTCAAGTGTTGTGTGAACTAACTCAGACCTTCATCAAATTGGTCAGAGGGGTTCGTTCAGAAACCCAAAGGCTGCAGCTGCTGAGAAAAGTTGAGGAAGTAGCTATCAACTACACTTTGCTTTTGCGTGCAGCAGAAGAATCAATGGGACACTCAAGCAGCTTACCGACGAAGACAGTGAGCCCTCAAGTTTCCTCCAACACCAATAACATGAGCTCACTCACTCGACCCATCAAAACTCTGCCTGCCCAGTGAGAATAAATCTGGCAGGGATGTAATCAAAACAGTCCAGAATGTGGGTGGCTACTCTATCCAAATTCATCATTTGTTTATTGTTTACATTTTTTACAAGACATGCAATGAATCATCCTCAGTAAAAATTGCAATGCAGCTGTTCCATCCCATGTTTACAGGCCCTGAGGTAGCCTCGTGGATCTTGTTTTGAAATATAAAGATACACCAAACTAATGCACAATGGAATAAGAACCCTATAACAGACTGGGTGATACAGGGCTAATCACCTCATATCAATATTCATAATATACATAAGTCATTATAGTATAATATTTTATATGTGATGTATATTTGAGTTGTGTCTACTTAGCAAATAATATGAAGTTTTGTGAAGAAAAAAAGTGAAGAATATATTTGAAATGTATTGAGTTAAGAGAACTATAAAGATTATAATAAATCATCACAAATAAATGTGTGCTCTGGACAAAAATATTTCAGAGATCTCGTGAAGTAGCGACTTCTGTAGATTGCGTAGTCCAAAGCGTTGGTTGGTTGGGTAGATGGTGATGTATTTGTATGTTGAATTTTCTAACTGTTGTAATGCAAAATGGAGATCTCTGTTGGCTATGTTGACAATGTCTGGCGTATTGATACAAGAGTGAAAATGTAAGTGACAGTGTTGGAAAATGAAAACTGCTGAAAGACAGTAGTATGACATTTTAAACTATACTGACTGACAGAGGCCCATTCTCTCACTATAACAGTGCAGGTATGAAACACACCTGCTCAGGGCAGACAATGTAGCAGAGACCCAAGTCACAGTCCTATCCACTATACAGTAATGAGTGCCATTACCTCACTCAGCTGTAGAGAAGGAATACCCACACATACTTAATAACGCACAGCGTGTATTTTACACCATCACTGATCCATGGCTCACTTGCGTCTCACTTGTTGTGAAACATAGTTTTAAACATAGCCATCCACTTGCAAGTGAGTAAGCTTATCACTAGAATTTTGCACAACCTCTGAAATTAGCTCTGAAGTTGAAATGTATCTTTTAATGTCTGATTAAATGTTTTTTTATTCACTCTGCTGCTGAAAAACTCACTTGAGTCAACGCTACACTTTTACATAACTCATCTCTTCAAAGCTAAAGCTTACCCGTTTCAAAGAATCCTTTGTTTTTATTCAGGTTTTCAGATACAGTATAAACAAATTTGCTTTCTATGTGCTGTTATACATTGTGCAATCTAGCAAATATATAAGAAACACACAAAGTAGTTTTCTATGTATTTTAATAAAACTAACACATCTGTTTCCTGTCTGAAATCGTCTTTGTGTCTCATCCTCTTGTTATTCTTGGAAATTAATCACAGAGGCTTTAAAGTTGTGCTGGCCTAACATGTATACTGGACATACTGTTAAAAGAAAGTGCTGTGAAACCAAATGAATAGTGTCAACTGGGCTGCCACAATACTAAAGACGAGAAACGCTACCTAACTCAAAGGTTTATAAAATACTGTGTAAGATGTAAACATTCAACCTGAGTCAAGGCATTTAACTGGCAAGAAACTAATTTCAGGATACTAAATGCCAAACAATGGACATACTGTTTAAAACAAACTTTCAAATGTTCAATATTTGACAAACATCATTCATTTAAATGCAAATGCAAATGCCAAATAATGTCTCAGTACTGCTGTAAATTTCAGCCAGTCACAACTTTTTGTTCATTTTATTTATATTTTCAGTTTTGATTATTATTCTAGGTATTTTTGGAACAATACCGTTATTCATCAATTTAGCAATACAGCCCACCTGTAATACTTTTGATTTCATACTGGGAGTTTGACTTTCAAGACAAAGGGAAATCAGGATATCAGCTTTGTTGCACTTCTTTTCTTGGTTTCAGAACACATTTGTAGTGTTTACAAACTCTCTTTTAACGGTTTGTCCTTCGCTGTTGAAGTGGCATTTTCCATAACCATGTGCAGTGTTTTCTCTTTCACTGTACTGCATGTTTTCCCTAACGTATTCGACTTTCAGGGGCAGATACTTTGAGCATTGAAGGTGATAATACTGTTTGTACAGATCATTTTCCAGTTCTAAAGTGGAAAAACAGGCAAAAATGAAAGGCCGTGGCGGCAATATGTTAATGTTTTGCAAATGATATTCAGTATGGAAATGTATTATTCTACACTGTAAATGTAAATAGTAAGATAAAGTATTTGAGAGAATAAGAAACACTTTTAGAACATTATCTGTAACATTAAGATTTACTCAAACTCTTCACTATTTTGTAAAATGGAAAAGATAAAACATGTCTGTAAGGTAATATTTATAGTAGTAATGTAACATAGAGACTAATAGCAAAACATATATTTTAATGACTATATAACGAGTATAAAGCATGGGACATGTTTATTTTTATAAACAAAAATAATCAGACAATGTTCTCTCATCAGCACTTGAACATTTTAACATTATGATAAACATTTTCTGTGGTTGTCATTGTTCAGTTGCTTTACAAAACTGTGTGGATTTGTCTGTGTTTCATTCACACAATGAGCCCACCATGGCTTAATCCATTGTTTCTTTATGTGCACCAATTCATTCCTGTTTTTATTTACTGTCAATGATCTTGTCGTCACTGTGGTCTTTTGTCTGTGTACAAAGTTAACTCATGTTTTAAGAGCAATAAAGTATATTATATAAACTCTTTCAGAGAATTTGGAAATGGCATTGCATGCAGTAAACTTGCAGTAGTGACAAGTTGTGCATTAGAATGACTTCAAACAAATGACGTCACATGAAAGACAATTATCTGGAAACGTCTCTCTTGCTGCTGCCAGCAGGTTCTTACTGCTGCGGTTGCTTCATTCATATGCCTCTGGCAAAAACTGATGTTGACTCAATAGTGCAGACCTCACTGACTTGACACAACACCAACCACTGACAGTAGAATGGTTTTGTGTTGTTGACATTTAAGATAGATTTACTTACTTTTTTTCGGTGTTATTCGTATTATTGCTAAGCATTTGAAAAGCAGATCGAAGCTGAGCCAACCACTAGCCAGGGGAGCCTCTTTGCCAAAAACACTGCACTAAGGTTATGTTCATTTGCAAAAATGGCAACAAGAAAGATAATCCAGTAAAAACACGACTTTAACACACATAATTCTACACACCAGCCAAACCTAAACATACACTAATATGCCACTATAATAGTTGATAGGATTTATTCACAGTAGACATGTTGCCATGTCACTGTAGGAAAAGCACAGGTGTAAATAAAAAAAAATGAATGGTGGCTGAATTCCATTTAGCTGCTTCAGTTTCAGGGTCCTGATATTGTGCATGCTGGCTTACTGTCACAATGTCATGGTTTTAACGGGACACTTGAATAGAATGGAGCCTTCGTTATTAGTAACAATTAGTTTTTCCTACTATGACAAGTCAAAATGTCTGCTGTGAAAAAGGCTGATACTTACCTCTTTGTTATGGTCCCTAAGTTCGCCATGTTGTCTCTGAGGTCCTGAAGGGAGGGTCAGGCACATGCCAGGGATCTCTGCCAAAATGTGAAAATTAGATTCAGCTTTAATGACAACACAAGGGGAATGTGCAGTTTTGTTATCTCTGAATCTAGAGTATAGACAGGCTAAATATTATTTTGTATGAATCATATCTAAATCCAACAATCTTAGATAAAGCTAATATGGACAGTGTGTTAGCCTACATATGCACTGCAGTCCCTTCCACATGCCAGGAAATGTGGCGCATGGTTCTAGGAGCCCACATTTCCAGAGGGCCCACAATCAAGTTGGAGGTTTAGAGGAGACACATCAACAGTTAACAAACATTAACGTTTAAACACTAAATAGATTATTTATTTGAAAACTTAAAAAACTTAACTTATAACCCTAACTTAGTAACTTACGCTCATTTGCACTTTTAATATGCATTGCTAGGCCTACATCCTTGGTGGGCTCAGAGTGTCCCTAGATGTGTCGCGCTCGCTCATGTGCTCCTGTTCTTGGCCTCTGCCCGGTGTGACGTCATGGCGGCAGAACGTAAGCGAAAGCGTGCGCGCCGCCCTGGGAGGTAGAGCCGCACGCGTGATGTGTGGGACATAATGGTGGATAGGTAGGGAACACACTTTAGCTCGGTAACAGTAGCTCATCAACTGTTGATCGATCACCAGCTGTTGTCTTGCACTCTTCGGTCCCTCTGACTCGACAGCTGCTCGCTCGCTCGGACTGAACGACGCCCTGGACCGCAACAAAATGCCAAATATCAAAATATTCAGCGGTAGCTCACATCCGGACCTGTCTCAGAAAATAGCTGACCGCCTGGGTCTCGAGCTGGGGAAGGTTGTTACGAAGAAATTTAGCAACCAAGAAACATGGTGAGTTGCTCGTTGGCGTGGCCACTTTAAAGAAGCTTGTAATGAGAGATATACCTTGTACGCATGTTGTATCCTAGCGACATGTATTTAATTAGAAAACGTGGTGTCACGGTGAAATTGCCGCGCAGTGTTGTTAGGAACTTGTAGTCCACGCATGGCTGAGAACTCATGCTAACTAACAACCTGTCTGGTAATTCTGAGCAACGAAGCCACGCTAGTTGCCTCAATAAACTAAAATTATAATGTCATATCTCATATCACGTTGAGGCTCCTTTTCTGACTCAGCATGCTGCTCTTTTAACCGTTGTTCAGACCAGACCACATCACATGTAGACACAAGCTCATTGTTTACTCTCTCATCTGTCTCCTGCCTGCTAGCTCCATGGCACTAAGTGCTGTTTGTCTTGTCACCTCTCTCCTCTGGCAGCGTGGAGATAGGGGAGAGCGTACGTGGGGAAGATGTCTACATCGTGCAGAGTGGCTGTGGGGAGATCAATGATAATTTGATGGAGCTGCTGATCATGATCAACGCCTGCAAGATTGCCTCTGCCTCCAGGGTCACGGCTGTCATCCCCTGCTTCCCGTATGCCCGGCAAGACAAGAAGGACAAGGTGGGGGTGAGGGATATCTGTCTAATTACTTCTGTCATGCCATTTGTCATCCAGCATCATGACCAGAAGCCTGCAGCCATGTCCATCAACAACTGCTTGACAAGGCATATTTGCTACATTTTTTTCTCTTGTTTGTTTTCCTCGTTCTGTTTGCTTTGCTGAGTCAACTGCCGCTTCCGTCCCCCTCCCTCTTGTGTAGCTATTTGCCGGTTATTTACTCTCATTCCAACATTTTAATCATATTGCATGAAAGGAATGTTTTGCATTTTAGCTACTGCGATGATCATTGCGATGCAAGACTAGATATCATCCTGGATTTTGCAATGAGTTTGTTATATAGCAATAAGTGTTGTATTTTTCTTATACTATAAGCCACATTGCAGTTGTGCCAAATGTGGTCATTTTGAACTTTACTGTTCTATCTGAGCAAAATGAAAACTGAATGCCTCTTTGTGCTGGAGTGTGTGTGTATATATTGAAAGTATCAATTGTCAAACCAAAAATATGTGTTTTTATTATCAATATAGCGGTCTAGAGTCTAAAAGATTATAATATTTGACTGGTATAATTTTACTAAATGGCTAAGCTCTCAGTTAAGTGTTATTTTTAGAAACAAGCTATCATGGCCAGTTCACTCATGCCATGTGACTGAAGAGATCTATTTTCATTGCAGAGTCGTGCTCCTATCTCTGCCAAGTTGGTGGCCAACATGTTGTCAGTGTCAGGCGCTGACCATATCATCACTATGGACTTGCACGCCTCACAGATACAGGTGAGTAACATGAAAGCAGACCTAAACCAAAGTGCATCTTATTCACTATCCTGCCATTAATGTGTTCTTTGGGTAATCTATATCTTCTGCAACCCATTTGAGCCTGATTTTGGAAAACCTACATTAGAAACCTGACTTTCATAGCCCTACATTTAAATAGATGTCAACATGAGACAAAGGGAGATATGAGCCTTCTATTGGTCCTTCCAGCAGGTAGTATACATTCAGCTCCTGTGACCCCAGTCCATGTACCTCTATTATCTTTTTCCAGGGATTCTTTGATATCCCCGTTGATAACTTGTATGCAGAGCCAGCTGTGCTGAAATGGATCAAAGAGAACATCCCTGAATGGAAAAACTGTACCATCGTCTCACCCGACGCAGGAGGAGCCAAGAGGTATGCCAGTGCCACTTGCCATAGGTGTTTTCTACCCTTGAGCGTAGTTTACCCTTACCATATCTCCTCTGGAATTTACTTTAGATTGAACATTTGTTGGCTTTATTTATCTTTGACAAGGCTCTAATTTGTCATGTGCATTTATAGTTTTAGACACTTTGGCACGCACACTAGTTCTAACTCATGGACATTATACTTTCCCTTTGCAGGGTCACCTCAATAGCAGACAGGTTGAATGTGGACTTTGCTCTTATTCACAAGGAGAGGAAAAAGGCAAACGAGGTAGACCGCATGGTTCTTGTCGGAGATGTGACGGATCGGGTTGCCATTCTAGTGGATGACATGGCTGATACATGTGGCACAATCTGCCATGCTGCTGACAAGTAAACCCCTTTATTTACCTTCATGTGGTAAATAAATTTGGAACTTTGGAACAGAATAACAAAAGACTTAACCACAGACAAGTGGGCGACTGTGGTTACTTTAGTCCTGATGTCAAACTAAGTTAGAATGAGATCATTACTGAATCCCATGTAGAGACCTCTGTTCCAGGATATATCTAGTCACGTGGAAATGTGTAACACGTTATACTGTTTCTCTCCTTTTAGACTAATATCTGCTGGTGCCACCAAGGTGTATGCCATCCTAACCCATGGCATCTTCTCTGGCCCAGCTATCTCGCGCATCAACAATGCCTGCTTTGAAGCTGTGGTGGTCACCAATACAATCCCTCAGGAGGAGAAGATGAAGCATTGTCCTAAAATACAGGTCAGGATACAGCATTTACTTTGTTTTTACGTAAGGCTGCAACAGATAAGTTTTATTATAATTTTTTTATGTATATGTTTTTTATTTTATGTATAAAAAACAATTTCCCAGAGCCCAAAGTGATGAGTGAAAGATAATTGTATAAAAAGCAACTGTATTTAGAATTATTTGAAACAAAGCCGCAAATCCTCAGTTTGAGACTTGATAAATTACTTACAAATAGTCATTTGTTTTTTCTGTCCACAAACAAATAATCGAGTGTAGTTCTATTGACAACGTCCCATCTTCTCTCCATCCAGGTTATTGACATCTCCATGATCCTCGCAGAGGCCATCCGTAGAACTCACAACGGCGAGTCTGTGTCGTACCTGTTCAGCCATGTCCCCTTGTAACAAATGGTGTCTACCATCTACCGTGTGCTTTTACACCAAATAAGAGAAGAGGGAATTCCCCAAACCAAACACAACCATTAGCAAAGGTGTTCTGCTAACTAACCGTAAAAAAGAATGAACTGTCATGTCTGTTACTAATGCTGACCCCACTCACTTGAGTCCCTTCCCACTTGAGCAGTGGCCCTTCATGCCTGGGGCACCAAAGCAATTGCAAGCTACCAATGTAGGCCAGCGTATTTATTGTACTTGGATAAATAAGTGTTTATCCACTGTGAACTTTGTCACCCCTTCCATAACATGTAGATAAAGAGTTTCTCCTGACCATTTCACCTCTCCAGGAGTCCTTTCAATCTGTTGTCAAAGAGCTTATATAAATATCCCTGGCAGGTTCCAGTGGTCAGGAGAAGCATCTGCCATATAAATTTGTTACAATGAACGAGTGTAGTTTTTCCATGTTGCTCTTGTATCCTCTGCTGTTTGAAAGATTATAATTAATGAAGTGAATGTGTATTGAACTAGTTTACAGTGCCACTGAAGCTCCACTCAACCAAGAGTGCCTCAACAGTCTGAAATGGAATTACTTTTTCCCTCCAGTCCCCCCTTCCCCTATTTAGCTGTGTTTTATTTTGTCACTGGATGAAGAATTTTCACGTCTTATCAGACTGTAGAAGATGTTTGGGATGTTACTTTCAACTCTTGAGGTGCCCTCATTGAGTGGGGTTTGCCCAGTGTCCAGGGTTCACCCTTGCATTGAAGGTCTTTCTATAGAGAAACTATCAGGTTTTTAGTTTGGGGTCTCTGCAGGCTGGAGCTTCCGTCAGAAATGTTCACCTGCTTTTTTTTTCCTTTTTGTTTTTGGTCTTTTTGTATGTCTGAAGGAAGGATTTGTCATTAATGTGCATATTCCAAACCTTTGTGTTTACTTTTTCAGTAGGGTGAATGCACCAGTTATCTGAGGATGCATTCTTAATAAAAATTAAATATGCGTAAAATCTTAAAAACCTGGCACTTTGTTTTTGTTATTTCTCATTAATGCATCATACCTATGGGCTTATAAGGCTTTAAGTTCCACATAACCAGGATCATAGAGGCCTGAGACCTGAGGAAGTTTACATTCTACAATTAAAAGCCGTTGGTCAATATTTTATAGGCCTATTCCAGTATTTTTAGACAATATAATGGAATAAATTCTTTAAAAAAATAAAATGTTAAAATCCAAATATATTTAAGGTGTTTGTTATTGGACTCGTGGCCTCTGTATTTCTAAAAAGTAAAAGAAGTAAAATGTCATTAGGATAATAATTGTCGTGGTATATACTTGAAAAAACGTGTTTTCACATTGAACACACCCTTGTGCTGAAGAACAAGACTTTGATTGATAGGCAAAACAACCAATCGCATACCACGTGACGTAGTTCGTCTTAACCAATAGTTATTCTAGAAGGGGCGTGCCAATCACACCGGCTGATTAATGCTCAGTGCATCCCTTATTTTGGTGCCGCTGAACATCGTTGGGGTTTGACTGTTTATTTATCGGGTAGAAAGGGATAGAAATTATCATCGTAACTGGGCGAACAGCCAGAAATTAACCCCTTCCACGTGCAGCATTGGACGCGCGTGCTGCCTTCAACTTCCAACAGTTAACGGAGGCTAATTAGAGTAGACCCTACGCTTTACATTTTCAGTTTCAGACCGGGTAAGTGACTTTCGCCTGTGGTTTGTCTTTATTGATCTGATCACAGACCATAATATCAAGTGTAATTTATTTTGCTGTGGCTTTTGTTTCTTGATATTCAGTTTCAGTTTGACTGTATCAGGTTACATTTTTACACAGCTCAAGAATGGCAGGAAGTACTGACCATAAACAAGATGAAGAGGGCCTGAAGGACCCAATGGTTGGTTTCCGCAGCTATTTGCACGGAGGGACCTCCAGCTTACTATCCACCCTCCCCACCCTCATCGTCTTCCCTGTCTACAAAACTGTTTTCCGTCAACAAATCAACAACACCCCACTTCACCAGGCTGTGGGACAGCTCTACAAAGAAGGACCTGTAAAGCTCTTCAGGGGTGTGGTCCCACCATTACTGATGAGGACGCTGAATGGCACGCTGCTCTTTGGCCTCCAGGACACCCTCCTCCGCCAGCTCTCCCTGCCATCCCAAAATGTCATCCCCAACTCTGCCCTGCCTGCTCTGGCTGGATTTGGTGCAGGTTTGGTAGAAGCTGTGGTTTGTACCCCCTTTGAGCGTGTCCAGAATGTTTTGCAAAACAGCCAAAATGACCGTCATCTACCCACCCTGAAGAGTGTTCTTGTCAGGCTGAAGGCACAGCGGACGGCCTTAGGGTACTACAGAGCCTTCCTGCCCATCACAGCCCGCAACGCTCTTGGCAGCTCCCTCTACTTTGGTCTGAAAGGGCCTGTGTGTGCTGTCGTGGCGGGACAGGGGCTCTCTCCAGTGGTCTCCTCCTTCATCTCAGGGACGCTGACCTCCATGGCAATCAGTTTGACTCTCTACCCACTGTCTGTGCTGGTGGCAAACATGCAGGCACAGGTGGGAGGGGAGGCGAAAGGGGTCATGGCTTCTTGGAGAATGCTGTGGAAATCTCGGCAGCGGAGTGTGGCTCTGCTGTACCGAGGAGGTTCTCTGGTTATTTTGAGATCATGCATCACATGGGGAATCACCACTGCGATCTATGACAGGCAGAAACGTTCAGGCTGAAGAGGCAAAATTGTTTGTACTATTTATACCTCATCGCTGATAACTCTCACCATTTTCCTGGTGAGTAAATAGCCATGTTGCTCTTTCAAGGCACATTCATCTCCAAACAAGATCCCTCCCTCCCTTCGTGCAGGTGCCCTGTAACCATTAGGCCTTAATCACAGCAGACATTTTGACTTGTCATTGTAGGAAAAGCACAGGTGTTACTAATAACAACAATGGCTCTGTTCTATTCAAGTGTCCCAGTAAGCCATGACAGAGTAAGCCAGCATGCACAATACCAGGACCCTGAAACTGAAGAAGCTATATGGAACCCAGCCATTGTTCATTTTATTATTTACATCTGTGCTTTTCCACTGAGACACGGCAAAGTGCCTTCAGTGAATAAAAAGCCTATTAAGCAGTCGTAAGGACATGATCCCTCACCATGGTCCACACCAACAAACACGCCAATTTTGTGTGCCAGAATGCACAAGCAAGTTGAAGGCACCACTGCCAGGACTTGAACCCCGGTCTCTGAGGTGGTGGGTGAGTATTTATTATGAACCAAAGTAGTTTGTGCACTTGAAATATATAAATATGGTGCTGGTGAATCACTGGTGCCTTGTATTTTTATTGTCTTAAAGGGGGAACATTTACTCATTAAAGTCTGTTTACTCATCATAGGAAGTACCACTCAGCCGGTGAAAACATATACGTATTTTGTGGCTCGTTTTTCAAATACTTTTGGGCATTTTTGCCTTTATTAACATATTAGAAAGAAGAAATGGGGAATGACATCCAACAAAGGTCACCAGCCACTCGAACTAAGGAAGTTGTGTAACATGATCAGCAACTTAGATCCCTAGGCCACCAGGATGCCCATGGAGTTTCCTAAACTCTGATGATCCTGTCGGGGTTGTTTCAGATTGGAGAGTGCAACTTATAACACAAAATCTGCGTTACAAATTGGGGTGTGGATTTTGTAGAAGATGATTATTTACCAGAGAGGTCTAACAAAATTGTTTTCATTATGGGATTTTTTGGGCTGGGCCCATATGAGGGACTGATGGTGAGGATATCTCGGACTCTACTGCCTTGATTTTGACCATCTGTTTCTTGGGAGTCCCCCAAATTCCTGAAAATGCAATACTAAATCACTGGAGCTCCCCTTAAGGGAGATGGATGTATTTTCATGGTGTATAGTCAATATATTATTTAATTTTCTGTGTGATATAGATATTCCATATGAAAAGGACTGGAGCAAATAAGGTGGTACATCTACAGTGCATCCAGAAAGTATTCATACCGCTTCACTTTTTCCATATTTTGTTATATATTTGTTGTGTTATATTTGAGTGTTTTATTTTTAATAAATTTCCAAAATTGTCTAAAAAAAACATTTTTCACTTTGTCAATATGGGGTATTGTGTGTAGAATTTTGAGAGAAAAAAAGAATTGAATCCATTTTGGAATAAGGCTGTAACATAACAAAATGTGGGAAAAGTGAAGCGGTATGAATACTTTCCGGATGCACTGTAAGAATCTGCATGTTCTCCCCATGTCTGCATGGGTGTCCATAGACATGCAGGTTAGGTTAATAGGAAACTAAATTGTTCTATAGCACTGTAATACACTGTCATCCCATCCAGGGTGTACCCCTCCTCTCCCCATTGTGTGGGACAGGCTCCAACCCCCTGCAATCACAGTAAGCCAATGGATGGGATAAATAACCTAATCACAATGTAGCCCATTCAATAAAAGTGTATCTGTTTGACTTTGAAAGAAAAGTTTCAGCTGCCTGTCTGTAACCTCATCATGTACCTGTGGAATTTATATATAATATGTATTGCAGAATAGAGACTTTTTTCCTCAAAGTGCATTAATAAATGTATCTTATCAGTCGAGCATATTAAGTGACACTTGATGGTCTCGTACTTTTCTAATGGATTTTTGTCAAACCATGTCATGTCATAACCAGCCCACTAGATGGTAATGTTGTAAAAATAATAAACATGAAGTCGTCAACTATGATGGGAGCTCAGTGGCTCTTCATTCTGCCACGCAGGTACAGGGAGGAACAAATTATTCAAATGATTACAACACTGCGTGGCAAGAACGGGCGGCTATGCCCAAGAAGCAGCCTGTAATATTTCAGGGAAGTCGGACATCAAGTGTGTCCAATTAAATTCTTCCTCTGAGCTTCGGGAGCCAATGAGAGCCAGAGCATCGGTGTCCATGTTGGCGTGCAGAAGGGCGTGCGGTCTCTATTTAAACCGTTGGCTTTGCACAGATTAAACAGACGCATCTTACCTGTAAAGGACGTCCTCGCTGCGCTCTCCTGCACCAGGTAAAGCTATTCTGAATTGTCTCTGTTCTTCAGCCCGTACATGCAAAAAAAAACACGTAATCATTACAATGCAATGCAAACATCACAATTAATGTTAAGACATTATTTCTATGTATCAAAGGCTTATAGGTGTTATGCAACATTTCTGCAAAAGGCCATACAGCCATTCCAAAACAGTCCGGCTGCGGTTATGCTGGTTGCTCCGTTACACTGTGGGTTTGTGTGTAGATACCTGGCAGCGCTGCATTCCTCTGCACGCAAGCTGTTTGACTGTATGTGTCACTTGATCATTACCATGTCGTAAACAGGCCTGCGACTACTGTGTTCACCTGTCACATCCATAATGTGATGCTGAATATAAAACCTGCATGCCGTGCAGCCTTTTGAAACGCAGGCTGTCCAATCTGAAGGTGTGGACGGTATGATGTGTAGCCCTCAAGGCAAACACTCCAGAGTTACAAGCACAAACTGTGCAGAACGTCTTGCTTTAGTCCTATATCTTCTGGGGAAAAAATGTTATGACCTCATCAAACTTTTTTTTTTACCCGGGCAGACGCACTTTGCGCGCAAAACTGAAGCATTTCATTTTGCATTGATGTTCTTATTTTCTTGCTAGGCGCTTCTTTGTCCCTGGTGTGCATTTCATATTTTCTTAATATCTTTAATGACCACACATAGAGGCAGGTCGATGTGCAAGTACAGCATGTTTCTGCACCTTTGTGGAACTAAGTACAAACACAGTACAACATGACACCATCAGAGCTGTTTGTTCATTGTGGGCAGGTAGGTTATAAAACAGGTTCATGTTGATTCTTGTGGCTCACATAACTCCAGGACTGTCTTTTTTTAAACTGAGGTGGGGCTTGATTTGTGTACCTGTATGGGCATGTACTGCAGACAACATCTTGAGTGCTTAAATGATAATGGGATCATGTGCTCATGCTTTTTGGTGCATGCTTTTAACATGTTCTCACGCTACTTACGGTTAATAGTCCAAATCTGTGTTTTGATATGAATCACCATTTTTGCTCTGTCTCCCACTTTTTTTATTAGAAACCTTCCAAAATGGGCGACAAAGATGGGGTCAATAAGGAGGTGAAGACTTTTAAGAAGGACAGCCTAAAGAAGACTGACACGAAAGAAAAAAATCCCATTCCGACCCAGCAGGGTAGGTGTTTAAAAGAAAAGTGTGCTCTCGCTTTGATCCAGGCTTCACCTTTTCTTCAGCTCCTTGTTCTGCGCAGTTCAGCTCCTCCCTGCCTATCATTATGAAAGTCGACTGCAAACATTGCATTACTGATTAACTGCAGGTACACACCCGACCACCTGAGAGCTCGTTCTGCTTGAAGCCAAGCTGTTCAGAAGTAACACGCAACCCCTCCCCCATCTGTTTATCATAGAGAAAAGCAGATTGTAGTCACTGATACAGCAGAAAAGCCTCACATCAGACCTGGAGTCACATGACGCAGCAGGAAGAGGAGAGTTTAAGTTGTGGCAAAGTGGGCATCCTTTCCTTCCAGAGGCTGAGAGGCTCCCTGATGACTGACTCCTGACTCCTCTGTCTTAATCTGACTACAGCCCCGACTGGTATGTCAGTGGGGAGGACTGTGATTTTTTTTCTCAGGAGAGCTGTGCTATGTTGTACCGTGGAAGGAGGAACCTGTGTTGAACATTTCTTTAGCACAATGTGGGACTTTTACTGTCCAGTTGGTCCTGAATTCCAAGCATGAAAGTGAGACTATGTAACTTTTGAAAGAAGAAGTAACACTTCCTTCCTCTCTTATAAATGAGAAGTTAAATTCATTTGCAATTAAATACACCTTTGATCATTTCAATACACGCAGCGGTTTCGCCGCTACAGCCTTACCTGGTCTGGTATGACCAGTAGCTTATGGTGGCTAATATTAGCTAATTAGATAGGTATTGCTGTATAGTTGACATTACTGAGTCAGTTCACTGACTTTATGACTCTTCTCTACTTGAGCTACTGTGTTTTATCATTTATCATTAACCTGTAAATGACACTGTTCAAGTTACATAGGCTCAGACTATAGACCAAGTAATGTTATGACTAAACAGTAATTATTTTGCTGAAATCAGATCTTTTTTCATTTTAAAGTTGATTTTCATTCCTGTGCCACGCCCTGACGCATACTACATTCATAGTCAGACATTACACTGAAGGGGCACTCCATAGATTTTACACATGAAGTTAAGTTTACTTTTCATGAGGAGTACTATGCAGCCTGTGAAAACTATTGCATAATGTCTTCTGTGGTTCTGAAGAGAGCTGGCTAAATTTGAGAAAACAGCGGGTTAGACTTAAAATGTATAAAAGAAAGCCTGTCACACACTGGGAGTGTGGAGTTCAAAAGGCAGTTATCTAATAAAATATGCTATGAGTTGCATTATGGGAAATGTATGAACCAGCATTGATCTCTGTCTCTGTCTCTCTCATGATCACACAGAAATTGACGAAGAGAAGAAAGCCATGAAAGAGGGGAACTGAGACGCACCAGCCATGATTCCTCTCCCTCAGTCATACCTGTTGCCTGCTCTTCCTCCAATTAGGAATGCTGTCCATCATCTCCACCTCTGCCTCTGTTTTCCGTGCCGCCATGTTTGATTAGAAATGGTGTTGGGGCTGATGCTATGGGGAAAGATCTGTCTGTAATCCCAAACAAATTAATGCAATGGATGTATTTTACTGTGCTTTTTTCCATGCTGTTTAGAAATGGAGCGAGATAACAATTTGACAGGGTCTAGGTTTCTAAAAAAAAAAAAGAGAGAGAGAGAGAAATCATAAATTCTGTTGTTTTAATGGAAACCCAATCATGGTATTGCATTGTTAAAAACTCCATAAGTATGCCTGTAAATGGTGCCATTCAGGACATGTTCTGAAACATAACATATAAAATGATATTTTTGCTTTAATAAAAATCGATGTGTCAAAAATGTTTTGCATTTGTGTATATTTTGTCTTGCTAAACCATCTTGTTTAGTTTTAAGCATATTTGAACAGATTGTATCAGGACGAGAGTGTTTCTAACATAAACTGGACAAGCTAAGTAATTATCAACCATGAGTGGCAACATGTTTCCTTTTTTTCCTCCCCTGACCTCATGTCAGGTGTAACATTGCTGCTTAAGAGGTCAGAAAAGAAAGTTGGGGCAGTTTGAACACTGGATGGTCTGAGACTTGAACTGCAGGCCAATATAAAACTCACATGAGAAATGACAGATTAAACCATTTAAATAAATGAAATGATTTTTAAAGCAGTGTTTGTCATTTATTTAACTTTTAAATATTAGAAGTCACAAGGTTCAAAGTAGAATTTCTTGTCATTGCCTTGACATACAGTTATCATCATACAGGGAAACAATATTGTGCTCCAGTGTGCACAATAAAGAAACAAAACAACAAAAAAGAAACTGGTACGAAAGACAATAAAATATGGTAGTAGGCAAAAGTATGTTGCAGTTGTTGTCCCCTTTTATGCGTTTTGCTATCATAAGCAAATGTCAGCTTATTGTCAATAATGATACCAAAATATTTGTAGTAATGGATACTCTCACTCTCCTGTTACTTAATAATGTTTGAAAAATGTTAAATAAGGTCCAAGTTTCATTTTTGAATAATAAAAGTGTGATCGTTGTTTGTGAGCATGCATATTCAGTTATCCTTGGCTGCACATGAGCTACACATACAGTACTTGACTTCAGTTAAGAATAGTTGAGTGAATCCTCCTTCTAGAGTTACAACAGGTCAAAGCCTGTTAAAGAAAAGGGAGTGGATCAGCTGCAGGTGTTGCACATTCCAGATTGCCAACATGAAATACGGTCTATGTTAGAACAATGAGTTTTAACTTAGTAGTGGTGTCACACTTTTTTTAAAAGGCGTATAACGTATAGCAACATGTTCACATGAATCTTGTGTCTTTGCAGTATGAACGTGCTGCATATTGAGAAAAGAGAAATGCATCACATGGATCAGTGGCTGAGCTTTTTTTTATTTTCCTCAGACTATGTGTGGATTGCTTAAGATAGTGCAGGCTGTGTTTTTCCACAACAAGCCTGTTGAAACATGCACATACAACAGCATGCAAGTACTTGAGAGCGAACCGCATACTTTATACCATCTAATTCTCTTTGTCTTTGCTAAGAATTCAGTTACCAAACTTATGAAGAGTTATGCAGATTTACAATTCCCGTTCTGTTGTAAGGAAGCCTTGCAGAGATCATCGAAAATGAATTACTTTTCAAGGGAATTTTAGCTTTCACAAATCTGCAAAAAGTGATGGTATGCATGTTTCTTTAACATGTTTCTTTTCCAATGATCTTTCAGGATCAAGCTCGTCTGTGCACTATGACAACAGACTAGAGATTGCAACACAAGACGAGAGAGAACACCTAAGGACACAACTAAATGATAGAAGGTAGTCACGACTTGTGATCTTATTCAGCGTCCTTAAAATCATTCTTGAGCCATATACTGGAAAACCAAAACTTTTACATGTGATTTATGCTGTAGCATTGCATATTGTCACAGGGATACTGCTTATTAACTGTCCCACCTGTTTTTTTATTGCCTGCTATGTTCAATCCATGTGTTATCTCCGCGTCAATATTTTGACAAGTGCACATGATTATTGTCTCTGGCAAAACAAGTTATGCAGGTACTTTTAGTGGCATCACTACTTCCTTAAGTTCACATTGTCCAACAATAAATACACAGAAATAAACTTCAAGCAGAGGGTTACCTCTACTTTGTGTATTTTGTTAATCTCTGTCCACCTACTGTACAACATGAAGACAATGAAGACACATTTGAGTCAGCTACCATTACAAAACCACCACTACATAAACTACAGTGTGCAATAACTTCACTCATTTGTCCATTTAATTTAACACCAATAACAGATTTTCTGCATTAATTCGTGCCACAATTTAGGATTTTTCTTTTCTTTAGCAGTTTCCCTATCCTGCATTAAGCCTACAAGACCTGCTTGTATTCAAGGAGTTCTCAGGAATAAGGATTTCTGGGCCCCCCTATACTAAAAAGCATGAGCAAAAACTCAAGCAAAAAAATCAAAAGAAGTGCTTTTCCTAAGAAAAAATGTACCAGGCACTTCTTTCTTTGTATCTAACCCCTAACCCTAACCCCAGATGAAATATTTATTGAGCTTCTTACTTTTAATACAGGGGTTTGTAGCACCATTGTGTAAACAGCGACACCCAATGACTACAATATAGACTAAACAAAGATGTTATTGCAGTACCACATCTCCCCCATAAGCGGCGCCAAATAACAAGGGAACCCCGTAGGAGGCGGGGCGAGCGCTGCTGCTGGTCCGCTCACTAGGCTAACTAAAGTCCATCAACAAGCTAGTTAGCAGTGACCGAGATGATGGATGCTATCGGTGATGCTCTGGCGACAAGAGAACATGCACTAGCTAACTGAGAGCTACCTCGGTGCCTTGACAATCACGAACAAAGCCGAGGAACGTTTCAGGTGGTTGCAATTAGCTGCTTCATTCATGCGGTCGCTGGCGCACAGACGAGTTTGAGCTCCGAGTGGCGGGCAAGCTCAGTCATCAGCTCGCTGGGACAACTGGGACAACACGGCGCACTCACCGGTAGCGATTGTTTTGCTGATAGCATGCTAGCCGAGCTATCGTTAACTAGAGCGCTCAAATGTACACGTATGACTAGATATACCACAATATAGCTGCTGCAGGTTCACAGCTCAGAGGTGGATTTGATGGTGCACAGAGTCCTCTTGTAGCTAGCTGCTTATAACGGTAATTGCAGTCGCAGAGTTAGCAACGTTACGAAGAAGAAAAGTGATCGGCGACATGTAAATACTAGTGATTGTTAGCTGAAATGGGCCAGTTAACGCACCGGTATTAGAGTTAATTCATGTGACTACGACCAAAAGCGTTGCATGTGTTTGAAGTAACGTTAGCTAGAGAGTATATATTTTACTGCTGGCATTTATATGTTGTTGTAGTTACAATGAGTACAGTTGCTGTAGTATTGCTGGCAGTGTGATGGTGTATTCAACACCATCAAGCTTGGGCTCGTGCGTTCATATATAGACTTGTTGTGTAATGTCATCATGTAAATGCTGATGTTATTCTCCCTCCCAGCAGAGTAGGAGCATGGTGGTCCCGGACAGTGCCAGCGTGGTCCCCCAGCCTGACAATGGCTGTCCCACTGGCCTCATGGAGAGCTCCAAGCCCGGGTGTGAGGAGGAAGTGGAGGGGGGTCAGGACCTGGCAGGGGTGGAGCTGGAGGAGGTCCGAAAGCTGCAAGAGCTCGTTCGCAGGCTTGAGGTCCAGAATGAGACCCTGCGCAACAGGGGGAGCAAGACTATCATCCACAGAGGCGCCAGCAGCAACAGCAACCTCACGGCAGCTGTCAATATCAATGACAGGCTGACTTGTGAAGGGGTGACCAACTCCCACCTCAGATTGGAGCACGGTGGCGAGCTGGGCAGCACAGACTTTCAGCTGTCACCCCCTCAGGACAGCAGCAGTAGTGAAGAGATGTCCCCGCTGCCCGTGGCCAACAGGCTGGAGGAAGAGGATGAAGAAGAGGAGGTGGGAGAGGAGGAACGGGGTCCATGCGGGGGCTTTCTCACCTTGACCTGCAGTTACGGAGGGGGACAGTCCCAGGGGCAAAGCCTCACGCCAGAGAGCCCCTCTCAGGAAAGTTATGAGTCAGAGACACTTGCAGAGAGCGACTCAGGGGTGGACCAAACTGCACTGGATGAAGTGGATGTCCTAGATTTAGAGGATGAGTGTGCGGAAGTAGAGGACGAGGACAGTTGGTATGTTTTTACTATCTGCGCTGCTTGTGTCTGATCTCTCCCGTTGCATGCTTTGATAGCCTCCCATTATCCCATGTGTTTTGGTTATCTAACATGTAATTCTATCATGACTGGACAGATCAGTGTGCTGCATCTAAACATTTGCAGTCAGAGATTACAAGTAATATCCACAATACGTTGCAGCGGTAATATAGGCTCTGGGGAAGCTCCATTTAAAGTTTGCATGTTCTATTCGGCAGTTAGAGGAGCCCCGTCAGTCAGATAGTAATTTCTCCTTTTTCATTTTAACCTCTGATTTTAAAGTGTGCTACTCCCCCACAGGGCAGTGACTATGTACTGTACCGTAGCATTAAGTTATTTTGATATTTCAAATTAGACTTAATTCTTGGCCAATACAGAAACTGCATCTCATCCACAGTAAGAAGGCACGTTCAAAGCTTTGCTTAACTGTGGCAAACATTTTCCTCACTGACTCTGAATATTTACTGTAATAAGGAGGGAATGATAAGGTGTTTAGTGGTGGAGGAAAGGGAGAGATGAAAGGCACCAGAGTGTTGAGGAGGCAGAAACAGAAAGGGCAGCCAGCCAGAGCGAATCATTTCAGAAGTAGTTGACATGTGAATACATAAGTCTGAGGCTGTTTGTTGTCTCTTGAACTTGACTCTGAGCTCTCTGGCCAAGGTAAACAATAGACATGACCTATCTGCTACCTGTTTGGCAGGTTATGATGAACACAAAGCTTTTTTTAAGTTATTTGCACCTGTCTAAACTAAGCATGAATGAAAATGCTGTAGACACCAGATATGTTCTATCAAACTGTTTCAAGGAGAAAGGCTGTTTCATAAAATTATCTTAATAATGATTACCTTTATTGTTGACTTGACCCTGCATAGATCTACATTCACTAAGCCTTGTTACACAATGTACTGAACATCAACAAAGCTATATCTGCATTAGTTTATTCCTGTACCCAGGTCAGGTTGTTTGTTTTGAAACAAGATGAACTTTGCTCATTTCTTCCAATTTAATTGGCAGAATATAATTACCCAAAATGAACAGTAATGGTGGGTTAATTACTAATAATCCATGTTAATTTTATGCCAGAGATTAGTCTAGATATGTTTGTTTTTGCTGTGCGCGTCGCACTGCCCAAAACAGGTACCATATTGTGCTCCTGATGGCTACTTTAGCTGCTGAGCCATGCAGCTTAACAGCCAGACCATTCATGACTTATTTTCAGTTTCACATCATTAGCCATACCATATGTGCTTTGTGAGGTTATCATAGCCAAAACATGCAGTAATCCTAACAGCAACATAATCTGATCTGCTCTGGGCTGGATGCTGCCACATGGCTAAACTGCTTTGGGTGGGATTGCACAGCATGTGATCTGAGGGCCGCCCCTGCGTGACCAGACTGCAGCAAGGACCGAAACACTGGAGACAGAGCAACTCTCTGGTTGTGGGTTTTTGAATCTAAAATCTGTAGAAAAAAGAGAAAAAAAATGTATATATTATAGTTCCCAGACGTCATTAGACCAGACAGACAATGTTTCAGCCTTGCCAGGTCAAATCAAAGTAGCAGTGTAAATGTCCCTCTGGTTCTTAAGTTGTGGTCATTCGAGGATCGAGGATGTTGGTTTACTTATGGAAGATAACATCATAAACTCTTAGGCTTGGCAAAATGGTGTCTCCCGCCTATTAGATTCCACACACAAGCTTAAACTTCAAACCTACTAACTTCCACTCCTCACACCGACACAGTCAAGCAGAATAAACCTGAATTTGCAGTTGATTTTGTTGCGTCGATCAAAGTCATCCAACCTGCCTCCTCGATGCTTCTCCTGGGTGTGGTTGAAAAACCACTCGGTTTTTCACTGAAAGAAAGAGCCCCTGTTTTTATAATAACTCTACGACTATTATATTGAATTTAAAATTATTATAGAATTACTGTAAAATTATAGATATATTGATGCTGACTTCTAATCCTCTCATCCATAAATATTATTGTAGAGGTAGGTTGCACAAATGTGTCCATCTTCAGTGTAAACATTGTAGAGAGACTGTTAGCAAAGTGAAACTCAGCAACTATTAACATAACTGTGTCTTGCATGAATGGCAACAACAAGGTGTTAACCTGTGACCAAAACTCTGGATCAAACAAAACACAAGCAGAACGCACGTCATCGTTTCACATCAAACACGGGGTTCGTGCATGAAAGAAGTAGCTCCTAACTCCACACACACACACACACACACACACACACACACACACACACACACACATACAGAAGCTGTGCTCTCTGGCAGGATGTGTGACCAGTGGGAAATGGGTCCTTTTGTGTTTGCCCAATGGGAAGATGATTTGTAGTTGATTGGTCCAGAACCAGTCAGTCTGGGCCTTTTGTGTATCCAGCTCAAAAGGACCAGCCCATGTGACCGCCACTTCAAAGCCTGTGGTGAACTAATGGCTGTTTGCTCTCACTGGGGCAGCACTCGCCACATCTCAGAGGAGGCACCGGAAACACCAAGTCAAGTGTTGATTTCAGATGGTGACATTGTGTGGCTGCAGGCTTTCTGGTAGTGGAAGTTAGAAGCTAGACCTTCAGAGTTGGACAGGAGTTGCTTTCAGATTTGTCCAGTTGGCTGTGGATATAATCTGACTGTGGCATTACATAGACTAGGATGAGCTTGATATGGTAGGCACATGTAGATGAGGCAAATGTGTATTTAACTCAGCAGTCATGTTAGAGAACCAGTTTGAGGCTGTGATAAGGATGTTCAAAGATGACTTACTTACCTAAAGTGTTTGCTCACTCACTGTTTGGTCTGATTACATCATTCACTTTAAACAAAACAGCTCGGTTGTTTGTTCGATGTGGGATCTTTGCTGCTTCATTTTCCTTTTGCCAGAAAACCATTCAGTGGTTGGGTGTTAATTCTGTCAGTCATGCCTATGTTGTGCTTGGTGGAAAACATTCTTACTGTACACGGCATGCTCAAGACTATTAAGTGCATACCTTAGAGGCCAGTAGTTCACACTAATCTCAAGCTTGTTTTTTATTCAAATCTTCTGCTCTGCAGTTACTGGCCCCATGTTTAATAAAAAGTAGATTAGGCTTACTTTTTTTTTTTTTTTTTACCTCCATTTTCCCATCTCTGTATTACTCTCCCAACCCCTTTTACTCCTCGTCATTACTCTCATTTTGATCATTTGTTTTCTTCTTTTCTGCCTCTTCTCTTCAGGTTGTATGTGTCTCCAAAAAAGCAAGTAGCAGATCCAGGGCCAGAGTCTCCATTGAAGTGGTGTCGGCAGGCTCTTGACCACCGCAGCCCAGAGACAGAAATAGCTTGCCGGACTCTGATCAGCCGTCTGGACCAGAGTATGCCTTTAACAAACACATACAAATTCAGATTCATTCAGATGACACAGTATTTGCCTATGTAAGCCCCAAGATTTACAGTCTTTCAGCCATCATAAATGCTAAGCAACAACAGCTTTCATAATCAGCGAGAAACAGATGTTTGTATCTGAATGTCTTTGAGTCACATGTCGCTGCCTTAGAGATGGTTGGCCTAAATCAAGATTACGGCAGCACAGGGAGACAGTCTTACCTCCCTCTGTGAATGTGCTGTGCTCTTATTTACTGCTCACCTCCGCAGTAATGTGTACACTGTGTGTACGTCTCTACGTGTGGACAGAAGTTTGTGTCTGTCAACAAATCCCATATATTATTTATCCTGCTCACAGCTCCTACTTCCTGCACACAGCAGAACCTGAACAACAAAGCCATTCACACCAGGGATGAATGACGACATGAAGTCATGGGTGTGGATTACCCCCCCGGGTCAGCTCCCCTTTTTAAACGGCAGCACCAGGTCATGAAACTGCCTGGTGGCATAGAACAGGTTTTAGCCAAACTGTAGAGCAGGAAAGGTGTTTTTTTTGTTAACTAAAGTATGAATGCAAATATTGCAGCGGTTTTGTTCTCAAAGGTCTCAAACTGTCTACATATTGTATACGGCTATTGTGTAAAACAACAGAACAGAAGAGGTGCAATCAGGTTGGAGGTTTATTCAAATGAGGCAGCATAAAGCAAGAGCAAACTAAATACTTGGAGCAAATGTGCAGAAATGACAGAATAATGCTTAAAAATGTGGTTAAAGCAGGAACGCCTGTAAATAGTTCAGTTCTTTAAATTCCTGCAGCCATCTGAAGGCAGCAGGACGGAGATGTTGATAAATCTGCAGCCTCTGATTGGAGATGTACCACACCAGAGAGCCGTGCCATTACGCACTGTCGTCCATTGTGTTTAACCTCATTAAATCACGTGCAAATGACAACAAGCTGTTACAGAATAACCACACACACCTCTACACACATCAGACGGAGTTGGTTATAACTCGGTATTCTGCCTGTTTATGCGGGAGACACGGGATTACTGGAGCTCATTAATCCTGTGCGTCACAGCCTCCTTTCCAACTTTGAAAAAAAAAGAAAAGCAGATCATGTTTTATTTCTGAAATGCATTATGAAGAAAATGCTGCTGTGTCACATTTTAAGATGTGATGTTAGCATTTGCAATGTGAAATACAGTACAATTATGACTTAATTAGCGTTGGATTGATGCGATCATATAAACTGCTTCACCAAACATTTTTTGTTATTAGTTTCTAACTGTTAAAAAAACACACACCATCTGCCTCTGGCTGGTGCTGTGTCTTCACATCCTGCACCATCCCGACAGCAACGTGATTTCCTGGAGATGCGGTTTCTTCATTTGTTGAGCTGTTGTCGTCATGCGTCCCTCTGATTAGTTGAGCTGTTTCAGAGCAATGAGACCGGTTATTTATTAAGTGCCACACCTTCCAATCTATTTTCACCTTCACCCAACCCGTTTGCACTTTGCACTGCTGCTGCTGGAGACGCCCACACAATCCGTGAGCCCAAGTCCTTCCGCTTTGCACACGAGTGAAATGGAGTCCTTATTATCATTTACATTAATCCCAACCACACTTAGCTATTTTTCATGTCTCTCTCTTTATGTCATCCCTTAAAAATGTGTTTATTGTTCTTGGAGAATGTCTAATCGCTCCTCTCCTGTTCCCTGCAGCGTCTCGATGGAGGAACATGTACAGTAGCCCATCAGCAGAGGCAGGCTCGGCAGGCTCAGGCCTGATCTCTCCTGGGTACCACAAATCAACTAACAAAACCCTACTAACCTGTGGCAGCTCAGGTATGGCATGACATTAACACACTGTGCTCCTTATTTTCTGCTCAACACAACAGTGGGATTGACGTCAGTTATTGTAAGGATGTAGGTCACTTGGTTTGTGTGTGTGCACTAATGCATCAACAATGTGTCCTCTGGGATTTGAATGGTAATAACTATTCTGGCATTTTTTGCATGTTTTACTCTGTTTACTGTGTGTCGCATATACGTTACTGATTAACCAGTTTTCAGAACAGTTTTCTAGATTGATGTTCTACTTCTACAAAGCAGCCATTGTTTACCGTTCATTTTATTACTGTATTAAAATGAACAAAGAATGTAAACTTGTTTGAGAGAGGCAGCCCATCACAGTGACCATTATGTAAGGTTTAATTAATGTGGAAAGTTCTGAAATCACAGCCTAAACTGTTGTCTGGTGAACAGCAGTGAATTCAGGACTGCCTGAAAAATAAGTAAATACAGAAGTCATGAAACGGCAAACATGTATTTGGTAGCTTCTTGCATGACAATGACTGCTATTTGCCAGCCAGCACTGCCATCAGAAAACGAGATGGTCAGCAATTATGTAAGTATACGTGGTTTATACTTCAGGGGACAGAAACAATGTATTTTGATAGTGTGTGGCAATGCTAACCTGTGTGAAATGTATAGGTGACCTTGACTTTTTGATGATTGTTACTTTGCACTCGTGTTATTCCTCACATTGTCTCACAGTACCTGGCATTTCACTGTGCAGAGACCAATAATGCTGATGTTGTTGTGAAAACCCTGTAATTAACAAATCTTTGCATGAACTTGAAAATGCTTGGCTTGCGGGTGGGTGACCCTATCTTATCCCAGACTTTTTACATAACCAAATGCCCCTGGATGATAGTGTCATTTCCCGTTTGTCTCAGTCTGCGAGTCAGGCCTGTGTCAGACAGACACGCCTGGCAGGGGAACTTTTGCATACAGCTTTCCTGGGCATCATCAGCAGACAGTCCTTTCCAGACTAATGTTGCTGAGCAAGGCTGAAGTGAAGTCAGTGTGGAGAGACGTGTTGATTTAAACCTATCAAATGTCAAATTGTCAAACAAAGATTTGTCAACATTCACACCTTAAATTCTCAAATATCTGCCAAGTCAGTTTATAAATTTACGTAAAATGCACATTCACCTGGTGAATATTAAAGTTAAATCAAAATTTGTCCTGATACAGGCAGCAGGAAGAGTTATACCTCACACACCTCCTCCAGCTGATTGTGACTGATTAAGCTGCTTTTCTCCAATATTCCCCAACTTAAAAGAACTTCATCAACACTGTGAAGTGTTGCTTAATTACCTTGAAGCGATAATACAATTGTATAAGCCTGATCAATCAGTCCCAGTTATCTACGGAGCTACTGAGTCTGACAGATCCTGTTGGCATCTAATCTTTTGTGATCAATTCAGTTACCACATTGGTGATGATCCAACATTTCTCATACTCATTTTATGGTCGTGAAAGGGGTCCATTAAAGAGGAGGTATTATGCACATTTCCAGCTCTATATCTTTATTCTGGGACACCACTAGAGTAGCTTTGCATGATCACTGATCAATAAGTCCTTATTCATCTGGCCCTTCATGCAGCCCCTCAGTTCACCCTCTGTCTGACACAAGCCGTTTGAGCTCCTGTCTCTTCAAGGCCCGCCTCCCTAAAAGCCCACTTTCTTTTGGCCAGCTCCCTTCAGCCCACGAGGGGCAGGGAGATGCCTCTGAGCCCTGAGCACAGTGCATCGCTTCATACTCGAGCTGCTGTTGTGGACTGCATGACAGCAACAGTAACTGAGCTTGGAAAATAGAGATATGGGGCACTGAATTTGATGAACTTAGTGTTTATCAGACCACAAATGAGACAAGAAGTAGGTTGTAAAAACGATAGATGCTACTGGAGCTGAGTGTTTCTGGGGACTGGGCCTCACTGATTACTGTACAAAAACACACAACTTTATTCACTCATTTAGGGGAAACTCGGATCATTTTATGGAGAAAATGTTTTCTGGTTTTCCCGCTGATGTCCTCTGGCTGCTCTGCCTCAAAGTTTTATGAAGTAGCTACTAACTGCTGCTAACTGTAACTTCTTCTTTGTGGGCGTGCTGTCACTGCTGTGCCCTGAACAAATGACCATCTGAAGAAATCCGGGATGTATTACGTGGTTCATCTCACAGAAGTAAAACACGAAAAGCGAAGGGAGTGTTCTGAGCAGTCTGAAGACTGAGCTTTTGGCTCACAGGGATTACTTTTATATACGTTTTCCTCATTATTTGGCAACTTTAATGGGAATATCCAACATTGTAACACTACGTATATGATAGAAAGTAAGGAAAAGCATAATAGGTCCTCTTTAATGAAGACAGTACTTTACGTAGGCCTCATATTCAATTTCAGATTTGTCTTATTTTTGGGGCGCTGACGTCCTTATTCTGTTAGGCAGTCACCATTGTTCTGTACAATGGAGGGAAACCTGTCACTGTTTATTCATAGGGAATATCCCTGCAAAGGTTTATTTATTTAAATTACTAATTGAAATATAAGCTATAGTTTAATACGTGTTTTGAATTAATATGAAGGTGCAGCGCTATTGTTCCCTCCTGCCCTGGTCATTTTTCTTTTTTCCCTCTGGCCTTTATTTGTTCAAATAGATATGGCAGTAATTTCAGTACCACTTTTATTTGAGAATTGAAGGTAATTCTCCCCAAAAGACGTGGAAGTATCTTCCAGAAACTGTGGTTAATATTGTTACCATTTATTTGTGAGATGCAGCTTGTTGTAACAGATATCCCACTGTGTTTACAGGTGTCACAAGCATGCAGTCCGCCTTGAGCTCGCAGTCCTCCATAGACAGCGAGCTTAGCACATCCGATGATTCCATCTCTATGGGCTATAAGCTGCAGGATCTCACTGATGTCCAGATCATGGCTCGCCTACAGGAAGAGAGTGAGTAGAGGTGTTGTGCTTGTGGTATGCTGGACATCACATGTAATTGTGTTTCCAAATTATGTTACATGAGATACATGCATGAATCTAAGTGTGTTCGCATGTGCATTTGCACGGCTCCCTGTATGTGCAGTTTCCTTGTTACATTCACTTTATATTTTTGGTGTCAGGTCTGAGGCAGGACTATGCTTCCAGCTCAGCGTCTGCATCACGCCGCAGCTCCACAGCCTCTCTGCAGTCCCTGCGCCGGGGCGGCACCTACAGCGATCAGGAATTTGACAGTTACAGCCTGGAGGACGAAGAGGATGACTTCTGCTCCATGCCCCAGCGACGGCACCGCTTCACCCCTTCGCCCTTAGGCTCACCACGGTGCCTGTCTCCCTCCACCTCCAACCACGGTCAGGAATACAGCAGCCGACTCGGGGCCCCACGCACTAGAACACCCAGACGTTCTCTCCAGGGCCCCAGTGCAGAGCTGCTTAAATTTGCCAAGAGTGAGGGTAGGCTATAACCAGTAATAATCAAGCATTTATACTGTAGGTCAATAAGATCAGAATCACCATCACAGAGATTCTTACCAAAGCTGTGATGACAGACGTTGTGTTGTTGTTGTTGAATGTGTTCTGTATGTGTGGTTCCAGAGGAGTTGAGGCACAGCATGCCTAATCTGGCCCCTCGCACCAGCCTACGTTCCCTCGAGGCAGTCAGAAACAGCCGCAGCATGGAGGCTAACCTCCAGAGCTCTGGCAACCGCATGTCCCAACTGACTCACTCCCCCTCCACAGGTAACCCTGCCCTCTTCACCTGGTCCACACCACTCCTCTAATATAACGGCACATGCATTTGCCTTGCATATAGCCCTTTGTACTGTCACTTTTATCCTCCCACTTTACCTCCTCTTAGCCTCTGCATGACCACAGGTAAGTAAGATTCTTCTTAAACCTACCCTGTGAAATATTTGACCACTACTACTGCTATGGAGCAGCCTATGAGTAGGCTCCCATTTTGCTGATATCTTGCATGCACATGAGGACGCACATGGGTGACACGATACACAGTCTTGGCAATAGTATGAAACTATTCCACAGATCTACAGGTGGCAGTTATGCCAAACTGCTAGCAAAAAAACATGGACGCAATGCAGTTTTCCAAATTATTTCAAAAATTGGCTTTGCAAATATTTTGTAAGGAAGGACTTAAAGGGACAAATGCAAACACGTTTTTGTGAGTATCAGAATCAGAAATACTTTATTGATCCCGGGGGGAAATTGTACAGTACGGGTGCTCCCATTCAAGATTAGAAAGCAGCATAAATTTAGAAATAAAAGTATGTACAAAATATAAAAATAAGAAATAGAAAATAAAATAAAAAGTGTCACTGACACTCAGAGGGGGGAGTTGAACAGTCTGATGGCCACAGGCAGGAATGATTTCCTGTGGCGCTCTGTTGTGCATTTGGGAGGAATGAGTCTCCCACTGAAGCTGCTCTTGTGTCCGACCAGTACGTCATGGAGAGGATGTGAGACATTGTCCAAGATGACCCGCAGCTTGGACAGCATCCATTCAGTAACACTGAATGTGAACAGAAATTTTGTTTGTTCACAAGAAAATTCTTTAACTGAAGCTGCCAATAAGCACTATTTTGCTGATCTATACATTGAATAAGAGTACATTAAAAAGAGTAATAAATAAATAAATGTATAGGGGGAAAAAACAAAATAAAAGTGCCCTGAAGGCTACTGTCAACAAAAAACAGTAATCTATACCAACAGATGTCATAAGCACTTTACTTTTCCACAAACAAATCTCATCCAGTAACAAACAAAAGAAAAACAATATACAAATGTATTCAAACAAAACATTATTTCCCACATGTAAATACATTTAATAAATTGAAAAAAATGAAACACTTACACACTGATATATTCCCCCCGCCAAAACATCTAATATCAGTCTGATATATCAAAATGGATGTATCGACCTAACCAGTGTAATCTTAACCACACATGCCATCATAGATCGACGAACTCATACTATATATGGGTCACAGCTACTTATAGGAGTTCCACACACCATCCCAAATTTTGCCCTACCCTTTCCCTGACCACTCATCTTCCCTGACATGCTCCAAACATATCCTTGACACTCCAATACTGCTCCTTCCAGGCTTGCCTACAACTCCTACATGCCATAAATGGGCTTTGGATTTCAACTGCAGCATTTCTATTTTTTGTATATATTTACAATTTTTATTTGATTTCCCAACTTGTCTGAAAGAAGTAGCTGGTTGAGATTCTATTATACCACTGTGTCTTTCTTCCACTCAAGGTATGGCTTGTAGTCGGATGCGTAGCAACGGCCAGTCACCTCTCTCCCTGCGGACTCCAGTTAAAGCCGTCACTCCTGTGGGCTCCATGGCAGCTGGCCGTCAGCCTTCCAGAGGTCTGCCTGTTGTCCAAGCACCGCCTGCAGGAGGGGGGCGCAGGGTCCAGTCCCCAGGCTCTGCCAATGGCGGAGGCTACATGACCGGTAGATCCTCCACCGGGGCGGGGCGGCCTGCCATGGGCCGAGGACAGGCTGGGCCATTAGCATCCACCAGGAGTAAACTTTCACAGCCCCCCAGGAGGTGAGTGCTTAAATGGAAATCAATTAAGGACTGTTGAGATATTGAGGAATGTATCTTTTTAATAATGGCGTATTTATTTTTTTGCCATTCAGATCATTACAATTTGATACTTGGCCTGTTGTGTGAATGAAGACTAACTTCCTATTTTATTGACAGGTCTTTGGGCATGACTAAAATGTCGGATGAATCCTGGAAAGATGGCTGTTACTGAGTCCAGCCGGTGATGAAGGATGTTCACTGCTGCAACCCTCACTTGACTTCTCCCCATTACCTCCCATAGTACAAAGAACTCAGCCACTGTGTACACAAATGTGTCGTACAACCATTCGGTCCCCTATTTCAGACTGGAGCGCTGGGCTGCACTGGATTCGTAGTTAAGACTCATCTCTTTCCCTCGCATGAAACATTGTCAACCCACACAGAGAGGATGTGTAGGCAGACAAGAAGGCACACATGCACACTCCACTTGTGATATGGACCAACTCAGAGCTTCCAGAAGATTTGTTTTGTCAATTTTACTTATTTTTCTATGGTAATTGTGAGAAACTGCTGGAATATTAAGGGTTGTATTACTGTTCTATTGATGTAATTGATATGAAGACAATTTAAATGAAGATATTGCTGGTTTGTTCATTTTCTGTGTGAATTCCTATTAGATGAAGGTGCTGAGTGTTGCATGCTCGGTTTTGTTTTTCCTTATCCCTACAGCCTTTTCAACATTATGTAACTGCAATATGACAAATCTTCCATGTGTCCCACAATGATCGGTGTGAATTTATGAATGTTTGATTGGTTCATCGTGAAATTATCATTAGATTTGTGTTGTATTTGTGTTTTGCTCTTTGACTACACAACAATGCAACTCCTGTAAACCACACTGCCCTTAGAAATAATACAAAAAAAGGAAAAATGTGGTTTGTGCCAAGGTGCATTTCAGCTGCAACACTTTCTAATTCCAGAAGTAACCTTGATTGAAGGTACTCTTAAGGTACAGAGTTTTCCAGGCATTTTTACTGCATATCTAGAGACGGTTTTGAGTTTGCTTTTGGATACCACTGTAATAAAGACAATGTTTATGCACGAAGGCCATGTGCCTTAGACAGCTATACACCCTCATGCAGAGTGCCTCGGAAAATTAGCTGTAATGAAAATGGATAATAAAGTCTACCCTGAAACTATAACTGCAGCATTTCTGTTTATTTTGCCAAATCTAGGCTTGTTTGCATCACAGGCTAATTAGTCACATTAATGCAGTGCATCCGCATCACAAGCAGCGGCAGCAGAAGTACCGTCATCGTCTCCCGGATATTTCCTGGGTGCATGACCAAACGCTTCACAAATGAGTGCTCGACGCTTCCCACCCCTTGTGACAAAATGGCCTACAGGCCCCATCTGTGCATACAAAGTCTGACAGCACAGTCTGCAACAACATTAAAATTTTTAATTTCTTGGTGTGATAACGTTTGGATTTTGTGTCTCAGAGCCGGGCGTAAATGTATTCCCATTAAGAGAATGTCTGTGTTAATGTAACTCTGCTCTCTTATGCATGACGCAAATAGTAAGGGATCAGCGGTAAACGAGGCCACGCATTGTCTGCCCCCCGCCCTCCCTCTGCTTGTCAGGAAGCAAGCTGATTGGCCGAGGCCTAGCAAAGGGTGCCCGGGGATCCAAAACTGCAGGCCGCACTTAGCTTACCGTCAAAAATAAACCAAAACAATAACAGACAAAACTGAGAAGGGGGAGAAACACCGGTAGAGTCAGAAGACGACGTTATCAGGTAAAATTATTTTGAATCAGTTAGAAAGGCATGTGGTATAAGACGCGAGGGCCCAGTCGGCCGTAGCGGGCCTCTTTCAGCCTTTTCGAAAAACAACATGGAAGATAATGCGGCACAAGCGGCTTCACCTAGCTTAGCAAGCTAGCTAGCCGAACGGACGGCAGTCGTCGCGCAAATCAGAGCGACATTCAAAACAAATATCTTATGAGGCATATTAGTTTGTTGATTATGCTGATGCCTGTATTAATGTTGTAACGGTGTGTGAAGTTGATTCTTGAATGGTCAAATGAGACCGATTGTTGCTTTACTTGAATTAGCCATTATGCTATAACAAAATGGCGCTCGGAGGAACAGCCCTAGCTTGCTTGCTAGTTAGCTTCTGTGGGTGGAGGGCGGTAGCCGCCCTAGTATGCATTGCATAACGTCTGCGGTACTTTCATTGGCGGCCATAAACTCTGAGCATGTGTAGTTTTGTGCAAAGAGTCCAGAGTAACTACAATACTTATAAAAGACAATTGTGCCAGCACAGTGTTAATTTTATCGTAAAATGATAACGTTATATCCGTGGAAATCAGGGACCAATAACGCCACTTCAGACCATTGCAGACATGACATATTTGGCTTATTTTGAACTGTCATGTGACGACAAGGCATTTCATCCCACAAAAACAAGCAGGACTCATTTTCCAAGGTTTATCAGAGCCGCTGCCTGTGAGACCGTCCTCCGGTACACTGAGCGGGACATCCCTTTGTCTCAGCTGGGCTCCAGCCATCAGGCTCAACCAGCTCCAGGTGTATAGCCGTATGTCCTCAGGTTGAAACTGCCTGTAGTACTCTAGATAGGCAATGGATGGAGCCAGCGGTCAACAACACAACTGCCCCCCTCCTCTGTGGCAGCAGGCAGAGTTCAATCCATGTAGAGATTTTGTACAACACTTAGACAACGATTAACTAACTCATTACTTCTTTTCTATTATCAGCATAATGCTTATAACTACCAATTGATTGTTTTTTTCTTTGTCAGACTGATTGAGTACCTTGATGGAGGGAAGCACATCAGATATCTTATTGATTTTATTCTAAGGGTTTTGTCATCAAATGTGAAGGTATGTATTAAATACTAGCCAGTGAGGCATTGTCAGTTGTTGCATTCACTTTCATTTTTAGTCATGCTCGCTAACAAGTGAAAGAAAACAGCTAACACAGTACACACTGTGATTTTCAGTCTTTTTTCTGAGTGAAGACATGGATCAAGGAGGAGGGGTGTTGGAGCTACACACTCAGGAGCTGAAGATGCCCCACGCTATGATCATGCAAGATTTTGGTAGGTGGTCAATTAGGACGAGTTGACAACCATTGTATTGGAAATGGTACTTAATTTCAACATGCAACATGTAATCCAAGACAAATTTCCCTTTCAAATGAAATTAAACTTTGACAGTTCAAATGCCATTTAGCTTCATTGCATAGCCTAAATAATAAAGTCGCAATAACATTACATGGTTAGTCTGACATTTTCACTGCATACCAACAACAATGAAGCAATACACCTTCACAAACATGTGACATGATGCTGGGATATCTTGGCTGTAGCTAGACTGTGCAAAAACGGTGGGTTGTAACGTTTTAATTGTCATTTTGTAGTTTGAAACTCTTTGTCATGAACCCCTCTCTGCGTCTTGTGTTTACAGTTGCAGGCATGGGGGGTCTGGCCCACATTGATGGGGAGCACATTGTGGTGTCTGTGCCCGAGGGTATGCTTCTTTCTGATGTGATGACGGACGAAGGCATCCTCCTGGAGCATGAACTTGAGGTAGAAGGCCTAGAGACTCAGGTGGTTCAAGGTCTGGAGACAGAGGTGGTTGAAGGATTGGAGACAGAAGTGGTGGAGAGCTTACATGCAGATGTAGAGGGCTTGGAGGCAGAAGTGGTTGAAGGGCTGCAGACACAGGTGGTAGAGCTGGAGGCTCAGGTTGTCGAAGCCCTGGAGGGTGAGGTAGAAGTGGAGGGTCTTGAGGCGCAAGTGGTGGAGGGCCTGGAGACTGAGGTAGATGTTGAGGACCTGGAAGCTCACGTTGTCGAGGGCCTTGAGGAGGAGGTGGAGGTGGAGGGTTTAGAAGCTGAAGTTGTTGAAGGTCTGGAGGTAGATGTGGAACGTCTGCAATCTCAAGGGGTAGAGACCCATGAAATGACCAGTGAAGACATGGTGACCTCAGAACACAGTGTGATCATGCCTGAGAATATTCTGGGATCTGAGGTTGCGATAGAGGAAGCACTGGACTCCCATCATCACCATGTCCTGACCTCAGACCTCATCCAGAACTCAAACCACCACCATGATGACATGTCAGACCAGGTGTTTGTGGCAGAGCTACTCTCTGAACACCAGGACAACACTCTGGACCACCAGCTTGTGTCAGAAGGCTTAATGGTGACAGAGGCCAACTCCGAGACCATAATCCATGAAGAGCTGCCAACTGAGGCTGTTCCCCTGCAGACAGACGAGGATGATGACGCAAGAAGCAGCTCTGAGGATTACCTCATGATCTCCTGTAAGATGGCTTGCCATATGATAGCATAACTTATATTAATTATATTAACACCGTTCTTATGCAATGCCATGTTTTATTATTGCACATTTTTGATAATTAAGGTTGTTTGTGTTACTGTAGTGGATGAGGTGGGAGAGAAGCTGGATATAGGAGACACCCCCCTTGAGATCAGCACTGAGGTAATGGAAGACAAGGAATGTAAAGAGGAGGACGGCTCCGAGGTCATCAAAGTCTACATTTTCAAAGCTGAAGCAGATGACGATTTAGGCAAGTGACTTGAAATGTCAATTCAATCATTTCAACAATACAATAAATTACCTGCAGATTCTCCCCTTAAACTGAATGTAGATTATGGCTTTGATTCAATTGTACATTTTTCCCCCTCCAGGCGGAACAGAGGTAATAACAGAGGATGATTACCAGAATGGCCATCCTGACCTGGAAGCTGCATCATCAGGCAGACTAGGAGTCGGCCGTGACAAGATGGTCTACATGGCAGTCAAGAACCATCCAAAAGAAGAAGAGGATGATGAGGATGACAGTGATGAGGATGACGATGATGACATTAGTATGTTCCTTTGTGAAACAGCTTTTAGTCCATTTTGTGTGTCTGTAAATAAGTAGAAGTCGTTGACTGTTGAAAGGAGATCAAAAAGAGGAGGCTGCTTTACGTCAGCAAGATGTTTTTGCCTCTGTCTTTGTACAATGAATGTCAAAGCTTGGATATATAACATGTTTATAATATGACAACACCATAGAGCGAACTTTTTATTTTCAACATAACCCCGTTTTAGCATGTGTCACAATGAAAAGTGTCTTCTATCCCATTGATAATGAAATCTAACCTGTCTGTGCAGGTAATACCATTGATCAGGTGAAGAATGGAGCATCTACACAGTTTCTGCAAATCCGAGAGGGGCTGGGTACCAACCGTGCCCTCAAACCCAAAGCAAAGAAAAAGAAGAAAGGAGAGATACGGCAGTGTCAGACTGGTATGAACTGCATCAAAATCTGCGACGATAAGATGATGAGATTAGCATTCAGTACTTTTGTTGTGTCAGAACAACAGATTCGTAATTCAATTTTATTTATATAGCGCCAAATCACAACAGAAGTCATTTCATGACATTTTACATATAGAGCAGGTCAAGACCATACTCTTTGTAATATTATTACAGAGACCCAACAGTTCCCACCATGAGCAAGCACTTTGGTGACAGTGGCATGGGAAAAGTTTTTAAAAGGCAGACACTTCGAGCAGAACCAGACTGTAGGTGGGCGGTCATCTGCTGTGACCGGTTGGGTTGAAGAGAGAGAGAGACCCAACACAGACAGACAGGCAGAGATGTATAGCACCACCAGTAATAGCCACAGTATGATTTGTAATAAACATTTAATATTAAAAGGTTGTTAACAGTATTTCATATTTTTCAACCATCTCTTCCAGCTGTTATCATTGGACCAGATGGCTTGCCTTTGACTGTCTACCCTTGCCATCTTTGTGGAAAGAAGTTTCGCTCACGAGGCTTCCTCAAATGCCACATGAAGAACCACCCGGACCACCTGCTGAAGAAGAAGTACCAGTGTACAGACTGCGACTTTACCACCAACAAGAAGGTCAGTTTCCACAACCACTTGGAGAGTCACAAGCTGCTTAGCCACAACAGTGAGCGCTCTCCAGAATACACTGAGTACACACGGCGCTACCATGAGTCCAGCCCCCTGGGCTCTGACAAGCTCATTGTCAAGGACCGGGAGCCCAAACTGCATCACTGCAAGTACTGCGATTATGAGACAGCTGAACAGGGCCTGCTCAACCGTCACCTGCTGGCTGTGCACAGTAAGAACTTTGCACACGTGTGTGTCGAGTGCGCCAAAGGCTTCCGCCATCCATCAGAGCTGAAGAAACACATGCGGACCCACACAGGTGAGAAGCCCTACCACTGCCCGCACTGCGACTTCCGCTGTGCAGATCAGTCCAACTTAAAGACTCACATCAAGAGCAAGCATGGCGCAGATCTGCCTTTCAAGTGCAGCCACTGTCCTCAAGCCTACGCTGATGCACGGGAACTCCAGCGTCATATAGAGATGGTGCAAGGCCACAAGACCCACCAGTGTCCACACTGTGAGCACAAGAGCACCAACTCCAGTGACCTGAAACGACACATTATCTCTGTTCACACCAAGGACTTCCCCCATCAGTGTGATGTGTGTGAGAAAGGCTTTCATAGGCCGTCAGAGTTGAAGAAACACGCGGAGACACACAAGGGCAACAAGGTGCACCAGTGCCGGCATTGTAACTTCAACGCTCCCGACACCTTCACCTTGAGTCGCCATATCCTGTCCTTGCATACGAAGGACCTCCCCTTTAAGTGCAAGCGCTGCCGGCGAGGCTTTCGGCAGCCCGCTGAGCTGAAGAAGCACATGAAGACGCACAGTGGTAGAAAGGTATATCAGTGCCAGTATTGTGAATATAACAGTACGGACGCTTCTGGCTTCAAACGCCACGTCATCTCCATTCACACCAAGGACTACCCCCATCGCTGCGACTACTGCACCAAGGGCTTTAGGAGGCCTTCAGAAAAGAGCCAGCACATAGCCAGGCATCACAAAGACATGTTGATGTAATGTCATCGCACACACAAACGCACTCCTCTTTTCCCGAGTAAATCTGTGTCACACACCCAGAGGTCATTTTAGTGTATTAACAAAGAAATGACGGATGTAGGCTATTGATGAAGACGACAACATTATAATTGCCGTTCTGTGTTCTGTGTTGTAATGGGTGTAAACCTCCTCCCCCAGGGGTAATGGATGAACACATTTTAGATGGGGGTGAAGTCTAAAAAAGACTGTGTACACTGAGTGGGACAGCTGTAAATTGTGTTTTGTTTTGTTGCAGAAAATCACATATGAACATATATTCAGGGTCTCAAATGTCTATATTTTTATACCCACTCAGCTGAAATGCTGCAAGATGATGACTGTCCTGTAAAACAGAAAGTGGTGCTTTGTGAACGTCATGCCAGTTTTTCAGATGGTGTGGAATGAGTACAGGAGAAGTTTGCCTCCATTGTACCAACTAGGATCTCTTTCCCGTATTAACCAGCTTTTACCCTGACATTTGTTTTCAATGCCATCTGGTCTTTAAGGGGCAGGGCCATTCATGAGTTCATAAGTGGTTTTGGAGTGATGTTGACACACATTACGCACCTTAAAAAGATATCTCAATAAATCTAACAGTTGAACTTCCATCCTTTTGGATTTTCCTCCCAAGCCTGAACGCTTGGAGTTCCATTAAACAAATCATGTATAATATAGGCTATATTCTGTTAAATATGTCTTAAAAGTTGAGTCAGAAATGTTTTGGTCTGATCAGCAGTGTCTAACAAGGAGGAGAAACGGTGACGTGGGTATATTAGTAGAATATCCCTTTAGTGTACACAACACATGTCTGACACAGAAATCTGCAATTATATTTGCTATGATGGTGCCGATGATTAACAGGTGTATTATTATATGAACTTGACAGATGGTTGGCTTCACGTTTGATAACCCCTGAAGTTGTTATATCTGGCTGCCACTGTAAGTTGCGTTTGTGTGATGTTACCTATGACACAGATGTGCTCTCTCAGCTAACCATTTGATTGCGATCATGCCTTACATCTGTTGGTCTTTATCCCTTAAGCACTGATGAACACAGCTAATCAGAAAATAAGTGATTTTTAACTCTCAAACATGCTGTATCAATACCGTTCTCTCAGAGATTGTGTGTTTGAGTCAGTAGAAAGCACTTTAATAACTTTTTTTGTATTTTAATTACGTGTTTGTACACATATATATTTGTGTGTGTATATATATGTGTGTATATATATATACACATATATATATATAAATATATATATAAAACCCTAGATAAACAATTACAGAGCTTTGTGAGTTGGTGAAGGTAAAGATTGTTTTGAGTGTTATCGCTAGCAAGTGGGCACGATCCATTACTCCATCAAAACTGAATTGTCATTGAAAGTGGTGGGTGAAACCATTTATTGTTTTGTTCTATGGATAAGTGATTGGGTTTTGTGTTTTGTTTGTGCTCACTAACAAGTTCCCCAGACCCTCGTCCTACAGTCCTAAATAACCCAACCCGATCCCAAGCATGGGATCATTCCCTTGAAGTCAGTGGTCATCATATTGGCATTAGTCTTTAAAGTATGCACATATGCTGTCCTCATAAAATTAATTGTGGTATATATTAAAAATCCCTGCATTTCGTGTACCTTAGTCTATATTTTCTTTCAGTCTGATTGTGGATAAACTACTGGTGGAGAAGAACCAAAATAAACAATTATCTTTTTACGCTTTTTGTCCTTTCTGTCCTGCAATCATATTTACATGACATCTGAAAGATCCAGTGAGCAATTTTATCACCATGCGTATTAATTACAGGTTTGTTAGATATTAGAGGTTTGATTATAGAAAATCCATATGTTGTCAAAGCCAACTTGTTTTACATATGTATCGCAGATCGGCCCTACAGATGAATTTGTTCCATACATCCTTATTTCATATAGTAGGTTTGTAGGCCAACCTGGTTTAAGGAGGACGTCATGCAGGATTGTAGTTTCAACCTATTTCTACCATGAGTGACTTCCATGCTCCTTACCACCTCTGTAGATCAGTGAAATTGTTCAGGGCAGATAAAAAAGAAGCATCCGCAACTCTGTGATCCTGTTTGGGAACTTGAAACATGCGTTATCCACAACTTGCGATCAGCAAGTCTGTTTTGGTAAAACCTCTCATGAGCGTTGTTTTAGCAGCCGACACAATGATCCTTGGAGCACAATTTCAACATTTGTTGTGATTGTAAAACATTGAGAAGTGATGACATGCCTGTAAGCCTCAGTAACTGGTTCCAGTGGCCAACAAGCCATTTATCAGTAAGTAAAAGGGAAAATTTCACCTGATCCCCAGCTCATCCTCCGACACACCTTTGTATAAATGTAGGATTTAGTGTATGAGGAGACTGCGCTGCCCAATCTTGCAAGCACTGTCCCAGTCGACTATAGTCTTCCACTTCAGTTGGCAAAGAGTGAAATTTACGCAATAGTCTTGAAGCTCCAGACTTGACATCCAGAAACACTAAAGTCTTCCAAAGTTTTGCACTTTGAGTTTAGCTCATTGTGGGCATGCTGGTTTATTTGGAAACATTTTTTATCAATTGCTATGATGCAATCCTGCAGCATTAAGAGCATGTCCAACTCGACAAGTAGATTCAGTACATACTGTACAAGCTGAGGTCTTTCAAGTGCTTCAAAGAGAGATCAGAGCCTCGCTAGCTTTGTAAAAATCTAAAACAACAGTTGCCTAATTAATGTGCATGTGCAGATAGAAGTTACAGGCACAAGTGAGTTCAGCCTATTTTCGGAAATCGTCATACGTTGTAGCTCTGCTGATCAGTCTGGTTGTTGATGTCTACATCATGTGTGGGTCACAATACAATACAGTTTGTCCATTGGTTGAAGGGCAGTTTGATTATATCTGCCATGGACTGTTATTGTCAAGTGCCTGGATGTGAGACAGAGGGTAATAGCAGGAGAAGCACAGGTGTTAATAATGACATTAACAATGGCTCTATTCACACTGTTCGTTCAAGTGTCCCAGTAAGCCAGCATGCACAACACCAAGACCCTGAAACTGGAGCATCATTCATTTGATTATTTACACCTGTGTTATTCCTAGTGTGAAATGTCAAAATGTCTGAAAAAAAGCATATTATACACACATCAGATGCAGATGCAGAGGTAGTGGAAAAAAAGCATTTATGAAAAGAATGACACCTGCATACTGACTCCAAACCACACATTTATTTAAATACACAACATTTTGATCCCAGTCAGATCTTCGTCAGGGGTCAATATGTTGTCTATTTAAATAAATGTGAGGGTTGGAGTCATTGTACCTAAATGTTGCCACAAACTAAAAGCTTTCACCAAGTTGAGATTGATGACGTGGCTTGTTGGGTCCACTTTACAGCAGCCATCTACCTGGAAACTAAATTTGATTTTCATTCAATCTGCTTTTTTAAAAACCTAAATTGCAAATAGTAATTTCCCCAGATTCAAACAATCGATTTCAGTAATGTGCTTACTTCAAGTTCAGACCACAAACTTCAGAAACGGTAGATGCCAAGACGTGAAAGATCAATGTGAGAGATGGTGATGACTGTGGAGCCACATTTGTCAAAGTTGTATACATTATGTATGTCATAGGGAGGATGTGATTGGTTTGGGGGTGGCCTCGGAGAAGGAGGAAACAAACAGGTTGATTAAACGATTTGGGTGTGACCATAAAGAGAGGCTGAGTCAGGAAGAAAGTGGCATAAACTGATTCGAATAAAAACTTTGTCAGAGCGACTGCTGTCGACTCTGACTGAGTCTCATTATTAAATAAACAACTGCACCTTTTTCCTCTAAACCGAGACTCACGGGGGGATTTGACTCTCTCGACGAGATGTGTTGCGGTCGTGTCTTTTTTCACTTCCAGGTCACCTGTCTTGAAAGATGCATGATGCCTTGTACTGAGGGAAATGAGGCTCTGCAGATGGGTTCACATGGGCACCGCAAACACCTGAGCAAATAGATGCAACAGCCTGTTCATTTTCGTTGATCCCACAGAACATCTCATAAATCACTTGCTGGTGCAGCTGTCAGCAGAAACCGCTGAAAATGCAGAGATCAATATGCACACATATCCATGAAATCCTCCTTAAGTAACCCTTCTTTCTCACTGCATGATCCAAGAGTTCAGTAGTGGTAGTAGTCGAGGGGTATGTCTGGTTGCTGCAGATTTAGGAACAGCAGTAGCAGTAAGTGCATTTTCCCATTTCCTGTCTGAGTATGCTGAACCACTATCGGTCTCCCATAGGTTGCAAGCCTCTTCTCTGCCTATTTCAGTTCAGCTGAGCATCAAACACACACACACACACACACACCTCTGAAGGCCATCACTGTGATGAGAATTGACAGACGTGCACAGATAATCCAGCCGTTGCAGAAGGTCAAACTAATTTATTTGATGTAGTCGTTTTGTCCACATTTCTGAGGATCAATGGGCTATGGTCTGGATGTGATTAGAGAGATGAAATTGCCAGTAAAAACCCAAGGTCACGTGCTGATGTGCAGGGATTTCAGAGTCAGTGAGTGAAAAGGTGATGATTCATATACAAATATTTCAGTAACTTAATCATTTTTAATCACTGGGTTAATAGTTGACAATAATCCCAAATATTTAGATATGGTTCTGCATCAGAGCATATTACTTTGGATGTTTTGGACCGCGCAGCACTCTGGTGTTACACAGCATATTGCTTTTGCAAATGGAGCAGACTCATTGGCATACAGCGCTGCCATATTACCTCCAGATCCCATGGTGGCCCGCGTAACCAGAGTCGTCCGATCCAGATTGTCGACGGCAAGGCTGTGAGTGCTGCAAGCCAGCTGGAGACTGCGGGGGCCCTCGAGGGAAATCAGTGCCAGATTGGTTGGAGACGGGCAAAAATTGGCCTGCTGATTACTCAGAGAAAGGACTGTGTGGTGGACCACACATGACAAGAGAGAGAAATAAATAGCAGGCAGCCTGTTGAATATACAGGTCTCTCTGACTCACCCCCTAATGGTACGTTTACACTGTGACTATAGGATGCTTCATCTGATGTACCTCAATCTGAAAAATCATTTCCAAAAGCCAGCAAGTGGATGTTCAGTTGGGATTGTTTTGTCAAACTGCTGTTTCAAAAGTCAAGAATTAACTTTCATGCTTAACTTTTTAAAACTGCTGTGGATGAAACAGGTCCATTTCCATGACAACTGAGCCAAAACCATCCACTGATGAAGACTGTGTGCTACGATTGAAAGCTCTGGAAAAAGCAACTATTGTAACTTTTATATTATTACATCTGTGTTTAACTACATTATCATTCATTATGTGTTTACACACCAGCCTCCACTCACATGTGACCACAAGAGGGCTTGTAGTTGTTGGCAAATACATGTGCTTATATCTGGCCACAACTACATTATAGTGTATGTGTTGTTGTTGTTGTAAACCATTTATTACATGTTTATATAGTGCTCAGAAATGCGCAGTGGGGGGTGGGGGTTAAAGTAAAGTGTTTCTATTATTAGAATACTTAAAGACCACCCTCCAGACATGTTTACATGTTTCAGATACAAAAATCAACAAACAAAATCAGTCACCTAGTTGAAAATTCTTACAGTTACATCTACACCCTCCCTCCTTGAAAAATCTGAGTATGCAAGTAGCGTTCATTTCAAAAGTTTCAAAACTGCTGAGCAAAAGACGTCTCCTACTTCACTGGAGGCTTCAAATGTCCACATCACACTTGTACACACACGTGTAAGTTGCATACTGGACTGTGATCAGCTTCCTCCAGTTGTGATGTCACAAAATCATGCTTGTACGTACATGAACAAGACATACTTTGAGTGGAGGGGGGGGCTTTAATGCTAATTAACATAGAATACCAACTAATACTTAGCTAACTCTCTCTATATATGATCCGAATCAATAGGTATTAATGTTATGTAGGAGAAAAACATTTCCTCTTGAGTGTTCACTAGATGTCACTGTTATCCCATCCTTCCAAGAGACACTGGCTGCACTGATCACTGTGCAAGTCAGAGGCTGGCTTTTAATGAGACTCCAGAAAAATAAGAATTGGGCGATATTATTAGGTTATTTTGTTCATAGTTGACTATTTATTTAGTCAAGCGAGCACACTGACAAAAGGAAAATACATGAATGGATGTTGGGACCACAGGTTTGGTTACTGTTATCTTCCCATTTATAGTGTATTTATGAGATTTACGAATAAAACATTTATAGGAAAACCAATAAAAAGAGAGGCTCCATTAAATGGATTCTGTGGCCTTGTATGTTTTTATGTGAGGCAACAAGTTCAATAGCACTTTCATGAAAATTGTCAGACTTTATTACCCATGCACCCTTCAGGCAGATACAGTAAAGGACCTGCATATTTACACAGGCAGGATATGTTGACCTGGATCACAGCAGCGGCGCGTCACCGCGGGTGGGCGTGGCTAACCGGGGTGAATAATGCCGTATCCTCCGTTACGTTGCAGCAGAGTACAGTCTGACACGAGAGAGAGGAGCGGAGGGACCGAACAGCTGACCACCTCGCGCACATTTGAACCTCGAGTGATGGAAAGGTCGGAGATCTTTTTGTACATCTTCCTCGTCTCTCACTACATCGGCAACGTCCTCTTCGTCTCGTGGCTTTTCATCAGCGGGACACCCACTGATCTCACCAACTATGGATTGCTTAATTGAAGTTGGGCCACCTGATCCTGTTTGCGCCAGGACAACCGACCAACATTAGAGCAAGAAAAGTCGTTATGGACAGTTGTGCAAATCGTGGATTTCCTGCTCAGAGAACTGGTGTCAAAAGCAGAATTTCAATCCCAGGATACCACATCTATTTGCGCGTAAAGGACGTGGACTTAACGGTTCCATTCAACGCCGCCTGAAATCCTCTGCGCTATGTTTTAGTAATTATGGGGAAAAGCTGTAGTTAGAATAGAGGGCGTGCTTGTGTGACTGCTTTGTTTCTGCCGACTTTGATGTGAGAGTGGCGGCCAGCTTTTATTGCGCGCATACCAATTGTGCGCTGCAGTTTAGCCACAGGCGATCCACCGCAGCAGGACCTCAATCTCTGACAGGCAACAGGCCTCATCAACCTCTGTGAAAGGTTTCACGGGAAATCCCTTTTTTCGAGTCCTGTAATTTGAACTTTCTCTGCAACAAAGAGAGTTTTTAAAGCTGCATCCAAGTTCACCTGTGAGGCAGGAGTAAGCCATGGCTTTACCAGATAGTAGCATATCTGGGGAGGAGGTACCCTTCCCAGAGATCATAGAGCTCAATGTTGGTGGACAGGTGTACATAACCCGCTATTCTACCCTCACAAGTGTGCCAGAATCCCTGCTATGGGAGATGTTCAGTCGAAAGTCAGCCAAAGGACTGGCCAGGGACACCAAGGGTCGCTTCTTTGTGGACCGTGACGGTTTCCTGTTCCGTTACATCCTGGACTACATGCGGGACCAGCAGCTGGTTCTTCCAGACCACTTCCCGGAGCGCGGGCGTCTGCAGAGAGAGGCTGAGTTCTTCAACCTGCCCGAGCTTGTCAAGCTACTGGCGCCCAAAATCAGCAAGCAGAACTCCCTTGGCGACGAGGGATGTCAGAGCGACCCAGAGGACTCCTCACCTGGGATTGACACGGCCCGAACCCTCAGCTCCCTCGGTGCTGCCGCTGCTGCCTGTGCCAGCCTGGTGCCCGGTACCATGGATGGCAAACGCTCCGGGTTCATCACCATCGGCTACCGAGGCTCATACACCCTGGGACGTGACAGCCACACCGATGCCAAATTCCGCCGGGTGGCACGGATCATGGTGTGTGGGAAGACCTCTTTGGCCAAAGAGGTGTTTGGGGAGACGCTTAACGAAAGCCGTGACCCTGACCGCCCCCCAGAGCGCTACACATCCCGCTACTATCTCAAGTTCACCTTTCTGGAGCAGGCTTTTGACAAGCTGGCTGATGCAGGCTTCCACATGGTGGCCTGTAATTCCACAGGAACCTGCGCCTTTGCCCATGAGCAGACGGACGACAAGATCTGGACCAGCTACACTGAATATGTGTTCTACCGTGAGTGAGACTATCGGCTTTGTTACCCCGGTCCCCCACCTTGTCTCCAAGTGCCCCCCCCCCTCCTCCTCCAGCCTCCAGCCGTCCTGTCCTCTCTCTGATGGCTCCTGCACCAGTAGATGTACTGTAGATGTTGTGCCCTTCCATCTCTCTCTGCAGCTTCCAGCTTTTATCCTGCGAGCATTACCCAGCAGCTGCTCCGACTCTTCATACCTGCAGGTCGAATCTGCAGCCCCAGCCCCCCTCAAACCCAGAGCCATTCCCCTCATCCTCAGGTCCAGCTTTTGCCCTCGCCTAAACTGCCGCTCCATCTAGTTGTAGTCCCCAGTCCTCAACCACAGCAACCCAGCAGCCTTTCCTGCAGAGACTGTTACCTTCTATGTACTATTCCCCTTTTGTACTCTATATATTGCATCTGCCTTGGTGAAGCACAATACTGTATCCAAGAGCTAATTTTGTTAAATAAGCGCCCCAGTGTGTCTATATGACTACTGAACCAGTCATACGGGCATAAGGGAAAGGGCTTCAATGAGGGGCCGTGATGTACAGTGCTATACTTGGCCTGCTTACTCGAGCAGATCGGACTCTCTCCTGCTCCTCTGAACTAAATTACCAAATAATTGGACATCTTATCAGCCTTGAGGGACGTGAGCAGCCCCAGCACAAGAAAGAAGTGTAACACAAAAATCTAATTTCCTTCCGTTTTTATTAAATGTGTCCAGTACCATGTGGTTGGGAACGTGCCATAGCGTAATTTTATCTGTTCAGCTGTTGTTATGAATGAATGAGGGAGCCACATGGACAGGGGTGAAAAAAACAAACATTTATTTTTTATTTTTGAAAGGGAAGAGTAGATTGTAGGTGTGTGGAGTTTTCCTTTTCAAAAAGGCGTTGGTTGTGTTGCAAATCAACAAGCAACAGGCTTTGATTTAAAAAAAACAAAAAACAATGAAAGCTCAAATATCAATAGATCTCGTAGACGGGGTTGCCAGATGAAGTGTGTATTGATTGTGCGATGGAGCTTTCAGTATTTTAATCACCCACGCTGGGAGGGCAGAGGAGATGAAGGTGTTGCATCACTCACAGCCCACTGCTCTATTTGTTTTTTTTCTCATTGTGCTTCTTAGACATTTGTTTGCTCAATTACATATTTCAGAGCATTTTAACAGTGAAGCGCTTCTTTGGGACAGTTTCCAAAAAAAACAAAAACAAAGTGGTAGTCACCTTAGCGGATCACGTTTTGAGTGTTCTGTAAACAATAATGTTATTCTTAATACTCAGTTCAGTATTAGTTGAAGATGTTGGATATTTGATGATAGCTCTCACTCGCTGTAAGTGAATACCCATGAGAAAGGGTAGGATTACACTGTAGCCCGCCAAAGCTCATTGTTTTCTCACCACTGTAGCAAGGGCATTGTGAGGGCAGTTTATAGTGAGCGGGTGTAACTTCAGTTATAAAGGAGCGAGTCAAGAAAGAGGGTCGTTTTCCAGATACAGCCTCAGGACAGGTCTGCACATCATATACCTCAGACTAAAACACAAACTGAAGGCACCTTCAGTCCAACGAAAGATCCAGCTGATCTGAAGGCAGAGTTAGGAAAAATATCCAAAATGTAGATACTGTGGTAAGAAGGATGAATAAGAGGGTTAATAAAAAAGTGGATTTTGAGTTGAGAAACAGCCGCTGAGGCAGTATTGTGCAGGATTTTCTCCTGAGCTAGAAGGTGTCAGGTTGTAGTTTTGACAGACCGTCTGACAGTGACAATAAATGTATTCTGAAATGTCTAGAAACCGCAATGTTGTGTTTCAGTGTGATGAAGTGCTGTTGACATCTTGAGTCAATATGTTAGACCTGCTGCAGCGTGTCGCTGCAGGCGTAGACGACACTGAAAATTAAAAGCAAATTGATTTGTCAAATAAAAGATGTTTTCTTTCTATTCGGATTGTATTTTCCATTCATAACAAAACATGTTTTCTCAGCATTGGATGGCATTCAGTACGGACTATGAGCAAAGTGGTACATGCCCTCATGTTACTACAGTTAAGATTTTTAATTTTCAGTGACAATACAACTCAATCACAACTAAACCAATTCAAATATTCATCTCACCACATCCCATTAAACAAAATGTCCTTGGACATAAACTCTATTTCATATTATTTCAACACTCACACACTGCTTTTCCACTATTTCTCCCACATTTCTTCCTTGTATGGAGCAGCTGATCAGAAAACAGAGCCAGGATAGAAATGAGGACATGCACAGATAACAGGCGCTGTTAAAGCAGACAGCAAAACCCTTATTTTGTTGCTAGTAATTGACCTAATTACTACTCACAGTACAAATCTTGAAACAGATTGGGCCTAAAACCCAGGACTATGAAATGCTGTGGTTGTACAGGCTTCACAAGATTAGAGATGGTTTGTGTGTGTTGTCAATAAACAAAACATAATTTTTACTGTGCACACCCACAGACAGAAAAGTGGGCATGATTTACACTTGAACAACAAACAGGGTTATGTTTATGTAGGTGAAGCTGTCACATGTTGTTTTATAAACTCTGACTCATATAAGTTTTTTCACCAAGAGATTATCACATGCTAATTACCTTAGTATAAGACCTCTAAAGCTGATCTCAGTCTGGCCTAGATAAAAGCATAGCTGATGAGCTTCACAAAAAAACTGCTGAAAAATGTATGTGGCTCCCTTCCTGGAAAACAGATGATTTTCTGTTGCGGGCCTGGAATGCATGACGAATCCTCAGAGACAATAACCGTGCCTGCAGTGTCTTTTCAGCCCAAACAAACACAGTCACAGACAGCGTTCCTCTGTCACTGTCCGCCGGCACACTACTGCAACACGGGAGCGCCAAGGTCAGTCATTAGCACAAGCATGGAGTAACACGCCTCATGTGTGAAATTTCAGGCATCGGTGTACTAAACCGCTCTCTCTCTTTACCTCCATGAGTCGCCCTGAGACTCAACATTCAACAGCAGACGTGTGAGAAGTGTTGACACCCCGACATTGAACAGCAGCAGCAGCAGCAGCAGCAGCAGCAGCGAGGTCCACAAGGCCCGGCTGTGATGAAATGCTGCTTGGGTTTTTTTTATTGCTCTGTTGTGAAACCAGTGGCTGGAAAAGTGTAGCTCTCCTGCTTGTGTGCCATACAAGAAGCAGGTTTTAGTCGTGTCACCGTAGTGGTAATCCTGTTCTATCCAGAGCGTTACAATAAAGATGTTTTAACATGAAATTTGCTTCTCTGTCTTTTGGAAAAGTCCAAAGATTATTTGCTCAGTACACAGCACAAATTCAAGTACTTAAATCCTTAATTTGATTGAATTCATATTATTATGTTTCTACCTCATGGTTTGCAGTTAATACAGTTTCTCAGTGAGCTTGTGCCATTCATTATTAAACCCTTGCCATGAAAGTACAAGAGAAAAAGAAATGTGCCCAGAGAGTACAAGACTGCTCTCTCTACCTTGAGGCAGTGATTTGACCCATGTCGTGTTCCTGTGGTGCTATTGTCACTGTAGGGTGGCTCTACATGGCAACATGCCTCGGCTCGGGCTGCCTTCCTCTCTTAGAATGATCCCCTCGTCTTGTATCCAGCTGGGTCATCGCTTCCCGCATTTGGAAAAAAGAAAAGAAGTGAGCGGAGGAGAACAGGAACAGATGTACGTCAAAGGCAGAAGGGATTGGAAAATGGGGCAAGGAAGCAGAGAGACAGCGAGACAGATAACCTGGTAGAAGCGAGTTGAGAGTATTTAAGCGGAAAGGATTTGGTGTTGCCGTCTTACCTCTCTTACTCCAGCATGAAGTGTCCTGTTATTTGGAGAGGTGCTGGATCGTCCTGACAACCACTGGGCCGTGCTGTAATGTGTTCCTCTGTGGCCTGTCTGCCCCCATCAACACTCACAGATCCAGTTACACCAGACAGATATAGACCCACAGGGTTACTCAGTATGGTTGGGATTAATATTGATTCGTGGTATGATTACGTCAAAAGAAACGGGGGAAACTGATATTTTCCAACAGGAAAACATTGTATTTGCCGTCCCATCTTTATGTGAATCATGAGCTGCGCCTTTAAATTGATTACAACCGGCCCAGGTTCCCAGACTGCATCCTCTTTTATGAATAGACATGCCGCATGCGTTAGAGTGACAACACAAGGCACTACAGTGAGTCATTTTCTCAACATCTGAGACTGAGTGTACTATCAGATGTTGTCTGCATGCTGCTGTTTCTGTTCATTCTGAGCGTTCAGCTGCAACCATCTGTGGCTCTGCGCTTGTTTATGTCTTCTCAGCCTCAGTGCCTTGTCTACTTTTGGATCTGTTTGGCACAAATACTTTGGCTCTGTTTTGTTTTTGTCCTCTTGCATTTGTGCTTACGTGGATGTTTGGAGGACAGGTTGGATGAGTATTTGGGCCCCTGCGTTGGGCGGGTCAGCGCTGGGTTGGTGTGGGGGGCCACGCTGGGGGCAACAAACTAGATGCACTCCCTGTCTCGCAAATGTGCTGAGCGGGCAGTTGGCATCTCTAAACGCGCACCGACACAAACACAGACACACACATGCACAGAGGGAGGGAAGTTGCTAGGAGAAGTTGTGCAACAAGCCTCCTGTGCGAGGCTAATGACATGGAGCTGTGAGGTTTTAGATCTAATTGGCTGCCTTCTTTTCACTCTTCTTTGAGATCAGTTAAAAATGCATTAGCAGGCAAACAAGCCATTTGCCTCCCCCATTGTCTCTTGACAGCAATAACAAGAGAAGTCCATGTGAATAGAGAAAAGCTTCATTGCTGCTAATTAGCTTGGAGGAGCATCTCGGCCAAAAGGAGGACGTAGTGGAGAACTGGAGAGAGCGTGCAGCAGCCTGAGGCCTACCACCGCTCTCTCTGCCAATATGTGACATATGTATGTGAAGCGAGTGTGTGCATGTTATGTGTGAACGTCAGCTGAGAGCTTTGCATGCTTTTGTTCATTTGCACATGTATACGTACATGAGCTCAGGCCCCGAATGTGTTTGTGTTTTGTCCTTGACGACAACATGGTTCGCCCACGCTGCCATGTTAGCCCACGTGCACCGAGTGCTACAGTAGCGCTGGCTTGGGGCATCTTTACCTCATTGTGTGTTGGGTTATTTATAGTGAGCCAGGCATTGAGTCAGATGTGTACCACCACTGCACTTCTCTATCCTCCAGCATGGGTACATATGCCCCACTGCCCCCTCCTTCTCCTCTCAGCTCCTGCAGAGAGCAGCTATCAGAAAACATATTGGTCCCCCTGAACACCAGGGGGACTCCGTCAGGCAAGGTCAGGGGGTATATATACCAAAGGGGCGAGACAGAGGGGGGAGTTAACATGGGATGAGGTCTAGCAGCTGAAAAAGAGCAGATTAGGTAACGAGAGACATACTGTATCTTCTCATATCTCTCTCTCTCTCTCTCTCTCTCTCTCCATGTTGTCTCTTTATTATTCTCTTTGGCTTTACAATCTTTTCTTTTCTCTTTTAAGCTCCAAAACACAGAAAGAATAACTGCCAGAGGAAGGCATTAGGGATGTGTGGAAATACAAAGTCAAAGTAGGATAGGAATGAGGGAGCATGAAATGAGTTAAAGGGCGTGAGTCAGAGTGTCAGAAGCTAGCTGTAGGATTAAAAAAGAAAGCTACAAAAGGGATAACTCTAGTGGCAGAGTTCCTCATATACAGTGTGGATATCTGAAGAAGAGCTTGATGAGTGGGGCAGGGTAAGAGGAGAGAAAAACAGAGAAATAGAGATTGTGCAAAGTGAGGTGGAAGTTGTGTAATAACTGATGGAGGAAACAGTTGGAAGACAGTTGAACTTCCCCTGCTACACTCAGCTGCAACTGGCATTTGAAAGATGTAAATTGTTTCACTACAAATATAACATATTCATTTCGCTACTAACATTATGTGCTGATGCCTTGGATGGATAAAAGGGCCCTCTGGACACCGGCTGAAGGGGCCCTAAAACCACAGCCTCCATATGAAGTTATTAACAAGAGCTCAGTTCAAACTAAGGACGGTCATTCAGAACAAATCTGGCATTGCGGCAAAAATGGCAGTCCTCCCATTCATTCATTCATTCATGAATGTAGGAAGTAATAATGTTTTTTTGCTCCTGCTCATACAGAGTCTGGTTTTTTATGTTTTGTTGTTTTATTTTTAGACAATACAATGGCTAAAAACTAAAAAGCCACAAATTTGGGTTCTTTATGAGGAGAATTGCAAATAATTTAAAAGTAATTTTAATCCTGGTTTGTTTTAATGCTGTTGTTCTTCTACCCCCTCACCTTTTTAAACAGTTTTTTATCATGGAGTATTTTAAGTTGTATTTATCTATGTTTTTTTCCATGGATTTACATTTCCTATATTTTGTTAATCAGAGTTTGTTGACTAGGATGGGAACACTGTATGTGTTTATGTTTTTATGGATAGATAAACTGAACCTTGGTGCTTCCATGTATCTGTGCCCATCTGTACCCATTTCCTCATAATCACTTTATAGATGATGCTCAACAGTTGATATTTTCAATAATTTCAATTTCAAGTTTCTTTCTTTGCAAATTAATGTCTCAAGAAGGAAAATGACTCATCTGATGAGTTTTAATTACTCACTGACAGAGGGGAAAAAGTCATATTTTTTATACTGAAGGAGTTTGTAAATGTAATTTTGCAATGAAAAGATTTGCATTCACTGGTTATAACAAAGCAATAAAGCATTTCACTTCACTGTTTTATATAATAATAATGTTGCAACAACTTCCCCACAGTACATCAACAGTCACTACGTCTCTGCTGATGTAATGTATCCTGCTTTAAGGAGTGAGTTGTAAATGTGTCTGTTGGTGTTGTTGTTCGGACGGGATTCACCTCAGCCATCTGGAGACTTGGGCTCTAATCTGCCTCACTAATTATCAGTAATCTGAACAGTCAGGCCTGTCCTTGATGCTGCAGTCCTGGGCCGGGCAGGACGCTGTATGTAGCAGGTGGCGGGGGGGGGGGGGGGGGGGGGGGTTGAATGCTCTGGACGGGCTGAGGGGTGCCAGGATGGGCTTTAGGGTGCTTCGGCAGGCTGGTTACAAGCCAAGGTAGCCAGGCAGCAGCTCAGGGGAAGATAAAGAGGAGGCATGTGGAGAAGGTGAATCTGCAGGACACTTGGATCCAATTTACATTTGTGCAAGTCTGCAAAATACAAATCGTATACCATTGTACCCAAATGAATTGAAAAACCATATTTGCTGGTTAGTTATTGATGATGGGCTCACAGGTTTCTTTAAAACACCTCCCTCTCGTCCCCCTTTTCCTCTAACCCCTGCTCCCTTTTTTTTTGCTTTTCTTACTCGACAGCAGCTCCCCAGTCTCCAGCTGTTTACGTCACGCATTTCCTCTGCATTATGTAGATTGACAGATTTGTAATTGCTCAGAGACTTGTGAGTACACTCCAGTGATTTTGTATCTGGGCGTCTGTTCTTATGCCCGGGCATGTAAAGTTCGTCTGAAGAGTATTACCATGTCTGATCACGCCCCCGTATGTATTTATTCTGACGGCAATCAGAGAGGAAAGACAATGAATAACAACACTGTAGGTGGTGAGACCCACTCTGTCATTAGGCGCCATACTGATCATTTCACAAAGCAGATGTTGGATATCTGAGCTGAATAGTGGGTAATTACATATAAAACATGCTGTAATTGCCAAAACTATGTAGTGTGAGCTCCCTTTTGAGCAGCAGGATGAAGCCATATGTATAACTTCCCACTCTGGATAAAAGGCTTCTCTCCGTCTGAGAGACATTATTATGCATTTGTGTAGCTCTGGCTCCTGCACATCGTTGTGGCGTTACCATGGAGATGATGCTGTCCTCTTGTTTGTCAGTCTCCCCATCCTCGGGTCACAACACCTATCAGCAGCCACAGTGAATTTTAAAAAGTACCCACAGGCTGATTGACCAGGTCACATTCAAGGTACTTCAGAAGCAGCAGATGTATTCACTTTTAAACAGCTTTATCCTACATTCATACATTGTTTGGTATTAAAGTCGAACTGAAATTACATTGTTTTCCTCACACTGTGTAAGGAGATATAAACTACAATGGTGCTGCAGCTATTTTTCAAAAGAGGATTAAACCATTTTTGGACATTTTGTGGAAACAGTGTCTAAGCATAATCCCTATCCACCTACAAACAAGACAGTTTTTCCCCTTTTTCAACAAGCCCACATACTTTAGCTTTGGTTATAACCTTTAGAAATTTAAGACATCTGTAGTTTTGCAACATTGAGAGGACCCAACATGTTGTAAAAGAAATAGTTCATTATTTTGGGAAATACACTTATTTCTTTCATTTTATTTATTTATTTCTTTCGACTTGCTTTCTTTCAGAGGTTTTGTTAGAAGACTGATAACACTGTCAATTTGTACGCTCAATATGAAGCTGGAGCCAAGTTAGCTTAGCACAACGAGTGGAAACAACTAGCCTGGTTCTGGCTTTATGGTAGCTTTTATCAGCCAACCCCAGTTACTGGCCTTAGCCAGGAAATAGTCCGGTACAAAAATCTGTGTGAAGTGGAGAATTGTCATTTGTAAACTTTATTTTTTGTACAGATGAAACAAACAAGATTTAATGTGTTAATTAGTGAGTTTTAGAGGTGCTGGACACACCCCGGTTAGCTGTTCCCCCCCATTCTCAATCTTTATGCTAAGCTAAACTAACTGGCTGCTGGCGGTAGCTTCATGTTGCCATATAGACGTGAGCATCTTCTCATATAACTCGCAAGAAAGCAAATAAGTGTATTTCCGAAAAAGTCGAACTATTCCTTAAAGTTTGTATTCTACTTGGAAAGTGTAAGCTAGCAAGCCAGGCTAACTAGTGAGTGACAGCTATAGCTTAGCTTGCTAATGTTAGCTTAGAGTAACTAAGGTGTGGGGTCACAAAGTAGGCTAACATAGGGAGTGCTAAAGCTAACAAACTAAACACATTTTTTTGGCCCTTCCACACCAATCAAATTACCAATACCAACATTATCAGTCAGGACCAAAAACACTATCACTGCACATATATAAACAAATCTTTCTTCTTTTTGGTAATTATAATTTTGACCAAAAAGGTACACAAGTCAAACACCAAGGATATATATGGAGTATCTATTTCAATGTCATGCTTTTATTTAGTCTGTGTGTAAGAATACACAGTGTGCTATGACTCGAGTAAAATATGAAGATTCAGGTGGGTAGAAAAAAACAACATTACACACCGTTGGAGACATTTTGTGACAGAGAGGTGCTAAACCCTGGCAACAGTGACATTAGGGTTGCTAATAGCAGTAATGATGGCAACGGAGGGATGTGTCACACTGAACAGATGGGAGAGACAGAGAGAGAGAGGCAGTGAGAGAGGAGAGGATGTGTGAGAAAGTGCTTTGGCTTTTGCATATATATCCCTGGAGAAGTGGCCCGGGGAAAAGGGTTGAGTGCTCTCTTTCGCTGTTCTCCTCCAGAAGGCTTAGTGGTGGAGGAAAGCATGGAGCCCATCCCCCAGTGGATTATTCCTCCGACACTGCTAAGCCCCCATACTCCCACGTCCAGGCGGTCCTCAAACACATGTATTCATTATGAGAGACACTGAATGCAGCGAACACACAAACACAAGTAGCGGAGAACATGCTTCTGCCAACCCTTTCCCATATATCTCCATTCTCTCTCTCTCTCTCTTTCTCTCTCTCTCTCTCTCTCTCTCAGTCTTTATCTGTCTTTCTTTCAAATGCCAGTACATGCCCAGAATATAACCACACACACACACACACACACACACATCTGCCCACATACACACACATGCAAACACCCACACCTACTCATACAGTACGCGTACACGTGCTTACGCATGCATGGACAAACACACAGGACAACACTCACTTGCTCTCACACACAGGCTTGTGCACTTTCTGTCACAAATTCACACACACACACACACACACACACACACACACATACACACGTATTCAGGTATTCAGAATGGCAGTGCGAGAATATTCTGTGCCGCCTCCATTTGACACAAGCAGCTTTTCCTGTTATATAAGACGGGTTACCGTGACAATGAGCCCTGTTGAAGGAAGGAGTGCAGGGCCTTGTGTGTGTCTTTGTATGTCAGTACACATGTGTGTGTTTAGGTCGTGTGTGAATGCTGCTGTATGTGTGGCATATTGTACCTTCATATCTCTGCATGAGCGCGTATGAGGGGCTGTGGGAGAGATTAGTTGTTCATTTATATTTTCACATACTGTAGCAGCACATACTGTATGTGGCTGCATCACAGTGAGGGTGAGCATATGTGTGACCGTGGCTCTATTGGATGATGCAGTTCCTAAGCAGTATGCATACAAGGCTGTCATTACCATTTAAGTTGGTCTATGGTCAAACTCATGTGGATAAATTTAAGTGTTCCTCTCTGTCCACAGAGTATTTTCTGATTGTTTTCTGAAAGTTGAGTGCCCGCACTGAAATCCCACAACAAGAAAATGCTCAAATCTGTTCTGCTGGATGTTTGTAGCCAATACAGCTTTGCACTATTTCCTCCAGAGGGATTTGAAATGCTGTTTATTGTACAGAGCATGTCAAAATTCTCCAAAATGGATCATATGACAAGAGAGCCTGAAAATGCATAACAATCATATGTTACAGTATAAGGCTCCGGCTCTGTTCTCCCAATCCACCCAAACACAAAAGGGGAACTTTGAATTTACCCAGAGTGCAGTGTTCTCCATGGTCAAAAACCCAGGATTAGTGTGAAAAGGAAGGCCAAGAAAGATGCAAATTTATCCGCTTTAGTGTGGACATGGGCTAAGTTTGCTGTGACTTGCTTAGCCAGTCTGAGGCTGTGTGCCATCACTTAGACAGTGAAAATCTCAGGGAACAGAGGGGCTGATTACCCGCTCACTGGTTTCTGAAAAATAGGCTGTTCGTAAAGAGAGAGGACAGTTCAAAATGGTTGATGGGCTTTCAAATACCAGGAGGTACAGAATGTGCATGTGCCACTCCGACTATTCTGAGAAGTCGCACCGCAGCAAACCTCCTCTGTCCTCACACAGAGATGAGATGAAAAATCAACACACCGTGAAAAGTGGCTTGTCAAGCTTCAGTTGGGAGGTTTCCCACCATCCGTTCAGTCACAGTATTCCTTATGGGATAATGTACATACAAGCAAAGGTAAAGGGAACTTAAATGAAACTGTCCTCCGCTCTCCTTATCTCTCATTTCCTTTTCCTCTCCCGCTGAGCTCTTTTCTCTGCTAATTTCTGTTTCCACAATGCTCCCTACACACTCTTGTGCCAGCATGTGTGTACTTTTGTACTCTTGGAGACAAAAACTGTAAAGCTCAAAGCTGAGGTGCTTGTTTCTGTGCCAGCCACACACCACTGACACACTTTGATAAGGCAAACAAAAAAAAGGCAAATGTAATGAAATTTCTGAGCGAGGCTCCACTGTTAGTTCAGACATTCATTCAAATAGACCAGACACCTGAGTATGAATATTATATGTATTCTCTTACTTCAATCAATTTTTGAAGTAATAGTTAGACATTTTGGGAAATACACTTATTGGCTTTCATGCTGAGAATTAGATGAGAAGATTGCCACTCTCAGCAAGCAGCCTGTTAGCTTAGCTTGGAAGACTGGAAACAGAGGGAAAAGGCTAGCCTGGCTCTGTGCTTCAGTAAAGCTGTTTGGCAGATTTTGTTACCCTGGGACAGAGTCAGGCTAGCTGTTTCACCCTGTTTCCAGTCTTTGTGCTACCCTAAGCTTCCCAGCTGCTGGCTATCAGTTCTTTTAAATGTCCCTCATCCACTGATTTGTGTGTTGTTTTTTCACTCTACTCATTTTGGGAAATACAGATATTAGCTTTCTTGCTCAGAGTTAGATAATAACATTGATATCACTCTCAAGTCTGTACAGTAAACTTAATTTAATTTGCAATTAATTCTTTCTGCTGCAGGTGGTTCATCTGTGATTTCCAAGTTGACGACCTCTGACCCCCCAGCCATCACTGAAGTAGTGACCTCTGAACCTGCCACTACTCATACTGAATCAGCCTCAGTGGAGCCCAGCAGCACTGGCCGAACCCAAAGCCTTCCAGAAACCAGCAGCATCGCAACACTGGACATACGAAACCCGCTGGCCCTGGACTCTCCTCCTCCTCTAACACCTCCTCTTCCTCCTTCACCTCCTCCTGCTGCAGACAGCCCTGACCTTCCACCCCTGTCACCCTCAGTCCTGCCTCCACCTCTGCCTTCCTCCAAACCTTCTTCTACCTCCAGTCCTCCTCTCCCCCCAACACCGCCTCCCGCTGAGAGCCCACTGCGTCCGACCACCCTCAACCTAAAGACGCTGCCTCGGCTCACCACCAGAGAGAACGGCGGCCCCCCGCCGGGGGTGGATGAGGAGGAGGAGGAGGAGAGGAAGATGCTGGAGGAGGATCTGAAGAAATGCATTGACGACTTCAAAAAGATCCGCTTGCCCAGAGTATTTCCGGACCGCAAGAGGCACTGGCAAAGTGACTTGCTCAAGAAATACAACGCGTAGAGGGCTTTGCTGTGGCACCGTGGTGAACAGACATGACAGGATTTTATAACAATGCGAGAACATGTTGTGAACAGTGGACTCCAGCTTTATATTTCTCTGATTCAAACTGTGTGAAGATTGTCAGCGAATTTACTAAGACCTCTAATGTCGTAGCTTTTGCATGTCAACAGAACTAAATTGTTTGATTAAGTGTAGCGCTTAGGCTGAGCTTGTCTAGCAATCACACATCCACGATTAAACCACTATGAGATTTGTATTTTCCCACTATAGAAAACAACATCCCTGTAGAGATAGTTAGTGACACTTCTTTTTTCCACACAGCTATTTGGAGACATTGAAAAACATTTTAAATACTTTTCACTCACTCAAAGGATAATATCTGTAATGTTGTTAATTAGAGATTTCTGCCCTGCTCTCTGTTCTGTGTCCACTGATCAAGTAACTGGAAAATGTAAGCTAAGTGTGAAGTTTTAGGCATTTGACCTTGCTGATGCAAAAATAAAAGAAAGAAGTGAAATCTCGGGTGCTAATCATCTAAAATATCTCACCTCATCAATATTAACCGTATGACTTCAAAGCCTTTCTTCTCCTCTCTGCCTGTGACTCAGAAGCTCTGCAGTTTGGTTCATTTTGTGATTACATTATCTTCAAGCCAGCAATGGAATAAATTCAGAGAGAGAATGTGGCGTACCGGGAAGCGAAGTGGGTAATTACAGACGGCCAGAATGTGGAATAATAATGACAATAATGACTAACTACATGAACCAATGCACGGTGCCATTTGTTCCTCAATCTGCTCTGCATAAAATGTTCACCCAGCTTCACTAATGAATTACCAGGTGTGTGTGTATATGCGTGTACATGTATGTGTGTGTACCTGGTTCTAGTCCTCGTTATGGGATATATGGGATAAGTCACAATAAAATGGAAATTGACATGTCATCTTTTCAGTCACCTCGTGAACTAATTCCCAACAGCGTACCATTCACTGGCTTAAAGCAATAGTTTGATGTTTTGGGAAATACGCTTACTTAGTTTTCTTACAGAGAGTTAGATGTGAAGCGCACCACCACCCTCACGTCTGTGCATAAAGTATACGGAGCTAGACCCAGGTTTGTGGTTTCAGAGGGAGTTACGTGACTTACAACATAGCTCCCTCAAAAACCGTTTTAACATTTCTGTTTGCGCTGAGTCATCATGATCTAACATGTTAATTAGTGAGCATTAGAGGTGCCGGTAGGTGTATTTTTGAACTTTGGAGAGAGCAAGGCGAGCTGTTCCCCCTGCCTTCAGTAATTTTTGCTAGATAAGATAATTGTCTCCAGGCTCTACTAAATGGATAGACGTAATAGTTCTATCAATCTTCTCATCCAAGTCTCGCCAAGTAAGTAAAGTAGTAATATTTTCAGTTGTTTCCTCATGGCTAACCAGTAAGTCTGTATAATTTCCAACTAGTAACAATCCGTTGTATGCTCCATGAAAACCTGAAATTTAACCACTTTCAGAGTAAGAACCGTGGGTGTTCAGCCTCGATAATGCTGCATTCACTTTATTGTCAAAAGTTAACTTGCCACAGTAACTCTTTCCTAATTACTTTTCTTCAGTTTGAACATCAACATTTAGTGACAAATCAAGATACCACAAAAAGTAATTTTGAATCCTTTTGATGATTTTTGATTTGTGTTTCCATCAGCATCCGGCCTTCCAAAAGAAATAATGACTGATGCAAGAGACCATCCCATTTCTGTTTTCTTGTGATCTACAAAAACATCCACGTGTTATTTTGGCTTCATATTAAGTCTTCTGCGAGCAACAAATATTACAAAGACCCTCAACCACATTCATAGATAAATAGAGCGCTGACAAGTGCAGCCTTGAAGATGTTTTGTTGTCTCATTTAGTTTTTTGATCATTTTATTGTCTCTCTCTCTCTCTCTCTGTCTGTCTTATTTCACCTGAGCAGAACCGAATTCCAACCGGCTGCTCTGCCTTTGATCACAATGAGCCTGGTGGCCGTCCACAAGCACCTCTGGTTAGGAGTCCTGATGATGTTGTCTTATCCTGGAGCTTTCTATCAGCAGCAGGCCTCCAGCATGATGCAGTTCAGCTCTATGTTGGCCCGGGTTAATATTGAGGTTAAGACATTAATCCTCGAGTGTTGGCTGACAGGGAAGTTTTATCTCGTTAGACATCAGACAAATAGAATAGTTTTTTATCAGACACACTGGTAAAGGAGCAATAGAGATATCCTCTTGCTCTGAGTAGAGGATTAACATCAGATTAAGGTTTGTCACAGTCCTAAAGAGCCTCTAAACAGCAGGCTATTCCTCTCACAAGCTCCACGATGGCGATCATTTATACCATCCAGTCAGTCTTCGCTGAAACATTTCACACCGGCATCAACACTCGATTGCTGAGAAATCGATAGAAAAGATTTTACTTTGCAGCTCATTAGAGAGTATTGCCTCGTCAGCTCCTTCTCTCACATTTCTCATCTTTCAGCGTTGGCTTGGACAGCGACAGCGTGCTGGCCGGGCTCCCGGGCTCGGAGGAGTGTCATCAGAGTGCGCTCGAGTCAGGATGCATGCAGAGGATTGAAACAACAAGTCGTCCCGATTTAATAATCCTGTTTGCTGTGGCAGAAGCTGCGCAGTCTGCTGTGTTGGAGTCCTGTTAGACAAAACAGACATCCCTGTCCAAAACCAAAGTCCTTGATATGCATCCGGGCCTCTCCATAGGAATCTGCTCGCTTCCTAATTCTCTTTCACCCTTTGTCTTTTTTCAGCGTAACCCTCTGAAGATGGCCTTTGGAGCTATTATGGATGCACTATGAGGATCTGATCTCTGAAGTTGATAGGCTCAGCCCTTCAACAAAGGGAATACTTATCCTTTGAAATGAAGAGGTAAAGCAGTCTAGTGGGAACAGGACCAACAGAAAAACATTCTTTTACAGAATATTCAAGCATGACAGATCAAACCTACGAATTGTAGCTGTGGTGATTATCAGCGGACAGAGGTAGAGCTAACCATGGGGTCTGTGTTTAAAGTCACTTCCTGAAGTTTTCACTGGACTGGCACCCAGGACACTTCCCCTATGATTTTGACACTGCTGGATCCAAGGCCAAGACTTTGAATTGTTTTTGGTGTCCACATTTTTAAGTTTAAAGTGTCACCCATTAAAATGGCATCTGATTAAATACATAATATGATAAGTATTCTGAATAAGATAGAGAGATGCTTTAGGTTTTGCCTCCTTTGATTTCAGGTGACGCCTCATTGACCACAGTACCCTTCAGCAAGAACAGGATGTCTGAGGAAAACTCGCCACAAACATCCCGGACACGGTCTTCCATCTTCTCTCCTCAGATGTATCCGTTTTTTGCCTTTTTGCTGACACATGGGCGGCCTTGCATTTGCATGAAAGAGCACCTTGCAGATTTATTTCAAATGGCTAGCAATACATTAGCATCTCATTTCTTCGGGGCATGAGTTATCTTCAGTACAGTCGGCCCTCCTGACAATTAAAGCTCAGCTGAAAGTGATCCTGGTAAAAAAAATAAAAAATACTGTGCGGCAGTGAAGGTCTTGGGATATTTTAGTAAGCCAGTAGTCAGAAGGAGTTTCACACTTAAAGATAAACTTTGTGTGCAAGCTGTACATATGCACTGATAAAATGTAGCTTTAGGGGAGATAAGAGAGCCAAGGCCTAATTATTACGCCTGGAATGGGAATGCAGAGCTGGCAGTCAAGCTGTCTAACACTCTCGCAGGTTCATACTGGTGTACCAATTTAGCAGCCTGCAGTTCATTATAATATAATATGTATAAAAATACTATAATATTGTTATGTTTATTCTTTGTGGTGATTCACTACAAAATTGTTATGAGTAGAACTTATTGGGAGTGAAGATCCCAAATGATCTTCTATGCACTCTAATAATTAATGCAATGCGATTAATGCAATACTCCAGTTACTGCATCTGTTATTAAACATTTTATTCAGGTTAAATCCAAGTAAGAAAATCTACGCTGATTTACATACCTGAATCACATATCAGCATGCACAGTGATTTGATTTTGTAGATCCTCAAAGGTAATGCAGTGATGCATAACCATTTTTTAATTTAAAAAAAATAGCAAGGCTGGGATTGGTGGGGAAATCCTTTGGCTGACAGCAAAACAGCTTTCAATTTACAGCTAAAGCCACATAAATCATGTTAGGTTGCGTACTGTAAATTCATAAATAATAAAAGCAAAGCATCAACAAAAGCCTTCCATTCTCTGTCGCTTATTTTGTGGCATTAATAAGATGTTTCCTCCCAGACGTTAACCTGATTATGTAAACTCAGGTTATTGTGAATGTCTGATTGCTGTAAAGCAAGAAAGTGCTTTAACCAAACTATTACCTTAATCCTGTTATTTACAGTGTTTGAGTTTTGCCTGTGAATGCAGTCGTGAAATGTCTGAGTGAGTGTGTATGGCCCCAAAATGTGTGCTAGTGCATGCGGGCAAAAACTATGAAAGTGTGACGTGCACATGCAAAATGTGCACTCCAGTCCACGTTATCTGTAAAGCAGAGCGGCCGCATTGCTTTAGGAAACGTGCGCTTGCGCATAAATGTTCTTTAAAGAAATGTATGCTATTTAATGGAGAGCAGAGCTGGCTCTCCCCCGGGGGCCGTCCACACAATCAGCAGGAGACACATGCTCCGGAGAGAGGCAGTGAAGAGGAGAGGCGGGCCAGAGAGAATGTGTCAGACTCTGTTCACAGCTTTTCCATTTCCATCATTAAAACCTGGGGGTCTAATCCTGCAGCTACTTTAATCTCCTAATTCTGCACCTTTTTCTCTCTGCATACAGTAACACTCCTATTCCATTCTTTCTTTCTCCCTCACTGATTTAAAATCATGCGTTTCCACAGATTCAGAGTGAAAGCTTTCAGAGCCCCTCCACCACACACACACACACACACACACGGACGGACACATTTCTAGTATTTCAGTAGGGTCACTTTACCCGCTTTTAAATCATTTACATCAATGTGCCTCTGTGTGCTGGCACAAGAGGTTTTGGATGCTCATTTCTGATGTCTCCATGATCCTTGTCAACCCTTGAACATGATTAATGGTATGTAAGAGGATAGACAACAGCGTCATGGGTAGTGCTGTATAATGGCAGGGAAACAGGCATGTGGAGATGAGCAGTAGCATGAAGTAAATGGAAATAGATGACTTGATTACCAAGCATCACATAAAAGAGTGAGTGTGTGGGATGGCGCGGCAGATGGCCTGATAGTCTGATCTGTGAGCCAAGTGCCTGGCCCGCTACTTTTCTCAGTGGAAAATATGACATGGCCTGTCTGAATGGGAGGCACATTGCCGTGTTGCTGTTTTGCAAAGACTGCTGCGTGATTGGAACAGCCTCTCTGGCTCTGCATGGGAATTATAAGGTACCAAATATAGAAACAAAGGCTAAGCCTCCTGCAGGATAGTCATGTATTTATACAAACTTATTATAATGGTAAAACCACGCAGTAGAGATGTAATAGCCTTCACAGCACATCATTTGAATTGATTAAAATTCAGCCACGTCACTTCGCCCGATGATGCTTTTCTGCACATTAATGCTTTCCTTGCTGCAAATCATTGCACTGTGTCCCATTCTCTGCCTTTTGCAGATTGTTGCATTTTCATGCACAGCAATGAAAGCCCTGCTGACATGTTACCCTGCAGGCCATCTGCTGTCAGTGCGGAGAGGAGCGGGGCAGAGACTGTAGCTTTTGACATGAGTTTAATCTACAGCATCAGAGCCGCCTGGTTTGTGCTGTCCTCTAACTGGTCCTGTTTCTCTGTGTTTTATGAACTATGGGATGGTAATTCAGTGGGATCACGGTGGGAAATATGAGCTGTATAGAAATCACTGCACTGTGTGCGCACAAATGAGGCAAGGCATCCTGCCACTGGAGCTCCTCTTGATGTTTTTTTCCGAATAGTATTAAAAATATACAGTGTATCTGACGGTAGGAGACAGAAGCTCACTGATGTTGTTGTAAACAGCAGGAATTCTGCTGATGGTAATGATGTAGATGATGTGCAAAGGCATTTGTAGAAAATGTCTGTAAAAACAATATGCACAATATTTCCACACCAGCCAAAGTTTATTTTATTATAAGAACATAATGTTGACATTTACATGTCTGAGGGTGTGATCTGACACTTGGGCTTGACCTCTTTACAGTTGTTAATTGTGCCTTAAACACCTCTATAGCACGGAGTACTAGCAGGGGAAAAGACTTGTCACATCCAGCGAGAAAGCTGCCTCTTAAACACCAATTAGCCCTTAATCCTATTTGACAAGACTTCACCTTTAATGACATTTTTAAGAGTGTTAAACCTCACCTGCAAGTCCCTCGTTAGCTGTGGTCTTATCTGTCATTCAGCAACAACAACCACACACAATCCTGCTTCACAGGTGTATAGTATACAGGAGATTTTCCTTATACAGCTTCACTTGCCTGCATTGTACTTTTTTAAAAAACGATTAATGCAAAAAACATAACACCAAGTTGAGGAAAAGTTAAGATTTTGAAAAATAAATTTTAATGTGTTTGTTGAAAACTAAATTCTCATACGAAGTTTTCATTTGCAGCCTCAAACAGTCTTTTGATGAAGTGTTTCCTTCTGATCTTCGCCAATAAGATCCATCTGTAACAAACATCAAACACTGTGCTGTCACCTGTAAGTACGCTGTAGCTGAATCCATAATCTTTCTTTCCTTCATTAACTTCTCATTCCTATGCTACCAAACATTTCATGATCATAAAGAATGAAAGAGAGAAGCATTAAAATATGGAAATACTGTACAGTTCACTTGTTATTGTTAAAAAGTGAACATTAAGTCAATACAAAAGCAGAATTTATGCATTTTTTATGTGGCCTTGGACAAGTCGTCCCAAATAAAAAAGAGACAAACAACTGTAAAAGCGGGAGATAGAAAGAACACTGCCTATAGCTGCAGTGGATACTGATCTTATTGTCTAAAGAAAATCCCCAGTGTGCAACACTGACATTAAAACTATATTAAAAGAATTCCCATCAAAATGTCAGAGACTTTGAAGCTCTTGTACTACAGGGACTGTCGCTGCTGTCATTTCCTGTCTTCATTTCATTGTTTCACACTTACACCCTGAGGTGATCATTCCAAATTTGGAGTCTCTTTTGTTATTATTATTAATTGAATCATTCATTTACCAGGAAGATCTGCAGGACCAAATGTGCTTTTTGACTTATTTAGCACAGCGTGGAAAAAACGAAAAGATTATTAGCCTTGTAGAGGAATGAGGAGGAGGTCAAATAAAAACTCAGCATTGCAAATGTTCAACATTCAGGGACAGAAAGACAACATTAAACAACATTACCATTAACAATGGGTCTTGGGAGTCTTTGGAAACTGGGCTCCAAAAGCTGCAAAGCGGCACTGTTTCTGGCAGGGGAGGAGCTGTGGTGCACTGGGAGCAGATAGTAGTTTCCTTGGCCCTACACTCCCGCTGTGTCAGCCTGAGTCACTGCGCTCTCTTGGCACTGTGTAGTGCTGAGGAGGCTCCTCAACACACCGAGGCTGTACATCATCATCAGTCCCTATGTACTGTGTGAGTGTGTGTGTGTGTGTGTGTGTGTGTGTCTCTCAAGAGGCCCCACAAACTCCTGAGCAACAAACAAACACACTGCAGCAACAATAGAGCTCGCTCGAGTCCCCTGCTGTTCCAAAATAAACCAGGAACATCGTCGGCTTCCTCTCTCTTTGCATCCAAATGGGCCGTATGCATTAGCGCACTCTCTGGCAAAGTGCCAGTCACATACACTACACTACACCACAAGTTCACGCCTCAAAAGATGTAATGGAAAAACTAAAACTCCGAGTCACAGAAATAGACTTTACTGAGTGCTTTGTTGAAGTTCTGCAGAGGTTATAATTGTAATTTCAATTTTAGCATCTTTCAGCTCATTGTTTTGGTTTTCTGTTTTGGGTCACTCACACTGCTCTCATCCATGTTGTTTCCAGCCACAGCAGACAGCTGTTTTCAGAAAAAAAACCCTCTGATAAATCCACCACCATATGCTACCTGCCTAGCACCAAATGGCAGACTGTGAACACATTGGAGCTTTAACAGCTAACAAACCAGATATTTCCCTCAAGAGTTGGCCAAAATCAGACCTAACACATTTACCATTATAAATTTCAATATTGTGTTTACAGCTTGTAGCTGCTGCCCCCAAGTAGCCAAAAAAGTACTTCTTTAAAGGGACACTCTCACTGCTTTTACACAGAAAATGTAGCTTTCTTGTCACATTGAGTACTACACAGCCTGAGAAAAGTGTTGTATAATGTCTTCTGTAACTCCGGAGGGAGCTTTTCAAGGTCTGAGAAAATAACCCTGATGACGTCATAGTGGTGTCATAGGGGTCTTCTGTGATTAGGCTTGAGACTTCAACTTTTTAGCAGGATGGCTGTGTTATGAATTTGTGGCTTGGATTTTGAAAGAGGTGGGTATTTACCAGGCAGGGAGGGACTAATGAAAGATGCTATTTAGTATTAGGATCCTGTGTTTATGGGGATTGACCCACAAGGTCTTTGGGGTTCTCTTTTAGTGCACTGCTAATTTGCTGGAATACCCCTTTTGGTAAATGTACTTTTTTCCTCTGAGAGATCTGCCAAATATCTATGTGCATGGTTATAGTGTAGGCAAAAAAAATGAGATTGACAGTGTTGCAGAGCACATCAGGTTGACTGGCATGTGATCATGGTTTTGCTTGTGAATGTATTTTCTAATTCCAGCAGTAGCAGCAGCCTCTCTACAGTGGCCTTTCGTCTTATTAAGGTGCCCAAGGAATTATTACCTCTAAATTAATTGGGAGAGGGGAACAATGCACTTCAGAGCGGACTGTGCTTGTGTCATCCATTATGTATAGGCCCTCTGACGGCTTTGAAGTGATCATCACACTGCTGTATTCTTCTCCCAGAGTTTTGTGAAGTCTCTATTATGGCCTGTGGCTGTGTCTCTGTCTCCAACACATCAAGGTGAGCAGGGAGAGCGCTCTCCCCTGCAGCCGCCGCTGTAACAACGTACAGGCATAATTCAATTAAAAAGCACCACTAACAGAACGTGTTGGAGTTATTGAGATTTAATCAGAGTCTGTCGCACTGAAACACTCTGAATGCAACCAATTAATGGGAGGCTGAATTAATGGATTAATGGAGGGCTGAAAGAGCAAAATGTTAATTCCTGCCTGTTACCCCCCACATATTCGCAGAACTGCATTTAGAGCTTTTGTATTGTTGTGAACCTTTAAACGGGAATGCATTTGAGATTTAGCTTTTTTTATCCCACATTTAACTCACAAATCCTGAGTTTGCTAATGAACACAAGAACAATCCACATTTGAGGGTTCACACCAGATTATGGTCACAAACTCCCTGGTTGTTGTTGACAAAACTTGGGTTTCAAGCGTTTTTTGTACACATCTCAAAGTCATTTCTGTCTTGGTTATTTATTTAATTGCAAATGTGTTGGGGAATTCACACAGCTAAAATACAATATCAATTGAGATGGGTCCTTTATTATTACCTATTGTTGTGGCCCTGTCTTGTCGAGGAGCCCTGTGTCACCTCAGTTATTTTAGCTTCTACTGTGCTCACCTGGATCATATTCCCATATAAATCTGTGTGTAATCAAATTACCACAAACTGACACATGGAAAACCAAATAATAAAGCTGCCATGTGCAGTCTGGTGTGGGTTCTGGAGTCTTTAACTTATTCATCAGTCCTTTGTCTCAGTCACATATTACAAAATATATACTTGTTCTACCGTTGACAGGCACCCACACAATTTACAAATTTAAAAACTTTGTTAAGAAACACTGTTTTGCTTTTTGAGCTATTGCTGGATAGGGGAAAAAAATACTTGAACATCAAGTATTTCTTTTGCAGATGAATCAGAGACAAGATATTGAGCTGTTGCCTGAGTCATCACACCCTAGTCCAATATCATTTCACTTTCTCTTCTTTGAGCAGCTCTTCTGTACAGTATCTATTTTACATTGCATTGCAAGAACATTGTCTGTCAACACTACACTCAAAAACTGAGCAATTGTATTATGCATAATAATAATATGCATTTTTTCTTCCAGCGTCAACACACTATAAACAAAAGAAAAATGCTTAAAAGTACATCCTGGTTTGGTACATGCAACACTGCTGCAACAATGAATGTGTCTGCTCAGTGAGTCGCAGACGCACATATTTCTCAGGACAAAGTCTTCTACAGAGGACACAGCGTACAAGCCCTGCTGAACCTGTTCATTATCTCAGTGAATGTGACCTTGATCTATGGATCCTTATCTCCAGTCATTCAAAATTTCAAAAGGCCCATTGAGTCATGTCAGTCATTTCAATATCATGGTACTCCTGCGGTTTTAGTGTAGTTTTGGGGCAAGCCCAGATAATTGGATTTCCTAACCTCAGACTGTCGGCACTGCCAGGGAGGTTTGAGGGAAATTAAAATCTTCCCTGTGCAGTGAATCAATATAAAAACAATCCCCTCTCACTCTTAAAATGTGCTAGACATGCACAGAAAAGCAATTAACCCACTACAGGAATTGATTTGGTCCACTTCAGCTTATCTCCTTTGGCATGGCCAGGCTTTTACATACCCGCTGGGAAGATCAAAAGTTTTTCTTGTTTCAAAACCTGACAACAACCCAGGATTAGCACTGATTTTTATCTTCACCAAGCAATTACCTGCTATGGTAATCAATGCAGGGCTGCTGTCTTTAACAGTCTGTAGCATTGCCTCCTCTGCAGGCTGTGCAAATTACAGTGATTCATCACAGAACCACACTGCACTGCCAGCAAGGCTGAATCAATTCACACAAACTGTACACACACACACACCTTCACACTGCTGCTGATGCAACTACGGTGGCTACTAACTAGCTCTGTGTATCCTGGAGGAAAGGTTGCTGAGAGACTATGATGCTTAGTCTTTTAATAGGAAACATTTCATCAAGAGGATTTCAGCCAGGAATTAATAAATTAACAACAAGCATGGAGGCCTTCACAAGTTTTCCATCTCACACCTGCAAATCCACAGACCTACAAACACAAGCTGCCAACAGCAGTAAAGCATCTTGGTGAAGCAGGTGCCCAAGTTTCCACAAATCAAATTTACAATCCAAGAGAGTGTGTTAACTGAGATATTTTGGCACCATCGATATTCAGTGTCTCAAAAGTTGCAAAAAAAAGTCACCTAAATTCCACTACAATCATAACGGTGGGTTCAAAAAGAGAGAAAACCAGTTAAAATAGTGGCTGTGTTTAGCCACTGCTGAGCAAAACTGGTCTGAAATTCAGGAAGATAAAAGTCTTCGTGAGACAGAGAGAATTAGAGAAGACCTCTGCCTGGCTGGATGGGGTTGTAGGTTAGAGAAGCAGCCTCAGAGAAACTGATTAACTCCGGGACGAGAGCTTCTGCTCCAATGAGCTGCAATGAACACATCTGGCCATTCTCCCTTTTCGCTCTCTGCCTAAATCTTTTATGCACGTGCACCAGCTCATGGAGAAAATCAATAACACTCCCACCTGTTTCTACCTCCAGGCGACACCTGCCAACTCCCGCAAAAAGTAACATCTCACATCCAGACATTTTAGACAAACACGCAGCAGTTGAGCAGTGCTCAACAGGAAGGAGCGGAGACAGGAAAAGTCAAAACAGGAAAAGATCTGTATGCTTCCACATCTGAGGGGCTGGATACATTCTGGAGAGAAAATAAGGGGTGTGTGTGTGCAGAGAGCAGTGCTGTGCGCTTTGGGAACAGGACAGAAGGGTGGAAACAGGACACTTCCTCTGCTGGTGTCACAACATTATCTGAACTGGGCTGTTCATGAACCCATGATGTGGAATGATCCTGTAGTTAGAGCTCCTTAACAACGGAAATGTGAACAAGAGCCATAATTAGTGAGAAACCCAGTCATTAAATGTGTGCTGCATGTCTTACATCTGGCACTAATTACTATAATGTAAACTATGTATTTATATTGTAAAGAAGTAACGGTGGGTAAATTATAATACACATACTGTGTCTTCTCCTGTAAGTATTTATCATAGCACATCATATATATCAAATCCACTATAACAAGTGTATCTCCCTCTCACCACTGCGTCAGAGAGATTGGACAAAACGTTTGTACCAGATTGTGTAAAATTGTTATTAATCAACCAAAATAATTTTTTTCTATCTTGTCATTCAGGACTTCAGTCTGATTATATCAATAAGCAACTGCTTCTCCCACAGTTCCAAGACACAATGTGAATAAGATTATGAAATGTTTTAAATTTAATCTCAGAATCAGAATCAGAATCAGAAACTGTTTATTGCCAAGTAACATACATTACAAGGAATTTGCTGTGGTCTGAAGGTGCTATTGTTTTGATAACAAATAAGTAGAATATAAAAGCTAAAATAAGAATGAGAATAAAAATAAAAATAAGATAAGATAAATAACAACAGTGCAGTGACCAGAATAAAGTAAAGTGTCCAGATAAAGTGTCCAGTAGGGGGTGAGTGCGTTAATGTAACGCAGTGGGGACAGGGGTGATGTACGTTAATATAACGTATAGCTTGTGTTTGTGTTCTGGGGGGGGGGGTCAGTGAGAGTTTGTCAGGTTGACTGCAGAGGGGAAGAAACTGTTTTTGTGGCGGGAGGTTTTGGTCCTGATGGACCGCAGCCTCCTGCCAGAGGGGAGGGGGTCGAACAGATGGTGTCCGGGGTGGGAGGGGTCGGCAGCGATCTTCCCTGCTCTCCTCAGGGTCCTGGAGGAGTACAGGTCCTGAAGAGATGGGAGGTTGCAGCCGATCACCCTCTCTGCAGAGCGGATGATACGCTGCAGTCTGCGTCTGTCCTTGGTGGAGGCAGCAGCGTACCAGACGGTGATGGAGGAGGTGAGGATGGACTCTATGATGGCAGTGTAGAAGTGAACCAGCATTGTTTGTGGCAGGTTAAACTTCCTCAGCTGCCTCAGGAAGTACATCCTCTGTTGGGCTTTCTTGATGATGGAGCTGATGTTCAGCTCCCACCGGAGGTCCTGGCTGATGATGGAGCCCAGGAAACGGAAGGACTCCACAGTGTCCACTGGAGAGTCACACAGGGTGATGGGGGCGGGTGGGGCTGCGCTCTTCCTAAAGTCAACAACCATCTCCACTGTCTTTGAAGCGTTAAGCTCCAGGTTGTTGCTGTTGCACCAGGTCACCAGGTGGTCAATCTCCCACCTGTAGGCAGACTCATCCTCACCGGAGATGAGTCCGATGAGGGTGGTGTCGTCCGCGAACTTCAGGAGCTTGACGGACTGGTGACTGGAGGTGCAGCTGTTGGTGTACAGGGAGAAGAGTAGAGGAGAAAGAACACAGCCTTGAGGGGAGCCGGTGCTGATCGTCCGCGAGTCTGAGACGTGTTTCCCCAGCTTCACGTGCTGCTTCCTGTCAGACAGGAAATCTGTGATCCACCTGCAGGTGGGGTCAGGCACGTTCTAATCTAATAATGCTTTTGATACTTTTCAGGTCATTTTCCAGTTTAACTGAAGCAAAATTCTCACTAGCCAAAAAAAAGGTAAATAAGTTTATTTTTGTTGTCAGATGCCAACGTTTGATTTCAACTGAATTTAAATCGCATCATTTAAATTCATCTGCCAGGTGGCACAAATCTCACCCCCATATCGCTCCTCCCACTTCAACACATTTTCTTCACATTTGACAACTTGCACGGCCTCAGACAGCGATGACTCCCTGATGAAAGTCGCTGCTTCCTGTAGGGGTGGATTGTATCTGGATTCCTGTCCTCCTCTGTATGGCAGACATGGGCTGAGCATGCAGACAGACATATCTTATTCTGAGCACTGTTCCACACAACAGGGAACCGTATCTGAACAATATCCTCTGTGCTATTCGGTAATCCAAACAGATTGGTGGATAAACACTACCCAGACTAAATCCGTGGCTCACGGTTGCAACATTTTCTTTGGTTCAAGCCCCAAGGGTGAGGGATCAGCTGTGCGTGCATCAGCAGCCCAATTTGATTCTTTATGAGGTAGATGCAGCTGATAAGAGGCACTTAAGATGCCCACAGGTTGTGTGTCTCAGCATCGCAGTCCAAGATGCAGGGAAGTGAATAGAAGCTGCTTTGTTATAACTAAGGGACTTTGAGTATCAAAACACCTTTAACTCTTATGTTTAGACACAAAACGAGTCTCTCGGCTGCTGTTGAGATGAAAATGAGGTCGTTATGATTAAGTGCAGCTACATGAGCAGAAAGAACTTTCAGTTCCTGGAAAAAAAGATTCAAGATCAGATTAATCAGATTAATGGTGCAGCGACATCAACCCACACATTTAATGACAACATGGACACCAGTTTTCAGATCCTCTACTTGAGTAAAAGTGGAAATATCACAACATACTGCATTTAAAGATTTAATTGAGTAAAAGTACAGCAAAATATACTCATTGAAAACTCTCCACAAGGTCCATTTAGTGGCTGTTCTGGTTCTTTCAACTTGCATGCATGTTGACAACCGGACAAACTCTATCTGCTGATTAAGATCATGTGATATGACTGAAAGCACCAGAACAGCTATTTAATAAACTTTGTGATGAACCTGTATTAGTAGTATATTTATTACAATATTTCTATATTATATTATTGGTTTGTTTTTTCTGATGCAATAACATGAAAGCAGTGTTTTGTTGCAACTGGTTGAGATGACTGAACGCAATTACACTACATACTGCACAGTACCACTGAAGCTGATGGAAATAGATTTGCATGTATTTGGTCTTAAACAAAAGTAATGGACAGATGTTTACAATTTTAACCTGATGATGGCAACAGATGAAAAATCAGAGAATCACCAAAGTCATTAGGATTCATCTTCTTGGCACCACAGACATTTGTGCTAAATTTCAGAGCAATCAATTCAAAAGCGGTGGGGACATAAACGCAAACCTGGCGCGAGATAAAAACTCAGGGGGTCACCAAAATCAGGAGGTTTCCCCGTCTGGGGATGAACGTAGGAACCACATTTCATGACAATCCATTTAAACAGTTCAGTTCAGACATTTCAGTCTTGACTAAATTGGTGGACAGACAGACCGACGTTACCATCCATGGAGCCACACTGCTAGTATAGCTAAAACTGACAAAACGTCAAGGCAACACATCAGTCGGCCAAGTAACTAGTAACTGTGGCTGTCAAGTAAATAGAATTGGGTAAAAAGTACATTATTTGTATTTATTTGAAATGTAGTGGTATAAGTAGTAGATAAAGTAAATAAAGTGGCATAATGAAAATATTCATGTAAGGTAAAACTAACGTTTAGAATAGTACTTAAGCACAGTAACAGGAGTAAATGTACTTTACATTTTACCACTGTGTGCTGTAGATAATCTGCAGACCAGAGGACACTCACAGGAATACTAATATGAATGCATAGACATGCATATTATTATATGGGGACACACAGTTCAGTGTCCGAGGGTAAATCCTCCAGAGCCCATGTTCTACCCTTCTTAACTCTGTATCATAGATTGAGGATTAGAGAGTCTGTCATGAAGTCAGAGTGTCGCTCTGCAGGCAGACCTCGCCGCAAAAAGTGGACTAATTCTTGTTTTACTTGCAGGCTGGAAGAGTTTACACTGCCTGTCAACCAGGAGACGAAAGCAGCTTCCAAATCTAACCAGAGGCTGAAGCACCTAGCCACTGCTTACAGAGACTCAGAGGGCCTTTTCACTGTTTAACTGTGGATTTCCGCTTGGGAGCTGTCCTCCATACAAACATGCATGCCAGCCCATTTTCTGCAATGATAACATTTACTTTGCTGCAGGTGGGGTGTTCGCAAAACACTGTGCGATGTGAACACACTGCAATAAATTTCCCATACAGATGGACGGAAACAGTTTTTCCTCACACAGCTTTGCCTTGATCTCGCTTGCTTCTACCCGAGAGAAGATGAGCATTAATGGAACAATTTGTAATCACGTCACATCACATTCAGCCCATGACAGGTGGCTTTGTGGGACTTTTGTTTCAAGCGCTCAGCAGCTCTATCTTTGCTTACGAACACCAGCGTGTTTCGGGGCTTTTGCGTGCCTGCGGGGATGTGTTGAGTGCTCAGATAGGAACTGAGAATATGTCAGATCCTGTGCCGGATCAAAGCCGCCATCACTCTCGCTCTGTCAGGGAAGAGAAAATACAGACTGTCACATCTGGCTGGCTGGCTGCTGCTTCTGCAAAAGCTCATACGCGCTCCGACATCTTTGTTATCTCTGTCATCACATTATTTCCTTTATGTGCTTCTCTGCTACCCTCCCCTTGGCTCTCTGTCTCTGTCCTTCTCTCACTAAGAGCTGCAGGTTGAACCTCGAGTCAGAGATCAGAGAACATTAGTGTTTGTAAGCCCCACAGGGAGGGAGAAGGTGAGTCGAAAACAGGATGTCAGAGCCTCGTGTTTACATATTCAGGGATGAGAATATATACTGAAATTGCCTTTGCCTTGCCAAACAAAATAAGGCCAGAGGTTGCCTGAGATATAAAAGAATTGCTTTGGACAGAGTAAAAGCTTCTATATGTAAACACAAGTGCTCTGTTTATTGAATTAAAAGAAAGACAGCGCCCTGGCGGCTGATTTGTGTGTGTGTGTGTGTGTGTTAGTGGCATGTAATACTAATGGGATCTGATTGCTCCTGATCTCACAGAGGTGGCAGAGGTTCTCCCTTCATGCCAAGTTAATCTATCTTTATTCAGTAGATAGTGCATGCATGATGCATGATGAACACCTGACAACTGTCCTTCCCTCTTTTTTTTTCCTGGCGCTCGATGACACCATCGAACGTTATACACGAACGTAGCAGAGTCAGTCAGAGTCAGCACAGCTTATTTCCTGACTAAAACAACGTCTCAAAATACTTTTTAATAATGTTAGATAATAGGAAGGTGACACGAGGACTGACTGCATCTGTCTCCTGTCTGGACGGGAAAATAAAAAGTGTACACAAGTGATTAAAAATACATTAGCGAGAGCAGCCGTCTCCTGACTTCATACTCTGCCGGTCCCAGGAGCTTCGGCGGCTGATGCATGAAACAAGCTAGTATTTGTTTTTGTTCGACGCAGGTAGCTTCAGTTCCCACGGGAGGTTTGCCATTAATGACTTAGTCGAGAAAGAGCGTAGGTGTAGGGGTGGGTTGGGATTAAAAGAGAAGGGAATAAAAGCAAGAGCATGAGCTAATCACCAAAGGCTAATTAGTCTTACGAATTTATGCAAAAGTGTTGGGTTTCTAGTCTGGAGAGATTTCATGCAATCTGTGTGATTTCAAGGTAACTCAGGCAATGACAGTGTTGTTTATTGCTGTCAAATTATTGTTGCATCTGACTTCTCGAGACCAGATGATACATTTTGTATGTGAAATAGTGCTTGAGGCTTAGGTTTAATTAATTAAAGGAATTTTGGGGAATAAACTCATTAGCTTTCTTGTCGTGAGTTAGATAAGAAGATACCACTCTCCTATCTGTCTGTTGAATACTGTATGAAGCAGGAGGCCGGCAGCAGGTTGGGTTAGCTTAGCTGGACTGGAAACGGGGAAACATCTAGTGGGGCTCTTTCCAAAGGCATCTGCCTATCAGCAGTTGTAAAGTTTATTGATTAACATGTTATTTCTTGTTTGTTTAATACAAAGACTGAAGTGTAAAGATGACAATTTGCCATTTTACAGGGGGTTTTGTGCCAGATTGTATTCATTAGTGAGTTTTAGAGGTGCTGGTAGGCAGGTTTATTGCTTTCAGACAGAGCTCTTTCCCCTGTTTTCAGTCTTTATGCTAAGCTAAGCTAACCAGCTGCAAGCTTCGGCTACATATTTACCAATACAGGAACGGCATCAATCTTTTCATCTAACTCTTGACAAGAAAACCAACATGTGGAACTATTCCTTTGCATATCGAGATTCATCATGTGCATTCATTTATTAATATGTTTGCAACTTAAAACCCGCTCTGAGCCACGTTTCCAGCCCCTGTTCTCCGTGACTTCACAGTTGATATTCAAGACCCAGGTCTTGTATTACTTCTGGAGTCCATTCGTGAATCATTCTTAAACCTTAAGCCTTAAACACGGCCTGTTTCCCCGCAGATTGAATCTCTGCCCCGCTGGTCACCTTTCCCGCCAGCCATTCGTGCCCTCCTCAATCCTCAGAGGGCTTTATGTGTGTCAGGGCTGGGATGGAGTGTGCCTGCTCGCAGACAGCCCGGTGGGATTGCAGTCCACCCAGCTCACGGCTTTATTACCTCCATCTGTTTCCTGTGAGCGAGCCCCAGCTGCGGAATAATAACAGCCGAGCATTTGGGGAAAACATCAGCCTGATTTAGGAGTCGTAGCACTCCCTCCACCGTCCCCCTATCCACTCTCCGTCGTGCTTAGGCTCGCCGAGCTGCATGTCAAGCAAGCACGTTCCTAAATGTTTGGACACATTTCGCCATTTCGCCTCTTTCTGTTACTCATCTTTTCCTCTCTGTTTGTCTCTTCCGGTCATTTGCTGCTTCCGTCTAGGACGCATTGTTTCATCACTCATCACGCTCCTGTTGCTCTCCTCCACCTCCTCTCTCCCATCATCTTTCACCCCAGTCTTTCAAGAATGCATGTTACTTAGGATGCTGCTCCCCCTGTAGACCCGAGAGACGCCCCCCCCCCCCCTTGGGGTTAGTCTCATCTAACGCTCCCTTTATAGATTGTTCTACTTCCTGTGAGATAATTTGCTTGCACACATGCAAACCCACACACATGCACATGCAATGGAGAACTCCTGATCCGTCCCTTCAGTTCCCTCCTGCTTCTCCTCTCAGTCTTATCAATAATTCAAGCATCACTGATGGCAGCCCAGGCAGGGTGAGGCGGTGGAGGCAGCTCGGGGCTTTGAACAGAAGGTCAGGCCTCACCAGGGCCTCTGGGATAGCATTAATTAGATACTTCCTGGTGCCCCCTAAACAAACATCTCCACACTGGAACTGCTCTCATTACCCTTCTCCTCACAGCAGGTCCTGAAGACTCTGACATATCCACACAATAACACCAACCACTTTCACCCTTAACTGCTCAGCTGGGAGGGGTCCCTGCCTCAACTGTTGCCCCCCCTTGTGTTAAACACACACACATGCACACTCACACAACCTGACCTCGATCTGTTACCAAGCCCCTTGCTATTTCTGTCTCCCACTAATACCACAGTGTTTATGCTCTTCCTCGTCCCGTCACACCTCTCCGTTCTGACCTCCAGGCTGACCTCTGATGGGCTGATCCCACCCCCCCCCCTTCTCCTCCTCACTACCCACTCACCCTAGTTTCTGTTCCAACACCTCATTACAAGAGTGATGGCTCACTCACGCTCCCCATCAGGCTGTCCAAGGCATCCGCCTCCATCCTGATCTGTAGCCATCCATCTCTGGCAAAAGGGAGAGGAAAGAGGAGGACAATAAAGTAAAATGTGGGTGTTAAGGCAGACAGATATATTGAAGGAGAGCTAAAGCGTTGGCTTTAAAACCAGACAAAAGTCTTGTTACGTTAGTCTTGGATGGATGGTGGAATAGAGTATCTATGTTTTTTTTCTGTAACAAACTATTCATGCGTTGCCTATAATATTTCACTTTAGGGTACTGAAACACCAAAAAATGCCACCCAAAATGTTATGCCTGCAAGCTACAAACAGTAAAAGTCTGTGTTGCAACATTTCTGTTGAAATATGATGCTACATTCCTTCTTTGCTTTATAATATGCATTAATAAAATGTCTGCATATACACGGTGGTTGAACAACATTAACAGTCTACAGTCACGCTAGTGGCTCTGTGAGGTTGTACTTAAGCACAGCAGTGTTTTTAGCTAAATGCTAATTTCAGCATGCTAAAGCTGAATTCACACCAAATCAGTTGCTGCAGGGAAAACATCAGTTGTCGTGCTCCAGGGTAGCGTCTAGACATAAGTGGTGGACGACCAACCAACAGACTAACATTGCCCTCCCTAGAGCCATGCTGCTAGCATGAGCATTGAGCAAGAGCAGATTAGAATCCAAAGATTTTCAACTCTGATACAAATGTCTTATTCATTTTCTTCAGGAAGCAAGACAGTGCTCTCATTAGACAAAAATGAAGTTACACCTCAACTGTCCAACTGTCAGAGGACCCTTGAGGTCAAACCTCCTGGTCTATCGGCAAGATTATAACAGCCGTAAGGGCCTGTCTCCTATCTCATCCTTCACTCTCAAACCAGTCTATCCTCATGTCGAACCACAGTAGGCAAGTATACTGACACACACAGAACGCCACTGCAGGATACAAAGACAGAGTTTATCGCTGAGGCAGCCAGGCAGGAGAGTGCAGAGCACACAGTTTGCCTTGAGGCATTCCTTGGGCGTGTCTTTCCAGCAAGATAAAGGATGAAGGGGTTGTCTTCCTTCCCTGCATAGTAAGTCTGATTTAAAGGGGAAACGTAGAGACGCCAAGATACCTCTCCCTCCCCTGCTGCTTCTGTTATTGATTGAAGACTAGCAGGGGGAATGAATCTGCTGGCTATCCATTGGTGTGTCATTGACAGCCAGACAGGAAGCTTCATATTGGAATCTTCTGAGTCTCCCAACACCTAAGGGCTAAAGACCTCTTACATCCTAATAAAAACCATCGAGGGTATTTTGTTCTAGCTTTCTTTGCGCTAACTCTTTATTTTACAGTGCATCCAGTCAGTGTTGTTCCCTCACAAAGACAACTCAGACCTGAGTTCTCTAGTCCTTTATCCCTGACCCCCAGGCAGACAATGTCACCTCACTAAATATTGGTTTTCATGAGTCAATTCCCCCGGGAGCTCCTCATTTCTTTTTAAATCCACAGCCGAAAACAAAGGCTGGTGGAATTGGATATTAATTGTGTTCCATCAGAGTTGATTACTAGAGAGGTGTGTGCATGTTTGTTTGTGTGGCTGCACAGTGAGTGTGTGTGTCTGTGCATGTGTGGACACTGTGTGGGCCGGTGAATCACAAATCTATTTTGGTATTGGAGAGAAGCTGCACTGAGCATATAATTACAGTCATCTCTGTCAGTGACGGGAAGTCTGATGGAGACCAGGACATGATGGGCCCTGCAGCTTGATTGAAACACACACACACGGAAAACAAACACAATAACACTGAGCAATAACTTGCATTTGCAAACTTACACCGGTCTACGAGTGTACAGTCATATACAAACACAGAGTAAGACTCTGGGAGAGCAAACTAATTTCAAGATTCTGTTTCCAGGGAACCCAGTGGGATGTCTGAGGTGAAAATTAAACAAGATGCTGGCTTTTCCTTCGAGGTTTGAGGAACCATACCACTCATCACTCTATAAGCTTCATGGTGAGTTAACTTATCTTAAGTAAAGATAAGTAAAGATGCCCTGCACAACGTTACTCTCTGGTGAAGACAGCCTGTCAACACACTTCCTCATCAAAGTTTACAGGCTATTTTAAATAGGAATAAAAGCTTGTTTTTGAAAGTTTCAACATTTCTACATCGTTCACCTTGAAAATCTTACTTCTAGGTATCCTTCAAGGGGAGGAACCTCATAAACCCAGCACCAGACACTATATGATACATAACGTAATGTGATTGCTGACGACTGGTTACCCAGAACACAGGGCATGTAGAGGACTGAAGACTGGATGCTAGCAGCTTGGTTCTGTCAGTCGGTCCAGGAGACTCATTCTTTTTAAAAGCCTAATTTCTTTCATCTGAATTTAGAGTTTTCTCCGTTTTCTCCTGGTGCCAGCACTGCAAGTGTGCATTAGGTTATGTTGACTTCGAACGCATCCTGGTTATGACAGTTTAGCAGAGCTCCAAAAGACAGAACGACACACAATTTTCCGTCAAGTCGAGTATCAAGCAAGGCGAGTCTCATAGCAGACGAGTCCAAGTCCTCATTTTCACAACTGGAGTCCGACTCGAGTCCAAGTCTGAAGTCTCAAACACAGCTCTCTAGACTGAAATATGTCTTTGTGTTGTGAATTGGCAAATGACGCTTAACTAATATGCTGAAGGAAGAAATTCAGTGTATTAGCATTGTCATTGTGAGCATGTTAGCATGCTGACTTGCTAAAATCAACATGTCAGCCCCACTTTGCCGAAGTACAGCCTGACAGAGCCGCCAGCATAGCTATGCACTGTGACAACATGATGTTTTGACAGACTGTGAGGGTGGGGGTAGAGGGCAACTGCAGTTGTTGTCATATTATGTATTTTTAATGTGTGTGTTATATTGTTTAAGTTCATTGGAACCAGGGCGTCGTTGTGGCCTCGAGGTTTCAGAGGCTGGTAACGTCATCGCAACATCCCTGATTTGAGTTGGCTGGGGACTTTGTTTTGTTTGATATCCCTCCGCTGTCTCTCCTCATTTCCTATCATCTCACTACTGTCACTATTGCCCAGAAATATAATAAGATTAATTACAATATCTATGAAATATTATTTTAGTTTACAAATTCTGCCTTTACACATACATTGTACAAAGCACATGAGAGCAGAGGTCACAGTGCCCATGTCTTAAAGGGTATGAAACCGATTTAAACTGTCTTAGAATAGATTCCTTTCTTGATCCTCTTTTTACTTCTGAGGCTTACATTCAGCTCAGCACTGTGGGCATTAGGGATTCTCACTAGATGTTTTATTCAGTACAAATCTTGTTCATTTACCAATGTGCTTTGTGCCAAGTAGACAGAGTTGTCTCCTCTCTTCAGCTGTGAAATTAAAACTGTGGGGGGAAAAAAATAACCCTGGAGGGCACTGCAGAAACGCTGTGAGGGGAAATGTGTGGCTGACCTTATGTGTGCATGTACATCTGTGGCCAGTGAAGCATGCACAAACAACATGTCGGTGTCTGAGCACGCTCAAACGTTAAATGCATGGCTCTAAACTGTAATTACATTATGGCACTGTGTATTTGCATGTGTTACAGTGAGGCCTCTTGTTGTCTGTACTGTAAGATTGTGCATGTTTGAGTATTGGCTTAGCGAACGCGGTGTGTGTGTGTGTGTGTGTGTGTGTGTGTGTGTGTGATTGAGTGTATATAGTTATCCTGACCTTCATTATTGGACCATACAGAGAAGGCAGGCAGGGGTCAAACACACCCTGCCGGCCGCTGGTGGCGGTGGTGGGGAGGAGGTAGACTTTATTAGCGATTAGTGCAGAACCCCAGGGGAGCCGGCTTCAATTACTGCACACAGCTTGCTTCCCAGGCCATCGAGGGAGCCTAACCACAAACTACTAAGCTGCAGATACCACATCTGGAGGAGACATCTCTCTCGTCGAGCCAACCAGACCTCTGATAAATTTCAGTGGAGAGGAGGAACAGCTCAATCAGGAATGGAGCTGTGGTTTGTACCGAGGGTAAAGATAAGCCTTGTTTCTGGGGAAAAGTGGGATATGCACACTGGACATGTGAAGTGTTATCTCTCACCTTTGTTTTTCTCCAGCTGTCTGCCACCTCTCCTCCTCCACCTCCTCCTCAGTTACACTCTTCAGGATGTGAGTGTCTAAGTGTCAATCTGCAGATTACCGTAGCCTTGTTGCTCAAATATCTCCTCTGAGTGCTTCACCACGGTGAACAGGCTAATTTCCCGTTTCCATGGTCACAGAGAAAGCTGTCAGTCTCGGTGTGTCAGATGCTATAAAAGCAAACCATCTATTAGAGCACTCAAACATGCACTGTCTACACACAGCTTCACTGGCAAACATCAACACAGACAAAAACACAAACGCACATTGAGCTTGTCTCTGCCTATTTTGTGCAAAGATACCGACACTGGAAAAGTTGGGTCCCGTGATGTTTCCTGCTGATGTATTTTGAGTCAATAGTTCAACAGATGTGCATTTTATCAAATGATTCATACGTGTATTTGAGGTTTTTTTCAGACTTCAGTTCCTGATGTGTGTGTGCAATATCCATGTAGTACATTATCTTCAAAAACATGCATAGAAAGCATGATATTTCAGTATTTGTGTACAGATAAAACATCAAAACAAATATGCCGAAGATATGAGACACATTTTCTCACAGTATTCCTCTGGATTTTGGTAATGAAACCACTGAAATGCTTCGGTATGGATATTAGTCGAATATTTCAATCTCAAAATACATCAACAAAAGCCATATTTAGATACAATTTTCCCAATGTTTTGGTATGATGTGCCGTATATGCATCAGATACAATTCATATTCTTCTCAAAACAGTGGGTCTATAGCCCACAAGCCCACACAAAGCCCATAAAGAAATGGTTTTGTGCACTGAGTCCTGACTTCAGGCCCATCCAACACCTTTGGGATGACCTGGAATAGTAACTGCCAGCCAGCCCTTACAGCCCAACATTAGTGGCCGACCTCACTAATGCTCTTACGGCTGAATGGGAGCAAATCCCTGCAGCCAGTTTGTGATTGTGTGATTGCTGAAGATTTCAACAAACCATAAGGGTGTAGAGTTTAAGTGGCATCATACTTTTGACATGAGGCACATAATGTACTTTTTTTTATAAGTCAGAGCTGTTATAAATTTGTCTTTTCAGTCAAGTGTTTGTCAGGTCTCTAATGCTGACCATTAAAATGCCACTGCAGTTGAACATTTTTTTACTCAACTGAGGCAAGGATCCTTCAGTGATTAATTACATTTTATGTAAGTATGTGGAAATCTTACGTGTTTTTAATTGTTCAGGGATTATACTAGATCAAAACCTGAAACTTTCAAGCCTCAAATTAAGTCAAATCTTTAGTCCAAGTTAAGTACTCATTTTTGTCACCTAATTCTCAACTCTCGAGCTCTGTGTAACTTCTTTAAGGAAAAAGTCTCATCTTAAAGGACTATCTAATAGTTGTTCTGGAGCTTTTGATCATATCACATGATCTTCATCAGCAAATGGACTTTGCTCTGTTGACGTGGAATTAAAGACGTTCTTTTCATTTTTTTTCTGAGCACTTTAGGGTCCATGTAGACTTGATCTTGGAAACAACAGTTAGGAAAACAGTCCCGCCTAAATGTCCATTAGCTGTTCAGGAGCTTTCAATCAAATCCCATGATCTTTAAAGGCAGATGTTTGTCAATGTCTTATATTACTGTGAGCTGTACTCTGACTCATTTTTTGGCCCGTCCATAGTTCATATCCACCCAAACTTCTCAAAATTTGAATCACTATTCTACCAAGGAGGATAAAAATATCCATCCACTCATGTCTGGATCCTTCGGGTTTCCAAGTGAAAATCAGGACAAGAGACAAACACAATGAACAGAGCCAGCAGTAAATGCATACATTTCTCTGCGGATCTATTGGAGACAAACAAAGAGATAAGAAAGGGGGAGATAGAATAAAGGAGGGGAGAGAAGCTGCTACCCCTGGGAAAGTTGTATTTTTCTTTTATCTGAATTAGTTCTCACTGGCTACCTAATTGCAGCTTAGGCAGACACTAATGATAGTCACAGCTGAAGCACTAACTGCTGTTTCTCAACACAATAAGACCAACGTCAGATATTACTCCTTGAGGGGAAACAGCTTTTTTAAATCAGCAGATCATATTTCATTTTATCTTTTTGTTGAAACGCAGCTTCCCCGCTGCACTGAGAGCAGGCTACAAGGTTTATGTATTGAGAGCCAAGTACAACAGTCTCCACGTCAGTGCAGGTTCCTTGTCCAGAAGAGGCTCAACTGCAGAGGCTGACCTCGCAGTAATCCATAAACATCTCAAACACACACACATGCACACACTGAACCCAATCCCCTGGTCCTTACATGGGACTAAAGACAATTGGATTAACCCTTAAACTGTTAGGACTCCTTCCTTCACATCTTACAGCACCTGAAAGTGCTGTAACAGTGTCACCCTCTATGACAACAAAAACCCTGACGAGTGAAACCGAACCAATGAGAGGTAGAAATGTGTATTTCAAAGAGCAGAGATCTGTAGTGAGAAGAGATTGCCTCTGCCCACAGAAAACCCCCAAGTCCAGATAGGAAGGAAAAATAGCTCCCTTCTCCTCTAGAAAGCATTTTCCACCTGGTTAAACCACACAATCTACTTCGATGTGAGCAGAACGGTAAAACTTGCTCCTCAAAGACGAGACGAGTGAGATCAAAGCAGGCGCGGCGCTGCAGGAGAGCAGTAACCAAGGCAGTACAGGATGTTCTGTCTCGACACACACACACACACACAGAGGCCACAGTCCCAGAAACACCAACTCTCTCTCTCTCTCTTAATGGCTGAAATACATTTGGTTGCAGTGAAGCATCAAGAGAGGAGCAGCGTCTGATTGCTCTGCCCGTCCCTCGTGGTTTGCATGCTTACCGGGGCTGAGGTTTGCAGATGTATTCAGAGCTGGCAGCTTTCGGGTCGGTTCAGTAGCGGGCGGCCTAAATTGCTGAGTGACCTTTTGCTCGCCCGCCCTGAATTGACAAGTTTGTGAAAAGGTTCTGCTCTCTTGCTGACAGATCCCGGGGATAGCTGACACTGATGCACACCAGAAAGCCAAACAAAGGCGAGAGAGAGGACGAAAAGGAAAGGGGGGAAAGGAGAGGAATGTGGAAATGTGGCTTGTTTAGACTTAACAGTGCTTGGTTTCACGCTGCCTTGTCATTTTAGGGTTATGACAGCTCAGACAGAGCATGAAACCAAAGTTATAGCTGGTAATTGGGAACGGCAAAAGGCTCTCTGCGTGTGGTCCATCATAAGTCTCATCCCATCTTAATGAACAACCGCAAAGCTCAAAGTCAGCTCATCGATTGTTTTTACTTCCATCTAACCACAGCTGGTCCCACAAAGATCTCGCCTTCTTTTTCTCTTCCTTTTTCTCACTTCGTCACTCCGACCCCGCTGTGGTGCGAGTGTGCCTCTGAAAAGTGTCAGAGTTGACTTGCCCTGGCACCGTGTGCCATCTGGCCTCCCCCCGCCGTGGTGATACAGACATCAGTGAATGACAGCGTGTGAACAGCCTCTTGTGGATTTAGAGGGCTTGCGCATCAACAATGGGCAGCCACATAACACAGGACATGTAATCAGCCCGGATTCACTCTTCATTTGTGTTCTCAGAGGCACTTGTTTGAGCAACAAGAATGTGAGGAGGGCACTTGAGGACTCTCTGTTCCCAACGCTGTTACTTCAGTGATTCCCAGGCAGCAGTTTCCCACCTCCAAGCTGCAAACCAACATAATTAATACTTGAGTAGACCTGGGTGTCTGTTCTTTTCTCCGTTCTGCTCCTCTGTTCGCTTCCCTCTTTACACTCTCATAATAGTCCAGCGCCTACAGGTCTTCATTTGGGCTGTTTCCGCTCCGTCCCCAGAGATGTGGGCAATAACGATGTAAACATTAAAATAAACTGCTCATTTAAAGAAATAGTTATAGGAAATACGCTTATTCGCTTTCTTGCTGAGAGTTAGATGAGAAGATCGATACCACTCTCATATCTGTTCTCTCAACATGAAGCTGGTTAGCTTAGCTTAGCATGATGGGAAACAAGGAGTAACAGAGGTAACAAAATCTGCCTATTAGCACCTCTAAAGCTCACTAATTAACTGTTATATCTTGTTTGATTAATCCATACAAAAAGTAAGGAGTAATGTGCTATTTCTATGCCAGACACAGTAACTTCCTGGAGTCTTGTCTTGTCTATTTCTTGCCAAGAGATAATTTTATCTAATAATTAATTTTATTGCAGGTTTGCAGATCTTTGTTACTTTCAGACAAAGCCAGGCTAGCTGTTTCCCTGTTTCCACTCTTAATGCAAAGCTAAGCTAACCGGCTAGCGAACAAACGTTTATCTCAAAATGTCAAACTATTCATTCAGCCCATGTGACCTCAGCACGTAGAAAAGGCTCGGGTCACCTTGCACCTTCTCTCTTTATCCATCAATCTTTCCTCCTTTCACGCCCCCCCCCCCCCCCCCCCCCCTTTCCATCGATTTACATTAGAAACAGCTTGATCCAAGTCCCCTCTACTCTAATCATTAGAGCCCATTTGTTGTCTTTCCATTGCTGTCTCTGCACCACACTCGTTCTCCTCCACTCTGAGGAGTCCTATTTTGTTGCGAACACAGCCAACGGCCTTCACTCCCCCCGTGTTCCTTTGCAATCTCATTTTCCCTTTCTCACTGCTGGAACATTTTGATTTGAATGCAGAACCGCAACTTTCTCAGTCTCGGTCTAGCTGCGGGCCGCCTATTAGATCAAGGCCTTTTGCTTTTTCATCTTTAGACAAGGAGAAGAGGAGGAATCTCCCCAGTTCCTTGACTGAATAGTGCCGGGAGCTGCCCGGCCTTTTGGCTTTACCCAGCACATCATCAAACGGACAGTGAGAGGGAGGAAAAGAACAAGGGGGATTGAGGAGAGATAGACAGAGCCGAGATCAAGGTCCCGGCGGAGGCCAGCACTCCCACTCGCTCCACGCTGATGACTCACAGAAAAGTATATCTGCTGATGAAAATCTCACCTCCTGCTATGCTCAAACACAAGGTTCACTGTGTGACTCTGCAGCCTGAAAAACATCTTCATCACATACAGCACATTCAGTTTGGTGTCTGTCACAAACAGATGAATGCAAATGTGGAGTAGTGGGGCCCAGTTTGTTTTGTTTATCTTGGATGATCTTATCTTGAACAGTGCAGTCTTACTTTGAAAGGCAACATGAGTAGAAAGTTAAAACCATGATCAGCACTTATATAAGGTTGGTGTGCAGCCTCCCAGAATGCACTAGAGCAACAGACTCATGGACATAAGTCAAGTTTTATGGGTGTTCTTGCGGTGTTAATGCTGTTATTGTGCTTTACATTGTGCCCCATAATGTTTCCACACTTCCATTACTGTTTTACACTTATTCATTACGAGTGAATGTCGTTAGACCGTGAGTGATGTTTGTGCTTGATTGGTGTGATTCTCTCCAACGTAATAATTAAGATGCGTGTCTTTGATAATGAAACCAAGTTCTGCTAATAAACCTTCTGTTATCAGATCACCTCTCCTCTGCCTGAGTACTCCCTACCTGACAATTATACCTTAATTTACCTATGGTTTATGATACATTTGCATCATAATGCCATAGTTACATGCCATTTCTTTCTTGAGTCTTTTAATAGTCTGGAAGCTTTTGTTGAGTTTGTCTTCTTTTTGTTGCCAAACCGAATTCATTTTGCTGTGTACATTATCATGTATAGGTATTTAAGTGTTTATCATGCAAAAAAATGTGAAAATGACACCAAAATATTCTAATGGTTTCTCAATGACTTACGTGTTCTACTAACATTTTTCAGGAGTAGTTTGTATCTGGAAATGGTTTCATGTTTGGGGTTCACCCCTAAAACGTCTCGGTCATGAGCCACCCTAACCGTGAGTAAGCCAGCACTTTTGCAGGTTTGGTGGTAATGTCTTGTTGCTATGACAACAGCCTCAGATCATTTAAGCCAGTTTTGAAGAACTGGAAAATCCAGGCATGTGTCAAATTATCAACAATCAAATCAAGTTCACTGCAAATATCCACTATAAACAAAAAAGGAGGAGGATTGGAGGAAGAGGTTTAAAAAGTTTTGAGAAGACTGAAATGTATCCTGTACACATCATTTCTTTTACAGTCCACTCGCCTAAAAGTGGATCACCTTAACCGACCCAAGCCTCATTACTCCGCCTCCCTTAGTTAAGCACAATGCAGACAGCAACACTCACTCATCCCTTCTTATCTTATTAAAACATCACACTACTCTAAGCACTGCTTTCCTGAGTGCCTTTACAATTCATACTTGGCAGAGTTCACTGAAACAAATAATATATCAAGCCCTAACACAGGCAGTAACAAAACTTTTACAGGCTGTAAACATACATTCAGCATTGTCTTGGCTGTAAAACATTTAGACAGACCGCAGAGGAAACGGGCTCTAAATGTTGCTGCAGTGATGTTGTAATGAGCCTTTGGTGGAGTTCAACACATCTGTCATTTGTCAGAGCCACCACCCATAAAGGTCAGGGGAATTTTTCAGCGTAAGCAGCACGCTGAGTTTTTAAACCCGTGCAACTGATTGAACTTGTGGGTGTCTGCAAAGTTGAATGATGGCCCTGAGAACCGGATGGGTATAGACCATTAACTCCAAATGTACAGAAAGAAAAAAAGAAAACAGACTCTGAAGAAAGGCGCTCACTCTGGATAACATGGAGCGGAGCTAGAGGGCTGTGTCCATCTAGTGTTCGGACACGGTAACTGAAATAGCATTAATGTCATACATGTTACAGGAACACGGTGTGGTTTCCTGAGCTGAAAATACAAGAAGCTGTGTGTAAATGTGTGACTCAGTTCTGTTGTACAACTCAGTATGACTTTATTCTTCCATTGTTAGCTTACAGCTGGGCAGTAATGTGCTGATTATGTGTAGTACTTTCGTCAAGTCACAAAACGACAAGGAAAAGAAATGTATCATCAGTGTCTGGTTTTAACCACCATTTTATTTGGCATAATTTAAAATCATCTCACTGTTAGTTCATTTATACAAATATGCTTTTGTTATATATAAAACAATTACAAACAGATTTCTACAAATCAAGTTCCCAGTGTAAAAGCGTAGTACCACGCACACGGTAGCATACAGCTCCGGGACACAGACAAGAGAGCCCACAGGTGTATGTTCCACTTCAACAGCATTATCTGAGTGAAATCAGGACACGGCAAAAAAAAACAAAAAAAAAAAAAAACTCACCACAGTTGACAGTTTGACATATTATGAACTTACATTCAACCCTCAACACACCAATCTGGGAAATTTTCACCTTTGGCAGATCTCAAACCGCATCACTGTTGTTACACAAACTCTCCTGCTTGTGTTGCGCTTCGGTTATTCTAGACTTTACACAGGCCACAATCTAGGTTGACTTGTAATACACGCCGCTCAAGTGAGTAAATGAAAATAACTATCGTAAAAAGGGTTGGTAATACTGGCGGTTGTAAGCACAAATTGGCAACCAGTCATTACTAAAAAATATTTTATAAAATGTATAAAAATCTTCAGATGTGACAAGGCACATTTCACCGCCGCAGCTCTTGCTAACCGTATGTGCAAGTTGTGCTTGTGCCTCGCCCTCTCTGCACCGTGCAATGCAGGGATGTAAACCACAATCTGTTAACAGCTGTGGGCCACGAGCGCCCCGTTTCATGTGCTCCGTTTCACAAACGCACACAGACTTGCCGCGAACGATGTCAGTTTAGCACCTGTGTCTTACAAAGAGGGCTGCAAGAAGAGTGTGTTTACTGGCAGGAACTAAGGCAGAAAGTTTCTGAAAAAGTACAAAAATGAAACCCAGAGCTGGTTGGACCTGCATTTAAAAAGGTCTTGTGGCACTTGCGTCACTATAGTGAGAACCTCTGGGTTTGACAAGGGAGCAATGCTATGGTCTTTGGTTTAGATAAGGCCCGACCAATCAAAAGGCTCCTTCCATATTGTAAATAAACTGCTGTTACATGGTAGAAAACTTAACTAGGCAGCAATGACACAGTGCTTCTTCCAAGATGAAATGATATTCCACTAACATAGACAATATAGGAAAAAAAGTGTACATGGCCTTGCACAAGCCAGTTAAAACATATTCTGGTATTACATGCTTTACTGAATCAATTATGGTCAGTGGTCATAGTCTGCTGACCTTAAATGTAAGGCAACAATGTAATTGACAAGGGGAGTGTTGTGGAGTTCTGGTTTATCAAATCTGAATATTACACACAAACATCTTACTGATCAAATAAACATAAGCTATTACAAAAAATATATTCAACTTTGGCCATAACCGCACTCGTAGGTTAAAAACATTTGAGGAAAAAAAATCATTTACAGAGTAAATTCAACATTATTAGACAAAATACAGTCTCTTTGACCCCACCCTGTCAAAAAGCAATTCTTAGGCATGTTTTAACGGCACTCGGTGTGAGCCTCAAGAGTTAAGACGTAGACAGAGGAGACCTGTGCTACAACCTGACTTCCTGATATGTCAGCTCAAGAAATTCTGCACCAGCGTGGGTTAATTTGGCAGTGGCCTTATGACACCTGCTCCTCTATTACTGAAGAGGGTAAATGGTCGGTTGCTTTTAATGGGTCCGGCTTATCTTCAAAGGCCTACTGGCTCTTCCATGCGTAGCAGTGAGAGAGCTAGTGCAAGAGGCTGGAAAGGCAGCCTGCCAGACAGCTCTAACATGCAAGACTGAGCACAAGGGGAACTGCAGCTTGGGAGTTTAACCTCTAATCTGTGCATATTGGTTATGGGGTACTGGCATTTGTCCGGGAGTCATCACACCTTGTCTGGACTCAAGCTGCTTGAAATTAAAACTTGTTCACCCTCTACTTGGCTGTTTATTATATCTAAATAGGCAAGTCAAAGTATCTTGATGGTGACGCTGCTTGAGACTCATGAGATGCAACCTAGGTGAGAGTATGAGGTAGTCATTATTTCTCCACCTGAACAAAGGCAGATCTCTTCTCTCCAGTCAAACAGGGTAGCTTGGTTGGTTGGTTTGGATGTTGTTATGGCTTGTGACAACCATGATCAGCATTTTATAAGGCAAAGCAGAGAAGCTATAAATCTAGAACAGATGTAAAATTGGAAAAAAGTGTAAATATCAAAAGTTAAAATGTAAGAAAAATAGAGGAGATACGGCCTGTTGCCCCCATTTTGGCATAGTCACTTTGGTGATGATGGCAACGGAGTGAAATCCTCCAGGAGATGAATAAGGAAGAGAGGAGTAACAGAGGAGCTGAAAACAAAGTCTAAACTGCTGGAGGTGAAGTGGAGGCAGCCAGATGACGACCTTTGTTCCTCAGCCTTCCTTTGCATCTGTGGATCTCCATCATCCCTCTCCACAGTCCAAATCTGGGAACCATTTATTACAACAGAACACACTTCTTGGGGTTCTTTTTCGTGACTGGGTACAACACTGCCCTCACAGCTTCAGCAAACACCTCCCTGACACCATCCTGCAGCAGAGCAGAACACTCCATGTATTTAACAGCCCCAATCTGCTTGGCCAGGGCGTTGCCCTGCTGCTGGGTGGTAGGGGCCAGGCCCTGCTCCTTCAGCTTCTTCACTGTTTCTGCATCGCCCCTCAGGTCTCTCTTGGTGCCCACCAGCAGGATGGGCACGTTGGGGCAGTGGTGAGACACCTCTGGGTGCCACTTGTGTCTGACATTGGCATGGGAGGAGGGGCTGCCGATGGAAAAACAGATGATGAAAACGTTGGTCTGGGGATAGGAGAGAGTGCGCAGGCGGTCGTACTCCTCCTGGCCGGCTGTGTCCCACAGGTTGAGGCTGACAGTGCGGCCGTCTACGCTCATCTGAGCACTGTAGTTGTCAAACACTGTGGGAATGTACTCTTCAGGAAAGGCATTGGTGGTATATGAGATGAGTAGGCAGGTTTTACCCACTGCCCCGTCACCCACCACCACACACTTTATGGTCTGCATCCTGCCTACGACCACTGGGGCTGCAGCACCTGACAACACAAAAAGGGCACCTGGGTAACTTCTAATTACAATGCTCCATGCTCTGAGAGGGTAATCATCACCAGTGATGGGGGTCAGGATTATTTAACTTAACTAAAATAGCCGGTCAGTAACTCTGCGTACGCAGTATATACGGTTATACTGTTTTTCACTCAATTAGCAGACGAGCTAACCGCCGCCGACGTTAGCTCATCGACGTAACAAATTACCGTTACATAGGTTAACTTAACTACAATATCAGCCGTCCGCTGATTAACAACATCTGGAAAGTTTACATAACTAGTTCTTGAACAAAAGACAGCGAGTGAAACAAAAGCGAAACGCTAATTTTCTGGCGTTTATTACTTCGCACTGCTCTCTTATGATTCTAGGCGTTCCCCCAGTGGCTAGCTTCAAGCTAAGGAACTAGCGCATTTGGTGGCTAACAAGCTAGCTAGTTAGCAAACAAGTTGAAAGTTCATTTGCAAGCCACTTCTCAAAAAGGTCTGTTCCTGGCCCGATAACCTCCTACGAGTTACTCTAAAATTTCTATTCTGTTCTAATGTATGTCTCAGAAGTAGTAATTGGTTTTAACAGTCAAATTTCAAGGATTTTGTGACTTACCGCCACTTGGCTTTCGATCTCTTTTTGCCTGGTATAGTCAATCACAGCCGCATCCGGGGAGCTGTCCATTACGTAAAAATCGACGTACGGAAACAATGCAAACTGGTAGTTGTAGTTTTATTCTATGACAGTCGTCTGTGCGACACTAGATGGCGTTGTTAAGCTGTTCTACTTTCCTATGATTTTTCAAACTTCCATATGACCTGTATTGAACAGTGTGCTGAACCCATGACAAGCACGGAAAAGTCAGTTAGATAAGTTAAGCTTAGTATTTCTTAGTATAATTTCCCTCCGGGGATCAATCAAGTATTTCTGATTGTGATTCTGATTCTTTCTACCCAGAGTTGGACGCAATATTGAGAGCTTTCATTTAAGTTAAGGTAACACTGGGCAATTTTATAGATACATATACTACATTACGAGTATAAGTCCTGCATTCATGGTTGTAGGCTAAGTATGAGTATATAAGTAAAATCTAATTAGAAACAAAAGTGACTCATACAGAATGGCCCCTTCAGTGTTATTTTGGATTTACTGATGCATTTACCACAGCGTTTTCATGCCGTAGCTTGTTGAAGTGAAAGTCAACTGCTATATACACTGTTGGGTTGCTCTTAAAATGCTTCATGTTTTATATGATCTTATATTTTGTATGTAAAATCTTGACGAAAGTACAATATATGATACTGAAATTAATGCTGAAGTATTAATGTAAAGTAGCAAGAAATGGAAATACTCAACAAAGTACATGTACCTCAACCTGTACTAGCATAAATTTACTTACTTAAAAAATCCCCAGTCACCCACAAATCTTTGCCTCTCATCAAGGTCATATTCAACTACCAGATTTATGAATGGAGTTTGGCATGATATTTTTCCCTGCAGCAAACAGCATTTATTTCCTTCAGTAATGCAAAAATAATATCAGACAACTTAATTTTCCATAAATGTGACCCATTGACCACAATAATTAGCAATTAAAAATACCTAAATTACACCTTGCAAAAACCATAGACTGTATAACTCATCTCTCAAAAGTGACAACTGTTGAAAATGGCATCCCTAAACCTTACCAACTTCCTATCTAACACTTTAAATCCACTCAGTCTCACTGTCCCTGATGGCTTTTACCAGTCTTTCAAGTGGAGTCTGAATGCACGGACGCCTACAGACTTTCTGCTCTGACTTTACCCTTTCTCTTGAACTTGCTACATTCTCACCATTAAATGCCACAGTGTGTCACTGTGCATGCATACATACCCCACATACAAACAGGCCATAAAACAACCCTGTCTCCTGTCTTTTGGACCTCATCCTCTTTGGTCAAACACGGGTCTTAAAGCCCATATATCACTTATTCACCTTCAGACAAGTCATTATTCTCACTAAGCCAGTGCTTTCAGATCAATGCAGAATACACGAAGGCAGCTAAAAGAGGGATCACTTTAGACTACTCTGTCCTGCACCCCTGGAGACCCGTTGATGATGTCACCTCTATACACTGAGGCAGGTTAAGAGGCCAGCGCTGACCGACAACCGGACACTCAAGAACACAAAGAGGCACCGGTTTATTGCCTTTCCCAAGAGGTTCTGGCGTCACTGCAGCCTATAAAAAGAGAATTCCCACTGGGACCCTACACCCACAGTCACCCTCCACCCCAACCCTTGCACCCCACTATTCTGCCAGGAGATTCCCCGGGACGTCTGTAGCATTTCCATGACAACAGCCACTGACAGCGATGGGGGTGACTGTGTCAAGAGATGCAACAAGAGGGTGTTCAGACGAGAGGGAGAGAGAAAATGAGGGTGACAAGAAGACAGAGGACAGCGAGATGCAAGAGCAAGCAGTTGATGAGGAAGAGTGGGGACCTTGTCCCAAAGTGAAAGCTGTCGAAGCAAGTGCATGCCTGAGTACAAAGCTGAAGAACAGATGTGAATATATATCAACAACACAGACAGGTACTTTTTAATTCATCTGATGGGCGCCTTTCTCAGAGACAGACACTACTATTCAGATCACCGGCTTTTATTTATCTTCTCTTATTTATAAATCCACATAATACAGTGAATAACAACCAATGCTATTCAATAAAGTTATAGAATCTTTTGACATAAAATAAAAATGACAAAAATGACAGTAATCATCTCCTCGCGGCCTCTTCTTCAGTTTGTAAAGTGCATCAGAACGATGAGGCCTCTCAACGAGGGCGAACAGTTCAATATTGTACCGAGTTCAGTTCGGACTGTCAGACAGCCAAGTGTGAGAACACAATGATCACTTAGCGGAAGGGTCACAGTAAAAAAACAAACTCTTTTTTTTCCACGCTAGAGAGATTGAAACAGTGTCCCAAATTACGATTCTTTCAAAGCACATAGATTAGGCACAGAGTAATGTCACTTGCTTGTGTTTTACTGGCGTGAATTAAGTGTCGTTAACCTGTTAACCTGTTCTACATATGAAAAGTTACTGTAAGATGGGTCTTCTTGTGGTGTCCTATTGCCTGCAAAGGACACAAACGGGTGTAAAAAGAGGTAGATGTGAAGCACATGAGTGTCCAAGATGCTCCCAGTGCAGTTCCCTCTCTCATATGTAGAGCCTCGGCACTCAGAACTACATACAAATTTCAAAATTTTTATTTAGACGACCTAGAGCAGATCACCAGAAATCTGACTGATGAATACTCACACGTTATACATTAGACTGAAATCCATAAAGGCATGAAAAGTGTGAAGGGACTGTGCAGTACAAGCACTTATTTACTTGCATCACCTCCACAGTGGCTGAGCTGCAGTAGCTTGAGGCATTTTGGGACCAGGTATCCGTGAAGCTGTAGGGATTTTAGAGCTAGCAGGAGAGGTGCTTGTGGTCTTGGCAGTTTTATTTCGGGCGGCAGATATGACAGCCGTGCGTATGGTCTTGGCCGTGGCGGAGGACGGGCTGTGGGCAGTGCGAGGCTGGGAGGGCACCTGAGTCTCAGAGTTCGGGGCGAGTCGTTTTGACACACGGAGAGGAGTTCCTCTGATGAAAGCTGGCTGGGTGCTGCCTGAGACCTTCTCTGGTACAGATCTGTCTGAGGTCCGGCGGGTCAAGGTGGGTTTTCCTGGAGTCTGTGACTCACTTACAGTCCTCTCCCGTGTGCTATGACTGCGTTTCACCTCTGTCTGAACAGCCGCAGGCCGCATGATAGGAGACGAGCGCATGGATATGCTGCGAGGAGTCGACAGCCGGCTGGGAGTGGGTGGGTTAGCAGGGGTTGGGGCTCCAGTTGAAGGCTCAGTTTTGGAGCGCACCCTGGGGGTGCCTGCGCTATTGGAAGGTCCCACACGTGACACAAGTCCCCTCTTGGCCCCTATTCCACTACGCACAGGGATCTTCATGGTTCGAGTCTCCTTTGATGTAGGAGACCCTGGAGTTGTCCCCTCTCGAAGGTCAACCTCCCTCTCTTTCCTCCACTTGGAGCAGAGGCTCGGTGCGGGTCGTGGAAGTGGGGAGGTCGGGGGTGACAAGGCGTCATAGGATCGGAGGCCTTTCACCAGGGTGTGGCACTCCAGTGTTTCACCCACACGAGAGTATGACCTTGCAGTCTCCCTCTCAGAACTTGGCAAGTCGGAGTACTCTTCTGGCTGTGACTGGCTGAACTCTGGTAGACTGGAGGGCATCCAGTTCTCCTCCACAGGTGTGGACGCCACTTCTGTCTTAGTGTGCTTCGTTAAACCAGCATCAGGCAAAGGCATCACAGCACTTGTTGTTACGGTGGGCATCTCTCTCATCTGTGGTTGTGACTGGACCCTCTCTGGAACATTTACAGATGACTGTGATCGGCTCTCAGATTTCTGGTACCTTAACGACCCAGCCCCGGTGTCACTGTGAGAAAGTATTCCACTTGTATGGAGAGTGTGAGGTCCAGACTCGTCAAAACAAGAGCCATTAGATTTACTCTGAATAGGGCGAGTATTGTTTGTCACTGGCAGGCCAAACCTACGTCTATGAGAGGAAGTCAGGCTTTTAACACAAAGGGCAGGTGGATCAGTGGGTATAGCAGCAGAGTTTGTACAGGAACTGGGTGAAGATTCAGTGGTCATCGAAACCATGTGTTCATGTGAAATCTCAGCTTCTTTTTCAAATCCTGTTGCCTTCGCTTGGCCTTGCAGCAAATAAGAAATGCTCTCAGGTCTGTGCTGCTTGACTGTGAAGCCACGTCCATGTTGAGAACGACTAAACGTAGAAATGCGCGAGTCCTGAACTGCTTCCATGCTCCGGTTAGTTGCTTGGCTGTGCCGGGATCTGCTCCCTCTCCCTTGAACAGGTTCTTGGTCGACGGGGGAACATGTGCCGTCAGTCTCTGGGGAGCTACAGAGCACAGCGGTGGTCTCGTGGTCAGAGGAGCTGTTGGAGTGATAACTGGTAGACGTCGGGCTGCTGCCCAGCTCAGGGAAGCTCTTGAGAATGGACAAGTTATGGAGATGGCTGTCATTGTGGACATGATGGGAAAGTCTGCGGGAGTCAGAGCTTCTCAGGCTACGTCGACCCCAAGTGTGGCTCAAGTTCTTCTCTAGGAGTTTCTCCAGCTCATCTTGGTTCTCCTGACTGTGAGGTTCTCTGGCAAGGCTGAGGCCCAGGTCCAGACCCGTACAAACAGCCAGAGAGCGACGCTTTTCCCCCATCTCACGTTGGCGCTCCAGACGTTTCTGCTCCTTCAGCTCCCGCTCTGCATTCTCCTGTAGAAAAGGGAAAGAACAATTTATTCATCAGTGACTCTCAGTGCTGAGTTAAATCTATATGTCTCTTTGTGACAATATGTATGTTTTTATCAACAGATATTTCCATCAATGTCTAAATCTAACCTGGACAGCTTTTTGGAAGCGGTGGCAAAACGAATGGAAGACCCTGCAAGCCTCCTCTAGTTTAAAAGTGCTGTCATCTTCACAGAAGAACTCCACCAGAGCCTGACTAGACATCCTCATGCCCTCCACCTCATCCTCTGCCTCCTTCAGACGCTCTTCAGCCACCTGCACACAGGAATAGTTTACACAGTCATCTTTTGAAACAAACTCTCTGCATTTGCATTCTTGCACTTATTCATTACCGGGCAATGTTGGGATTCGCTGGTTGTGAACCATTAGATAAAGTTTTAATATATCACAGACTGTGTATTATACCTCTAGGAAATGTTGTGTATGCTGCTGAATCTCTGCCTCCGTCTGGATGTTGGCCTTGAGGGCCACCACTCTGCTTTTTAACTTGGATAAGTCCTCCAGCACAGACTCCTCACCCAACCTACAGAGAAGGAGAGGACATATAATACACAATTATGATCAGAACTGTACAGAAATAGCTGTGTAACATGTAGGTCTCACAGCCAAAAATAGGTAATACATGAATGAATACAATGAATGCAAATGATCCAGAGCGTACAGGAATTATTTTTTAATATATATATACACACACACATATTTTTTTAAAGCAGAATAAGGATGGTCATTCCTTTGCACCTTGCAGATACACTATCCATTATAGCTTGAAACAAAAAGCCTGACAAATTGTGGCTGATCTTGTTCATTCCGTTTTTAAAGAATTCATAAAACTTCCCTCAGGACGACGCTATAGAGCCACTGCAGCAACCAAGAATATTTACAGAAAGTCTTTCATACCAAATGAAACTTAAATAAATGCCATTCACACTGGAACCACGTCCATTGTTGTTGTCTGTACTGTGCATGTTGTGTTATCTATTATCGTATATATTGTAATTTACTATGACGTGTTTTAACCAGCCTGTGACGCTGAAGGCAAATTTCCACATTTGTGGACATTAAAAGATTATTATTGTTAAATATTGGCTTGGAGTATCAATGTTGTCATGACCCACTTTTGCTCAGGCAGCTAGCTATTGCTAACAGCTGGGCGCCTTGTTCTGATACAAGAATGCAATAGATTCACATTAAGCTTGTTTTCACAGCCTGTTGGGGTGTATTGATGTTATTAGGTAGGGCTTGTATATTCCCTCAGACACAGTCACTGTAGGATCTGATGGGATCTGAGTTTTGGGAAGAGACTGACCTGGAGGCGGAGCCAACATGGCCTAGTTGGCTGGGAAATGACAGTAAACTCTGGTCCTTTTTCACAGCTTCCTGTGGAGACAAACACAAATGATTATCCAGCTATTGTTTCAAAAGAAGCAACACGTCATTTGCTAATGTTGACAAAATGATATGCTCTGTGGAGCAGTCTGGCATGAGAGGCTACTGTCCTCTAAACACTTTGTGGTCAGCAATGAGTGTTTCTTGCAAAAACTGTGCTAAAAGTAATTTCCCCCAAAATGTTTTTCAATCAGCAGTATTAACACATTTTTATTTTAGGAGGTCCATCTTTTCACAAATACCTTTAAACACCTCATCCTCTTCGTAAAGAATAATGTTCAAATTTTAAAAAAGGAGGTGGCTGGCACGTAAACATCTGTTTTCCCTTTCTTCTCTAAATAAGGACGTTATACTTCATCTTCCTGTTGACTCATTTTTATTCCTGTTTTGTTGAAAATGTGAATTTACTTCAGCACATGTTGGATATTACAGGATTCAGATCTTACCATAGCTACAAAATGCAGCAGATTCATGCCCGGCTTGTTGGCTTTAGTGTCAGCCAGTTTGAGCAGCGATGAAATTCTGAAACCAGCAGCATTCCCTGCATATCCACCCTGAGAAGCCACATACAAGGTCAGAATAACACATATACACACACACACACGCACACACACAACATGGGACAACTTAAAGCAAACAATGATAAATAACCCAGGTGCACAGTCAGAGTGACGCCCCTGAACACACACCCAGACCCCATAGCGATGGGTGTATTGTACACAGATAAAAAGGAGCGATTCTGCTTTGTCAGGTTGAAGAAAAGAAAGAACAACAAATAAAATAAAGAAGCACTCACAGCATTCATATAGTTCCCTGCTTTCAGCACCAAACGAAGGATGGAGTGCAATTCAGGACAGCTCAGCAGTTCTAGGAGAGTGAAAAGACAGACATTCAATATTGTGCCTGAAGGTTGAGGAATAATGAGTATGAATGTGCATGCAGCTGACACCAAGGACTTGAAATGAGTCAGCAACTTTGTTTTGAAGAACTGACATTCAAGCTGACTGATGGACTAAACTTGTATACAAAAACTGATAGCAGATTTCTAAATCAGTCATTCTGAATGCTAACCGTGTTTTTGCATTTTTTATTCTGGATCCTAACTGGACTCATTCTAAATCAAAGGGCCAACACAGACCTCGAACTCTATAGTGGTGGAGTACACAACTCCCTGCTGTTAACTATACCTCTGGCCGCCTCCCTCAGACATCTGGCTGCCACACACAGAGAGGTCACAGCAGGGTCAAACTCTTGCTGCAAGATCATTGCATCCAGACGCAGCCGAAAACTAATGGAAAAGGAAAGAGAGGGACGGATGGATAAAGGGACCGGGGTGAGTGATGAGGGAGTCATGGAGGCACTCCTGATCAATCATGAGTTTAACAAACACAGGTCATCCCAAAGTGAAGTATGTGAGTAGGACTAGTCACAAATAAACAGGAAAGAGTCAGTTGGAAGGTACTGAGGATATTTTTGGTAATTTTATCCAACCTAGGGCTAAGAGTGTACCTGGGGACTTCCACCAAGAGCAGCATGAAAAGATCAGGCTCTCCAAGCCAGCTCCGCTCCCCACTGAACCTCCTCAGGCGAGACTCCTGAGAGAGAACAGATGCCAAGTAAAATCTGGAATACTAAAACCAGCATGCTGTTAACAGTCAATTCCAATATCTTTCAGCGTGGACCTCCGCCGGAAACAGACCACATCATGCGACATGGTGTAATGACAAACTTTTGATCATCTTAACCAGAGCCAGATGATGAGTAAGAGAAGAGGGAGGGGGGTTTTCACTGTTGTATGTGTATGCCAAAAAAAAGGCACTTTACCTCCTCGTTGTCAGGCAGCAATTTGCAGAGCTCTGCGAGTCTCTCTGCTCCGTAACGGTCCCCAGCCCCCTGCCTGATATCCTCAACTATCTCCTTAGCAGGCCTGCGGAAAGATGACAACACGTTTTAGGTATGACATCATTGTTAAGATGCGAGGGGGTTTTTCAGCTTGAAAAAAAGGCATGACACCCACCCGAGAAAATTCACATTATGACCAGTATCAGCTCTTAGTTTTGGCTTGATCACACAATATTTAGGCTTATCCCATTCTTATCAGTCAAAGTGTCGGGGAGAGAGGGTGGTTTGACGCCACACTGGCGACACAAAGTGGCATATCCACTGGGCAAATAAAAGGCAGACATGCAGAGAACATGTCTGAAAGGCCTTTGGGATGTCAAGGTGAAAGAGCAGAAACTGAACTGACTGACCGTGTGACCTCTGACTTACTTCCTCTGAGTGACACATCTGTCCTCTATTCCAATAGTTTTCCATGATCCCCCCCCCTCCCCCTCATCTCACAGCCCTATCACACATGCTCATACTCCATTGTGTGCATGCCACTGTGTGTGGCTTTTACCCTCAAACATACTCCCCTCATTCACATCCATATTTAATGCTTCAGGTTCTACTTATGAAGACTTCAACTTTCAAAACAGAAAAGTGGTTTAACACCCTAATTGTGTGTTGTGTTATTGCCCCAACAGGTTGAAAACAAAATGCTGAGCAAAACAGCCAATAAATAGAACCATAACATAATAAAAAGTCAACAAGCAACTACTCAGACAGAGATGTCTGACAATACAAAACTACACCCACATCTCAACAGCAGCTCTGTCTGTGTTTAGAACAGAGGACAAACAAGCTCCCAACAAGACAAATGTTTGTGGACACAAGAGGCTGTTTTTACATAATGGATTTCCCTACAAGTCTTGACAAATCTGGTTTAGAAAAGCTCTTCACAACTGAGTCTCTGAACTTTTCATGCACACGTGGAGACATGACAATATAGCAACGCAGCACTTTCTTTTCCATGTCTTTGTATCATTCTTTTGCCTACAAGTGCTGCATATGTCATGATTCTTAACATGAAAACGTTAATCTGAATGTTTCACGCATTAAACTGCACGTAAGTGCGGTTTAACGATTATTAAACCGCTGTATTCATTACAGTATTAGTATTCATAGCAGCTTTGTTTGAGCCAGGCAAATGTGCTAAACTTTGGGGGGTGGATGAATATGACAAGCCACCAGTGGGGTCTCTCTCTGCAGGGGGGGAGCTTTAACATTAGACATTCTTTAAGGGCATTAGCAGGTGTCAACTCTGACTCCTAGGGCCAATTACCCACCACCCTCCTTCAAGGACCACCAGTCCAGTCGCTCAGAGGGCACCCTCCCCTGCACCTGTGCACTGCAATATACTTGTGTCTCCTCCCCGACACCAGACATCCTCTCTCCTGATGACAAAAACCGCACACACACACAGACACCCCCCCCCATCTTTGATATATGGCCACACACTCCAGCTCAACTCAAGCAAAGTACTGTTCCCCTGGGCACACTTGTACACACTTCTGTTTCCTGCTCTTAAAACTACTTTCAGTTTTGATGGATGGTGACCTCCTCCAGCAAATGTCGACAAAAAGGCTCAAAGCTGAAACTGTTCAAGTACCAGCTTGTTAGGAAAAGGGCTATAACTAGATTATTTTCATTATCTTTTAGTCTGCTGATTACTATTTTGATTAATCAGTGAATTGTTTAATCTATGAAATGTCAAAAAATAGAGAACAAATGTCCATAACAATTTCTCAAAGCCCAATGTGACGTCTTCAAATGTCTTGTTTTGTCCAACCAAAAGCCCAAACCTAAAGATTTTACAATGACACAAAACTGAAAAAAGCACTACATCTTGAAGCTGGAACCTGCTAGTTTTGGCATTTTTTCTCATTTAATCATCAAAGAATTGTTACCAACTAATTTTCTGCTGATCCACTAACTGATTAACCAACTAATTGTTTCAGCTCTAGTTAGGAACAAAGAAGCTCACATCTTGAACTGGCGCAGAAATATTCCAATGTTCATACTGCGTTTGGAGTCCAACAGGGAGATCTGTCAAGAGGCAAAAGGACACAATTAAGGGGAAGCAAAGTGCAAGAAATCTCACTATCTTTATACATGGCTGAAAAATCTCAGTGCCATCCGCATGATCTGACCTCTTCCGAGCTGTCCTGGGGGGATCGGCAGCTCAGTAAAGAAGAGCGCCGTCTCAGGGTGCTGGTTCTGTCCTGAGGCTTACTGTCCTTCTGACTAAACAGCTCATCCAGAGAATGGAGGTCTATGGGGAACTCATCCTCGCCCGGGGCCGCCCCGCTCCACACGCTCTTCCTCCCTTCCACCTTCTCTTTGGGGATACGCTCCCAGTTCAGCTTCCTTAGCCGGCTCCGACGGGCACTGTCCGCCCGGCTAAAAGGTGAGGAGGAGGAAGGCGCAGGTGGAGGTGGTGGCGGAGGAGGCGGAGGTGGTGGAGCTGCTAGGGGAGGAGGCGGAGGGTCGTCCAACACTGGACACGAATCCATGGCCGTCACTTCCACAGCGTCAGGTACAGGCTGTGTTCCATGAAAGGCACGAGACTCCTTGATGGCCACAGTCAGGGTGATGAGCATAGAGGCTGCCTGAGTTTGAGAGGGAGGGGCGACAGCGGGTGAACAGTCTCTGCTCAGTCAGTCGGTGACGTCTTTTCCAGTTTCCAGAGAGTTCAAAGGTCCATCAATAACTCCAGCCTAGGAAACAAGACAACAAAAAAATCTTATCTCAGGAATTATTGAGCACAGAAAAAGACAGGAAATCAGTGTTATCCCAGAGTTTCACAACAGCAGGCCACTCGTGCTGCTTCAGCTGAGGCCTATGACCTCACCTGAGCCTGCCTGACACCTGGCCTCCCTTCTCCTTTCATTAGCGTGACTCCAGAGCATTGACTGATCTAACAAGCAGTTGGAGCTAAAAATGTAACCCCTGGTTCAACTTTCAGTGGACGTTCAAGGCGTTTTGGGGAAAGTACCAGCTGAGCAAGAAGAGCCCCCCCCAGCCCCCAGCTTGTCCCATCCTGTTCAGTTTCACCTCACTGATGCACACACGCACACACACCTTCACCACCCTCTGCCTTCTAATTAGAATATATGGAGACACCACAGTCAAGGCAAGATGCACAGTTAACCACAAAGCTGAAGAAATAGAGGGGTCTGCAGCTTCAGAAATCATGACTTTAAATATTCTTTCCTCGTTATGGGAGGTTAACATCTGAAAGCTGGTTGCACGCACTTGCACAGGCAAGTTTTGAACAGGATTAGTAATGCAATTAGGAGTGACTCAGAGGTTTCAGGTGTCTGGTTCCAGGGGAAGTCTTTAATCATGACATGGCTTTGCATTTGGCCAGTAACACATCGTCTCGTCCTCCAACGCGCTCTCAACGTGAATCACGACTTTAGGGGAACTTTTTCAGGGATGCGCTCGGCTGCCAAGCTGTTCCACGCAACGCCGCACGAGCGCGCTGCACAAAGCGCCCCCTCCATCATTTAATGAGATCTGTATCTCTACAAGCCAAACAATCATCTGACACATCTCGTTGCTCAAGAGCGCGTGGGAAGCATGAAAAGTTACGGGACCAGAGAGTTTTTAGACAAATAAAGAAAACGTGTAATTAACGTCAGCTATTTTAACTTTTTCATGAGATTAGAGAAACTTCATGGCGTTTTTCATGTTGACATTTGGTTTAAGGTTCTTATAACCCGGTGGTTTGTGCTTTTGAATTTCAGGTTTTCAATCAAAAGGTTGGCACAACATTGTCCAAGTTAATTCTCATGTCTCTGATTCAGGACAACCCCATCAAGTTATTTCACTTACCTGCCGATGACGGCTTCACTTCTCCGGTGAGGTAACCTCACACACACAAACAAGCGGTGTAATTTTACAGGAAACTTCCATAAATTCACGCTCCCATCCCTGCTTTTTGCTCGCCGTATCTCCTTTATCCCGCTGCCTTGCGCCGCTCCACCCGCTGCTGTCCTCTTGTCTTCCTCAACTTGCAGGAAAACTTCCACACAGTTCAGCAGGAACGCGCATGCGCGCACCCGCACGCTGATATGCCTTATTGTATCCTCCCAGTTTTCCCATGGGCGGATTTAGCGTTTTCAGCCGGGAGTGAACTCGATCTTAACTCCACTTTAGTTCGCTTTTAGACTTTGAAGATGTTCTGATAAGACTGAGTTTCTGGTATGTTTACCATATTGAAAAAGATTAAACAAAAGTGTTTGGATTCTCAACACAATCCATAGTAAGACTTAAATTCTTTCTTTAATCCTTCAAAGGAATTGTTTTAATAGTCTTGATATCTCACATAGTGCTTTTACAATAGTGTTTGCCAAGATAAGATGACATGAAAGCTTGCTGTCAGGGGCTGTACTGACAATTTGATAAGTCTCCATTTCTGGCTAATCATCGTAGTGGGCAGGACTCTGATCTGTAATTGGTGCAGAAGGCCTTGATCAGGCTAAGAAGAATATGCTATTGAGAACCTGAGAGAGGGAGCAGATGGCTATCAGACATGGGAAATGATGTCTGCATCTCCTCCCTGAACCATGAACGGGGCATAGGTGAAAGCCAAGAGACTAGAAATCCCTCTCGGGTGCTGAAATGGCCCAGGTGCTGGGATGTGGACCCATAACACTGACCTTTCATCCGAGGTGCTGGAGCGCTCCTGGCCCATGTCACCTGGCGCTCTCGGGTCCGGCTCAGGTAGCCCCTTTCACAGGCCACGCTGACAGGCAGTCGTCATCACCTCTGGGCTCTGCAGTAATTAGGGGGTTACGACCCCAAAGATCTGGCTATTGTTGTGGCTGTGCAGCCGGGCATGTTATAGTGTACCCGTGCCAGAATAAACCTCTCTCAGGAAACTTCACTTTCTATTCAGTCACTCGCTTCTCAGAGTACAGTGCACGTCTCAGAATACAAGGAAATGCCGCTGTTGAGAGATGGCAGCTTTATAGTCCATAAAGGCCCTGAACAACTCTGCACAATTCCACATATCACACCAGCATTCATGCAACGCAGACCTTGTGACAGTGATAAATGAATAGTAAGGAGTTAACTTGGCATCCCTCACTTGTTTCACCAAGACAGTTAAATTGCAAGGAGACAAAACAGTCTGTGATGTGTTTACAGGCCCACTCCCAGCCGCCCCCCCCCTTTGCATCACTGCAACAGTGAGCTTCAGAGCCTGTGCTTCACTTGGCCCATTCTTCAGTGAATGAATGTGCATGAGGGTGTTCATGTGTAAGAGTTGTGTGTGAATGTGAGAGGGAATCCATGCATTCAAGTTAAATTGCGCTGCACAGACAAACGATGATGGAGAAATAGGTGTTTTTCTTGATGAAGCATTCAAGAAAACGTCTCAAAATTAGATGTTGCCTTTTCCTCTCAATCCAGAAATAAGGATTAACACATGAGACCCTCAACAGCAACTAGTTTTTAGAAGCTTAGTTTGGTGGGCAGGTTGCAGCCGGGCAGCAAGTGTTAGCCCTTCGTCATCTCTCCTTCTTAATCTCGCTTTGAAGTCCCAGAGGGGTTACGTAAAGGTGAAGGCTATTAGTTCCTTCCTCCCCTATCTTACACACTCATAATCATAGGTGTTCACACATACACAGACAAAAACTCACAAAAATGGCATTTCTTTTACACAGTACTTCTGCTACGGTGATCGAATTCTATACAGTGACCTCTGCTGCCAGTGGCTTTTCACACTTCAGAAATGAATCCGGATGCAAAGAAATCAATACAATAGATTTTTTTGCCCAGATGCCCCATTTATATAGCGTGTAAAAGTGGCTCTAAAACTATTCCATGTGAAACTATTGACACAACCGTATGGGGGCTTAGTGTTATTCTGCCTCTGGTGGGTCTGGTCTGCCTCCTGGGTCTTGGCCATTTCCATGGTGGAGTAAATAGGTCAGTGTGACTGTAGCTCTGCGGGAGAATTAAACACATGCATAGACATCGTGTGTGTATGAGAAAACCGCACATGAATACACACACACACACACACACACACCTGGGTCTGATCCCAGACTGGGACAGTAGGTCTGGAGAGGTATTCCTAATCAAACCCAGCTTCCTCAGATCTTGGTTTCCCAGCTGCACTCAGATCACGTGCAGTTATCCAGAACGGCCTGACAAGGATCTCTGGCTTTGGTCAGACCGCCGGCCTGATAAGGAGAGACAGACAGCAAGAGACAGACAACACAGACACACTCTTAGCGTCTAAAGTCTCTCACACACATATGCGCTCACACTAACTCATACATGACTGTTCCATACATGAGAACATAGAGTATATCCACTCCCACACATACATATGTTGTAAATAATAGTTGAAGACACTGAGAGGCTGCTACACACTGCTGCTGCTGCACAATGTGACTTTAGTGGTTCACCAACAGGCCATTAGACAATGATACAAACATTGTGGAGGCGGAAAGATGAGAGGGCTGTGAGTCAAACTAGTGGAGAAAGGAAAAACACGCTAAGAGCTTTCTGTGGAAGTTTTCACTTTCTGGGATTTGTCAGAACAGGCATGTGTGTTTAGAAAGTTTTTTCTTCTTTTTTTCTCTCTCCTTTAGGTGTCGTGTACATTGTTGTTGTTGTTGTTGTTGTTAAAGGATTTCCACTATGTGCTTCTGTAACAATATTGGCTACAGCTCCTGCTGTATCATATGTACCTCACTTTGTTTTCGTACCCTGTCCTAAGTGCACGGCTTACGCTTTGCTATGTTTACTAAGCTGTCTACTGTCACAGCATTTGTACCATTGGATGCATGTGCGCACACATGTGTGTCTGTTGTGTTGTGATAAAGTTAAATGGAGGCAGGTTGGATGGAGGGGATGCCTGTGGAGATGTTTGCGGTCAGTTGTCCTTGCGTATTGTGTGTGTGTGTGTGTGTGTGTGTTTGTGTGCTGTGTTTAAATTAAACTCAGCAGGGTGGATGGGAGGCTGAGGTGCTTGTGGTCAGTTGTCCTTGGGGGTTGGGTTGACTCTGTTTGTCTTCACACATCTGTCCACTAGACCCACTTCCGACTCCAATTAGGATTTCCTGAGACTCAATAAAGGGGATTATGGGCCTGCAAAAACACTAGCCCAGGCTCTCCCACCCTCAGTCGCCTTCCTGCCCCAGCTGCTACGGTCATTACACTAGTCAGAACTACAGTCGCACTCCACTAGAGGCTCACAATGACACAGTGACATACAGCGACATTGACAAATCAGCCCTTTTCTTCCCCTTCTTTTCTTGCATCTCTTTGTCACTCTTTTTTTTGTGAAATGTAAGACTCCTCTCATGTTTGATCCTGAGAGTCTCCTCATATGTGAAATGAATCAAGCGCTTCATAAATGATGTCAGCGAAAGCAATGGAAACAAAATTTCTCCCTAGCTGGCTGATGGGAGACCGCAAGAGTCTGTATACCAAGCTGTGGTTGGGCACAAAGCCCTGGAGCAGAGTGCAGGGGAGCTGAAGGAGTGAAGATAGGGGGTCCTGAGTGTCTGCTTGTGTCTCAAGAGTGATCACACAGTTAATATTCAAAGGGCCAGGTCTGTTGTAAAGAAGCCACTAAATAGAGGTTGACAAAGCGCGTCGTACAAACAAAGGCTTCTCCCTAAGTAGGCTGTGTATATAGCACGAAGGGCAGTGAACGGATGGGCTTTGCTGGGGTGGTCATGTATAGAGTCTATAGTGAGTTATTAAAGCAGGGCCCCCTTCTCTTCCTCCTCCACCATCAAAGTTAACTCCAAACCCAACCACACATTCTTCGTTGAATTTAGCCCTCAAAATTAAGTCTCTCTGGCTTTAAGCCAGAGAGACTTAAATTCATTGCATTCTGTTGCTTGAACTTAGAATTTTCTCATTAAATATGAACTGCATTATTCATTTTAAGCATTATTTCTCTTGGTTTCCATTCGAGTATTGATTGTAACGTCTACGTGCTTCACATTGAGTAAAGCCCTGCAAATTCCGTTCTACATCAACACACACACACTCAACATGCACGCACACACACACAAACAGTTACTTCAACCATCTAAACCTAATTATTCTCCCCCTGCTTCTCTGTGCCAACCAGTGATGTCACCCACAGAGAGACAGTGGGGCTGTTGGCTCAGTGCCTGAGGGCGGCCATGCTGGCAGAGAGGAGTGGAGTGGAGAGGAGGAAGTTAAGAGAAGATTAGTAGTTGAGAGGTTAGCAAAGTAGGAAAATGAGGGGGACCCCCGGAGTTTTGGCTGGGCCTTGTGTTGGGGCTGCAGGGATTAACCAGCCAGCTCTGCTGCTGCTGGACCCACAGAACCCAGCCTTCTCCTTTCTGCTCCCTCTCTGGCTCCGATCGACATGCAACCAACACATTTAAGGCTGAAAGGAAAACACGGAGGAGTTGTGAGGGCCAGGCCCCAAGGGGACTCCCTCTGGGATTAACCTGGCTGCTACTCTCTTCCCATCATTTCCACTGGCATTCACTGGGCCTGTGCTGAAACCTATTCATCCTTGTTAAACTGTTGCATAACAATGTGGCCTGGCTTTTGCTGCAGCACTGGAGCTGTTGGTAAAACAAGGCACCCTTGGGCCCCCAGAACACCCTGAGCCCAAGGCCCAGTTTCTTGTGTTGTGGGGGGAACCTTTGGAGGGTTGAGCAGTTGTGTGAGTGACTGGACATTTGGGGCACACGTCATAGTGGAGGCAGGAATTAATGAGTGGCATATAGATTGTGTGATAGCTTTAATAGTTTGACATTTTAGGCTCATTCGCTTTCTTGCCGAGAGTTAGTTGAGAAGATCGATTGCACTCTCATGTCTGTACGTGTAATGAAATTACAGCCATCAGCCGGTTAGCTTAGCTTGGTAAAAAGACTGGAAACAGATCAAGAAATTGATTAAAACCACAGATTTACACATGGATTTTTGTACGTATTAAGCAAACAAGATATAATGTGTAAATTAGTGAGCTTTAGTGGTGCTGGTAGGAAGATTTGTTACCTTTGGACAGAGCTAGGGTAGCTGTTTCCTCCTGTTACCAGTCTTTACCCAAAGCTAAGCTAATCGGCTGCTGACTTTAGCTACATATCGGTATTCAGCGTAAATACTTGGTATTTATCTTCTCATCTAACTCTGAAAGTGAATGAGCAAAAATGTTTTAGTTCAGAGTGTCTTCTTTAACAAGGCTCACAGTCATCTTAAACGTGACAATTAACCAGATGATCTCAACGCCATTAATGCAGAGCAACAGAATAAGGAAGAAGTGACTTAATGTGGGTCAGATAAATGGGAAGACAGCATGGGGTTTATTCTACTCTCTGGAAATCACGTGCGAACCCTCTCTCCCTTCCTTCCTCTTTCCCTAACACAAGGAGATCTGGTATGTTTGGCAGAGGGAGAAAAGAGAGGGAACAAAAGGATGAGTGACCAATGCGGAGTTGCGATGGCCAGCTGAGTTATTTGGTCAAAACCCAGTAAAATGGAAGGACAGGCAGTTGCTAGGCTGTGCTGTGAGAAAGAGAGAGCACTCTGGCTGAGCTCATTGAAAAGAACCAGGCCTCTGTTTACTCACACAGATACACCACTTTAGAAGCACTGCAATCACCACCAATTAGTGTTATTACCCACTATTACCCATCACTCTCTCTTTGAGTCTTTATTAACCTCTCAACCTGTTGAAGGGGATCTAAAGGACTTACCAAGAGGCCCAGAGAGAGTCTAAATCGTAGTGAGTGATGGGTGGAAAAAAACAAATGCACATGGAAATTTACTATGCCATGAATATCTGTAAATGCATAGCATCTTCACTGAGAATTTGCTGTTTTAAGTATTTGTATAACTTACATTGTTACATATATCTCACTCAATGACATGACTATGAGTTTATGTTGACGTGTTGGTGTACTTCCATTGCTTTAGAAAATGTGAAAGTGGTCCAGGTTTTCATAATGTCACATCAAAGGTCCAAGCAGGGTGCCAGTATAATGGCCTTGACAACCAAAGCACTACACACCAAAACACACACAACTCATACTGAGAACAAATCACACCCCTGTTTATGCCTTACATAATTCAGACTGCAGTAGATTGTAAACATGAATGGTCCCAATGGCAAAACCCCATAAAAATAACTAACTAGATTCTGATGTGACTCTGGATGCAATTACATTATATTGTTATCTTACAGATTTTACAAAAAAGTTTCCCCTTTTGTCTTTTTATGGAATATGAATGCACATGTCTTTATATGACAAATAACCAAAAGGTTGGTACTTTACAGAACAAACTGTCAATAGAAATTTACAGAATAAGTTTGGTGATATAGTTTATGTTTCTTATTATCGACAAATCCCATAAAAGGACCAAAACAAACAATGACTTGATCTGATCCTACTAACAAGTAAAGTCTGTGTAGTCTGATATATCTTATTCCTCCGTGCCATAAAGCTCTATTGTTGTTTTTTATATCATAAACACATCACTAGGTGACATGTCCCTTCATTACCTTGAACATGGACACTGTAGTTTATCTTGAGTCAGTCACACATGTACTACAGCAGTGTTTCCCAACATTTTTTTTTGCTTGTGATCCTGTAACTTTCAGTAATCGTCAATCCGACATTCACAACCATTTCAAACTGCGATTGGCCAGCTGTGCAGAAGTGAAAAGGGCGCCAGGGTTTGAACCTCTCTCTCTTGTTTCATGTGTTAACAAGAGACCACTACGACCTTGACGACTTGCTTTTCACTTTGGAACAGATACAAAAATTTTTGCTTTCTGATGTGGACAAGTCGTACAAACTAGTTATTTTCTAGATTATCGCCAGCCTTATCCATTAAATGTTTGAAATGTAGTTTTATTGGGAACAATGGAGAAAAAGTAAGCAAACAGTTGGAATCCATTTAAGCAATAATGGATGTAGTGTAGAGTAAGGGGAGAATTCAGGAGAAAAAAATCAGAGATTGTAGGTACCAGCTGTAAAAGACTACTGTGTACACAAGAGAAGTATCGCCCAGCCCAGGGCAGGTTAGATGAACAGATCTATGCATTGCTGTTTACTCCTCACGTGTTCACTACAGCAGCCTCTGGATCTGTGTTGTGGAAACTCAGGATGGGCTCTAAATGAAACAGACTCAAAGGATTATCTTGGGCCGGCCTGAACAAAAACCAGACAGGAGAAAGAGAGACACAGGAGAACAACACAGAAGAGACCCAAAAAAGGAGAAAGCAAAACAGAGAAAGAAAAAAGAAACCCATTAAGATATGTGTGCTGAATCCCTAGAGGCCAATGTCTTGTTTGTAGAGCCCCGAGGTTAAGGTCAGAGGTCAGAGGTTAGGCTCAGAGGTTATCAGCGACTGTTTGGAGTTACTCCAATTGTCTGAGCAGATGAGCACTTCTACAGTTAAATGGATTAACTCAGTCAAGGTATTCAGGGGTTAAACCAGCAAGCCCACATCCATCCCACAGACACACACATTTCTGTCCACATATTCTGGACATTGGCAGACACACTGGGAATTATATCGCTTGTTGCTCTGGGTGTGGTTGAATGTGGAGCTGGGGTGTGAGAGGAAGTCAGTGGGGAGCAGAGGTGTTGAACCCTGTCATCCTGTTGTTACTGGTCACACCTGCCTGTTGTTCTCAGAGAGTGTTAAGAGTTAACAGGAGGGACTGTGTTTATGTATTGAGACCAATGAAATGTAACAGAGAGGAACCACTTAATTATACCATAACCCAAACAGGACATGGAAATTACTCTTTTTTGACTAACCCAAGGGCTTACATACAGCTACAACAGACCCAACAATCACCCCCTGATACACACACACACACACACACACACCCATATACACAAACACACACTTATATGAATGATAATGGCAGGGCTCTTGTTTAACGCCTCCCTCATTCAGCATGCTGGGGGATGTACTACAGTGCATTCTTAATGGTCTTCCAACTGTGACCTGAGCAAGAGGTGTGGAGGAGGGGAGGTGTTGAGAAGAGAGGGAGGGAGAGAGAAGAGGGAGGCAATGTCTTTAAAAACAAAAAGCTTTGGCTTGTCCTCACTGGCCTAATTCCAAGAAACAGAATATTTTATTAGCTCGTTTGTTTATTGTCTTGGTTTTCATCATGAATCAAAGTCTGTTCGTTCATATATTGAATGCATTTGTCTGAAGCTTGTTTGCTGTGTTTTTACGCACACTAATGCTTGTGCAACAAATAGCATTTATCAGAACTGCAGTCACTACACATTACACACCCTCACAGCAGCTCTGTCCATGTAAGATATCCCTCGCAGCTTCGCCCTGGCGTCATCATTGTTTTAGTTCTTGTTGCACAGGAGACCCCACCGTGAATCCTGTGTATCTCAGGCTGATCTCAGTCATCTCCAGTGACCCGCAGAAGAGTCGCATATGAGACACGACAGTCGTAATGCCCAGCTCTCGCTGGTGCTGTGATCAAGTATATAAACAGAGCACGCCTGATTACTTCCATAGGACTCAGTGACAATGTGGGCATCAAAGTAGTAAAGGATGCCACTATGTGGCACATCAGAGCTGTAAGGTCCAGGGGCACAGATCTGGGCACAGAGTGGGGCTTTCATATGAAGGCCCTTTGAACCCTGACTGACATGGAAATTCCTTTGAAGTGCTGCTTGGTGAGGCCTAAACTGGTTTAACATGTTGAAATGGATCCTTTGTATTCCCAGTCAGTGATCACATGGAGAAACACAGAGGGCACTCCCCCCTGTATGTTATGCCATGTTTGATTTACTGATCAAAGTAAGACGTATAGAGGAGAGGCACATACAAGGAATTGTAATGACATGTTTGAGTCTCAAGGTTAATTCTTAGCCTATTTCCCACCAAGTGCTTTATATGGGTGTAAAAACAGGGGAGGGCTACAAATTGTGCAGCCACAGTACTCCACAGGCCATAATAACATAGTACCACCATAAAAATAGCAGATAAGCTAAAGGTACTTATTACAGCTGACAGGAATGATAACATCTTCAGTGCAGAGTGGTGTTATGCTCTGGTCTTGCTTTGTCAGAGTAGATTATAAATAAAACATGACCAATAAAACAAGACAATTAATATTTTTTATCATCAGTGTGAAAAAGAAAAACATATTGTAAGAGGGTAACAAGAAGGTCCTACACATTTACATGACTTCCACATAACCATTCATCCAGTGGTCCATCCTCCACTCCCATTTCCCAGGTGCACTGAGCAGATCTTTGCCAAGCAATGCTAATTATGAGCTAGTTGGTTTCAGCATTGTGTACCACACAAAGGGGATTTAGGTTATGCCAAAAAAACAGGCCTGCATTGCCTGTAAGCCAGGATGTCTGAATTGCTGGTTATGTCACTACATCGTTTTTTTGTCCCTCCATTTAACAATAATAATAACAGTAACATAACAACCACAGCAACAGCAACAGCGGGCCTCATGATAATATTTACAAATAGTAAAACTAGAATTAAAAATAAGGCAGCTGCCAGATATGAATTAATGAGAGTCAAACAAGTAAAACATGTACATATAATGAAAACATAATAGATATATGACAGTGTTTATCTATAAAGATATTTTAAACTGATCATTGTCAGCTTCAGCTCTTTATTATGGCTTTTCAAAAGCCCATATACCATCATGACAGCTGCTCAGTCACCTTCAGTCTTTATCCTAGTGTCTGCTCTCTGCCTCCATATTTCTTATGTGCCCATCTCCCTCTGTATGAATTACTAAATAGTTTCTGTTGCTGTGGCCAGCCACCCCAGCCCTGGAGCCCATCCACACTGATCATCTGTACCGCCAGAGAAAGAAAGTCACTCAACCAGACTGTAGCAGACATGACAGCAGGGCTGCCACTGTCTTCATTGTCCTTCAGCTAAGTGTTTCTCTATTTTGTTTTGGCCTGAAAATTGCCACACTTCAAAGCGACTAAAACATTTGGGTCAACATTTGTTATCCGTCCTTGTTGATATATTATGTTCTCATTTAGAGTTGCTGGAACAGCCTACATCCTTCAACTGCTTTAGTTGTTTTTCTCGTATTTTCAGTAGAAAAATAATGGCCCTTATCTGGAACAAACATGCTCACTTGTAGTTGAGTCAGTGCTTCAATCTGAGCCAATATCCATTTCTTAATGTACATGCACTTCCCCTCTTGGGGCTGTTCAGCTCTCTCCCACCGCTGGTCCTTCAAAGCCTCACCCAACAGCCTGTTGGTCCAACAACAATAAGAGGGCAGGCCCATGAAAATCAGCCTCTGAATTACTGCCCACATCTCACATTTTGGATTCAAATAGGTAAATAGATGAACCCACCCACAGACACAGGTTAGTGAAGATTGTCTTGCCATGCTAACAGTTGCTAGCCAGCTACACTAGCCATAATGTTAGCTCCCAGTACAATTCTCCTTCTGTCCCAAGTCCCAACCCACTTACTTGTCCTCACGTTATCATGACAGATTTTAAGCTAGTTAAATTCTTGTTCCTCGTGAGAAAATACTAAAAGAAATCAGAGAAAATAGCTGCCTCGGCGTAGGAAGAGGACTCGTGTTAGCTAATAGTTTAAGTTAGCTTTAGCTATCTTGCAATCTTAAACCAGCCAGCCGGCAGCTGTTTGCTACAAACACAGTGGCTGTCGAGTACACACAGTCTTTGGCATATCTTCTAGATTGCATAAATTATTTGTCTTGATTTCATTAAACGCAGCCTTACCTTTGTTTCTTTGGTAAGTGTCCACGTCACAATGTTAACTTAATGAAGTGTCATGACATAAGAAAACGTTATCTACAGGCTGAATGTTCATTTTCTTATCACTACATAATTTAGTTGCATTCTTGTTAGCTTTCATCTGTGAGGGGATGGTTTGATTTCCCCCCAGCCAATAGTGCTTTTTCACAGCACTCATTTTGTAGAGTTAGTTAGTCAGTTCCAGGGCTCTGGATATGTGCATGCTGCCACTGACATGGCTTACTGGGACACCTAAATGGAAAAAAGAGCCATAATTAATGTGCTGTACCTGCTAAAAAGAAAAATCTAAATACCTGCCACAAAAAGTGGTTATTATTTTAATTTATTATTTATTTTGGCTTGGTGATGGCTATGGCTCTATGCTGCGCCCCTCCACAGGTTCTTTCAATGCTTATAAACTAGTTGTATTTTAATATATAATAAACTAGAGATGCAAACATATAGTGAGTAATTGTGATATGATTGGTAGTTAAAGACTTGGAGTCTGCATCTCTGTGGCTGTGATGTCAAAGGTCACCGCCCCATCCACTCCCTCATTGACCCCTTGTTTCAGCATTCGCAACCCCTGATCTTTCACCCCCATGTTTCCCCCTGGTTGGTCCCATCTCTCGGGGCCTGTCTCTGGGGAGGGACCCAGAACTGCAGAGAGAGGATTAAAGATCATTCAAGAGCTGCTAATAAGGGAGGTAAGATTTTAGTACAACACCTGTAACATTACGTAGAAGCACAATTCTTAACACACGGATGTCAGCTTCACAGATATATTGTATGTTCACCATGGCGTGGGCAAAAAGATCATTGGTTAAACAGCTTTTATATAAATGTATGAAAAATTCAAAGAAGTGCTTTACCTTGGACCCAATTTTCATTGCTTTCACTTTCATTCAAACACTGCGAAAGACAAAAGTCCCCGAGATTCCTGTAATTGTTTTGCAAAAGATAACACAGGAAAAGGAGAGGATGTAATCCTCTGAATTTGAACAGCTTGCAGATAAATAGAGAAATTATTCACTTATATTGTGACTGTCAGGAGAATCTCCCTGTGGATGTTATAAAGACAAACGCTTGCCTTGCACTACAGTAATGTTAGACATATACAGTAGATTTCACTACCCTCTGCTCTCTCTGTGGCCTTTGACCCGAGCAGCCTCACCCCCACAGCTGTGTCTGAATGCCATCCCACGCTGTCTCTTCACTGAGTAAAAGTACTCTTTTAACCTAGAGGACTAGTACAAGAATAGTACTTTTCCTAATAAGTTTTATCTCATAAGGTCAAGAAGAAACTATAAAAAATTTATTTTGTTGTTGTGGGTGACTACTAAATGTTCTTACAGGGTTTTGGCCTGTTTCATCATGTATAATTTTATTTAGTTAATAGGTTATGCCAAAGGGCGTGTGACTTTTGAGTAGATAATGATATAATCACTGTCTGCATGTACCGAACAGCTCAATTAAAGTCAGAATAGGGTGTGATCAGTACAAATTTGAGGTGACCAAAGGGAGAGTGAACTTGTGTTTGAACCACAGTAGCCCAGTTCCTCACAGATTATTAGTTTCACTCCCATTTTCCTATTCACTTCCTATAGTTTTCATATCTAAAGTAAAACCACAGCTTTCACTCTGTGGTGTCAGCCCAAAATTCTTCTTTTCATTTTTGCTGTGACATGACATACAACAAGATGAGGTCAGGACACCTCCAATAATGGTCAGCTCTGTGCTTTGTCATTATGTTCTCCCTGTTTATGTGTGTGAGAAATTGTCCCCCGTGTGTTTTATTGCACCCTGTGGTAAGGGCAGTGGATGTGGACAGGCTGCAGTTACGCCTTTTCCTCCGGACTCCTTCCCTGTTCCTTCCACAGCCGCTGTGGTCCAACCCGTTTCCGACCTATGCTGTGTACACACTGATACAGACACACACAGAATAAACACACACACTGGCCAGATGCAATTGCACATGTACACACTTTGCACATGCATGAAGTAACACACACATATTCTTTAAATAAAAAAACACTGTAACACCCTGCCAAGCTGGCATATAGAAAGATCCGACCCTGAGCAAAGTGTGGTTAGAGTAACAATATTTACAAAATGCTGTCAAACCCTTTCCTTCATGCGCACACACTCAAATCGAGTGTGTATTGTATCTTGAAATGAGTCCCAGTTTCCGCAGTATTTCTACAACTGTGTGTGTCATATAAACAGGATAGCTAGAGAGGAAAAGAACAGGGTGGGAAATGACAGAGGCAGGCTGAGATTGGAGGTAAACTGTTCAAACAACTGTAAGAACAAATAATTGTACAATTACTGTATGAGAGTGAATCACCACGTGGAAGCAAGGGCAAATAAACAGATCAAAATGAGAAGAATCCAGACTAAACTGCTTTACCAATGAATTATGGCTGCAACTGTGATGGTGAATGAGATTATATATTAAACATAAACACGTCAGAGTTCAGAAAACCAGCTCTGTGCTGCTACTGCTTATTATTATTATTATGAGGCTTATCTCCTCAAAGTCGGTCTAATCCTTTATTGTGGCATAGTGTGCAGTTACATAACTTGGAACGGCATCAATAAGTCAGAGAGGGAAAAGTTCTCACACACAGAGGAAGACCATAGTAAGCTGGTCGTGGCGTATGAACGGTCGACCTGTAATGCGAACAGGTGCAATGATGAAGTACACTTCAAACACATGGGCTTCCTCTTCAGCTGCTTTTACGAGGGCGGCAAGTGGAGACCTATGGTTTTAGGGTGAACAGTGGTGTATTGTGCCCTGAGCCTGGTGAGAGGCTGATTTCTACTCTCTGGCGGTGACCTTCTTTCCGGACAAAGTGCTCCCCCCACCATGACTCACAAGGTACAGCCTATTACGCAACCAGTGGGAGGAGAGGGGCGAGAAGAGGGGAATGGGGTGAGTGATGGATGATCCATTTTTCTGGATAAAAGGTTTCACAAAGTGGATGACTTCTGCGTGAGAAAGGGACAACACGAGTCCTATTTGCTCAAGGCTGGCCATAGGTCAATTATGCTGTAACTGTCACTGGTGGGGAATGCCATTTGAATGATGGAGAGGAACCGAGAGAGAAACCAAAAGAGGCAGAAACTGCCAGGTGAATATAGCCCCATTAATCTAAAGAGAGAGGGCCGGCATATGGAACAGATTTTATTTGGTGGAATCAGAGTGTGTGAGCACTTCAGGCCCACAGAGCAACATCAATCTTCTCACTACTGAAATCACAGTGTTAATAATGTGTGTACAGTAGGTAATTATAAGGTTAACCTCTGACAGCTTATTTGTGTTTTCTCAGTTTAAGGATGTAAGTTCCCACCTCCATTTGATCTTAAACAAACAAAGGGATAGGCCACAACAAGTGCTCTGTTTACATTGAAAAAGAGGCAGAGAGGTAGAGGAGTAGGGAGCATGTTCCCAGTGTTATGTGGTGGAGACGCCTGCTTGGTGCCAAGTCAACTTCATTTTGAATTAGAAGAAACAATAAAAGATTAAAAGGGTATAAAACGAATGATGAATATCTAAAAGAATGGGTTAATAACACCATAAAACAAACTGAAGCTAAGACATGGAGATAACTTTTTAATGCAGACTCAAAGTGTTTTAACAAGCAAGTGAAAGCAAACATCACGCTCATGAAATAAATGAAAACAAGTCTGAGGAAAAGAGCTGCAGGATGAAAAAGACACAAAGTGCGTAAAAACAGTAAAAGTAATAAAAGACATGAAAGGCAAATGCTTTAACATGCAAGTGATTCTGCTTGTCTGAAAGAGTTTCATCTAAAGCTGCACACAGAGGGGTAGAATACAACAAAAACAAGGTCAGACTATCAGCTGCACACCACATACCCACATAGGCAAAGAGAACAGCCTCTCAGATAGTCCAGGACCCCAGCCAGCCAGGGGGAGTCTCCTCTAATCCTTCCCCACCCCAGACATCCCGTCTCTGGGATTGCACGCCACACGATGCCCCCTCAGGTGGATCTAAATGAGATCTGGCAAAGCCGGGATCAGTGGAGTTTTCCATCCATGGAGACTTTTTACATGAGAGATTTAGTCTAAACCCTGGGAGAAGTCACATATTCACCCTTAAAATGCCCTGTAGTGTGCAGCATATCCAGTGACATCCTTAAAACATTACTAGAGAAAAGGTTATGTGTTTGACTGACAATGCACTGAGCAGTAGGAAGTCTTGGAGAGAAATAGGGGTCAGCATCAGCATGGTGATTGGGCCAGAGGTGGGTGCTGTCGTAACTGGTAGAGATTCCCAGAGGGGGAATAAAAGCTGGGATCAGGGTTTGAGAGGGTGTCAGTCAGCCAGTGTAACTGATAGGAGACAGCCGCTGTCATGAGAGGTGTCACCAGGTCCTCCACTCTGCCACTCTCCTCCTCACAGAGAGAGGGGGGAGGAGGGTCATGAAACGGGGAGCGGGCAGGGTGAAATGAGAGGGGTCAGGGAGTCAGAGGGACGACAGGTGATGAATGCAGAGATTTAAAGGAGGCACCAGGCAGGCCCTGACACCTTCACTGCAAATACCAGCCCTGGCCTGTCCTGTTCCTGCTCTCTGACACTGCGATTCACACAGGACCAGACAGGGTTAAAGTATTAAGTAACCTTGTTGTGCGGCTTGAATGATGACGAATGATGATTATCTGCCATGCATGTTTTTTCCCATCTGCACTCAATAACTTCAAATCAATACCACTGGCAGAGATTAGTGTGAAAGTAGCTTAAGACAGAGAGTATCTGTAGTTTCCACCTGTGCTGAATAACTTTTAACCAATAACCCTGGAGAGCCAAGTATTAAACCTAACTTCAAACAGAAACAAACAGTTTTCAGCAGTGCATTTTACCGCATAGTTGTGTTGTTCAGACACAGAATCCAACCACAAAATGTGTGGCTATAAAACATCAGTCTGCACCTGACAAATGTCTTAAATAAAGGCCAGGATGATGAATCAAACTGCCAGTACCTGATGATTAACCTGGCAGGCAGCTAGAAGTCCAATATCTGCCTGACTGCAGAGTGCAGTTATTCTTAGCACACTTCAATTATGTGAAAACTCAACATCTGACAAAATATGGGCTGTAATACCCTAAATCACAATGATTTTAAAGCTTCAGACATTTAAAAGTGACTCAGCTTTGTCTCATCGTGTTAGTATGTCAACAACAGTAGAATCAGAATCAGAATCAGAAACTGTTTATTGCCAAGTAACGTGGTCTGATGGTGCTTTAACATATAATCTGACAGACAGCAAACATGTAAAAATATAAAAGTACATTTTTGAAATTGAAAAAGTTGAGTATGTAGGTATGCTGTGCTGCAACAGCAAAGATCCTCTTGAGGAAATGCCTTTATTTTGTCTCTTTTTTCTGTCTGTCTTACAGATGGGAAGCTTATAGTGACAAGTATGCGCGTTGCTGCAGGCCATCTGGCAAAACAATAAAGTGTTGCACTCATGCAGGCATGATGGTTGTCTACTTTTCGGCCATTGATTTAATCTGAACCTTCTTCTCATTTACAATTTATTAGCAATCTTGTAAGTTTGGCCATTTATGGGTTTTGTTCCCATCACTGTGTTCTGTGAGAAGACAGATAACAAATTCAGCACCAGTCCATCTACTGGCTCTTCCTTCCCATGCAGGTTATATCCCTGAGGGGAAGTCTAGCAGCTGCAGGATTTGTTGTAACTATTCCACCTTGCATGATATTTATTTATAAAGATGTAATTATGAGTCAGTGAATGGAGCAAAATATCTAACTACTGAACACAAAACTCAGTCTATATTCCAAAGCAACCCCACTCTAGTATCTAGGAAAGCATTCCAAAACACTAGAAATAATGTGGGTCATCAGTTTACATTGGATCTTATCCTGAAATAAATGGGTTGAAAACATTTAGGCCACTCATTTGGTTGCAGAATACTGTGGCATGGCAATTAAACAGCACAACAAACTCCCAATATCTCCAGGCTAGGATGTTGAGATTTTAATAGCAACCGGTCTAAATTGACCTGTCAGTGAATGAACCCCTTGCTCTCACGTGATTCCTAAAATAGCTTGCGTGAAAGCAGGGTCTGTTGTGGAGAGCTGTCACTGACCCTTTAGGCAGGAGAAGATGTGTTCACCCTGACTGCCTGACTGCCTTCCTAGTGACTGTAGCTTGCACAAAGATAAAGCATGTCAGATGCAATTGCCATAGACACGCAGCGCCCATGACATCATTCCGTGCGCAAGTGACCGCTAAGCAGTGTGAAGAACGAGAGCAAAGGAGAGGAACGTGTGGAAGAGTACACAAACCCTGCACCCTATGCATGCTTTGAGCACACAGAGCAAAGCCAATATGGGCGATGATGTCAACCACTTTCCCATAGAGGGACTATGGGAAAAACTGGGGTGCAGCAAGCAGTAGCCCCCTTTTAACATCTTCAGGGCAGAATGGCACATTAATGATCACTTCATGGGTCACATCCTTAAAACTGACATATGTTCATTGAAGAGATACTGTGCATAATGAGGGAATATTCCTATTGATTGATTGATTTCATTCATGGATTATCAGGCACTGAAAAAAACAACAAATCCAACGGATAACATGTGAGAATACTTATTTCCAACACCATCCCAAGATGTTAGAGGACAAAGAAAACAGAGAGAAACACACACAAAGACATTCAGCATGAAAACTAAACACCACAATCCTGAAATCCAAAAGCATATTACTCGAGGCACTTTACATGAATGTACACTGGCCCTAGCATTATAGCTATGCTGAGTATGGACCACTGTTATCTGAGAACACAAGTATTTAGGAGCATATATATTACACATATGATGAAGTTTCTGTTGTTCTACTCTACAGAATAATATAATTTAGGTTTCAAATGAATATTGTCTGAGGTCTGTGATGTTGGCCAAAATGCATATAGGTTTTATTAACAAACTGAACAAGGAGCAAATGTGCAGCAACTATTACATAGTTGAATACATATTATAACACAATACAGGGATCCTATTGCAGAAATAACAAAATAGAAGGCAAAATCATGTTCAAAGCCGCTTTGCAGGGCTCCAGAAGTCTTTCTTTGAAATGGGTTTGCAGGGGTTGCCCTCTGTTGGTGATTATGAATATTACATACCATCTGCACTGAAGACCACATACTGTCACAGCTGAATTGTGTGACTATCCTGTTTATACATTTTGGCCAACCTACAGATACCATACACTCATTTAATAAACAGATTAACAAAATTGTTACGCAAAGGTAAGGTTCTGCATAAGGCTCGAGCCAGACGTGTGTCAGTGTTAGGAAATCTTTCTTTTCTTGAATTAAATTTGAAAATACAGTATGTCCCTGGACTAGCACCATTTGTTACACCAAACAACACAATTAAATTAAGTAATTACATTATCTAGCATGGTTATCAATGCAATATTTTTGGAATTATGCTGTTTTTAATTAATGTGTCCCTATTGTCTTGCATTGCTTGTGCTATTTTAAATTCCCAGAGCAGCATTAATAAATTAAGTACAACCACAAAGCTACATTTCTGCATTTATTTGGGACTACTTGTGTCAAAATGCAAGGTAAAATAAGCAGTAATCTATATTCTGGTACATTAATGTGTACAGTTGTGTACTTTAGTGTGTAAAAGTAACACATATTCTAACTTGAATGTTCAGTACACTACAATAGGGGTCTATTGTACAAGCCTGCGTTTCAGAGTTCTTTAACCAACTCATTATTGTATCGTATGCTTATCTTTAATCATTCCTTTGATCTGAACCTCACAGACTGCAGAGTTTGGCATGACAGACATATTTAGATGTCATGCCATGTTGAAATCGACAAGAAAATCATCCCATGAATCTTAGAGGCACTGATGCTGCCATGTGCACTCTGTCTCACTGCACCAATGTGTTCTTCCGCGCGATATCATTCATAATCGGTTTATTTTTGGTGATGAAACTATAACGCATGGTTAGCAAAACAATGCTTCAAGCCCGCATCCTATTAATCATTATTTTTTACAAATACGACATTTATTACAATTTTACACGCATGTTTTCTCATAATAACTATGTGCGGAACTAGTTTCTTTCCCAAATTAGTTCCACCCATCTCGCCATTTTATGTTCCATAGCTGCTTTGTTGTCAACAGAAAACCAGCTTGAGACATCAAATAGCAGATTAAATGCGAGTCAAAAGTTAGGTAACGAGGTTAGTTGATAATTATTAAGTTAGATATCAGTTATATACCAACCACTGCAAGATCTTCATCTAGCTCTCTACGAGGTACGGAGAATCAAAGATTAAGTTAGCTACTTAGCTTGCCTGGCAACGTGTTTGCTGGCCACAGTCTACAAAGACGACTGCTCGTCGCACATTTTTCTCTGAAATTGTTATCTGCCAGAAGACACATTGACGACCACCGTGCAGGACACGAAGACTGAGGAGATGGCGACCTCAGTGGGAAACGTGGCTGACAGCACAGGTTGGTTGCTTCTATTTAACTAGCAAACGTTAGATGGCAAGTAACGTTAATGTAGGAAGCAGAGAAGACGACCCTATCTGGTGTTACAGCGTTTGATGCGATTGAACTGGTGGCTAGCAAGTAGCTAGCTAATATTCATTAAAATGAGTTAAGCAAGTGTACTAGGCTTTCAGCAATACAACATTGCGTCACATAGCTGAACGTAATGGCATTTGTAGTAAAGTAGGCCCAGTTTATGCCTCCCCTGCCATATCGCCTCAGTCTCTGGCGAAGGCTAACGTTAATGGCAACCTAAGTTAGCATAAATTGTGGCGGTTTGTAACCAATAACTCTCTTTTAAATGGTCCACGAGTGTCAATTTGACGACTACTAAGTGTACGAACGTTGTATTTACGTTAAACTGTGAACTTATCACAGGCGAGTAACGTTTGCGTCAAGGGTTTTGCCCAAAATGGTTTGCATTATAGCTAGCCAAGTTAGCTACCGTGTAACGTTAGCCCAAACGACATCAAGACGCCGTTGTATTTTGCTAACCAGAGAAAAATGTCTTCCTCTGCTTAAAACAACACCACCTTTTGATTCTGATAACTGTTAACAGCTACTACTCGTCATGGCCACTGACACAACGAGGGCCCTGTAGCATCCTGCTGCTAAAACTGGCTGTGTAGACATCACTGTTTTGCGCAGATGTCCAAGGTTAAAGACTGCTTTTTTTCCTGCGGACATTGCTTTCGAGTTTATTCTAAACGTGATCAGAGGAACTGATGTCTGAATGTGGTCATTAACAGCATTTCATCTGGCTGTCACTGGGTGCTTTATGATATTGAAGCTATCCGTCCTTCTTGCATACAAGCGTTATTACGTAATAGTCATGGATGGACCTGATCTACTGCGATCTTAGTGCATGCTAGTTATGGCATCAATTTGCAGGTGGGTGGTGATCAAACTGTAAGCCAGTTGGAATGCCCTCAAACTATTAGACTTCCCGCCCACCCTGCTGTACACCTATAACCATGCCATGCATGATGTGTCTTTGGCTTCATGTTGTTTATGCCACACCCTGCTGTAACTGACCTCAAGTGACACTGTAGGTCCTCCTGAAATGACTGTTGACACAATATGGGAAAGAGAATAATAAATATAATATCATAACAGTACAGCAAAGGTAATTTAATAATGAAAACCAGAAACATTCTGTACAAGAGAGATGGCTTATGATAAAAAAAACCCATACAAAATGAAGACAAAATCATTATTTACAGCCCCACATATCTGCTGTTTTAAGGCTGTGTGTTATTGAAGCGTGACATGACAGCTGTACTGTGAAGCTTGTGATTTATCTTTTTAATGTGTGAAATCCAAAGTGTATCATCCCCACCCTGTGTTTTTTGTTTTTTCATCTCATGCATTAATTTTGTTTCCAAATTTGGTATTACTTTTTGACACTTTGTGGGTGGAAACCCTGGTTTACTTTTATGTGTAAGTAGTATCTCACTAAATTTGTTTTACCGATTGACAAGATGAAACTGTGTGCCAGGAACGCATAGTGCTAAGTTAATCAGCCTTAACAAACGTCTTTCAGCTAAGTGGTATTGTTTGAAATCATTCTCACACTAAAACATTTACAAATAAAGCATAATTGAGTGTATGGAAGATTGCATTTTCTTGTCTTTTAAATAGAACAGCAGTCAATTTAAACATGTTATTGTCAGTCTTCTGCAGTTATGTGAGCAATGCAATTCATAGACAACCTTGCATTTTGCATAAAAAAAGTAATTAGCTTAATTGAAAAGATTTTTTTTTTAATCCAATTGTGACCCCAAGAATTGAAATTGGAATGTAAAATTCACAAATATTTGTCATGATTGCAACACTTGATCTCAGATCTCAATGCTCCCTTTATTTTGTCTGCTGCCTTGTTTTCTGTTGAGTTCAAATTGTTAGCCACTATTCATCATGGGCAGCATTAGCTTCATCTCTTTATTTTTTGTTTTCATTTGTCTGCTTTAATTTCTTCCATCACCTCTAACATGTTGTTTCCCCCCCTCCTTGGGCTGTGTTGGTGCTCCAGAACCGACAAAACGTATGCTTTCCTTCCAAGGGTTGGCTGAGCTGGCGCACCGAGAATATCAGTCAGGGGATTTTGAGGCAGCTGAGCGCCACTGCATGCAGCTGTGGAGACAGGAGCCTGATAACACAGGCGTGCTGCTGCTCCTGTCCTCCATCCACTTCCAGTGCCGAAGGCTCGACAGGTGAGGTGTGGGGGGGCTGACTCAACGCACACTGAACATGTGGCGTGGAAGTGGCAGAGAATAATGGGGCTTCTGTGACTTTCAGTGCACACAGCTGGTCTGGGGAGTCAAATGCAACAACTCAATGGTCTTCTGGAAACCCTGTTGCTCGGTTTATAATCGCACTCTGTCTCCTCGTGATTCTAACACTGTTTCGGTGGTGGCCATACCCTTGCTTTGCAGGTGCCATGGTGAAGGTTTCGGGTCTTGCGAGTTACAGGTTTAAACGTTTGATCTTGTTTACTCTTCTCTATTTCTTCAATGTGCCCATTGCCATAGTATCAGTGTACCCCAAAGTCATTTGAATTTAGTGTGTTGTCATACTACTGTCAAATGAAGCAATAAACAATCAGGCTGAAAATATGCACACAAGTGCTGAAATTATGAGTTTACCAAATAATGACAGTTTGGTTAGTGATCTTTCATTGTTTATTAAGTAAAAATTCAACAGTAGCTAGTCAAAGCATGTGCACTCTGACGATCAAAGCCAATATGGTGCATATTCTTGGTCGTAGATGTACCACTTATCTGTACACACACAGCCTCATTTGGAGTATACTACCAGCATGATAAGTACCTTGCATAATGGACACTTAAATGATGGATCCTCTATGTTTTGAAGTTGGTGAAATGTCTGTTTACTATGTCATGTGTTTAAGTTTTCAACATTTTAAGAATATTAATTTTGGTCTGCTGTTTAAATATTTAACCATATGCCTTAAAACAAGTCCCTCCTTTTCACCACTTTCACCTTGCTGCTGCCTCCACACAATGCATCGAGCCAGCCACCTCCTGCAGACTTTTGACCATTCTGTACCCATTCTGGCCCTACAGATCTGCTCACTTCAGCACCTTGGCCATCAAACAGAATCCAATGTTGGCTGAGGCCTACTCCAACCTGGGAAACGTGTACAAGGAACGTGGGCAACTGCAGGAGGCCATAGAGCATTATCGCCATGCTCTGAGACTGAAGCCAGATTTTATTGATGGATACATCAACTTGGCAGCAGCTCTGGTGGCCGCAGGGGACATGGAAGGAGCAGTGCAGGCTTATGTGTCTGCATTACAGTATAACCCTGTAAGTGTCATGTCTCATGTTGAAATCCTTTTAAGAGTAACTTAACGCCAGAATGAAAAGCAGCACTTATTGTCCTTTCTGGTTGAAAGTCTCAAGCCTGTTTCAACTCTGACCAAACCTAGGATCACTGATAGGTGTGGTCAGAAATGTGCTCTGTGGCACCTGTAACCACACCCAACAGTGATGTCACAGGGCCCTGGAGTACTCCTGCTCTTAACTGCAGCAAGGTGAACAGTTAAACCACTGGAGGTCAGCAAAGACAAGATCTTAGGGAGTGTTAAGTTATTCTTGAAATTGACAGCAAACTCTGCTAATAAGGCAAACATATGTGGAGTCAACACATTGATCTGCTGTATCAGTAAAATTAAAGTGTTTTTTGTTTTGTTTTTTTGCCCTAGGATCTTTACTGTGTGCGCAGTGACTTGGGCAACTTGCTTAAAGCCCTTGGGCGTTTGGAAGAGGCTAAGGTATGTTACAGAGGGTCGACATTTGTATAGATGTGTTGTTTGTATTTTTGTTGTAGATTTTTTTATTTTTTATTTTTTTTTGTCCATACATTTTTGTTTTTAGTGTCGCCCCACTAAGGCCATAGATGTCCGCCCCCCCCCCATTGACATTTTTAAGCCAAATCAAGTCCTTTCCCTTCAACCCCCTCGGCCAAGTGAAGGACAGGAAATGGTAGCTTTTTCAAATTTTTCAGAGTTCCAGTGAGCTTCTCAACTTCCCTAACTTACTAAACACCTTTGGAAGTATTGGACTGCAATGTGGCCACCAACTATTCTTTATTTTTATTTATTTTTTTAAATCATAGCGCACAAATTTTCTGTTGAGTACTTTTTAGGACAGCTTCATGTTTCTTGTTTTTCAGTATAGTACACTTCACTCTTAGTCCCAATGTCCTTTGCTTTATCCCGACCTTTTACCAGAGGTCAGCCCCTCTCCTTTCAGGAAGAAAGGCTGAAGTTTTTAAATCAAAACAGATGATCTGTATTGTCATTTTTGAACCTTGGCCCATGCATTTTCATATAGTTGCTTTTGGAGGGAAAATGCTGGCTCGGTCTTTGAAGAATATATGAACTGAATCTAGTTTATCTTTGCAGTGCAAAAGATAAGATGGTTTCTAACCTAAACACTATACTCCAATATTGTTTACCAAGTGCCCAATTACAAGCTTTTGGTCACTTGGTTTTCTGTCAGTACAGTTGCTGCCAGTGTGGGTTTTATTTCCAAGTGTTGCACTTCCATTTGCCATTTTAATACTTGTGTCTATATTGTGGGGGGGCTCCCTGGGTTGGGTCAAATCTGAACATTTGGAGTTGTCCCACTGGTTACAGGCCATCTTATTTCGTGCTAGAGGGGGGTAAAGGAGTGGGGAGGAGCATCATGGAGTCACAAGCTCCCCTGCTCTGTCGCTCCACCCCCCCGCGCGCTTGCTGAGGATTGGTGGAGTGTGCGCGCTCAGAGCTGTCTTCCTGACCAGTCAGCTATGGACAGTCACTGCTGAAGCACATCCCTACAGTGCTTCTCATGCACGCATGCATTAGCTTTTCTTTTGACATTGGTTGACAATGAAAAATGAACCCAGTTGGTTATCTATTCTGATATCCACTGCTATCGAATTGCATGTTTAACTGTGTGGGTTTAAGAGGGCTCATTCCCAAGTACCTTAAAATGGTCCAAGTGGCATCAGGCAGACAGCTCAAAATCTGTACTCCACCACCTGCGTCAGCTGCTGGGTTAGAAAGACAGAAGCACGCGCAGCAACAGCGATGACCTCTTTATTTCAGAGCTGTGGAGGCTTCTAAATACAAATGATTACACCGCAGACTTTTCTCCCTACCCCATTGGCCAGGATTCAAGAAAGCAGGCCCGGATAAAGAAATCAAAGTTTTAAAAATATTTCATGGAAATGCAAAAAGAATAAGAAAAGCAATGATTAATACTTCTTCCCTTTTCCTTCAAATATGTAATATTATTCCCAAAGAAATGGGATCAGTTCATTTGGGCAAGATCAAGCCAGTAACTGCCCTCCTGTAGAAAAGTAAATTGAAGCTTGAAGACTATATTTCGCTGATAAACTGAACACATCAAAGCCTTTCTTCCCTCCCAGTTACCCTTCAAGCATTTCTTTTGATTTCTTTGAAATGAAACATTCATTGCATGAATGAAAACTAAGAATAGTGTGTTTTTATGTTTGATGTGATTTGGAAGAACCAATTTTATTTCCATATTTAAAAAAGAATGTATTGTTTGAAAACTTTTACTAACGGTCTTGTTTTCTTATTTTGTCTCTTTTGGTTTTTCCGCAACTGATATTGTTATTTAGAAGGTTTCAGGTGGGTGACACTATTCCTGCGTAGGTGCCTGGCGGAAAGGAACACTAGGGCAGCCTCAGTCCTCTCCTCTTCTTCCAGCCAGCTGCGGCCACCACTCTGACAAAGTCCAAAAATATGGTAACGGGTTTGTAACTGCCAACAAAAGAAAAACCACCTCACTTCATGCTTGAGCTCCTTTGTCTTGTGGCTTCCTTTTGAAGAGCAAAAGAAAAAAAGTAACTAATCAAATCACAGTAAGCATTTCTTAAAATATGCTATACTAATTACCCAATTCTGTATTAAGTAAAAAGAAACTTGGATTTGGAAGCAATAATGGTGAAAAACAAGTAAGAACCCTCTAACTCTTACATGCTGTTTATTTTTCCTATTTTGTTTTGTTTTTCCTTCTTTATTTTGGAGTTGCAGCGTTCTGATGATGATGCAGATAGTGCGCTGTGAGTCTGCAGTAGCGCAGGGGCTGCGCAGCGATACCTTCCAGGCAACCAAAAAGGCGGAAAGCGCAAGCATGCGACCCCCACCCCCCTCACTCCCTTTGGCCTGTTTGTTGCGGACCTCTCCCCACTCACAACCAGCCTCGCTCCCAAATGCCCCAAAATCTCAGACATACTTGGCCTTTGAAAAAAAAAATTTTTTCCATGAAAGTAAATCCTAATTCAATGACAAATGGCTGTTTATTGTTTATTGGCTGTTTATTTCCAAATGACCCATGTCTTAACATCACAGTGTAGCCACTGGTGGATCCCTCAATCCCCCCTTTATTCTGAGATACTTAATGGGTGCTGAGTGTGTGCCAGTCTGGTGTTGCAGGTGTTTTGCCAGGGGTTGTTGGTCTGCAGCTGTCTTACCTGGCCATTCAGCGAGCGCAGCAGCGAAGTAATGACCTTTGCCTGGAGCAAGGTCACGCAAGCAGCATATCGTGAATGTGGTGGTGGCGGCAATAGTCACGCACCACGCGCTCGCGTTTGTTGCGCATGCATTACAGGGACCATCACTTGCATGAACTGTCAAGCATCCTAGGTTGTGCAATATCATGCCCACTTAAAATCTACAGCATTCATGCAGATAATTGGGATATTTTAAATATTATTATTATTATTATTATTATTATTATTATTATTATTATATTTACTACTTGGGGTTGTAACTAATCAGTGTTGATATTATTAGAAGGTAGCAGCAGACTGTACCTGATGTGGGGACCACTACATGTCATGAGAATGTGGTCATAACTGAAGGATGAGGGCCTTCGTGTGGGTGTTGGTTGGATCTGCGCAGCGTAGGAAAAAGCAATGCAGCTTAGCGCGGCAGACTTGCGCACACAAGCCCATGCTGCAGACTCACTTTTTGCCATGATGGAGAATAGTCACTAATTTTGCTTTCTCTGCCCTTTTTGTTTTTTCTTACTTTTATTCTCAATCTTCTATTTGTTTTTATTTTACAATCCCTTACCCTCCCTTCTACATACTATACCTCTCCCATTCTACCTCTTCTCCTCCTTTCCTGTGGTTTTTCATTGTAAACCCATTGAAGGCTTGTTACCTGAAAGCCATTGAGACTCAGCCCAACTTTGCAGTGGCGTGGAGCAACCTGGGCTGTGTGTTCAATGCCCAGGGAGAGATATGGCTGGCCATACATCATTTTGAAAAGGTCAGTTGCATAACTTTTGTAAGTCCTACTACTTTTTGTCTTGGTATATTTTTGTGTTGTGGCATTTTTTTAAGCTTTGTTTCAATTTTTAGGCCGTGACTCTGGACCCAAATTTCCTAGACGCATACATCAATTTAGGAAACGTTTTGAAGGAAGCCCGCATCTTTGACAGGTGAGTCCAAACCGTGACATAGTAGACATTATGATGCTCCCTTTATCCATTCATGTCTAATCTTTTGTCTTTGAAAGCACCACCCTACCACACCCCATGTGGAATTTTGAATGAGTCAAGAACTTGTTTGTCTGTGTTGATCTTGTAGCTATGTTTTTGCATATCATTGTTTAGGCAGGGCAGATTTGCTGCACCTACAGAACTGCCATCATGGCCAGGGCTGTAACGCAACTGCTAAAATAGTGGTTTTATTTTCAGCCATACATTTGTAACAGTATACAATGTGCTCCAATAGTTAATTTGTGTAATATGTGTTTTGCAATTACAGTGGTTAGTGCCCCTAATGGCTTTTAAAAGATATTTTATAAAGACAAAAACTACAATTTCAAATTTCAGCAAAATATTGATCTCGATAATAACCCGCACTGTATCTTCCTTATCTAATGTCTCTAGAGCTGTGGCTGGATACCTAAGAGCCCTGAGCCTTAGCCCCAACCATGCGGTTGTCCATGGAAACCTGGCCTGCGTCTACTACGAGCAGGGCCTCATTGACCTGGCTATTGACACCTACCGTCGTGCTATTGAATTGCAGCCCCACTTCCCTGATGCCTACTGCAATTTGGCAAATGCCCTGAAGGAGAAAGGCAATGTAAGGCAAAACTTTGTGCCCCCTGTCTAGACAATGTTAGATACCAAAATCTTGACTATTTTAGGTCTCTTTAAGCCAGTAAGCTTTTGCTGAATTTAACTTTTAAAATTCCAATATCTTTCCCAGGTGTCTGAAGCAGAAGAGTGCTACAACACGGCCTTGCGTTTGTGTCCAACCCATGCAGACTCCCTTAACAACTTGGCCAACATCAAGCGTGAGCAGGGCAACATTGAGGATGCAGTTCAGCTCTATAGGAAAGCACTAGAAGTGAGTTAGGAGTTAACTTTTTCTGTTCTTGATATTTCTGGTATGAATAGGCCTATTTAACAAGGCCATGTTGATTGCCTACATGTAAGCATGGTATTCTTGTACAGTTCTTCTTAGTAACCCTTTCTGTTTTTCATCAGGTGTTCCCAGAGTTTGCAGCAGCTCACTCTAACCTGGCCAGTGTCCTGCAGCAGCAGGGAAAACTCCAGGAGGCCCTCATGCACTACAAGGAGGCCATCAGGTTTGTAAATCTTTACTATAGTTATCTGCTGACTTTGTATCAATGTGGTGTTATTCTACAATAGTTACACCTCATCATATTGATGCCACGTCACTCTGCTCAGAAATTCCATGCATTGGTGAACATCCCTCACGTTCTATACAGTTTAACCTGGTGGTTTATTTTTTTACATGTGCAGTCTTTTCTAAAAAAAAATAAATAAATAAAATGGTGGTAAATGGTCATAAATCAGCTGACACTAGGTAGTAGACATAACAGTCGATGTTATGTTTTCCTGTTTGATTTTAGAATCAGCCCCACATTTGCTGATGCTTACTCAAACATGGGCAACACACTGAAGGAAATGCAAGATGTACAGGGAGCGCTGCAATGTTACACCCGTGCCATCCAGATCAACCCTGCTTTTGCTGATGCCCACAGCAATTTGGCCTCAATCCACAAGGTAGGAATAGTTCTTAATTTATTCCCTTATTTCTTGCCAGCTGTAATGACCCAACAGCTCAAACAGCAATGAAATTGCAATAATCTTGTCACAATAACATCCAAATTATATTTGTGCCTCTAAACAGTTGGAATTAGTCAATAACGGTGTATTGACTAATGGGTTCATGCTAGTAAAAATGTTCATTTAGGATTGTACTTTTATTATTTCTGTGTCAGGCAAACGATAATGGACTTGAACATTGCAATATTACTTTCTTCAAAGTACATGTTTTGGTTGCTTTGAGGAGTTGCATGCAGATAATGCACACGCTTAGTTGTGCATTACCACCTGTTTATGTGCACTAGAGTGCATTGCTGTTTTTGCAACTTAATGCATTTTTGATTATGTATTCTAATGTTTTCCTAACTATTAGGATTCTGGAAACATCCCAGAGGCCATTGCATCTTACCGCACAGCCTTGAAACTCAAGCCGGACTTCCCTGATGCTTACTGCAACTTGGCACATTGCCTGCAGGTTCTTATGTGCTCATATCTTTGTCAGATATTTACAGTATATTCAGTAGGTTCTTTATTTTGCTCCTATTGAATTAGAAGTGAATTTTCTAAACCCTCTTATTCCTGTCACTCTTCCAGATTGTGTGTGACTGGACAGATTACGATGAGCGGATGAAGAAGCTTGTGAGCATTGTGGCCGACCAGCTGGATAAGAACCGCTTGCCTTCAGTGCACCCACATCACAGCATGCTGTATCCGCTCTCCCACGGCTTCCGCAAGGCCATTGCTGAGCGCCATGGAAACCTTTGCCTGGACAAGGTACACGCACTGATCAAAGCAAGTAAACTTTAATTCATTTTTGGGGGGGATGGAAGGTGGCTGGTGATGACAGTGGCTGTCTGCAGGGATATGGGGAAGGTAAGGGATGGGCAAGATACTGGATATATTTTAGAGGTAAAAGCAGGTGGTGAATGGGTTGCTTGCAGGGATGAGGGTATGGTATGAGGTTGGACATGAGTTTAGATGAATCGGTGGTTGTTTTTAGTGGTTCAGTATTAGCCGGCCATTGCTACTTTGTGTGTGTATGTAACCCAGTCAAACTATAATTGGCTCTCCTGCTGTAGTTGTATTCTTACACTATTGCTTATTAAACAGATCAATGCACTGCACAAACCTGCTTTTGAGCACCCGAAAGATCTGAAGGCCAGCAGTGGACGTCTGCGTGTTGGCTACGTAAGCTCTGACTTTGGCAACCACCCCACTTCACACCTGATGCAGTCCATTCCTGGAATGCACAATCCTGAGAAATTTGAGGTTGGTGGTCTGTATTGTAATTTTAATTTTAGAAATTACAAACTTGTGTATACAGTACTTGTTACATGTTACAATTTGTGGTCTTGCCAGTAAATGATGCAAGGGGGTGATTGAAATTGTTGTTAACGTACGTAAAAATTTGTTTGCTTATTTTTCAAGGTGTTCTGCTATGCGCTCAGCCCTGATGATAGTACCAACTTCCGAGTGAAAGTGGTAGCAGAGGCTCATCATTTCACAGACCTCTCACAGGTAACTGTTATGACCTGGACTTGCTTCTTCATCAGTATTTGTATATGTATTTAAGGATGTGAATTTTTAACTGACTGTTGTTGTTGTATGTGATGTCAAAAACAAACCATTTTTACTGAAACTCGTACCTCTCTCTTTCAGATTCCTTGCAATGGCAAGGCAGCCGATCGTATTCACCAGGATGGAGTCCACATTCTGGTCAACATGAACGGATACACAAAGGGGGCCCGAAATGAGCTGTTTGCCCTCCGCCCTGCTCCCATTCAGGTGAGCACTGCATATGATTTCTGACAGAGTTGTAAACTGTAGATAAATGTCACCAATGCAAATGCATAACTGCACCTTCAGTCATATTAATCTGATCTCTGTTCATGGGAGTCGACAAAACACTGTTGGCATCGAAGAATTCACAAATAATTAGTTGTTTCTTCCCGTTCAACAGACTATGTGGCTGGGTTACCCTGGAACCAGTGGAGCTCCCTTCATGGACTACATCGTCTCTGACAAGGAGACGTCACCTATCGAAGTAGCTGAGCAGTATTCTGAGAAACTGGCCTACATGCCCAATACTTTCTTCATTGGAGACCACGCCAACATGTTCCCTCACCTCAAGGTTTGTCCATCCTTACATTGCTACTGTTTGTTTCTGTGAGTGTCTTGTTAAAAAAATAGCAAAATAAAACACAATATCTAATATAATCAGGGTGTTAAACATTTGTGTTCTTTTTTTAACCCACAGAAAAAGGCAGTGATTGATTTCAAGTCTAATGGACACATCTTTGACAACCGCATTGTTCTTAATGGTATTGATCTGAAGGCCTTCTTAGACAGTCTGCCAGATGTGAAGGTGATAAAGGTGAGTTGGGAGAATTTCCAGAACCTTGTAAGTCGTTGTTTTGTGTATTATTGACAAACCAGTGAGTTTAGTGTGAGTGGGGCACTATAGTTCAGTTTTGGACCTGTAGATGGCTTTTTTTTCTTTTTTTTCTTTTTTTTTTCCTATTTGTTTATATATATATATTGTTGACTTTGAGTCACAATGACACAGCAGAACAAAACAATGAGTTTTCTATTGTAAAATCATAAAAATGTTGTATGAACCATGCAGTCAAAATATATTTATTTAAAATAAATATATTCAAGCATTTAAATTTCAAATTGTTCCCTGTTACTAGATGAAATGTGACAACAACCAGGATGCTGCCGGTGACACAAATGGAGCTCTGTCCATGCCTGTAATCCCCATGAACACTGCAGCTGAAGCTATCATCAACATGATCAACCAAGGCCAGATCCAGGTCACAATCAATGGCTTCACCGTCAGCAATGGCCTGGCCACCACACAGGTATGTCTAACGTGGACACCCTTAAAAAACAACATTTACAAATGCTGAAACAAGGCAAGAGCAGCAATTTAATTTAGCTTGCTGCTTTTCCAGATCTTTTCAGCAGATGGGGTTGTAGTCTCTGAGACTGTGTCTTTACAGGTATGGTGTCTTCATGAAAGTAAGGTGGAAGCACAGAACTGTTGGTGAGGGAAAGGGTGGCACTATGGATTGGCTGCAGAATTACTGATACTGTCTTGGCTTTCCAAACTGCATATTCTCACCAGTAGACTCAGTACCATCAAGTGGTTCAAACAGTCAAGACCTGTCACACTCTCTGGATGAAAGCATTGAGGCCACTCCACCTCTAAGCAACACTGTTTTGTCCCCAACTTTAGATCAACAACAAAGCTGCCACTGGAGAGGAGGTGCCACGCACAATTGTTGTGACAACCCGCTCCCAGTATGGTCTCCCAGAGGACTCCATTGTCTACTGCAACTTCAACCAGCTCTACAAGATTGACCCCCCTACTCTTCAGATGTGGGCCAATGTAAGTTAGACACACTTGGTTATAACAACTGGTTTTGAGTGTTCCTTCAACTCTGCACTTGAATGCTTAAGTCCTTAAGGTTAGCCATACATTTTAAAACTCACCTCTCCCTGCAGATCCTGAAGCGTGTGCCCAACAGTGTGCTGTGGCTTCTTCGTTTCCCTGCTGTTGGCGAGCCCAACATCCAGCAGTACGCTCAGAACATGGGTCTGCCTGGCTCTCGCATTATCTTCTCGCCTGTGGCTCCCAAGGAGGAGCATGTGAGAAGGGGCCAGCTGGCTGATGTGTGCCTCGATACTCCTCTATGCAATGGTCACACCACAGGCATGGATGTTCTCTGGGCTGGAACACCCATGGTCACCATGCCAGGTGAGGACACTAGGGTATTAAGGGACAGACTTAAAACCCTTGGTTACTAATTGAATAAAAATGTTATAGTTGTTCCAACTATGATACTCAGAAAATACAACCATTTTACAAATGAAATTGTCTGTTTTCTTATGGTAAAATAACTAGTATCTGTAGAGCAAATTTCAAGTGAAGGCTGCTTTTTAATTGTGAAACTTCTTTGTAAAGGTGAGACCCTTGCCTCCCGTGTGGCTGCCTCGCAACTCAACTGTCTGGGCTGCCCTGAGCTAATAGCCCAGAGTCGCCAGGACTATGAAGACATAGCAGTCAAACTGGGCTCTGACATGGAATAGTAAGTAGAATTTGATCTGACTTCTTTCGAAAAACATTGTTGTTAAATTGTGACGTCTGACCATTTTCTTTGTCTCTTCCAGCCTGAAGATGGTCAGAGCACGTGTTTGGAAGCAGCGAATATGCAGCCCTCTTTTCAACACCAAGCAGTATACAATGGACCTGGAGAGGCTCTACCTGCAGATGTGGGAGCACCATAGCAATGGCAAGAAGCCAGAACACATGGTCCAGACAGTAGAGGCCAGTGAGAATGCCTGAGCTGGAAGCACGCTGATTTATTTTTCCTTACACCCCAACCGTGTCCCACCATCTTTTTTTTTTTCTGTTTTTTTGTTAACCATTATCAGCTTGGAATGGTTTCCACTCCGGCCCTCTCCCTGAATGATTGTTTCCATCTCTCTCATTTACCATTATTGGGACTCTTTATTTGGAGGAGCCTACAGATGTCCACATTTGCCCCCACCCCCATCACATCCGTCGTTGCATCACACATCTGCATTTCCTGAGCCAGATAGAGCCTGAGACTTTGAGGCCCCTCGTCTGAGACTCCTGTCCTAAAACAGTATATTTGGTGAGCATGAGAGGATTGTGAATGCCCTGCTTACCCCGTCAGTACTTGGATCAGTGGATTTTTTTCCTGTTGGTGTGCATACAGGACTAATTGCAGCTTGTGGAGAGAATGCCCAGCCGTTGTTACTTGTTGATCTATTTATAAACGGATTAAGAGTGTTGTGTGTTTTTAAAGGGACAATGTTGCACCATGAAAATTGTAACTGACTTAAATTTCATCAGCTTTAACATAAAATTGTAAAAAAAAAAAATAGGTTGCAACTCCTCTTTAGTTTGTCTTAAGCTGTTATTAAATTACTGCAATGAGTAGATGTTAAAGTTTTGAGGAATATGGTCTAGATGAAGACTTCTTCCCCTCACCAAATGCCAACTTTTATTCATTTTGTTGTCAATCAAGGAATATGTTCAGTAGCTGTAGTCCTATTTGATGTCGCACTATGCTTGTAAAGAATATTGGACAAAGCTGGACAAAGGAGCTTCAATTCATTGGAAAGGGCCTAAATTTTGGTTTAGATGTCAGAGCTGTTCACAAATTGATCGTTTTTTTTAATCACTCAAAGCAGGAACGGCCTAGGTAAGTATTTTCTAAGCAGTTTTTCTTTTTGTATTGTCCGTTAACTGTATGCTGTCAATGATGCCACGATGCTCTGAATATAATAAAAAAAATAGATTGCAAACTCTGTACTGTCTTTTGCATTCACGTGATTCAGTTGTTGATGTTAACGTGGCAACAAATCTATAATAAATAAACTGATAGTTACTCCAGTAGATTTTGGCTTTTTTTATTTTTTTTTGGTGCATTTGAGTTTCATCTGCTATGACTAAAACTGTCCGTCACCATAGTGAGTTGATTTATGAGCTCTCCATGGGGACCAAGGCACTTCAACTGCTGGTTTTCTTTATTCTAAACATGTTGCTGAAACAGAAAAGACCACTGATGGAGCATGTATTAATGTATTTTACTAATGTAGAAGTAGCAATATCACAATGCCAAAATGTACTATTTTATTAGCATAAAGTTAACAAAATGTAGTGAAGTTCTTATGCTCATCATTGGTTGCTTCTTGCAAGTACCTTACCTGAGAAAATGAACGGAACAGCACTCAAATAAACGTAATCAGACACATGATTGGTGGTGGGCGTGGACAGACCGTTCCCCGGTCATTTCAAGCCCGCTCCGATTGGTCTAATGTCTTCGTGACAACTTCCGGCGTAATGCAGCGCAAGATTTGAATTTTCCTACCCGCACAGTTCCGTCTGCCACCGCTGTCTCTTTTATTTACAACAACAGAAGCACGTTTGGTAATTATACCTCAAGCGAAATCAATTTTAAGCGATATAAATCATATTTTGTGGTAGCTTCATGTAATGCATACTAACGCAAAGCACTGAACTACTTTCAAATGTTGAGTCCAAACATACTGTTAGCTAGCAAGTTGCTAACGGTAACACTAACGTTTCTAGCTACACTGAGCTACGCGGCTTGTGTGGCTTTAGAACATCGTAGTTTTTGTATTAGTTAACTGAAAAAAATAAGTGCTTAAATGAAAATTATTCATTTTAACCATTAGCTAGCCTTACTTTGTGGCTTTATTGGTAGTTTATTATCTTATCAATCATAGGTTTGAGGTTAGCGCTGGACTTTAAATGTTAAATGACTGTCATGCTGGTTTGTGCACCGTTTTCTCAGCAGAGGACACTATGAATGATGATACCTGCAAATTATTTGAAAGAGTTGCTCAAAAGATGGGATGGGCTGACAAGGGAGGACTGGACACAGCAGAAAAAAAGGTTTGTTGCACACTTGCAAGCACCTGCAAACAATAACCGCGTTACCACCATAGACAACTGGTTTTTCTAATATTTTAAAACCTCATAAACTAACGTTAACATTACAGACACGTGTCTGGGTTACTGCCAGAAAGATCAGTTCACAAGCATATATTTAAATGTAGAGCTTCAATAATTAGTATTATTAGTCGATTAATCATTAGTTGATTATCAGCTATTTAATCTGCAACTATTTTGAGAATGGATTAGGTGTTTTAATAAGTGCCAAACATTCGCTGGTTCCACCTTCTTAAATGTGAGGATTTGATGCTTTTCTTTGATATATATCATAATTAACTGAATATATTTGGATTTTGGACTCTTGGTCCAATAAAACAAGTAATTTGAAAAGTAGTTTCATTTAAAAAAACAAGTATTTTCTGACAAAATGATTCATTCATTCATTATTTCTAGCTGATAAGCACCATTGGCAAGACTCGTCATGCTGCCACAAGTGGTCATCGATCTGTGGATCGATCAGCCTCACCTGTTCAGCTTGCCCTCTCTGACAGTGAAGATGATCCAGAGAAGGAGAACCAGTACTCCAAGGGCAACAATTACAGAAGCAAGGCTTTGATCGAGTCCAGTGATGATGACTTTGACCAATGTGAGTTAACTTGTATGAATATTGTGTATTGTGAAAATGACTGACTCATCTTGGAAATGCACAATTTTGTTCATTTAACCTTTTTTAATTCCTTAGTTCTTGTGGGAAGGGCTACACCCAAAACTAAACCTACCTCACAGAAACCGTGTAGTGCTGCAAAGAAAGACAGGTATGAAAATGGAGTGCACACCAAGTGTTTTCATGAAGAAACACCTTTGTCTTTTTTCTGGTTTAAATTTTACCTCTCATTTGTCTCATCAAAATTTTCGTCATGGTTGTTTAACTTCTAAACCATTTTTGTTCTTTTTAGTTTAAATGTTCTTGTGCTGAGCTCAGATGATGACGGCAGTTTTGAGACATGTAAGTGACCTTTTTCTGCTGGGTGCTGTTGTCTGGGTCAAACATTTGTATATCGTCTGTTACATTTTTACCTCATATATCCTCATTTTGTACATTTAAGTTCTGCAACGAGTGAAAACCCCTAATGCCAGGCCTAAGAAAATATCAGAGAGTGGGAGCGAAGACAGGTGAGTTTTTGTTGTATTTTTTTCCTTCAAATCCATTGTCACTGTCTGGAAAATATTGTTTTGAAAAATATCTATTTTTACCTTTCTTTATTCTAAAGCTTCAAAAACTTCATAGTGGATGATTGCTCATCAGACGATGACTTTATTGTGACGAAATCATCTTTCAAAGGTAACCTTATCAGTGCTGACGTTCTATTATATTTTTAAAGAAAAGCAACATAGATCTGTATGTGTATAACGGTGATGTTTTGTGTCCACTGTTTTGCAGTGCCTAAGAAGAGCAATACTCCAGCAGCCCAGCATCTAGTGAGGAGACCACTGTCTCAGTGTGACTCCCCAGTCTTTGTTAGTGACAGTGATGACGACGATAATATTGTCGTCAAGAGCACTTGGAGGACTCGTCACTTAAAACCTAATCCCCCGCCAAAGGCAAACAAGAACAATGCTCTGCTGCATGATAAAGAGGACAGTTCGCCATCTCTGCCTTTCCCCTCTCCCTTTTCTCTTCCTCCACTCAAAACCTCAACATCACTGGCCTCTTCCAAACGCATTCTTTCAGCACCTTCTATGCTTGATGAATCGGCCAGTTCTGAGGAGGAGTTCACATCCCTACTGGAAAGACTGAAAAAGAAAAACAAGTTCACTAGCACTTCATTCTCGCCTAAGAACACTCACGGTAACTGTTTTATTTGGATTGTTGCATTCCATTCGCTAGTTTTTTGTTGTCATTCTAGTTTTGAGGCTGATATCTATTGTATTGTTTTGTTTTGTTCTTAAATTTAGAAAACAATAAGGAGCCTCCAGTGTCACTTCCCCCTGTCAAGGGACTCACAACACCTGCCTCTAGATCATTAGGGGAAACACCTCTGCGTGTGAAGACACCAGGAAAGTCCACCATCTTGAAGCCTGCAGTCAGTCAGACTGAGCCCAGACATGGCCCCACCAGCAGGTACATCTGTTGACCAGTTTTACAGACTTGAATATTGGACAAACTTTTCCAAAATGTTAATGATTTATTCTATAATATGCCTTAAGGTACATTTTTTTGTCACTCACTCAGCTCTTTCCCTTGTAGGGTAGCATTGTGTAAGACCCCAGGGTGCTTCTTGCAGTCCTTATCAAACCCTGGCACCAGCTATGGCCGCAATTTTAAGCAGAACAAGGAAGAACTCACCAGCAGACTCTACCAGCTGTACAATACCAGTGTGTTTGACAGTAAGGTAATGAACAACAATTTTTGCCCTTGTTTCACTGACATTTTTTTAGAGATGTCCTCTGATTTTGAATGTATAAATATTTTGCATTGCTTCATTAACATATAGTCTGTTTCCTTTTTCTCTGTCTGACATGATTTCTAGCTCCCCATCAACATGTCAGTGACTTGGAATAAGAAGATGCGTAAAACAGCTGGTTACTGTATCACAGGGCAGGAGCGAGGTGGAGGGAGCCGCTATGCCCGCATTGAACTGTCAGAGAAAGTCTGTGATTCTGCAGGTAATGCCTCAGTAAGCCAGATAGACCAAAGTATAAACTGTTAGAAAGTCTCTGAATGTAAATATGCAATGTCATCTGCCATGCATAGTAAAACTTTCATGTCTGTTTATATTTGAGTGAATTTCTAAATCACATTGTCATTGTTCCTCCCTCCTAGATCGTCTCAGGGACACGCTGATTCACGAGATGTGTCACGCTGCAACCTGGCTGATTAATGGTGTAAGGGACGGGCACGGAAACTTCTGGAAGTTGTATGCTCGCAAGTCCACGCTGGCACATCCTGAGCTGCCCATGGTCACTCGCTGCCACAGTTATGACATCAAGTATAAATTCCAGTACCAGTGCACCCGCTGCCAGAATACGTACGTCTGACAGATTTCAGATTCATTAAAACTCTTAACCTTGTATTGCTCTTTATTATTCCCCTTGCATTTACAGACTTGTGTGTTCATTCCCGCTGGGTAACATTCATAACACTTTTCCAACATTCTCCACAGGATCGGGCGTCATTCCAAGTCGCTGGACACACAGAGGTTCGTGTGTGCCCTCTGCACAGGACAACTTGTCTTACTGATGCCTACCAAGCCGCGTGCTCCCACGCCTTTTGCCAACTTTGTCAAAGAGAATTATGGGACTGTACGACAGGAGCTAGCAGGACAAAGCCACGCAGAAGTGATGCGTAAACTTAGTGCAGACTTTTCCTCCAAGACTAAACTCAGTCAAAGCTGAGATCTTGACGCTCACTGTACTTACAGCCATGGACTGAGCTGTGCAACCACAGGAAACCTGTTCAGATTCTGAAATACCTCAGTCAACCAGTCTTACATCAGTGAGCAGCTGTGATTATTAATATTGAATCTGTTTTTCATGTCATTTCTGTATTTGTCAGTATGTGATTTATAGACCGGGTCTGCTGTAACTAAAAAAAATGAGCCTAAACAGCAACTTCATCTTTGTGTGTGTGTGTGTGTGTGTGTGTGTTTTGTCAAACAATGAAACCTGTTATCCTTGGTATCTAATATGTATCGGAGATCAGGTTTTTTTTATGGCATTGTACAGTAAATGTATGATTACTTACGCATATGTTTTTATATTTGACTTGTTTGATTTTCCTGTTTATGAGTTCTAAATAAAGTTTCAATGTGTGACTGTACATTAAATGGATATCTTGGTGTGCGGATATCTATGTGAACTGCTAAAAGTTATGTAACAAGAAACCTATTCCACAATAATTTTGCCTCATATTTATGACATTTCATTTTAATTACTTAAATTGTTTATTTATGATCGGCATGGAAAACATTAACGATTTTGGTAATTCGTTTTAACCATAATTTTACAAATTCATTCAATTTGAGTCCATTGGTTTTGCAGTTTTCATACTTGTATGTAGTCGTCAACTGATCTGCTTAAATTACACACCTTAACACATACATTTATGTCTTAATATTTTTTGCTCAACTCTTTTCCACACCCAGTGATCGTTCCATTTGAAATAGAATAAGACTGCTTTTGAATTCAGGTTGCAAGCATCTTTCTAAATGTTTTAGAGAAATATGGCAGTGAGTGTGGGCGAGAGAGGATGGCGTTGTGTTTTCCATGACTGTGCCTGCTATCAGGCAAATATTGACATATTGACTTTTGTATAATTAAGCAAATGTAATCCCAATAACAAACACTAGCTGTTGACACGTCACTGTCCACAGGGATGAGGTTTTCGGCCTGAGGTCTGTCACATTGACATGGTGAAGCTGAGTGAAGGACAGCCTGTGATGCTGGCTCGTAGCTGGAAGATTGAGTCGCCATCAGCCATCAGAATAAAACTGACTTCTGACCATGTGTCTGCTGTATCATGTCGTGTTAGAGATGCTCAAGAGAGAACTTTGAAACAGATGTGAGAGTGAGTGTATTACATCTTTTTCAAACAAGACTATCAGATCTGAGGACCCTTATGTCATGGATATCCACTGCAATGTGACAACACTAGAGGCCCAGACACAGATCAACTCCACCATCTACCACCTGGTTAAGATGGTCAGCATGTGTGTGAGCTGCACCTTGAACACCGTCCTCAGCGTTCCTTTACTCCTGGTCATCATGCGCTCCCCATCCCTCCTCAGACACACTCGCTTCCTGCTCCTCACACACCTCCTCTTGTGTGACAACCTCCAGGTAGGTCTACTTTTCCAATGCTTCCAAATGTACCTTTTCTTAATAACTGAGATGATGAAAATGTGCCCTTTGAGCTAAATGATCATCATCATTACCATTTCAGCAGCTCCTCTGGACAATCAAAGCAGCTCTCTTAATATCCAGAGAAGGTATACCTGTGACCCAGTGTCTGATCTTCTGTCCTGCTAGCCAGGCCTGCTCATTGGTTTGTAAAACATTGATTATATTATATATGATTTATACACCAGTCTGCACTGCCACTTACAGTATTGGTTACAAAGACCTCTTGGAAAGGGCAATTTCCTGTTCTTTTGGACATGGATGGGCATTACTCAGGTTTAAGGGATAGGTTAACATTACTCACGTGCCATAAACACATTGAAAGAGTTATTGGTCACTGTAATTTTTCCTCCAGTCCATATTGGCCAAGAAGAGATCTCTTCCTAACTGCTCTGACTCACCTGTTATGAAAACTGCACTGCTAAAACTTTGACATGGCAGGTAACGGCCAAAAGGGTTGCCTCTACTTTTTTTTTGCACAGGTGGACCTCTTCCTGAGCACCGCTCAGGCTGTGGACCGCTTTGTAGCTGTCAAGTGGCCCCTGCGCTATGAATTCTTGATGGGTCCTCAAAGGAAGAGAGCAACTGTTGCAGTCATATGGACCTTATCAGCTGCGCTTGGCAGTGTGGCTTTGTGTATCAGCCTCAGCACCATCCAGGTCAATTTCCCCCTTTCCCGCTGTCGACCTCTCATCCTTACACCCTGCCTGTCAGGGACATCGGCTCTGGTACTTTACTGCACCGTGGGAACTGCTGTGGTGGTGCCTCTCTGCTCTCTGACTATCTTGGGATCCTTCTGCCAGCTCTGCTGGGACATGCGTAAAGGAGTGCTCTGCACCAAGAGAGCTTGTGTGACCGTGACCCTCCAGGTGGCTCAGACTATTCTCTTTTCTGTTCCTGTGGTCATGGACAGCTATCTGATCCCTGGCTACCTGCACAGTGATGCTCTCGATATAGCAACCACCATCATCTACAACCTGGGGGTGTCACTCGTCCCTCTGGTCTATGGCTACCGCTCACGAGAGCTGCAGCAAAGGATACGACAGGTTACAACCAAAATTTGTCATAAAGTCTGATAAACATTCGTTTGAGGAGCTGATATTTATAAAATGATTTTACCCCGTGCTGCCTGAATGAGAAGAGCAGTATCTTCCTGTACAGCACAGTAGATTTTCCACATTGATTGCATCACACTTTGAATTTACTTGATTGTTTGAAATAGTAAGGTTGGATAGTTGAGTCAATATGCTGTGGTAAGGTAGCAGCATCTTCCTGTAATCCATTTGCATTTCAAAGGCAAACAATATGTGCAGAATAAAGAATAAAATGTATGATGAAAATTTATGATGTGAGTAAAACGAGTCAAGCTATTCAAATGCAGATGCTTATAATAATAATAACAAATAAAAGACAGGAAAGACTGCTTCAAGATATTTAATTTAAACACTTATATGCTGTATATCTACTCATTAAAGTCACTATGCATTATACAAAACATTCAAGAATATGGAAGAGAAGTCATACACAACAGAGGGATAAATACTTAATGCTGCAAGAAAAATACACAATCATATTTTAAAGGTAGTGGGACTTGTGGGGAAGGTGTGCAGGGCAGAGAGGTCAGGCAGCTTCCCTGATTGTGATGATCGCCCCCCTTTTAAGAGGCACAGGCACAAATCCACAGGTAGCACTGAGGTGAGACAGCACTCACCAATCATCAGCGGTTAACCAACCGCTATTACAAATATCTCTGCGTACAAGAGCCAAAACATGAAACACTGGAGTTACCAGTATAAACCAAACAATCTGCAGATGGATGAAACTTCATGCACGCACTGTATTATCAATCAAAAGCATTGGAATGTACTTTGTTTGTCACCGTATAGACGTAGGCACTGAGAATTCCTTGACAACAAATAACCTACATGTTATCATTAATATTATCAATGTATTCTTCATAAAAGTATGCAGCATTATAAACAAGAAAGAGAGTATGCTCTTACTGCGTTTGGCAGATGTAATGTAGATTATCATGTAAGTCAAAGGAGGATAATTTGGCATTTGACCAGACTTTGTGCTCAAGTCTTTTAACAATTTCCTTTCAGTGTAATATGTGACAGTTAATCGATTGACTCGTTTTAAGTGAACATGTATGGCACGACACAAAAATAGGGAGAGGAAAATTTTGATACATGAGCAGCATTACATGTAAAACCACCGCTGGTCCCCTCGACATCACGCACCACCGACCCTGATGCACTTCCTTCAGTACAGGCAGGTTTTCTTCATAATGCGCAGGAACTCCTGCTGGTTCACTTCCCCATCTCCATCCCTGTCCGCCTCGTCTATCATTTCCTTCAGAAACACACAACAGAAGAGGACATGAACAGAAGAAAGGAGGATGCAAATCAAGCTAGTCTGATAGAATTCATGAGCAAATGTTGTGTTGACATTATTCAAAATTGCAAGTTATGACCTGTAAGCTACAGTAGCTTCAGTAGTACACTGAATATTGTTTTATTACATAATTGCGTCCTTTACCTGCAGCTCTTCGTCTGTGAGGTTCTCTCCCAGCTCTTTGGCAACTCTCTTCAGATTCCTGAACGAGATCTTGCCCGTCTCGTCGTCATCAAACAGGCGGAAAGCTTTCAGGATCTCCTCTTTGGAGTCCTTCTCAGCCTAAAATCAGAGAAGATGGAGGGTAGTTTTACCACAAACTGCAAATTCTGCTGGAGGCATGTGGTCGTCGAAAAACAGACAATAGAACAACTGCATCATAAACTCAAAAATGTGGCCAGAGTTCGTGTGTGTGCCAATGAAAAGCAATACCAGTAAAATCAATGGGAAATCTAAATGGAGCTGATAGGGTGGAGTTAAGGTTATGGACTAAAGTCTGGAATTAAAACCAAAACCAGCAGCTCACTTTAAAACGAAAGACAAACGAAAGACTGTTGGAGTCGCAAGCAATGGGAATAAATACATAGGATGGGCTAATTATAGTAATATATTTCTTGACCATTTTCTGTGTCATGACAGTGAGGAAGTCAGCGAAGGAGATTTTCCCCGTGCCGTCCTTATCCACTTCACCAATCATCTTCTTGATCTCCTCTTTCTTTGGCTCGAACCCCAGAGCTCGCATTGCAACCTGGCATGAGGGTGAGAAAGGTGGAGAGTGAAGCACACACACAGAAAACTGGCTTCTGCCCCCTCCTGACACGTGTTGATCGTGATCGATGTTTGAGCACTTCTACCTTGAGCTCCTTGACATCGATGTATCCGGATCCATCTGTGTCAAACAGCTCGAAGGCCTCCCTGATCTCCTGCTTCTGCTCCTCGGTCAGCTCCGGTTTGGGGGTTGTCTTCTTGCGAGGAGGTGGCACAGGACCCTGCAGGGATGGTCTCTTGGCACTGGTCGCCTGGTGGGGACACAGGTGGAGGTAAAGGGAAAATAAAATGTCATGGTAGCAGACACAAGAGCCACCAGGTCTATGATAACATCAGAATCAGAGAGGTTTCTGGGGGAAATTAAGCATTTTCCCAGACCTAAAAAGGGTTAGGGTTAGCTGTTTACAGGAATAAGGAATAATGTAAATATCCATCACCTGGTGCTAAAATACAACTCACAAACATAGATTTAGGTTATCATGAAACATTTCCACTCACCATCACTTGCTGTGTATGTGATTGACAAAAAGGAACTGCAGATCTATGAGGCAATCAATGTTTTCCTCTGGGCTATGAAGCCATGTAGGGAGGAGATGATAAAACGGTTTATACTTTAACATTAACCGTTTAATTACACCGAACGCGAGATAGTCTCTTATTCCTCAAACTCGTCTTATTTATTTCGCAGGAACAGCTGCTAAAATGTGCAGAAAATGACCGTTTCTAGCCAACAGTATGCTCAGCAGCTGCTGTCATGGAGCCCGGGCGTTTGATTTGTTCACCCTTTGTGCCGGCAGACGAGCCAGTTTTTTAATGGCCATTGAGGTATCGAAGCAGGATTCGGACAGGCACCAGTGGGAATAAAAATCAAACGCACCTGTCGGGCAAAAAGATGATTGGTTGCTGATGATCACGGGGCGCAAGACACAATCAGAAAATCCACAACTGTAGAGACTGAAGTCAAATCTCCTTAGATTCCCCAAAGAAATATAACATGCTGGAACAGGATGTGGAGAGTGACGAAGTCTTTGTGTCATATTTATATGCAAAGTACATCTTATTGCATATTGTATGATATAAATGGTGCATTGGCTCGTGCTGGGAAATTGCCTCAATACACCCTCTAGTGTCAGCAGACCTCAGATCAGAGCTTCCTCTAATAGAAAAGAAGAGAATACTAGAGAGTTATACGATAATTGGGAATAGCTAATGATAATGATAAAATAAATAAGATAATAATTATATAATAGAGTTCTTATATGCCTAAGATATTGCTTATGTGCAGTAAACATTCATGACATCTGTGACCAAGAGGGAAATTGTCACTTCTGAAAGTTGTTATCATTATTATTAAAGGTCCTCAGTACAGCATGACATACTTCGTGGCACAACTATGGCTACTCACATCTCAAATATGCTCTCAAATATATGCTAGTTCTTTTTTTCCATGTTCCTGTGTCTTTTACTTTTGCTATTATCCTTTTCAAACTATATTGTCTTGTTTTTCTATTTATTTTATATGGACACTGGTTTAATCTGTCTCTGTGTTTTTTACTTCATAATGTATGTGGCAAAACAAACAAATGCTAGAGCAAAAAAACAGGACGCATAACATGGGGCGTGGTCTTTGAGCTAGGAGGCGGATATAATCAATTCATGATCACCGATTGGTTTAAATTGTGGCGTTCTTTGACGTATTCTGTACACCATTGGCTATTTGGAAACGTCACCTTTGTGCTGAGCTTTGGCTCGACCAATTACAGAGCACTTCTCACTCAGCTCATTCTGACTGTCCATGGTTCGTGCGCGGTTTATTCACACGCGCTGACTGCAGGTAAATAGTACCGTATCACGTGCTTCTTAAGTTAGAAGTTGTCATAGTTATGCTCTGCGTATTATATACTTAAAAACGCCGTTCGTTGGTCACTTTTCCGTCTTTAAGGACAAATACTTTCACCACAGGACCTGCGCCAAGTCGTGATAGTTTCGCTCACCTGTTGGTCACTCCTCATTCATTATGGCCACGCGCGTTCGACCGGTGAGTTAAAACATTTTTTGGTGCTTGCTTGCTTGAACTTTTCATGATGCCAGTGCTGTTTATATGCTTTCATGGATCAATAACCGCTCTCTGTGTGTCGTACAGAGTAATAAACGGTGTGCAGTCGTCGGGGGGTCTGGTTTCCTGGGCAGACACTTGGTGGAGAAGCTGCTGGATCGAGGCTACTCTGTTTCTGTGTTTGACATCCGTCAGAGCTACGAGCTGCCTGGTGTCACCTTCCACCAGGGAGACCTCTGCGACAAACAGGTGAGACTAAATCCTCTCAGACTGGACCAGAGCTGTAGACTCACGACCCTCGAGTCAAGTCAGACTTAAATTGCAAAAATGGGTTCTTGCAGCTGCTACTGAACACTTGAGACTTGCCTGGTAATATCTCTGGCCTGGACCAATGACTCTTCTGATGCAGATGTCAATAGCTGTGAGGTGTCTGTCATGTTGTGCTCCAGACTCTGCTGCCAGCACTGAAGGATGTGTCCCTGGTCTTCCACTGCGCCTCCCCAGCCCCTGCCAGCGATGACCGTGGGCTGTTTGAGAGGGTCAACATTCAGGGCACACGCACCGTCATTCAGGCCTGCATCGAGGCTGGAGTACAGGTGAGGCAGCCAGGGGATGAGAGACAGGGCTTTTTTTTGTTGTTGTTTATGCCTAGGATTTACTGGTCATTGAAGGGGTCTAACTGTTTTTGTTTTGCCAGAAACTGGTCCTGACAAGCAGTGCCAGTGTGGTGTTTGAAGGGTCAGACATTAAGAATGGGAAAGAGGATCTTCCTTATGCTAAGAAGCCCATCGACTATTACACAGAGACCAAGATTGAGCAAGAAAAGGTAAGCGACTGGTGTTTTTGATTTGAGTTTATTTGTTTCACCAGTGTAGCCCAGTGGTTTGCACTACAGTCTCAAAATGAAATTCATTTGTTTGTGGAGTTTGCATGTTTGCTCCACTTTGGAACGTGCTTCCTTCCTATAATTTTAAGTGAGCATGTGTCTGTGTTAATCCTGTGACGTACTGTGATAATTTAGTGATCCTTTCTCATGATGAAATCTGTTTAACATTTTGTTTTGTACAATTGGCTTTATTTTCATCAGCATTATACAACTACATAAAATCACCTTTGGTAGTAGTGGGTACATATTTAGCGGACATCCTCCGTTATTTGCCCCAAGCCCTTCACAATCAGTCACACCTATGAAAGAGAAGAGCGCAAATGATCAGTCCACTCTTTTGCAACATCCTCTGTTTTACAGTACAGTTGTACAGTTGAATAGATTTTCCTGCCTTTTGTGTTTTAGCTGGTCCTCAAGGCTTGTGACAAGGAGAAGGGTTTCCTCACAGTTGCCATCCGGCCTCATGGCATCTTTGGCCCTCGGGACCCACAGCTGGTTCCTATCCTAGTGGATACGGCTCGCAGGGGCAGGATGAAGTTCATCATTGGGTAAGTCATTGATCCGACTAATTTAATTTGCTAATAGAAATAGAATAAATGGTTCTTGTTTCAGCAATAATCACTGTAAAATAGTAGAAATATAAATACAAGTACAAATATGTGTATGACTTATTGAGGTTCACGTACCGGAAACTAACATGTGCATTTCATAAATAAGAATGGCAGAGAAAGGAGACTATCTCAAACTTGAACTCTAATTTATGGGCTGGATTTGTCTTCCTAAATATAAAAGCTGTGTATTTATAAAACTGATATGAAGTGGTGCACACAACTCATTTATGAACCACCTGTGAAGGAAACACAAGCATCAATTTTCAGAGGCTGCAGCTAGTTCTGCTAATATTTCTAGCATTATTGTTGCTAACTTGTTTGACCAGATTGCACTCCTAAAATCATCATATTGCATGTATTTATGTTCTTACACTGCAGTCAAAAACACTGGATTCTGAAATTGTATTATCTGTAAAACCTACTTATCCACTGTCCTTCCTCTTAAACCACACTCACTCACTGGCTGACCCACTACTATAGTGAGGTGGTGGAAAATGCACAGCCCATAGACTGCTGTACCAATGGCTGAATGATTAAATGCTTTAATTCTTGTAGTTTTTACATCCTTATTTGTATATTTCTTTATGTAATTCTCTGTCTTTGTTTTCTTCAGTGATGGGACCAATCTGGTGGATTTCACCTTTGTGGAGAATGTAGTTCATGGCCACATCCTGGCTGCTGAGCGCCTGAGGCCGGATTCCCCCCTTTGTGGAAAAGTGAGTGAGAATAAAATCAAATGCAGAGCCGACCTCATGGTATTGCCCTTCTAAAGGATTCTGTCAATTAAATCATGTTGCTAGTTACACACTCTCTTCTTAGGTTAATGCATCTTAAATCTTGTATCCTCCGCTTCACTTTCAGCCATACCACATCACCAATGACGAGCCAGTTAGATTCTGGGACTTCATGTCTGAGGTCTTGGTGGGTCTGGGATATGCTGCTCCCCGCTACCACCTCCCCTACATTCTTGTGTATGGACTGGCCCTGCTCCTCTGGCTGCTGGCCCTGATCCTTCGTCCTCTAGTGTCCTTTAAACCCACCTTTACACCAATGAGAGTGGCCCTGGCCGGAACCCACCACTACTACAGCTGTGACCGCGCCAAGCAGGACCTGGGCTACAAACCGGTAGTCAGTCTGAAGGAGGGGATCGCACGCACAGTGCAGAGCTACCCTCATCTCAGACAAGGGGCTTGATGGTAGAACAGAGGTGAAGTCTGTTGGGACATGCAAGGCTGTGTAGTGCAGTTAAGGTGAACAGGTCACTCTGAATGGATGATTCAAAATGAGGGGACAGACGGTTTGTCTTTATCCAAACTCCACAATGTGTAGCATTTGTGCCTTTTTCAAAGTGTATTTACCATTTTTACCTGCAGATGGCAGCAGACAGTCCTGGTTTCAGTCAACACACTGCAGTCTGATATTACAAAAGTTTTAAAGCACTTAGTGAATGGTAAAAGCACAGTTAAATATACTGATCCCATACTGTGAAAACTACAAGACGTACAAATATTGCTGTTCCATGTTCAAGTGTTTCACCCGTGTGTCGTACACACATTGAGATGCTGCTGTTTATGTCAAAATGCCTTAATGCATTCCACTAAATGATGATTCTCCTGATACAACTTGCATGAAAAGGATTGCCTGGCTTTACATTATATGGCCAGGGATGTGTACTTTGGTCTGGGGCAGTTTTAACTTTTGACAACAGTTTGGGATAGGCCCTTTCTTGATTAAACAGAACGATACCCCGTGTCCAACATGTGCACAAAGAAATGGTTTTCTGGGCTTTGTGTTGAAGAACTTGACTGGCCGCCACAAAGTCCCCCATCCAACATCTTCAGGATGACTAAGAACGCGGACTGTGAGGCAGACCTTTCGCCTAAAATCAGTGGCCGACCTCTCTAATGCTCTTGTAGCTGAATGGGGGGAAATCTCTGCTAACTCTTGTGGAAAGCCTTCTTAGAAGAGTGGAGGCTACAATGTATAGAAGCCTATTTCTGCCCATAGTTTAGAGCATAGGTTCACATTTTTTCAAGTACCCATGTATACATTGAAACTGCGTTTTGGTTGCTGTAATGGCTCCTTCTGTCCATACTGGCCATGAAAGGATCCCTTCCTAATCTGATTCCAATGCAAGAAATGGGGGACAAATCCACAGTCTGTTTCATGCAAAAATGCATTTTAAAAGTTCAGCCAAAGCTAATATGAGGTTTTAGCAGTCTGAGATAGACAAATCTTCCAAACTTGCTGTGGTTTAGGACAATATTCCCTCTTACTGTAACCATCCCTCCGTCATAGCTGAGTAAGGAAACATGGCACTAAAAACACTGAAACTTTGGAGGATACCCACTTCATATGACCAAATAAGACTCTCGTATTTACTTAGGCTGAACTTAAGAATGCATTTTACACAAAAGGAGGGCTACCTCCTACATTGCAATTACATTATGAAGGGATGTCTTCAAGGCTATTATGGACTGGAGAAATGATCACAGTGATGAATGAAAATATGGGCATGGGACTAGTAATGTGTCCACATACGTTTGGCCATATAATGTATTTCCATATGTACATAATTCACATGTTCCTAACGCACTCTGATACTGGAGTGTCTGGTATTAGGTACTGTTTGTCACCAGTATGGCATGTGTGTCTATGAGTTAAGCAAATTGCTAGAATATTATTCAAGGACTGTCACTGAATACAATAATGGGATGGGCAATGAAAATACATCATAAGCTACAGTCCTATTTCCGCTTTCCATCTGTCATTTTGATGATGACAAAGTTTTAAAAAGTTATGAATGTGATTAACTTTAAGACACTACAGTGCCTCATTTTCACAGTATTCATGTTGAATGTATGAATTAGCTGCTACAGAGGTTTTCCTTTTCCAGGTGAAGCATTTTTGTCATTCCGTATCTTGGTGTGGTGACAGCAAAGTTAAGTTCAGATACTTTGCATTCTCGTTTTAATTCTGCGCCAGCAGCACCCTAATGATTCACTGCTAGAGTCAGCGCCACTGGGCAAGGCCGTCTGACTGGTTTCATGTTCAGGGGAAAGAGGGAGAGGGATCTGACTAGATAATAGAGTGGAGCATTTACACTTGCCAATGTGCTCATCAGAGTGAAACTTTGATCTCTCTCAGACTTGCTAATTTCCTCTTTCACCTCTAATATGTTGCGAAATCTATTCACACCCTTTTCTGATTTGAAAGGGTGTTGTAAGTGTATACACAGTATGTGTGAGATTGCTTTCTGTACAGAAACCCTGGTCGGCTGATCTACATGTTGTGTTTTCAAAGAGTGCATATTGTGGTCAGTCGCTCAGAAAGGGCTTTTTGTTGCAAGTTGTTGAAGAAATTGTTGGACAATTGCACTAAAATAGACTCATCATTGTTCTTGTCTTTCACTACAAACAGACACGATCACTCATATTGAGCAAACATTTTGTTTAATAGGCTTCCATCTGCTTTCTACCTAATATAACATGTACTACAAAAGGTTAAACATGGCAACACGTATGTTAATGTCATTGGTTTCAGTTTTCTATTTGTACAAAAACACATGAGGGTACTCAAAGATTTTCTTTCAAATATAAAATTAGAATTCAATATATTCCAAATAAAAAAAAAAGAATTTAAGATTGGCTGATTATATTAATTCTATTGACGTGTGGACCTCTGTTTCTGTTGATCTCAGTTCGCATGTGTGTGTTGTCCTTGATCTCTTTTTAATGATGTGTGTGCTTCCTGGGTTTTCCTACCCAGTGAGCATGAGAGCAGCGTTCCCACAGGAGACGTTGCTGCGAGTTTCTTTAATTTGTGTATGCCATGCTGCGCACCTCGTCGTCGTCGTCCTCTTCCTCTTCCTTTTGATTGTCAGCCACCTGTACGACAGGTACATGCTTGCCTGACTCCCATGAACAAAGCACAAATGTAGTAAACAAAAAAAGAGTTCTTAGCAACCCCTATTACGCACGCACGCACACATGGATAGACAAACACGTACTGCTCCACCCCACATCTACCTTTACTGGCTGGGCTTGTCAGTGCTCACGCCCGTACCTGTTCTCTAGCACAGAGACCGAGACACCTGTCAGACAGAGAAAGACTTCCCCCCACCTGCTCACACCAGCCACACTCAGAGGGACACACTATCACAGACTCTCGACTGAGCTGGGTGGACGTTGCTCTGCTGGATATTAAGTGAAAGCAGGTAGGTACTCAGGCTGGCAGGTGTGTTATTTACAACATGATTTTGGTGATTATCTGAAGAGATTGTGTATTTAGCAGCTGTAAGAATTTAGTATTTTCTGTTCTTACAAGTAATCAATCATGCTACATAAACTGTTGAAAACTGAAAACTTATCTGTGTTTGCCCTCTCATTTTTCTGGGTGTTTCCCTGTCATGATGGCTTGCCAGTAGAGTTGTCTATCCTGCTCCTTGCTTGCCTTAAATGCTGTTGCTCTTCATCAATCATTTATCTTGTGTGGACCGATGTGTTAAACCTAGGATAAATATGCTCTCTGAGCCCTCAGTGTATTTGTTCTTGCACCAATATTGAGGACAATATCCTCAAAAGATATTGTGGCGACGTGCTTTAGGAGAGGAGTGAATTCACAGCCCCAGGAGTTTCACAAGTTGTATTTGCATTCTGAATTTGGCAGTACTTATTTTGCATAAGCTGTAGACTGCACCTACTTTCTGATAAGGGAACACTCGTCAGCGTTTCATTAGTTCTTTCCTTTTCTTCTTCAGTTCCTTGGGGAGGTGGGTTTTCACCTGAGCAGTTCATTTTTGATCGTAAATAACTGAGGGGTCAACTAATTTGTAAATGTGTGAAAGGAAGCAATATTTACCCAATCGCATAAATCATTCTGTGCGAGTTTATTTTGTATCCAAACACAAAGGATCATATGTGTGTGTGTGTGTGTGTGTCCATTCATAATTAGGCAACAGCAGTATTTTTTGGAAAGTGGTAGGACAGGATTCTCTACATGTCTAAAGGATGAGGCAGAGGAATGCTTTACAGAGCACATGTTCCTTATTGGGAGGGAACATAGCCTGGGAAGGACAATTTCGCAACTGACTGTTGTGATAAATTTGCTGCAAATTGCACAATTTCTTTTAACACGATCTCTGTCTCCATGTGGTTCCAATTGATTTTTCAGGTGACCTGTAAAGATAAAAGACACAAAGAAGAGCGAGAAACCTCTAGAACAAGCATGTCAAAAGGTGAGCAGGCTGACTGATCAGATCTGAATGTGAGAGGTGCCGTGTTTCCTCTAATAAGAGCAGAGGGCGTGTCCTCTTCGCCAGGCTGATGTCTGTAAAGTCTGATCATCTGTCATTGCCCTGATTTAATACAAAATACAAGTGGTCGACTGCGTGGTGGGGGACTGAATATCATGCATGCTATCAAGCAGACGGCGATTAAGATGCCATTGTGATGCAGCCTACTGTGTGTATAATATCTCAGATGGTGCGTGGGTATGTGACATGCTCGTGTTTGTGTCTCAGAGACGGACAAAGCAGCTGTGTTCCGTACCACCAAAGTGAGGACCAAGCTGAAAGGAGACTGCAGCTGGTTGCAGCGCCGCAGTGAAACTCAGGCCGAACCCGAAGAGGAGGAGGTGAAACCATGGTAAGCCACATGTTTAAATAGGGTTCTTCCATATTTTCCCATTTCTCACTCACTTGAATAGGCAAAACCAAGTTCCTGTGCATCCATGCAGGTTAGCAGAAGTAAGAGCCAGCCGCTTGAACGGAGCCCCCATAGAGACCAGTCCGGTGTCGTCACCAACAACATCCACTCCGCCACCCACCAAGTCTGACACTGAAAGGTAAACACAGCTTTCTAATGTCACAGAGTTGCCTACCAAGCACTTGGAAACCTCCCACAACAACATGATTGTGCTGATAACGAGTCTCTGTTTTGACCTTAGAGCACCTACGTCAGGATTCCTAATCAGGTAAAACCAGCACTTTCACATCTACACATCCAATTTGAAACTGGAGAAATCAAATAAATCAAAAGCAGAAGTAGGGATATCTGAGCACTGAAAACTGGCACTACGTGGGTTACATTGAAGAAAAAACTAATTTATTTACTCTTTTTTTTTCTTTCAGAGGTGTTTTCACTAAACTAGACAAGCCTGTTTCATCCTCAACACCTAACGGCTTTAGGTAAGAGCTTCTCTTACTTGAAGAAGCAGAGTTAATAGTGTGAGTAGAGAAGCACTTTGATTGACCTCTCTGGTTCCCACATTAATGTTATGTGTTGTTTGTTTGTTTTTTACAGTGGAACAACACAAGTCACCAAAAAACCTTCAGAGAGCTACAAGAAAATGTGAGCGCACACAAATCAGATTCCCAGTTAACTGCTGGCAGCTGAGTGAGAGTGTGTTTTAATGAGGTGTGTGTGTGTGTGTGTGTGTGTTTGTGCCTCTGTTCCTCAGAGCCCCCTACACTGTGAGGCCCACTTCAGAGAACCAGGAGGGCCAGCTGAGCCAGGAGGAGCAGGAGAAACGGTAAGAGTCTTGCAAGGAAACACGTCCAATTTGAGCTCACACGCCCAGAAAGGGGAGATTACATTAACATCATAATGATTCATTCCGCAGGACGGAGGCAGCCAGCAATGTTCTGAAGAAATCTGCAGCCAGGCAACGGTCTTATGTGCTTTCTGCTGCTAAGAAATATGAGTAAGGATGTCTTATGTCACTCTCCTAATGCTAATCTGTTTCTGGAGTTCTTAAATCATAAAATGAGTGAGTTACATATTCTAAAGAATTGCTTTTTAACTCGCACATGATTTTAAATGGTGAGCATTTATGGAGATATTTATAAAATCTGTGTGTTGTAAAACTTCAGGTCCAAAGAAGAGGCACCTGACGTGCCACTGGCCAATAGCAGTCTGTCATTTATGGCTAAAAGGTAAACGCTCCATCTAATATCTCTGACCCTGCAGTTAACAGTGAAAACCTGTGAGTCCAAGTATGTGATCAAATCTCTCTCTGTCTGTTTTCATGTGTGTTTTCATGTGTGTGCTGCACACCCAACACCACACATTCATTCGTATGTGTGTGTTGGCTACAAATGTGCAGGGTGGAGATTACTGATGATGATGAGAGTGCTGCGACTCCAGCACCTGCCAGCTCTCCGCCCCCCTCCCCTGTCGTCCTCGTGGCATCTGTTGCCTCCGCGCCTCTGCCCAAACCAAGGAAAATGTAAGTCTTGTGCCATGTTTCTATTTCCAGTGCAGCGAGTGGTTTCTGTTCCTTCAGTTTCATTCATTCATTATCTGTGTGGTTTACAGAGCCGACACCAGCGTCAAGACAGCTGCTGATGTCGCGGTTAATGAGCCGGTGCCACCGAAGGTGCAGGAGGCCGCCCCGGAGCCTGTGAAAGAAGACCCCCCTCCAGTGTCTGTTAAAGAAAAAGACCCATTTGAAGACCTGAAACCAGGGTGCACCAAGGTGGCCACTCCTCTCCCTGAACTCCTCCCTGAGCGCATTCAAGCTGTCTATACAGAGCCAGAACCTGAGGAGGACGTCGGGCAAGTGGACACCCCTCTGGTTGAACTCGCCCCAGCGTCCCCAACCCCAATATTACCTACTCCAGCATCCCGTGCCCCGGCTTCAACTGTCCCAGAATCATCTGCTCCAGTGTCTCCTACGCCAGCGTCTCCTGTGTCACCTGTCCCACTTTCACCTGCCCCAGTGTCTGCTGTAACAGAGATCACTGTGAAGACTGAACCAGAGCCAGAGCCAGAGCCAGAGCCAGAACCAGAACCAGAACCAGAACCAGAACCTGAACCTGAACTGGAAACATCTCCAAAGCCAAGGTCAGATTTCCACTCACCAAAATCAGTGGTGCCTCATATTGTAGCAGAGTATCAGTGGTGGAAAGTAATAAAGTACATTTACACAAGAACTGTTAAGTACAGGTTTTAGGTACTTGTATTTTCCTTGAGTATTACTATTATGTGCAACTTTATACTTATACACCACCACATTTCAAAAAAGTGTTCTTTTTTTTCCACTCCATATATTTCACAGCTTTAGTTACTAGTAACTTTGTATGTTACATATAAAGATTAATTTGAATATAAAATAGTGTGCATTCATTGTTATAGATCAAACTACCAAACATTTTGTTAGTAGCTCAAATTTGTTCCACCTCGACCAAACACAACAGTAAAATGCTAATTACACATTGATGCATCGGTGATAATGATTCAGTAATTTAATATGTAGTCATATAACACCTACAGGGGCCATTTTGCATTGAGCACTTTTTGATACTTTTTCCAACAAAACCTTTTTTTTTTTAATACATTACTTTTACTTTCAATGGAGTAACTGCTACTTTTACTGGGATCTTAATACTTCAACCACTGCATAGTCTTAACATCAGTATAACATATATCTAACACTAATGAGCCTCAGACGTCAACATAATGTCTGTCCAAATATTATTCTAACAGAACAAATAATAATCAAAGCTTTAAATGCACGTTCAGATGGTTTTCTTTGTGTATATGTCTATGGTGTGTTTGCTTTCATTCTTTTCGTGACTGAAAGCGGCCCTGGAATGCCTTGTGTTTGTTCTCCATCTACTCTCACAGCTCCAGTGTTGACACGCTCACCGCCTTGTCCGACACCCTCATTTCTTTCAACACAAGTCCAATCAGGTACTGGAAAAAACAAAAAAAGACAAATATGAAAGCAGCATAACCCAATGTGAAAAACAAAAAAAGGTAATCATGTTAGTGCCCCCAGCCCCAACCACACGCCATCTGATAATAAGAGTTTATTTCCTCTCCAGCTTTAAGGATGATGAGCCAGTGCTGGCAGAGGAAGAAGGAGGCTCAGCGGACAGTCATTCCACAGAGGACGGGTAATAAACCAACAACTTCCTCATTCATGTCATAGCAGGGTTGGCAAGAAAACAGCTAATGGCTAACTGCCACTATGTTCACTTCAAAGTAATCACAAAATAACCCACATCTCAATTTCAGGTGCCTAAAACTACCTCACACAAGAGGGAGTCCCAAATTAGACTTGATTAAATGTGGCATTTAAAAATGTAATACAGAGATGTGTGCGTACGTGCCAGAGCAGGTGCACTGATGTATTTTTTTCTCTTACTGTCTGCAGTGTTGAACAGGAGCCAGCTCCAGCGATCAGCAACTGTGTACAAATAACTGACGATCTCCTGGCTCTCACTGATGGGTTCGTTCGAAATGCATTCTTACCGTCTGTGCGATTAAGCAGTCCTCACATTAGAAAGTCTAGAAAGAGTATTACCCACAAGGTGGCACTGTTGGACCTCTAATGGTCTCGCTCTCCTCTACCTCAAGTGGCCTGTTCTTGCTCTGAAATCTCCTCTGAATCCTAAATCCCCCTTTGTTCATCACCCTCTCCACTTCCTCTTCCTCTCCTCCTTCCGCCTCCGCAGACCTGAGGAGCCAGCAGAGCCCGTTCCCCCCAGCCCAGGACGCTGGAGTCAGGATCTGCTTAGCGGACTAGACAGGTAGAGGAAGAGCTTTTTCCCACTCAAGCCCCAAATACAGAGTTATGCGAAGAATTATCCTTTCATCAGTAGAAAATCAATAGTGCCCTTGTCAGTAGCGAGCGGAGGCATTACCTTAACTTACCTTGCCAGAGTTGGATATACAGTTTCAAACTCTGCACTGTGTCTGACTTTTGTGTTTGGTGTCTTTAGTGAGTCAAACCCAGCAAAGACCAGTGGCACCCTGGATCTCCTGGCAGATGACATCTTGGTGATCAACACCAAGGCACGCAGGTGAGAAAGAGACAGACTTGTGATGGCCTCTGCTCCCCCATCCCCTCCCTTCTTGTGTACCATTAATTCTTATCACCCCAGATGAAGGGGCCGAGCATCACCCAGCTCCCCGAGGTGTAAGACTTTTAATAAATCCCATCCCAGCCTCAAGTTTGATCCATAAATCAGGGCTCCTCTACTTCCAGAGTTCTTATTTTAACCCCTGCTCCGTGTTGGAGCAGGGAACAGATTCCTGAAGCGACTGAGTAATACTTTGAAACAGAAAGCCACGTCTTATCTGCAGCGCGACTGGAAATAGAAGAGAATGTTCTGTACTGATTAGTATTGTGGCTTTGTTTTGTCTCCGCCAGCCTCAGCATGCAGCGGGAGGAGGAGAAACCGACAGATGAGACAGCCAAAGAAACACAAAGGTAGAGGGAGATGACAGGCTGCTCTTAAACAATTATCTATCTATGCAGGGCTGTTCCTGCTAAGAAATGCATTCTTTTCAGATATGCCTTGTAATGATTTATACTAACTCTGCCTGCAACTATGCTGTGCTTCTATGCCCGCCAGCTCCACAGAGACAGTCACTATAACCACCAAAACTGTGATCATTACTGACAAAAGGTACGAGAACACACACACACACAGAGAAGTCTGTTCTGTAGTATATTCAGATGGTTTTCATGCTCGTTAAATTGTTCAGTGGGTTTCAAGCTTTTCTAATGGACTGCCATTGTAAATAGTGTATGAGAAGAACCACACTAACCTTTACTTGCCCTCTTTTCTCTTCCCATCATGCCATTCATCCGTACCACCCTCCTTACTTTCCCTTTTTTTCGCCTCGATGCAGCGAAGAGGACAATGCAGATCCCTGGAGCTCACATGTGACAACCACAGTCACCGAATCAAGGTAGTTTATTTACTGCCACGTCACATGTGGGCTGGTGCTTTAAGATGTCTGTGTTAACGTGTATGCACTATGTATGTAAATGTGTTTAAATGTTTATTCCTCTGAAACAAATCTCATTTGTTTAGAAAACAGGATTCAATTGTAAGATAGACTCCCATTCCAGTTGATTACTATTAATGATCTCTCTAGTCTTTAGTAATTGGTGTAGACTGGAATCTACAGGGGTTCATTTTAGGTGAAGACAACATGAATTTAACTGATTTTGCCATTCAGCAGCAGAATAGTCTTTCCATTTGTCAAAGACATCCAGAGTCTGATTTTGATTGGGTTTGGCCCCCGGGTTCCTCTGTGTTTCTGTTTACCATTCAAACTGCATTAAATCTTTCCATTATGAGTCAATGTGATCAGAATTCCTCCGACACAAGATGGGCCATGCTGACAATTGAGAGTGAAATCAGTGTGAAATTGTTTTTCAGCTCGGCTGATCCGTTTGATCCATATCCGATAGGGACCACATCCCCTAACAGGTAATCATATTGGTTTGGAGCTGTGACTGTTTTCCAGCCAGCCAGATAGCATCTCGGCATGCATAATGCAGCAGTGTCTGATTATGAGCCACTTTTCTCTATTGCAGCTCCCCTGACCTGCTCCAGCCTCTCTCAGATATTTCCATCAACAGGTACGGGAACGATAATGCAAATTCCCCCCTTTTCTATATTGTAACCCCTGTTTGTAGCACAGATGCTATCATGTTACTACAGAATATCATAGTGACTACAACTGCTTCACTTTGTCCGTTATTGCAGTAATTCTTTTTCATAATCAGCAGCTGTCACATCCAGACACACTGAGCACTGTTGCTACATCTTATTGATACACTAATGTTGATTTTATTTTATTCTGTTTCTTCAGTGCGTCACCTACTTCCATGAACAAAGATCCAAGTCCAGAAACCAAGTAAGTTGCATTCATCCAACACTCTCTGTGATCAAGCTAACAATTAAGTGACTTGAGGTTGCACCTAACAAATATTTTCATTATTAATTAATTTGGTATTGTTTTTTTTATTAATTTATCAATTGTTTTGTCTATAAAATGTCAGAAAACAGTAAAAAGAAAAAAGTGACGTCTTCAAATTTCTATTTGTTTTGTCTGACCAACAGTCCAAAACCCAAATATATTCAAATTATGATGATATCAAATGAATAAATGAATAAATATTTGGTATTTTCTTTTGATAAATGACTGAAATTGTTAATGCATCAGCAAAATGTCTGCCAATTAATTTTCTGTTGATCAACTACTTCATTAATCAACTAATCTAACAAAATATTCAACTAAGTAAAATTTTCTTTATGTTCAGTGTGACAGTGATACGTTCCCTGTGTGCACCCACAGCTTTTGTTAAAGCATGTTTTTGGCATTTTATGCCTTTTATTAGAGAACTGACAGTCGACAGATGAGGGGAGAAAGCAGTCAGGGACAACAACGTGCAGCAAATGCCCTCAGCCGGACTCAAACTGGAGACATTGCAGTTCATATTCAGTGTTTTAAACCCCCAGGGCACCTCATTTTTCTTAAATTGTAATGTTTTGTTTTAATGTATTCTTCCCCCTTTTTGTGTGTTTGACAGTATGAGCAGTAATGCGTTGGAATCCCTTGCAGACGACGTCATCCCTATCAACACTGACAGCACAAGGTATTAAAACTGAGTCGAGTGCATAATTGTGTTACGAATGTATGAGTGAGAGATGTTTAGGGGAAAGGAAGACAGTGGACCTGCAGAAATGAATCTATCAAAACGCACACATTACCGTTGTCTGATCCATCATAACTTCTACATTGTCTCTCTCTCTCTCTCTCTGTCCACTTTGGCTCTCCAGGCTCAGCTCTCACCGGTCATGGACACGCACATGGGAAACCAGCACACCTCTGCAGACTAACACAGAAGAGAGGTGATGACACACTTCTGATTTACTCTTACACTTCCACACAACGCGGTCCACCACGTTTCATTCGTCTACATGCGTCCCACCCATGTCCATTACGTGCTAAAAGCCTTTCAATGTATGTCCCCTCTCAGCCAAGGAGCTGAACCAGGAGAAGAAGACCAAAATACGCTGGTCATGTTTGAGAGAAAGTAAGTCATCCTTTTATTAAAAGCTCCGTGTGCATATCTGCTCCTTTTATTCCCATAACCTCCTTCCCTTTCACTACGGTGAAGTAACTGGGCTTTTGCAGCATCTACTCATTGAGCCAGAAAACATTGTGCACTGGTGCTGATGAAAATAGGTCAGATATATATTTGTTACAACTTCTCCTCACAACTGCGGAAAACAGATCCCCTTCCAGCCTTTTTTTTCTTTTACAATATACACAGTGTGAATTTGTCATCCTTTCATGCTACAATGTCATGTTCTTTGTTTGTGCTCCAGGTCCATTGAGAATGACTCCCCATGGGACAGGTGGACATCACCCACTCTCTATTCCATCACTACCACTAAAGGAGACGAAGAGGAGGAGGAGGAGGAGGAAAGGTATCTCCACTGTAGCTGGGCTCATTAAATGCATATTAATCCACTTTATTTTTCACAATTGTAGCAGGATGTGACTATTGCACCTTAAAATTTCAGGGCCTGTCAACCATTTAATTGAAAGCAAGCTAAATACAAGTTGAAACTTCCTCATGGCTCAGTCTGAGAATAATCAACTTCTTCTCAAGTTGTTGTTTTTTCTTTAATACTGTCACTTCTTCACCTGCACTGCCAGACTTATTATAATGCAGGAATGTCCTCTGTGTTGTAGCCCCGAGGAAACACAGACACAGACAGTAACAACCATCACCACTTTCAGGTTGGGAAAAAAAACCTTTTAAATTCTTAAAACGCTCATCTTATGATGAAAAACTGGAGAGATTAGAAGGAACTGGGAGTGTGAGGGGCATGTAGGTGGTGTTTACAATTACAAAGCGTGGGAGGAGGGCCCAGAATGAGGAAATTCTGCAGTACAATAGAAAACATACCTCACCTGGTCAATAAACCCTGACTCCTCTGGAGCTGTGAGTCAGAAGGTTCAGATTCATACACTTATAAAAAAACGCAGAATTCTTGTTCACTGGATACCATCCAGGTTATTGAGTGCTACAGCCTACAGTAAAAGTCTAATACAGCTTTCTTTACTTTCCAGGGAGACACGCAGTGAGCCAGAGCCCGCTATGGATCGGTAAGTTTATGATCTTGTTAACATCAGACACAGAATAATGCAAGAATACTCCAGAGTGTTATTTTCTACTATTTGGTCTGATGATTTTCTTACTTTTGTAAAGACCCTCTCCTTTAACCGGAGCTTTTTGTCTTTTATGACTGGAAGATTTCGAAGTAAGAATATGGTACTGTATGGAAGTGAACCTGTTAATCTATGAGTGGAATAAATGTTTAATTCAGTGAAATGCATTTAAAATTAAACACACACCATTTAATATTTAGGTCATCTGGGCTTGTTTTACACCTTCACCTACCAGATCAGCTTTTGTCTCTGTGTTTGTAACACAGCCGTCTTCGTTGTGGGGTGAGAGATTTAGTCCAAACCCTGTGGGAACGTGGCTGTATCCGCTTAATACTGCAGTCTAAAGTTACCTGCAACTCCTGTACGATGCCTGGTTAGAGAGACTCCTGACTCAACTCTATTACTGAAGTTAAATGACAAGATCTTCTCTCCCATTGTCTTTCAATTTGCCCTCATTTCCTTCCCCCTAATTATCAGTCTCCAGATGTCAGATTAATGATGTGTATTAGAGATGTCCTTTTGTCAAATCACAGCCCGTTAAACAGCATGCCATTAACAAGCGATGGCAGAAAATGATTATCTCCTGAGTTACATTTGACAGATGTAGAGTCCTTCTGTATAACCCATCACGCTACTGTCGTCAGTGAGGCTAACGCTGCTGCACTCTGTCTCCAGTTATGAAAGCTATTCCAGGGCCGTGACAGAGGAAGACCAGCGTGTCCAAACACCAGAACCTGAGACCAAAAAGTGAGTGATTTTTACTAGACATTTAAATCAAAGTGACAGCTAATATCTATTTTAACTATGTATATTGACTCTTGGCTCTTTCCTTCATCTGCCTCTGCTCAAGGGGGTTTGTGTACGTGAAGGAGTATGTCAATGCAACGGAGCTGTCCTTGCATAACGCCAGAGACACTTGCGATAGGTAGGACTAATATATTATTCACACAATCAATACAAACAATATTGATAAAAACACACTGCTCTCATGATGACTTACTAACTGCTCTTTTTTCCATAGTGGGTCCGATTATTTGACATCAAGCTCCACCAATTACTCTTACAGCAGCCCCTCCACTTACTCCAGGTAATAACACAACTCCCAAAACCTGTATTAAACAAGCTGTAAACCGGAGCCCTTTCTCCCCTGACTCTTCAGCTGCTTTCATCTCTTGCTCTTTAAATGACATTTCAAGTGCTCACCATTACACATCAACTGTATTTATCTGTTTCTCTGCAACTGATATTTCAACTCATTTCAATGCGTCCAGTTCGACTAACACTTCAAACCCTTTCAGGTCTCAGATCAACAAAAAAAAGACGTCTTTAGCTCTTCTATTAGCTCTTCTAAATCACACAACTTCCACTGCTCATACACAATTGACACTGCTCTCAGTGGTTACAGTTCAGCCGACACTTCAACTGACATTTTTCAGTTTATACACTTGAACTGCCACTAATTTCTTTCAGGACTTCAACTGACACTTGCATGAAGCTTTGTCAGTTACTCTTACAACAGCAGCACTTACTCCCAGTGACAACACAATTCCCTAAACCTGTTTTAAACCAGCTATAAGCCTGAGCCCTTTCCCCCCCTGCCCTGACTAGATATGTGTAAGCAGTAGGGCAGAAATTCCACCAAGCCTGCTCATTAGGCGGCTAAGCGGGGACATCAAAGGATTATTTACACTTATTACGTTCCCTTGCGCAGGACAGAAAGGGTAACAGGTTATTTTACCAAACAGAGCTGCAGTTGCATGAGAGCTGCTTGACTCAGTGGCCAGACTAACTTGTCTCAATCGCTGTGTCTCCCCAGTGGCTCGCTGTCATCCACCTGTACATACTGCGGAGAGCTGGTGGGCAATGATGCCAAGATCTCCATCGAGCACCTAAATATCAACTGCCACCCCGCCTGCTTCAAGGTAATTCATCTGTCTGCTCAGATACAGTTCTGCTGAAGATACACTTTTGTATTTATTGGACTATAAATTGTTGGATGTCCTTGAAGGGACTGACCTGGGAAAATTTGCTTTTGTTTTCTCTTAAAAAAAATTGTTTGACATCTTTGAAAATATGTTTATTCACTTTTTTGCTGTGAGTTAAAGAAGATTGATACCACTCTCAAGCCAGCAACTGGTTAATAGTTTAGCTCAGCGTAGAGACTGGAAATAGGGAAAGAGCTTGCCTGGCTCTCCATAGTTCAAGAATCCGCCTTCCAACAACTCTAAAGCTTAATAAAAAGCTTTAATATAATATGTTATATCTTGTTTGTTTATTCTGTACAAACACAGAAGAATAAAAACTACAACCATTGGTGACAGGAAGTCACAGCTCCTAGCTAAGAAATAGTCCGGCACATAACCCACCATAAAACCACAACTTGTCGTATTTACACTTGTGTTTTTGTACAGATTAAACAAATGAGATATAACATACAGACAGACATGAGAGTAGTATCAATCTTCTTATCTAACTTTTGGCAAAACAGCCAATAAGTGTATTTCCCAAATGGTCAAGCTATTCCTTTAATATTTATAATAACTTACCCCTGTTCCTTAATAGCTATTTTCTTCAAATACAAATTATATTTAGCTATTGCTCATTGCCAGTCCATGAATCAAAGGTTTAACCAGGTAATAGTGTTTTCAAAGCTCAAACTGTTTTGTATACTGTCTATTATGGAGTAATACATTAGTATGTGAGAGTCTCAAGGATGAAAACACTGCTCTTCACTGTATTTTCTCATAATTGCATTTTCTAATAACATTCTCCCATTTTTTCAGTGTGCCGTGTGCAGTAAGCCAATGGGAGACCTTCTCTTCAGCATGTTCCTACATGGTGGGAAAGTCCACTGCGAGAGCTGCTACTCCAAAGCCTTGGACTGATTATCGAAGCTCTTCAGCAGCCTCTTATCCTCGTCTCCTTCCCTTCATGTTCATTTGCATATAAAGTGAGAACTGGTCTTTCACAAAGTTTGGACTGTGTTCGGTTTGAACTCAAGAACGTTGTGGTTTAGGATGATGAAAGAGACCGTTATACTGAACAATATGATTACTTAGTGTTGATTCTTACATTAGGTTAAATTTATAATTTGTCAAACATGTTATACAACCTTGTGTTGCCTTTTTTTCCTCCTGGTGAAAGCTGTATCTGCCTCAGTAAATTATGAAGGATAGGTCTGTACAACATGATAAGTTACATAACTAACATAACTGTGAACAGACTAATACTGGAAAGTGGGGTACCATAATATAATTTAGCAACAATAGTTATGCAAGAAAATGACTTTGTTACAAAATGTTTACTTCTTTTGCTCTTCTTGATACAAAATAGTATGTTCACATGTAAGATGCTTTGTTAAGAAAATAAAAAGATTTACATAATCCTGGTATAAATATCTGCCACAAAAGCATTGTGCTAGTAGACACAATACTGTCATGGAGTCTCAAGCAGTTGCATGTTTTAGAAAAGCATGATAAAAAAATTATTGCACATAAACATGATGTTAACATCATGTAACAGAAAACCGTTAGGGCAATATTATAAAGTATCTGCCACAGAAATTCATTAGATGAGCTGTTCCTGAGAACTACTTTGCAAATATAGTGGTGATTTCCCACAGGGGAGTTGTGCTAAACCTTACACTCGCCTTTCTCCACTCCTTGGTGAAATAATATTTTCCTTGCATAGTCACTTAAAACAGCTGTGTACATAAATGTGACTTCAGCTAATAACCATCAGCTACCTGCTGAGTAACTGTAAAGAGGCTAACGCAGTTCACTGGCTGCTGCCTTGATGGTCTTCACACACAGTTAGGCAGAGCTCCCTTGGTACAGAGGACAAAGTCTTTGGCTCTGCCCCAGTCCAATGAAAATCTGCCTCCCATGAGAACGTGCCTCCGTGGAACAACTGCACTGCATGCAGTTAATGTTAACAATGCAAGGCGGAGTATGGGTGATGATGGCACTTCAGTTATAGTAATAAAACTACTTGAAAATATTAGCATATAGCATTCTAAAACATTATTTTCCCATTACTGAACTTGGGAGAAAAGGACAAAGGTATTATGTCAGCTGAATACAATATCAAAATCTGTTATAGTATAACTAAACTGCTCATAAGGGTAAAGGAGTTTTGGCTCAGGTGCAAAAATATGAGTAATTTCTGCTTCTTTTCCTCATTAAAACAGAGGGGATGCATAATATGGGACACCCCTGTAATCCTGGACGTGCTCCATCCTCTGTTTGTTTCAAGGCCTGTGTCAGTGTTTTCCTCTGGCTCTGCTCACAGCTATGTTTTGGATGTGCTTCCACAGCAGCGAAGGGTCTGACTCGTTATGTCTTATCAGAGATTCCAGCCCCTCTGCTTGGTCCAGGCTCTGCCAGTAATCCTGAGGCCATATTTGCAACCATCTGCGGACAGATATACAAACAGATTAGGTTCATCACAGAGGATATTTTAATTAGACCATTAAAATAGACTGATTTCTCTCCCCTCGGGACATTGTTATTCACATTAAAGTACAGACAGTACAAGGATTTCGCACCTGGCTGGCACAGTGAATAATTCAAGACAAACTCACCCATCATCTGCAGGTAAGTCTAGGACATCTCCATATCCCGGGCGGGGCAGGGGGCACCCCATGTGAGAGTTGTTGGCCATTTTAGGCTGAGGAGGTTGGTTCTTCTTAGGTGCTTTCCTATACGCTCGTTCTGCTGCCAGTCGTGCATTCTCCTGGTCACACACGTAACATTCAAATCCATTCAGGTAGTTGGGTTTACTCATGTCATTAACCCCCCATTCTCGGGTCTCCAGAGCCTCCAGCAAACGAGTGTTCGTGATGCGCTTGGGGTTCTTGAACTCTAAATATTTAGCATATTCATCATCATTGTCATCAAGACGTTTGAGGAATTCAGCGAGAGCTTTTGGCGAGGGGAACTTATCTATGATGATGGCAGAGTGGTCATTGGGCATCCAGTCAGCCACCACAGAGGAGCCTCGATAGACGGGCACGCAGCCCTGATGGAGAGGCCGCCACAGCTTCTCTGTCATGTAGTCTGGACACAGGCCATTCTCCAGTGCCAGGTGAAACTTGTAGCGTGCAACAAAATTCATAAAGTTGGGATCTTCGCCGGTAGCTGTGGCCGTGTCCTCCAGATGTTCAGGTAGAGGTTTGTTGTTCAAGCACTTCCCATAGGAGTCCACCTACAGAGGGGGAAATAATTTGTGCAAAACCTTTAATGGTCTACATTTTTCACTCATTTCATTTATTGTAAAGAATGGCTATGATAGGGTTCAAAATGGAGGAGACTACTGCAAATGGTATTCAATACTATGCAGAAACGTGTCCTGAGGAGATGTGCCTACCAACATCTGCAAAACTTGCTTCTGTTAATTTTATCAACAGCATGTAGGGATTGTGAAACTATAATTCCTCCTTAGCTCTAATAATTGGAGAATTGCAGCTCACTAAGCATACATCTTGTATGTATGGAGTATCAATAAACCAGGCGCTAAACTGTTAACATGCATGCATCATCTCTGTGCTGTACCTGAATGTACTTCATGAGCTCCTGAACATATCGGTTTCTGTCTGAAGGTACATCGCAGTGAGACTGCATGTAGAGCACAGGAGCCAGGCCCTCCCTCCTAAGCCGGTTCTTCTCCTCCAGGGACACAACCACCGGCGCCAGCAAGTAGTCCAGAGAGGGCAGCCACTGCAGGGTCAGAGGATAGTCTGACTCCCTGCGAAATGTGGCAGTGTAGTTGAACAGCCTGATTCCTGGTCCATGGGAGAGGGCATAGTTATTCATGGGTGACTCTTCATGGAACAGTGCCCAGGTCTGGTGGCGGAGACGAGGGAGCGGTGCCTCATATGCCCGGAAGTCTGTTCCATAAAAGATGATGGATGCTGTCCGTTTGTACAGCTGGACCTTTCAAGATCAAACTCAAGATTACTGGCAGAGCAACTTCAGATGATAATCATTATTAATGGGAGCATGCATCTTCCCTCTGTCTAAGCCAAGAGTTCCAGTAAAAAGCTTTATGAGGTTACATATCTCTGGTACCTTGCGGTTGCTCGTGACCAGGCAGGAGGATGTGGCACAGTCGATGCGTTCAGTGTCACCAGGAAAATGTGGGAACAGCCCTCCACTCCACCAGAGGAGAATGGGCAGCTCCTTGTTGCTGCGGCGGTCACTGTTGCCAGGTCCTCTGTATGAACTTATGGAGGCAAACTCCATCTCTGACAGAGCACTCTGGGGCTGAAAGGCTCCTCGGTCCACTGTATCCAAGGCCTCCAGGGGAAGTTGATCGTCTGGAAAGGAGGCAAAGGAGACCCAGACCCAGCACAGGACACCAAACAGCCCCAGACACACACAGGGCACCAGCCTGCCTCTGCCTGCCATCTGCAAGGTTGAAAAGAACAGACAACACATTTCAGACACTCGGATACAAGTAGGACCCAATTCAGAAGAACAAACCAATCCACTTTCTTATTTGTCAAATGTAGGCTGATTCCTCAGTCTCGCAAATAAAGTCACGCTCTGTTTTGCGGCTCATAACCCAAAGGAAAGTGTTACTTCTCCTTGAAACTAACTTCGTTGAACAAACATCATACGTGTCAGTGGTTGCTGAGCACGCACCAGTATCGAAACATTCACAGTTTCCTACCATTGTCTCTGCAAACACATGAGGGTGCGCTTTCTTAATTCTTCAAACCAAAAATACACAGCCACCCTCCGTACAAGTCGGGTTTGATGACAGGATGCTGTCTGATAACAGCCAACGGAGCAGAGGGAATAAAGACAGCTGAATCCTTCTTCTACGTTTCTGCTTTTCTTCTTCTTTGGGTGGTAAACTAACCCACGCTGCACACCGCCACCTACAGCTCCGGAGTGTATATTGCTCTACTGAATGACAAATTATATATAATATAATATAATTCGAATTTATTTTGCCCCCAAATATTATAAAAAACATTTTACTAGAACGCATTCGGGTGCATATAGGGTGTGTACATAGAGGAAAAGACGCTTAGATTAAAGAAATTATAACAAATACTTAAAATACAAAATCCTAAAAATCTAAACCATAATAATAATAATAATAATCTTAAGTCAAAACAGCTGTGAAATATAGTGTCCTACGAATAAATGTATACTACACGTGGATTCACATTGCACAGAAGTCAATGTAAGAAGCGTCTAATAAAAAGTATTCCTTAATTTGCTTTTCCTAATTGATTTTCACTAAATAATGCATATACAATAATTTTTTCAAATTAATGAAAGTTGAAAGTCTACTAAGTTATGTAAAATGATAATAAAAAAAATGATTTGTTATTTGGTCGAATGACTAAAATGAGGTGTTCCCCACCGTAGATAAGCTTTTAGCTTCACCGTGTTTTTTTGACCTTTTAATTGCATGTTTGTGCTTGGTGATTGCAGTCTTGTATCTTTATTATTGTTAAATCTATCTTTCTCTAAAGGGAAATGTTGACAGATATTGCCCTCTGCTCTACTAGTGGAAATCGTACTTAAGTAAAAGTACACAAGTATTAAGAGCAAGTGTTATACCATATTATGATATATTATATTATTGGGTTGGATTGTTAATACGATTGCGTCAACGTTAAGGTAGCATGTATCTACTTTATATACTGTTGGGTAGTTTAATCCATAACAGTGCATTATATTTTATGTTGAACGTGTGTTTTGTCACATAAATGTAATGGAGTACAATATTTTCCTCTGAAATGTAGTGTAGCAGAAGTGTAAAGTAGCAGAGAATAGAAAAATACAGTAACCACACCTCACGGTGACACTTTGTTGTAATTTATGGAAAATTATTAACTTTACAGGCTTTAGGACCTCGGTTTGTCTGGACGGTGTGCACGTGCAGCTCCTCGGTGGGGGCGCGCACGTCACGACACTCAATCTCAGTCAGATGTAGGGGAGCAGGGCAGACCACACAATATAGACTGTTAGGAACAGGGTGAGTGAAAATACATGTTTGTTCTATTCATATTAGATGCATTACATTATAGATATATCATCCCACTGCAACATTTGTTCTTTTGTTGCTTACAATGCTTTTAAACATTGTTTTGAGTCGCATGTGCATTGAGGCTAACGGTTAGCCTGACCAGGATAGAATGTCAACAAGCCGTTAGACTAGCCGGCTAGCATGCTAGTTGGCTGGGAGGCTTGCTAAGCCGCTACACAGTATAACAGTTTTATTGTCTGTTAAATGAAAGTCTTTTTTTAGAAGTCAGTTACCTGTTTCGGTTCCTAGTTAACTTCTGCTCTGAGGAACCGCATGGACAGTTTCGCAGAGACCATCGACGAAGCAGTTCAGTCAGAGTTTTAGCTGCCAGCCACAGTTGACAACAAGCTGGTGCATGTTCGTGGTCTGCGCAAGTGCAGTGGTCGTTTCCAGAGTCTTCTCATGATCCTGGCTCGCCCCTGTTGTTGTGGCGTAGGACTCCTACACTTCACCTGTTATATATATGTCTTAAAGCTTATGTTGTCTTACAGTTTTTAGGGTAATGTTCATGTCCTAAACTATGGCTGGCAAGCATAGTACACGTGTAGACTATTTTGAGTCAGTATTACTGTGTCATGTTGTAAACATCCAGCCAAATTTTCAACCAGAGACCTTTGGCAGACATCTCGGCCCTTCACCCCTGTCATTGTGTCCCTGAAACTAGTCAACCATTACACTATCTCATATGGCTTTCATTTGTTGTCAGAAAGGTTCATTTGAAGTTGAGTACAAATGTTGCCTTTTCTGAGAAGTCAGTTTATTTCAGTTCATATTGTCTAATGGTGATTTGTGTTTCTCTTTGATTTTGTATCAAGTATCTATTTTTGTGCTTCTTCCTCTTTCTAGGTTATATTGACCCTGGTCTGCCACCTGGTGTGGAGGCCCGTAACCCAGTGAGGAGACCTTGCTGGGTGGGAGGAAACATGATGAGCGGTAAGAGCTTGCTGCTGAAGGTGATCCTGCTCGGGGACGGTGGAGTGGGCAAGTCCTCCCTAATGAACCGCTATGTCACAGACCGCTTCGACTCCCAGTCCTTTCACACCATCGGCGTAGAGTTCCTCAACCGGGACCTGGAGGTGGACGGGCGCCTGGTCACTCTTCAGATCTGGGACACAGCAGGCCAGGAGCGCTTTAAGTCTCTGCGCACGCCCTTCTACCGAGGGGCCGACTGCTGCCTGCTCACATTTGCTGTGAACGACCTGCAGAGCTTCCAGAACCTCGGCTGCTGGAAGAAGGAGTTCATGTTCTACTCGGACGTTAAAGACCCTGAGCGGTTCCCTTTTGTGGTGCTAGGCAATAAGGTAGACATGGAGCAGAGGGAGGTGGGAGAGGACGAAGCACGGGCCTGGTGTGAAGAGAACGGCTGCTGCCCTTACTTTGAGACCAGTGCTAAAGATGACACTAATGTCACGGCAGCATTTGAGGCAGCTGTCAGGGAGGTTCTGGCTGCTGAGGACCAGATTGACCATGCACTACTGGGTAGTACTATCGATCTCCATGGCAACCGCAAAACCTCTCGCGGTTCTTGCTGCTGATTGGTCAGGTGCGCATCCACCTTGTCTTAATCTCTCTGGCTGGAACTTGCCCGAGGCAGTTTTTGAGAGCCAGTCAGATATTTATGTTTATGGTACACATACTGTAGGTACAAGGTACTGAGTGCAGTATCCCCTAAAGATGATGTGGATAAGATACAGGTGCTCTGAGGAGGGCCGTGTCAAGGATTCAGCTGGTATCTAGATTGTTGAATTATTGCTCTAACCAAGGTACAGGCACACTGTAACAGGCACACTCATACTTTGTACTCTGTCTGCTTTCAGTAGTGTTGCACAAAGACATTTTTACTCAGCTTCAGCTTTGTCTGCCTATGCAGGACTTGTATCAAATAGAGTGCTTTCTGAGCATTTATTTTAATTGAAGTAATTCAAATTGTTTGTTAATTCAGTGGACGAGAGAATATACCAATCCTCTCTTGAAGAGCACACTCTACCATTGGCACAGCAACATACAGTTGGTCTTATAACTGGTCAACAGTCTGTTGACAACAGTCATGCGCTGATTTTTCGTAGGTTTAAGAGGGACTTTGAATTAACTTTTCTTGTTATCAGATCTTTCAGCAGAAGTGGGGAGCTAATATATTTTCTGGACTCAGACAGTGTCAGTGAGTGACAGTGTTCCAGGCAGATGTTGTGCTTGGGAACTCCCAACATCAGCATGATGACCAATATAATTGGTACGAGGAAGTTAGATGATTTCTGCACTCAAGAGGAAGATGGCGTTGTTTCGTCTTCAATAGGAAGGGAATTGTGAGCTTTAATTGTGAAGCTCTGACTGTAAGCATTGGGTACTATTCTATCTGTATCTACCACTGCACTACTGTGTAGCCGGAGGTGTCAGTTGTACGAGTTAGGCATTATCGGATCATTTTTATTTCCCGTGATTTATGTACATGGGTCTGTTTACGAAGTAAGGTTCAGTGTTTCTCAAAGTTCAAAAATAATACTGCTTTTGCTGCTGTTGTTGAAAAACTGCTGTTTATTTTTCTGTGAAGCACATTTCCTTCCTCCAACCAGTTTTTTACAGATGTGTGATATTTACATTAGGCCTCAGTGTTTGATCAAGGGCTGTTTTCCTGATGAATAGAGGTGGTTTTAATTATTTGAATTGACAATAATTTTTTATAATTATGGCTTGTTAGTAATCCTGTGTCTGCCTTGTTGATTGCGTGGCAGGCCTCAACATTCCCGTCCTTTAGCTTGGCCTATTCTGAAGGTCTCCAATGCTTTATCGATATATATTACGAACACCTTGTGCTGTCTGTCTGGTCATTGTGGGTCTCAGCTGAATGTGAAATAGCCTGAGCACAAGGATAAAGCCGTTACCACTAATGTGTGCATTGTGAATCACCTGGCCTGTCCATTCATACCGTATTGAGTGAAACATACAGCTTAATGATGTTTACTTGTTTTCAGCTGGATGGTACTTTACTTTTATTTCAATGTTTTTGCATACAGGCTTACTTACATTTGGTTTTGTCCCTTTGGTTTTACTGCTATGGGCCAGAGGGCATTGTTGTTTGCCTGTGTGGTTTGAGAAAATAATATGCCTGATTTTCAGTGCTTCAAACTGGGTTTAACATCAGTATTTTGACTGCTGCTGTGATAGTATTTTATATTTAGGCTACTCACACAACCATACCAATAAGACAAAATGTCTTCTGAATGCACAAAGTTGCTATGATTTTCATTATAGTCCATATTCTCATACCTTTCTCGTTATGTTGGAGATCTTGTGTATTCTCTCAGCCTGAGATCACATTATTTGCCTTTCAATTGAAAAATTGCATCATATTTCAGTGTGTGTGCAGACTAATGGTGAACATTACAAGAGCTTCACTGTGAAAGTGCACCGAATCCAATCAGGTACAGTCATATTTACTTATGGTCCTTTGGTTTAATGTAGGCTTATAATAAATAGCTTGTTCATATGATTACTGTGTGTTGAGTACGGGTACTCGCAGTGTATGAGAGAAACGATTAACTGTGAACTGAGTAGGGCATTTTAACAAACTCTAAAGCCTACATTAATTCAAAGCAAAACTGAGGGCTGTTAGCTTATATTATCCCTTACTGTAACATTCAGTTTTTGTCCTGTTCAGATAATGTAGCCTACCACAGTGTTTACCTGAAAACTAACTTACCTGAGAATCAGTGGGTACTTATAAGCTGGTAGCATAACCCTACAGTATGTTGCTCTCATGATGCCGTCTTATATCACTGCTACACCGTCTAATGTCAGTATTTTTTAATGTTGCTGTAATATTTATGAATGTAAAAACTAATTTCTTTGAGCTGTCCATATTAATGGCTTATGTAAATTGCAAAGGGCATTCATTTTATAATAATGTACAAAATGACACTGAACGTCTGTTTCAGCCTCAGCGCTCAACCCATGAGTGTGATTTAAGCTGTGTGAAAAATAGACTGTTCATCTTGATTATGTGTTGATCTAATGGACAATTCCCCTTACTCCTGTTTTTGCACTACGGAGGATAAGACTGGGTGTGCCAACATGCTGGCAAAGTGGTGCATACTCTCCAGTGCTTGGCTTCAAATAAAACATGCAACAAACCAAATGGAGACACTATCTTGTCTGTGGTTTCTCTGCTCACGCCTTGAAAATTCATGAGCCAAGTATGTGGCTTTAAAAATGACTTTAAAGTTTGAAAACAAAAGCTCTTAAACTATTTTTAAAACTAAAATGGGTCACACAAATTAATCAGTATACTTCAGCTCTCAACCTTTCTGCAGTCATTTTCACCATCAGGGAAAAAGCCCCAGTGTTTGCTGTGTTAAAATGAAGTGTTACTCTTTTTCTAAGCAAGATCATGAGTAAAACACAGGTCTTGAATTATTACCCCAAAAACACACCTTATTTGAATTTCATCACACATCCTTGAATGTCATTGAATGACCAAATATGTGTGGAAACCCTGAGAGACAGTGAACACTGTTTATTTCCTCTTCATTAAAAAGGATATCAAGCATGCACCGCATACTGTGAAATCAGACCTGGGCAGAATAAAAAAAAAAGTTATCATCATGTCTGCTTTTCAAACTACATCATTTTAAATCTCTGACTTAAGGTTCTATAGACATTGGTCAATGCAGAACATTAAAGGAAATCAGCCCAACCATTTAACTGTTATGGCTCAGTTGAAAAAAAAAGTTCCCCACTGCATTTCTACCATTTTATAACTTTAGATGTAACACATATAGTCTATGCTATGAAAATGTCAAAATAATGAATCGATTTAACAATTACTACCAAGTTGTACCAATAAATTGGAACACTTTACAAAAATAGTATAATTTTGAAGACCAGCTAAAGTGTGATGGTCATCATGAAAGGCTGCAGCACAACTAGAGGTGCAGTCAGGAGGTGTCTGATGTGTTTGCTGGGTATGGAGAGCACAGTATCCCTCCTCTGTCTCTCTGCAGCCTCCCATACAGGTCATAGCCTCTCCTCTCCTCTTTCGCCCTGTGCCTCAGCTTCCTCAGGTACACCTGGTACACAGCCAAGTGCAGGGAACAGTGCACCTGTGGGCACAAGAGGGGAGAATACAAAACACCTTACAAAACACCTTGGCCCCTAGATATGGCAGGAAGCCAGGGATGGTGCCAGTTAAACACAGACACTACAGCAGACACTGCACTTTCACAGACTACAAACAAATGTTTTCAGAGGCACTCGGCACAAATACTTCAAAAGAATATTCTTTTTATTATCAAATTTTACCAACACAAAAAAAAAAATCATCAAACAGCCAGCGGCCGCTTAACAAATCCACCACTCACAGCTGGGTAAAGCTTCCACCAAATAGAATAATCTACTTATTATGTTGCAAAAGGTTTTGTTAGTAATACCCAAAGTGTAGAAGTAGTAGTAAATTCAGCTACATTAAGTAAAAAGATGTGTTATACAATAACTACAACAAAATTCCTAAAGAATTAGAGACAAAACAAAGCTGTCCTATCTCTATAAAAAGTACCTCAGGCATGCATTAACAGCAGGGGGGACTCACACCTCAACAATGTGTTTTGGGTCAAATAATATGAGGTCACTCCATAAGTTAGCACCTAGTGCTTTTGCCATCTCAAAATTATGAGAGAAACAATTTTCAGACCTTTCTAGATCAGAACTAAACAAGTATGTCCCTTTGTCAGAAAGAAACTATTTAAAATCATCTAAAATTCCTTCAGTCCCCTCACTCTGAATCCATCAATATTCGGAGGGAGGTGGGGGTCATGCAGCAGCATGTGGATGGTGCTGTGTGCGTGGTTGTTGTCCCAGAAGAGCTGCATTGAGGCTTCAGAGAGGTCTAACCCTCTCTTTGTCTGGAGGACCCTCTCCCTTGACGTGTAATATAACCCTTGGCCGAGACTCGTAGCGCAGGTGGCCCCCGCAACTGGCTCCTTATTGGCTGGCTTTTAAAAACAGGCATGACTCCATTGTTGAGGCTTTTCTCCAGCCCGTGAGAAAAGTCCTGAGGTCAGCGTGAGACTGCAAATGCGTGCTTGGCTGCCACCATGGCAACCAGATGTGAGGGATGGAAACCATGGCAACCTATAATCCCTATTCTCTGTAACAGCTGCATTCTAGCTGCACATGTGTTGCAAATCGGTGGTTATTTCTTATATATGTTAATTCATTCGGGGTATGTTATTTGTAGTTTGAGTGCAACGGGAAGCAGAAAAGAATTTTAGACACTAGCCTCAGCAAACAAGAGCAATAATTTACAAATATTTTGGTGACATGGCATTGGAAATCCTGAAATAAGACTTACTGCATGTAAAAGCAGCAGACAAACCTCACATACATAAAAAGAAGAATAAACAATAACATTCTTCCCAAAAAGAAAAGTAAAAATATAAAAAGACAACATTTTTAAGAGTCCGTGACCACAGGCGGTTCTGTGCAGATGATGTGGAAGGATTGTTGCCGTCCCTTTAGATCCCCATGTTGGTGGTGAAGTAGTGATAGAGCAGACAGGAAGCTGGTGAGCCTAACACCGTGCACCTATGCCCTTTCTCCCCAGATACCGCAGAACCGCAAAGTTATAGGTGGTTGACACAGTATAGGTCAGCTATGGAAGGACAAGCAGAGACAGGAAGTGTCAGAACAGATGTGAAGAGAAGAAAAAGCATCCAGAAACTCTACAAATAAGAAAGAAACATGATGAACTGCTAATGACATTAATTTGATAGCAGATACCATCCATATAGCAGCTTTTGTAATGGAGCATGCGAGTATAATGGGTACGCCATTTGCCTGGCTGGAAAACCACCAGACATTACGGCATAATTATGATGTTTGTGTCAGCTGAGAAAGAGGAACAGAGAGCAATAGTACAAAAGTCATCAGTCATGGAGGCCTGAGATGCCTCGCCGCCTACACTTTGAGCGTCACTAAGTCACATGAGCCATAACACTATTGTTGTACCCCACTGTGGAAGTGCAGCCAAATTGGCCCCGGCTGAAGCATAATCACTCACCAGAGCCAAGAGAGTGATGCCCGCACCGGCGAAGGCAGCAATGTAGAGGTCATAGGTCATTCGGTACTGATAGGAAGAGATTTGCATTAATGGTGATTATATGTCATCTTCATTTTTATGTCAGGCAAATTGTACAAACATGACTGCAGAGCTTGATATATTTCCTGGTTCTTACCTCTCTGGTCTTGCAAACAGTGGACAGAGTTATACCACAAGCTTTCCCTGGCACTGCATTCCATGGCAGGAGCCCTGTTAAAGAAAGTCAAATTTATCTCTCTTGTACGAGACAATCAAAGGATAAAGATGGCCTTAGTCTATATTTTTGTCATTGTCTACAAATTACATGAAAAGACCAAAACTAACTTCCTATCTTTTCTGTGGCACTCAAACGCCTACTCGTTACTATTGACATGTTTAAAAACAGGTCATAAATATATAGATTCATTTTTAAAAAGGGTTAAGTAAATAGTGCATTCCTTGGGGACTATTTTCAGCTGCAGATTAATACACACTTGATGAGCTAGTGAGTGTTAATGCCATCAGGGCAGTGTATGTGGGATCAACTCATAAAAATACAGTGGCCTGTGTTCATGGTAATGAAGGAACATGTCTCCCAGTGCAACAGTGTGGCTCATTGTGTGACAGATGTGTTTCAACCACACTCTGAGGCTCTAGCGATGGCAATGATGGACTGTTGGTCGACCAGACTGAAATATCTCAACAACTATTGGCTGGAATTTTGTACAGGCATTCATGGACCCCATCCTACTGACTTTAGTAATCCCCCGACTTCTCCTCTAATGCCACCATGAGGTTGATATTTTTGGATTTTGGTGAAATGTCTGGACTATTGGATGGATTTCCATGAAATCTGGTGCAAACATTCATGGTCCCCTCAAGATGAAATTTAATAACTTTGGTGATCCCCTTACTTTTCATCTAGTGCCATCTCAGGTGTTGATACAGCCTCAGCTGTACTTTGTGTTTAGTGCCAATTATTTGCAACACACTAGAGCAAGATGGTGAACATGGTAAGCATTATACCTGCTAAGAATCAGCATGTTAGCAATGTCACTGCGAGCATGTTAGCATGCTGACTTTAGCATCTGTGCCTTCTGGTGCAGCTTCACAGAGCTGTCTGTAGACTCTTAGTCTTGTTAATAGTTTTTGGACAACAATGGAGGTCAGGCACAGAGGAATATGCTGTGGTTACACAGGCTGTTAGCAGGAAACATTCATTATTGGTTTTGGTCTTTTTACAGGATTTGTTAACAATAAGAAAAATATAGAATATCACCAGACTTCTTCCATAATAGAATACAATTAGTCTTGTTACCATATTGCCTTGCATCAACACAGAGCTGGTTGATGCTCGCTGGGGTCTCAGTCAGAACATCAATGGTGTGGCAGGTGGCATCCATGTTGTAGAAGAAGTACACAGGCAGGGCCGAGAGGGCAAACACCAACAGCCACAGCACAGCTAGTACATATGTCATCACTATAAACTGTATGGAGCAGGGAGCAGAATAAATGTTAAGGTGCATCGTCATAATAAACACAAGTAATCCAAGAGAGTGTTTTTATGAGCAGTGACTCACTTAGTGACCACATTTACTTTTTTTTCTGATTAGCTTTTCTTATTATCTCACTCTGTTCTCCTTCTCTTCTTCTTCCAACCACTCAGCCCCCCAACCGCTCAAACACTCACTGTATGCTTATCTTTGCATGTCCCCAAAAGGTTTTTAGCAGCTTTAAGATTTTCGGCTCAGCACCCACCAGGGAGTGATATGTGTATTAATCCCATCCAATCTCTCCAATCCCCTTTACTTGTCCCACTCTGGGCCCTCTCACCGAGGAGCTGAGGCAGCGGCCACACATGGTGCTCCTGAACTCTCCAAAGGTTTGCTTGGCAGCGCTCGTTGTGTAGAAGCCCTCAGCCAACAGCACAATGCAGTAGAGGAAGAAAAAGGAGGCCAAACCATAGATGACATACTGGAAATATTGAATGCTGAGAAGGAGGAGGAAAAGGAAAAAGTCAAAATTCAGGGTTACAAAGAACCTAAACCTGCTGAATAGAGACTACAGCCCGAGAAATCCCACAGCAAGGTTAAAAAGATGTCACTCTAATGATGGAAATGCTTCAATTTAACACTCACATGTAGGCAAGGGTGATGTAGTCCTGAAGATTACGGGCAAAGTAAGTCTCGATGAGTCTCTCTGTCTCTGTGAGTGCCTGGTGCCCACAACCGCAGAAGAGGGCAATGCCAGAGAAACACAGCAGTGTGGCGACCAGGGAGCAGTATGGCACCCCACCCAAACAGCGCATACAGCAGTCATAGCAACCTGTTAGCCAAGACGCAGCACCATGAAAGTCAGGGCACATAATTAACTGATGCAATATGACAGACAGCAGAGAAGAAGCACTTTGTTCCAATGTACAAATTATGCACAGAGGAATACTTTAAGGTAGGTGCTTTCTTGTAAAGTTGGAATTTCTTTTTTTACTCTTTCCACTTAGTCAAGTTAATATGAACGTGCTGCAACCTGTAAAAATATTTGCTCACTTAACTCTGGTGGTGGCCATGCAGATAGTTTTGGTTGTATTTGTTCTGGTTTTGAGTTATCCCTCTATGAGATGAGATTTTTGCCTCCACCCCAATGCAGTGAAGGTGAGTGAAATTTTGTTTGTGCTGCTTGAAAATAAAGAATATTTATCTATTGTTCTTTTCGCCTAAAGGTGTCCACAAATAATGATCAAGCATCTATCACAGTTTCTCAGAGCCCAAGGTGACATCTTCAAAAGTCTTGTTTTGTCAAAAAAAGATTCAGTTTACAAATGATATAAAAACAGATAAAAAGCAGCAAATCATCACACTGAAGAGGCTGGAATCTGCTTGATAATTAACTAATACTATGACTATATTATCAACATTGTTGGTGATTATTATTTTCTGTGGATCCACAAATCAGCTGTCTCAGCACTACGCAAAACACTCAACTTCTAACTCCAGAGACAATTCTTCTGTTATGCTGGATAATTCCCAGAACACACTGTCAACAGTTTTGATAATGACAGTGAATGGTGGGAACACCACACAAAATTCCATTGAATTGAGGTGGAGGCATAAATCTTAGAGATGGAACCCGGACACATAATACTGAAACTATCTGCATACCTAGATAGCACAAGGAGTAAGTAAGATTACTGTGATTCATTTTGACCCAACCCTCTAAAGAAAATATGTTCATGCTACTTTGTCACTATGGATCGAGCAGCCGCTGTAAACACATGCGCTCCCTCAAAGTAAAGCTGTGCATTCTCTCCGATAGTCATGTGCTGTTTGAATGGATGCCAATGGCCAAGGGCATGGGGATGTGTCTGCTCTGACCCCAGCTCGCACCCTGACTCCATTCACCAGCCAGCATGGGGAGTGTGAGAAAAGGGGGAGGACAGAGAGGAGAGACAAAGTGAAAGAGAGAGAGAGGCTGCTTTTGTGGCTGCAGAGACAACAGTCTTTGTCCCACAGCATCATGGGGGTACAAGGGCCACCAATGTCAAGCAAACAAAGGCCAGAGGCACCTCTATGCCTGACACACACACACACACACACATGCGCACACTCATAGACTTCCTTCTGGGGAGACACAGGAACAAGAAAGTGGTGGTGGGGGAGCAGTCTGTGCTCGAAGAGGATGGAGAGGCAAATCTATAAACAAACAATGCAACTGTGTGCATGTGTGCCATTACACGCTTGCATGCATGCATCCACACAGACACGCACAATGGAGGCAGACAGACTGTGGTTGGTACCATTACAGTAAACACAGATGGCAGGAGGGGCAAATAGATAGCTCTTTAATTGAACACATCTACATGGCTGTGTGTGTGAGAGAAACAGGGAAACTGTGATCAGTCATTCAGATAGCGTAACTTTACTATGGTATGGAAGAGGGAGAAAACTAGCAAATAACAGACACACATTTTCACTATTGTTATATTAGGAAGGAAGTAAATGAAAGTAGGTACATTTCTATGTGCACAAAGAATGACCACCACAAGAAGCTGACAGAATGCACACGAACCACAGCTTTAAACAGAACCAGTAGGCTATTAACCTTCAGATAGGCTGCACCTTGTACCGATTAACTAACGACACCACCTGCCTGAGCAAACACCTGAAGCCCTGCGAACCACAGCTGCCCACTGTCTCTCGCTTGTGACTCAAATGAAAATACAGGCCTCGTGTTGGTAAAAAAAAAAAAAAAAAAAAAAAATTGCAAAGCAGAGGCCAACTTTGGCTCTTTAAAAATTGAGAAAGATTGCGACCGAAAGCAAATGCGACAAGGCTCCTCCTGAAAAGTAGCTCTGCCATCTCAAGCATGAAATAAAATCTCATAATATCAGTGGAGCATCAGCCGGTGAGTAGCCGACCTCTAAACTGACAAAAAACAAAACTTAATAACTTCTGATGCCCTCTCACAGTCCCATTCATATCAAGCGCGCAATCACATCAAATAAAATGCAGATTTGATAGCATGACTTATTCTATCTGCCAAAAGCCAATAAAGGCAGATTCCAGCGGCTGCAGTTTCTTACCCATGTCTGGAAGGATGCGTTCAGGACTTGTTGGCTATACTGCTGCCTGCACTGCAGCTGGTCCGCTGATGATATGCGCGACTTGTCTTCGGCCCCCGTATATCAATCTCAACTCGCTTTCTGTTCCCCCAACAATGGACAGAGCCGCTGATGACTGCTAGTGCAATCTTAAAGAAACAATGTCGCTTTTCAATGAACTTCAGGGCGGAGAATAATGAAGAGGTCAAGGTTCTTACGCTTGCAGAAATTTCCTTCGTTCATTGTGGACGCATATTTGCATACATAGAGAGGGAAAGCAACTTGCAACTTCTTATGCAAATACAGAAGAAGAAGGAAAGTTTTTTTTTCCATGGAAAGAAATAACTTTTCCTCCTCTGTGAGATGGATTTCCAGACTCTTTGGCATACAGTCCCTGGTTCGCTAAGGCCTTGTGTTTTAAAAGCCCATGGCAACATTGTCAGCCTGATAAATAAAACCAAATGAGAAACAGCTCATGAATCATGCAGATAGTCTATGGGAATGATGAGAAGCTGCATGTCCATGGACAGTGAAGGTGATTTGTCTGCACTTACACCATCAATATGAGCCTGTGGACAGTCAGGGGATGCTCACCAGACTTATAGGAGACTGTCAGATACTATCTGTTTGACTGCAGTGTTTGAGAGCACTGAACATGAAAGATCACAGCTGGCAAAACCGATATGTGCTTCATATCAGTTATCTCTTAAATGGGTCCATTTAGTCCTTTCAAAAGCAGGCTTAAAGTGGCATTCACAGACCATGAATATGTGGATAACTCAACTTTTGATAAAGTCAGATAGTGCCTTTTAAGCTGGATAGTTGAGGGGCAATGAGGGGTATTTCTCAGCATCACTGCAGAGAGTCTCTTTGATTAGAAAAACATCACTGGTATTTTAATTAGACTGGATTGTTATGTCATTTGTGATCACAAAACCCCTGATGTGTATCTCAGAAATAATCCACTGGGTATTTGGGTTGGTGCCAGCTGGTCTCTTCGTCCATGTCTCATGCAACCCCATAACCCACTATCAAATGTTCAACTTGAGGGGGGGGAAAAATTGATTAAAATGCGATGTGTTGTGAGCTGAGCAGAGCAGCGTGCAGCAGGGAAACATCACTGATCTCAGGCGACCTGACGGTGGCGGAGTGAGAGACTGTCCTCTGATTCATCTCCACCCTCTGGCCAAACACCAGAAATAAAGAGCCAGATTTGGCTTCATCTATGCCCAGTAGATGGCAGGCTTTCTCCTGCCACAGCTTTTGTACAGTAGCAGGCACATGAGGAGGTTTATCCCACAATACTATTCATTTTTATGAGAAAAGTCAGTTTTGTCAAGACACATATCTAAACCACATGCTCCAAAAATATCCAGTCTGTAAGAATGTTAGATATTTAGTCAACCACGTCAGAAATGTGTTTGACCTTTTTTCTGCTTTTGAACCACAATAGGCCTGATTTAATATTAATATGTATATGTTTTAATCTAATGGAATCTGCAGTTCCTTATGTGAAGATGCTTCTTTAATTTGTAATTGTATTATGGGGCTCTTTATTTCCTCTCAGCTAATGTAGTTAGTCTCACAGTACAGCTCTATTAGATTATTTATTTTTGAGCTGCTGCCTCAGAAATCCTCAGAGAAACATGGTCATGTTATACAAGCCTTGTTCTTCCACTAACCAGGTTGTCGTACATTGTGTTTTACAGGCTCTGGCTCGTGGCTTTCCTCCTTTCCTCTCACACAGGTGTATCTTGAAAGGATCACTCAATAGTTTATGATACCGTAAAGATAAAAAATTATGTCTTTAGTGAAAGCTGAAACAATTAGCCTGCCCTCTTTGGGTAATTGTGTGTTCACGGATTTGCAAACACATTTTACCTTGACTCATTCATACTTTATGCATCACTTAACCTGGTTTGATATCTCAATTGTTCCCCAGCATACAAATGTATCAGTAACACATGAGAGCGACTTCCTTTTGTAAAGATTTCTTTGAACACAGTGTGATTTCACTGCAAACATCTGTCATGAAAACAAAAAGCCTGTTGGGTTGTTGGGTGCAGCACAGTAGGTTTTCTGCTTTTTTGGGTGCCATCCAGCGCTCTGGGTAAGAAACAATGCTATCAGATGACAGGTGTGAGGCGGTGACTTGAGATGGTGGTGTGGCCTTCCCTCTGCTGCCTCTCACCTGTCCACAGCCGTGCTCCGCTTTCCTGTGGTGGTCTCAGAGCTGCTTCTTGAGAGACTTTCATCACCTCCCCACTGCAGGAACATTAAAGCCTTTTGTGTGTCTAAATACTTTAGACTCCCCATCACTCAGGGTCGGAAATCTGAGAAAGGCCCAATCAACTTAGCGGACCATTACCTCAGTCGTCTTCTTGCTGCAGGGGTCATGGAGAATAATCCCTGACTATAATGACTTTTTAGCAATGCCTTACTGTGATATGCTCTATCTTATGGTGGCTAATACTGTACACATCACCTGCATGTGTCAAATTACACTGTTTCTACATAGAGCAAGTCTCTGCTCGTAACTTCAAATACTTCACCTATCAGATCAGCGTTTATATGCATTCCTGGTAGTTTACAGAGATCTTTATCAGAAAATGGATCAGCTTTATTTCCACAGACATTTGCATTTTTGTAGTTGACAAATGTTTGAGTACACTGTGTATCAGAATAATTCAACAAATTTGATTATTAAAATGCAAGAAGCCTTTGACAAATATTAAGAATGTCTTTAATTCGCACGCTGATTTCATCCTCGACACAGTGCGACTGAGGATTACACACACATTGCTTGCTTTAATCTGTTAGTCATCAGAGTAATATTTGTCTTTGAGCCTGAGTGGAATCTCATTCTCCTCAAAGTGCCCCCTCTTGTTCTGTAGTAGACTCCTTCTCCTCTGCTTCAGGTAGAAAACAGCTGTCACCACGAGCAAACATGTGGATGCCAGCATCATACCCAGGCCTACTAACACCGTCATCCGAACAGATCTGGTGTCCTCCACCTCACAGATGGAGGACTTTGAGGGGGTTTGAACCAAGTCAGGTGTCCCCGTCCAGGTGGGCGCCCTGTCCAAGTGGCAGGGCTCCATGCTTTCATTGACCAACAGATTGACCCAGACAGTGGTATAAAGTGGAGTTGGTTTCCCCCCATCTCTGACCACAATGAACAGGTGATGCATCCCCAGGTCCTTCCGTAGAAGTTGCTGAGCTACAGTGATGTTCCCTGACCTTGAATCCACGTGGAAGGGGGCGTTGTTTTGCGCTGGCTCTGGTGCCACAACAGTGTATGTAATCTCAGAATTCAGCCCTGAGTCCTCGTCGATGGCATAGATCTTTGTTACTATGGTGCCTGCTATGGTTGCTGGAGAGACAGTCTGGCATGAGAAGTTGCTGCTGGGAATGATCACTTTTGGCTGGTTGTCATTGATGTCCCCCACAAAGATAGTTACCCTGGCAGTGGAAGTCAAAGCGACCGGGTGCCCATGATCGTTGGCCAGCAGGTAGAGTTCATAGTGGTCCTCTGTCTCGCGGTCCAAGTTGGTGGTGGTGCACAATATCCCCTGGGTGTTATTCACAACAAAAGGTCCACTGCTGTTTACAACATGCAACTCTGTGTTCCCATTCTTCCCTTCGTCTGGGTCTGTCACCCCTACCCTCCCCACCTGGGTGGATGGTGGTACATCCTCAGGAATGAAAAAGATGAAGTGAGGGGTTAGAAAAACAGGCGCATTGTCATTCTGGTCCAGAACACGAATGGATATTGTGGCCACTGACTCCAAGGCAGGAGAGCCACTATCCTCTGCAAACACGGTGAGTTTGTGTACACCCTGCTGTTCCCTATCCAGAGAGGCTGATACAGACAGTTGACCAGTCACGGGATCAATGTTAAAGATGGTAGATGTATGTTTGTCCAGCCTGTAGGTCACCCTGCCATTGTATCCACTGTCTGCATCTGAGGCTGAGACCTGCAGCAGTGACATCCCCGGCTGGTTGTTTTCCTCCACCTCCAGCTGATAGTGAGACTGGAGAAAATGTGGAGCATTATCATTGACATCTGCCACCATCACCCTTATCACACGCCTGGAAGGAGTGATCACAGACCCTTCTGCTGATCTCCCATGCACTACCACAGAAATTTGATGTGCACTTTTCATCTCATAGTCTAGGGGCTTTGATGTGGAAAGCAGATATTTGCCATTCTGTGGGCTCAAAGTGAACGGCACTTCACTCTCAATGGCAAGGGATGAGCCTTTAAAGCTGCTGTCACCCTCAAGCTCTAAAACAGCTAAGACGGTGGGGGGCTGGTTCTCTGGTAACACCAGAGTCTGGTTTTGATGCTCCGCTATGAACCTGATCTTGATCGTCAGCTCCTGGTTCGCCTTGGGGAGCACGGATATGGTTACCTGAGTGTCTGCTGGGGGGCAGTGATGGCCACTAGCTAACACTTTCAACAGCAGCTCCTCGGAGTTGTCACTCTGGAGGTCCTGTGTTAGTGTGATGTACCCAGAGAGGCTGTCGAGGCTAAAGAGCTTCTTGGCCCGCTCAGAGACTTTGGGACTGAGGGAGTAAACTATGGCAGCATTCGGGCCTGAATCTGGGTCTGTGGCTCTGACCTGAGCAACCAGCATGTTCTTCAGGGAGTCTCCGGGGATGGTGACACTGCGGGGGCTGTTAGAGCTGAAGCTTGGACAGTTGTCATTAACATCTGTCACTGTGACTATTAAAGTTGCTGAAGCACTTAAAGGGTCTGAGCCGCAGTCAGTGGCCACCAGCACCATCTGATACAGCTCCCGAGTCTCCCTATCCAGAGCCGTTTGCACAACCAGCATGATGACAGACCCGTCTTCTTCGACCTTTAAACCGAAAACTCCATCAGAATCTTCTAGGCGATAATGCAGCTCGCCATTGCGCCCCGCATCCGTGTCCTGAGCCAGGTCATCCAATAAGAAACTGGTCGCCACAGTCACGTCCTCAGACACCTTCAGGTGTATTTCACTGTTTTCAAAATGAGGTGCATTGTCATTGATGTCCTCTATGATCACAGGAAACTGTATAAGGTCTCCTGAGGGCCCCACGACAGCATTGTGCAGAATAATGCATTCCTCAGCTTTTGTCTCCTCGGGGCAGAGGGCCTCGCGATCCATCTTTTGCTCAGTGGTGTAGAAATTCCCGGTGTTTTTGTCCATCCAGAGATACTCCTGGGTCAGGAGCTGGTACGGAGGTGAAAAGTGTTTACTAAGTGACCCCGCCAGATAACCAGGCTCCTGTTCCTCTGGGATAGAAAACCGGACAGAACCACATATGATCTGCTGGAGATGGACCACAACCAGCAGATTCTGACGGGAGAAAAAACAAACTGTGAGCACTAATTATTATTTTTTTTGTTTCTAAAAAGGACCAGTACTTTTTATTTTGGTTATGATTTGAAATTCTTTCTGTTGCACTTGAAACTGACAGAGTATAGAAGCTTTCCCTGGTGGTGATAAGGTTTAAACTTCATGCTTCAGTGAACTCTTTTAAAAGCAGGCAACTGCACAATGAAGGTAATATGATGCCCCTCGCTTATCTTCAGCCAATTACTCTCACACACAAATAACACACACAAAAAACAAAAAGCAAACAGCAATGTGTTTGCCATAACAATGCCACCTACCTCCAACACATTTGCATATATTTAAGCATTTTCACGAATATTTTATCAGTTTTACTTTTTAATCTTTAAGAGGCTCTGAATGTAACCCAAAAAGTCCGCAGTGCCTCTCTGTCACACATTCTGTGCATTTCTATTTTTCAGAATTGCACACTAAAGAACCCTTTCACTCAATCAGAAACACTGACACAGTAATAAGATACCATCAGAATGGATCATCCCGGCATTGCTTTTGACTCACTGACCTGCAGTCGTCCAGCCCAGTTCATATTATCAGGAGTCCCATGGCCCATTGCCCTCACATGTTACCCAAGTTCCCCGGCAGCAAGTGAACACTGAGGACAGACACAGCAACCTAAACCTACACAGCTGAAGGCATGAGTCATTACACGCCCCTCCTACAACACTTACCTTGCGTGTCAGGCTGACACAGGAGAAGTCAGAAGAACAACAGGTTTATCTGCATGCATTGAACACATCTTTTTGAAGCAACTCATGTGTTGCCAAAAAATAAAACAATGAGTAAGCACGGGGCTATGTTTTCTTTCCTCTAAACTATATGGGAAAAGATTAATGTGCAAATGCAAAATGTGCTTACACCATATTTTTATTAGCACACCTGGCACCTGTTTTTTTTAACTACTTCATAATGTTTTAACTGTCTCTCTTTAATGTTGTCTCAGATTTGTCTTCGGCTCAAATCTCCAGAAGCCCCTGTGGTATTACTCTTACTTAATGAGATGGGATACTTGTACCACTGGTAAGCATGCATGGCTACTTCACTGAGAATTGCATAATATGGCCCACAGACTAACAGCTGTTCTGTGGGATTTGAACAGACATTGCACTTGGGGGGCCTCTGTCGACAGAGCAGAGTACTGCAGATTTGAATATTCAAGTGTTGTTTTGATGGAGAGACCTCTTTTTTTAGATACTAAAATGTGCTTTCTAGTATGCTTAATCCACCCAGTCAAGAACTTCGGTAAAATTGAACCCAATCTAAACTATGTAGCTAAGAAAAATATCCCGAAACTTTTGATCCATTTTAAGATGATGCAACCTGACTGCACAGTGTGACATGGTCACACAGGATCATCCCAGTTTATTGTTCTTCAATAAAGCTTCACTCAAACTCAGAATGACTGTGAGCTGTTTCGGGTCATCTGTGAAATCCTGTTGTATCAAGCTCATTGTGCCAAAAACAGGATGCATGTCTGAATACCAAACGAGACAACAAAACGTCTTTTTTTATTTTGAAAGCATGGGGAAAAAACTGCAGGCCTCGACCTGAGTTGCGTAACGGCTTATTTCTGTCTGTCTCATTTGCGTATGGTTTTCCTTTCAACTTTCCGCCCACTTTTTCCAGTTACAGTAGACCTCTGAGGTTTCTCTGCGTCGTCATTGGCTGGCTGAGCGGATGTGGAGGGGCTTTATAATAAAACGACAGTCCTGCGTGTCGGCTTTAAAACCGTCTCTGCACCCAGACACTCAGCAGCCCGGTGGCGTTTTATTTCACTGCCCCAGCATGTCCTCAGACATTACCACAGGTGAGTCCAGCGACTACTTGAGCCATTAGTTTTGAATGGCGAGGCAGTGATGGTGATTATAGCCCCATGACGAACAGCTAATACCAGTATGATGCTGTCAGAGAGGCTGTAACCCTTGTTTTAACCTCTTTAAAGGAGACTTGCCTAACCCTTTTTATATATCACATCACGCTGAAACAAATTAAAGTTACACTGAGAGAGTGAGCAGTCCTGTAAATCATACAGCCTGCTACTTTTCATTGTACACTTTTATTTGTTGGTGTATCTTGCACATGGCACATATCTGTAATTTTTCATATTTACACATGTTTTTTTAAACTTAGGTCATTATTTCTTAAAGGCACAATTTCTAAAATGTGCTTACATTTTTCTTGCTGTATCCTATATGCCATGTGCTACTCATATTTCCCATAGGGGACTGTTACAGCTTTGTCATGTTCATGTTAGCCTAATAGAATAACTCTGTGATAAAATGGTGGGTGTGCTCATCCCATACTGCATCACTTATTTTATGGCTGCATTTATTCAAGAAATGGCCAAAAGTGTTGGTTTTATTGCAGCCCAAAGCACAGGACTTGGACTTAAAATGTAATATTTGTTTATCACAGTTTGCAGACCAGATGTTTTACAGGCTGTTAGATGTTTTATATGCCTTATGGGCTGTTGGGTTTATTTCCACACATCAAGTTATCTGATACAACCCACTGACAATAAACGTCAACTGCAGGTTTTGGCTTTTAGCTTTTATTTAATTTCATTCTCACCCAGAAGATATTTTGTTATGAGTTATTTCTTATACATTCGGATCTTTGAGATTTGAGTTTTTTGTTTAGTTTTATTTCCAAAATATTCGCAATACCATAAATTTAATCAGGGCTTTAAAATGTTATGTTTTCAGCACTTCTACTATTCTGCTTTCTGAAATAACTTGAGACGATCGTAACATTTCCTGCCAGTGGAGTAATGTGGTTTCTCTCCAACTGTTGTCACATTTTCCGCAGACTTGGAGCTCGAGCTGGGCGAGTTGCTGCAGGAGTTCCAGGATGTGGTGGAGGAGCTGAAGGCTCCTTCTCAGAGCAAACCTCATGCGTACCAGCACGTCCTGCAGGAGGCCAAAAGTCGCACGGGGCTGGGGGACGACAGCGGAGTCGACGACTCAGATTACAGTGAGAGACAAAATTGTCACACTAGAACAATGTTACTGTGATGGAGATAATGTTTGCCCATTGTGCAAAGTGTGGGGAAGGAAAGGCGTTATTCAGTGAATCATTTGCTGGTGGGTGAGGTTGTTTGGAGTCCCCATGGGTGCCGGTTGAGCCCCTTTATCAGTCCAAACAACTGCAGCTTGACACTTTTAATTTGCATTAAATTAGTGGTACAAGAGGACACATCCCTGTACACTTCTATTAAAGTGGCTGTTTTGCTCATGACAATAGCTGTGTGTGGAATGAACTGCAATTATGGACAACCCATCTCCTGTAATTGTCTGGGTTTTTTTTGCTGTTGCTGTTGTGCGTTTGTCGACGGTTATGAGATAAAAGAAGAAAGTGTGTTTTTCTGCTCCCATGCGTCGTCATTATTGAAAGTATTTCGGCCCCCAAACGTTTCAACAGGCAAACTGCTTTCATGAGTCGTCACTCGGGAGTCGCTAACAGTGAACGTGTGTTTACCTTAATTTTACTGCATGTTATTATCATTATGTGCAACTCCTGCATTGTGTTAAATGTATTGCCATTGTTGTTGTTGATCATTTGCATGGGCTGGCCTTAGTGCTTGTCTTTCTGTTTATTATCTGCGCTCACTCCCTCCTCGCCTCCCTCTCCCCCCAGGCAGCGAAGCTTCTTTGGGAAACAGTTTGAACACTAGCGAGGAGGAGCTTCACACAGCAGGCATAATGCTGGCATCGAAAGGTACTAGAGACTCCCATCAGCCTATCTCCATCCAGATAGCCCTCGTTCCTTCAGTGATCACTATCACTTTTGCTCTGATCACTATCACAGCCACACAAAAACCCTCTACATTAGACTGTGAGCTCTTTTATTTTTACACAACAAAGCCGCTGCCGCTGTGACTGTGACTTCTCAGAACCCCCCTCCCCCCCACATATTTCCAAGTCTCCTGCAGGTTTTTTTTGTGCTGTTATGCAGTGGTGAGACTGGCTCAGGTGTGTGTAAATGAATGAGAGCTGTTGTGTTTTGTTGCATGCAGATGCACAGACTTCGTTTAAATCTCAATCGAGGAAAACAAGAAGGTGACCAGGAGGTGCCATTCAGTCTGTCTGTGTACCTTAAGATATTTACAACAGAGATCCTGGTTGGATCCAGCAAGCTGTCGAGGTGTTATAGCACTTAAGATCAGCTTTATCTCAGTTTGTAGAAAAGAAGCTGAAATGTTTTTCTTTTTTCCCTTTAAAAGCAGTTTGGTTCATATGTAATTCTGGCACTTAGATTCGTTTTCAGCTTCTTGGTCCAAAGGAAATACCATTGAACTGAGCCGCATTTCTCCACAGAAATGTTCCATTGCTGTTTTTTTCTTCTTCTATAGTTTCTCAAATTCCTTTTCTTTCTGTCTTCTTTCTGCAGCCAAGCTGGGAGACACAAGGGAACTTGAGAGTTTTATCAACATGTTGGACCAGGAACTTGCAGGTACGCATTAAAGAGAATTACACCCCCATATCACTCAGTTTATTCTTCATTGCTTTTGCACTTAAGCCCACAAGTCATGCTGACAGAGTGCATGTTTTGTTACACATTGAAAAACAGAGTGCGTAGTCGTGGCCACTTTGTTTCTACCCCCCTCCCACCCCACTCTGTTTATCGCTGAGCACCTCTTGTGTGTAAATGCCATGTCTGGGGACTCAGGTGGACTATCTACACGACCTTTAGTGATAATAGCATACTTGACTACATGAGCATCATGATCCTGCTATCAGCACTAAAGCAGTGGTGTTTCAGAGGCCCGTGAACACATGCATGGCCCCATGCGCACACACCCACAACCCACAAAGAACAAAACATACATCTGCTGCTATCGGTGGTCCTGACGCAGAGAGAATTAATGTTACAAATGAATCGTGACTCCCCCTGTATCTTTACCAGGCTCACTTATTAGTCAGTGCATGTTTGTGTGTGTGTTAATGTGCCTGTGTGCTTGGTTTCTTATTCCGGCTCCTGAGCTTTTGTAGTTTTCTCTTCCTCTCTCTTTTGCAGAAATGTGAACCGAGAGAGAAAGCGGGCCACATAGAGGGGGGAGAAACAGGCCGGGGGCGCCATGGCAGGCTACTGCCGAGCAGACAGGCAGATCTACACCAGAGCAGATCTGAGGGAGCAAATGCTCCCCTGGCTGCTCCAGGGGAAAAGGTTAACATCAGAAATTAAAAGGGCACTCCATTCCAAAATGCAAGAACACCCTCAGACCCCTGGCGACGCCTCGTCCAGGCAGCAAGACGATGTCCCTGCAGCATCAAATCCAAGATGTGTGACATATTCCCGAAACTAGACAAAGCTTCCATCTGCCCGAGAAGAGGAAGAAAACGCTGCCTTGAGTATAGAAAGCATGTTCATACCACATTTAAAATTCCCGTAAGTACTATGCCAGTAAAAGGACCTAAATCCTCAGTGCCTTTTATTTTTTACAGGAGGTTGATCTTTGTTTTAGTTCAAAATCACAGATGGCACTTTAGTTTTTAACTAATTTAAAGTCAAAGGGGTTCAGATCTGTTGTGTGATATCAAATGTCATTTATGTGCTGATGTTTCCAGTGTACAGTTCTTGTTAATATTCCTTTTTTAATATAAAGTATTGTACAGTTGAATGCACATATAAATAAAGCAAACTTTTGATTGAATTTAAGACTATATTTCATTTTTGTTGTTGATATATACACAAGTACATTTAATCCTGTTCCAGATACAGTGCAGAGAAACTGCTGGCCTTGCTGGCCACATCTGACTCTACACACACACACACACACACACACACACACACACACACACACACACTGTTGAAAGCCTTTCACTTCTCTAAAAAATACTCCTGACAGTACTGACAACAAATTATATTCAATGTGCCTACACCTTCACTATCCCCTAAATTGACTGTTGCTACTGTCACACCACATGTCCCTGGAGCCCTTCACCCATTCTTCTTAGTTTGTACCTTTGCTCCCTGTATGTCTGTTCTGATTATGCTTTGAGTTTCACTTCTGCCATCAAATCAGGAAACCCACAAATTTCGCTCAGACAGCATGTGAAGACCACTTAAAGAGGAAGTGCGTCAGTTGTGCTGTGAGAAACAATGTTCATTTAGACTCTGCTGTGACTTATTACCATCAAATCCAAGCTTTGAACTGAAGGAAAGGAACTGTTCGTCTTAGTTCGAGTCGTCTGCAAAAGAGCGTCTTAGCAGCTTCCTAGCTGTGACTTTTCCATCATGGTCGTGTTCATATTCTGCTGTCGTTTCACTGTAGTATAGGTCTGCAGAGTGTCATCTCTTTACAGTTGTCTCCTCCCTGTTGTCAAAACAACATCACTTAGGGAAACAAGACAAGGTTACCGTGGTTGTAAGATGTGATTTTACATTGACTGACATCGGCGGTATAATTCAGCAGAAGTATGCAAAATTATTTTAAGTCTGCGGAAGAGCTGCCAGATGTGATTTGAGGATGAGGCAGAATGAGGAACTACAACCAACAGTCAACAATCCCCGAAATATTCAACTACACAGCTTATTGTAATCATGCAGACAAACCACAGAATCTGGTTTCAGGGTGATGAAAGCCAAGGGGAAGTTTTGCCCTCTTGGAAACAGGAATGTCAGGGACCTGCAGTTTATTGAATTGTCATTGTTTTCTCCTTAAAAATCCCCAGAAGGCTGGTTGATGCGAGCCGTCACCAATACCACCAGTGCTGGTGATATATTAGGGATAGACTGCTTGGGTTGCAGCTGCTTTCTTGACATCATGTCGGTGGCAGTGGCCAAAGAAAGGAAGGCTGGACATTTAAGATACTGCTCCCTGTCTGTTTATGTCTCATTAAAAGACACTTTGTTCAGAAAGTTCACTGCTCTGAACTCTGGCCAACTATTTAACCCCGCTGACGAGAGTTGGCGCTGATCTGGGGAGAGAGGGGGAGAGGAGAGTATAGTAGTGAGAGCAAATGAGCTTAAAATTTGACATTACTGTAAAGCAAAGAAGAATAACGGGAGCAGAAAGAGACCAAAGGGGAACATTAGAGTGTTCAAACAATAGAGAAATACACATGGGTGGTGTAGAGTAACCTGTTCCTCCTGTGTTGTCCGTTCCACTTAGAGAAAGGCGAGGGTGACTGATTGAGGCCACAGCTGTTCAGGATAGTAACAAACAAAGTTGGCTTCGACATGATGGAACTTCCCTCACAAACGAAGGACACATCCTGTTTTCAGAGACCAAAGGCGAGGAATTGCAGCAATGCAGGAAATGTGACGGTGTAGAACAGATGAAACTGAAAGGCATTTGATTGGAATTCTCTTCTTTCTGCGTCCCACGGTGGTTTTGTAACAATACGTTTCTGATCTGCAGCTCTGTATCCCGACTGGCACTTGACATTGCCACTCTAATCCACATTGTCATTTCATTGTACACGAAAAAGTCACCGGCAGCTAATTATGCTGTATGATTCTTATTAGATTGCTCTTCAACGGGATCTGATGTAATATATCTGTTTGTCTTATGGGAACACCTCCCCCTTTGTTTAGCTAATTACTGTGAGACTGGTATTTGATTGGCAGCGCACCAAAGTAAGAGGCCAATATGTCAGCCAGTCGCCTTGTTTAGATAACAGACAGAGTAAATGATGAATGAACTGACTTCATTAGCGGATAAATTAAAATGAATTGATGTTATGATGAGACAGTAAATGGTCTTGAGAGATGAAGACATAATAAATATCATGTTGTACCCCTTTCGGCCCTCACCTATAGACTCAGACATCTTGGTAATAAATGTCACATAGACTTAAAATCTCTACACACAATGTTGGTTTGTTTTAAGCTGGTTAGCAGGCTAATGAAGATGTAATTGAGTATAGCAGAAAGGAGACACTTGTTATTATCAGACAATGAGTAAATGAAGCAGAGATATGGCCTGTGCAGTCAGGCTATCATGGCCGAGATGAGTGCAGCATGCAGAGCACGCAGTCTTCTGTCATCTGCCTGATGAGAGACTGGAGCGACGCCTCTCCCCCGAGAGCTCCCCAAATGGTCCAGGCTAACAATGTTCTCCCAAGGAATTAACTGGCTCGACCGACCAACACACACACCCGACCAAACCAGCACAAACAATTGTGTTTCCAACTCTTCAGAGGACATTACATTGACTTACATTCATTTCCTGGAGACTTACCCTTACCCTAACCATAACCACTACTTGCCTAACCCTAACCTTGACTTAAACCTAATCTTACCTTAACCTTAAACCAAGTCTTCACCCTAATTTACATTTTTTTTTTTTACATCATGGGGACTTGTGTTTTGTCCCCAAAAGGAAGGCAAGATCCCACAATGTAACTGTGTAAACAGATTTATGTCCCCACAACATGAGTAATACAAGGCCAATCCAAAACACACACAGACACTGAATTGTTAGATTCTGACGGGGTCTTACGTAACTGAGGCTAGTCCCTGAGCCCGGATCAAGGACTCAGATCACTGCTTTGTTATTCTTGCAAAGCTCACAAAAGGCAGAACGAGGAGCTAGACCCATAAAAGGAGGTGGTAGTGTGCTGTGAAATAATATCTCTCATATGACACCACTTCAAAGTCGTGTGAGATGTTCATGTGAGCCTTAAATGCTGTAGAACCGTTTTTCAGTTAGTTTGATATTGTGAAATAATGACTGACTACAACTGTCTTATATAGCTTTTTTTTTTAATTTAGCACCGTGTGTCTATAGGATGTCTGTGCCTGTCAGCTGGTTGTTTGGTCGATCAGTCCATCCATCCATGGCTTGCAACAAAAACCATGTACAGACATTCATGGTCCCAGAGCATGTATCCTAATGACTTTGGTGATCCCCTGACTTTTCCTCTAGTGCCACCACAAGGTCGGCATTTTGTGGTTTTGAGTGAAAAGTCTCGACTATTAGATGGATTGTCATGAAATTTGCAACAGGCATTTGCGTTCTCCACATATGAATTGTAGTGACCTTGGATATCCTCTCACATGCCATATAGAGTCATCCTCAGGTCAGAATTTCGGTTTGTCCAATACAAATGTTTATGACCAAATAGCAAAAATAATGACATTCCCATCAGCCTCAGCTATACCTTTTGTGTAGTGCTATTTAGCAAATGTTAGCAAGCTAATGTGCAAAACTAAGATGGTAAACATTATACATGCTAAACGTCAGCATGTCAGCATTGCACTGCTGTGCCTAAGCACAGCCTCACAGAGCCGCTGGCATGGCTGTAGACTCAGAGTGTTGTTTTGGACCGGCTAAATTTGAGGCATATTTGTATACTAATTGAAGAGTTTATCGCCATGATGCAAAATAAGCATTTTGTGTGTTTGTTAACTTATCATAATTAAACATATTGACCTGTTTTTCTGCTGTGTTTACAAAAATCACTGATGTAAACAACCAGCATTTCACACGATCAGAAAACATTAATAACTGTCTTAAAGTGCTCAAAGTGAAATAGATCTACAATGCAATACTCAACTCATTCAGGAGAAAACAAGATCATCAGTGCAATGGAAACATTTTAAAGGCTTATTTGGAGTTTCGTGGCTGCTGTCACGTACATTCCAAGTCTCTACCTATAGCCATGTCATTTCCTGTTTTGCTCTCTGACTCCCACAGACCTCATTGTATGGGACAGGAAACCAGTGTTATTACATTCAGAGGAGTTAATTCCCAAAGAATGTGACTCATCCAGCCTTCCCCAGACTTCAAATGAGCCATTACATCACTGCTGACTCGGGATTTCTTGATGCCACTTCACCCTTCCTCCTTCAACTCAGACAGGCAATTTACTAGAATTCATTACTGAAACTCAAGCAAACATATAACTTATCAAAGAGCCCAACTGTAGTTATAACTCCATTCTTGGATTTTGGAGAGTCTCTGTAATTTAAATAATGTCCAATTTAAGTGCTATAGTTATATATTGAACACTAGTGAGAAAAGGGAGAGAAAAACAAGCCGTGAGAAGATGTGGACGTGTGAATGGAAGTGACAGTGAACATAGTTTTGGCAAATGCCATGGGCCACCCAGTGGGCAGGAAAAACTGTGTTCTTTATTGTAATGTAGCTAGTGAGCTGTCAGTCACACAAAGAGGTCTCAGTGCATCTTTACAGCTGTGAAAATGTGTTTCCAGTGTGTTAGTAGTTTCACTCGAGCGAATAGAAACAAATGTGTGCAATTCTTAAGATCCAACAGTTGACTTGAGAGTTGCCTGTGGTGCCCAGACTGCCTTACTGCTGAATTTTCTATGTATTTCAGTGGTGTGAAACATTTTTGTGGCTGACATGATACTTCTTTCCAACAGATTACCTGACATCTATAGGCCACAACCGATAATATATCCAGTAAAACAGGAACTTTAAATCTATTCTTAAGCAGGGCATGTGTAAATGCATTTGTTTCCAACTATGTGTAAACACTGGAGGCAAATGGACCTGTATTTTGAGATATGGTGGAATTCAAATTAGATTCCCATCAGCAAAAGCATATCTCTAAAAAGACTGTAAAAGTTTTAGGAGGTCAGACGTTTATCAAACTTTATGATTAAGCATTAACAATATCTGGGTCTATTTGGGAAAAAAAATTACCATGCAAACATCTATTCAATTTGTCAGAAAAATTGGAGAATTCACTGCACAGGACTAACATTTAGGCATCACTGACAAATGAATGTCTCTGCCTCTTGGGGCAAAAATAGGCTTAACTTCAAAGGATGTTTCCAGTATTTCACAGAAAAAAAATGGTGCAGATTTTTTTTTTTGGAATAAGCTCAGATATTGAAGTCAAACTCACAGTGTATTTGATCTGAAAGATCTGTGAAAAGCCTGGTAGCCTGGATTAGCACTTAAGATCAAATTGGTGCCACTGAAAGTCATTGTAATGTGATCTAAGTGATAAGATACTTTCGGGAAGTCCTCTGGGAGTCCTCTGTAGTCTGTACCGGAGCAGCACAGGCTGACGAGTTCAGACACCAAAGGTCCACTGACGCAACCTTCCCCTGCCACCAGTAACCCACATCTGAGAAAGGCATTAGTGGACTGCCATCTGATGGTGAACTCCAGCTGATGCAACTGAGAGATAGCGCCGGGGCCGGGGCCTCAGCTGGCGAGGAATGGCTTTGCAAAATAGCCCTGAATCTGCAAGATAATGCTGTGAATAATGAGAGCAGTTACAGAAGAAATGAAACATCCTGGAAGTTGTGAGTCGTGCAATGAAAACTTCTCCCATCCGGCCATCAGAACAAACTAGAAGGAAAAATTAGCCGTCAAGCAGCATCTTGTGGTAACAGCGTTTTCTGGACAGGAAACAGGATAGATACTGTGTAGAGGCTTAAAATGTGCTTGTTGCCCGCTGTTGTTACTTCCCTCACACACACTGGGAGCGTACAGGCTTTAGTCTCAGCAGCCTCTGTGGTATCTCCAGGCCATCCATCTTACAGAGGGCAGATCATTATGTAGTCGACAGGCAGCTTTAGGCCGGGGGCAGGTGGGACTGCTTGTACTGGATGAACTATAGGCTGCTACTGTTCTTTACTGGACCTCCATAAAATCCAAACCAGCTCCTTTTACTGTTGAATAGTACATTACACTAGAGCTTGTTCTATTCTTCCAATGCTGCAGTTTGTTGCCCCCAAAGCTGCATTTAGGATCATGTTTGGGTTATTTTATCTTTTTATTTTTACTAACAAATCCCATTAAAAGACCAAAAATGGCAATGAATTTATCCTGCTAACAAGAGCTGTCTATGTAGCCAGAGCTTGTAGCTTACGCCTCTGTGGCACAGGACACCATCGTCATCCAAAAACCATTAAAAACACATAAAATAGCCACACCATTGGGTGATACTCTGGTTTATTTTGAAACAACTCCGCAGCAGCATTTTCTCTGGACAGAAGCTCCATGTCGGGCAGACGTCGCTGAGCATGCTGGGGGATGTGGCTCCTTGCTTTGCTAGTTTGACGAGCTATGAGGGAAAGAGCTGCACTGCCTGTGTCCATTGTAATTAAAGAATATGTCACCCAATGCACCAGCCTGGCTCTTGTTGGGCTCTTTTTCTCTGTGTTTTTAATAGTTTTTGGATGACAGTGAGTTCAATGGCGCAGAGGCATACGCTACATCTGGCTGCGGCTTCACAGTCAGCACTTGTAGCAGGATAAATTCATTGTTGGTTTTGGTCTGTTTGTGAGATTTGTTGATAATAACAAAAAAGATCAAATATGCCGGCCTTATCCTTTAATGCAAAAGCTGTGTGATTCTTTTTGGAGGAACAGAGCACTCAAATACAGCATTCACAGAGATGCTCTCTCTATAATCATTTTGTAGGATGAAAAATATACAAAACAGTATTATCAGCACCAAAGTTCTTGGTCTTGTCACGCCCACTGAAAATGGATGTCATGTTCTATATTCATGAGAACCACAATAAGATACAGAAAGAATAGATATTTTATTTTGATTACTCCAGTTTGCGCGATTATAAATACATTCTATGGACATAAACATAGAAGTAACAGGGCATCTTTAGTAATCTGTACAATGACACGGAGATAACAGAGATTTATCATTATGTATTTTGGCTCAAAGACCATTGGTTTTGTTCATTTCAGTTCTTGTGTTCTGGTGAAAAATGTGTTACAGTATCTGGGTTTGATACCACCATAACAGCTTCAGTGCATGATGCTCCTTGTCAGGAAAACCTGAAAAATATACCAGTGATTTGTCTATGCTCTGTGGGTACAACAGAAAATTGTCCAGAGAGTGGTTTCTTTTCTTTTTTTTAAACATGGAAATAATAGATGAATGATTTCCCTTTGGAGAAAAACAGGCTATTTAAATTGAAACTGCAAGAGTTTTGGTTCAGTGACTGGTTCTACTCAGCTTACCAATAAGTAATGTTAATTGGCTTCTTAGTCAGCAGAGAAACATAGTACCTCAAGAAAATTAGACCTTAAATGATTGTAAATGAGCTAGTAGTCCAGATTATGGCACTGACAAAGTAAAATCAAGAGAAAATGAGCAAGTCATGTCTGTGTGAGACAGAGGTAGAGCTGCTCAGATTATATTTTGTGCGAGGGAGGCTACAAAAAAAACAGCATGAAAGAGGAAGAAGACAGCAAAGACGAATGAGACACAGGAAGAGAGCGATGAGGGTGAGGGGAAATATAGGTAACAACACGTTCACCGCAGTAGAAATAAAATTCTCAATACCTGCACTACACATACTGCGCACACGGACACCCACCCACCCACACACACACACCCACACACACACACACACACACACACACACACCTGCGGCTCTCTCCCAGCGGGTGGCACTGTGTAATTTGGCACATCCATTTGCTAGGCTGGGTTTGTCTCCACTGCTGTCGAGGCAGTCACAAACCCCATCGGGGTATTCCAGCCAATACTTGAATGATGTCACTTTGGAAACACACTCACTGAACTGCAAACAAATCTCGACTGTGGAAAAGTGTCTCGCTTGTAACTGTCCCATTTTTCTACTGCTGGTGATTCTTGTCAGAGGAAGTTTGGACTAATTTCATCGAGCCTTCAGGTGACTGATTGCTGAAGGAGTTTGACCCCGTTTTCTCTTGCTGCACCACACCACTGCACTTTCCATGGTCTTCCCCTTTGGTCCGGGCACTTAATTATGTGGCTCTTCACAGGGCCCATGTATCCCAAACCGTGTCCCCGGAGCCACCAGGTCTACCCTTGCCAATACTCAGTGACATCTGCTCTGCTTCAACGGCATATGGGAAAATTACATGGCAAAAAACAAGTTGCCCTCCCATGACATTTCTTCCCTTTGATAGTTCACTCTCAACTCCATCACTCAATTTTAGCCCTGTGCCACTGTATGTGTGTGTGTTGGAGCCAATGGAAACTGACCTCCCCACCACTGCAGTCGGATCAGACGAGGGGACAGTCTACTTTGAGTCATATCCTGTGATAAAGGTTCACCCAAATTACCAACAAAAAAAAATCACCCATTTTTGTGAGCTTTCAGCCACACCTCCTGGCCTTCATCAGCAGATGGCCTTTGCTTATAACAAACAATGAATCAATAATGAATGGAAAGGTGGACGAAATATTGTTTGTGCTGCAAACAGCATTAACAATTATATCTAAACAGGTTTTTTGGCCACACAGAACATATTATAATTTTTTATGGCAAATGGTAGCTTATTTACACATCCAGCAGATACGGGGCAACATTAGCATTCATTTGGAGTCCAATTTTCACTCTCTTTTAGCTCTATTTTGCTCTCCACCAACTTCTGATTGAAATGTTTGTCTCTTAGCTGCTAAATGCTTCACTATGTTCGCCAGCTAGTCGCTAATTCAATCTCTCTGCCATTTGGTGTTGGGCAGGTAGCATACAGTGGATTAGAGTTTTTTTTGTTGAGAACTGCCTTTGGAAACGGCGCCATGAGACAGATTAAGGGAAAAAAACATGAAGTAAAGTTGCGGGCCACAAACCAAAACAATGAGCTAAGAGAGGCTAAAATGCTGAGGGGGACTGCAGAGTTGGGTGATAACGGTTTGTCACTATGAGCAACCCCTTTTCACAGACTAGTAGTCATTTGAACCATTGTTGGTATAAAAACATTGATTAGAGCAGCTTTGAAGAATTCAACAGCAACATATTTCAATGCTGTGAGCGCCACAAACAAAATTCCATTCCCTTCCATTGTATTGGGGTGGCAGCAGAAAGAGACAAATATGTCAAAACTTTGACAAATACAACCATGGTAAGATGCCTCAAGTTAAATCAACTTCTAAGTAATTTGGGTGAATCAAATCTTTAAGGACATATTCCAATAAGAAAGGTTGACATCCATTTTGCAGTCAGGAGTATTTAAAAAATGCTCATCCAAATGCCATCGACCATACCATACCATAATATGTGTTAATTTAATGCCAGAAAACAAAGCACCGCTGACGTTATTGCTACTAAAACAAGTTTGACTATTTGCATCATCTACTCCTTACATAAGCACAAGCACAGAGACATTATTAAATGTCTCTGTATGTGTGAGACAGCTCCAGGTAGAAACCCACTGCTTGTTTCTCTCTTAGTGGCTGCGGCTCAGGCGAAGACGGTGGCTGATTAGGAGGTGAGCCCCATATAAGGCAGGATGAGCAAAAACAAGATGACTCATATAGATCAGTCTCCAAGCAATTTCCCTCAAATAACCCCTTCTCTCTTTCTGCTACTGGCAGGATCGGTGATGAGCTGACCAGACTGTGCTTCTCGCTCTGCTGCGTCTCCAATCATTAAATACCAGGGGAAGTTTTAATGGAATACTTCATAAAAATGTTGAGGTTCATGTGCATGAAGCACCTACGAATTGCAACACTGATCTAGGATCACTGGTCAGGTTGCATTACTGCACTTTGCTGTAACGCGGGAGACAATCTGTGCTACGCCAAGGTACTTAATGAAAATTGTCAGTTTTACTCGCAGAATCAATAACTCCAGCGTTCTCCCCGAGAATAACATATAATAGGATGCAATGTGAGTACATCAAGGCAATCTTTTCACAATCTCCCATTGCTGCAGCACTACTTTGCATGAATTACAGTAAAATCTGGAGTTATGCACGTAGATAGGCCCCAAGCTGTTAGCCTGTTTTTCTCAAAGGTTTCAGTGAGAGAGAAGAGGAGAGAGGGAGGAGGAGATAGAAAGGAAGTCCTGGGGGAGACTTGCACTTGCTGCAAGAATATTTCTTTTTCAACTCATTCAAAATGGAAATAATAAAAAGTCATAAAAAGGGAGGAAAGGAACTTTGATCAAGTGAGAAAAAAAAGTTTTGTGAAACTTTATATTCTTCATTTTTTACAGTTTTAATTTGGCACATGGCACAATCAGCATGTATGCATCTGGTATACATAAATAAATATTAAATATTTTATACATAAATATACATATAGAGCTCTTACAAAGACACCTACAGCGGTCTTGGCTTAGGATGTTTCAAATGACAACAACAATACACAGAAATTATTTGTGTTGGTGCTTTGTAGTCAACAGTGTTTTAATTGTTTTGTAAGTGGGAGTGATATCTCCATAGAAGCCCTATACATATATGTATGTATGCCCATATTTATATATATATTCAAAGAAATACAAGTGTGCACTGACGTCGGTTTATTCAGTGCAAACAGGCCACTGTCTGCTTTTGAAGAGGAACTCTTACAAAGTCAATGGAATCATGTCAGTTAGTTCAGTTTGAATCTTTAGCTATTTTTTTTTCTCTTACACGTAAAATAATAGATTTATTTTGTAATCTTTAAGCAAAATTAGACATATATAACTTTTTGAAAATAACAAAAGTGCTATTTCGCAAAGACAGACACCCAGAGACGCAGCAGAAACACTACTGGTGATGAACCAAAATCAACAACATGAGAAAGTACTCAGCCCCCACCCCCCCAAAAAACCACATTATACAACCTACAAACAAAAAAACAGGTGCACGGACACACACACATACACACACACACACACTCTCACACACACACACTCTCACTCACACACATACAGACTCACTCACTCACCACTCTTGCTTTTGCAAGTTCCGACAATGTGTCTCTTCCTTTATCTCAGCCTCTTAGCCGCGCTTGCACGCAAGGAACGAGAAATCATTTTCACATGCACACAAACACACAGGTGCTCTAAGCAGCATGTGTACGTGCACACTTTGTGGAGATAATATCAGATAGCTTAACAGATAAATTGGCTGTAAAAGATGCACTTTTTTCTTAACAAAACAATCACAGTAACATAGTATTTATCTCTGCCTTCTCATCTGCCGGCAAGAGCTGTCCCAGACAAATTATTTCTATACGAGATAAAAAAAGATAACACCATTTGTGTGGCTGTTGTGTTGGTACGCAACAGAAAGAAAACATGAGTTGCCCAAAATGGGTTTAAAATCTCTACATCTGCATATCCTCTAGGTTCCCATCCTGGATTCAGTCTCTCATCTTTGAGTCTCACCGGCTTGTAACACACTCCACTTGGAATAGTCTCAGGGAATAGAAATAATGACAAAAAAGAATAAGCTTTGTAAGGCATTGAAACGTAAAACAAAAACAAAGAAGCAATTAAAAACATTTTCGCGAATATTGACGTAGAGGCCATTGTTCGAGATGCGTCTCCCACAGGAGCAGGGGATGGGAAATAAAAAGCACTTCTCTTTGTTTTTGTTATGAATTCAAGAAAAAAAGTGTTGATATCTCCTCAGTCTGCTTAAAAAGGCTTTTAAAATGATTATTTTAGAAAAGAACACTGCAGAAAGACTCCCTCCCCCGATCAGGAGAAGGGAAGCAGTTTGATTTTGGCAGCTCTGCACAACTTGACATCCACAGAGAGCTCTCAGCAACTCTCCTCGTAGTAAAAGTCTAGTTAAATCTCTTCACGTTTTAATCCGACTCATGCCCTTCCCCTCCCCTCCCCCTCACAGCCCTCCCTCTTCCTGTGATATTTATAAAACACAATCCTCTCCGTTCGTTCATCCTCCTGCTCCTCCTCCACCACCACCACCACCACCACCACTGCCTCCTCCTCCCCCGCCTGCGCCGGCTGCCCCTGGCCTCCTTAAAGCTATACGCGGGTGGTTGAGTGGGAGTGTGGCAGACCGGTGGAGTTGAAGCCGGTTGTGAAGGTGTTGTAGGGGTGCAGGTTGGGCATGCCCACCAGGGAATTGGGGATCATGGTGATGGTGTTGGGGGTCATGAGGGGAATGTCGTCCGGGGAGCGCCGCAGAGTGAGTGTGTAGTCGGGCAGCGTGGCCAAGCGCAGTGCCCCCTCGTTGCTGTTCCCCGCCTCGCACTCATGGTGCGTCTGGTTCATCTGCAGCGACATGATCTCCTCCTCGGGCGCATGGTGGCCAATGTCGTTGGAGGTGGTCTGGCGCTGTGGGCTGGGCTGCCCATGGCCGGAGTCCTGTCGCCGCTTGTCCTTGCGGTAGTAGAGGGCTGCGAAAGCCAGCACATTGAGGAACAGCAGCGAGGCTCCCACAGCAATAGTGACGCTGAGCTCTGTGGAGTAATCCCGCGGGTTCTCCACCACCAGCGGCCCCGTCTCCTCGTCGTCGCTCCATGAGTCTTTGTCCTCACTGTTGTAGGCCGGGGACATGGGAGGCCGCTTGGTGTTGAACGGCCAGGACGTTTTCCCGTTGGGCCTCTTGGTGGACAAGGTGTTCTGGGTGGTCTCTGGCGGGGGCACTTTGGTGGTGGTGGAGGTGTAGTGGAACATGTCGTGGAGGTTGTACAAGTGGGGCACTAGGTGCTTCCAGAAGGCCACTTTGGTGGCGCGGTAGTGGTCGCGCACACGTGGCTTCAGGCCGATATGCAGGTACAGTTGGTCCTGGGGGTTGTACTTGGACCAGGCCACCTCTTCAAAGCGGTTGGCCTTGGTGTGGATGAACTTAGTGTCTTGAGGAACCGGTTTGTTGGGATCCCTACAGACAGAAAGAAGACAGACGTGATAAAGTGTTAAATGAGATTCTGACAGTACCTTTAATTATTCATGCTCTCACATTCATGTGGGGATAGGAAGCACATAAAAATACTAAAAGGAAAACATAACAGTATCAGTCACAGCTTTTCTTTTTGACGTGAAAGGGGTTCAGCCACTACTGGAGAATTTATTGATCTTGCTTTGCGAAACCCACAACAGCGAAAGCACAAACCCACAACAGCAACCAACAGACTGCAGTTAATAATTGATCCAGGTGTGTAAGGTGTGGTATGTGTTACGCTTTCTGTAGCTGCATCAACTGACACTGATTTCTCCTTCCAATTTATTTTCCCAGTCCACTTACATTTTCATTTGTACCACAAGATCTCCATGTAGCGTGACCCTGTCCCTCAGCCTCCTCTCTGTGGACATAATGTGCCTGTCTGTCTCATCCCCCCTCTCTTCTCTCCCCTGATGTTGTTCTTAATTCAGTTCCGATGCAGCCCACCCACAAAAACCAGGGCAGAGGCTTTTAAAGTAAACACATATGAATAAGTCAGCAGGCTTTAGGGCTCGCGTCAGGAGGCATCTTGTTGTTGATAATCCAACGCTGGTGGAGCCCCTCCGCTAATTGCTCAGGGAAGGCAGCACAGTGTGCATTGGCATCCAGTGTACTGATGTAAAGTGGACCATATTAATCAAGCCACTAAGAGGAAACGGCAAAGCTGTCTGTGTGTGTGTGTGTGTGTGTTTGGATATAAGGATGTTGGTGTGTGTGAGACAGAAAGTGAGAGACAAAAGGGATGTGTGAGAGAGTGTGTGAGACTGAGCGAGAAAAAGAGAGAATGAGAGAGGGAGATGTTTTCAGGATGCAGTACCTCTTTTGCTCTACAGAGTTCACTGTTCCACTTTTCAGTTTTTGACACGTTACCTTGACACCAGATGGTCAACCATTTTAATTACAGTGAAGCTATTGATTTATTGATTGAGTTAACATATAGCAATATCCCCCAATCACACAACTCCTTGTTGCATTGTTGTCACACAATGTCAGGAATGGGAGTCCATGCTGTTGCTTTCGCACTGATGAAATTACTTCCTGAAGAATAGAGCTGCGGCCATGAAAACACTACAATAATTGATGTTGGAGCAGAGAAGCTAAAACTGTGTTGTTGCAAGGAGACAGGGATCTGCGCGACATTTCTCTAAATGTCATGAAATATCCCTTTGTGGGTCAGATTGCCGTGTCAGTGGCGAGCAAAGTTCAAATTTAGGGATATAGCCGCTTCAGTGTTTTTTTGGCAAGGGCTGAAAAACCTCCAAACACAGCCAAGAGAATTAAAAGCCATGCCAGAAGAATTCACCCTCCATCCTCTCTCCTGTTCGTTTCTCTGCTGTCAATTTTTCTTTTTCAGGTCAGTGCTTCTGGGAGAGGTGAGAGAGCGAGAGAGAGTGTGAGAGAGCGAGAACGAGAGAGAGAGATAGAGAGAGAGAGAGAGAGAGAGAGCGAGAGAGAGAGAGAGCGAGGGGTAAAGCAAATTGAGATGGCTGGAGCTGAATCCCTGGACCTGGGCCGGTGTCAGCAGAGCAGCCCGTAAATAACCTCTTTTATTAGGCCCGTAATGATCCCCAATGAATATTGACAGCCAGACTATGATGACTTTGTAGCTGAATATCAGTAATTAAGTTTCAAAGGAGTGGGTGGTGGAGGTAAGGTCATATTGATCTCCCCGTGCGCAACATGCCAGAGACCGGGACGTCAATGCCGCAGCCTGAGACGTGGTTGTCTGCAGCCTGTGTGCTGCATGAATTCTCACAGTAGTCACACACACGTGCAAGCTAATTTTTTTCCCTCTCTCTTTCTCACACACATATACATGCACGCACATGACAACAATGACGGGAGGTCGGAGCAATCACAGTTAATGGGAATCCTGAGCATTTCCATAGCACTGCAAATGCTCCCTTTTCAGGAGGGTCAGCTTGCTGAATTGTGATGGCAAACAAAAAATATTGAAAGGGTACTTGGATAGATCTCACAAACAAAAATCAGTGTGTGCGGGGAGCCATGGGAGCGGTGGTGTGGAGGAGTTAGAAAAGCTCTTTGGTGGCTGGCTGGCTGGTTCAGTTCAAGTGAAGATGAATAATTTAGGGAACACAATAAAATCAATGTGGCATCTTTAGTTAATTTGATTTGCCGCATTAGGGAACAACTGGCTGCCTTATCTAATTACACACACATATGCTTGGGTAATTGTTGCAAAGTCAATAGTAAACAGGGTACATTCCTTTGAACAATTTCTACCACTGCTGCTCAACTTTGGGCTTCACGATGGCTTTAAAACCCTGAGCTGTAGAGGGAGGGAGTGATCTGAGCTCTGCTGCTCAACCTGCTGAGGGCTACTAGATCACCCTGCTATATTTGTACTGGGGTGCATGGATGCTGTGTGACGGCACACAGTCACATTCACTTTATAATGCGTCCTGAGTGCTATGCTGCTGTGTTTTCCACATGGAGTTTTTGTGCTGTAATTGTTGCTGAAGTTTTCTGCAGGTGGCAACCTGTCTGAATGCTGAGTGGAAATTACAGGTGGTTCACCTGATAACACCTAGCACAATGTAATCCAGTACAATAGTCCTATGATGAATACTGCCAGAGTGATGCTGATGACATACACTTTTGGTTAAAAATCTTATAGATATCTTACAGGTGTTATTTTGTCTTCCCCTTGTCCTTTGTGAGAACAAAATCACATGAAAAACTTATAACAGCAGAGCACACAGTCTTTCTTTGCAGTGGCAGACACAATCTGACACACAAAAAATGACAATATAATATTGTGTTTATCCTCTGTAGATAATAAACAAAAGAAGAAGGCTTGAAGTTGTTCTACCTATACAGTGCTGAATGTCTTAATCTCTACAGAGAGCTCCACAAGGGTGCGACCAGAGACATTTTGTTTTGGCTCTGTGCTGTTGTGAGTTTGTATCTGGAACCATGTAATGACTATGAAGTCAGCTGAGACTAGTTACAGCTGAAAACTCAGAGACACAGACAGAACAAAATGCAGTTAAGTAGGCTGGAAAGAGAAACTCAACAGTCTACTGATCTCGATGGGACGAAGACTTTTAGAAGTCGCTGCACAGTAAAGAATTTCCATTAGAGATAAGAAATGAAAACACTCATTGAACATGAAATTAACCTGTCAAAATACTTCTGGCAAGCTGAGATGTAAAGTAAAAAAAGGCTGTATTGCTTCTCCTGTTCATTTGATGTGCCTGAATAGCCTCAAATTAAAGCTGACACTCGAACCTCTTGGTCATTGTATCATTTCACATTCAAATAGTCAAACAGTCCGGTGATAAAACAGTTTGTCGTTGTCCAAACACTTCCCGAGCTCGCTGTATGTGCTCAGCTCTATAGTAAACGCCTCATTGTGACTTGTATGAACAGCCCTGGCATAATGTGATGTTTGTGGTCCTGTTGGGCTCTCAGAGCTCCCTTGCATTAGCTGATAGCCTGCCTCCTGTCAGGCCTCCCACTTAATCCGGATGGTCATTGGAGCTGTGGCTGGACTCCCAGGCAGAGGAGAGGGATTATTACACCCATAAAAGCAGGCGTTTTAATGGCCTTTCAGATTTCCTCTGATGTGTTCATATGGCTGTGGTACTATAAACTATCGCCTTCATCTCCTCCTCAGTCCGCCGGCCCCTCCCACTCATGATGACCTGCTGACCAAGGCTAACCTTGGCCTGCCATGCGTGTTTAAGTGCTCCCATGTGTTTGTATCTGTGATTGACTGAGAGTTTGTGTGTGTGTGCGTGCTTCATCTCCTGTCTGTCAGCTTGTGTACCTGTATGTCTGTGCATGCGTGCGTGCGTGTGTGTGTTTGTATTTGTGATGCATCATAGTGTGATGACCTGTGGGGCCACACAAGTGCAGCACATGAACACAAGACATGTCACATTTCACGAAGCAGTACGCGCTGTGTAGCGTCGGTGACGAGCCTCTCCAGGTTTACAGACAGAGCTACTCTTCAGTGAGACGCTGCGCCACCTGGATGACAGACACGACACACAGCTCTACCTGCACATGCGACAGAGCGAGGCCTGAGCTCATTACCTATTCTAACCCCTATCTGCAAGCACTGATGTAAAAGGTAGATAAGGGGGAAGAATGAATATCATTTTCTTTCTTTTTTTCATTTCCCATGTACCTCCTTCCCCTTTTCATCCTGATGTAATTTGAAGCGCTTGAATGATCATAGACCTAGCCATCACCAAATCTGAAAAGACACGTTTAGGTGCCCTAAGGCAGAAGACAAGAATCTATTTTCACTACACTCAAGGTCTCTGAATCCTGAGCTGAGTATAGCGTCTCGATATAAAACAAGGAACACGCATTAATTCAGTGGCACTGATGCTCATTTTGCTAAGCTGCTAAAATATGCAAAGTTGAAGCCTGGTTTTTTCTTTAGTTATTGTGGTGACTGTGGTGTAACAAATTCATCCCCTGCAGTTGTTTATCTACTTAACCAGGTAACACAAAGTAAGCAGCTAATTGTAATTTCTAACTCCAACAGAAGGTTCCCAGCACCTTCCCCTGCATTCTGCGTAAATCTTTAATAAACACATTCAATCTAATTCTGTTGTGACTTTGTCTTGGCGCGGCGTATGGGGGCAACTTCAGCACTGAGCGGGCAAATTATCAGGCTGTGCTCTTTTACCCTTCATGTGGTCCCACGCTGGGGCAGAGTGCTGAGTGATGCGTGGTTCATATCTAATGGCAGCCCTCGGTTCAGCAGGCTAAGTGATGCAGGGCGAGGCGCTGTGACTTTGGGGCGTGCAGAAGCGTTGGAGGACACTGCTCTCGGACTTATTATGGATGCTATTGATTTGTTTGATTGGATGAGTGGCAGCAAGCAAAACACCTTCCCCTCCCCCAACACCTTCCCTTTCTCCTTTTTTAGCAGCTTTCTACCACTTATAAATTGCTCTTTTTTAGTATCTAACATTAATATTTATAATAGTTTTAATGTGACAACCACTTCCTTATGGATGTACACATGCAGATCCACTTCCTCTCCTCCTCCTCCCCCGCCGGCCTCCTCTCATTACATTCAGCACACAGCATGGACACCGATCAATGGCATCCAGGCCCCTTAACAAGCCACACCACTTCCTTACCTTCTCTAATGCAAATCAGGATATTGGCTACAAATCTCCTATCAAGTGAGTGCCTATTTAATGGAGTAGGTAGATGGCTGTTCAGGGGCTGTGCTGTTCCACAATGAGGAGCATTCACAGGCCCCCTGGTACAGGTTGAGTTGGCCCCTAACGAAGGAAGCTGAAGGGAACGAGTGGGGGTGTGGGGGTGTGTGTGGGGGGGGTGTAATCCGGAGAAAGGACAAGAAGGGGGATCAGGGATGAGTGATGTAACTACTAGACAGCTGGGGTAAAAAAAAGACTGAAGCAGTGCGTGAATGAGGTCAGACAGTTGATGTATACGTGTTGTTAACCCTATAGAGGAGAGTGTTCGATTGACAAGCGGGAGGAAGACAAAAAGAAAATCAACTAGCAGGGTTGTAAATCAAAGTGCTGGCTGTTAAACTGCACTATAGACACACTGTAGTTACTTCTATCTACATTTGTTTGGTTGGCAGCCGTTGTCACTAAAGACAAAGCAATCAATACTGCATATTTTAGCTCATGTTGTGAATGTAAAACATGAGTAGACTTTCTTTTTTTGTTCAGAATAATGAGAGAGAGAGGGGAAAGGAGGAGCAGTGGAGGAGAATGAGGAAAGAAATTCAACACATGACAGCGCTGTGCTCTTTAACTACCTAGCAAGGCCCTGCACAGCATGTGGCACAGCTCACACGCAGAACAGGGGAAATGAGTGCCAGCCAGCAGGAAAAAAAAACAAGAAGTGGGAAGATGGACCAACGTATTTATAGCACTAATGATATATAATGATTGATCTTTCCTGGGCTTTTCATCATTCTGTCTTTTCTGAAGTGTTTCTGCCAGTGTTTTTGTGTATAGTCGCTGTGCTGCGCTTGCATTTGTGTTTGAGAAAGCCACGGAAGTCGCAGTGCGTGGACTTGTGGCAAAAGTTTGGGAGAAACTGTTCAGAAGAAGTTGTTGTGGCAACAAAGCGCAGGCAATTTTAGCCTGTCAATAGTAAAACAAATGTTGCAGCCAGAAAAATAACTCTGAGCTGACTAAATCCCTGGCTTCTGAAACATCCCTAACTCTCAGGAAAGAACAGCCTCATAGTGTAAACACACACTCTCACAATCGCACTCACACACATGCGCACACACACTAAGAAGATTTGACAGCGTGCACTCTCTGTATGCTTTTATGCTTCACTGACACTGATGGACGAAAAAAAAAAAGCGCATGGGCAGGGATTTGCCCTGTAAAGATGACACATGAGAGCCAGGGACAGGAAGAGCTTTGGGGGGAACGCTGCTATGATACACACTGTTGACATACAGCCCAAGTGTCTCAACATCGTGTCACACATGTTTCTACAGCCGATTTAGAGAGGGGGCAGGAAGTGCAATCTGGGTCAGTTCATTACGAACATCTGGAAGGGGAGCGAGAGCTGCTTTACAGATATAGGGAAGATGGCTGTTGGACGGGCTGCTGAGGCAAAGGGAGTTCAACTGCATCTTAATTAAAAGGATGTCCTCTAAAGCCAGATTGGGTTGGGTGGTGTTGGAGGAGAGATCTATATCCCCTAGTGTGGTTTAAATGAGGAGGATGAACTTCAGAAACTATGGGAAATATCTCACCCCCCCCCACACTTGCGCTGGAATAAAATTACCCTTTGGAGCAGCACACTGAGTTTTCTATTATCCTGGCATCTAATCCCAAGCTTTTTACCATCTGAGTGCCTAATTGTGGTCTGCATGTAATCCCCCAGTCTGGAGTTACGCCAAGGCGACACACCATAGGGTGGATACTACCCGTAAAGTGGTGAGCACGGATGTAGAACCAGTTTACTCTCCCACCACTCTGCTCCTAGTCTCAATCAATCAGGGACGCGGAAATCTACAAAACTGACATAGGGTTAGAGGTAAAGTGCAATTTGTTGTTTCGACTTCTGCTACATGCTAGGGTGAAGGTCAGGTTAGAGTGAAGGCCGGCCCATGGCACCGTGTTGAATCCAAGTGGTTGTAGGTAAGATAGGCAGGCTGTCATCCTTCATCAGAATTAATTTCACTGACAAGATCCAAGTGATTCAGTACACACAGCGCACCGTGCATTTTTAACTTGAGGCCTTAAACTTTTCTCATTCAAATTTAACACACCCTGTCTTCTTATAACAGCAGATAATATCCTTGAAAGGACAAGTAAGAAATTCCATCTACAAATTGCAGCTTTGTATATGTGGACACAAGATGGCTGCCAGGCAGAGGAGACAGCTGTTTAGTCCGAGCATCACTGACAGACCTCAGTGCTTTTTTTGAGGAGCCAAAACAGCCGAGATCAGTCCATCTGCACTAGCAGCCATTAGCAGTTCAAGGATCTAGCAGCGCCGGCCGCCCGGGGCTCAGCCTATCAGCCAGACGACTGGATGTAAATGCCACCTGATTGGACAGCAGATGATATAGAGGCAGATGAAAACAGAGCAAGATTTCAGACTGCGTGCCATTCAGGATGGGATCAATACCTCGCTAGTAACAGGGATTGTCAAATTAAATTTCGGTTGTTAGAAAGGATTACTAGTAGTCATATAAAATGGCCATGCTTTGTGATGGGTGGGGGTGAAATTGAGAGTTGTGGGGAGCAGGAGTCACCCAGGGCACGAGTGATCGACTGGGTCCACGCTGAGGGAATCGATACAGCTGAGGGCAAGAGTTTGATATGTCTCCCTGATAAGTCTCTGTGTCTTTTGGGCCTCGGTATAATAGAGCATAGATAGTATTTCCAGCCAAACACACACACACACCACACACACAAGCACACAGAAAGTATACAGAGAGGCAGGCAGCCATGCACACATACTCAACCCAAACAGTCAGCCAAGCACAAATAGCACAGCACACATTCTGGAGGAACATTTAATCTTCCTCAGATTCAATATGTCTCAGGTTTTCAGACTGGGACCCAGGAAGTCCAGGCAAAAAACACCTCTGAAAAAAATGTCTGTGTTGAAAAATGCCTTTTCTAGATGCTATCCATTGTAGAGCTTCCTTTTTCCTGCGGCTTCTTTTCTCTAGCAAAGAAGTCCTTTTAATAAGACTGATATAGGATTTATCTCTGTGACTTTCTACTACTAACACGTTTGTAATTGTGTGATCACTGGTTTTACTAATTGCGTTGAGCGACTACATCATGGTTGTGTTTACATTCTTAGGACTGTAAGGCAGACAGATAAAATGCTCCAAAGAGTGGGCTAACTGTAGCAAAGAGAAAGAAAATACAGCTAACGCGACAAGTCACGGCTCTCAACACATGATGATGGTTTGTTGTTTTTTCTGTACCAACCATGTGTGAGGTAGGCAGTATCGATATTGGTACCAGTACCAATTCAATCCTATCAATACCCATCCCTAATTGGGATAACTGGTGAAAAATACATTTCACTCACCCAGTCTTGGCAAAGTTGGTCCAGTAGGTCATGACCACAGCACTGAGCATGACATCGTTCTTTGAGAAGTTACAGGGGAAAAGGTCAGTGGGCCCGATCATAGGAATTCCAAAAACATAGGGCACCTCATCCCCGTGAGCGGCATCTGACCAGGCTGGCTTCATCAGGCTCTGGCAGTGGTGGTAGAAGGCGTAGAAGTAGGTGGGTGAGCCGTAGCGGGCGTGGAGATCAGCCGTCACCACCGATGGCTCCACCCACTGGTGGTCAGTGAACAGAGCCACCAGTGTCTTGCGCCTGGTCTCTGGGTTGTCTCTGTCTGCCCAGTCTGTGTACATGAACTTAATGGTCTCCCTCAGTGTGTCCTTGCCCTCAGGGTACCCGTACAGACTGTCAACAAAGTCCGACACGGAGAAGTCAAAGTCATTCCCAGACACGCCGTCCTCTGAATCCACCACGTTCTCCACAAACCGCAGCCCCTCGCCCTGGTTGACCCCCAGCATGATGTCGTAGTTAAGGAACTCGCCCTGCTCCATCAGGATCTCGGGGTCGTCAGGGATGACATCACCATCGATTACAGGTCCAAAGGCCACGTGGTACCTTGCTGGTTGTATGTCCTGCTCCACCAACTCCCTGGAGCTCTTCTTCCTCAGACAGTCCACCATGTCCAAGGTGTCCAGGACATTACAGCCCACCTTCTCGGCCAGGAGACGCGTATACTTAACTGGCTGGTAGTTCACCGCCCAGCTGGAGAGGGCTGACCCGCTCTGAATGATGGCTCTGTGGAACAGACCTGCACAAGGACACAGGAAGAAGAGACACAATGATGTTTAGTGTGTCACTATTCCGGAGGATAATTCAGTTACGTGCTATACTACATGATAGTTTTTAATTTTGTTGCTGCCATGATCAAAAGGAGGCTGTCAGCTACACAGTTAATAAGAATAACAAAGGCCAGACAGAACAAGTCCTTGTTGCCACACAGAACAATAATGGAATCATGGCTGTGATAATGAATGTGCAGATGGCCTGGTCTCACAGACAGCTCGCAGACAGAGGAGGGAATCAGCAATCTGTCTGTCATCTTCTCCTCTTCCATCCATCTCTATATGCTCTCTTTGTAATAATCTCTATGTTTGTCAGGAGCAGATGCTGCCACCATGGCTCTATAGACTTTGTTGCAAATAGAGGATGCATCAAAACTGGCAAACCAGACTATGCCTTACCTAAAATTAATTCCATTCCTTGTATGAAATGCAGAAAGAGTCCAATTTAAGTGTTCTTGAATATATGAACCCTGTGCACATGCCTTCCCTCTGTTAATGTACTTTTCAAGGTAGCTTAAATTGGATGAACCTCAAACACTGCAATTATAGACACAGATGCTCCTTTTTGCAGTCATTACACACTCACACACACAGCACCTCTGCATCAGTTATGCCTTGCGTAAGTTAAAAGTCATTTTTTTCACCTGAAAGATCACTAAATTCTACAGGAGTTTGTGGGTGGATTGCTATAAATAAATCTAGCCTCCTACTCCCTACATTTGCAGAAGGAATGGAGCTGCACAGATTCACCCGGCAATACAATGCAACATGGTGGCACACAATGAAAGAAGACCAAGCTGAACAAGAACACCATGGTCTCCTGCTTGTAATATACAGAAATAGATTGTGCACTAAGAGTCAACAGACCATCTATTATGTGAATCTACATAGGAGTTAGGTGTTTGTGCGCGAGTGTGGGCTTTTAAGGGGGTGGAGGGGGTTCAGAAACCAAGGCGAACAAATCTACAGTCTCGTGGGGTGCTCTCGCAAATTAAATTACATTTTAGTTGCAGTGCAATATGAAGGAAATCTAAAATGACTTTTCACCACAAGGAGCAGATTCCAAATAACAAACATAATTTCCTCAGAAATAATTGAATTGCGTCCCCTTTGAAAAATTTCTCCTTACAGATGGAAGAGTGAAGGTGACATGACATCCTCTCTGTCTCAGGCGGGCCTCCCTCCCATCATCGCCAACGCCTCGCAGTCTCTGTCTTGACAGCACCACTCATCTGTCCTCCTGATATGGTTTTTGAAATCGCATTGCTGTTCTACCAATCTCGGAGAAAATCACAAGCGAAGCTTCTACCACTTGACCATGCTGCTGTATTACCCATGGCAGTTTCGAGGCATACCACTGAACTTGTGATATTGAAAGCCACAGCGGATGAAAACGCTCCCAAAATGGCACGCGCAAAAAAACGTCATTAGACGATTCCTCATTTAAGCCACAAAGACTAGCAGAGAAATATACAGGCACGCAGACTCAGTGTGTGATACTTCAGCGTCAGTGTGGGTGGCTGTGCTGAAGTCTTTGTGTTTATGAGGTAAACAGCAGACTTAAGTGCCAGATATATCACTTTGGTAGTCTTAATCAGAGGCGGCGGGGGGCTTATTTCTTCTTGGCGAAGATGAAGTGTTTATTTACAGAGCTATTTACATTTATTTGTTCGCAAGTAGTAAGTAGAATTAATGTGTCTGGGTAAGTGAACTGTGAAATGTTTCTGTGGTGAGTGTGTTTACTAGTATAAGCCACAATTTGAACAATGATTTTGGGCCTGAATGCTGCTGTTGGCAGCGGAGATTGGAATGCATGTCTGAATATAAGTTTTTGATTTAACCTCAGCCACAGAAATGTTTGTTTTTCTGCATCTTATGTCTCATTCTACGTGGTCGAGACCATCAGCTCTCCGTGGCCTTGCTTCGACGCTGCCCTTGGAGCTGTCCTGCAGTTGTGCGTCTCTGCAGGACGGTGGCCTGTGCTGTGTCCCAGGGAGCGGAAGCAGATGTCGAGGGTTTCAACCACTTGAAAGCATTAGAGGGGCAGCCGCAAGATGAAAGATGGCTGCTCGGAGGCAGAGGGGGGGGGGGGGCGCTGAGGCTTAATCCTGCCATCCCTCCCTTCTCCTCCTCCTCTCCCCTCCCTCTCCCCTCCCCTCACTCTTTAGTGGTATTGCCTCTCTTCACATCTCAACTCAGATTGCGCTGTGCAAACAGAGCCAGTCATGGTGCAGGGAGTCTGTCCTGAATCCCAATGCCGCCAGCCACGCCATAGCCACTTTCTAAACGCCTTTGATCAGAAGTTGCTGTAGGAAAAACGTTTGCCAGCAGAGCAGCTCCTGTGATTGCCAAGGCGATTTGACAGACATACATACTGTATATCAAATCCGTTTGCCGTAATTGAGGAGAGCTGCTTGATTGCAACTAGGCTTGGTCCCCTGTCTGTCTGCACCCAAACCCACAGATGGCCAACTGCTGAGGAGGCTGCAGCCAGGTTGATGCTACTAGATTTATCTCCTGCTTTGGTTGATGAAAGCGAGAAAGAGTGAGTGAGGCTTTACTGTTGTTTGTCGAGAAACATATAAATCCAATGCACACGGGCTGTCACTGGACCGATAAATATGTATTAGAGCCGTGTGTGATGAGCCCCACTGTGGTAGGAAGCTCACTGGGGAAGGTCAGAGAGAGAGAAGAGCAGAGGCTCCATCACCCACTGAGGGAATCCACTAATTATACACACTGGGAGGTGCATGTGTGTGTCTGTGAGTGCGTGTGTGTGTGTATTTGTGCTGACTTTGATTGATAAGATGCAGAGATGATGAATAGACCAACAGACGACAGGCCTCATCATGATGGGGGTTAACCATTTGTGACATAGTTTTGTCTTCAGTATCTTCTCTGACGTCTACTTAGTGAACGATTCCTCTCTCAACTTCCTGACGAATTAAACGGGAAAGAGCGTGATGCAACGCCCTTAACATGCGTGTCACATTCATATCTCTATATTTTACTTTGCAAAAGCAACAGATAGCCCTGAAATGATCCGCCTGTGTTTGACATGCGAGAACCCGACACCCAAACTGTGAGCAGATCCATCAAACCATAGCGTTGCTGGCAGATTGAGGTCACGCTGAATTATGACTGGAGCTCCGAGGTAATCACTCATTGGGTTCCTGCTAAAATGCTGTCGCGTCGCTCTGCAGCCGCCTCGGTGCTGCGGTTTGCCGACCTCGACCGCGCTGCCCCCTCACTAGACACCCGTTAAATGGGCATGCGGTTCAGGCCCTGGATTGGTGGAGTGGCTTGTAGAGATAATTCACCGCTGATAGGAAAAAAAAGAAGCTTGACCTTGGGGGTATGACGACCACTGCATAGGTTAGAAAGCCACAATCCACACTCACACTCAAATATACTCACAGGCTCAAACCCACACAAGTTTAGGCCATGTTTTGACAACAGCAATATGGATGAAATGCTGATATTAACGAGCCAACACTGCATCACTGGAGAGAGAGTAACATGACGCGGCTGAGCTTTGGATCGCTGCTGATGTATTACATGGCAACTACGGGGCATGTGTGAGTGTTCAGTCCGTGTTAATGGACAAGGATGTTCTGTTGGTGATGATGCCAGTAAGCACCACAAATGACTGTACTTTGTAATCTGGAACAGCTGGCCAAAATCACTGAAGCATCAGCGGTGACTTTTTATCAGTCTGGCCCAGAGATAAATGCGACTGTAAAGTGCATCCTGCAAAACCCACTACAACCTTAACAATGTCATCCAAATTAAAAAAAAAATTAACAAGGATGACACCCGTGTTAATGCGACTGTCAATGACCTTGAAAGTTTGGATTGGCCGTGTCTCATTTCATAGGTCAGTGATTTGTTCTCTTAACAATATTCCACATGACTCTAAGAGCTAATAGGGGTGGAAATATGTAAAACAGCAAAATTCTCCTCATACACATAAAAGCCATCGCAAGAGAGGAATAACGTGGCCACAGGGACATGTCTTTCTCTTTTTTTTTTCCTCTCCCACAACTCCCAGATTCTTGCACTTGCTTCTTCCTCGCCTTCAATCTTTCCTCTGCTCTGTTTTTTCTGTCTCTCTGTATCACACTCCCCCTGTCTCTTTTTCTGCGGGACCATGCTGAGTCCCTCCCTGCTGATTATTAGACATAAGCCTGCGTTCAGCGGAGCCTGAATCCTCTGAGCCATCTTACCTCCACCATCTCTCTGTGCATCTCTCTGTAAGCAAATCTCCACAGACCCGTGGACTATACAGAGCCCCCTCTGTTGCAAACATTTCTCTCCGTCTACAGTCAAACTAGGCTAGCACTCAGTTGGACACACTCAATAAATGTTGCTCTGCCTCTCTTGCTGCATTTCTCTCTGGCTCTTCTTTTCTTTCAGTACTGCTTTTCCCCCATTCTTTCTTAACTCTCATCTCCTTTCAGGAATCCATAGTGTTGATTTTCTAAATAGAAAGATATAAGATATAAGAAGTGGTTTGAACCCATCTGAAATACATAAAGCCAGCTGGGAGATGAATACTAAAATTTGCCTAATTGTACATCCTTGGCCACTTCAAAACACAGGGTTAAAGCTGCTGTCTCCATGGCTACAGTCTACAGTACCACAGGCTGCATCCACTTAAATGCAAGTGCCTCTGGTCTGATCATGCATTAGTCCATGGATAATTTCATACTGGTCTGGCAGCCCTGAAACAACACCTACATTGTTTTTCTGTTCCATTAACATTTCTGCCCAACATTGAACTCGTCAGCTTCAAAACAAACGATGGTGACGGAATCTGGAAAAGGTGCAGCTTTCTGAGAAAGTAGCAGTGTCATTGAATACACTTCCTGGATTCCCACTGGCTACAGGGATAAGTTAAAGCACAAAAGCATCCAGGCTGTTTGTGTGTGTGTGTGTGTGCGCGTGTGTGTGTGTGTGTGTGTGTATGTGTGTGTGTGTATGTGTGTGTGTGCGTGAGCATTAATCCAAGCAGGACTGCTATTTGTAGTACTTGTTTGCTTAAACATTAAAAATGAAACACGACATAAAACGTACTACTTATGGTTCGTCGCATGCATGATTTGTTTTCTTGCTCGTTTTGTGGCTGCAACTATTCCTGTTACCTGGATTCACATGTTTCCTCTAAAGCAGATTTACTCTGGACTGATTTCATAACAGATAATCTAACAGGATAGCTGCCAAAGAAAATGTATCTTCCTCTCAGAAACCGACTGTTTTGTTTTGCATGGATCAGGACACAAAAGCGAACCGTTACCTAATTCCTATAAAAGTTAAGTCTGTCTTCCATCCCGAGAGGTGTTGAAGCAATATTCAAGTGAAGAGCAGTGGGCTTTGAAACAGAAGGACTGCCCTGCTCATGTTTCATCATGTCCATATAGAGGCAGTGTCTGAGGGGCCAGTGTTTTCATCTATCAGGGTGAGACATGCTTCATGCCAGCCCTATATAATGTTGTTTGAAGCTGTTGGTCTTCTGCTCCAGCCTCTGTAGAGACTGCCTGCTTGCCTGCAGGCTGTGGCTTAGGCCAGATAAAGAGTTTGATCCATAAGGGTGGATGGAAGGAAGAGGGAGGGAATGGGAAAGCAGAACAGAGGAGGGGCAGAGGAAAGTGAAAAAAGACAGAAAAGGATGGGAGGGGAGACGAGAGGAAGGCAGAGGAAAGACAAGTGCAGGGGAGGAAATGGGAAATAGCGGTAGGCAAAAAGGGTGGAGGGAAGAGTAGGAGAGGAGAAGAAGGGAGAGGACAGGAGAGAAGGATAAAAATGACCCCATTGACAGGCTGTACCCAGGTTCCAGGATCGATGTGCATCTGAGCCCGGCGAGTGTGATATCTCCTACTAATCACGACGTGACATCCACTGGTCAATACCACACACTCCAGGCCTCATCATCACACGCACACCGGCCTCCCTCCGTCTGCTCGCGCAGCACAACAGGGCCACCGCTCCTCCTTGAACTCATCAATCTGGCTGCTAATCACAGGCATGCACACCACACCTGAGTCAAACAGCGTGTGTAGACGAATCCTCCGAATTCATTTCAGCCTAGAAATTGACGTGGGTGGGAGGTTTACTCCATTGGGACATTTCAGATTAGTGTATGTTGTCATTCGCAGTAAAGCAGATTAAACTGAAATTTCAAATATGTCTGCGATTGTCTTAACTTTTTTGGTGCCTCTGTGTTGTATTGTCCAATATGGCAAATTGGATCTGGCACTCTTAGTAGGATAACGCTGCTATTTATTTGAAAATCCTACGTGATCCAGTTATGTTGCCAACAGACAGAAGCACAAGCATTAACATGCATGTACCCACTCACTCACTACTGGCTAAAAAACATCTTATGACACTTAAATGAAGGTTAGGGCAGCTTTTAAGTGCTTTGCTGAGGTTGCCGATAAAGTGAGTGTGTCTGATGTTTGAAGCAACAATCACAGGGTGCAAGTAGGCTCTTTTCTCTAAATGACATCTGGTGACAAAGTCATGCCTTATGTTCTCTGAAAATTCACACATTCATGCAATTCATGCAGAATCTATGAATAGAGACATTGTTATCAAGGAAATATTCTTTTCCAAGATAGAAAAGTTTCAACAAAAGAAGGAAGAGATCTCTCAACAATTTTCTACTATTATTGATCGTATATGCACTTAAACCATGGCAAGGAAAATGCCCTTTACTGCACTTACTGTTCACTCAGCTGTTTCCTGTATTTTTTGGGACGTTATGCATTCTCATGACTCCACATGCATGCACACGTACACACTGAATTGATTTCCCCTCTCCCCTCGCAGCCTCCCTGCCAAACCAAGAGAAACAGAGAGGCTGCACGGTGAATTTTTCCATTTGCACTCATGCATGTGTCACTAATGCTGCAGCCTCTGAAAAGCAGCGAATGCTATCTCCGTGTAGTTCTATTGCTAGCTCTGCTGTGACATTCGGGGCAGTATTCACCGCACTCACTCCACACTGCTGCAGTGCCTAGATTGGCCTGATAGCTGTGTATGCACAACAACAACACGCACTGTCAGCGAGCCTTGACTAGGCGTCGATGTGGAAATGGGAAGAATAATGAGTTATTACAGGGTTATCTGTGTGTATCTCCATGTCATGACTGTGTAAGCGGCTCTGCTAATCTCATTAGATGGGACAAGTTGTTAAAGATGTTTTCTGATTTCCTCTCTCTTCTCCTACTGTGTCCACAAATAGATTTCAGATCAGTGTGCTGAGAGGAAATGATTAGTGCCTTGAGCTCCCACAGAAACTGGTTTTCATGGGAGAAATGTGCGAGTGGCTGCTGTGTAGTAACAGTGCAAACATCTGACTCCTGTTGTTTCTAAATATATGCACCATGTTTTACACCCCATCTGCATTGTACAGCAGCCCCAAAGCTTGGTTCATTTTTATATATGCAGCAAGCGGTGACAGCCAGAGACAAAGAGTGCACTCACTTCAAGGAAGCGGAGCTCCATAAGTACAAATCAGATGTAAAATATGTCTAGCATGGGAGGGTCAAAGATATAAGTCACACACAAATATGACAATTCAGCCATGAAATGTGGAAGGATGGGAGGCTTCTATTCTTGGCGACATCTTGCCTGTGACAGCCAGATGGGATGGCTGAAACTCATTTTTGGGCCAAGGAAAGCCACGGCCAGGGCGCAGTTGCATTTGTGACAAATTATCGCGAGGGGTGTGCACCCCCCCCCCCGCCCCGGGGGGAATCAGAGGGATTCAGAGCAAAGACGGAAAGAGAAAGAGTGACAGAGAGAGACAGAGCAATAGATAGACAGATAGAGAGAGAGAGAGAGAGAGAGAGAGAGACAGAAAGAGAGAGAGAGAGAGAGAGAGAGAGACCTCGGTCTAAGTGCCTAAGTCTTGCTGAAACAAATTAGCTGCGAGCTGTAGGGGTACGGGAGGTGAAACTGAGATGGATACGCACATGCTGGCTAAAAGCAGGAGGTGGGTGGAAGCTTACTGCTTACCCTGGCCCCTTTCACAGTCTTCCAATACAACAGATCACTAGCTTACAAGCCTTTGAGTCTGGTTCAGAAAAGGATATGTCCCCGATTACATCTGATTGTAGCTCACATACAAAGGCAAACAATGTGCGTGGTGTTCATGTACACGCAGAGCATGAACATGTTGGCTCAGCTGCGCATGTGCATCCTCTAAATATCAATTGTTTTCTATCCTACTCTGGCTACACAGAAAAGACCTACAGGCAACAAGTAATATATGCATCCTATACAACCCACCCACATAAATGCTACCAGCATGCATGCATGCATGCACACACACAAACACAAACACACACACGCTCATATAATTCAGGAAGCTCATTAGGCGCCACACACAGAGCACCTAGTAGGCAGCAACCTTTTTTCTCTGACCAAGAACATCAACAACTCTTTTAATCTAAACCACCATTAATGAAGCAGAACCAGAGGAGATGTTAGGAAAAAAAATACTCCCCTGGATGTGCTGTAATTCCTGCGCCCCACTTGAAATTAGAGTGCTCTTCCTGTTAGAAAGAGTCCCCCTGCTACCAGTGCCTTTCAGGGTCAGTGGTCACACCAGCAGCAGCAGCGTCCGAGCCGATTAACTATTGTACCGGGCATGAACGTGTCAGGCTGGGCGCAGGCTCCAACAGCGCAAACATATTCTTCTAGCTGTGCCTATGTCACTCTGTGTGTTCTTCTCTCACAGCGCCTGACACCGCTGTTCCCTGCTCTGCCCATTGTGCCAGCAGCCCTGCAGCCAGGAGCCACACAAGCTCGGTCTAATTCAAGGCGGCACACCATGCAAACAGCAGACAAAAATAGGATGGATATGTGTCGCCCTCGCCTCATTCTTGGGCACACATTAAAGATTGAGAGCGAAAACTCGGGCCCTGGGATGGGACGGCGCTCTGAACGTGATCCTAGCACCTGACTGTGGAATTACCTGCTCAGAGGATGCTGTGCTTGTGCATTTATTGAGTGTGTGTGTATGTGTGCGTGAATGCTTCTATGTGTGCATCTTGTGTGTGTATGAGTGGAGAAACACAGTGGAGAGATAGCAGCACTGTCACAACAGCCCCATCCCTGGAGAGCACTATGTCTGCCTTCCCTGCTTCATGCTTCATACTGTAAACTCCCATTGAGTCAATTACTGTGGCAGACTCTTTAGCCACCATAACCACTAACTGTAAGTGGACGTTGAGACAATTGGGTTATGACATGTCCTGCTGTATGTCCATTGGCAGCAGCGGCTCCCTGAAAATCCACTCGAACAAATGAAGTCAACTGGAAATCCCAACAATTAAGAGCTATTTGTGCAGCCTTTCTGAACTCAGCATTCGGCCACTGAGCATCGATCTGCTGCAAAACTAATCTAGATCAATCCATTCAAACGTTTTTTATTTTGATTAGGAAATACACTGAGTTGCTGAGATGTTGACTTTTGTAATAGAGATTAAAAATATGTTGACCAAAGTCTTCATCAATCTGAGACCCTTCATTCATTTCTGCCTCCTCTGAACAAAAAAGCGTGCTGACTACACATTTATCTGCACTACAAACTAGAAAATACATCTCAGCAAGACAAACAGACAGACATATGGATGAACTAAGCTGCCGACATCTATTCTCATTGTGTCACAGATGGAGAGGGGAGGGAGGGGAGAAAAAAGGGGAGGTCATGGGAGGATAAGAGACGAGGGGAAAGAAGAGAAAAGAAAAAAGCAAGAAGACTCTTAAAATTCCTCAGTGGGTGCTATTGTCCCTGGAGAGAATTCAAGGCAGGCAGAGGCTCTCTGCATAGGAAAATTGCACTCCGCATGCTAACTGTGACTTTGCATTCATTGTGAGGAAGACACAGGCATCTTAATGCATTGGGTGACTCATGCAACCATTTCATCTCAAATATGCGCTGTTCTCGAGCTCAATACAAAGGCTCCAAAATGATTTCAGAGTGTAATTTGGTTGAATTAAGTTTCTCGACACTGAGGTGTTTCTGTATGGGTTAGAAATATAACTTAGATTCATCACTGGAATTGGAGAAAATTATTTTCCTCCTGACGTAAATTTGTCAGACCTCTTCCACAACAATTTGAGATTGAGTCTAAGACAAAGACAAAAACCTAAAACGTTGTTTTGTTTGTCAATGGGCTTTCTGCAGTTTTATTTCTTCAGACAGTTTGAGCCCGTGTGGTGGAGAACATTCTGAGCTAGTCCAAAGCTAAGACGCTTCGATGGCTTTCGGAACAGTTTGCTCAAAGCATTTTCATTAAACTGTATTTTGCGCAGCTCTGCCACCCCTCTATAGGGTCATATTGGCTTATGATGCTCTGCAACTGTGAGTAAATATAAGCCTGTGTATTAGATTTGAGGTTCGAGATGAAATCTAATTTCTGAGCTCAGTGAGAGAGATTGCTTGCTGATACACATCCACACATCCAAGGCCACATCTGGCAGTCCCTATCAAATATACATGAACCTCAGGAGATATGGCTGCCCTCCCGTTATTTCCTCAAGTCCACAACACATTCTTGTTCCTTGTAAGGTGTTTGATACACACGGCGACATTTACGTTGATGTTTACCAATATTGAGCAGATAAACATGGCGTGACATCTACCTTTTGTGTTAGCGTTCGCCAACGTCTTGGTTACTGTCCGATCTCAGGATACCATTTAGGCACTGAATGTTGTAATGAAGGTAATAAAGCACGGAGATGACTTGGCTGATATTGAGAAGTGACAGTTAATTTGAGTCATCGGTGTAGCCAGCTGATAACAGATTGATAGTGTCACAAAGCATAATGGACAAGTAATTAATATCTGCTGCACGGACTCCATTTGGAACACTAATGTATCATATTGAATTTCAGGTGAAACAAAAAAATAAAATGGAGTGACAGAAAACATCTCAATGTCTGGCGCCGTGTCAACCTCATTTCAGACCAGCCGGTCTAATAACAAGGACCATATACATTCCCCTTTCACAGCAGCACTCCAGCCGTTTTCGATTTTGGCAGGACCGAATGCTGAATTTTTTTTTTTTTTTACCTCTGGTCCTTTCTGTCAAGCTCTGAAAAGGCCAAATGGGTAGTGGTGGACAGTTTCTTCACCACCTCAATACCCAAAATTGTGTTGGCTGCTTACAGTGGAGTGGTGGTGCAGGGAGTAAAACGCAGAGTGACAGGCCGAGGTCCCGGCACAAGGGCAGAGAGCTGTGAGCTGAGCTACGTCCCCGCCCTGGCAGCCTCATTCACTATTTATTTGTGTGCCTGCGTGTGTGTGTGAGCACACTGCCCGTGCTTATTCTATTTACTTATGTTGTGTGGGTCCTTGTGCGTGCACACACGTCTGCATTCTGGTGAACTTTCCGTGCTGCTCGTGCAGCTTTGTGACTGCCTCACTGAGGTAAGAAAGGCATTCAATAGTTGCCTTTTCCGCCTCAGCGGTCACACTTCAGATTATCAGTCTTTCACATTCAAACCAGACTGTAGGCAGTGGAGGACAGAAAGGAGAAAAAGAAAAGAAAAAATATCACGGTTGTGTGAGAGTGCACCGCTTCCTTTCTCATGTTTTTGTCCTCTTTTCCATGGTAACATGCCTTTCACTGCAATCTGTCCGTTTCCATATCTTCCCCTATATTCTATTCCCTCTGTTGTGTCTCTTGCTGCCAGTGCCAGTAGGCACACAGCTGTAGCCACATGAAATCCCCTGGAGAGGGAGACTATGTGGACTTACATATTCACATGGACTCTGTGTGTGTGCGTGTGTGTCTGTGTGTGTATATGTTTGCATGTGTGTGGGGGGTATTTACGCAGGCCAACCTTTAACGACTGTCAATCCCACGGGCCTGGACCTGCCATAGCCAGAGCTCTGTGTGTATGTGTTCAGAATGTGTGTAGCAGTGTTTGGTGTTTGTGCATGTACGTTCATGTGCAGTATCGATGCAAGTCTGTGGAGAGAGTGATGTGTGTGTACGGGCGCGCGCGTGTGTGTGTGTGAGACCGAGCGTGCTCGTCTATCAGTTAGGCTGCATGCTGGCACGCTCCACTTTCTCAATGTCAAGCTAACACATATTCAACAGCAACTAACGTCACAACACTTGACACATATCTCACCCACAGACATTCTTTTCCAGCACACATTCAGAGTGGCATCGGTAAGCCTATTGCCATTACTATAGAATGTGTCATTGTCGGCCTCCATCACCACATAAAGAAGTGACACACAGGTCTAGTCTGTAGCACACAGATTAGAAATGTGCATCTGACTTCTCTCTGTGGCTCCCAAGTTTGAACATTTAAATATTATAACATAATTTGATAAAATGACTTTGTTTTACTTTTACATTTTTACATGATCTGATTGTTCTTTTCAGCAGCATTATAGGGTCTTTATTTGTGTTGACAATATATTTCAATGGGCTTTTTAATAGAAGACATTTTGACATGAGACAGCAGAAAAACATATAAATAATACAATTAATGATGACTGAATTGAAAGGGTCTCAGGATCCTGATACTGTGCACACTGGCTCACTGTCACAACGTATTGGGACCCCTGATTTGAACAGAGCCATAGTTGAAGTTATTAGTAACACCTGTGCTTCATGAAGTGTCTGCTGTGAAAAAGGCCGATTGTAGGTTGTTGATTTTCACAAAACAAAGAAGCAGAACAGAGATGTTTCCACATTGTGTTTTAGTTTTAATGAATGTGTACAGAGCTATTTGATCACTATTTTATTTTTATTCAAATGTGAAAATAAATTTAAAATAGGACTGAGCAATATGGATAAAATCCACTGTCACAGTTTATGTAATTTGATACTGTCACATCGATATTTATAGTGATGTAGTACAAAGACAAAATCAACTAAGAAACTGTGGGAAAAAAGCCAGATAGGCATGTCTGTTTCTGGCAAATCTAGGAAATTAAATACCTGACAAATCTAAGCACTTGCAAAAAGTATATATAAAAAAAACTATTTGACAGGAAACATTCCTGCTTATTGATTTGCAACACTGCCCACAATGTTCAAACAACAGTATGGGATCTCTGACAGTTTGTCTCACAGTATATATCATTATATTCCCAAACCTCAATGTAAAATATTTATGACATATAAATCTGCCTAACTTGTCTCGTCTAGTATCTTAAAAAGCATTTATCAACAAACAGAATTTACAAAAGGGAGCATTGTCTTATTATCATGGTCGTCTTATATGTGGCCAATATGGCCTTATTATTATTATTATTATTATTATTATTCACAGGTGAGAATATTACGTGCTCTGTATACACTATTCCCAGGTACATTTCCACATGACAGCAGAGTCTACAGTTGCTGTCATTTACTGTAAATAGCTTGGAGCATATCAGTTCTACATTGTTCTCCCCTCATGTCGCTGTGCACTTTGCTTGCCTGCATTTCTGCATGGAGAATGTGAGCAACTGGCCTGTGTTAATTCATCGAAATACTTCCATGGTAGCATGTTTTGCTGTTTGAATTCCAATCAAACACGGGCCACTCTTTTTCAGCCAGGGATGTGTTTTGGTTGTTACGGGGGTGCAGTGTTTTTGGCTCAGATCTGTTGCTGTTCCCATGAACACCATCAGATATTCACAGTGCCATCTCTGATGTCGCAGCTTTCCCTCCTCCTCGCCAGCTTCGTCAGTTTTGACACAGAGAAATAGACTTGTGCTTTTGGGTTCCTGACAAATTACGGCAGCACAATCTACAGTGTTTGAATAATTTAGCACCTTACCGCTTGGGGGAAATTTTGCAAAAAAAAAAGAAAAGAACACACCAAACTAACCCCTTCTCTCTTCAGGGCTCGAAGCAGAAGGTATCATCCGTCTGTCCTCTGGGATTTTCAAATCTTGTATCTTTCAGTGTCTCTGCAAGTGAGGAGCATGTTTTGGTATCACAGAGGCTGGTGGCTGTCTCAGAGGTAAACTCAGATACCCATACACCCGTTGTCTTTCCCGTGAGGTCAGGGGGAGAGGTCAAGATGTATAGGTAGTTGATCCACAGAGGGAAGGTTTGTTCCATACAGCGCTTTAATAGAGACCAGAGGGAGAGAGGAGGAGTAGTGAGGGCTGGTAGGGCTGTAGCACCGTGGCGCTGTTTCCCATCTAATCTCCCTCCCCTCTCCTAATGAGCATTCTATTAGCAGCTAGGGGACGGATTGAGGCAGTTAGGCATACGGAGAAGGCTGGCTAACAATGCAAGTGGTTAGCTAAACAGCTGTTCTCTCTTCTGCCACCTCCCATCCCCTGCTAATGAAGCCCTCACTGATGTGCAGGAGTCCCGGGACATGCCTGAGAACAGCCACAGACACACAGACAGGGAGTCTCAGTCACTCACAGGCCTCATAAAAAAACCTGTGTGGAGGATAGCTCCACCGATAGGACAACCAAGGATCCAATTAGATAGTGGCTCTAAGGAAGACCCTAAGAATAGCACACTGGGCGACATTTTTATGAGCACTCAGTGCTGCTCTGTGTTTGGAAAGTAAGCACTCCGTTGTTTTTGCAAGTGGAAAACGGCAGACGCCATGATGCCTTTCATAATGGATAATTAACAGATCACTGTGATGATTTTGGTGAAATGTTGCATTGCTACATTTCATTATCCTCTACAGTGTGAGTAGTGTTCACAGTGGTGGGCATCCATCAAGATTAGTGGCATGCCATATGGGTTTGTCAACATCTGAAATCCTGCGGAGGATGCATGCACTCCAAACAGCCGTCACTTAAACGAGGAGAAATGTTTCAGAAGCGATGCCTATTTTTCATTTTCTAAAAACTTTATACGGCAAAAAGCTGTTAAATATTGAGTCTTGATTGGCCCGGGACACCTTCAAATGACACGTGGGTTAAAATTGACTTTGCAGTATTCTTTTTGCCTTCGTTGAGCAGTGACTTTAGCTGTCAAGGCTGCTGCATCCTTCAAACGACGGGCTGTTCTGAACGTGGGACGGCATCAGAGCTCGGGCAGGAGATTCAGAAAAGTCCAAACTTTCGCAGCAATAAGCCAGGTGTGCCTGGGTGTGAAAATAGGCAGAGTTTTTTGAGTACTCTGCCATTTCTTTTCTGTTCATTTTTCTATGTCTGCCACTGTGTTGAATACTAAACTCCTCATCATGAACAGCTTTGAGGGAAAACTTAGCTTTTAGTGTTTGCTTTTATCTGCATTTGTTAGCTCATGGATATCATGGGAGTCGCTTTGGGAGTTTTGTTTTACTCCTACATTCCTGTTCTTACTTTTCATCTAACAGATAAGAGCCTCGCCGGTTTCTGATCCACTTCATTGCCGTGCTTTGTCAGCAAACACTTCCTCAGCACTTCCTGCAGCTGCTTCACAATACAAGCCTTCATGGAGTGTAATCAATTTTGTAGGTAACACTATTTTTCTTGTTGCTTGATTGCTGCATGTAAGCCTATCATTCTGTTTTCTAATGAAATCCTATGGGACGTAAACACCACCGTGAAACCTGACCAAAGGTTTGAAACATTAAAACTTGTGACCCTTGTGTAGATTTTATTATGTGATTATAGCATCTTAAATTTGTTTTTGATGGCATATGTCTTTGTTTGTTGAAAAATGAGACAATCTGGGTAAAATTGTGCTTGTTTTTTTATTAAAATGGAGCAGTTCTTATGAAGGAATTATTCTGGAAATCAACAGCTGCTTATAAACTAATGAGAAATAAAAATAGCGTTACTGTTTTATCTCCCAGCATGAAGGTCTAAATGCCGTTTCAAAGCCTTCTCCATGCTGCAAGAAATACAATTCTGTTGGAGAGATACTGAATTTTTTAAAGGAATAAGCTTATAAAATAGCCACCATGTATACATCTTTGACTGCAGAACGTAATCCCACCAGGTCACAAAACCCCCAAATATTCCCAGGAAAAATACAAGGACATGACCTCAGTGTTCTCAATGGTTGCTACGGTGTTTGTGTTCCCACGTCTGATTCTGTAGTTGCCAAAATCAGAAATGTTCAAATCCCACACACGAGGGCTTTCAGGTGCCCTTGGAAGGCTTTTTCTGTTAAGCAGCTGCACTGGGTGTTGAATTGTAGATCTGACTAGGAAAAACAGTGCACAAATCTCCAACAGTAACCCCAGCGCTGCACAGGTTCATTATTTTTCCTGTTTATAATCCAACGCCTCTCCGTGTCAGACAGCTTCTCACCCCACCTTCCATTTAGCTAGTTTGGAAAAGGTGTGAATGATTCGCTGTCACATTTGGTCGGATGCACAAGCTAGTTTGTTAAAAGCGTGCTGAAGCCTTGCACCTGAGATGATACTTCATTTGTAACATGCAGACGCTATTTTCAAAGAAAGTACGTGTCAAACTGCATTTTTCATCTTTCCACTCTTCCGTCTGCAGCAACAGGTCGCCTCTCTGTCCAGATATTAAGCAAATGTCAACACTGTAACTTGACGTAGAATTGTCTATCCAGGAGAAGAAAATTGTCTTCAAGTTGTGAAATAGCACATTGGCAATATTGTTCTCTGACAGTTGCATTCGATTTGGCGAGTCTCTCTCTTTTACCACTGAAAAGGATCTATAGCTTATGTTACCTCTCTAAGCTAAAAATCCATTACAGCCTTGCGGGCCTGAGAGCTAAAGATTTAGTCTTTTTGTCAGGTTGCACAATGTTGGCCCTTTATAGTAGAGGTTTCTGCTTGTCAGCATGTTTGCTGAAGTTCCTCTCATTGGGGATTTCATTGTGCTCAGACTATGCAAATTTCACAGCTAAGGCTAATGCATTTGCACTGCCCAGAATTGGACGTGTGATGTTCATACACACCCACACACACACACAGTGGACAGTAAAGTGTACATTATGTCAGTGATAGGGATCCAGATGGCACACATGAATTCCATTCTCTATATCACATTGTTATAGACTCTCACCAAGCAAATCACACCAGCTTAGTCCTACAGCAAAGTAATTGGACTGATGTTTTTCCCATGCGACACTTCTTATCACACCCTGAAAAAACAAATTTCCTTCCAAATCATTCTGTCTGTAAGCACAGACTGTAGCAAGCAGGCTCTGTGTAAACAGAATGATATATTCCTGGATGCCTATAATCATGCAGTAAACAAGTATTTCTCCTCTCTGTGCAGATGAAGCGATTATACCAGAATTAAGTGAGCACAAAGTTGTACATTTCATTTTTCAGAATCATTTGGAAGTTTCAAAAACATCATCACACCTGGTAATGTTCCCTTCCCGCTGCCGAAGATGTATATAAATCACATGTTACGCAAACTTGTGAAATTGATGAGGAATGCGGTGGTGCTCTCAAGCATGGCGTGACTTCATAGCAGCTCCACAGTATCCTTCTGTTATTCCTGCAGAGGCACCGAGCGCTCTCTTCTCTCAGCGGAGATAAACAGATGTACGGACACTGAAGGACTGACCCAGCTAGCTGCAGAGGTGAGCTGTCAGCAACAACAAACAAACACAGAGTGCTCGTGGTCATCACTAAAGGGCAAAGTTCAGCTAATTGCACCGTGGTTGTTCATCTGGCAGACAAACACGGAAACAACGGCCTATTTAACGACACATCTAGCCAGCCGTGTTGCCTAGTGTGGAATGCTTAATGAATAAACACTTATACAATCATGGGTAAAAAAAGAAACAAACAAAAAAGTGCAGCGAAGAAGGCAAAACGAGAGAACAGACAGTACAAAAGAAAAGATGGATGGACATAATGAAATGTGAAAATAGCGTAAGGGAAACTAGTGAGTGGTGGCAGAAATTGGGCCAATATGTGTGGAACAACAGGGAATAAAGGGAGGGTGAGGGAGAAAGAGAGAGATGGAGAAGGTGTGAGAGGAGGAGGGAGGTCAGTAGAGATGTGGAGATGGGCGGAGGAGGAGGGGGAGAGATGAGCCCCCAGTGCTCAGCTGTCAGTGCTTCCTCTGCAGGTGGGGCAGGAGGAGTGCCAAGTCCCTCTCTCCCACTCACACAGACACCCATGCATCACTCTATAATGGATGCTTTACACTGGTGCCAGAGAGAGAAAGACTGAGGCAGAGAGAGAGGGAGACATGGTGAGAAGACGAAAGAGAGACATGGGGGAGGGGTGGGTATACTGGAAAAAGAAAGAAACTGCTATGAGGTACAGGGAGCTGAAGAAAATGCCTCAGAGATTAAGGCAGTGGAGACGAGGTAAGTGTAGCAGGGGAATGGATACAGACAGACAGACAGACAGACAGACAGAAAGCTCCATCAAGTCATTAGACCAATCAAGAGCGGAAACAGACGAGACAGTCTGGGAGCAATATGATGCAGCTATTGGTTTAATTGATCTAAAGCCTAACAGGATCAAAGAACAGCAGGGCACAGGCAGGAGCTGCTGCCACCGCTCCCCCTCCGCCACCGCTGTCACTGTCCATTATGAGGTGTATGAATGCGCCCTTGACAGTGATTTATCAAGAATGATTCATAGATGGCATCTACCCGAACTAATGACTTGCCAGCGTCTTCACTGGGGATTGCGGGTCATCAACAGATGACATATTCTATAGTCACCTCGTTCATCAGCTGCGATTAGATTCCAAAAGCAATCTCAGCGATACATCACCAGATGGGTCTCATTGTATTGTCTTGGAGAATATTGCTGAGACAGCTCATGTGTGCCACATGTCGCTCAAGCTGCCGAGGTCCATTTGTACAGTTGTGGATCTGAGGCTGCAGGTATAAGCAATGCTCGGAGCTATTACCTTGGTTGATGGAGGCATGGATTTACTAAAGTACTCAATTATCCCCTGCTTCTTTCTCTGACCTGCTGCTTGGCTCTTTAACACCTATAACTCCATGCTTTATAGGCTCAACTACCTGCTGCAAGCAGAGACAGACTGATGGCTGGACTACCTGAATGAACTGCCTTCACCGTTTTCGGGTCATTTGTCAATTCTTCATTCCTCTGCTCTCTCCTGGCTAGGGATAGGTAAAGCTGCCTCACTCTGATGGACAGCCCAACTGGATATTATTTTCTAGAGTGTTAGATCCAGATCTGACCTCAGTGGAGTCATCTTTACCCTAATAACACCCCCCCCCCCCCCCCCCCCCCCACCTCACATTACTCTGCAGGGCCTCCTTTTTCTTCTGTTCAATACAACTTGGGTTTCATTTTCTCTTTGCAATGGTGAGTGGTGAAGAGAAAAAAACTATTTGCTGCCTGAATTAGGCCATTTCCAATTTCTTTCGAGTTCAAAAGAGAGTAATACCTTTTAGTTGGCAAATAATCCTCCATCTTTGTTTTGTAAAAATAAAGCAATTTTGCTCCGCTATACAAAGTCAAAGACATTGCCGTTCGATGAGTGACTGAAAAATGCCACATAGGCCACTTGTTAAAAGCAGTTGGCTTTTTCCACACAATGACGGCCACACTGTATGGCAGACAACAAAGCCGAGTAGTCAGCGTAAATAAATACAAGCATTCTTGCTCCGCAGAGATGGCATCCCCCTGGTTTAATTATCGCTCTTGTCAATCGAGGTGGAAGAATACGGCACCTGACAAGGCACGTCCCCATTCTCTCATCTCGAATAAGGGCTTTTTCACACCCTGAGATGCACAGACACCCTTCAGCAAACAGCCAAATCAAACCTCAAGATGGAGGCATTCTGTTGCCCTAAACACCCAGGTAACTTTACAGTGTCGAGTTGCTGAATGCCTTTGACACCTCAGAAATGGGGTCTATTCAACTTCGACAATTGTCCCTGGTTTTTCTCAAGCACGAGGCATTTGCACAACAATGGCAGCTGTATCGTGTTTGAATAACGTCCCAGGGATGTGGTTATGCAGCTATCTTTTCCGGTGACTCCAATTCACATTCCAGCTCTTCCAGCAAGGTGCCTTTATTTGATGCTTAAACTCCACAGGCAAAGGATGCCCGATCCCACAGAAATTAAGTCGACACTTGGTGCAGATGGATCGCACCCCCAGATCTGTACGGTGAGAGCTCAACTCAGGGACATTATGGAGTCGGGGTGTGCAAGCTGTGTGCTGGAGGCCATTCCACAAGGAGAACCTACCATGGGTCTCGTTTTAGAGAGGAAACCCACACGTGTTATTTCAAAAGGTCAAAGCCAGATGTAACATGACCGTTAAAGCAGTGATGCAGTGTATGTAAGAATCACACAGACTTGTTGGCCCCCTTCTCCACTGTGTCAGATAAGGTAATTTGGAGCCACATTCATATTAGCCTCAGCTTACATGTCAATATCTCATCATACAGCAATGAATGAGGACACAAACTGTCAAGGCTCAAACCCATCCTCACAATTCCCAGCACCCGCACTACAACACTGTTTGTGTTGTTCCCTCTGAGGACAACTACAAGCCTGCATGTACATGGTAAATGATTGCCAGAGCAGAGGTTAGCTGCTCACGGCAACGCAGGCTTTGAATCCCACAACGGCAGCACTGTATCAGCAAGATTGACAGCGGCAGATTGATTCCAGGTCCAATAAACATGGCAGTCAGTCTCATTTCCTTCCTCTATAGGTCTACAAGTTAAAATACATTCCAGAGACAGCACAGTAGACGGTAACTTCTCCAGCAATCAAGGCGTGAGGGGTGACACACAAAAATTCAAGCCTTGATGCTGACTTTATTTGTCACCTCCTGAATTAGCTCCATCAGACTTAGCTGTCCATGTCCATATAATGAAATATTCAGCCTAAACCCATGATTTATTATTACACATTATTATTATTATTATTATTATTATTATTTACTACTTGTAAATTTGTCCGTGAATCAGTATCATTTCTATATGAAATATTTGTTTTGTTTACACGACAGAGGAAGGAGCCTTTGGTCCCCACGGTGAGGGTGGTGGTGGGGAGAAAAGGGTGTTTTGACAGAAATAACAAAACTGTGATGAGTGTTGCTGGTTGCAGTTTATGATTGAAAAACTGACCGCTACAGATGTTCACAAAAGAAAGTCACACCGGCGCAAACTCAGTGATAAATGTTGCGATGAATATCACAAAGTTAATCGAATCAAGCTAAATATTCAGTTTTTATTCAATTATGTCTTTATCAAGTCAAAATGTGAGGCCAAATGTTTCCATTGGATTATACTCTCATCAACTCTGTTTTCTCATTTAACCTACTAATCCTCTAACAAGTGCAGATGTGAATTCCTGGGGTATAACGTACAGTAATAACAGTAACATTATGAGGGTACTGTCACATTCATTTCATTTTAGTTTAGATTATTAAAGCTTTTCTTTGCCTTCAGGCAATTCACTGACTGCACATCCTTGACCATAATTGATCATATAGGCTGTTTGTGTCTCACTGTAATTATTAGATCACACTCAAGTCAGTCTAACGGAGGCTCTCACCCAATCAGCTGAAGGAAATTGTACAGTAATACATCAGTTCCTATGACTTCCGAGTCACATCCTTTCCAAGACTGCATGAATCATAAATTCCGGTCAGAAAACCCACAGCAAGTAGTTCACTATGAAGAGCAGCCATTAATAAAGTTAATATTTCAGATTTGATTTGAGAAAAATGTCCCGCCACGCCATTTGATTTTTTCAATCACTCTGATCCTCGATTTCTACACATTCCGCGATGCATTCCTTCACTTAATCACCTTCTTTGCTATCCTTCACACTAAACGGATTCAAAAACTTGTTACCCTTTGCTGAAAACAGAGTACCTGTCACACTGCCCTCTTAATACTCGTGGTTCAAGGGGTTTCAGTGTTTGCTGGGTGGTGTCTTGCATTAAAAAGCCTTGGTAGTCATTGCACTGCTGTAATAAAACCCAACCATTTAACATGCACATTTATGGTCCTCAATAACCCAGAAGTCTTAATAAAAATGAAAGCTGACATTGGCATGAAGGATCCTTCACACTAGCTGTCTTTAATGTCCAAGACGTTCCATTAAAAGGGGAGCACTTCCTCAGAAGCGGAGCTTTTATCCTGATTGCTTACAGGAAGAGAGGAAAAAAAAAAAGAAACCAAACGACCTTCAGCGGCTCTACAACTAGCCCTGCCCTCGTGTGTGCTTCATGAAGAGATGCGCCTGCGTGCACATACATTTACATTTGGGAAATGCACACTGATGAGTGTAGATATACAGTATATTTTCTTTAGGTTGTGATAGGATATCTCAACTCTCTTATACGCATGCATGGAGAGATATATGTACAAATACACGCCTGAGTCATTGGCTACTTGGTATTCGGTTCATGAGCAGAGAAGCCATCTCACTTTTTACATCACAATGATTATTAGGAGATAGGGAAAAAGCCAAATCTGCATGTTCAATTAGTGCTTGTGCGATGCCAGATAGATAATACATGGGACTGGCTAATGTCCTTGCTTCTGAACTTCTTCAACCGTTCTCTGTTTGAAGCCGGAGAAAAAGAAGATGGGGACAGAGATTTCCCTCTGTGGGAACACAACTGTTGAGCTACATTTAATAAGCTGGTCAAAAACACTCTCCTGCCGAGAGAGACTGTGCTTTTAATGACCATTCTGCTTCCAAAGTCTCAGATGTGCGACTAGATTGCTTGCCACATCGCAGACAAGGCAGCCATCTTATTAATAGCAATGCACCACACATGCTGCAGACCAGGGAGCAGAAACCCAGAGAGGGAGAAAGGGAGAGAGACACAGTGGCACATGGAGAGAAAAGCGTGTGTCCCTTGCATGCTTTTACTGTCTGTGAAGGCAGGGAGACAGATGGGTGCAGTGACGAGGAGATTAGATGGAGGAGGCAGGGCACGGACCGGGGTCTGAAAAATCCAGCCCTCACGAGAGGACGTCCAGGCCAACCTCCGCACAGGTCAGAAGGGGGGGGGGGGGGGGGGGGGGGGGGCTCGGTGATAGATGTACCCTGTGACTGGAGCCCTCGGCACGCCCACATGGAGAAGCCACCAAGGCCAGGCCAGAGGAGTAGGCAATCAAAGAGAGAGGCCGGAGGGCTAGGATGATATAGGAGGATCCAGCTTATTAAATAGGCTTCAGGAGGAGCATGGAGCATCTGAAGTAAGTTGTCACTCTGCCACCAAAGGAGCCTCTGTTAGATGGAAAGTCTATGCACTGTAGGCAGTGATGACAGACTGTGTACAGGAAGAGTGGGAATACTGTCATTAAACACACCGGCACACCAGGGAGCTGCAGAACAGTGTGTCATTGCTGATTTACTTTTTCTTTTTTACCTGTGCCTCGTTATCCTGCATCTGAGCAGCAGGTGAAGGAAAATGCTAGTGTGTGTGTGTGTGTGTGTGTGTGTGTGTGTGTGTGTGCGTGCATGTCTGTGCATCCTATGCTATGCTATGCTATCCTATCCTTCCTTATCCCACTCCGATTCAACAAGTCACATTCACTGAGACACCACTACTTCTATTTCTAGGGATGTGAGTATGAATTTTTATTGCAGAGCAAGTCGAAATAAAAAGTCAAATGAGGAGAGGAGGGTGGAGCCATGATGCCATGTTTATAATATTGTTTCCTGATTTACTTTCCATTCACAGTACGATGTAGGAAAGTCAATATAAGGTGCTTTTCCCGAGTCATAGATAGGAAATTATTTCACAAATCCATGACTAGAGACCACCTGAAAGCAGGTGTGCTCATGCCACAGTGTATAATTCATTTGATTATAGATTTTTACTTCAATTTCCCCCACTATGCGGATCCAGCCGCTTTGATTCCATTCTTGTTTTTTTTTAGTTGTCTTGGCAACGACACCATCCTACCAGTTTTCACTTCAACAGTTAAGACTATAGGAGAGGAGGAGGCTGAGGAGAGGAGGGGTAAAGTACAGCGGAGGTTGTGAAAGCAGGTGCAAAAAGACATTTCTTCACTTGGATTTCCTGTCACATCCTGCAGCCCACTCCAGTCCTAAACTTTATATAATTACAACAATCTGTGCTCCGAGAGAGACTGTGTGAAATCTGATTGCCATTGGTAACATTCGCAGCAAGAGTCCTGGCGTGATAGAAGGCTTCCTGTTTCAATTTCCTAGGATCCCTCAAGTTTTACTGGCTCTCTTTTTTTTATCCCATCAGTGGGGCATACATTTCCATTCAGGGGAAAAAACAGACCCGGTAATATCCAATTTACTAGGAGGCAGAGGAGATGGTTTCACTGGCAGTATAATAACATGCTACATGGAGCGTAGCATTATGGAGTATGAATAAAAAAGGCATTTATGGTAAAAATTCAATCCAAAAGCAGTCATCATTCATCGGAGGAAATCAAGGCAATTAGTAACACTTTAATGCAAATTGGAGAACGCAAAACACATCACAAATCCCTGGCGCTGTAATGGGGACTGAAGATGAGCAGCTCAAATGACCTCTTTCAAATGCACGGTGATCTACTCATCAAAAATCCAAGAACAGAGATTTTACTCTGCCTAGTGACAAGAAAAAGTATGGTGTGTATATGTGTGTGTGTGGTGGTTGGGCGCATGCCATTTAATAGCTTCCCACAGCTGACCACAGTTTTGCCTAGGACCATTCCTCTATCTGATGCATGAGTGATTTCTTTAATGTAATTCACTGCTATGTAATGTGCAGTAAAAGCCCCGTGTTACATTTCCGACCAAGTGTGTCCAAAGCAGCATGTTTGTGGCTTGTTAACAATGTTCACAAGCAGGCTACGCGAGCGTGGCTGAATGTAAAGATCTCTCATATGGAATATTACCACCAACACATAATCATTGCGGCACAACAACACCTCAATATCCTGAATAGCCTGTCATGTACACAATGCCGCTGTCAATTAAATGCAAAACAAACAGCCAGCTTTTAAACGGATGCACAAAAACGTGACCGGCTGCATAAATTCCAGGTTAAGGGCGATGCCGTGTCCATATGGCTCTGCAGGGTGCAATTCGTGGATGGAGCTCCAAGAAATAGTTCATTCGCATAAGCCAAAGCACTTCCTGCAAGGACTTACCTATCAGCAGTAAGACTCCATCTTAATTCAATGATGCATTAGAGGAGCACGAGTATGAGGGATGTTTATCGCATGTCCAGGTTAAGCGCACATGCTGCATTTAGTATTAAAGACATGGCCAACACGGGCAGTAAATCATCATGAAGTAGCATTAGGGTAGCCAGCAGATAAACAACATTGCTTACAAAGAGGACAGTGTGTGTGTGTGTGTGTGTGTGTGTGTGTGTGTGTGTCATTTAGTATGACTGTGGCCGCACTAAAAGCTCTCCCTGGAACACCATGTCCTTTTTTTTTATCTTGCTTACAAAGGCACATTATACCTACATGTTTATTTCTGACATAGAGAGGGATACTAGCAAACCAGCAGAGTACTTGAAGACCCACATGTGGTCTGAAATCTGCCGTGAAGTTTCAATTTCTGGGTGGGAATGAACATCACAGTCATTTAAATGCAAACACCTGCTTCTTAAAACATTTGTTATGCTGTATAGTACAGTCGAATACATTACTCAATAACTCGCTGGCTGCATCGCCAGTTTCTAATATCAAACAGCCTACACACCAGCAGGCATGGGCTTCACAGCTGTATCACCCATCCCCCCCACCCACCACCTCCCTGCTGTACTGTACCTTCAGAGTGGTGGGAGAGGGTGAGCAGGCTGACGCAGGAAGCTCCGATCCCAGAACCAAACACAGTGATGCGGTTGGAGTCTCCGCCAAAGAAGCCGATGTTCTCGCTGATCCACCTTAAAGCCTGGATCTGGTCCAGGAGCCCGTAGTTCCCTTTAGCAGCCTGGTCACCAGTACTGAGGAAGCCTGCAAACACACACACGCAGAGATTCAGGGATTAAAACCTCACCCAGAGGCAGCTAATTAAATAAATCACATTGTCATACATACTGAAATTTGCATTTGACCAAAATAAAAAAAGTAGGTCTGCAACTCGCACGTTATTCATTCTCCATGTGCACCTGCAGCATAAAAAGGTTATCCGCAATGACGAACCCCACCCCGATTTTGTCAGAAGAACCATCACGCCAGGTGACAGCAGCGGTGAAATCATGACTTATTGGACGACACGGCTGTTGGTAAAATAGGAGTGCGTGCGACCACATGTCATCTGCACCTTATGGGAAATCAATGGCACGTCTCCCCGGGTGAACACCCATCATCAGATATATTGAGCAGCCCTGATGAAACCCTTACGAATCTATGAAAACTCAGCAGACAGAGAGAGAAAAAGACGTGATAATAAGATTTACAATAATTTTGATGGTTTAAAACCCTCCATATGGACTGCGAACTCATTATACATCCTATCAGAGTTACAGCACCACCTTCCTCTTACATATTCAGATTCTCTCTCACACTCTAAACATTCACAACAGGTACTATCCGTGCACATTTTCCTCCATGTCTGTGTAATCCGCTATATGATGTCTGAGTCGGACAGAGAGTCTCTCTTGGGTACATCAGAGCTCATGTTAACACACCACCCCTCTCCCAGCTGCTCTCCAGGGCCTGAGCCCTGCTGAATGATGGGTAATCGAGAGTCGTGGGAGAAGATCAAAGGAAAGCAGTCCCCGAAGTCCCCACGGTGGACTCGGTGTCCATCAAACCCCTGAACATGCATAAGAGGTGACAGCTAGGAGACATGCGTGGAAACCAAGACCCCCGTCTCTTTAGTGGCAACAGCGGCAAACATTTCACAAGCAATAAATGTTTTGGTGGGTGAATGCTCGCAAGCCTCCAGTGATGGTGCTTCAGCATTTCAGTATTGTTTCTAACATCTATTTCATGGTCTATGCCTCCATATAATGACGAGTTCTCTGTGTTTAAGTCCTAAGGGGGGGAGAAGGGAATAGTTTTGTTATCAGCAATGCAAAAAAACAAACAAACAAACAAAAAAAAAGATCAAATCTGTGTGTTTTTTGACTCAGGTCAGCACACCAATGCTCACTTTAGATAAACACAGATTAGAAAGCAGCTGCTCCGGGCTCATTAGCTGTTTGTGGCATGTATGTACAAAAAGGATGCGTGTCTGCCAAACCCTATTTTCTCTCTTTGTGTGAATCAGAAACTATAGAGGGCAAAACTTCCCGCCCCACCTCCAACAGCACACCCGCCTCGCCCAGAGTGCCTGTTGGCAGCAACAAAGAGGGTGGGCAGGGGAAAGGCCAGGCCTGATCATCGATAGGAGAGAGGCGGTGGCACAGGAAGCAAAGCAGGAGACAAATGGATCAACAGATGGTCTCCTTCAGACACATCCCTGAGGATGACAGAGCAGCAGGGCACATGCAGAGAGAGAGAGTGAACGAGACAGGCAGAGGAACAGAGACGGACACAGGCAGCGAGAGAGAGGAGAGAGGAGAGAGGAGGACTCCAATTGAAGAGCTTTTCCTTTTCTCTCGCGGCTCCTCCTCGCGCTCCGTCATAACTAAAGGACAACAGCTTTTACAACCCTCTCCCGGGTGCTGTGGAGAGAGAGGAGACGTGACTCTCCCAGAATAACCCTCATTTGCGAAATGGTTCACACTTCACCAAGTGTATGTCAGATGGGGTTAGGAAATGTCAGGAGACTGGCGCATGTGAAAGGGATTCTGTGCAACAGTTCGCCTAATTGAAAAGATATAGTAAACATTATCCATTTGGCATTGTAATATGAAGAATTACTAAATGACAAAATGCAAATCATTAGAGTTGGATCCCCAGCTGGCATAATAAAGCACTACTCAATGCTCTAGTATATGGTGACTTTTTGTTTAGCTGTGTTGATTTCCCTGCATCTATAAATGAAACTGGTCATTAAAATGTAGAGGTGGAATCCAATGTCTTAGACAACAAGACGTGCTGCAGGCAGCATTTAAAAATACATCTAATATAGCTGCTGGTTATGTTTTAATTGGAAAGGTGACAGAAAGTATTTTCTTTGGAAAACAATTAAGATAGCATAGTAATTGTTTTTATGCATGGCGATTTCTATTTTTAAATTCATAGCAGACCGTTGTGTTTATGCTTGTGCTCTGGAGGTGTTTGGTCTTGTTTGTTTTATGGCTTTTTCTTTATGTCCATCACCTATGCATCTTTCCGTCTGCTTTGATAGAATGAGGTACAGGAACTGACTATTTAAACAATGACAGATAATATAGTTTCCCTTTAGCCACAGGAACTTTCCCCAGGGACTAGGAACCTTTGGAGGAAGGGACCAGGGTCTAGATTAAGTTCCGGGGACATTATTTTACACTCCAAAACATCCCTCAGCTTTCCAAAAGTACACAAACTTTGGGGGTGGGGCTTGCAGCACTGAACATTTCTGATTGGTCGAGTACTTGCAGCATTTTATTTCAGCCACCCTTATTAAAAATCTGCAGCCACAAACCAGTTTGTTTTTGTTCACGTCAGCGGACTAATTTGCCAAATCTTGGCGGGTCTTTCATCCGTGGTGGAAGCGCAGACAACAACGCGCAGAGGGAACTTTTTAGTTCCTTGAAAAGTAGTTGGACCTGGGACTAAACGCTCCCGGTACTTCGGGTGGAAATGCAGCTTTTGTCTGAGTTATCTGAATTTCCGAACCTCCTTACTCACCAGGGATTGGGTTATAGATTTCCAGATCTAGCAGATGATCCCCGACTCATCAGCACTGCGTGGGTTTTGGCTGCACATGAGCCGTGATCTGTTCACAGCTCACTCCTACACAGGACCTTGGGATTCTGGGCTGCAACTCAGTGCTTCTGAACTATTTGGACAGGCTGGTTATGTGCTTGACTGCGCTACTCAACCTGACATTCAATTTTGAGATTTTTAATGCGCACTAGGTGCCGCTTTACAATAAGCATTTAAATATAAACTGTAACCACATGATATCCATCTTTGTTAGCTGCTTGAAATCAAATTAATATGCTAATTCTCTTTTAAATGATCTGACCAATTAAGCTGGCCCAAATAATTTACAGAATTACAGTGTCCCAAGTCGAGTTAATTCAACAAACATGAAATAGTCATTAAACAGTAAATAGGTCTAGTTGATCTGATACTTGCAAGTAAAGTGCATACAAATTAATTCGCACTAATTCAATTTTCTCTGTGACATTATGAATCTTGCTTGTTGTGAGTTCTGTAACAAACTGTAGATTAAATGTGGGATATTTTTTTCAATTCAGTCTCAATAGCTGAGGCGAAGCCCAAGCCTTACACCTTCAGGCTGCAAACCAATGTCATATATGGTTTGCCTCTTTTTCTCTTAAAAGACCAGACAGTGTTTTGTATACCAAGCACAAATGGTTCAGTGGAAAATGCTTTGTTTAGACAAAGGAAATAGGCACATCAAGAAAGGGAAAAAAGCCCTGAAGTAGAGCTACAGTGGAGAAAAAGGAATCATACAACACAGTCAACCCTCTTAAATCATTGCCAAATCCAAAATACTATCTGTTTAGTAAACCGGTTATATAAGCATCACTTGCGAAAGGTCATGCCAACAAATACCCTTCCAAAAATGGAATTTAACCTGTCTACACGTGTCAGCTGGATTAGACATGGATTTTGCATGAGAGTTCCTTATTCACCGCAAACAAGCTGCATGAGTTAATAACAGTGATTCTATGCTCTTTCTCTGCATGTTAGGACTGTAATTTGTCCTGACTGATTACATGATATGTTTTTGTATCGTGTCTCAAAGCTGTTCTTCCTTGACAGTGATGTGGTGTATGAAGAACTGGTGTTTTCTCCTTGTGGCAGCACAGAGGCAGAGATTCAGTCCTGATCTCAGCCGCAGTGGCAACGGCGACTGTGGTCTGGTCGCAGCCAGGTCAGGTCGCCCCTGTCACCTTGGTTCGTCCTTGCCAGACAAAAAACACTGTGTGTATGTAGCGCAGCTCCCCCTATGAGGAACTTAGCCACCCTTGACAGAGCCGGTCCTGACCTCCCTGGGGCCCTAAGCAAAATTCTGCTAAGGGGCCCTCCTACCTGACCCGTGAGCCATGTAAACCATTTGCTATTACCACACAGTCACAGCTGACACCCCAGTGCTCCCACTACAATCCTCCCTCCTTTAAAGAATAAGTAGACCTTTACAGAACAGAATGAGGTAGAAACAAACAGTATCTATTACCAGCCGAGAGGAGAGAACACAAGTTTACCTGATGGCTGGTCCCGCAATTCACTGTCATGTCATTTCTTTCTCTCTTTTTGTGACCAGAAGGATATTTCTGCTTCATCCTCTCATCAAAGTCATAAACACTGACACCCGCTTTGACACGAGGGGGTGGCAGGGGCCTGTGTAATTTGCGGGCCCTATGCGGGCTGCCTGTCTCTGGCCGCAACACGTCAGCAGCAGACACTGATCCAGTGATCCAGCACCTTTCCATTTCCACACACCAGCCACAATCATTGCATCACCTGAATATAAGCCAGCGCAGAGCGTGATGCCACATAATGCATTTTGCGGCTTGATCGTATTTTATCAATAAGCACGCGCCACTATCTCAGTCCAAACCGAGCATCTCCGTTTCCTCCTGTGCCGCGGCAGTGATTTCCTTTAGCCATGCCTCTCAGCATTGATATTGCTCTATTGATTATGATTTAAATGTCTGTTTCCTATACGGTGGGCTATAATTCACAGTGTAGCGGAAAGAGGTGATGATAATGATCGCTCCGACCCCAGACATCTCTCTTAGCCTGGTCTCCCAGATAATGGAATGTGTGTAAAGTAATGGCGGAGGGTGAGAAGGGGGCGAGGAAGGGTGAGGGGGAGGGCAAAAGCTTGTTATTGAGCTGAAGAGTGAGCTTACATAGGGACAGATGGAGGGAACGGATAGGGAGGAGTGGAGGAAAAGAGAGGAGAAGGATGGGAATAACAGCGGTGACGTAACTGAGGGAAAGTTTTTTGGCTTTCTGCTAGATTCATTCTCGCTTTTACTTTGCCTTTCCCCTGTTTCTTTCTCCCTCTCATCCTCTCCCTCTTTGGGGGTGCCGGTTAACAAGGCCGTCTGTGTCCAAACTCTCCTTTGGTACTCCCCCCCCGTCTCCCTCTATCTTTTCTCCCCCCTTCTCTTCTCTGGGGAAATAAAGGCCCACACAGTCGCAGCCTTGACAGCCTCCCCTAAGAATCCCCCACTACAAAAGAGCTCCAACTTCCCCCCAGTCAGGCCGGGGCTGAATGGGAGCCTCTGGGGTGTGGATGAGAAGCAGAGGAGGGAAGGGGCCACCCTCCACACAGCCACATAAAGGGCCTGTGTTTTGGGCTCACGATGAGCAAGGGACATACCCAGTGGTCCATCCTCCACACAGGGAGTCATTCCCACAAGATTTTTCATCGTCTTTTTGTGTGTGTGTGTGTGTGTGTGTGTGTGTGTGTGTGTGGGGGGGGTGAACATTTCAGCACACCGACAAGACTCAAAAAAAAGGGGAAGGGAAGGGGGCAGGAAGGGGGGCGTGGGCCTGAATGAAGGTGATTGCCACTTGGATCAGTGTACAGCTCCTGTTTACAGCTCGCTGCCCAATAGCATGGCTGGAGCGCAGTCTGATCTGAGAGCAGGAGGGCAAGAGGGATAGAGAAACAGTGAGAGAGAGAGAAAGAGAGAAGGGCAGGCAAGCACAAGAAAGCCTCTTTATGGCAGCCTGAACACTGAAGGCCATTTACCCAACACCACATCCTTGTTTCCGGTGGAAGACAAAATAAAGACTTGAAAAAAACAAAAACATACTTTTTGATTGTCACCCCTACAAATGACTAGTTCCATAATGAATACAACATGACAGCAAAATCAAACTGGAAAATGGTGAAAAAGAATTTATGTATGAGCCCCTGATTCCTGCTGGCCTCAATACGAATCAATAATTAAAGAAAATATCAGACCGTCTTGAATGCAACAAAGTTATCCAACGTTTCGGGGGCCTGGCCCTCGACACTGGGCGAGTTCAAACTGAAAGATAACAGGCTCACTAAACTGCAGGTCTTTACTGAAAATGTGAACAGGCCGATGCCTAACAGCATCCTTAATGTCTCAGCTTGAATATTAGTCTCAGTCGAGCACAATGACACAGATAAATGCAGCGTGAGAAGCTTGAACCAACACCGCAACTATACTGCACACTGGCTGAAAGGTGGCTGGATGGTTTGATGCATTACGCCGAAGATGGAGCATCATGCATACTGTGCTGCTGTATACATTACTGAGCCACTCAAATGGAAAATGTGGTTTGTGTGCAACAAAGCACTGAAAGAAAAAAAAAAAGCCCAACAAAATGTCAAGAGGGAAAATCTGCGCCGCACAAACACCAAAGCTCATCTGACACATATCTGAGCCTCTAAAACCCAGATCTCTTACAGACAGACAAGGGCCTGTTACAGCAGACAGGGATGAAAAACAGACAGTGTAAGTCAGCACTGGTGGTGCACGTGGCAGCTGTTGGTCGTCCTGCATGTGACTTCAGGGATGCCTAATCTGATTGTGTGATGTGTCCCGGTGGTCAGGCGACACTATTCAAGGGCTCTGGTGAACAGCAGCCCTGGCAGCAACTACAAATGAGCAGTTTGCATATGTATGACCCCTGGCATCTGAATGCCACTCAATCAATCACACATCGGCTACAGCGGCTGTCGGCTTTCACTTTTGTTGCTCCCCTTTTGCTTCCCTCCTACCCTCCCTTCCCCATCTCTCCCTTTACTCGGTCTCCCTGTCATGTTTCCTGTCTTCCTCTGCTCTCGTTGGCTTTCTCTGTTCTTCGTCTAAGCCTCCATTTTTTCCCCCACCACATCACCTTCTCTCTTCTCTGTAACTCTCAACATCTTTCCTTTCAGTGAATAGCACAGACAGTGGATTCTCAACGGCATACTTTTACATTAAGGGGAGCTTTGCATCTCACAGCTGGTGCGGAGGCGGGCCTGCATGCTCCCGCAGAGGGAGAGGGAGAGACTGGTGTTGGAGAGTCACAACTGTGAGGTTAAGCAGCGCTTTGGTTCCACATGGAGGAACATGCATCGTGGGGAGATATTTCATGAGCAATTTTGCCTTACTTAAGTCTGATGTTTACAAAAAGAAATTCTTACAGTGTACTCACCATCCTTTGTTCAAACAACACAACACTGTGCGCAGGGCTCTCTGTCTCACTTTTTGGCCCGTGGCTGCACAAGTTCAAAGGCATAGTGCGAAACACGACATCAAGCTCGGGTGATGTAATTTGAGGGCGTGGTGAGAAAGTTTAGCACCGCCCTGCTCCGGGAGGACGGGGCAGTGTGCAGCGGTGCGCTGTGATACCACGGAGGAGATCAGAGCCTGGCTTATCAAAGCACATCAGTGGAGCAGAGTAGGAGAGAAAGGTCATCATTTAGAGGATCTTCAAAGCTCAACTCCTCAGGTTGGAGTGGCTCTGATAGCCGGCCATAATGAGCTTAGCTTTGGTTGACCCTTCCCCACGAGAATTTGTGAAATAAGCCTAGGAAGCCCATTCAACAGCTTTTATTCTTGATACTAAATCCTGTCTTCTTATATTTGTTCATTTGTAAAAAACCCTGCCAACTTTAGCTGTAAATCAACAACAGCAATTTAAATTAAACACCTGTTTTCCTGAGGTTTAGCACTGTGGTGTGTGTTGTCTTTTCGGAAAGGGTATAATATTTTTGGCTACGAAAAGTAGTGCTGCTGCCAGTGGGGTTGTGTTCCGATTTGGAACTGGCTCCAAATTTACAAGAAGCACGGATTTGATAGGAAACGTGCTTTTTGATTCTGCTCTTCATCTACTGAAAGCAAAGTTTGGACCTGCTCCACTTTCATCTAGATTGCCATTATGGATATGTCAATGTACGTGTACAGTGTTTACAATACGCAAGACCATAATGAGCACTCAAAAAGTGTAAAGGACAGATCTGGTGATATTCTACACTTTTCTTATTGTCAACTAATCGCATGAAAAGACTGAAACCAGAATTGAATTAATCCTACTTAAGCATTCTCTGTGTAGCCAAAGCCTGATATTGCATATTCCTCTGTTCCATTAAAAACACATAAATCAGCCGCAACATTGCACTGGGTGACAAGTTCCTTCATTATGACGAACACTGATACTGTAGTTTATTTTGAGTCAATCTTGGAGAACAGAAGCTATTTGAGGACATCACTGCTGGCTTTATAAAACTGTGATGGACATTTTTCACAATTTTTCAAAAGTTTTTTAGACTAAGTGATTAATTGAGAAAATAATCTGCAGATCATAATTGATGATGAAAATAATTGCTAATTATGAATAATTATTAAAGTATTTCCTGCCGCATCGTAAAAGAATACACTATTTTCATGCCCCCATTTTAGTCATAATGAATCAGGTAATGCTAGTAGCACGTGCAACTGAAATAAAATAGCAAATAGCCTAGTCAGTTATGACACATGACCATTTAAGGCAGCCTAAATATAAATAAACCTAAATAAAGATGGTTTTTCATTTCAAAATATGTTGGTTTATTTTCTAAATATAACATGACATGACTATACTAATATTATAAGAATTTGAAGCAGGATTAAAAAAAAATGGAAATAGAAAGTAGAAACAGAACCAATAAAATCTGTGTGCTACCCCTTCCCACCAAAGAGCAAGGACAGTTAGTGTTTGGAACAATTAGGAAGTTTATGTGTGTGACTGGTCGAGCCCTGGGCTCCGGCCATGTGTGTATGAGAGAGTAAATGGCAGTGCCACGGCTCTGAGTGTGGGTGAGTGCGCAGCCACTGTGTGCATAAGTGAACAGGAGGGCTTCCAACAGAGTGTGTGTGAGCATTTGTTTGTTTGTGAGTGTGCATGTGTGGAGCAGCGGCAGTGTGCGAGGGCTCGGAGGGGGGGAGTGTATGCAGTGCGGTGAGGGAGGTATGGATATTAATCACCAGGAGGAGCATGGTTCTGTGGCGCCGGGCGGAGATGGATGGGGTGTGAGTGCAGTGATGTCACCCTGACAAATGGACCGGCCATGTTGGCTGAGACTCGCACATCGCCTCTCATTTCAATTAGTTCCTCACACAACAACCCACCTAACCCACAATCTGCAGGTTACACACGCACAAACACATACACTTTGGCCACAAACACACCCCCTCCGGTGCCCCAACCCATAGCACAGCCCTCTAACAAGATGCACTGATCTGTAAGAATACAGTGGAGCTCCTTTAATTAATCTAACTCAATTATGACAGCACTTTTTCTTTCAATCCCAGCAGCTAGTCACTCATTACAATTCATATTATCAGCCAAGCGCACTGACTAGGTCTACGGCCAGCACACTAGCCAGTGGGAACTGGCAGAGAGTCTGGGTGTGTTTACGAACTAAAGACTGGGCACTGCCGTGTTTTCCCACAATATCAATTTGATGAAGTGCCGGAACGATGGCAATGTGAGCATTCGCCTGGGCCATTGGTAATAGCATGCATTTACTCTCTGATGTGGAAAAAGGTATAAGATGTGTACCAGCCATCACAGTGAGCAGCAGTACTGACAAACTGAGTTCAGGTATAAAACGTCTAACCTCCACACTAGCTGTTTATAGCCTTGTTCTTAAAAGCCTGACAACAGTAACTAACGGAGCCAGCGCTGATTTTGAAGTGTCTGTCACCTACAAAAGAAGTGTTAAGCCCTGTTTTCAAAGGTCTGACGCTACTAACCGGAGGCAGCAAGCCTCGTTTCAAACATCTGCCTGTCCTGAGTTAATCTCTATAAACAGATATCTGCATTCATATGCAGATATCTGTTTATATCTGCAGTCAAGCGACAAGATTTTGATAACGGAAGCGTTCTGTTTCCATTTGTAGTCCAAGTAGTATTGACCAATCACGTATAATTTCCCCCCGGGGATCAATGAAGTATTTCTGATTCTGATTCTGATTGAGCGGGCTCTGGTTGCATGCAGTTAAACAGTCATTGGCTCTCTGTTGAGAGCAAAAGAGGTGGAACACATTGGCCGAAATGCAATTTCGGAAACCATCTGCTATCGTTTGACGACAATTTAGCTTCTTATTAGCTTTTTTTAAATGATGTGTTTATAACAATATAATAATGTAATCTGGTTTTTGCATCTCAAGTTGCTAATTGGACTGTAAACAATAAAGAAGTCATGGCCCGGATATCCGTTATCCAGATATTAGCTGGCTACACCGGAAGCCAAGAAACCGAAATTGGTCTTGAGTGAACTTTGACATCGGAGCTGTTAAAGTACTTCTCAATCACCATCTAACTTCTCCCACACCTTCCCGGCTTTCTGCTTCCTCCCTCTTTCTTCTCCATCTGATCTCTGGTCTCTCTTTGCTGCGATCCTCCTCTTCTTCACACCAGGGAGATGGTGCAAGAGGATCACTTTGGTGTAAGCTAGGGCAGGCTGGGCCATGTGAGGCTGAACTGGGCTACGCAGTGCACAGTGGAGTGCTAAGTTGGGGATTTGATCAGAGCCTCCTGGGGCCTCCAGCTCCAGTTCCAGCTTAACATCAGTGGTGGGTATCTCTTCATCTGCCCGTGAAAGCACCGGGAGGTTAATACCAACCCTATAGAGAGGAGTGAGAGGGGGGAGGGGCTTTATTGTGCCACAGCTTTAATAAGACACCTCCACATCTGCATTTAGCACATTAAAGCCACTTTAAAGGTTCCTCAAAATATGAAGCTGGAGAATAAAACCAACACGTCTAAGAGCTAAATTCCATAATTACAGCTATTGCACGAGACAAATGACTGTAAATGCAGAAGCTCTTCTGTGAACTGTGATAAAGAGCAATTTTTTTTTTCATTATACAATCAAAAGAAGATACCGTATATAACTAGAGTGCCACCGACACAAAGAAAAGCAATCAAGGTGCGTGACGTGAATATGAATCTGCGGTTATGCGGTTTGTTAACAATGCTCACCAACAATGAACATATTTGATACGTCGATATTAGCAGTTGGATTCCTTTCTGTCTAATAGAAACTGAAACCACTAGGTTTGTACATATGCATATTTATTACCTTCTACCTTGAGAGGGTGCTTGGCTTGCTTGGCTTCACATATTCCTTTGTTGATGAAACATGTCTGTTCTCTCACCCCCAGAACAGTGGGAAATGAAAAATGGATGAAAAGCTTTTGAAATAGTGTGTATGATTACCCTAACACTTCTACAATAGAGGGAGTGTGCCTGTCATGTATTGTCGCATGTAACACAAAGGGCATGCACTATACAAAAGACAAAAAGACACTTGTACCCATGTCCTACAAAGGATGACAATATTTGCTTTATTTTTATTTGCTTTATTGAAGTCCTGTTTCCAGTAAGGGTCTCCACATTCGAACAGCTGAAGTGATTTTTTCCTTTTTCATTTCACTTTGCTGTTCTTCCTTTTAATCTAGCAGCACTAAAGAACTAGGTTCTAGCAACAACAAAAAGGTTAGATCTTGCTTTCCGTTTCATCTCGGCCTCCTGCGATCCCCAGGGACGTCTCTCTGTGCTCGTCTGCACTGCTTGGCGATGGGAGATTGTGCCAGGGCTCTGTTTGTTTGGCTTTCTTCCCCCCCTCCTCATCGTGCTGAAATCTGCCTGACAGTTCGGCAACATGGCTCAGGCCCCACAGGAGCTACCGTCAGATAAAATGTCACCGTGGCTTTGTTCCACGCGCCCTATAGGCTGGCCAAATGCACTGTACACCTGAGAGCCCTGAAGGCCAAAGCACAGAGCGAGAGCGCATTGGAAAGGGGTGGTGTGCACGTGCCACAGCCACACTTGGTAACTGCCTGTGTTTTATCTTCGTTGACAAAATCAGGTTTGTTGGACAATAAGATTAGAGGTTTTCACCTTAGAGCTATATGATTAAACCACAAATAAATCATATATGGTTGACCGACAGCACTAATTCTGCATCCTTCTACGTTGCAGGGAGATGTGATTGGATAAGAGCCCGCTATCCTCACCATCGCTTAACATAACAGCTGCGGAGCCTCAAACTCTTGACATCTACAGTCAAACCTGATCCACTTTTCTCTGAACGGCGGCAGCACCAGACTCAGAAGACTATTCTCACTGTTTCCCTAACGAGGCTTGAGCGAAAAAGCCGACTGGTCCTCTCACAGCCGAGCACGAGGGCGGTTGCCACTGTCAGCTCCTGTTAGCTCAGCCCGCTCTGGTTCACGTTTCAGAGAGCACAAACACACTCATCCCACAGGAGCTCATCCGTGCTCCTTCACCCACTCGACTCCCCTCACCTCGCCTCAATAAATTAATAAAAGAAGGAGCAGCTCTCGCAGGTAATTTGATTAAATACGACATCCCTGCTTTAAAGAGCGTGCTGACGAAGCAAAAATAAGACGGGACATTGTCGGAAGAAATTGTCACTGTACTCGTTCATGACCCCTGCCCCGGGAGCGACGCTCTCCTCCCTCTCTATCAGCTGAGCATCACCACACACTCCATTTTCCAAGGACATCTCTGAGTGTTATTAGATGAAAAATGCTATATGCTCCAGATAACTAGGCTTGTCAGTCACCTAATTTGATGCTGTCCCCACCAGATCTCTTCCCTTAATTGAGTTTCTTCTGCTTTATTTGATAGCAGATGTTTATGAGTTAATATGTCTGAACCGTGGCTGCATGCTGCATAAGCCTATGGGCTTATCTGGGGCACATGCTCATACTTTTCAAAACAGACATAGTGTAAACAACAACATGAGCTCAGACATACACCAAGGACGTAAATAAGTGTAACCAATTTCTGCCAAATGTGCTGAGGGAATTGTATTAGCATTTTAGAAAAAAACCCAACTTAATACAAGGATTCAAACGCTAAATTCTCATATTTAATTTACATGGTTACTCTGTAATTGCAATATTACTAAAAAAGAATGAATCAATGTGATAATTTATTTCATTTAATATACAGTGTATATTCCATTTCCCCCTGGTGAACATCTCTTTCTGTGTTTATGTCATCCCCACTGTCTCCTCTCCCCTTCAGGCTCGAGAGGGCTGACTAGAGTTGGGAAGGATGTATCGAGCGACGGCGTATGAATGGAATGACAAGCCATCCCAGTCAGGGGAAACCACTCATTATACAGATTGCTTTGTGGTGTTTCTGGGTAGTCAAGGCCAATGTCACCTCTCCTCAGTCTGGTCTGCGCCTGAATGGGCATCGCTGGCTGTCTCGCGGCCCCCCACTCGCTATCTCCGAGCTGACACACTTTGTTGTATCCTTCAGAGTCGGTTTGCCTAGAGGTTACAAGGGTGTATTACTGACCCAACAACAATGCCAATAATGGGAGGCAAACAGACATGCCCTAATGGAAGGAAGGATTCTGAATCTTATTAGCTGGACATCTTGTTTCAGTCAATGCTCCAGTGGCCCCTCTGGCTCTATGATAGCATCAGCAGCAAACAGCTAGCAGGTGCAGAGCAGAAATAAAGCCAATTGTTTTGATCAAATCATCCCCCGTTCTACCACCCCACATCTATTCCTTCACTTGAGTGTCTGTGTGACTGGCTGTGCTATGTCTAATGCTCTCTAATGTCTATTAATGCTCTCTGTGGTGCTATCAAGACATATGCTGATGACAATACTTTGCTCTTGTCTTTGATAGGTTAACTACGCTGCAATAGCTCCCATGTTGGGAGACAGGTGGTTAACTGCTCTTCCTGTCTCTGGCCTAGGATAACTGGGTTTTGGGCTCACTGTCAGTAACATCCCTGCCTGCCATTCCTGCCGCCTTGCTACCTGTAGCCGCCTGTGCAATGGTGGCAGGATTGCACCATACTGAGCTCCTGAGTTGAGCCTTATCACCCCCCCCCCCAAGCCTGCGAATCCACGACTCTGTCTTCAGGATTGGCATGGGGAATGGCCTTGAGTGGCAGGCTCCTGCTCTAATTAAACCAGCAGAAGCATTAGTCCCGCTTGTGAGCAGTGTGAGAGTTTTCATAATTACCCAAGCAATTCATTCATTATTTAACTTAACGAGGTAGCTCAGTGGCCAAACATACAGTGGATTGGAGGCCTAATTTGGGAAAATGCCACAAAGATATTAGATACCTGACGTTTTTGCCCCAGCCACCTGCAAAGCTTCTGGATGATGAGGGATCAGGAATAATGACTGAATATTTGGTCTTATTAACTTTGAAAGTGTCTGCTGGTGATGTAGGCAAACACAGAAAAGCACTCTTATTGCAATGTCTATTAAGTTCAAATGAAATGTAAGTATGACCTTTTTAAGCTTCTTAATTCAGCTAAATTGGCTCCAGAGGAGGCTAATTTAGCCTTTTACAACATGGGGGGAAATGGGCATTAGAGCAGTGGTGCCACCAGCAAATGGCACTGGACCCTGACTTGTTTGCACAGAAAAATGTGTTAGCTTTCTATCTCAAAAAGACGGGACTTTCCCTGTCCTTAAAAGCCTTCAAGACTTTTTTTTCCTCCAAGTTATTTATCCTCACCCAATTACTGGTATTACCATTATCATTTTGACCACAGTGGTATTGTTAGTAAATGTAAATGGGGGTTTACATTAAAATGCAAATGCAGCGCATAAAAGCATGCAGTCAGCATTTTATAATCCTGCATGAAAAATGCTACCTTAGGAGGAGCATGCATTTAGATACCAGAAGTAGGACACCAAATCATACCGGGCTGTAGTTAGAACCCAGCCTGCCCTAGCTGGGAGATAATTGATACACAATTCATGCCTAAAATGATGGGGGTGGATGATCAAGTTAGACTCGTGTGATACAACCCTGCAGAATTATTGAGTCAGGAGATAATCTGTTTTGATGCAGCCCTTATACCACTTATGATAATTCATATCGTTCCATATTCTCACTCATACATAACAGCTGGAATCCACTGATCACAGGCACAGCTCCAGTCATCCTGCCTCTGCCCTTTCATATTTCATGAAGAAAAAATACAAAGGTGAAACATCCCCCATATATTGTTGTCGTCGGGTGAAAACCTTGTAAATCCAGTTTTGGTGATCTTGACGTCCCAATTCAAAGAATTACACGGTTCCTGTATGAGTCAGGGACAACAGTGACACGCAACTTAAAAAGCAGGATTCAACTTACATGGTCTGACACTTTTAACAGTTAAACTAATATGATCTGTGTCATTGAATTTCTGCCACTCAGGAATCCATATCCACTTTAATCCCTGTCAAGCATTGTTAACTTGTTTACTGCTTTATTAAGCACCAGATATGCTGCCTCAGAGAGAGGTATACAGCCTGTGGCAATTTACTTGCAATGAAAGCATTAGGCTCACGGCAGTGTTACAGAAAGAATGAATTAAATTACACATGTGTTCTTGTATAGTGTAGTCTGTAGACCCTGTATTTTTGATTTCATCAAATATTTATGGAATACTGGGGTCTATTTTCCTGTAAATATTACTCACGTGGGTGCATGCGGCACCGTGTATATGTGAAATGATGGCCATATTTACATTAGGCTTAGCTTACTTGTTGCTGGGTTACTGCTCATGCATTTGTATTGTCACTGTGGCGTTTACAGCACAGCTTGCTGTGGACTTAAGGACTACTGACTTTGGGAGAGCAAGATTAGACTATACAGTATAAAGCAAGAGCCTCAAGATCTATGGCATTGTTGCAAGAGTAAACCAGTTCAAACAAAGCAGCGTGCATGGTGTTTCCAGCACAGAGATATCGCGTCACGCATCAGACTAAAGCCAGAGTAAAGCCACTTGCTCACCCTCCACTGTCAGGAAATAGAATAGCATTACCAGACTTGTAACTGTGCTCCAGTGACCCAGAAACACATATTTCTAATTGTTCTAGCTGGCCTCTGGGGCTTCCTTTACAAAGCTATGACCTCTTTACAATAAGACCAACACGCACGGCCCATCAGCACCCAAAGGAGAGCCCGAGTGAGTATGATTCCCTCAGGCATGGGAGCTCGCCTGTGAGCGGACGACTCCAAATGCCACCTCCATGTCTGTCTGCGAGTCATGTTTTATGTGGTGGCTCAGACACAAGTGCTTGTACACGCGCAAACATCAAACACACAAACGCGTGTTTGCACCCACACACACACACACACACACACACACGTCAAACACCCTCAGACAGCTCTATTTGTTCTCCCGATCCCCTTGAAAGTGCACCGAAGACCAAACGAAGGCGAGATGGACTGCGTATGCTTTTTCAACCTTTCTCCTTCCTGGACAATCTAATAACATCAGGCCGCGGCGATGCAGCAAGGTCGGCCCTGGTCCAAGGTCACTCTGCTGGGTCCACGGCTGGAGGAGGTGCGCTCCGAGGAGGAGGGGGGAGCGGCAAGCACGAGGCCAGTTAGACAAGGTCTGATCCCAGATCCAAGAGCCCCTCTGACTACAGTGTAATACATTTATAATTGAGAGTGATAAGGTCTGCGCCATTTAAAATGTTCTTTTGATAATTAGTGACCCTGGAGAACAGGCAGTACAGAAAGTACAGACAGAAGCGGGCAGAGCTTGTGATGAGATCCTTGCTGATGCAGACAAAATAAATGCCACCTAAACAGCTGAGAGATGAAGAATTAATCACTTATCATCTACGATGTTATCAGCAGGAAACTTTGATTTGAAAACAGAGCCACAACTCCTTTTGCAGCGCTGTTTGGGGCCTTGAAACAATAATCTCTAGACTTTGGAAAATATTATCCACTAGAGTCCTCTCTATCTGTTTTCTGGGGGACATGTCAGGGGCTAATTGTTAAGAATTGAGTTATTGAGCTGTATGCCCTTCTCCGCCCCTGAAGGACTAACACCAATACAAATAGCTTCCAAACACTATTGGAATTCCACTGGAGTGCCCCTGACTTACCCCAGCCATAATATTGTTCTAATAATTGGAGCTCACAGGCCATCAAATATCATGCCGGTTTGTACAATTGATTCAGACAGGGTAAAGGAGGGGGGGGGGGAAACATGCATTTGCAAATTTCCCATTTGTAATCCGAATAGCATTCCTCCGCTCAGTTTTTAATGATGGAAAATTCTGCGAGGCGAAAAGCATTTTGTAATTTGTCCTCTGGCTAACTTTTATGTAATATGGTATGCAGGGCTGTTAGGGCTTTGACGGGACTACAAACAAGTACACATGCAAACAGTATGCACAACTAAGCTGCATCATTTGGCTCCGAGTACTAAGTTGACATTCCACCTCCCTTACAAATGGAAATGTCTTGACGATAGCTGCACCAAAACACTGTAATTGGATGTAAGACATAATCAGGTAATTTGATGGGATTCATTTTGATAAGTGTTCTGGTCAAATTGAATAGTTGACAAAAGCAGAAGTGGGGTGTCAACTTGCCACATTCTGCAGCCGTCGCCGCAGCGCTGAAACGATGAGAGCTGTATCACAGCCCATCAGTGAAGGCAGTGGATTACTTTTTTTGTGGGAGACTGCTGACTTGACACGCAGCAGAATGAGGTTGAGTGAAGGCAAGTGGCAGAGCCGGGTGATAATGGAAATAGTTGTGATAAAGATGTAATAGATGTGGGATCGGGGGAGGGAGGGGGGGGCATTCATGAATAATATCATAGGGAGCGCGTGTGACGTGGATTGACTTGGTTTGATTGCACACACGCAATCTTGCACTTTAAAATACATCCGTGCCGACTCCTTTTGCACGCTGCTGCTCTTATCACCTGCGAACAGGACGGAGGCAGCAATGTGTCCTATCAAGCAGTTGTCATTCAGAAGTGTTTGAACATGTTTTAAAGCATTTCAAGTGCAAACTGAGTTTAATTAGAATGGCTGCTGATTAACACTGCTGCGGATAAAGACGAGTGTCCAAAGAATATCAACAGTGCCTCAGCCACAGTGTGCGCCTCTCTCTCGTCTGGCTGGGCTCCAAACATCAAAGTCACAAAATGGAACAAGCGTTGTTGTATGAAAGAAACTGTGACCACAGTGAAGAGATGAGACTAATCAATAATATAAAAAAATGTGCAGTTGATGCTTCAGTTTGTTTGCACTTTTGTATTATTTCAAAGCATGGTAAATGTTGTGCTGAAGCCAATGCACGTGGGTGTGTGTAGTGGTAAAGAGGGATATGTGCCTGTAAGATAGAATGAGTTTTGTGATGTTAAAAGTGCTGTTTTTCTGCCGGTTGTGTTGCTGCATGTATGTGTGCATGGTTGTAACCATGTAAGAACATGGTTTGTGTTCTTGAAAATTCTTTGCTGGTTTCCCTCAGCAGCAGCTAAGTGCTATAATTGCAGAGTGTAAATGCGCTAACTAGCTCTGCTCCCCTCCTCCATGCTACCCGGTATACAATATACCCAAGGGGAAGTGTGAATAATAAAGACTTCAAATGACAAGCACGCAGCAGGGTTAATGATAAAGGTCAACTTGCCAGCATGCAGCCAGTGAGTGTAAAGGACAAGTGGCATGGGGTCACAACTCACATGGGCTCTTGGCCAATATATCGGAGCAGGACCCACAATTCTCCGGAACCAGATGAGAGCTGCTACTCTGCAGCAACTGTTCCCTGAGTGGCTGCCATGTGCTGCACACTTCACTGATGCTTTTATTAGCCTGCTACGTTGTGTTAGCGATGACAGAAACTAATACAGTTTGATATGGGAAAACACAGCAAGGCTCATATCTGTGTAAACAAAACAGGAACAGGCGAGGCCGTGGAATATGAGGGGAGGAATCTCGGTACAGTATGCTAGTGAGGTTGTGGATTTTCAGTATTACACTCACATTGCAGAAGAGAAGCAGGATATTCAAGTGCAGCGACTGCTGCTAGTGAAAAATATCACGGAAAAAGAGACAGAGATGGCGCTCCAGAGGCCCAGCGTCGGCTTGATTGGCAGCTCCACAGAGAGAATGTCAGCCAACACCTAAAGCCATGCAACGCCAACAAGACGCTCCGGATTTATCAACACATTTCACTGCTATTTTTCATAAGAAAACTGGCATTCTGTAGCACCTGATGCTCACATCAGTCCCGCATGATATTTACAAGAATCCCTTGAACTTCTCTTGCCTGCTAGGAACAAAGCCTCTTTCTGTGCTATGGGCTAATCTCAATTAAGCCCTGCTGTTGATTAGGTACCTTGTGCACAGTTTTTGAAAATCAGTACAGAATGGACACAGCAAAAAGAAAAGCAGTATCCACAAGCGTCAGGTTGGGATGAAATGATTTTGTTTTGTCTTTCTTTTTCCATTAAATTGAATTATAACTTACTACCTCTTACCTGTGTAGCTTATTGTTTTAAATTGCTTTGTGCATTTTATTTGTTTCTATTTCTATCTGGTTGAATATCTATCATTTCATCACTCATCATCACATAGTCTTTCATTGTGATACTGTGATTTACAAAACTGCAGATTGTGTTTGTGGTGATCAACGCTTTAAGCTCTTTTGCTAGAGAAGCAAACGCTTGAAAAACATATTTAATCCTCTGATAAACATAACAAATTAAATGAAGTGATAGAAGCTAAAAAAAAAAGAAAGAAGCATAACTGTGCAACATGTGTGCAGCATCAATAGCAGATTTGGGGAAAAAAGAAAATGTCTTCACACGCACACACATGAACACGGTCAGACCATGTGCATGCAAAACACTTCTTTAGTTTAACCTGATTCCCTTTGCATGTTATGATGCCATTTTAATTTGTTTCCCTTCATTTCATCCAGGTCATTTTATAGGCAAACCATGTCAGACTTAAATATGTCATTTTCAAATGAATTGTTAGATATAAACCATCTGCACCATTTCTCTTCCTCTGTAAGCTGCTTTGTTCATGCTGTAATTTCATTTTTCCCCCTTCAGGCTGCTGATACATAACTTTCTTTTTGTTGTTGTTGTTTGCCTTCATTAGAATCGAAACAAATCAATCCTCAGCAATACACTGATGAGACATTTCAAATTCTGGTCATGAAGCACCAAAGGTAGGTCAGACTGTCAGGATGAGATTCAGGTGTGGAGCTGTGAGCTGCTATCAAACTATCACACTCAAGAAGTGCTGAACTATCTATCAGTCTGTCTGTCTGTCTCTCTCCATATCTGTAATCATAATAACCACCATAATAACCACTTCAATAATAAGTTAAATGAGTGAATGTCATGATCGCTGTCCAGGGTGCTGAATCTGAGGCTGTTGTGGGGCAGGACAGTTTGACTGATCAGCCTCAGTATTTGTTTCACCTGCCAAGCTCACTGTATGTACGTTGTTGTTCCAGATCCTAGTTGCTGAGCCTTGGGAGATGCCAAGCCCCCTCCGCTCCAGTAAGTTCTGCCTCATTAAGAGAGGCTTTCAATTATTTCAGTGCCTTTTGTCTGTGGCCACTTCAGTTAGTTTTGTCTGCCCATTCTGGCAGTAGATTTTCATTTTTTTGTGTGTGTCTTTTGCTTGAACAAAGAAAAGAAATATAGTTTAGATTAGAAGTTTAGTTAGAAAATGACGCACGTGGTGTTCACTGCACTCGGGTCCAGTTCAGCAACATGAAACGATACAGCATGTTATTGAATTGACTGAACTCTCATTGTGTAAACTGACTTGTACAAACAAAAAAATCTGACTTTTGAAATTAAGTCAAAAAACACCATTCTTTTGGATATAGTCACATGGTAATTTTGAATTGTACCTCAAGATTTATTGTGTCACTGTTCATAGTATGTGAGTTTTCTTTTCTTACAGTAACTTTCCCCACCGTTCCTTCATACTTTTACACATTAGCCATTGACTATGGGCTGATTTCCAAAGGAGTCAGTCACAACCATAATGTATCAGCCATAACCCGAACTGTCCTAAACTTAACTTAAATGCTCATATGGGTCATTTTCGCACTGACAAACAATCTATTTTGTCACATAGGTATGAGGACTTGATCTAAAGCCAGTTTCTATCCACATTTCAGTTCACAGACAACTATTCAGGCTCATATAATGATGCCTACAAACCGGCACAGGGTAAAGACGACCCCCCCCCCCTCTTCCCCCTCTTGAAATGACTGCAAAAGTTACATAAGCAGAAGGCAGTCAGGCAAAGGTAGTGCCCGCATAATTCCTTGTGTGCTGGCTTACTACAACAAAGCCCTTCCAGTGTGTTCTAATTCTCTACATTTCCCTCCAGAGTATCTCCTCCTTCATGGGGTTGAAAAGACTGGACGGGTATAGAAGATGGTGGAAAATCCCACTTGGATCAATTTTATACCAATCAAGGCTCCTAAATAGTGAGGGAGATGAAGTTGGACTAAGTTGGACCGCTGCCACGGCTCCGTTCACAACAGAATCTAAGGATATATTGCCCCTCGGTTTCACACCGCAGCAGAAAATTACTGTTTTCTTCATAGTGGTTGAGTGGAACTGCCCTCCCATGTGTTTGATAGACCTTGGGGTTACGACACATTTAAAACCCAATATGACCATATAAAATTAGCTCTCATAGGAGAGAAAGATGGCACTGGCCTAATATGTGATATAACCTGTCATGGATATATTGCCACCTATTTGCTTATTATTGTCCTTCTGTGGATACTTTGTTTTAAGTATAAGCACCACACCGGATCTAGCTCTGCATTCTGCTAAATTAACAGCACCTTTATTATCTGGCATCTTTCTCAAAGCTCTAAGCAGTCACGATTCTGCCTGAACGGGTATAATTCTCACCTCTGTCCTATTTTAATAATATCAAACTCCTACTCGAGAGGTGTGATTAAAAAGCATTGTGACCAGACCTCGTTCACACGCTGTCCCTCCCGATCTTCCTCCCTCTGATTGGTGCATTTCCACCCACTGTACCAGTGCATCACACGCTGTTATTTCGCCCCCCTCCCCCCAGCTGTGCTGCCCACTTCAATCCATTATCCCAAAATGTCCACCTACCTTTGCTTAGCAATCTCCTTCACTACCACCTCAAGTGCCACTCTTTACCAACCACACCCCCGGGGTCGTCGCTAATCCAACCTTATTCCTATCCCCTTTCCTCTCCCCCTCCTACTTTCACCTTGTCAATTCAACATCCTGCTCCTCACCCTCTTCAGACTCCTGCCTCCCGCCTCTGTTAGCCCCTCTGCAGCAGTGCTTTGTGGTGGCAGCTGTGGAGAGTGCCTCCCACACATGCGAGGACTGCTGACCTTGGCGGTCAGGCTCGGCCGCTGCTATGATTAATGCCTCTACAAGACAAGAACCAAGTACCTCAACCTGCCTGGCCAATATATATCTTCTTACAGTACACACATCATTCCTGTCTCAGGACACACCTGATGATGGACAAATCTTAACCTCCATCCTTCATCTTATTGTATCTGCGCTCTAATCCTCCCCCTTCCTACCCTTCACTATGCTGCTGAGAAGGAGTAAAAAAAACTGAAAAAGAGGGAGCTTTAGATTCACTTTTTTTTCATTCTCTGAATGATCAAACATGCTGCACTGGGCTCATCTGGAAGGTGTACATGCTGGTTTCCGTTCGATAATGCTGTTACCTGTACGTATTTTGCCCTGAGGAAGAAGAAGCGCTTGTGTGTTTTTTGGTTGTGAAGTTAAAAATCCCTCAAGGACAAATGCACTAAGAAGAAAAGCTGCGCTGCCATTAGGAGCCCCACACTCCCTCCTAGAGCAGAGAATAAAGCAAAACAAAGCATTCAAGCAATGAATCACCACAGATAGATCTTTCAGGCACCATAAACAAGAAGCCCAATACGAGTTGGGAATAGACTAAAGTTATAAAAAGTCTCAGAAATACAAATATTCACCTTCGGGTATACAACACATCTTGCTTGTGCCATCTTCTGAAAGAGTGATATTTGTTCAAAGACTTCATACAATAGAAACTGTTTTCATTTAATTGATTTTCGGTCCCTGTATCAGTATCTCAGTGGAGGACCAAAACAATAATTTGCAGCTCCTATTACCTAGACTGCATTTTGTTTTCTCTGCCCCTCAATGTACTTTAGTTTGGTAAGGCTAATGATTTAGCATTATCTAATACTACAGTTTATTAGAGTCTAGAACTTTTCAGATATGTTCAGAAATCATAGTTCAGTATTTATACAGTTTAGTATGACCCGGGGAGGACGATAATACATCAATTTTAACAGTTACATATTCCGCAGTCGTGATGTTATATAGCTGATATGCTATACAATGACACATTAAAGGTTGAGGGGACCTTCAATTTATATCCTTGAGAAACCAAGGTCATTTTGCAACTGCTGGGCAATAAACCAGTCCAAACACGACTAAGTATAGCAGGTCACACGAAAGCCCCTGTTGGTGTGAATATATTTTCGGATTTACTGGTGTGGCTATTAAAAGGGCATCTGGCTTTGAAAGCAAAGGCGAAGGCCAGCCAGGGATTCACACACAAAACTCTGAAACGTCTATTTGTGCAAGTTAATAGCCTCTGCCACAAAAACCAAAGGTGAAAGAATAGCTTAATCACTGCATTGGCAACACCTGCCACTGTGCATGCATTGCAGTATGTATCGCCTGTTGGGTACTTTATTTGAGTCTCACACTCAAATACACTCAATTTAAGGACCACTTGAAAAGAGGAAAAAAGTTTTGTCAGCGAGTAGCACACCTGGAAGTTGAGCTCTACCCTCGAATCAGTATTAGGTCAGATTGTGCAGAGGTTGAAGTGGAAATAGGCCATCTCTTGTTGCTCGACCATGCCAGGTCAGATAGCTGCTTGGTAAATATTAGTGCCCTGTCTTCGAGGAGATACTCACATCTCTACCTGCAAAAAACCCCTCTAATTTCAGTGTGCCACTAGACTGAATATGACTAACGTTTGCTAATGTTTGGGAGGCAAAATGAAAGCTTCAAAAGAAGCACATCTTCCATCACTAACAGTTGAGGTCAAACATCCATCAATAAAGCATCTCAAACACTGACACTAAGTTCCATCTGTGCTCTTCTCTCTATTGCCGTCTTTGGGCGAAGTGTTCCATTTTTACACGAGACGCTACAAAGGACCCCTTGACCAGATGAAAGCAATTGTCGGGTTAGCTCTTTGATGTCTTTGTAATGCATATTTACTGTTTTGGTGAAAGTGCTGCGATCATCTAAACATGTTTTCATCTCAGGGAAGTGCTACAGCAAAGCTTGTTTTGAATAGCAGAAAAAAGCCCTACTGTACCATAGAAATTGATTTCTTAATGTCACAGTTTTCTGAAATGTCATGCTCATGAAATATAATGAGCTTTGTTCCTGTTTCCATTTGTTGTAAGATGAAAAAGAAGGACAAATTCTCATTAAAAATACATCAGCAATCGGAGTTCAAGTCACAACAGTGAGAGGAAATTTGTTGTTCAGTCAGTGTCGAACAGCTTCGTACGACGCTGCTATGATGATTGCAGGTGGTTAGACTTAAAAAAACAAAACATCTTGAAAGTAATTCATATAGCGGCCCTTCAATATATCTGGTTATACTTCATAGCAATTGGATATATCTAAAATCAAATACATTTCTGATTTAAATTATCATGAGAAGAATCTGAAAGTGGGAGGCAATGGATAATGGAAGAATTAACTAAGCATTATGTCTGTCAGCAGTGGGGTTGGGATGACCATGTCAAAGTATCCATAAAACCAGCACAAATACTACAATACTACAAAGAAAGAAGCATCGCTGTGTCCATATTTCACTTTCTAATTTAGTAACTGTGATTTTTTTTTTTGTAGCAGAGGCAGCCAATGAGACCAAATGAAAACAAATGAATTCTCCGCAGCTGTGAGCTCAAAATGATCAGATGGTAATTTGTTTTCGGAAAAATAAACCCACAATATACAATTTGCAGATTGTCACGTTACCTGAACATCTTTAAAACTGATCCCATATCAAAACATGCCGGAAATGAGCTGTTGGTTGTAGGAAACATTCAGTTTGCATGACCAGTAACTTACTTCACCTCTGATATGCCTGCAGGAGAGAAACAGTGAGGCTGAGATCAGTAAAACTACTACTACTAATACTGCATGAAGGCAATGCTGCCAGGAAACCCAGTTAGAGCTTCCAGATTTTGGACTTCCCAGCAATGTGTGAAAACACAATTAGTCCTGATTGGTTCCCCTACCTAAACAACTGACTAAATCAGGGAGGTCTCCAGCATTTGAAATGACACACTCTCTGGATGTGGTGGAGACTGCGCTGTCTGCCAATCAAAGCCTAGCGCCGTGACTGACGACTTACTTTTCAAATGCAATCAAGACATACAGAAATAATTATTATTAAGCGCATTGTGCTCTTTCAGAAACATCATAATCAAAAACAATTTAATGAAATGTTAATAACACAGAACCTTTAAATGTGCTTTACTTAAAAACCATCACACATGAAGAAGCTTCTCGGTTCTGTTGTGTAAGTGCTGTTTCATTGGCTCCATTATTTCTAGGGGCTCAGTCCTACTCAGCATTATTCCCTTTCAGTTTTAATCAATACTTTTCAAGAGATTTAAGCTGGAAAGGAAGCATCTTCTTGGGGACTGGTGAAAAGCCGCACACTGAGAAACAATAGGCCCCATCTCAGCCCTGTTTTGCACAGCAAGATGTTTGTTGCAGTGTGTCTGGGAAGAGCGGCTTAAGAGTTAATTTCCTGGCAGTGATTTGTAGGAGAGCAGCATCAACAAGCTGCTGCAGACTAGAGCATGAAAACCATTACTTCAATCCCTCACTCTCTGACATTAATAGGATGAATAAATGTTTTTGTTCTCTGCTTAATTTGGATGAATTCATCCAAATGGCAATGCAAACAAGTAAATATCCATCTCAGCTCCCCTCCTGATAATAGAAGACAAAGAAAACTCACTCTGCCTTCGCTTTTTCTTCCACCTACTGTTCGAGAATTCCTCTGCTCAGCGCCAGGCTCATATATCAGATGATAACCAAAATGACTGAGACTGGGAACACTTACTGAGGGAGGCTCTTTATTTTAAGTCTATTCACCCTCGCCACACAGGAGGTTGTCATGTCGAGTTTTATTCCGTAGTAACTCACAGAGTGATTTTTGTGATCCCAGACAACCGATGTGACAAATGAGATGCACCCAGACAGATTATATCCTGCACATGAACTCATTTTCACATTCATCATTTTATAAAAGTGGTGCAAGGATACAATAAAATCACCGAAGCAGGAGCATAGTATTTTGCATCAAAGAGAGATACAACACAACAACATAGACCCCATTTACACTTAGCCACTTCATGTGTGTTGGATAGGAAGTGTAAAGTCATCCAAGAAGCATTCAAGAGGGGTTGTGTAAATACATCCATCTACCCAAGATGTATTTGTAATTTTTACACCTCCCAAGTGTAACTACGTCGGGGAGCAGAGGGCCTGTCCCCTGTGATAATAGCAGATGAAGTTACATGAAAATTACACTGAAATGAGCTGTTTATTAGCTGTGTATCCAGCGTTCTTACTGTTATCAGAGGTGGAAATTAACAAAATACATTCACTAAAGTAATGTACTTGAGTACAACAAACAGTTCCTTGCCAAGTATTTTAATTTTATGCTTCTTTATTCTTTTATTTACCTACATTTATTTGGCAGGTGCTAATTAGCTGCAGCTGCAGATGATGATTTTTAAAACTTCCCATGAGCATATGAAATATAATGCTATACAGTGAATTAAACCACATGACAGTGTATAAAACGGCCAGCTACATTAAAATGCAGCATATTATTCAACAAAATAATAATATATAATTGCTGTAATATAGAAAAATTCAACAGAGAGAGAGACAAATTTGGTTGCATAGTGAACACTTTTACATGCCAATAATACTATACAAGATTTTTAAGTCCTGTACTAAATGCAATTCATCCATGTGTTTGTGTTTGTAGCTGTTAGCTGGCTAGCTGTTATTGCTCACCGTTCATTTTTGTATCTAAGGGCACAAGTCATTCTTTTTCTGGTGTTTTGGCAGCTTCAGGTACATTACCACCTCCGTCTGGACTGGCGGTGGGCTGATCCAGATTTGCCTGTAGTCCAGGACCAACAAGGCGGATTGCAATCAGATTTGTGATCAGGCCAACAGAGATGCATATATATGTAAATGAAAGTGTATTAAATCACATCTGGAGTTTATTCAAATATCAGACAAAATCAGACAAATTGATGTAAGCGGTTCCTCAGACAGGAAGTATCCAGATGACATTCAATAGTATAACTACTTAACCAACATCCAGCAGAACACAGTGTCTGGGTCAGGAGGCTATGAGCACACTGGGCGCTATTCAGCTCTCAGTGGAGCTCAGCAGTACTTCTGTAGTGAAAAACAACTATAAAAAATTGTGTTATAGACTATCTTTTGCTCTCCAACAATGTTCACACACAGCCACAAATATCCTCCGCTCCCCAAATCCCTGGCTGAATTACCAGCAGTCACCATCTTTTGTTTACGAGAGGGACATAACAGAGAAAGGCAGAGTCACTTACCGCACACAGAATATCTCTGGCAATTGAGCGAATCGATGCTAAATCACCTGCGCTGCAGCGTCTGCACTGCTTTCACGTATGCTCATACAGTAGGTTGAGGTTAGTTTGATTGGATCTATCTACTATTCTTTTCAAAGGCCTGAATATCTTGGGTGGAGCGAAGTGACGGTCCATAGCGGCAGCGGTCCCACCATGAAATGGCTGTGATCAGAGAGATACAGGAGATAGACATCAAAGGTCACAAATAAACCCTGTCAGAGGTGAAACCTCTCCACAAGTACAGACTGCACTTGACCACTCTGCTTTTTAGAGCAGTGGGCTGAGAGGAAGAGTCTCACCTTGGGTTTTGGCAAGAGAAGCTGCCTTTGTTAATTTTTAATGCATTTGGAAACTAGTAATTAAGTCCCCCCCCCACCCCAATGGACTGGGAAATTGACATGCTCTGGAGAGCCAGTGAGTAATTATATTTGTAAAGAGCAGTGATACAAGATACTCCCCTCTGACTGGGACTCATTACACATCATTAGAGAGGCGCGGCAACTAGGCACGTGCACGCGCACCACGTGCACTTACCACACACACACATGCACATGGGCGGAGAAGTCACACACTTTGGGACACACAATGTCTCTTTCTCTCTCTCTATCTCACACACACACACACACACACACACACACACACACGTACACACGCACACACGGATCAATGAGCAGAAGTCCAAACACTGTTTCTCTTTGGTAAACAAACTCTGCTCTTCAGGTCCCTGACCTGAGCAGGGCGGGACAAGTCCTAACAAGACGGTCTGGATGGTGTAAAAACTCTATTCTCCATATCTCATCTGGTGAAAATCATACTGCGGTGGGTCAATAAGTAATTAAAGATTAAATCTGATATGAGTTCCCATTCATCTAAATAGCAAAAGGTTGAGATATGAAAGTTTCCAAATGGGGCCCCGGGAGAATTGTGGTCCACCCTTTGAAGCAATAATTACCATTACAGCAGCGTAGGGCTAAGAGCTGCAGGGGGATGATAGACCAGCCCTAGAAACTTAGTGGACTCCTCTTTAATTGGAACAGGAGTGGCAGCGACTCGACACATCAGAGTCTCCGAATAGAATTGGTACAACTCTCCTCCGTGTTACCACTTCTTTCTGCAGTACTCCTCCTCTCTCTCTCTCTGCAGTCCATTTCTCTTTTTTCTCTCTGTGAGTTTATTCTCACTTTGTGTTTCACTGTGCAATCCACGGCCGCCATGCACACATTATCAATCCACGCTGATATATGGACTAAATCCACTGCGGCCTGTCTTTTTGGAAAACACCAAACAAATGCTTAATCTATATTTCATAGCACGCTGAGGACCAACGTTCAGTAATTTTGCTCCATTTGAGTGAAATGTTGAAAAGCCCTGTAAAGCCTGAAATAGTGTTACTACAAAAAATTGTGTAACGAAAATAAAACCGAATGCAATAGATAAATAAAACATTCATCGCTGACGTTTACGAAGGCTCTGTACTGTCCAATTTGTTGAAATTTGTTGGTGAAAATGTTCTCCACATTAAAAATGCTTTCAGTACAGATTTGTTAGAGAGGGCTGTTGTTGCCTAATAGTTTAGGCCTATTATTTCTGTGAAAAGAGTTAAATATTCAGATTGTTGTGTGTATTTCAAAGGTGTTTACTGCATTATTAATGCCATATTCAGATTGTGCAGGGACGGTGGGAGAGCTATATTAGTGTCAGAAAGCGTAGTTTGAGTTGCCTTGTCTGCTCTCACTTTAAACTCATTATCTTGTCTAATTCTCTCTGCCTCCATTATTCCCTCATCCCTTTAAGCAGCCTAATTAAAAGAGCTTTCATTTTTTCATTAATATTTATTTATTTATTTATTTATTTTGCATTTCTGCATGAAACTGCTTCAACCTGCGCAGAATCTAAATTACTGATTTCTTTTTTTCTTTCATTATTCAAACGAAGGGAGTCCTGCTGCATAGTGCTGGAGTTGAAGCAGAAGAAAAGATGCAAAAAACTGGAGTATTTGCTCTCAGCCAGCCGTCAGATGACTTGATGTTACACTGCAAGTGTTTAGCTTTCAACTGTGTGTGCAGTGGCTAATGTACAGTAGCCAGTACAAACAGTTAATCTACTCCACTTAACGCTGTCTAGACTAGATTAATGCTGAAACTGTTAGCAACACGCATTTTCAAAAAAAAAAAAACTGTAAAGAAAAATAAAATAAGACATGTAATTACGATTTCTCATGTTCTGAGTATTGCAATTCACACTTTATGACTGAAAATCTTCAGACAGCTTAGTGTTAATTGGCCCATCATGGTCTGATTTCTCCCTGGCCTTGGTTTTATTTGGTTTATATGAGTGTGTCTGTAATAACAGTTTAAAGCCGTACCATGGGGAGATTATCAGACCATGCTACAGCGATGGACATTATCGCTCTACTACATGCATCACTTCTTCTCTGCTCATTTCTCAGAATGGCTGCTGGGGAGCTCACCAAGAGAGCTGCTTTGTGAACTGTATGTGTGTGTGTACGTCTGTGCATGTTTTTAAGTGCGTGTGTGTGTTTGTGCATGTGGGCAAATCGCATCTGTATGTGTATGTCTGTGTGTGTGTGTGTGTGTGTGTGTGTGTGGATTGTCTTTGTGTCTCACGGTCTGCACTCACTGTGTGTTTGTTTGTGTGAATACTAGCATGTATGTGAGCGTGCACATGCTCAGAGTACTCGTATGTGGTGTTTGAGGGGTGTGTGTGCATGCATGTAGAATGACATTTAGCGAAATGTGGCAGTGAGAGAAGAAACATCTGACTCATAATTGAAGTGCCATGAAAGAAATATGATCATGAATCTGTATTAGGCTTACGTGCTCAGCTTTAAACCAGCGGCAGGAACACGAGGCAGCGTGCTCGGCCAGTACTACGACTACCTTACCACCCTGAAGGCTGATTACAGCGCTCAAAATGATACCCCACAAAAAAATGACGGAGGAAAACACAGCGCATTCAAGGCGAGCAATCTTGATGACAAAATCGATAGGCCATAGCGCTCTCATCTCCATCAAAAAGAGAGTCTCAGGATGAATGTAGTTGTGCCCGTGTGATTCAACCACACCAGTCATCTCAATGTCCTGGAGGGTAAAGCAGCACCGCTCCTCCGTCACCCTCCTGCTCGTGACATGTGGAGCTCTCTGAGCAGCAAGGTGAGGCAGAACGCTCCTTTAAGGATAAGGCTGGTGATATTCTAGATTTTTCTTGTTTTCAACAAATGCCATGAAAAGACCAACAATGAATTGATCATACTAACAAGTGCGTGCAGCCAAAGCCTGATATAGTTCAGTGGTCCGCAACGTTTTTGCCTTTTGACCCTTTAAAACAAAGCCATGTGTGGTTATGACGCCTCGTCACAGATTGTACATTTCGCTCAACCAAAGTCATTTTTCCACTCTCAAACTGTTTCATGTGAATCAATTTTAGAGGCAAGAAATGGTAAAACTATTCAATGTATAACAAGAAAAAATTAAAGACTTGATTTTAACACAGCACAATTGTTTTATGAAGCAGATATTTTTTCTTTTTCTTTACTATCTTGTTAATCATCCTGTGACCGCTCAGGGAGACACTGATATAGCTTATTCCTCTGCGCCATAGACCTCCACTGTTGCCCACCATTGCAGTGGGTGACATGTTCCTTCATCATGATGATCATGGACACTGTAGTTTATTTGAGTCAGTGCTGCAGCACACCAAACGTGTAATAAAGCAAAACTATGTATCTTTTGAAAGAAGAAACAGCACATGCATTCTCTTACAAATAAAACCGTATTCATGACTCATAAAACACACACTTGCTCAATTCACTCTACTCAAGGGTTTTGCTGCAGGAGTCTTACTTGGTCTGGTATGAGCAGTAACTTACAGTTGCTAATGCTAGCTGTAGACAGTACGGAGTCAGTTTGCTGACTTTATGACTCTACTCTTCTTTGCTGGTGTTTATTATACGTTACATTTTCACCATTATTCCATAACTGCCACTTGCGCCCACCGTGGCTGCTGTTTAGCAAATATTCACTTTCTGCGGCTGAAAACTGTCCCCAACAAATGTAATATGTTTGAGTAACACCTTGGAACTAAATATAGAACTATATATTTGTGACCTCTTTTTAAAGATTTACATATTCAGTTGGAGCCAATGGGCTTGGGGCTGCGAGTCAGACAGACAGTGCAGATAAATCTGAAAGTATTGAGTGACAGATTTATGAATTGTGGATTTTGGTGTTTTCATGGGATTTGTTGACCAACGGAAACATACAGAACAACACTAGCCGACGGCAGCCAACAATAGTCCAAATCTGAGGCAATGTTCCAAACAAATGCAAACAACAACATTTCATATTCAAAGTGTTTGTAGTCAGTACACATCCACTCTAAATGTAAAAAATGTGTGAGGAGGGAAATCAGCTGTGTCAGAGAGATGGATGGAAAAGGTACAAAGCTTGGGTAGTGTGCTAACAAACTCCATTTTGTGTTGCTGCAGCTGTTTCCATGGAGCTCTCTCTCCCTCTCTTTTGCTCTCTCTCTCTCTCTTTCTCTGCTTCTCCACTCCCTCTCTCTCTCTCTCACACACACACACGCGTCTGAAAGAGGATTCAGCTGTGTGAGTCAATCTGCAACCGACCACAACTCAGAGAGAGAACCCCTCGTTCTCCCTAACACTCTTCTCCTCTCCTCTATCTCTCTAGCATCACGCCCATCTCATCATTTTTTTCCCAACCTCATTACAATAATTTCTTAATTTATTCTAAACCCCAGTCACAACAACAAACCCACATTCAGCACACTCAATTACTGTGATTTTGATACACGAGCACCACATCAACAAGAAGCACAGGAACCAGTCCATGTATTTGCGGTGCTGTGTTTTCCCCCTCTGCCTTATTTGGAGTGTACGTGGCAATCAGCAGTGCTCATTACACCTAGCTGACCTACAAAGATGGCCCAGAAAAAATTGTCCTTGAAGGAGGAGGTGAAGAAGAAGAAAAAAGAGAGGAAAAGAGACTTACCGAGGACTCCAACGCGGTAGTTGAGAGTGATAACGATGACATTTCCGTAGCTGGCCAGGACGCTCCCATCGATCATGTTGCCCGTCCCCTCCATGTAGGACCCTCCGTGGATGTAGACCATCACAGGCTTGGCCCCAGTGTCTCGTATGTCTGCAAGAGCGGCCATCATTAACACATTCACATTGCCGTCCACCCACTCCGATTAAGGGTCAGCTCAGATTCAGATACAGCAGATACAGCACATGGTGGCCACAAACAGACAAGCTGACGGTCACCTCTCAGATACCAGCTGTAAGGACACAGTCTGCTGGCCTACTAATGGAAAACGGAGGCAATGTTCTATCATATCTGCTCTATGAGAAAGAAATTAATGTCCACTCATTATGTCGAGTTCAACTCTATTATAGTAATTGGACATCTCAACTGAAAATGTGGCTTGTCATTTACCATGTTAAATATTTATCATATAAACCAAACTATTAGGGTTGTATTTAGCTTTGTGTTGCCTTCCAGGAGGAAGACCCACTTCCCAATATAGAGATGCAGGAAGCCATTAGGGAGAATAAAGAGAGAGGTACTCTGACACATCTCCTAACCAGGGAGAAGGCTAATCTGGCTTGACAGTGATAGGGAAAACGCACCGGCTAATTACACAATGCTACCATGCACCTCCTTTTTTGCACAGGCCTATCTCTGTGCAACAATTTATTTGCACGGCCTTGCTTGGCATTGCAGGCAGTTAAATTTGTGCTTCAGTTTTGGTAAAATGTTGTTTATTCTATTCCCGAACCAGGGCTTGATACCCAGCTGGAGCGACACTCCAGCCAGATAAAGCACATCCAGAGGTAGAGGGAAGAAAAAAGCCTCTGTCTGAGGAATAGACTGAATTACTGGCTGGCTAGCTAGAGCTGGGAGACAAGACAAGAAACTCTCTCTCATTTTCACTCCTGCTCCCCCCGCGTTCTGTGTAGCTTCTCGCCTTCCCCACCCTCACTTTGTATCGCTTTCACTCACAGACTCTCCCCTGTCTCTCCCTGTTTCTCTCCCGCCTTCCCCCCATCTCTGTCCAACTCCCTGCCTCCCTTCTTCCCCCCCTAAGCCCTGAGAGTGGTGAGAATGAGAGAGGGTGGGAGGGCAAAGAGTGAGGAAGACAGAGAGAGAGAGAGAGAGACACAAAGACAGACCGGAAGGAAAGAAGATAGAAGGACAGAAGGAAAGGACGAAAATAAAAAAGGAAAGACCGGAATAAAGACATAAAAAAGAAAGAAAGAAAAAAAAGAGAAAGCAATGGGCTCAGATTTAAAAGGGGAGTATTGTATTCTGGTTGCTATGGTGACTGAGAGCCAAAATTCAAAATCCTCAAGAACAGCTAATCGCAGGCCACATCCTGCACAGCCCAATCTGCATCCATCTGCAGGCACTGCTCGTCGTTATGCACCCCATCACATTAGCATGCTCAACACCGAGGACAACTACTTAAACGCATTTTGTAGAGACACGGTTTTTCTGTAACCCCTATAGCAGAGCTCAGCCTTGATTCACAGGTTTTTTTTCTCCAATATTCCCTTGGTTATTCATGGCCCCGTTACATTTAAAAGCAAAGCAATAACTTGTATATGATGCTGCCTTATTCATGGCTTTCTTTATCTTGCTGGTATCTGAGAAGGCTACACAGTGAAATGTGATTTATAGCTGACACTTCTCTATGCACACACTTATCTTAGACAAGAGGAGGAGGGGATGCATGGGGTGAGAAAGCATGAAAGGTACAGTCAGAGAGGGGAAAGGGGGGAGGGGGGACGGGAGGGAGAAAGGGAGAAAAACAGCAAAACGATATCCTACACAGGCTAGTCAAACAAATGGGCCACAGATACAAAGAGAGAATGGCAAAGAGGAAGAAGGAACAGGGGGCAGAAATAAGAAAAAGAGATTAGTCATGTCAATGTTATCAGTCACCTCTTTTGTTGATTCACATCGGGTCTCCATGACAACAGTTAAATCCCTTTGGGAGAGCGATACAAGACATTGAAGCTCCACTTGTTCTAATCTATTTATTGACTTGATCTGATGTGGGAGGTGTCACAGAGATGTGATGTACAGTTCTCACTGACACTGATTCATGTCAGCGGGAAATATACATGCAACAAATCCCAATTGGACTTTTGGTTTACAGTGAGAAATAATAACTCTTTCAAGATACTTCCACATCTGGGTTGCAGCATGGCCTGATGTGGAGGTAATGAGGTGAGTAGCTCTCCTTAACCAATCAGATCAGAGCTTTACCGGTAACCTGGCGGAACAGGTGACTAAGTGGCTGACATCAACACACATATATTCATAGCATCAAACTGTAGCACAGAGCTCTGTGCTAGAAAAGAAACACAGATAGAATCATTAATGCACAGACTGGTATATTTGCAATAAGAATCCATGCACAACGAGTTGAAAACAAAAAAAAGACAAATAAACTCATGTTTCGGAGATGAACAAAAGAAAATCTGTGCACGATAGAAATGTAGATGAAAGCGGGTGTGCAATGAAGAGTGAGCTGAACAGAAAAAATAATTTATATAACACATTTCTCTCAGTCAGACAAGTGGGATGATGCAGCATCGACTATACAGTTACACACACTCACACACTCCCAGTACATGTTGTACAAACAGCTAATAACTGTATCACAGTATAGAAAATATATGAAAAATATGCCAATAATTCAAAGTTCTTCAGTTCACTACACTTCACCCCAGTTAAATAGAAAGTTGGGGACAGTCACACCTAAGTGGAGTTTAGCAGGACCTGAGGAGCACAACCTTTTCATAGGTGCATCACAGTGGCTCCGGACTGATTGGAGTGCCAGTGGGAGGCGTGGGCTGAGCCTCTAAGTGTTGCTGCTGCAAGTGAAATCCACCAGGAGGGCAAGGAGCACTTGTTCCTTCCTCCTCTGTCTTATCCCCCCCCCACCCCACGCCCACCCCTTTACCTCCACCTTTTTGTCCTTTGCTTCTCACTCCATTGAAAAGAGTCAGTCATATATCTGACATTAAGCGCCCCCAGAAGCGGCCTTGACACTCTGGAGTGGGGCCGGACAAAGGCGAGTGAGATAAGTGTCGGTGGCATTCACTGTGTCAACACTTGGTGAAACATGGTGGCTGTCAGCAGCTATCAGTAGAGGTCTGAGGTGGGGGGGGGGTGACAATGTCCTGATGTGGCAGGACATGACATGCACCCTACTGTAGTGGTCTTGTCAGGCCAAGCTTCACGCTTCAGTCATGACAAGTCCATTACTGGCCATGTTCACATTTGAAAACAGCATTTAGTTTAACTGGGGAGCTCCTTGCAAAACAGGCTGTGTAATTACACCGAATTATACAGCAGCTTGTGCCGTTGCACAAGTCACTGACAGTATTCTGAATGTTACTGAATGTCCGCTTAATATTCCCTTTATGCTGGATCAAATGAACTAGCACTGTGTGTGACTAGGCCTTGGAGGGGGTAAAAAAAAGAAGTGAAGGAACACACAGTAGCAAATTTTCTATTTTGGACTCTCAGAAGACAGTGGAAGGAGGATCACGAAAAAAAAAAAAAAAAAGCTGTTGCATAGCTGTTGCTATTTTAAGAGAGTGGACTGCACATCATCAGGAGTGATGGGATGGCCAGGAAAAGAGCACCTCATAGTTGGAGCGTGTCAGATTCCACCATATCTTCCAAAACACTTGACATTTCTGAGAGTAACTGAGGTCCGTCTTATGTTTATAAAGAAAATCTGAACACGGCATCGGGTATATGAAAGGGGAGATGTGTGTGAGTGTGAGTGTGCCCCTGCTATGAATCTTGACATCAATACAGTAAATGTAATGGGAAGAATGACCTTTGTGTGAAGGTGACTTTTTGCTCCCTGGCTGGTGTGCTTGTGTGTTAAATATGATGTAGGCAACAGGGCAGACAGAGAGCGGTGTGTGTGTGTGAGGATAAAAAGAAAAGAGAGGCAGGGATAGACGCCAGCTGGGTAAAATAAAAGGGAAGACACGGTGAGAAGCCTACAAGGCTATTAGCCAAAGCTCCCTACAGTTGGCCTGGATCTAGATGAGAGGAGGAGGCTGTAGAGGTGCTGTCATCCTTAAGACTCGCAGACAGCTGTTTGCTCCTCGAGTGAATGAGGACTAACCCTTTAGTCTTTCAGGGAAGTCTGCTGTCCTTGGTGCGAGCCACAAAAGCTGACATTATACTGTACAAACCCACTGAAGGGTTGACGATAGCACACCAATAAACACATTACAGAAGTGCACAGCCCAAACCCTCTCAGACGTGCTGTGGCACTGCAGAAGGAAAGAGTCAAAGTGACTCAGTCAACTAATTCAAAGCCTATCTCCACTCTTGTTCCATTCTCAAGGTTTTTTCAAAAGCAGCGTGTTTTTACATGTTTCTGCCTTGCCAATTATTTTGTGCCACTCAAGAGTAAAGGACAAAGGGAAAAAAAATAGATGACAGTAACAGTCTGGCTCCCCCATCCTTTGAAATGGCTCAAATGATGCCCTTGTGGTTCCGCCATTAGCAGCAATGCTTATCTTGGAAAGAAGCTGAGCAGCAGCATTCCAAATATCTCCGCATAAATGGGCTTCAAGGGGCACGATTCCTCATCCCAGCCACATCAGAGAGAATAGGATAGTGGCAGGAGGGAGAGAATGGTGTATGAATTGCCGCCACTGTCGATTCACCAGTCTCCAGCCTGCCCGGGCTGAGCTGAGGGCTTTGCTGGATGGGGATCCAGTCAGGCCTGTGCAATGGAATTAATGGTAATACCCAGGCAGGTGGAGCTCAGCTCTGCTCCCTGGCATAGCAACGATGGAGAGCTTCTCTGAGGGTGGGGGAATGTGTGTGTGTGTATGTGTGTTGTCTTCTTCGGTGTTTGCTTCTAGAGCTTGGAAGCAAGCATTGTGTGTGTGTACAAGTGCGTGCATGTGTACATGCCTCACTGATTTAATGGATGTGGGTGTACATGTCTGAGTGTGTGCACACTCACGCTGGGTGGAAGCATTCCTCCTGATTAGAGCTAGAGTCTCAAAGTGCCAAATGGCATAGACACACACACGCGCGCATACACACATTTATTTTTCATCAGTGGGAGAGGGCCGAGACAGCAGTAGCGCGCGAGACACTCTAGAGGTGGAGTGGGGACGGCTGCCTCTTTCCGCCTAACACTGGGCACAGTACATCGCCACCACTGCCATGTTCCACGTGGGAGATTTAGCTCCTACACAGCCTCACTTCCTCTATTTACATGCCCACCTTTATCTAACAACAGCAGGTAGGTGATTGAAAGCTCGCGCTCCCTTTTTACAGTGCAATAACAGCCTCTGTAAAATTCAGTCTTGATTGTGGGCCGATGTAAATCACAGCAACTTGGCCCACACACTCTTGCTGCTGGAGGGTGTGTTGCGTAGAATTTGAATGCAGTCTGGGGGTGCCAGGGGGTTGACTGTTGCTCAGACAGACAGGCGGACACACAAAGGGACAGATAGAAAAACACAGGAAGAGACAAACACACAGAGAGGCTAAGAGGGAGAGCCTCAGGGACAGCCAGCGGACAGAAAGAGATATACAGTATAAAAAGGTCATTATAGTCCTCGCTATGTATTTCACTTTCTTTATCTTCTCATCTCAGTTGAATGTTTTTATTGGCTGCTCCACGGCCTTTTTATTGTAAATTTATATATTACTATTCCATTACATATGTTACTTACATTTCTTTGGCAATGTGAGAAATCCTTTATTGTTCCAATAAAACTTATTTGAATTAGAATTTAAGAGCGTGTCTGGAGGGTTATAACAGGCAGGAGGGCGGCTCAAATACGGTGGAGGGAGGAGGGAATTAGCCCAGGATAGACAGATTGCCAACTGAGACAGCATGGTAATGTTGGGATGAACAGACTGAGAGATGGAGGGGGTTAGGCAGAGGAACCAGACAAGGCAGCAGCTCTCTGGACTGAATGAGAATATGTGGATAAGAGGTGAGTGAGTGGGAGATCTGCTTGTGTTCGGATTCTACTGGCCTTTAAATTTAACTTGAATACAAATGTTTGATTTTCATTGGTAATGCGTGCAGTTCATTTACTGTAGACAAGGACATTGCTATTACCCGCAATAATAGCATAGCCACTTGTGAGAGCAGCAGTATGTAAGACAGCTTACAAGGACTTTGGGGTTTGTGCAGTGTACTCAACCATCCTTCAGTGACGAGTGAAGGGAAGTCTTTTTATCGCAGAGGTAACAGTTCTCTTCGGGGGGAATTACAGAGAGACAGAGGGGCGTCTCTGAACACTGGTTTCATATGTCGGGCCATGACACTTCAAAACAGACACATCCACCAGAACAATGAAAATCTTCTGGATCATATTTAGGGATTGATGGCCAACTCTGTCACACATGCATTAGTTACAGTGCTGTGGCAGAGATTCTGCTGGGACCGTATTGTGCTGCTACGGTGATGCTCTGTAAATAGCATTAGTCGCGCTCAGTAAAGAATAGACTTGTCACATTTTCAGAGAGGCTAGTCTTGCACAACAGCTTGGAGACCAAGCCACTGTGTGCGCATGCAAAGACTTGCCAGACAAAGGGATCGGCACTTGTCAGCAATTTTGAACGGACTTAGGACTACATACACAGATGCATGTGGGCTTGCTTGAGGGAAGACAAACATACACATGCGCGTACGTATACACACAGTCAAGCCCAAAACTGAAGGCAATTTGGCTTCGGTTGCAACAGCTCGCCCTGGGCTTGAATGAAGAAACACCTGTGTGTCAAAGTAGTGCCATGGCAAGGCTTCCTGTTCTGTGATCAAGGCCGGTGTGAGGCTTCTTTCTGAAAGAAGAGCCCGCTGGCAAAGAGGAAGGAGCTTTGCTACAACCCCTTAAACATCTGGAAAGAACCCTGGCCAGTCGGCCTCGGCTGGGTTTAAAACCCAACGCAGGACCCGCAACGAAGCCAGCGTTAATTGTGCCAACATTCAAGACGAGTAAGTGAAAGGATATGGCAACTCGATGTGACGTCTCAGTTTTCCTGCCAAAGAGAAGGGTCCATATGCCCTAAACATGTGCTAAGGTCCCAAGCAGCTTCGCTCCAGACATACAGATACACATGATATGCAAAAATCCAGTCTGTCCATAACAAACAAATGGGGTATAAATCAAGGGCTTAACCTTGATACCCAACATCATGCTTGCATCACCCGCCCTACCTTTGCAAAGGAAGACAAGGGTGGGGCGATATCAAGGGTTTGATTTAGATTCAGAGACTTAAGCCGTTTCTGTTGCAGCACAAGAATCGTCTCTCATTCTAATCTCGGCAGAGATCCACCCTGAGCCAGGAATATCCCAAGATAAATATGGAAAGTGAACAATGCGATTGCTGAGCAGCAACTTCCCATTTTCTACACCTCTCGCCTCTAATCCTCTCCACCAGCACTCCTGAACTGCGGCTCCTCATCTAAATCTGCTGGCAGACCTGGTGAACAGTCTGATATTACACTGCTGCTTCACTTTCCCACTGCCATTATCGCCACAAATACAGCTGCTGGCCAAACCTTAAGAAGGGGCTCTCGCCACTTCCTCTGCCCTTGTAAAAACAGTTGCTCCAGTCACTATGTGAGATATTAAAATAACTCAATTCAGGCCTGGTTATCTAGACAGCTTCTAGATTCCATCTGACTCTGAAGCCAAACACTCTACTCATCGGCTGAATTTAGATGCTTAGTAACAGGAGACCTCACATTCACTCACACACACTCTAACATTTGATCAAAGACGTCATTGTTCTACTGATTGTAATGTGACAAAGGGTGCTTGATGATTGCATCTGCAATTAGAAACAAAAAAAAATCAAACAAAAACCATAAATGACCAGAAAACAGTGACATTTTTAGAAAAAAAAACTCATGCACCATCTTTGTTCACCATGGAAAATACCTTCATCTTCATCACCATCGTTATCCGACAAATCCTCGCCCTGTTTTTTTGCATGGGCCCCTGTTGTTGAAGCAAGGAGAGACATAGAGAGGCACAGGGAAATTCAAAATAGCATGTTTGGCAACACACAGATGGGAAAAGAGGCAATTCAGTAATAAGCAGTATTCGAGACCACATGTGAATACTAATAATGTTAGTTTAAATACACAGTTCCCATTAAAAAAGTTGTCCAGAGCACATACAATAAACAGTTTTTAATAGTATACAAATTTAAAAAAGGGTAAAAAGAAATTTAAACACACCTTGCAGAAGGTAATCGTTTTCATAGCATATTTGAAGCAGAGTCATACACCACTGGCACTTCCAGAAAAAACTTTTTAGATTTATTAGGAAAACCCTCTGAATCCAATCCCATACGTTTAGGTAACAACGCTATCAGCTTAAGAGGTTGTTGCAAAAACCAGCAGCTACAACATGTAATTCTGTTTGGTTTTAATTGCATTTCGGAAATGACTTTTTGAGCAGGGCTTTAGTGTGTTTAAACAAGACTTTAGTCTTTCTATTCTCTCTGGAATATGCACCTAACATCAGTTTCTAACTTCCAGTCTAAGAGACCATAAAAAGGCAAATAAAATGATATTAACAGAAAATGTGGTTACTGGGAGGTTAAAGAATAAAAAAATCAGGACGCAGAAAACTGTTAAAAGAACAGGATTTAAACTACAAGCAAAGGCACGTGCAGGATTGCAACTTCCCTGGAGGAGGTGAGATTTAAATAAATCACAAGATTGCGTGCATTATGTATACTCAGTGATGTGTGCAGTTACTTCAGCTTGTCTCTTTCCCCAAAACAGTAGGTAATGTGCTGTTGTCCTTGTGATACATGTTAGTGTAAAAATCTAGCTCCCCAGGGCGCCTGCGCACCATGTACAAATATAGTGTACAAGCCCTATCTTGACCTACAATTTACACAGTGCTATTCTAATCTGGTTACAGTTTGACTTCCATGTATAATCATTTTTTGTTGTCCACTAGAAACAAACATCAATACCTCAAACAACATAAATGAATACATTTTCATGAAATAAAACATTAACCTTTTAGGAAAAAGAGTAGAGTTGCTATTTCATACAGCAAATGCCATATATTTAATGAGTGTGGCTGTTGTTTAAGCCGACATCTACTAATTAAATTGATCATGTGACAAGATGCATCAGGATCTGGCTAAACAATTTCCACTTGAGTTATTACAAGACCTTTCCTCTCTTGCCACCAAATTATCTTCTTCACGACAACTAATGTGTGTACCATTAAATTTGCTGTTGAAATTCATGGCCCCTGGAGGATGATCCAAGCGACCAGTAATGGAAGATAATTTTGGTCTCGTGGCCGACTTTGGAATTTGCACCCAGGCCCAATGACTTGACTTTCAATGATCACAGTGTCAACCTACATTTAGTATTTGCCTCTAAGAGTCTTTAAAATATTATTTCTGTCATTCATGTGGGGAAGCAACACAGTCAGTCGGGTGGAGTCAGACACTATGACACACATCCAGTATGGACACAGAAGTCAGAAAGGCCCTAGTTAAACAGCTTTTATTAGAATGAATGCACCGCCGTGTCTGAATACCTCATCCGTTGTTAATTGATGGATGCAATATATTGCATAATGTAAAATGCTGAGTGTCATGACATTTACTGAGTACACTCAAGCTCTCGAAGTGGAGAAGCCTTTTGAATTTGTTGATACCACAGTCTGTACAATGACCTTGTTCAGTCTGTCCATCAGGTTTGTATAATGGAGAGTAATGAATAATGCAGTCTGTATGGGCTGCTATATGAGCATTAGACAGGCAAACATAATCATAATTATTGTGACAACTTCAAGCTTATATGCATAACTTTTGTGTTGTGTCCTGTTTGGCAATAAGAGGTTATTGGAGCAAGTAATGGAAGTTGCAGAAGTGGGAGCAGGCTTTTAATTTGTGTTAGCCATTGAGAAGGGTAAGGTGGTAAGCCACACCCTCTTGCAAAGCCACTGGCTAATATTATTCAAAATGTATCTCTCTATTAACAACATACAATATAACAAAAATTTGTTTGCACATGTTCCCTGGCAATCAATCAAACAAAAATGGTAGAAATCAATCATGTGGATGTTGGCGTTTGAGTTTTGTAGCACGTCCACTTCAATACTTCAATTAAAAAACAACTCCGCTTAACAGACCACAAAGCTACACTGATGGGGGCGTGTTGTTTCAGGTAGAAAGGCTGGTTTGAGTATTATAGTCATGACTTTGAAGGTTATCAGACGCCTAAACACTGCACAGTGGTTTATAATATTATGAGACCGGATTTTACAAGTCTGGAGTGTTATCATGGCGGTAATCATTTAATGTTCAGTCGCTACAAACGCCAGCGAAACAGCAGAAATGTACAAAATCTAGGCGCTGTTGTAAATCTACAACAGCGCCTTGCTGGATAACGTTGCATTACATTGCAGCAAAAGTTGAGCCATATTCAACTTTCTTTTAAACAAGGCCAACACAGTGATCTCATTTAAGTGAATACGGGGGCTGTGTTGTTTCACAAAGAGCTAATGTACGTCTAAAAATGGTCTTGGTCTTTGAGTTTGGCAGGTATAGCACGAACTAACAAAATTCATGGCGGCACCAGTTCAGGCAGGAAGTGACTGCCATTAAGTTATCAGATGTCATGTCTCTCTCATGTAGGCTTCAAGGGAACCTACAAAAATGTTTCAGCAGAGTAACAGCCAGCACCCAATCAAAGGGGTTTCACAGCCTTCTTTATGGCTTGTTAGCGATTCCGGTTATTCTAGCGTTCACTGTGCTGTCGACGTGGTAAAACAGTGAGGTTATTGAGTGATAGTGCTCCAGACAGGCATAGATTGGATGGCAGGTGTCGACAGGGAGGCTCTGTCACTTTGAATCGTGTTGTCTGTGAGCCTGTGTGTGTCAAATGCTGGATCTATAATAGGAACTGCAAACATGTGACATCTGCAATGACTCAGCAAGTGAGCCTATATTTGACCTTGAATCTTTTAAAGTGATGCCGCAGTGAAAGAGCATGAAATTAAAAGAAAACTACAATCAACTGACTGAGTGTCTTTGCGTAGCCGGCCTCCAGGAGCCGACATTTGCATAGCTTCAAAACAGGCGCATCTACTGTAGAATAACAGCTATTATTCATGTTCCTTGACAAGCATAATAGAAACCTGTCGTATTTATCAAATCAGGTTCAAAGAAACCGCATTTGATGGGCTTACTTGTTACATAAAGGGTATTGAATTTTAACATTTCAGCAGGATGGAATTGCAAACAAAAGACACTCCGGTAGTTGGCTGAAGAGTTTTACATGAATAAACCCAAGCATGCACACAAACTCACACGCACATATATACAGATATAGAGTGCTCTCAGACTCTTGAGACTTCTTGACTGAATCCAGAATTCACTCAATACATCGTGGAGGGGCTAAATGTTAACTGCCTTTCCTTTGCTGGAAAAAGGTTCGCTGACAATAGATGGGCCTTGGAGTTAAATATCAGAAAGGTCAGAATGTGGAAAGGGACTTAGTGAAATGTGAAATGTTGCAGCCTTGACAATTTAGAGCAGTTATATTCAGTCTCTAATCCTCAGGTGGCCATTTCTCTCTTTCAGAGTGGCTGGATCTGTCTCTCCTCCTGTCTTTCTGCCCTCCCTGTCTTTCTCTTTCTCTCTCTCTCTCTCTCTCTCTCTCTTTCTCTCTGTCTATCTCCTTCTCTCTCAATCTGTCTCCCAGTGTAGAGGTTAAGGAACAGCTTGGGAGGGACACATAAGAGAGAATGATGGAGAATGCAGCTAAAAGGTTAAGGAGGCTGTAATCCTGCAGTAAAGGACAGCCAAAACTCACACTGCGCTTCAGCTGTTCCCAAAATAAAAAAAAACAAATAAAAGGCAGCCAAGTTGTCTTTCTGCCTGTCTACAGCTCGATAATGGAAAGAGACATGTTTAACAGAGACCACAGGCTTCTGAGTGCGGTGGCAAGCTAACACACTGGGATCTCTTACCTCTATTCTTGATCCCTAATGAACCATTTATTCCCCATATTAGGCGAAAACGACTACACTGCACAAATATCTTACAAAGACTCACCAGGCTTTAGGCTTCTTAATCTTCTGTCAGACACAACAGTCCTTTAAATAAGTGCTGCACCACAGTTGAATGCATTGTTAGTGGTTTCAGAAAGCCAGAACAATGCAGGTATGTAGCATAACTATATGCACAATGCACAGACTCAATTATCAATTTTTGGAGTCTAGTTAAAGGTAGCCAGTAGAGTTTTTTTTTTAACCACTAGTAGTGCTATGGACCAATGTTTTTACGAGTGCGTCCCCGTTTTGTTTGTTTGCACACAAGCACACAGGCAGCACAATTCACATCCCGCTGTTGGTTTCACGCTATGCTACTGATTGACAGTTGGTGGCAGTAACGCACCAAGAAATGTGGCAAAGAACCAACAAAGGCGGTGAAGAGGAAGACCACTAGCAAGCAATCACGAATGTAAACAATGCATGATTTCAAATCTGAAAAAATCAGCGCTGCAAAAGTTTTAGGAGGAGGAAAATGCACTCAAAACCTAATTTAAACATCAAGGATGCAACCAATACGTTTTGGTGAGAAATACTAAATGGAAACATGACTTTTGTTTGTTAACATGAAAATTCCACGGTGCAACTTTAACCTCTTTATACAGGTGCATCAATACAAATGCATGATGTGTGGCTGAGCATTGCTCAAAACCACAGATTCAAAAGTTTCCAAAGCATCCAAATATGTCAGCCTGAATTTCAAGAAAATGCTTCTAGTATGACGCATTTTATGGTGCAGCCATAAAATACAGGTTTGAATGATTAAGTCCAGTTAAAGGAGAAATTTAAGGGGAAATCAGGGTTCAAAGCTAACACAGATACCAGAGGCAACAAATAAATTGTGTTTTCCCCTTTAACAGGGTGCTAGAACTCCACAGGCTGTCCTCTATTCCTTTTTAGTTTGGGATAAACAAAGAACAGAACAGTGATATTGAGCCTTGGATTGACTGTGGAAGCTGGGCAGCACAGCAGCAGGAGGCCTCTGAATAGGAACTTCCTGCTTAGGTCGCGTCTTGCATCTCAAGTCAGAGTGACTGGATCTGCCGCTGGCTGGTTGCAGCCTTCACTCGCGGGGGTCATCAACTGTCCCAGATAGATGATCACAGCAGATAATAGAGGTAATTTTCGGACAAACAAAAGTGGACATCTGCTCTGTTTTCAAATCTCACAAGCCAATATTTGTTCTTGTCTTCTTGGAAAGTTTTTGCGCTGTCTGCTTTGTGTACAGATTTCCTCGGCAGCACTCAGGGAGTAGCCCCTCCTTCCCTGAGGCAGGGTTGAGTCGGCCAACCAACGGGATTACCATGGTGTGTTACTGTCTGCCATGGCCCAGACGCAGTCTAACCAGGATTGGGGCTCTTTCGCAGTTTTCACAGCTCTCTAGCATCTGGAGGTCATCTGGTAAGAGGAAAAAATGTCCAGTGTTTCTGCTGGGGTAGTTAATCTACAGGTTTGGCAACCGATCGGGCTGTTCAGTACTGGCACCAGGCTGCGTAACACATGGCAGCCTGCTGCCTGTGAGGGCTGCATAAGAATGATAGTTGAGTGGTCCAAATCAAGCCAAAACGTACAACAGATTTCGCTGCACTTATCTCAAATAGACTCATGATGAGGGATAAATTCAGGAGTCAGGAAGTTTGGTCTCAGAGAGTCTCTCAGAAGCTGTGTTATACAGAGAGAGACCAGTGTGAAGGACTCTAAGGACAGGTTTTACAAGCGGTTTACAAGCAGTGAAAGAGACGTGCTGTAAAACCCCGTAGAAAATAATGTGCATATTGTATAAACAGGCGGAACGCAGCATAGTGAGTGCACCTTACCACCAGAGCTCTGCCTCAATGAGGATCTTATCAAAAGGGTGTGATTTTACAGATCTCTTTTAAAGTTTGTCAATCAATTTAACAATGTAAACCTCTTTTAAAGATAAAGATTGACCTCATCAGGGTCCATTCTCAAAAAATTGACCCATCTCGAGCCAATCTAGCACTCTGAGGCTGAATAGTGCTTAGCTGTGTCCCCGCACATCATTACCCCTCTCTTCACTCCATTCACTCTGACTCAGAGCAGAGAAAATGACTGAGTGATATAACCAAGGCTCCGATGTCTGCGGCTCCGTCGCTGCTCTGTGCCCTGTGAGTGCGCTATGAGGCCACTTCAGAGAGAGCAGCGGGCTACGGTGCTGATCTTGCACATCTGACCACCTCCACATGACCTTGTGTCAATTCAATTCAATTCAATTCAATTCAATAGGCTGTAGTGGCATGGCACAATTACAAACAACAAATACATATACACACACACACACACACACACACACACATATACATATGCACATATGCACTAGCCTAGCAAAAGAAGGGTTAGCCATTCTTTAAATTGCATTTTAGTCAGCGCACACATCAAATTGTTTCTGGACAAAGGCCAGAGCTCTGTTGATTTTGCACTTTCAAACTTACAACAACCCTCGCTCTGAATACCAACCAACCAACCATGCTGAAAAAAAAAGGAACATCTAGAATTTTGTCTTGAGCCTTCCATTATTTTTTGAATGAGTCTTTGATCTTTTGTCAGGGCACTACAGAGTGGTTTAAGGGCTTTCCTCCTGTTTAATGGAGGAAAATGAGCCACATCTTTGATATCAGCGCATGAAGTAGTTTCCTTGCCCAGTGGGATGCTATTACCTCAAGATCCATAGGACAGACTTCCTCAGTAATTCTTAATCTCTCGTAAAATGAGAATTACTTCTTCAAAACTCGGCATATATATTCTTACCAATTCTACCTTACATTGAAGATTGTATCATATATTTACGCAAGCTCTACGCTATATAAACCATCATATACTAGCCACTAGTCTCATAAAACAGACGAAGTTACTAAGATCATGTGTGATGCATCTTACAGGAAGCAAGGGGGAAGTATTTTTCTCACTCGACAGGCACCACCGTTGCAACAAAAGGTGCTTCACGCTAGGTAAGAGGCCATTTACTCTGCTTCAGTTACAACTGCAAACTGTTGCTTGGCAACAATCACACAACCATTTCATCAAGAGTCAAATACTTCTTTCTGAAAATTAATCACGCTTTCCTCCAAAGGAACCACATTCATAGTGATACAGATTGTAAAATTGGTAGTGGAGGTGTTATTGGTACTGAATGTGCACAGTGTGTATGACTCTACTGCATTATACAGGTCTCTACTGAAGGCTTTGCAAACATTTAAATAGAAAACATATAACCTTGTTAGTATTAAGAATTTTATGAAACAGATCTAACTGTTGAAATGACAGTAATTACATTATTTTAATGAGGGAACTGATGAACTGTTAAACCATTTCCCAATTCACTCTGAATTTGTCAAACAAGACTTTAACTTCCTTGTTGAAAACATTTAACCAAAACCAAAGTACGCTTCAGAGGTTGCTTTCTACATTGCCTAAGAAGGATAAATTATGCTTCATTTGCACTGCTAATTCAACATAAGCCAAGATTAGAAGAAGCAGTTTAAAAAAAAAAAGGTGCAATTGAAAGAAAAGAGAGAGTTTCCAGCAAGACTGAAAATTACAACCTTTGTGTTTATAGCAACAGAGGAACAATCATCTCTCTGCACAATAATGTGTCACAAAACCAACATATGAACCTTATGATAAACCATTTTCTCATTACCAAACATGGAGAAGATAATTGAAAAATTCCAAGTGGAAGGGGAATATTAAAGAGATATTTCTGTGTATATTCCACAACTGGGACTAATTCAGAAGCAGAAGTGCCTGGGGGGCCAGTCTGTCTCTAACAAAATTGGTTTACCAAAGCAGAATGTACGAGCACACAGAGTGAGGCCAATAGCCGCCTGCTGCCTCCATGGAAATCAACAGCAGAGGTCTCCCAGCTGAAACTGAATCTTTACTGTGGTGCGAGATAGGCTCAGGATCACAGTCTTAAGGCGACTCGTAGACCTACTCCTCTAGTTCCTTCAGGCAGGCTTAGAAAATTAGCCCTCTGTTGTTACCAACAGTGAGATTTTAGCTGTTGCTAATGAAATTGGACCGTGCTTCTCCATGGCTGTGTGTTTGAGCATTTACCACATGGATAGATGAAAGCTGTCATGCCTATAAAACACCCCACCAACCCCTATTTGAACTATTGTGAATAATAAATTTAAGAGAGAGGTGGCTCTCCACTTTTTTTGTGTAAATTTAATCAACAGCTGAGGCTGCGAAGCTTTCAGGTGTCATGTTTGACAAATACTTCCAATAAGCTGCTGTCTTAAGTGCTGTCAGAGCAGTCTGAAACATGACTAAAGTTCTTTGCATACCAAGTAAGATTTTATGTTCTAGTATTTCAAAGTAGCACTCATGCCTCTGATTTAATCAACAGTTGTATTTAAACAAAATATATCACACTTAAAACATGAACAAGCCATACAATAATGTAAAAAATAAAATAAAATAAAATACATATTATTCTTAGACATCATGATCTATTGCTGGAAAAGCGTCATGATTTATTTAGGGACCTGATTTGAACTCCTTGACACACTCTCATAGTAAAACCACACTTCACCATGCACACACACACACACACACACACACACACACACGCACAGCATAACCACTCACTCATCTCTCACACACTCATGTCAAGGTTGATCTGAGTCACAAGTCCCACGTTCATCCCAATTAGCACTTTGATTTGGGAGTTGATAGGTGGTGATATTGGCGGCTTTGGAAGGATGCACCCATCACTCTCCTCTCTCTTTCACTCTTTCAATTCCTTTCTTTCGTTCCGTGTTTTTTCTTTTCTTTTCTTTTTTTTTTCTTTTTTTTTTTTACATACCTCCTTTTCTACACATTTTCTTGTTGGGTTTCCTGGCACATTCCTTGGATATTCTTTTGACTGTAAAATGAATGGAAAAACTACAAAATAACAGAGAGCTCTGGAAAAAGATCGCATGTGACATGCAACAACTCAAGACTGAGTCAGACCCCCTTCTTCACACACTTCCCCTCCTCCTCCCGCCCTCCCAGTTATCATCAACAACAAGAACAACAAAGGACCTGTTGAGAAAGTAACTGGGGTGTCACTGCAGAAATATTCCAAAATGGTGGAATGAATTTGCTGCATCCTGGGACACAGGAAGCCCATATTCACATGCACTTCTATTTAAGACCCATTACAGCCACACAGAAGGCAGAGAGGCTGGATTTCCAAAGTTTTGTACTCCACATTGTAATCTGATAAGCAGAAGTGTTATTTGACATTGCCCATTTGATTCTCAGACCACTTAACATTTCAAGCCCATTTTCCTGTGTGGGTCTCCTTCAAAGGGTGAAATAATGGGGACCATTTAAAAGAGTCAACATCTATAAATTTAAAACTTATGAGTCTTTTGAGTCATGGTGGAGCCCAATCTATGTTTGCCTCTTGCACAAAACCTGCTCTTGCTTTTGGCTTTGTGCAAGGACAAACTGGATAAAGCAAGGAGAGTAAAGGGTCTTACATAGGTCAGGCTGATGCCACAGGCCTCTCGTGTACCAGACAGAATATTTCACCAACCCTACAGTAGTAGATCATTCACTTATGAGGCAGGCTACTAATCATTATGGCTAATATCCCCAGAACAGTCAAGACAGTGAGGGTAGGAAGGTGCACCAAGTATTTCCAATCTGCTCCTTGTATGATTAGATTTCTTTTTTTTTTTCTTTTTTTATTCAGTCATATTAATAAAGTCATTTAGTCATCAAAAGAGGAACCTCTAACAGTGGCATGGAAGGGGAGAGTTGATGAAAAGACTAAATGAAAGATCAAGTCAAGATGGGAGGTTGAGATGATGGACACGGACACAGCATGCGCCAGACAACAAGACATGCTCCGCGCAAAATACAGAGGTGACACAACATTTTAGAGGAGAGACAGAGAGAGAAAAGGAGACAGAGACAGAGTAGAGGAGGAGAGGTTTGGTTTCCTGTTCACTCGACACACTCACCATCCTCAGTTGGAACATAGATGTTTAGATAAAGACAATCCTCGTGTTGGTCCTGTATGTATGTGGTAACTATATCCAGGTTGAAGGTGAACCATACTGGCATCATGATCTCTGGCACAGCGTTGTGAATATTTTGGGGGCAGACGGGAGCAAAGTGAGTGGCGTTCTTGATCCCTGACCAGGAGGAAGGAGGCTCCGGGGGCATGAAGCGTTTCTCTCCCACTGGGGAGGCGGCGTATGGAACCCCTAGATACTGGTCCACCGGCCCCAGAATCTCGCTAGGCAGGGGCACCCTCACCCCTCGGAGTTTCCCATACTGCGTGTTCACAGTGGGATGGTAGTTCTGACCTCTCACGGCCGCAAAGCACCAACAAAAGCTTAATACCCACAAGGACACGCCGATATTGGTGCAACCGTGGGCACCGTGCCAGTTCTGCGAGGGGAGACGACTTCTCCTTGGAGAAAACCACATGGTCCTTGTGAGCGAGTGCAACTGCAAGTGACCAACATACAAGCCGGGGTGCTCCCCTCAGCAAACACACAGGCCTCCCGCTCAGCCCTGCAGTCCAGCCACCTGAGGGACAGTCATCAGCTGCGATACTGGAGCCCGCCGGCTTACAGAAGAGGAGAAAACAGTCACAGTTATGAAGTTCCTCTCCGCGGCGAGGTCCTCCTTACTCACTGTCCTCTCTCTCCACTCGTCAGTTCTTCTATCCCGTGCTGCAAGAGGAGGAGACAGGAAAATTAATGATATTTCCCTGACAGCCCACCAGTTTGCTCCCATTTTAGTCAGTCATTTTTATTGACTTGTGGAGTCCTTTTCCGTCACAACATAAAACAGCTCACATAAACATGACAGAACTCTTAGTGCCATCATCAATCCACCTAATCAAGAACCTGCCTTTGACTGGGATATTGCAATTAACTCTTGGGCAACTTGTCAAGATGTGCCTAATAATGCTAATGGGACAAGTGAAATGCGAAAGGCATCAACTGTCAGGAGGTAATTATTCTCTACTTCAAAGGCCAGCGTTTACATTAATAGTTAAAGGATCCCATCACGTCCATTGAAAACACATAAGGAGGGGATATTTTAATGGCCAGTATGAACAGGATGAATGATTACAGCAAGCAAAACCTGTTCCAATGTACATATGGACACCTGACTACTGTTTTAAGACAGGCTTGATAAATTATAAATTGTCAACCTATCCTTTAAAGAATAGCCATATTCACAGGAGAAGCACTGCTAAACCCCAACAGCAAGAGTCAGACACTGGAACATGATAATAACATGGGCCTAATAAAAATTTCATGTCCTGCTTAATGTCATGCAGCACTTTCACTACATCTCCCTTTGGTATAGATATGAACAAGGTAGAATTTAAATTTCATCTGCCTTGTTTGCGCTTACAGGAGCTTTTTGGGATGAGCAGAAGGCCAGAGGAGGATGTAGCTACAGGCAGCAGGCGTGCCTCCAGTGACAGAGCTGTAAATGCAAATCAGCAGTCCCAGATTGAACCAGTGGTGCCAGTGACAACACCTTCCTACACTGCCTGATCAATTTTCAATTTCTGTGGCTTAGGGTCCCCCTCAGCCTTGTGCGCCTACTGCAGTGTTCACTCTAATAACAATGGAGAAGAAAAGCCAGCATTTAGAGGAGGATATTGCATTCCAAAATGACTGTGTAAATGATTTATAATGTATCAGCAGCCATTGGAGGGCCACTAACCACTGAGAGAAAGCAATCCTGACGTTCCTGGAGGTGCTGTTATCGCTAGGCAGCTATTCCCTTTTGCTGCAGCCGTGGATTCGCAGAAAAGTCTGCCAGTGGAGGTTGTTCACGTAAGCCCTCACTTCATATCAAAAACACATTCACACATTTTGTAAATACTGTAGATGAACCCACCTTCGCTGATACTTGTGTGGGGAAATGTGTGTGGTGGACAATTCTGCTCAGAGACTCTGGCACACCGAGCAACCTGCTAAGTGATAATACATGAAAAGCCATCCATATCCAATCTGGGGACTAAGAGGCATGCATTGCTGGGGGGCCAAGGGCTGGCAAAGGCTTCGAAATGCTAGAAAAGTCACACTGACAAAGTCCCTTGCCTGCTCACTAGGATCCCTGTAGCAGAAGCTGAAAACTTGGCATTACTGCCACATCCCCACACGTTGAAAGACTATATGAGCTATATTGTTAATAGTATTTCTTTCCTTTTTATACAAGACAGGTAGGTAGCATCGGCCAGTGCCACATACCACAGCATGTATAGCCTCAGCTAGTGTGAGCCTAGATGGACCTTTATAACAATACACACCGCTCAACAACAGAATACCTACAAACACCACAAAATACAACCAGTTGTCAGTTTATAAGCTACACCAAACTAATCATGTTTAATACAACAGCATTGTAATTAATCCCTCCTACAGGAAGGTTATAATGTTCAGCTTTTGAGACCATCGTCCATGCCAAAATTACAGACAACACATGATTTCTCAGAAAGTTGAAGTAATTAAAACTGGTGGCCATGACATAAACCTTGAGGATCATTACATCATCCGGGAGAGTCCCGTGTTTCTATGTTCAGCAATATTGAGGATATAGTTTAAAGATAATGAAATGGGAACACCGAATGGGTAAAAACACAAACGCAACCATAACTTTCATGAAGGTAGGGTTTATTGCAAATCTGTTCTACTGGAGTGCATTCGTTTTAACTAGGTGTGCCTAATAAACTGGCAAATGAGTGCCATAAAAATTGATCATATTTATGATCCATTATGTGATCTGTGGGTAAAGAGTTACATATTATACATATATCAATATACATATTGATCCCCTGAACAGAGAAAGATGTCTGCCCAAGGTTTTCAAAAGGACACCTTTAATTGCCCTGAGATACGTAGAAGACATGGAATATTTTCAATTACAATTTCAACTGAAGCCTTTTCTGTTTAGATCTGCACACACAGCAGCGGGATATGCGTGATAACACTAATTCTAGTCGAGATAAAATACATCAGGTCAAACTTTTTAATCAGGACATAGCAAGGACATAGGACAGTGTGATGGAGTGTGTGTGTTTAGAGGACACACAGCGCAGAGGACTTCATCAGTCTCCCCTCCAACAGCATCTCAGAGGTCCTCTCTGCTTTGATCTCTCTACCTGCTGAAGCACTGCCAAGGGAGGAACAGAGAGGGAGAGGGAGAGAGAGAGATATTGCATGAGTTCTCCCTCATCATCCCAGAAATATTGATCGTCTCATCACCATGGCCTTGCAGCCCATAATAAATACAACTGAGGTGATGGAGGCGGGGGGAGGAGGAGGAGAAGAGGATGTGGAGGAGGAGGAGGAGAGAGGGGTACTGTGCTGAGTCTAAGGGAGGTTATTATTCCTTAATGCAAGACGGCGCTCCACCAAGTACACGCCGTTAAACACCCTCCTCCCCAATTCTCCGGTCCCTGATTAATAGGACATGTTAAATTCTGCCAGCCCAATTGCATTCATCAATATTCAAAAGCACCCTAACGGTACAACACATGAGTTGTTCCCATACAGATCCTATATTTAAAAGAAAATACATAGACTTTAGTCCTCTTTATTTTGGTCACAGCCATGTACACTTACTGTAGAAGACCCTTTGTTCTCCTACAGCAGAGAGATCTCTGCATCGCAATAAAAGTCTGAGCACAGAGCCAAATGTACTCCTACGCCCCGACATCCCTTAGAGAGGGGCTGAATGGACTCTGATAAAAGAGGAACCAATAAGAGTTCTGAGTAGATGGGGCTTCTGATTCTCCCCATTCTGTTATTATAGTAGCTAGTCTGCAACAAAGGCATTCACAAAGCTGCATTAGTCCTCTGGAACATCTAACTTCAAATGAAGTGAGCCGTCCTGACCTAGGAGAGTGTAATCACTGATTACAAATGCTTCTGGTGCTGTTACATTATAACTCTGGCTGAATATGCCATTATAGAAACGATAAGAGACAGGCAACAAGACAGGAACCAGAAAGCAGAAACCTATGTACCCGGGCGGTTACCTCGGCTGAACTCATTAAAATGTGAGAGGCAACAGCAAAAACTTAATTTAGTGTCTTCACCTTCCATTTGTGCTCCAGAAAGACACCAATCTACATCAGTACTAAGGCTCCATTTTGAGAGAGGCTCAGCTTATGATAGCTTTTGCTCTCTGGCCTCGGCGTGTCAATAATGTGGAAAATATATCTGTAAAATGTCTGCTTACACGTGTTTATTTCAAATAGGCAAACATGGATTTCAACACAGAAAAATCAATAACTAACGTACACACACGTCTCTCACTCTCTCTCTCTCTCGCAGAGAACACTGTATATAAGCTACTGGGCTTGACGAACAACAGCACGCCATATTAAATCAAGGAGATTGGCATGTTTCAGAAACAACATTCACAAAATGTCAAAACTGAAACGCGGCTTCATAAGGCTCCTGCTGGGAACCAGCACAACTATAACAGTGAGGGATGAGGGCCCACTCTTCCTTTGCTTTGCTTTTTTGCCCCATCAGACACAGAGCCTGTGCAGTCATTATTACTTAGGAGATTTGGCATTAAATCAAGGACAAAGACGCAGCACATTCTGACTGCTAATCACCACGGTGATGCTGACATATTTTTAAAGAAGCAGGAGGGAGATGGTGGGGAGCGACGGCGCTGCTGCTGTGGCCGCCTGCTAAGCTGTGCGTCTCCACCCCTTCTCCTGGCTGCTGGATAAACGCTGCCATGAGTATCATTACCAGCCAAACGGCCGAGGAATCATGGAGAGGTGAGCTTGGCAGGCCAAATAAAGACAGATTCCAGGTGAGTACATGTTGAGATGAATTCTGTGGCTGCACAGCAAATAAATAATGGCCATTCTGTTAACTGCTGACGGTGCTTGAAACAACTGTTTGCTCTTCGTGACTAAAATGATAGGGACAGTGGGCCCATCCCTGCATCTATATCGCCTCTCTTTCTCTTGACTGGGTGAGCATACCTCTGAGTGTCAGATACAGTTCAGGCAGTAATACGATATGTGGAACAATATGTGGGGGTACAAGGATATTAATCATAGCTAACTGACTCAATTAGATGGAAAAGGTCTGAGGAGGTTACATTTACAAAGAAAAAATGATAAAAAAAAATTTCCCCAACAGTTCATCATCCTAACTCCTATTGATCCACTGCAGAGTCCCACTAGACACTCCTACTGAAAAAAACTCAAAGTAGCTAATCACTCAAGCAGCCCACAGGGATTCTTTGAGAAACCGCAGGGGCAAGTATTGGGTCCGTCTCTAATCTAGCCGTATGTAAACACATTAAGGCTTTACACATGGCGTACTCATTATCCGCCCTCCCACAGATGCCTTTTGCGGGGTGGGATCTGTTCTCTTGACGAAGTGTTTTGTGTGCAATTTCTATCACCCTGCCAACACAGCTCCAAAGTGTTGCTAACGAAAGAGCACAAGACGAGGACGGCTTCTGTCATGCCTTCAGAAATGATTCGACCATCAACAAGGAAGATACAAGTAAAAGTGGGCAATTTTGTTTATTGTACACGTCTCACATCATCCCTCACAGATTACATTTCCCATTGGATATCTATGTTGTTACATTATGTGGATTCCCAGCCATAGTACTACACATACATACACTATGAATTTTGGGGAATTTTTCAGCCACACTTGCGGTGGAGCTCTACAGGTGGCAACGTCAGTCCGGTCAGTCGGTCAGCAAAAGACACTTGGATGGGTTGCCATGAAATTTTGTCACACGAGGATGAATCCAATTGACTTTGGTGAGTATACCACCAGCACAAGGAAGATGTTTTTGGTTTCTAGTATCTAGACTATTATTGGATGGATTGCCATGAAATTTGGTACAGAAATTTGTGTTCCCTGCAGTATAAAATTGTAATAACTTCAGTGATCCCCTGACTTTTTATCCAGCACCATCATCTGGGGAAACATTTGATTCATCCAATACTTTCATGATTTATGTCCAAATACCTGCAAAACTAATGACATTCCCATCAGCCTCAGCTGTGGTTTGCGCTTAGTGCTACTTACGAAATGTTGCTATTGTCAACACGCTAAACTAAGATGGTGAAAATGGTAAAAGAGAATACCTGCTAACAATCAGCATGTTAGCATTGTCATTTCATATTAAGCTCAAAGCACCGCCTCACAGAACTGCTAACATGGCTTTAGACTCTTGTTTTCCTTTTCATCTTTGACACCATTTCTACAAGACTATTGCTCATAAGAAACTAGAGCAAAAAGACTGAAATAAAATAAGAGTAGACCAGAATTTCTGTGTGTTTCATTTTCAAGATCGTGTCTGGGTAAATATCCAACAGAGCATTTTCATCAGGCGTCTTATCAGAGTTATTATCAGGTGTCAGATATTCGATGTATGTATCACTAACATAGATACCTTCCTGAAAGTTCTGTTTCTTGGTTGTTGGTCAAATCATCCTACATCTGTGAAATGGCAACACATTTGATTGGACTTGGTGAGCATATGTGAGACATGATTGAATTCCTAGAGAGGATACACTCGAGCATACCAAGGAGAATTCAGCAGATATTTCAAGCAGCTCCTCTCATCTCCTCCACTGTGAGGACAGCACGTATAACATGGCAGCACTAACATCAATTTCTGGCTTACAGTGGAAAGGAGGATGGATTTTTAGCCTTCTGGGATGCATCCCTAATACAATTCAGGCAAGTGCAAGGAACCTGAACAGCGCTGGCATGGCACTACGTATATAAAGCAAATAAAAGTTTATGACAATCACTTCAAATGTGAAACTGCTGTGTGTTATTACTGCTGCACTCTTTGGTCTAAATGCTGCTTGTCATGAAGCTCCTTGCCAGTTATCAGAGTTACTGCCTGAGAAGAAAACTCACCTACATTTACATTGATTGATTATGGTTTGAGATTAATGAGGGTATCATTTGGGATAAATGGGTTATTTCCTTTTTAAACTCTGTATTGAATACTTAAAGGATGTCATTTAAAGTAATGTGTCTTATAGTGCATTGAACATTGATCCAAGTGGATCAGCAGCACCAAAGAATTGACAGGGACTGGAGTGGGGGAAACATTTTTCTTACAGCGGCTATTAACGCTTCACAAACATATAGAATTGAACTAGAGGGTTTGCTGTGAGTTAATTGAGGTCTGGCTGGTAATTACAACGGGGAGTTGATCTCTCACAATCAGGGTCCAAGTTCATTGGCACTGCATTATAAAATCTTAGATGGATCAACTCCTATGGCTAGTATTGACTCTTCTACTCTGGGTTAAAGAGACCATGCAATTGTCCCTGGCCTGGATAACCGTTTGCAGAGATAGTATCAACTGCAGATATGCAACTAAGAGTAACCCACATTGGTGAGCAATTATTCAAAAGTAACAAAACAGTTCCTCTGTGCCAGACAAATGATTCTCATGATCACGTGATTTAGATGGTCTTTGCAATGAATAGCATACATATATCTAAAACTGGGATTATGAGGGTAATTTATGATACAGTAATGTTTACAATTTGGTGGACACTTCCTGCTAGACATAGAGAAAATTAATTCTTGCGGTTGTAGCGTCCCTGCAATCCACCATCCCCCCATTACAGGAACTAAAACACAAACAGAAGTATCCTCATAAAGCATACAAAGCAAGGCCTTTGAAGAACTGATCATCCTGAGGACAACACTTAGCTATGCACCATTTCAAAAAGCAGTGGAGCCCTGCCCTGAGTGCATGTAATTCACCACTTTCATCCAATGCATTTTGATTTATGTTTCCTGCTTTAGATTAAAAATTCGGATCAACTCGTCCAGAGGAATGTGAAATTATTGGTTTTTTTTCTTACAATAAAATGAACACTGTGATCACTTCACAGTCAAATGTAATAGCCTTGTGCATTTGTGTGTGTATGTGAGCGCATTTACAATATGTACTGGAAGTATGCAGAGAAGATGAATCTTCCCATGGCCTAATAAGCTAAATAACAGCTTTAATTTAAGGTAAGTAGGCTGCAGCTCTCAGTGAAAATTGAAAGGTCAGCTTTATCATTCAGTGTGAAAGGGCTGCACAGAATCATACATATACCAAGCAGAGACGTGACCCAGATGCTGCCTGTAAAATGAATGAGCTAATAATGCATTAGGTACCTTAGCATTTGCAGCAGTTACAGTAATGTGCAAACAGAGCCATTCCACATTCAGGTAAAATATGGTGTTCGACTGCTGGAGTTAATGTGAGAACGGGAATTAATTAATTCGTCCTGATCTAAAAGTATCACAGTGTGTCTTTTCTGTTGCATCACATACAGCAGTTTTGCAGCTTCGCCTTTTCCCTTGAGGCGTGTTCTTTAAAATGTTGCATTTACTTTTAAAGCCGCCCTGAATTATACGCCGTCGTCTAAGAGTCCTTAATTGTGATTGATGATCAATTAGGCCAAGATGAATTTTGAGAAACTAACGTGTTAATGAACGCAGCAACGCCCAACACATTATTCTGATGTTTCTTTTCAAAGACCTCGACTGCCTGGCTTCACAATTGCCAAAAGCACAGTGGTAGAATGATGCCATTGACATGCAAATGCCTGGTAGTTGCAGAGAAGTGAGAGGTGCCAAAGTGTATTGTTGTGTGACAAGCAGGATTTCTGAATACAGCACATAGCTGAAAGCCGAGATGTACACAAGTACGCTTGACACAGCAAAACCCACAGCATTTATTTTTTATATATATATTTATAGATAAATAAAAAAAGGCATAATGGATTCATGAGCATTATTGTGTAGGCCCTATTTACTGAGGGAGCACAGGGTTGCTGTAGCCTAATGACAACAGATTAAATGTGGTCTGTCCACTGTACATGATGCCTGGAGTTTCATGAGAGCATAATTAAGTTTCGAACCGACCCGACAGTGATGTGCTTTTAACTAAAGGTCAACAATAAACAGTGATGCGAGCCACACTTGATTACTATGTATATCACAACATCAAAAAAGATGCTGCTGCACTAATGAGGGGGTGACCTTCATCTTCAGCATAAACAAAAACCAAACAAACACATGCTGCACCACATGGCCCCTATCAGCCATTAAAAAGAGGTGTTTCGGTAATTAATAGCACTTTAATATTCAGACGGACTATATGACATACAATCTTTGACATTTCAGAGAAAGGTTTGCTGTCGAGATGTACTGTAGTTAATTCATAGCATCAGGAAAGCCTGAATACAGATCTATGAATATAAATAAAGATACAAAATGTCATAAAAATATAATCCTGACTGCCTTCATTTCAGTCCAATAATAAATAATCTACATTTCAAAACATGACAATCGGAAATGTAAATGTGCTTTGAGCATTTACATCTTAATTCATCACATTACAGGCTCATTCAGAGCTACAGCCAGGTGGATTTAGAGGAGATGTAGAGGGATTAGTGAGGTGATATCAATCACCACAGTTGAACCATCCCCTTATCCAGCACCATCACAGCCACTGGCTGCTTTCCCCATTGATCGTGTTCAGGCTATAGGGCTGGAGCTAACGGCTAGGTTTTTTCCTTCAGGGAATCCTGAAGCTTTGGAAAAATGGCTACTTTCACTTCAAAATTTGAGGATAGAGTCAGATTTATCCTTAAATTTTGATTATGGTTTAAAGATTATGGTGTCTAGTTATTTCAAAGTGTTAGAGATTAGATAAACAGACTGGATTGATGCAGCTAGGTAAAAAAAACAAAACATGAAAGATGTCCTGGAGGGAAAGAAAGCAGCTGTTTTTCCTCCGGTGACTCTCCCAGTTGCCTGTTTAGAAAAGCAGCCGTCTTACTCTGCTCTTTGCATGTTCACATTGATATTCTAGATATTATTAGTCAGGCCAGGGAATCCAGATGATGATGAGCTCCAAGGGACATTTTAAATGACAGTGCCCTTTCTTGGAGGGAGAGAGTAAACAACAGAGGCGACCAACGCCGTCTTGTTACTAATTGTCATCTGTGTAACTGAGGGGCACGGCCAGGAAGACAGAATGTGACTTTCCAAATATAACGGGATTGGTTGTGTTTCGGGGGGGAGGGGGGGGGGCAGAGACATGCCTCAATATCACACATGGAGGAGGGAACACTGTCCCCCTGACAACAGTCCTTTTGGCTCACCCTGGCAGATATGTCTACTCTCCATTCACTATTTCTAATCCTGTCTGAAAGCCTATCTTGAATGTCAGGCTTCTTCCTAAATTGGCTCGTGTTCTTAGTGATTGATTAAAGTACTGTAACCCAGCTTTATCAGACCGCCCTGAACTCTGTATTTCTGCCAAATCTATTAGGTAATGCATCCTATGTTATTGCATCGGTTGGTCTTTTCTCTTTTTTTCTCCCCCTCCTGTCTTTGGGAAATGCACAGATCCATTTACTATGATACAGAGTCGTACCTGGCTCTATGATAGCACAGCAGCCGTCAGATCAAACAGGGCAGCAAACAACAGTTTGAGACAAACGTGGCATCCTAATTCAATATAGTGTTATTCAGTGACATTGGCTTAAATCCCAAACAGTGTGCACAGAATTTCATAATCCCCATTCCTTCCCCATTTTCTAGATTTTGACTTGATGCCATGGTGGTACCAGAAACACGTCGGTGTCCCCTGACATTGAGCTAGCAATATGGCCATAATTCATGCGTTCTAATGCTGTAATATCCCCCATGCCATTGCACACAGAGGAGAGAGGAGAGGAGAGGTTGCCCTGATATTACTGCTGACGCCTGAGTCCTAGACGTTGCACTTAGAGTGTCTCCTGCAGGACATTATTCAAACACACACAGGCACTACAAAGTCCATGAGACAAGAGTAGGCCACTACGCTACCAAACACACACATCCTCAGACACTGCGGCTTACTGAGGGTACTCAAGGTCATACAGCAAGGCGCCACACATACAGGATGTCACCGCTTTCTGAAAATCATGATACACAAGTATATACACTACAGTAAACTACAGCACTGCATCTAGTGGAGTGAAAATACACAGGAGAGACACTCTGCATACGGAACTCTGGGTATGAATTAAAGTCCCATTTGTGTACTTTAAACAGAGTAGAAGACCACATTAATGGCTGTACGCTTAGAAGTAGGCCATGTCCAAACACTGCAGGCAAATTTGGCCTCGGGTTGTCTGCACTTCCTCAAAAACTGCACACAATACGCACTGTGAGCTACTACTGTATCTCTCTTCCTATTCTGCGCCTACTTTGCAGCAAGGAAGCCCAGAGCAATCACAACACACACACTGTAGATACTGTATATGTGCTCATACACTTTGTGATCATGCATACACACTTAACACAACACAACATTTCCAAATCAATCTGGCTCTCATAAAACAACTTCTCCTATCTGCCTCTTTTCTTCCTAATGTTTCTGTCAGTGGAGCGACTATAAACATCCTCCCTGTTCCATGTTTCATTAGCAACCTGAGGGGGGAGAAAAGAAAAAGGGGGGCTTTTGCTCTAACATCTGGATGTTAGCTAGCTTGAGTGAAAAGTCATATCAGATCAGATCCTGCTACATCAAATGCAACTTGAGGGCACATTATTTATTCATTTAGCTGCTGACATCCAAACCATGCCCTAAACGGTGACACTTTGAAAACTATTCCTCTGTGCCTGAACTGTGCCGATGCAAGTGCAACTAGCAGGGGCTCGCAGATGGAAGGGAGTTTTATGTTCCTTTTACCAGGCATGAACGTAGATGAGACGGAACAACAAGGCCGTTGTTGTTTTCTAGCTCGAGAGCCTTGGAGCTTCTGCGAGGAGCAACACTACAATGAAAATGCCTCCATGTCTGCTGTAAAATTTCATGTGACTACAAGGCTTTCCCACAATTTCTCATAGACACTAAAAACAAAGCCCTCGGAGCCAAAATGGCTCGTCACCTATTACCAATATTTACCCCTGTGGTGAACAGAAAGCCTGGCTAGCATGAATACTGGCCTGTGTAGGTGTGTCTCTGCTTGTGTTTGTGTGTGTGTGTGTGTGTGGGGGGGGGGGGGGGTGATTTGTATTTTCCTTTTCATGTTTTATGAGTTGGCTGTGAAAAAATGGTGAGATAAAACAAGAGAAAATTTTCACTCAGTAGGAATAAAAATCCAGCTTTTATTCAAAGCTCGCTCGTGTGACAGTAGCAAAGTGCAACGCTTTACATTTTCAGGAACAAACGCATTTGTTATTTCAACCAATGCTCTTTTCTATCTCAGTGCTAGACTTCTTCTCACTGCTGTAATCCATAAGTCACTTTTTTATCTTGTGAATAATTTAAGAAGTATCTGTATCCACACCCTCGGGATAACCTAAAGAAGGGAACGATGGCAAAGATTGCCCTCAAACTCCAGAGGTTAGCATCAGCAACTTGGTATGCAGACATACTCCAGGAAATCCATATGTGATGGATACAAAGAAAAGGTTTTCAGTGGAAGATGAGAGCCGCCTCTGTGCAGGATTAAGTGCTTTAGATCTAATGATGAGAAAGGGCCTGTTTTTATTTGTTTTGAAACAGGCATTTTGCTCTTGATGGAATAGCGGCTGTGTTCCATCTCCGGAGGGTACAAATGCTCATCAAAGACCTGGCTTTGCCAAACAATCCATAAACTCTTAATGCCACATAGCACGAGATACATGCTAGACAAGTTCAGAGAAAGACCAAAAATCGATACAATTTATCCCAATTTACAATGCGATTATAGTATATAACATTTTATATGATGTTTGATTCTGAGCCATTAAGGGACATGTTTTGGGAAGTTCACCCTCCAGCTCAGAATTCCTTGGTGGGATTCTCGCTCCTCCTATCAATATCTGCGGCAGCGGCTGCCAGAAGATTTGGTAGCTCTGGATGCTCAGGGCTGTAAATCTGGGCCAGGGGTTGTGTGGGATGCTCAGATAAATGGGTTGGGCTTTGTTTTATTGCAACACTGCATGTCTTAACTTTCTGTGTCTACCAGGGATTTAGAAAATGTGCTACTGTCCTTGGGCCTCTCTCCGCAACAGCGGCTCTGAGTCGGGTTTGACTCAGCCCTGGTGCCCCAAGATTACATAAATATCCTCTATGAGCCATTCACCACTATATCCATGCTCTACTGTTTTGGTCGCTTTTTATCTTTAGCAGTGTTTTGTTGTTGCGTGGGTATGGAGTGCAAGTCTCAGATTAAAAGGGAAACTGAGGATCTTCATTTAACCCAATTTGACAAGTCCTTTCACACTGTGCCGAACAATTAAAAGCAAAGAGTAAACATTTCCTCAATGGAGGATATTTTGCTCTCAAGTGCTCTGCTCTGGATCTTTACTAATGGATTTGACTAAAAAAGACCTTTACATGTGATGCAGCTGTTTGTCATTCGTGTGCAGCAAAGCATCAATATGAAGGAAAAGTGGGCCACTGAGACTCAAAGCACAATTGTCCCTGAGGAAATATGTCACATTTGCGACGTCTTTTGTGATAAGGTTTCCTCATTCGTGCTTCCTAATGTCTTCTTTCTAAATGCACAGTGGGAAACAAAGGCAAAGATATGGCTTATTAGGTCAGCTCTGGATTCCTTTTTACACACTGATCATGGATCTGCTGGATAAATCACATGGGTATCATTAGAATCAACCCCGAGGAGTGTTCAGGCGCAGCGTGTTAAGTGTGTGTGTGTGTGTGTGTGTGTGTGTGTACGCTGGCTAATGACTTTCCTTTAGGTAATTTTTCAACAGCCAATCAGGTAAAATGATGTGTAGCGTTTTGGCAGTCCTCCTGAAATATATTTTACAATCCTGATGCCTCTTGCACTGTAAAACACACAATACTTCTTCCTTTCAATTATTTATTTCAGATGTAGACTCGGGAGATAGCTTGGTCATACAAATCAAGAAGAGGCTCAAAATAAATGTAAATTCAATATCCTGTTTGGTGAATTGTTATTCTTCAGCAGTAATAGCAAATAGCTCCATTCGACATCCCATTAGTTAACATTTTACTTGGTGCCAGGCTACCAAAAGGCTTCAACAATAAATGCTTATTGTAGCTGTTTGCTTTGGAGTTGGGGCTTCTGTGGAATTTTAAATGCATGAAATGTGTGTGAAGCAGGTTCGGATTGAAAGTGGATGTGATTAAAGAGAATAAGAGATGAGAATGCCAGTAAATTCTGGGGTGTCAGAAAACGTTGAATCATTTAGTAATTTTCAACATGGCAGGGAGATCTGCCTCAATCAAAAAATCTTCACATAAAAGAGGGAGCGCAGAAAAACTCCAGGATACAATTCAGTAGCATTTGTATTCTGCTTGTTGTTTGTGTATTGCTGTAAAAAATAGATAGCAAAGCCGTAGTTGTCCACAGCATGAATAAAACAAACTTGGCAGATTTTTGTTTGACTGGCTCTCCCCAGCCCAGAGCTCACTTGTCAAAAGGCTTATCCAGGCTTACCTTTCTCCAACGTAACCATTTTCCTCTTGTTTCTTTTCAATCTCACCTCTTCCTTCTGTCCTTGCTCTTATCCTCTCTGATCCCCTCTCCATTTCTGCTACTCTCAGAGAACCATTTCTATCCAACAGTATCATTTCATTCTTCAGCTTCAGCACTGAACTGCCCACCACTATTATGTCATTCAACACCTGTACTTAAACCCCAGTTGAAATTCACAGTGGGTGCAAGCCAAAAGGACCTATGAGAGAAACTACAACTCTGGAGTCTCTCGTCCTAAATATACCTTCCTGCTGTAGTGACTTGAGAGACCCTGTGCAAAAAGTTATTTTAGCCCATGGAAATACAGTATATTAATAATCATGGTTCAAATTGCATCCCACATATTTAACAGCATTCAACAAATAATATGCGATTATGGATTTTGGAGCACATAATTTGGGCAGTTATAGCAAAACCCTCAAATCTGGGCTACTTAAAGGATCAGAAAAGCGCCTAGAGGTTCCCTCTAGTCTTATGTGTTCGCCCACATCACCACAAACTCCTCAGAAACAAAACTTTTTCTAGATTATAAAAACAACAAGAAACTCATCAAAACCTCAAGCTCCTCCCCTCATCCTCACTCTCTCACTCAAAACTATTGTCATAGTGACCTACAGCCACCAATTCATCAGAGCTGCCATCTTGGGAGAGTAAGCCACACGGCTATTTCTGTAATGACCCAGATTTTCAGGTGAATCTGGATCTGTATCAATGTAATGAGCTGCAGCAAGTCACAGAGAACATATTAGGTCAAATAAACTCCATTTAGCGTGGATTTTAAAGCTTGACATACACTGTCACAGTATTTCAAAGCCTATCAATAGGCTAAATGTTCAGCTATTTAAGCCCAAAGAGCCATGCAAAATGTGCATCTCGCCTTTAAAACACAATCAAATTCCAGAGAAAATCCCCCAGTCTAATTTCCTTTCTTGGTAATTTTGTCAGATTAATATCAAGTCAATTTCCTGGAGCCTGTTCTTACACAGAGTGATGGCACGATGATGGTATCGTTGGACGAAAGCTATAATTGTGGAGGATGGCTCCTTTTGGGAGGAATATGGGCACAGATGGGCCCTGAGTTTGATGGAGGAATTTCTCTGTCCTCAAAGGCTATCAGGAAGCATTGCCAAGCTGGTAAGAGATATAAATAGACTACAGTCAGGAGCAGGTCTACATGTAAGCACCAAAATAAACCAATCCCAGAGCAGGTACTATTCTGTTACGGTGGGTTTGCCATTAAGGCACATTTAAAAAGCTCACAGTAGTATTAAGAGAATCTGATTAGATTTGGTTGCTTACTATTTACTGATTCACATATCGTTTTACTTGTGTATTCCTATTAATGTTAGTTGAGAGTATAAATACAACACAGTGACAGTGACTGACGTCCATCAAAAGGCTAACGCACAGACATCCACTCACACTCACATTCATACCTTCGGGCAAATTCAGAGTCTCCAGTCAACCTGATTTGCATGTATGTGGAGGAAATGTGAGCATCAGTAAAGACAGAGACGGAGCTGCCACTGAAGACACAGAGGACATGTTTGGGGAATTTGGGGGTTTTAATGACTCCCTCCTCAGGTCATTAAAATCTTACTTTACATTCTGCGATTACACATAAATTACGCACATGTGTTTTTTAAGGCTGATTCTGATATTTTTTTTCAAGTTGATGTTCTAAAAAGTGACTGTTTTAGGGCCAAAAGGTAAAAGCTAAAAATGAAGGGATTTAGTATTTCTCCACCAGAATTGTATCCTTGTATCCCTGGCAACGAGGAGAAGGTTTTGAAACAACATTTAAAGAGATAACATTTACGGAAACACTTTCAGGAAAATTCAGGAAAAAGAACATTTGCTTCTGTGTGTGTGTGTGTGTGTGTGTGTGTGGGGGGGGGGGGGGGGGGGGGGGGTAGTCAAAAATGTCTAAGAGAGTGGGGTTACCAAAGGCCCCTTTTGCTGTGGGGCAAAAATGACTGAGCCATCACAATCCTGTGCTATACATTTATGATACACATAATATTTTATTTGGTCTCCAGGAACCTCAGTAGCCAGAACAGCGAGATGAAAAATAAAAGCTAAATAGGCAATTTCTTAGTCAGCCAGAGCTTTAAACAACTCACATCTGTGCCTAATGCCTTCTCTGTGTACTATGACAAATACAGGTGAAAAGTGTGGTGGAGAGTCTGTCTAAAAACAGATTTAAAAAAAAGGATATAAATAAAAGCTTCTACATTATTTACAACTTGCCTTGAGAAAGAAAAGAAAGATGAAGCAGCATGACACCAATGCTGGAATCAGTGTCAGTACTGATTTGGCTAGAAGACAAGAATAGACTTTACTAAAGAGTATAAAGCACCTGTAATTTAAGACTAGAGTCTCCATGTGGCGCAGGGGTCTGTGAGTATACGATGGCCAACCAGTGGCAGAGGACAGTTTGTGTGTGAGTGTGTGTTTGAGTGTGTGTCTGCGGGAGAGAGTGAGAGAGAGAGAGAGAGAGAGAGAGAGGAAGGATCTCTATTAATCTCTTGCATTACTGCAGTCATTTCCACTCTCTTCATCATCAGCAGCATGTGCTCTGTGCGATTTAAAATATTTAAATCTGTAATCTGTCAGCATTATGAGGTTAACACACACTCGCAAGACTGGTGTCCTATCCGTCACCATGCTTTCCACTTCACATGGCCCCACATATATCACAAGGGCCTGACATGGCCTTTTGTAGTTCTGGCTGGAAAAGACTTTTGCGGCGGTGTCTGTAATTTCTCAACAGCGGGTGCAGACATGCTGCCGGACCCCAGAGAAAAATTAAGGGAAATGTGCGCAGCTGAAAAAAAAAAAGAAAAAAGCTGCGGCACTGTGAAGCGCGAGGAAGCCTCTAATTGTTTCCCCAGTGTATGTGACCCAGTGACTCTGGAGGAGTTCTTCCTTGTTCTTTTACTATGGGTAAACCAGCATTCATTATTGATTTGGTGGCACAATCTCTTACACAACATGGTCTTATGAGTGGGCCTAAGTGTTTTGTCAGTTTGGTTTGCAGCTGCATTAGAGCCTCACTAATACACCCTCTTTCACTTTTCTTAAACATAGTGCCGTATTTTCCTACAACTCTGAATTAATAACCAAGAATGAATAAATTGAATGGGATTAAAGCTTGAACGACAGTGACCCATACAGTATGCGAATATTAGGTTGATGGAAGACACTCCAACGTAGCCCATTTAGCCAGCTCCATGTCATGTCTTCATACGACAGGCTTTTACTAAGCTCCTTAAGAGCCTGCCCCAGGGGATCTATGGTAGGCTGGAGGTACTGACTCAGGCCTTATCTCCACTAATTTACCCCATGAATTAGACGGGCCCTCGCTTCTGTGTCCTGCCATACCCACACAATGCTCACTCCATGTTAAGAAAATGAGGAGAGAAAGGGGCTTAGCGATTTCTTCGTTGGATAAGAAGCTGGGGAACTGACAGGGGAAAGGCACACTCCGCCACATCAACTTTACCTGGACAGTAACGCTCATCCCCGGGATTTAAAAGTGTTGATTCCCTGTCACTTGTCTGTATATTTTCGGGGTGGATTAAGCGGAGTAAAATGCAATTTGAATCACACGGATTAAGGTGAACTTTTCAAAAAACAAACAGGCAGGGCTTCACCCCTGTCAGCCACAAAGTGAGGGCAGAATGACTGCTTCTTTGTTCATTTCACACTCACCTCAAATATTTTTTTGACAGATTATTTCAAAATTCAAATGAGCTGGCAAGCTACAGATGTGGACGTTTAGAGGGCAGACAGTGCGGGGGGACCACAGAAATCTATACACGAATTGGAGAGTTTGCTGTTTGTCATATCACACTGCATGTGCAAGTGGAAAGCAAATAACATCACGGTATGCAAATCGTAGTCTGCAAATAACTGTGACACTTTCGGTAAAATCAATAGAATGTAAACAAACTTGTATACACCGCTTCAGTGGGTTGATTTCTGTATGCCACAGTTAAAAAGGTCATTCATGTCGTTTGCATGTTCCACATGAATGAAATGAACTGAACTTCATCCCAGTCTGAGTTTATGTGAGTCTAAAGTACAGCTTTGCATCTGCTAGCCTCTCTCCCCTATCATGACACCCTCCCGCCCCCACCTCTCGCTGTCTCTCTCCATGTGATGCATTTTTAAAAAGTCTCCCTTTAAAAAAAAGGAAAGCAATCAAAAATAGCTCCTCACTGCTGCCGCATGTTTGGTTACGTCCCTGATTTTAACTCAGCGGGCCTCGTGCTCGCTCTGTGTGTCATTGAGTGTAAATTGTCTAATTAATAAATAAATAATAAATACATAACTTCTGGCAGACAGTGAGTGGAGACATACTGTGTGACATCTGCTTTGTAGTTAGAATGGCGATGTCCAAAAGAATCTTGTTTACTAAGCAGACACTGGTCTTTGGCAGGGAAACCTGTTAGTCAAGGGAGATGTTTTTGGGCCACGAACAATGTAAAATCTCTGTTAAATATGTTATGTGTAGTAGTCTTGGGGCGTATCTTTGTGCCTCAGGCCAAAACCATTTTGTTAGTCAAACAAAGACTCTTTCATCCTCTCACAGATTTAACAAATACGTCTTATTCATTATTAAGACGGATGTGACACGAGTGCATCTTGTGAATTGTAGCTCGTTTACTTAAAAAAACACACACACACAAAATCTGGGCATTTTTTCGGCAATTCTGTCACAAAAGGTGTGATTTAATGATGATGAAAGCGCATCCCCCTGATCAAACACGAGGAGACAAGTTTATCCTCCTTCATTAGTCACTGTGCGTCTGAGGATAGCCAGATTATGAAAGAGCTCTGTTGACACGTCATGATAAACAGTTTGACTTGGATCTAAAATATTTAGCTGCTTTTTGCCCCAAACCTTTTCTCTACACGGCCGCTATTGTGCAGGGCGATTAAAAAAAACCTGCAGGGCTTTTCAATCATTTACATTTTAAGTGCTAATAACGTTAAGTCTAAATTCTCTCTGTTTGTGACGGTTTAAAGGAAGTCTGCAAACTATATGCCTGTTTGATAAAACATTTCTAAACTATGTGTCCAATGCCGTCGTCTTGTTTTCTTGGTAATGTGGTGAAATCTAATATGCATTCAATCCAAATTCTCCATAACTGCCTTTTTCCTTTTTGTCTGTTCGACATTGCAAAGTTGTGAAAACAGTGCTGGAACAATGACAGGCTTTTCCTGTGTGTGGGATGGGCAGCGATAGCTAGGACATATTTTCAGAAGGTCAGAGGTATCCATTTGGGAAATTATTCAGCCCCTGCTCCTGCTGCTTCAAGACAACACGTCAAACAAAATGAAGAATATTAGAAAACACAAATAACCTTCCGCAGCCTTTCTCATATGTGCAGCAGCACACGTCTGCATATACACAGAGGAGCGCACACACACACACACACCTCCGTCCACGCGTCTGGATGTGAGAGCAATAACGAGAGCACGCCGAAAGAGAAACTGAAGGCTAAAGAACACGAGGCCTCTCGGGCCAGAGACCGATGAGTGGCTCATCCATGTTAAGTCAGGCCAAGGCGCACTCAGGTGTATTCACTTTAGGTCAGGACAAACCCTTGCTGACCTTTGCAGCAGACAGGGAGTCTCATGGAGCTTTTCTTGAGCAGTCCTGAGACTCGCAGGGTAAACATCAGACTTAATGCTGCACTTTGAAATGCCGCTTGAAATGTCTGTGCGTGTATCTGTGCGTGAGTTAACGTGCGTGCCTGTCAGTAATCACATGTTGACCACTTCTTGACGGCCCAACCCTTCCAATCTAATATGTCAAGCAAATGAACCCATTCGGCAAGACAGCGTTCTTGGTCATTTTTTCCTCCAAAAGCTCAGTTTTTAGCTGCCAGGACTGCTACACAACACGAGCACAGCCCAGGAAAAAAAATCAGAGAAGGAGTTAAGAATGGATATTAAAACAGCAGGGAACTTGAAAAAATGGCACTTTGCAGGACTGGAATACAAACACCGAAGGGCCAGAGAGAGAATCCACAAGCAGCAGCTGCAGCAGCAGGATACATGCATAATCCTTCACATGATATTGAAGACACACATACAATATAAATGAACGCAATTTGCCTGCAAATCAAATCAAAATCCAAAGAGACCTAATCAAATTTCATAGGGTGGTTTTTATAATACGTGCCACAAAAACTAGGAATTCTATGTGTCTGTGTCATTATTACCCATTAAGAGCTTCTTTCATCAATAGTGTGGCGTGCATGCCAAATAAAAAGGCTGGATCATTTCCTAAATGCTTAGGTTTCAGGAACACATTGCTTATTCAACCAATCACCATGACAACTCTTGCTTGACAAATTCACTCCCTCTTCCCTTTTTTTTTTTTTTTTTGGAATTCAACTCTCAGTTAATTATTCTTTCTACCATTCACCACAATGGGATGATTTATCTCCAAGCGTCTGCCATGTGTCCAGGAATTTCAGATTGTGAGAAAGTGAGACACACGAGGCCTCTGCAGGATCGTTTCAGTGCTTTAAATGTAGCACTCTCTTGCTTCTTCCACGAGCAATGTGTGCATGTGGTTTCCCACAGCTTTCATGGGAATGATAAAGGTGGGCAAGAGAGGTTGTTTACTACGAAAGTCATGGATTAAGTCAAACGATCATATGATGACAAGAGGTTTACAGGCTTCTGCATCGGAGAGAATTTCAGTGATGAGTAGGCATGAATACAATACCTATATGCACCACATTTATAAAGGATGATCATTTAAGTTCACTCTCTGTCACTCTAAATATGCTTCATTAACTAACTCATTGAACCTCATGCATTACCATTAAGCATTCAAATTGAGCACGCTATCTATTCATCCACAAAACAATAAAATCATTCCACGTGCAAAACTTAATAAAGAAGAGGAAAATGGGGATCCCCACGTATGTCTGTGGCAGATTATCCTGCTCCTCACCACGACAGATGGAGGCACATAGCTTGCTGCAAACTGGTGGCAGATCCCACTCGCATGGTAAGACCGAAACATTTGATCTGATGTCATCCTGGGCGATTTGATTCAGTAATTCTTCGTTTAATTTCCCTCAAACTTTAGAGCTTTCAATTTCATTTGCCTAAAGCAAGTCACCGGGCTATTTCATTTTCTGTTACAGGGAGAGGAGAGCGGTGAGAGAGCGCGTCACGGCTCCATCACGCACACGCGCGTACACACACGCGCGCACACGCACGCACACGCACGCACACACACACACACACACACAGATGTCTTTATGGCCAAGTAACAAGTGCTCTGAACAATCACCACAAGCATTTATTTTCTGCGTTGACGTTCACAGCGCAGTGGTGTTGTGACACGTTACATATGCCAGTGTGGGCAAAAGACACACACACACACACACACACACACACACACACACACAGTTCTCCAGCATCCAAACCCACTGCCTCTAATGAGACTCGGGGTAGTCCGTTCAAGTCACAAAATCCAAATGCGTTTTGGAAGTGTAGACGTGCTTCGTACCGGGTTACCGCGCTGCGTCGCCGTGTAGCGTCACAGAAAAACACCACTCTTTATCTTTACAGAAGAAAACATACATCCGCAAGTCGTAGAATTTGAGTCCAAGTAGCCCGATGTGCCCATTTCCCCCGCATCCCCCCACCCCCCTAATTCACTCACCGCGCAGACAGCCTCAAGATTCACCCCCCAGCTGCTCATCAAGTAAGATGACATGACTCACCTGCCTTGTCGAGATGTAAATCCCCCCCATGCCTTGCTTTCTGAACAGAAAAAGCCGGGACAATGTTTCACTGTTTCGGGGTCTTCACTTGCAGTCGGGTATGCATGTACTCCAAATATCCGTTCAGTCTGCGCACTGCTTATGTTTTTCGGGAATGACCTTCCTGTGAAGCGACTCCGGCTCTCATTATCCTCTCTCCGTCATTTCAAAGGGGGTTCTCCCGTGTTATTGTTGGGTTTTCTTTTCTTTAGTTGTTGCAGCGGCGGGAAGCTCTCCTCCTAGTCCTGGTGCGTTTTGATGCTTCTGCCTTGACTCTTGGGCTCAAACGCGAGCTTGGCGGGAGCGCGCGGCGCGATCCCGGCTGAGTGTTCGGGAGCGCCGATTGGAGATGGAGAGGAGAGGAGAGTTACTAGGTAACCAAGGGCACACGCATCATACATGGAAAGGAGCGCAGGATGTATGCCTGCCAACTCTGCTCTGCCGTCTTTGACAGGTCATCTTTTTTATATATTTTACCGATGAGCCATACTTTAGAGTCTCTCACAAAAAGATCTTCCTCTTAAAGCATCATTCTTCCTAGAGCAAGCTGGTCCTACAGGGTAATTGCCTTTTCTTCGAATTTCCCTTTTAAATCAAGACTAAATTGTACTTAAGATAAGATATTTACAAAGATAAACTGTTAAGGGAAGAGAGTTTTTATGAGGCTGGGGAAAATTCATGAATGAAGACAAGGCAATGCAAAAGTTCCTGAAATGCTGAAGAGGCTAGTTAGAAGCCTAATAATACTCTGTTTTCTTTGGCAGGGATGAGGTTGACTGTTTCTCTCTCTCAATACATTATCTTGATGCTATTAAAGCTACTTAAAAACCTTTATTTTATTTCCATGGTCATGATTGCGAGCCAATAAAGTAATAGAAAGAAATATAAGGGAGGTGGAGTGACATGTCATTAACAGACAACCTTTAATAATGCCTGGATTGATAAAAACATTTTTTAACTTAACCCATAAGAACCCATGGTGACACCAGTGTAACACACACTTCAAAGGTCCCAGAATCTTCCTTATACAGCTTTGTGCTTGATCTTAACTCATTAAGTCCCTAAGCGACATATACGTAACATCCTGGTGTGGTGGTCATGTCGCAGTCATGTGACTGTGACGGGTCGGGACCTTTTCAAAATGGTGGTGTGACATGTAAACACAAGTGAAGGAAGCAACTAATTTCAACAAGCCTGTATTTTGATACTAAAGGTAAGTTAAAACCCATTTAATGATTCTAATAATTTAATAGTGTGTCCTGTATACAGTCAACCTGTTTTGACCATATTTCTTGAACAAATTAATATAAAACAATAAAAAAAAGTAAAGTAAAAGTAAATTTACCATAAACGCCCAATGTAACGTATATGTACCATCACAGATCTTTGACATTAAGGGGTAGTATAAAAAAAACCCATCAGAAATGTCTTCAATGTGGTCCACTTGGTCTGTGGTGTATTCCCCAAAATTTTCCTTTAAGGGGAAATGGGTCTGGGTTCTTATGGGTTAACATGAAATGATCACACATCAGCCTTTGATGGACAATTAGGGATTTCAAACATTTTATCAAAGTGGTTATATTAACATGAATAGGCCTACATGCACAGTATGTAAAAGTGGTCTTCCACAAATTGTGTAATTATGTCGTGTGGTTCCCTGTGTGCATTCTGAGTCACTAAAACAGCTGCTGAGCATCATTTTGATTTGACCAGCAGCAGTGTGGGAAAATAAACCTGATCTCTAGCTTCCATTTCAAGTTTCCTATAATCACAGCTGAAACTCCTCCATGGATTTGTTTTTATGCAAACAGCTCTCTGTAGTGTGTGTGGATGTGGATTTACAGTGTGTTTATTGAAATGCTCTGCAGAGACAACCATCTATCAGACTGATTTTAGAGCCACAGTGGCCGTATGACACTATGGAACAGTTTATCCCTCCACATAGCCTACAGTAAGTCTGCTCCCTCTATTGACATTTTTAAATCTTGGTTGAAAACCCATCTCTTCTCCTTGGCCTTTAAATCCAATTGAGATCGATACTGAATCAGTGCTTTGTCTTTCTGTGTCATTCCTCTATTGTCCTTGTGTCTCTGCTGTTATGCTTATATATGTTGTGTGTCTGTTTGCCTAAGTTGTGCAGCACTTTGGTCAACATTATTTGTTTTTAAATGTCCTCCATAAATAAAGTTGACATTGGTTTTGCTGTGATAGCAGCCTTTCAAATTTCCCTTTTCTTTAGACAGTGTTCTTTATCAAGATCAAGCTAAAGTAAAGCTCTTTATGCATTCAAATGAAATAAGTACAGAATGCATTTTAGGACAGTTTAAATGCAAATAACAATATTGCTTTAATCCACCACTGAACAGTATATAAAACGAGATCACAGAAAATAAGTAATAATTATATATATATATATATATTTATATTTATATACACTGACTGTTCATGGCCACTTAATTATACAAAGTCTCAAATGTTAAAAAGTGTCACAACTGAAGAGATGCCATTTTTTTTTTACTGCCATTCAACACTCAAATATAGAAAAAGAAGGCAGAGACACAGATAAAAACTTCAGCAGGCGAAAACGCAATGTATTTTTACATTTATAACTTCCTAGCTGGATACATATTTATGATAAACCAAATAACCAAATAAACTGAAAGCAGCAAGTTTAGTCAAATTTGTCAATCTAAAAGTGGTCTTACCCTTTAACTGCTCATGTTGAGGACACATCGGGTGTGTTGACGTTTTACAGGTGGGCACAGGCGAGTCACTCATACTCACAAGGACAATCTTTCCCTCAACGAGTGTCAACTCAGATGGATAGATGAATGTTGTGCCTGAGGCGACTGGGTGAGTTAGTTCAAACGCATGCTGGAGAATCATATCTATGCCTTAGGAGTCAGTGTGAGCATCACAGTGTCAAAATGCAGCCATGTCAGCTCTCCAGTCACTGTCCCACAACCTTACTTTTGAAATCTAGTATTTTAGAATATCACAAGTTTTAAAACACTGAATTATATTTTGCACATGAAGCCCAAATTTATTTGCCCACATGTGGTAAATGAATCAGTGGAAAAATAACACCATCTACAACATTTGTCACAGAAACAATCACATCAAGGATCAGAAAACTATTACATGAAAAGTGAGAACAGGAAATAGCCTGTTTGATAATGTTCAATCAATCAATATTACTGCACACGACACCCATGAGACCATTTAAAACAGGTGGAATCAACAATACAAAATACTTTTCAGGGTGCATGAATATATTTGAAAATGATTTAGTCCCTTGGTAGATTGATGTGAAACGGTTCTTAAAGAACTTTTATCCCACGATTTACAAACTGTGTGCAAAACAAGGATACACTGCCAGGAAAGAAAATGTTTGCTATAGAAGAATTCCGTCTTTGGATATAATTTATTAGAATTTCGTAGCATTTTTTAAATTAGGGACAATCACCATTAATGAACAATAAAAATGCAAATGACTTGGAGTCATTTACTGTTAGACCTAAATGGCAAATCTTTTCAGTTGTCACTGGCCAGATTAAAAAGTACATTAAAATGACGTGTGTTAAAAACGATAACGCTAGTCAAGAAGCATAAAGACGCATAGCTACACAGACTACAGGATGCACAGGAACAGTAGAAAAGCAGGGGGAAAAAACACCAAGAAGAAAAGCATACACACAACAACAAAGCTCAGATCTGTCAAATACTATACAGTCAAGATTAAGGAAAAGATGTCAAGCAGGAGATGCAAGAAGGAACAGATAAATAAACAAGACAGGCTGGCAGGACTAGAGTCAGCAGAACAGTGAAGAGGAAAACTGTCATTGTGATGACCACGACTGTATATCAATAAAGAATCATTTCAGCTGCACTGTAAAGGGACGGTATTTAGAGTATTGAGAATGTGTTGTTCCAGTACTAATAAGACTATTAATTTAATGTATGTGGCACCTTGATAGTGTCTTCTAAAGGGGACCATCCCCTTACATTCACGTCTCCTTTAATTCTCTATTCTGCATCAGTAATGCTATTAAGTTGAACTATTACTGTTTTAATGTTCTTATCTTTTACCCAACTGAATCATATTATTTCTTTAGCTGCCGAAACAACATTTTTCACAGAAGGATCAATAATTCAATCTGTTATTGCTGCATGTGATTGTTACCCTCCCCAATCTCTTTCATGTAAACGGCCTCAGAGCTGGATCTGAACATCCAGACAGAGTCGGCCGTTAAGGTCGCAGCGTCGGGCCTAATGAAGGCAGATAACTCAAAGAGAGTCTGGCTACGCTGAACTCAAAGGGAAAACAGCACTGAAGTCAACATCTAATGGGAAAAAGTCAGGAATTAACCAAACAAAACCCCACTGTGATATTTTTAATCAACAAAAAACATGTTAAACTCCCAGAAAGCATGTTCATATATGTGACCAAAACATTGCGTTGCTAATTTTCAGCCTGTAGATTATTTTCCCCTTTATTATTACAGCCCACCATGAGGACACAGTGGGCATAAGGCAATCATCAATTGCCTCAGTTGCCTCTTCAGTGAACCAATTAGTGTGGAGAAAAACATGAAAAACTTTAGTACAATTATCACAGGCTGTGGTCAAGTATCTGCCATTTGTTAGAAGCATGTTTTATAGTAAGAGTGGGCCTGTTCATCTGACATTTATTACATCCCTGATGAATTATCATGGAGAGCAAAGTGATTCTAATGCTGTATTTTACAATGCCCACTGCTCCAGGCTTCTTGTCACTTTAATGTGAAGGCCGTGCCTTCATCCATATCAGAGTCCTGTGGGAATTATGATGTTTTTTTCTCGAGGACTGATGGGTTTCAAGGCAGGTTTTTCCTATGTTTTGATCTCTGGAAACAGGTTAGCCAGGCAGCACAGGTTACCATGGAGATCCCCTTTTTGAAAGATTGAAGATGAGCTATCTTTTGTGACTCCAAAATAAAATTTGAGATGAACCCAAAATTATCTGGAACACAAATCTCACCAATCTCAGTTTATTTGATCTCCTTGTCTTAAACATAGACTGTATAAAAGAAGTGGACGTAGCCAGCCTGACGTCACCCATTGGTTTGTGGACTGCCGTTTCGAAGCCTCGAGTTTGGCATTTTGGCCGTTGCCATTTTGTTTTTTTGGAGCATAGTGACCATATTTGGATGAGAGGGTGGAGCTGAGGATCTGAGGACACAATGCACGCCCACATATACCGGAAACCTGACTGCACCTGGCTCCTGGCTACACCGGGTGAAGTCGAAGCTGACAAAGTTTGCTCGTAAGTGTACTTACCGGAAAAAATGAACAGCCGACTCTTGTCATTTATTGCAACCAAACACCTCTATCCTGATTGACAGGTCGCTGTTGTGGTGACTTGTCATTCACGAGGTAGCCCCGCCCTGAAGCATACCCTGATTTATCGTCTTTGCTGTGAGCAGTTATTCTTTTCTGCTTGTTTTCAGACTATTTGACCCCCCCTGTTCGTTTATTTGGCCATAGACTCGCTGTCAGGGTTAAGACTACACTTGTGTTATTGTGTTGCATTTACAGGCCTGTAGGGAGTTTATGCTGAGTTTAACCTCCTAATCTAGCAAGAGGTTTTTGTTTCAAGCTCTGCCTTGTGCCTGGGTCTTGTGACGCCTGTGGCTTTCAGTAAACCACACTCCAAATTACTGACATTTATTTGAATTGTTAATAGAGTTGTATTTGCCTTGATAGGACGAGTAAACATATAGATTTTCATGCACAACAATTCAAAAATGGCTTTTACAGTAACATTAAGAAAAACGATATCATAAATGGTAAAAATGGATGGTAGCCTCTGGTGTCTTTGTGGTTTCAATTCTGTAAAACTCGCCTTTTCCCCAGAAGCTCGTAATTTACTTCAGCTTGTAATAAAATCATTAAAATCAATATCTGATGATGAACGAATAATATGTTTGATAAGCAGGCACATAATGAGCAGGATAATGCAGCCTCAAATTGCCAGTAATCACAGATAAAGCCGTTGGCTCATGCTGTTGTGTGGTCAGGTGCTCTCTAAGGACTTGGACAAATGCGTTCTCAAAAATACAGAAATATGTTTTGGATCCCCAAAGACAGAAAGAGGCTCTGTGTGTGGATGAAAGCGCTGAAGAGAGACAGGAGTCTGGAAGGTGACACATTTACACACACTTTTAAAACAAGTGATCGTGACCTGATCATGGCCATTCATTGCTGTATGTGATGTCAATATGTTTTGTAGCCTGCGTGAGTAAAATGGATCCACAGCCCACTGCTTCCTGAGCAGGGTCACAGTCACACCGCCTAGTTCTATCCACACATGTGATTTCCTTTATCACAGATGTAAGCCACACATGATAAGATAACAGTCACACACAAAAACAAGACAAGACAAGCCTGCAGACAGACCACAGACAGAGCCTGTGGGGCACATTGTCACAGAACAGAAATCCCTCACCCATGACACTTTGTCCTTTAATGGTTCTCTGTCCTGTTTTCAGGAACTTCCAGAATATACAGCCACATTTTGAGGTACAGCTAACATCTCTGAAACGGATGCAGTTGGGTAACAGAAGTACAGTATGGTACAATGAAGTATAACTAATTATGTGACTTCTAAAAACCCATTGGCACCAGTGATGATTTAGGTAATACCTATTATACTTATGCAAACATGTATTTTGTATTTTATTTATCTGTAATTACTTCAGATCCCTTAGTACAGATCTGTTTTCACTGACATTAAAGTGTATTTTTCTGTTGATCAGTGTCATGAAAGCCTCATTAAATCTGCTTTCATTCAATGTTGTAAAACAATAACACATGAAGACATGAAGCAAGGAGGGTGAATGCTTTTTATAGGGCTAATTTAACTCACAACTCGCTTTTTCTTCTTGTTTAACCAGAAACAATTGTTATGCAACACCCTCAAAGCACTCCATATTAACACTGAAGAATGATGAGCAACAAGTACTCTTATACTCAGATGACACTAGCAACTAAACAAACTCATGAAAACACACAAACGTAGACATTGTATGTAATCTTACAGGATCAAGCATTGCACAAAAATAAAAGAATTTCACGTTTGGGATACTTCTGATCTCCTGATTTGTTCTGTTGTTAGTATAGAATAAACCATTATCTTTAACAAATGTCCAGTGCAGAGCATCACACAGTTCTCGAATGGCAACTATAAAATACTTCCTGCTTTATTTGGAGTGATTTGCAGCCTGTTTATTTCCCTTATTGTAGCATCAGCCCCAGAGACCAGCACTGTAATCTCTCTCAGAGCTGACTTCAGCACCTTTCATGCCCTACAACCTCTGGTTTGCAGATCGAATATTAAAAATAGAAAGTGAAGAGGGGCCAGATGTAAACCGTGGCATGAATTTGAACCCATAGAACTCCATTCATATAACGTCCTTATTTCTCTGTGAAATAACGCCAGCTATATATAAAGAAAACCATTAAAATAAGATTTCCACTTTAACAGACAATCTTCTCATCCTCTTAGTAGAGCTGAAAATGCGATGGAGTGAAGACCTTGTAATTTATTACTTTCCCATTTAGTTTGTTGTTTTTCCTGTTTATTTACCTCAACGGCTGTCAGAGTACACACAGACCCACAAAACCCCACACTAAATATTAAGGATCTGTTACCAGTGCATTATTCAAAATATAACCCAAATGATCTTAATCATATCAAGGTCAAAGAGAAGAATAAACATTGGCTAAATTAATAAAATCAGATGCTAAACTGGTTGTTTTCTCCCTTGCGAACTGGATAAAGAGTCTGTTTTGCAGCTTTTCAGTCTTCAGACTTTGAGGGAATCTTGATGGTGTTGTAATACTTTCACGGTTTTACTCACAGTTCATGTCCACAGTCAAGTCACGTTAATCCCCCTGTAAATTGTACATAGCCTTTCATCATTTCTCCTCGTAAACATCCATTTTCAGCTTGGTTGAACTGCTTTTTGTGGTTTCAGAACACATTTATGGTATTTTGAGACAGCCTCCTCTCGCAGTGATTGGGTCTCAGGCAGAGGCTGATTACAGAATCCCACATCAGGCACTTTTCCCAGGTAGCCTCGAAAATCAGGAGATCTCCCTGGGACCACAATAGTTGAGAAAACAAAGAGTTTTAATCAAGCCGCTGATGATGCTCTTAATACTAATGTTTCCATCAGACACACCTTTTACTGATTTAATGTGTACTACCACACTATATTTATTAGGACACGCTTTTCTGTACAATAATCTTAACGGCATTATCATGGAAAAGGGTTAGTCACAGCGTGTGTCACTGCCCAGGGTGGGAGAGGGGATTTAGGGATATTTTTGTGCCAAGCGCTCAGGGCTCTGCTGGTCTTTCCCTTACACAAGTCTTTAAAAAAGCTAAATCTAACATGCAAAACCTATTATGCACACATGATTTCAATGTCTCCTGTAGCCATTATAATATCTGCACCATATAATTACTGAAAACAAAGTAGTGGAGGTAACCAGGATTGTGCAAATGGGAAATGTTTAATTTTTATGTGTAAAATGTTCTCCGAGTGATCATGTTGAAGTAAATAGTTGCCAGTTGAGAAAGCCCCAATCTTACTGTTTGCTATCAGTCTGTTTATGCTGAAGTGATACTTGACTAAACTGTGCAATAGGCAAAAAGCAGCTAGACAAGAGCTTGGCTCTCATGCTCAGATTTCCATATTTATTGCCTGAAATCCTGCAGGGAGTTCAACTGAATGCCAATCGTAGAGCTGACTCACTGAAACAAACATGCATCTGCAGCCGGCACGCTACAACACAGAGCCCATACTGTATGACGCTCGACTGATTCAAGTCTACCTTTTCAAGCTAAATGTTATAGTATAAGCAGCTCACGGTGTCAGCGCTGAAACTGGCTGCTGTGAACGACAACGACAACAATAATAACTATTATCTCTAGTTATAGAGCACTTTTCAAAACCAAAGTTAAAAAGTGCTCCACACAGGGATTAAAACACATTAAAAAATAAAATTATTACATTTTATAAAAATACAAATTTCAGTTATCTAAAACTGAATAAATAGAACAACTCCAGTAAAATAAGGATAAACTCTAAGATAAAGAAGAAGAGATTTAAAAGATAGTACTGACTTAACCTGTCTTATTTCCAGCATTTCATGTTTGTGGTCAAGACATGAGTTAGTCAGAACAAACCTGAGGGTGTCAGATGATTAATCTGAGTGGTCGTGAGATGATTAGCAGAAGGAGCAAGCAGAAAAATAACATATTTATGCTACAAAGTTAAGCTGATACTTATTGACTTCCCTCTCATCTTTGCTTTTTTTCTTGTAAATCACTGACTCATTTTACTACTTCAGGGATCTAAAAACTGGGAAAAAAGCTGGTCACAACTGGTAGACATGTACAACTGATGACGAGGGGGCGCACGTAGACATTGTTTTGTTTTATGGGGGTCAAACTGACATACAAGACTGTCCAGGAGTGTCTGTCCTCCTGGACTTATACTACATGTATAAATGGATCTGCTTCTGTGTCAACAATGTGCAAATGCTTGTGTATGTATGTGTTTTTAAAAAAAAACTCATTTAATAAAGCTTTACCTCACAAGAAAAACAGAGAAAGCAGCAGAACGAAAAGGGGGGAAAATGGCCCCTGTAGTAATCAAACAGCCGCAGGACAAAGCAAACTATCAGACTTGCTGAACCTTGTCAGGGTCAGCAGCTCCACCACATTTACAGCAGATCCTCAAAGCAAACTTAGTTCCAAGTCCCTCTTTTGTCTCCGTACCTGCAGACACAGGCACTCAACGCAAAACTCTCAGACCCACCTTAGAGCATTGAAATGTCTAATTCTATCTGATGCAAATGTATGCATTGGCATTGTGAACTATAAGTCAATTATAGTATAATGTCATGGCTATTCTGAGCGGGCTGAAGGTGGAGGCACCTCGAAGCATTAGTATGCCAATGTGTTTAAAGGCCAATTTCACCCTGCATGCCTCTGGAACAAAACCGTTGAAGAATTTGCATTTCAACAGAATATCACTTTTCACTACCTGTTTATGAATCTGCGTACCGCTGGTGCTCCTATTTCACATTTCCTAGCCTGGATGCATAATCACTTTTGTGTCAAATTGTCTTCATTGAGTTGTAATAAGCAGAAAAAGATGCCAGCGGAAAACTGTTTTTTTTTTCTTTCTTTTTTTTAATAATACTTCCTAGAATTTTGCTGAGAGTCGGTGTTCTTGTTTCTTGTGGGGATTTCCTTGAGCGTACAATGTGGGGTTTTTTTTTTTTTTAATAAAGCATTATATTCCTCATTAAACACAAGATAACAAGGATGAATAGACTGTATTCATGGCTCTGGACTTGAATGTAGGTCTCCTCGTGCTGTACAAGGAATTATTGTAAAACTCAATCATATGTTTCACACCATTCAAAATGGATTCTCAACTCTCTTGACATAAAAGGACAAATTAGAGCGCCGTATTCCCAGTCCTCCACCCGCCCGCCCCTTCATCGTTGGTAGTAATGACAGCTTTACGGAGGGAACTAATTAGCAGGTTTCCTCCCGTCAGTGCCACCACCAGATGAGCGTAAGCAAGGTCTCATAGGTGGAGAAGAAAACTAAATGATCTTACTTTGTTTTTATTGGTCTCTCACACTTTTGCTTTCTCAGTTGTCGGTTGTTTCAATGGTTTGCTTATTAAAATGGCCTGCTCTCTAAAATGTTAAATGCAATGAACAGCAAACTAAACACGAACATAATACACTAATAATACACTTAGAATACAGTAATGCCTGTGTGTATAGCTGGATCCACAGTGTGATACTGAATAACTCTGCAGTGAGATATTAATTGAATAATAGATAGAATAGATTCTTCCCCTGACTTTGAAAGCTTAATGTGATTTTAAAATGAGAAAATCTAAACATTTCAAAGGCTGCAGTCAAAGCGTTTTGAAATTGTTTTGAGGAGTGTGCAGTGTGTACGTCAAGCAATTCTATTAAAAATAAAGCACTTGCGAGACAATTTCTCACTTTGAAATGTTTCCTGCCTGGAGCATACAATAAATGAGGCTCCGGTGAGCAGGCAATAACTTTTGTCAACAATACACTAAATGTTATGAGCTGTAGATGCGCCATATGTAGTTCAACAACATCCTACGAAACAACCACATAAAAAAACACCTTTGTACTGACAATAATGCAATGTACCAGGTAGAAAAAGAAGTTAAGAGAAAGGTACTAAATAAGCAAATCACACCCGACACACAATTTGTGTTTTCATGTTTATCTTTTTCTTTCTGAAAATAATAAAAAGAAATGATTGAACTATATGTGAATATTAAATTAAAGAGGCTGTCACCATGAAATCAGTGGCTGTGCTGAGGTGCACTCTAAACTCAGCTGGAAAGGAGCACTATGTGTGCAGACTTTCACAAGGTTGGTGAAAAAAAAGCATTAAAGTACATATCAAAGGAGAAGAGCATGTCAATTATTTATCAAAGTCAGGAAAAACCACAAGGGCAGATGCGTAAACAAAGGTAAGGTTCTACAGGATGGTGCTGGAAACAGAAAAGGACAGGGCGAACAGAGGCCAGCTCAAAAGCAAATATTCTGACACAAAATCAGACTTCAAGTCCTTCCATAACTGAGTAAAATTATTCATCTTCTTTTTGTTTTCTTTATCCACACACTCCTGCCAAAGGCATTAGTCTTTCTACATGTGTATACACATTTAAGTGTTCTTCGTGACCCATAAAGGCTGCGGGGTGCAGAGAACCAGCAGCATCAGAGGCATTGTTTATTTGTGGTAAAAGGTCAGCGTCTGCACATTTACCATGTCTCTGGTATTTACCTCAATTTGCAAGCATGTAAGCATATGTGCACAAGCAGTCAAACTTGATTACATTTACTGTAATGCATTATAAACATATATAGGCCTGTTTGCATCCATGGAATTTAATTTCCACGAGATATATATATATATATACACAAGCACATACAGTGGAATTCAGACCTTCAGTTCAGGATCCCTATAAGAATTATCTATTCTGCTTAAATGTGTACAGGAAGGAGAAAAAAACCAAAGTGACCAAATCATTGAACCATGAACTTGGTTAGTGTTGCCTTTGCAGGTCCATTTATCACCCTCAATACTGTGATATTAGGAACCCTGGAGAGGCTGGATATAAGCAGCAGACATGCAGCTCTTCCTCTCCCTGCTTCTACCGAGAACAGAAGCCTGGTTCTACCACCTGCAAAGTCTCCATCTGCTCCCCCTGCACAGCACAACAAAAAGCTCCATAACCCAATACACAGTCAAGCCAACCTTGACTGTAATACCCTATGACAGGTTGTATTTGACACAGGCATATCCGCTTGATGCTCTGCAGTTATTTTCAGCGGCTACAATTGTCTCCAGAATAAATGCATTCGATGGTGCTCCAAGATATTTTTCTGTCTTTCCAAATTACATTCTGCCCTTGCTTTATATTGTATCTCAACTCTTCAAGCTGGTGGTCTGCAGTGCATCAGCGAGAGGTGGTGCAGCATCATAGAGAGCAGGGGAGGAGAGAGAGCGAGTGTAGGTTTAGGTATTAGTTATTCATGTGTGTCTGCCCTAAAGACCAAAGAAGCTTCCCCACAATAAAGCAAATGCGTAGTAAAGAAAAAGCAGCAACGTGGACCCCAACAAGCTCCAGAGGAGATTTATGGGACCTCCATGAAGTGAATCTTCCAGAGGTGATGGAGGAATGAGGGCACTTTAAATCCCATTACTATGTGATCAAAAGTTGTTTCTCACTCCAGATAATCCAGCGAAGGCACAGTGGGATCCTGTAAAGATGAAACCTGAAATCCTGAGAGGTAAAGTATTGGCGGGCAACAATGGCGAGAGCGTGTGGGGCACATATTTCTCTTCATTAAGCGATAAATAATGCAGGGGAATCATATGAATAATTTTCTCCCTAATGGATATTGCATGCTGAAAAAGGATTTCCAGTTCCAGTTTTTAAAAATTTAGCATGTGAAATGATGCGTCCCTATGTGACAAAGTGATTTTTCGGGGCAAGAAGAGAGTAGCGCAAATGCATCAGAAAGCTTCAGGAAAAAAAAGTGAGACTGAGAGAAGAAATAGAGAGAGAGAGAGAGAGAAAGACAGAGGCTGGGACTTAACCCATTGAGTTCGACAGCATCAAATTACCTGTCAGGCCTCGCCTCAGATATGCTGGTAAACACCAATATATTTGATCTAATTGTTAAATATTAGGGGTGCTATAATTCATTTCTATACTGATCTACTTTTCCTTTACACTGGGAAGTCTAGAGCCCTGCAACTGAAACTCACTCAAACACCTTTATAAAGCTCTCACTGCACATATCTTTAATTTTTTGTTTGTTTTTATTTGCGTTTTGATTATCTAACTATCCTCAAAATGATCTGGGAGGTGCAAACAGTTTCATGAGATGCTCCTTCACACATACAATTCCAGTTAAGGTTTTGATTAGAAATCAATACACAATGTGAACATATGGTTGTCGGGGGTGGAAATTGCATTTCCCATCTGTCTGAATATAGAATTCCTCATACTTTATTCTCTTCATCAAAACTCTGAGATGGCATATCACAGATTGCATGTACATTGGAAATGCAGCCTGTCATCGCTGGATAGGATAGAAAGCATGACAACCTATGGAAATTCAAATAGCATTTCCGATAAAGCATGCCGTCTCTTTCATAACTGTGTGATCGCTCGGATGGATGAGTTTTAACATCACAATAAAATGTCTCTTCCTGCTGTCAAAGTGTTTCACAACTTGCAGTGACACATCTGTAAAGATATGAAGGAAACATCAGCAGCATGTGACAGTTTACAAAGGCTGTTGGGTATAAAGGATGTGGACTTCTTTCAGACTTTTTCAGCCCTTGTGATGCTACCTGCATCCAGCAGCATGACATACAATATGCATATGTTATCAAAGTAAAAAATCTGGCATGAAACTTTAATGAACAGAGGAATAGAGGGAGCGGTGCAAAAGAGAAGCTGATTTGCTGAAGGCAATGTGGAATTGTTTTAGCGAAGCGTAGCGGACGAGAAGCAGGAAACCTGGGAGAAGAGGAACAATTGCTATAGGCATTTGCATTTCACATGTGAATGTAAGAGCCACCACTGCAATTATACATACCACTGAGTAAGGACATGGCTGCAATCCACAAAGCAAATTTCCATGCTTTGAACAGAGCCACAGCTTGCCTGGGGACTCTGCTGCTCAGGTGGCAAGCATGGTTAATTTCACCATTTGGGAGAACTTGTAAGCTTTAGCCTACATGGTCAGCAGCTAAACCTTTACTTTCCCATCACTAGATGCTATCTGAGCTGCTGTCCTTGGACTATAGTCTCTTAATCTTATTTTAATTGCAGCACACTTCTTCCCCTGGTTAGCTACATTCCTCTTTTTTTTCTTTTTTTTTTTTAAAGCAAACAGCACAACAAGAACCCGGCAACGATTGGGAAAACTGTCCTGGAGCATCAGCAAAGTTTGACCCCCGCCTACATGCAACCTATTTTGAAATCAGATTGCCCCCCGATTTACCTCCACACACCAGACAGCATTAGTCCGCACCAGGGCTGGAGTTGCTAGGCAACTGAAGACACTTGCTGCAGACTGAAATGATTCTTTGATTCAAGGAAAGATCTTATATAATGCCTTACAGGGGAGACATTTTATATAATTGCATAAAGATTGTCTTAGTAATTACAATTAATGTTATATTATATTAGTTGGCACAACATACCGAGGAACAGCATGAGTCGACTCCACATGAAACTGAAATGCATTTCCCTTCAAGTTAGTTACTTTAAGTACTTTGGCTGTTATGTTTGGCAGTTGTAAAAAACACATATAGTACACACACACACTTTCATAATGATTTACTGAATATTGTGTGAACTATAAGAGCCATTAAGATGAACTCATTACCATGCATTTTCCTTTTCATGTACATAACCTATTTAAGTTACATGTGTGAAAATGGTGCCATTGTTTAGGTCAGAGAAAAATCAAAGCATTGTGAGGACGCAACCCAAGTGTTGTTATTAAAATTAATTTTCAAACTCTGCCCTATATTAACATACATTTACGTGTACAAACAGTAAAAATGGTTTGATACACAAGCTGTCACTCTTTGCCATGTTAGTTTGATTGTGTTAAAAGAAATGCTGCAGCATCTGCACTGCACCAGCTATCCATTGTGCAAAACATGACACTATCTAAGCAATATGTTAATTGTGGTTCATCTAGTTAATATAATATGTGGGTAGTCTGAGACACCAGGATTACCATTTTCTATATGCTCCTCCGTGCTGCAGAGACCCATGGGAAATTACCGGGGTTAAAGGTCGAGTGGCGGGAGCTCCATGCTGTGGGTGACCTAGAGAAGCTTCCAGGAAATGAAGGCAATCTGGCTGCAGGGAAATACGTAACTTGTGTGTGCTTGGATTATCTAAGTCATGAGTGAAGAAGCTCATAAATATGCATATTCATTATCCAGCGCTGCATCCCTCACACTGAATCTATCATGAAGATTAATGAATGTAATTCAGTCATTCATGACTTACTGTAAGCAGCAGTTTCAAATGTGAGCAGACAGCACCACCTACTGACTGTAAGCAGAAATGACATTTATCAGGCATATACTGTGGGCTCTTCTATGAACTGTTTAAAGCCCCTTTAACTGCTGCTGTGAAACTAGCAATGGCTGCCATTTCTACATTTTATAATTTTTATAGCCTCAAAGTATTAAAGTCCATTCTGATCACAGGTTGACAGTGGTTAGATTCACGTTAATGGTGACAAAATTGGATTTTCTGAATTGTTTAACCTAATATTTATGATCAAACACCTCCAGTGTTGAAGTAAATGCAGTCTAGTAAATCATCACTAGATGTCACTGCATAACCACTGGTCAAGCATGAGCAGAGTTTCCGCTGTTAGACTGGGAAACCCAATGGATGTAAATCATGAATAAATAATAATGTTGTCCTGCTGCATATGAAACACTACAACACAGACATATTGATCCCAGACACGTGGGCAGTAATGTTGTTCTCACTGCGGCTTTGAAGAGACGAATTTACATTCTTGTCTTTTCTTCTTCAACATTTATACAACTCAATGATAAATTGGATGTCAAATTAATGTTTTTTTAATCAGCTTCAGTTCATGTCTGAAATATACTGCAGTCTAACTTCTTTGAGGTTACACATATAAACATACAGTCTAAGCATATCATGAAATAATTGACTTCATAAACGTATAAATCATAATCTTATGAATTAGAGATGAATTTTGTCAGTTTCTCCAGTAGTCAGGTTCTTGTGCTGCTCGTCTGTCTTGCTGATTTTCTTCCCCATATAGTGGCTGGAGGGGTTGCGCTGCAGCAGCAGCAGACACTGGTTCCTCAGCTCTTTATTCATACAGAACAGGATTATGGGACTGGAGAGTAAAGGCAGGTCCAGCAGCAAATCTCTGACCATCTCCTGACACACAGACGGGTGCTCCATCAGTGCAAACACAGCACCTATAGTACATAAAGTATGTTATATGAATATATATATATATGTATAGTATAAGAATGGTTAGAAATTATTGCAATACCTTTATATATAATAATAGTCATTTATATTTTGTGATATAGACAAATTTGCTATTATATACAAATCTAAACTTGTTTCAACCTGCAGTCTCGAGTCCACAACTCTCAGAAAGTGACACTACACTGTACACCCAAAGCCCTGAAGCTTAACAAGTTGTATACAACAGGCTTTTCAAATTAGGCTGAACTTGGGAAAGCACTGTGGACTTGTACCCCGTCACTTTGGAATCTACTACAGCGACTAATAACTCTCTCAACGTACATAAGGGCATATGAATATCGTTTTACTGTGAGACAACCTAAAAACCTGTAAAGTAACACTTACCAGGTATATGTGCTGTGAAGGTAATGAGAGATATGAGGCTGAACACTTTGGCCAGACGCACGTTGACTCTCTGGCTCCTGTGCATCAGCTTAGCGCTCTGGACGATGGTGTGCAGAACGTGAGCATAGAAATACAGGCTTAACGGCAGAAACACGAGCGTCTTCACCAGCAAAAGGACCCTCATGACTTCATCGTTAATAAAGGAGAAGCAAGTGAGGTTGACGGGATCCAGGTGAGCCACATGGCTGCCCAAGAGCCACAGGGTCAGCTCCTTCAGCCCCACAGGAAGGAGAGGGAACAGAAGCTGCAGGGCCAGGAAAACCCTGCTGTTTACCAGGTGCCTGCAGCCACATACCACTGTCAGGTAAATAGAGAAGGTAATGAAGGAGACGTAGTGGAAGGAAGCGGAGCTCGTCAGGTGTTTGGCACTCACCATGACTTCACATAAGTGAGAGCCCAGCAGCCAGCGGCCGTGCTGCCTCCAGTGAATGGTCATGGGCCACAGGCTCAGGTTGACGAGGTTACAGCTGGTGCTTCCGAGGATGAACATCGCCACATTGCTCCTTATCTTTCTTCGCTGGCTGAACAGACAGGACACCAGGGACACCAGGATGAAGATGTTCAAGCCGAAGCCAGGGACCAGGAGCAGGACTTTAGAGGAGGCGCAAAGGTTCAGGTAGACGGAGATAGCACACAGGGAGGAGGACGTCTCATTCATGGCAGGCGGGTAATAAAGACGGTGTCTAAAACGGTGTCTGCAAAGGTAGAGGGGAGGACTGATTTCCTCTGCGTTACAAAATACTATAAAAGACAAGCCTGTAAGATACTCTTGGGTAACAAGGACAGCATAACACTTCGTGCAACATGTGAAATGCAGACTTATCCCTCCATCGTGTAAACATGTTTTCTTCCTCTGTCTCACCTCTACGTCCAATCACCTTGACTTTTGCTTCCTCTGAAGTTTATTGTTTCTAAGACTTTCACCCAGTGGACCTAATTACAAAGGATTCAGTTCATAATCCCCTTCCTCCAGTTATAAGCCTCTACTAAAACTGAAAATCTTTCACTATTGCGCACCAACTCGACAAATGGATGGGACTTTATATTCCTCTTATATTCCTCTTCTTCTTTCCCAGTGATTTTACAGTTCTTTCTCCTGCTCTTATCAGACATCAATGACAGCCACACATCCTTTATTTGTTATATTTTATATTTATGCTTTCTCCAACCTCACAGGGCATTTTTGTTTTTACTAGTGATTGGGGGTGTATACAATCCGTCCATGGTTTTAAGTCGCGGTTCTGTCTTCCCTGTCATGGACCTTCTGCTTATTTATCTCGACTACTCGCACGTGTGGAGCAAAAATTCTACAGCGTGAGTTTTACCTGGAACGTTTGGGCAGCGCACCAGTTGTTGTCTATCAGCTGTAGCATGCTAGTCGGCTTAGCCCGGTTAGCCAGGTTAGAACACAAATGAGAGACCAGAGCTGCAGGATCCTCCCATGACATTTAAATCCACTGTATGGTTATTATGGTTTCCCAGTTAGTTACAGTCAAACTGTGTGCCGACATTGTTCAACTGAAGTCCGGTACGTCTGTGGAAACATAAGAGAGGCAACACCTGAATGTGTCGATTAACAGAACGAGACAAAGCCAATCCTTCTCCCCACAGCGTCCAGGCAGCCTGTTACTGCAGATTCGGACTGTGACAAAGTAATAACTAATGCTACAGCAGTGTTTATCGCTGCAGACATGCGACTGTGCTCTGTCGTAGAGAATACAGAATTTAAACATATGATCCAAGTGCTTGAGCCCCGCTACAATGAGCCTTCATGTGTGCATGTTAGTCAGTCCGCACAAGCTGCAGTTCAGGAATTATCAACAGGTCAGGTGTCTTAGATGGAACATTACAGACATTTGTGTTGTTGTCCTTTTTTTATTTGACAATATGTCAGCATTTGAGTGCATTAACTGTTACAGTAAGAATTAAGGGCAATGAGCCACTGTTGAATGTTTACATTTTTCAAAAAAAAGGACAAAAATACAAATTTCTACATTTTATTGTTTTCCCTGCTGAACCGAAAACGTACCGAACTGTGACCTTTGTGTAACGTTACACTCCTGCAAGTGATTATTCATCACAACCCTTATCACCACTCTTGTTCTTCGTTCCTTTCTAAATAGAAGGTGCTTATGCTCAAGTACCCTGGTGAGACTGGGATATGCATTCACGCTTCTGTCATAATATTCTGTCCATGAAATATCAAGGTTTGTTAATTCTAGGCTGTGTCTAATTTATTACATTGTGATCTGCACGTCATTACCAAGCAGCTTCCTCCCGCTCTACCAGTGCGGAAATAGTCCTAATGAGAGTGGAAAACGTATTTGTTTACTTCTCTGGGGCTTTATTAATGTGACACAGAGTCTGGTTGATTAAGTAGCTAACTACTCTGACATTACCTAAAAGCAACATAAAAAATAATATAAAATGGCCTCCATTACACAAGCTCAGAGACATTTAACTGTGAGATTCAGTGTTGGATTTAATGTATTTACACTGCATGATGTCACTGTCCAGAGTGAGCAGCGTTGTATTTACTCATCACTATGCCTGCTCTTGCAGACTCTCACACAGGTAAATTCATAATACAAATTGCAGACAGTTTGTTCAAATTATATTTAGAATCAGCATTTTCAACATTTGTAATTCAGTATCTGAATGTTTGATCAGGCCTTTTTTAGCGGCAGGGCTCTATGGGTGGCAAAGTCAGTCATTTGTACAGACATTCATGGTCACTTGAGGATGAATCGTACTGACTTTGGTGATCCCATGAATTGTGTTACTTTGGTTTATGACTAAATACCTGAAATGACTGACTAATGACATTCCCATCAGCCTCAGCTTCTCTTGGTGTTTACTGCTACTTAGCAAATGCTAGCATGCTAAACTAAGAAGGTGAACATCGTACACATTATTCCTGCTAAACATCAGCATGTCAGTATTCTCATTCTGAATATTGTCATGCTCAAAGTTCAGCTGCCCAGAGCTGCTGTCTGTCGGTCTGTAGACTAAAGGGTTTTGTCAATGTACACAAGCTCAGGATATATATCCTCCATCCTTGTAACACTCGTTGAAGTTACACATAGACCATTTGAGAGAACAGATTCTTTGCACTCATTAATACCTGTGTGTGAAATTTATGAAACTGCTCATCAAAAAGTGCTTTTTATTTTAAAATTCTCAATGTTTTCCAGGCCTCATCAGGGTTTGTTTGTTTGTTTGTTTGGTATTGCTGTCTGAGTGATTCCAGCGGGCGATCTGGTATAATTGGTCAGCATGAACAGACCTGTCTAATGCATCAAGGGCCACTGTGCTGTTCACATGGCATCTAATCAGGCTGCAGCTGGACAATGCTGCAACTTCATATCACATGCAGTGACGTGGATACATATTGAAGACACACGAGGATGCTGTTCGTGAAATTGATTGAAAATCAGAGATGCTTGCAGGAGCAGTTTGATCTAAACAGACTGTAGAGCAAGGGATTGCAGTGATAGAAAGGGAGATAGAGGAATAGAGACAAACAGAGAGAGGGAGGGAGGCAGAGAGGAGCGCTGTCAGTCAGTCGTGAGAACAGATCGGCCTCAAGGTGACAACTCCTTCCATGAGATGGTTTTCCACCGAGGGTAATGGAGCTTGGGTCTTGTCTCACAAAAAGCAATTTATAGCTAAGCCAACGGAGGTCTGAGAGATAGAGAGTCTCGCAGAGTGTCAAATATTTTCAGCAACAAATTGTGCTGTGTCAGGCCTGTGGATTTCTACCTGAGGCCCATAACACTCTCTGATGAAAACACGCCGCTTGCATAAGAAGTTCAGGTTGTTAGAAGCTCCAAAGCAGGCAAACGGTGGTAAACAAATGCTTGAAGTCATTGAAGACAACAGTCAATGTAACCACAGGCTCTATTAATCACTCTTCTCCAGGAAAATCATTTAAAACCACAAGTTCATTAATCACAGGTGGAGAGGCTGCTATCATACAGTATTACTGCTGTGTTCTGTAGTTGGAGTAAACTTAACATTAAAGTTAATATAGCTAACCAGAATGCTGTTAAGTATGAATATCTCATGAATTAATTCTTACCCTAAATCAGCCCAAAAGACTCGAAACAGGCTGTAGGAAAAAACACTACGCATGTCTAATGTAAGAAACGAGCACTGTATGCATTCGGTGCCATCTGGGGTGGTTATAACGCTGAAACTAATTTGATGAGAAGATTATCATCTTGCACCTTAAAACTGACTGGCGGCGAGCCAATAAATCCTGATGAGGGTTACAACTGGGTTCTTTCCAACTTCTTGTTTGGACGAAAATCCAAAAAATATGGCTGGCCTGGCTGAATAGGATTTAATGTTGCTTCCAGGGAAATGAAGAGACTTGCGCGGAAATCTCTCAAGCATACACACCACTTTCCAAATCACAGACTTCATTCTTTGATCTTCTTGCCAATTTCCTAAGCTTTTGTTTTGAAAACAGACAATGTCGTATGAAATCTCACTCGAGCAGAAGATGGTAGTAAACTCTCAAAAAAGCTCTGATAAACAAGAAAGTCAGCTGCATCAAACTAATGTTTTAAGTGACTGGACCACATGATATGATTGTGTGGATTTTTATGACTGAGAAAAACACAAAACTGAACTGTGGAACTATATTGTGCAGGACAGTATATACATTGTGGTCCTAAATAGGTGTTTTTTTTCCTCATGCACTGGAGCCAGATACTCTTTTCCCCAGCCCTTATCTCCTGTCCCAATGGAAGAACTAATTATCAGACAGAAGAGTCTTTGTCTGAAAGCAATTACCAGACTCAGTAATGTGTACTGGTGCTGTTGCAAACTGTAGATTTCACTTTTGGTTGAAATGTTTGGAACTATCTGGCATCCTTAAAGCAGATTCACTGCAGCACAGCTCTCATTCGACCTTCAGTCTCTTTTCATCAGTGTCTCTCTACAGTCGCCTAAGCCTGGCATGTAAATTCTTATGGATTCTGGCTCTGGGGGTGTCCGCCTGTGTGGGCTGGCGTTAAAACTTGTGGAAAAACTCAAGGACAAAGGCAGGTAGAAGAAACCAAGACCCCTCACCACATTTTAATAATCATCTCTTGAGCGTACCAAGTGTGGATAGAGAATTTGTGTGGCATGAAGATCAGGTTGAAGACAAACGGGGAGCAGCGGGCTAAACTCTCCTCTGATTAAACCATCATCTCTGATTTGAGACGGCCCCCAGCGATTGTTATGGTTACTGTACACTGTGAGACCAGAATGCTGTGTGGTTAATGGTTCTTAATGCAGCCGTAATGGGAAAACGATCGCATTGGGCTCGTCATGGTGTTAAGCCTCCTTTCAAATCAAAGGAATAGATCAATGATCTGTCCACCTTTGTCTTTATATGTGCAAGGGTTGGTTTGGCTCAGTCTCTCTTCTTTCATAACATAAGAGCTGTGAAACTGTATGTCCTGAGTTTGAAAAGTCTTACGATATTTGAATTTTGTGTCCTCGTGCCTAAATGATAGAAATAGATTGATTGTCAGTGCCATCCAAAATGACCTACAGTTTGTGACTGTTCCAAAAATGACTCACTGAAAAGAGCGTTTTTCGGATCTGTTAAGTCTTTCGACAACTAAAGCTTTGTGGTAAAGGGAAGGAAAATATCCTCATGGTTAAAAATACCCTTTGTTGGCTGTTGGCAGGGAATGGGATGGAAGGCACAGTTTAATCAAACCATTCATCATCAACCTTGACCCCCTCCCCAAGAGTTTTGTGGTGGTATACCAATGTCATGCCAGTTCTGCCTTTGTTACTGAATGTTAACATATGTCAATAATCCACAGTTGCTGGTTTTCTGGAAAGGACAGTCATTACCCACAAAAGGGAAACGTCTGGATACATATGTGGTTTTAAGCATTTGAACAAAACACCAATGTTGTTTTGAGGAGAGTCTCTGTAAAGAGTCTCGGATCACCGCTTGAAAATCTAGGTTTTGCTGACCTCCAGTAGTATAACATCTCACCTTGCTGCAGTGATGTACAGGTGTACTCCAGGACCCTGTGATATCACTGTTGATGTGATTACAAGTGTACAAAAGCACACTTCCGATCAAACCCAACCACAACCATCAGTGAAGCTGGATATGGTCAGAGGCGAAGGCAGTGAAACACGACTTATTAGCCTGGCGTTCCAGACCTTTGTGGGCAGGACTGAGAATGTCAGTGTCATCTTCCAGCATAGCTTGCTAGCTGCCAGGCTACATCTATGAAAAATAGCAGCATGAAAATGGCAACAAGAGTGGATGAGATCAACACAGCAGTACAGGTGGGTGTAAACCGACTCTTACTGGGAATCCATATCACTACTGAAGCGCTCTGTCCTTTCAAACCACATCAACTCTGACTTTCGTCTGTCGGCAGCAGTACCTGAGGAGCTGAGAGGACAGTGACCGCCCAAAATGTCTTCACCAGGTGGACTAACAGCAGAAATGTACTGAACAAAACTAGTTGTCATGTAGGCTCCACAGCAAGAAATCAGCATCATATATATTTATTGATTAGGCTACTGGATTTTACTTCCCCGTCCAATGTAGCGGGTGGGAGGAATCTCATAGAGACACTGGGATCCTTGGTCACAGTTATTACAGATACTGTTAATAAGTTCAAAACATATAAACTGCAAGATGTGTGCGATTTAAACTGCGGTCTGTGGAGGCAATTCAGTCTGATTATAAGGGAAGGGAAACTGAATGTTGTGATTTCTGAATGGTGGAAAACTGAATTTGTATTTGCATTTTTTTTTCTTTTCCGAAATGCAGTTTCAATTCCAAAGAAAAAGAAAAAGAAAAAAAGCATGTCTTAGTAGCAAAAAACCTCAACAAGTTTTTCCTACTAATCAAACCATTCAGTGACCTCACAAGCCCCAGACTGATGCATGTGCACTCGTTCTTCCTTTAATTTGTCACCTGTCTATATGCAAACACACAACATGTCAAATTAAAACTGATATCCAACTGGAGGAGGGCACAGGTTTGCTCCTCAAATAGATAATGCTATGTGGTGAACTTATGCATTGGATTATAATGCTGTATGTGCAGCACAGACATGAGTCCACTCAGTAATTCTATTGAGTGGTAATAATTGACATATTGAATCTATCTTGACTACCATCTGACAGATTTGTTTTTCAGTAAATACAACATGTCAATGATAAATTGTAACTATAACAAAGCAATTTTTCAAGTGGATCCAGCAGCCGTGATTTGTGTCTTGTGTAAACAGCTTTGATAAATGCACTCCGCTGTGTTTGTCATCCTTTTGCTCAATCATTTTCATGCTTAAATGAAGCAATTTGTTTCTCAGAGCGCAATCTGTTGGAGTTGATTATCCAAGCTGGTGATGTCCACCTCGATAAAAATAGAAAACCAGTCTAGCCACCCACTTCCAATGCCAATAGAACTACGGCAGGCTTTGTTTCTGCTGAGAATCTGGAGTGATTGCAAGGAGCGACTTCTGTGGAAGAATGTGAGAAAACAAAACTTTAATTACTGTAATGAATCTTTCTGGAGAGGTATTGAAAGTGTGGCATTCGCGTGGTCTCATTCTGGCTTCCAGCACCATGGTCATTCATCATCGGCTGAACAATACAGTGGGTGGTGGAGAGTATGATAAAAAAAAAACATGGAAAGAGAGAGAAGGCGTCAGAGAGAGGGAGAGATATTGTATAGCTTCTGTCAAAACTAAGGAATCTCAGATGTTCATAAAATCTGTTGTAATGTACAAATTGCTATAATAACTACTGTAACAAATACGATAATAATACGAAAGATGTCTCTGGATGCTCCAGAGGCTGCCAGAGATGGTCTAAAATTGGTTATTTGATAAAGTTTTTGGCCACTCAAAAACAATTCAATCTTTCATGTAATTGAAAATAACTGATGGATTCAATTAGTATGTAATTCAATCTTGTAGCTACACTGGTTTGAATTCTGCCCAAGCTACTTATATCTTGAAGCTTTTGTAATATATATGCAAATTTATTTTCTGACACATTTCTACAAGCAAATTAAGAGTGCTAGTTTCTCATAATGGCCAATCAATTCCTCATTTAGAATATTCATTTCAGCAACAAGCAAAAGCCTTGCCCTTGCTCACAGAAGACACAATTCCGCTGAGTGATGCTTTCGCACCTTTAATTTCTCAGTAAGAAATCAAATGTGCACCAGTTTCAGTTTCCATTTCTCTGCTTCCGTTTATTAAGCATTTGCTGAAAAATATTTTTGTGCTATTGAGCAGATGCACTTTACTGAACACTGTCCAGTAGTTGGACATGTAATCATCAAACGGATTTGCACTCCAAGACAATTTGTAGCTGAGAGCTGAAGCATTTCTGTTACCAGCAACTGAATCAGCTCATTGCTACTCTACCTTGTGAAGGGTCAACAAATTAGTTAAAATATAAAAGGAAATAACCTGTCATGTATAATTTATGAGTCTTTGCAAAATTGTATCGCTTCTTGTTTTCTTTGAGTGCCTGCCTCAGTGTGTGAAAGGATTTCTGTGTGTGGTTTTGTACGTATTGGCATGCTCGTGTGTGTTTGTTGTTTTCAGACATTTTAAAATCATTGCCCTACTGTAGAGAAGTACTGTATTTGTCAATGCATTTCGTCATTTCCAGGAGGCCCTGATCTGTATTCTCATTTTACCTTTGACCAAACTTTATTTCTACATTCTTCAGCTTTCCAAACAGAGATGAATGAGGATCAAGCTATTTTAAGTTTTGTGTACATTTCTCCATACTTCTTATCTCAAGTTTGCTAATGCTTTTACATTTGACTTGATATAATTTGGATGGAGCACAGATGTGTGTTTTGCGTGTGCCTGACTTTGTGCATCAACACATGCAGCTGCTCTTTTGTGAGTCACTTCTGTGGGCACAACAAAACATAATTACTCTGATGAACACTGAACGGCTGAGTGGTTTCCTGAGTTCACAAATCTGAAGAATCATGAACCCACACCAAGCTATTTATTTCACGTCTACACAGAGATAAAGGCGAGAGACCTGAAGTGCTGACCCCAAACATTATTGTTTATATTGCACTATACCCTATTATAAAACTTGTTCTGTCTTGTAATATGAAATAGTCATGTTACTGCAGAGCCATGGCTGTTTTTATAAATCAACCTACAGTAGACGGGCCTAACATTATTAGTGTTTGACACACCTTTGAGGCATTATAGTGCCCTTTATTGTACCACGGATTAACAAAAAATCATTTAAAATTACTTAGTATAATGTACACCTAAACTACTACACCATAGATGTAAAACACTGTATTAACGTTTTAAATGGACTGCTTTAATAATGTAATAATGTTACATCAACTGAGCTTTAATCAACTGAACCACTCATGCTAATGAACACAAGTCACAAGACTTTTGCTCTGACTCAGACCACTAGGTGGCACTGGTCTCCTAATCTGGAGTGTGTGCTGCTTCTACAGAGGCAGAAAAAGCATAACCACCTACCTGCAATTTACATTTACATGTCTAATAGCACAGGGGTGCCTTCTCTCAGAGTGAAACTGCTTGAGAGCTTAAGAGAGCGTTTCCCACCCACAGAGCTGGAATACCAGCGTGCCCAATATACATTTTACATCAAACAACACTTGTTCAGCAAAATGATGGAATATAGGTTCAGCATAACCACAGCTGCATCCGTCTGGTAGAATACATTATATTACTATATTGTATTACTATATATATATTACTTATATGATCGAATAACTTGATGGTGTTCTTCAGTAAGTGCATGTCATATGGTACAAGTATTGCCATTTCCATTGGTGAAGCCACAGTATAAAAAGCAAAACCTCATGACACACTTTTTTTAAAAGGAAAAGTGAGAAAGGTCGCATACTGGAGGTGGAAGATATCTGTGTTTCATTGATGTCAGTTGGCAATTCATTCTCATGATAATGCCCATGTCCTTGATTCAGACAGCAGCTATACTTGAATGATAATGCGCTGATGGGTTTGAGCCTTAGTCTGCCATGAAACGAGCATGACAGAGTGATGGGAATGGAAACGTGCATGAAGCTGCCCTGTGCCTTCCCATTACACACCTACCAATCTGTCCTCTTTAGACATAAAAGAAAATAACAGGGCCTATTCTGAAATGGATGCCCCCTTTGTCAACCCTGTTATTCGCAAGACCATTCCCTCAATTTCACCATTTTTGACTCATATTCGTCTTTCATTTTCTCCTTGATAGAGTGCTTCCCTTTCATCGGATTACAAAGAAAAGTCATTGAGATTGTCACAGCTCTGCCTACTGGTAGATGCCAGTCAGCTGTATTGTATCTTCAGGGTAGGTCACACACACATACACACTGTAGGTCCAGTGTGTTACTCCGAGCTGGAGAATAGTGATTATTGCAGAGTACATAAGATTGTCCTTCTACATGTCATACACCTGAAAGTATTAGCCACCACAGGATGTCGACTATTTTAAATCAGCTGTATCAGGGCACTCCACCAATTCTACACATAAAGATCAGTTTACTGGTCACGGTCAGGTCTTCTGTGGCTCTGGAGGAGCTTTGTAAAGTGTGAGAAAATCACCTTGATGATGCCATAGAGATGACAACAGGGTTGGGCTTGGAGGCTACAAATTATAACAGGGATTCAGTGTTATAAACTGGGTGGAGTGTGAGATGAGGGCAATTTACCAAGAAGGGATGGTCTAATGAAAAGATTCTATCAAGTTGCATGATGGGAAGTGTAGTGTTTTTGTCTGTTTTATCTGTCTTTTTATTTGTCTCTCACAAGTCCTCCAACTTTATGGAAGTCCAACACTAAATTGCTGGACTACCCGTTTAACTCTGCTTGACATGAGATGGTATGATTTAGTGAGAGCACCTTTCATCACATTAAACAATATATTTTTGGACACCAGCTGTTTACAGTAGCTTGTTTCATGGGACAAAACCTGTGAAGACATTGATTTTTCAAAGCGGTGACATTATTAAACTCATTCCATGCTTCTTGCTTGACTTGTCTGAATCGTAGCGGTACCTCCAATAGGCCCTGGGTGTGTGTGCACTGCAGATGTGCGATTGATTGATATCTACTGGGACACAGATTGATGGGCAGACACCAGCTCTCTCTGAGGAGGAATACGCAGGGAGAATGTGGCTTATTATGGCAACATGGCTGTTAACAGTGTCATTCAGGAGAGCAGTCAAGCCCAACCACAACAAGGCAGCATACGACTATGACTACAGTGTCAAGGATGAAGAGTGTCCCTCCCCTCAATATATGTGATGATATAATTTAGAGAGCACTTGACCTGAGCTGTGGTACACAAACATCTGGGCAAATGTTGAGGCAAAGTCTACAATACACTAAAAAATGATTGAGATATTATGTTTTGTAATGAAACCCGAGTGTGATGCAATACAGTACGATTGTAATCACAGTGTCCCTTCCCACACAGCAGAGTTTGAAAAATGGAAGCAGAGAGAGAGCGCCGACTGATTTACATGCAGTCACAATTTGAGCAATCACACAGACTTAATTGGACTTGAAGAAGAGCACATCAAGGTTAGGATTGTCATTACTGACAGATTCTCACTGACAAATTAGGCTAGCCTTAGCCCATGCAATGATCAACTGATGGTTGCATTCCAATAGACTATTTTAATCATATTTCTAGATTTATCGTGTTAATGATATACTTCATTATAGAGTCGCTGGTTTTCATCATCATGTGGACTGACCTCGCCAAGGAGACATTGTCCATTGTGCTCCCTGGGCTTACCGTAAAGTATTATTAGTATTCTGATAATATCCACTTATGTAGATCGTTCATGGAAAGACATATTTATATAACTTCATATCCTCTTCTCGAGTGGCTCAGCATCACAAATTATGTTATGATTTTCTTAAAGCAACATTATGCAACTATTTTACCATAAAATAACAGCTTGTGATGGTGCACTGACTGAAAGAAGAAGCTAGCTCTGTTTTTTTTTTTTAGATGCCAAGCTGTCTTGCTGCTTGCTGTTGGACTAGTAAGTAATATTCGCTGGCTTTCTATGTCTTGTGTTGTTGCACTTGCTTGATGTTTAGCTGTGTTAGCCAAGTTGTCGACTCGCTAGTTTTTGATCATAAGCCAAGTCAGCCATTTCAACAGAGGCTTAGCCGCTAGCATTGTATTTATGAAAAGTGAATTGCGGCACATCGCAAAAAATACCAATTCTTGCATAACAGGGCTTTAAGAAGAAAGTAGCAGTAATTCAGCACTGACATAAACAATGGTGTGTACCATATGAGACTACATGATTTCAAATGAAACAGAGCCAGAATTTCCTCAATCATACTTGGATTCAGGCGAAGGACGTTCAAGGACTTGCTTTGGCACAGGTTTACCAGGGCCTCCAGGCAAGACCAAATCTCCAAGTAACTCAACATACAGTATGTCCATGCATTTCCAAAGTAAAGAAAGTAATATACAGCACTACTACAAAAAAATGAGTGATGACTGAACCCTCCAGCTCCTGCAGGCCCTCTTCATCTGCACTTTAATGGACCACCTGACAATTTCGACCTACTGTACTTTGGAATACACTGCCCATGTCTGATAGCAAAGTGATTTATTGTTTACCTTTATGTCACTGGATTTAATGGATACAAATTCCAATACGCATACGCAATTTTCTGATGAATTGGATATATTCTTGAGCCAACTACAACAAGTCTGGGAAGGACTGAGTCGACAGTTGAATTACACATCATAGATTATCAGTCTTATGTCCACTGATAACTAAAAGGCCAGGCGGTAATGGAGGCGACATCCAATCAATTTTTGTTTAATGAAAGAAATTTCTTACAAAGCACCACAGATATTTACAAAACAGAAATGTTATGGTCAATAAATTAACTTGTAAGAGGATGACACAGGGTGACATTTGTTGTGTTATTGAAGGAACATCCAGCTAAGACAGTTAAGATGGCACAGCTGATATTTACCGGCACTGAGTTTCTGCTAAAGGTCAGTTTTGTTTCACTTAGGTATGGAAAGACATTGAAGAGATGCTAAAAGCCTTTATATAGACTGACCTTCATATGCTTTAGGCTGAAGTTACTGATGTTGCGTGGGTTTTTTGTAGGTGAAATGCAAACAAAGCGCTCCAATCTCAGCTTGGGTCCAGGAGGACAGAGGCGGGGGAGTTAACTCTGCGCGGTTTGGAGAAAAGGCTGCAGGGAAACAGTGATTAATCCTCCCTGCTCTCTCACTTCTGCCTTTGTCCCTCAGCCTGTTTGCAGTAATTCCCGTTATGGATCCATTCTTTCTCATGGTTTGATCATGTTTTAAAAAACTGACCAAGTTTCCACAATGTTCTGAACACTAGTGGGCTTAGTTTCCATAGAAAGAGGGGGATTTCCAAAGAAAATGTGTTGTTCATCATTTTATCAGTTACAAGAATCAGTTTGTATGCTATTACAAAGGCATTTCAGGTGCCATATCTGCTATGGTTGTAGTGATTTAAAATTAAAGACAAACATTTACTTACCCAGCTCTGTCAAGCGGTTGTTGTGGGTAAATAGGTGGAATGGAAATAACTTACTCACTTAATAACATGGTTGCATCAGTAGACTTTGGAAAAGTTTATGACCCACACATGTGGAGCTTTGCCTTTGGCTACTTGTGGCATATAAAAACACATAACAGATGTTAAACATATAGGCATCGTAATCATAACACATAGCAGACGTAAATAACACAGTCATCAGATATTTCAGTCCACATTGTATGAATATACAAATAAAAAAATAAATAAAAGGATAAAAATAAAAGTGTGTATTGTCAAGCAGGGATGTATATGCAGCTATATTGCACATCACAACTTTTGGGAATTCAAAAACTGCACTGCATTTTGGACAAAGACCTTGATTTCCTTAGTGGCTCTTGACACACTATATTACCTGCCTGAGGAGAACTATACAAACTGTGAGAAAAGAAGATATGTCATCAGTTTTTTTCCTGCTTTACTACTGGATGTGGGCTGCATACCAATTTGTGAGCTGTGAGACACAGGAGTGATCAAAGGGGATGTTTTATTAGACATCCATATTTAAAAAGATACTGTATGTAATGTACCATCAGTCTGACTGATGATATTAGAGCCATAAATGTTTAATAATCTGTGTGAGAGGTATCAGCAACTTACTGTTCAATAAAAATACAGTAATTTACACTGACATGGTTACAATTATAGACCTGATAATTCTTGTAATACATTACACTGTATTATCTCTCCACTGTATGTAGAACAGAAATTCTGAAGGGGAAATAAAAGCCCTGTCGCCTGTAGGGAACGAGCGTAGCGTCTCTCACCACGCTGGGCTTTTCTCATCTAAACACAGCATCATGGCTGACTGCCCATCGCCTTTTCACCAGGCACGCCAATGGAGAGGTGCGCCCATGTGTGGACGGTTGTGAATGGGGCGTAGGTTGGTGGGAGTCTTGAGGGTTGGGGGATGGAGGATGTCCCTTGAACCTATTAATAGCTCTCTGACAAAGCACCTCGGGGAGATATCACACGCTCTGCTGGCCTCCTGCACAGAGAATCCTCTGAGTGGCTCTCCAGAGATGGGCATTCCTTACGGACACACAGGAAACACAACCCAGTTGAAGGGCATCATATGGTCTTTGAGGAGAGCGAGTTGAGTGCGCCTGAGTGCAGTTCATAGCAAGTGTGAGGAGATGACTTGGTAGGAATATACTGTAAGCACATACCTACGAAGAGGCTTCAGATGTGACACAAACATTCCCTACATCTACTGTATTAGCTAAAGAGCAAAACGTGATTTTTATGGAGATTTTGAAAGAGTGATAGCCACGCTAGCGGCTCTGTGAGGAAATACACAGCGGTGCTTTGAGCCGAATTCAAAACATCAGCATGCTAACATGCTCACAATGACAATGCTAACATGCTGGTAAAATGTTTACCATGTTCACTGTCTTAGTTTAGCACATAAGCATGCTAACATTTGCCAAGTAGCACTAAACAGAAAGTACGCTGAGGCTGATGGGAATGTTATTAGTTTTGCAGGTAGTTTTAAGTCCAAAGTATTGGACAAATTTAAATTTTGACCTAATGATGGCGCTACAAGAAAAGTCACGGGATCATTAAAGTTCTCACGAGAAATGTCTGTTCCACATTTCATTGAAATCAATCCAACAGTTGAAATATGTCATTATAAACCATAAATCTTGACCTCACCGTTGAGTTCAAGGAAACTTCAGTGGATCACTAAATCAGTAGGCTTCATTTTATGGGAACAATTAATGTCTGTACAAATTTTTGTGTCAATCCATGTAGTAGATGTCACGATATGTAATTGAATGAGTGAAACCTTTGACATGTTCTTGCTGCTAGAAGAAAGGTCAAGGGATAATCAAAATCTTTAGGATTCATTCTCTCAGCAACATGGACAGCTGTATCAAATGTCATGGCAATCCACCCAATAGTTATTTTACAACAAACCAAAAATGTCAACTTCATGGTGGCACTAGAGAAAAAGTCAGGGGATCAACAAAGTTATTACAAGTCATCCCCGGGGGACCATGAATATCTGTACAAAATATTTCATGGCAGTGCATCCAATAGCTGTTAAGATATGTCAGTCTCCAACAAAGGGGTGGACCGACTGACTGACCGAGATTGACTTTGCCATCCATAGACACACTGCTAGCATGGCTAAAAACTGTATTTCTATGCTCAAATACAACAAAATACACTGTATGAAGCTATTTCAACCATGTGTTGTGTGAAACTTAACATCACATTGCAATTTTGTGGCTAAAAAATGAGGGAACAGTGGTCTATATGATCCAAGATTTTAGCTCTGGTCACTGAGCTACACAGCAGAAAAATTAAAAGGAAATTGGTGCAAATGTCGGTGAGGATTTAAAAAAGAGAGGAAACACAGGACATTTAAAATGCTACAAAGAAAGCTGCACTGAATTGGCAAGTGGGCTGTCAAACTGCTCTTAAATGATCTTAGGACAGATAACCTAACTAGATGTGAGTGAGTCAAGGACACCTTCATTAGCATTCAGATCCCCCTTCATCAATGTAAGACGTGTTGATGAGTTTGACCCGGGGCTGGTAGATGCCAATGATTTCCTTCATTTCTCAAGGAAAGCAGTCTCAAGTCTCTGGAGTTAGAAAAGAGAGTTGCTGTATGGTTCTTCTATTATTAATACATCTAAGAGGAAAAGTCTGTTTTCAAGCTTGTATAGTGAGGTGAAGTTTGCCAAATTATCCCCACTTGAAATTCAATGAATAACTTATGGCTCCATCAATATCCTCACTACTGAGCACCTCCTATTTTCTTTTCCAAAATAAGACTTGTTAAAGCAAACAAAAAGATATGAGGCATTAGCTATGTTTGAAATATTTAAAGAGAAATTCTGATAATTGAACAGATACTTGAGCTGAATGGGATGTTTTTGTGGAGAGAGGAAATGAGTGGACGGAGGATTCAACCTTTAACTGCTCTTTAATGAACTGGTTACACGTTGAACTCTGTCATGACCCCCATTTAATACTATCATAAATTTGATTGGACAGCCATCTTTTCCCATTATGACCCATTAGAGAGGTTTACAACAGCAGAGTGACCAGAGACCAGAATAATAGCTCAACTTCATACTAATAACAGCTAACTACATTTATCTTGTCATCTATAAAAATGTATCTGATAACATACTGGCGCTCTCAAGCCTGTAACAATGGGCTTACCAGTAAAAAACTCCTTATAGCTTTACAAGACTGTTATTAAAGGTGTAGGTGATGTTGGTGTTTAGGACAGAACATTTTGTCGTTCGAGTGTTTGGGACTGATTACACACTAATTTGATGCAAGATGGACAGCTTCTAATAAATCATCCATTTTATTATCATTGTAAAGTAGCTCTGGAAGTGGCCTTGTAAACTCTAAGCCCTGATTCGAGGGCCCTGACCATCTGGCCTGTGTGTCCTGCCTGTCAGCTCAGCAGAAACCAGGGGATAACTAGGAGCATTCAGGGGGCACAGAGCCACGGACTGCCACTGCGGCTTACACCATGCATGGGACTTTTAGCTAGACAGGTGTACACGCTAGCAGGCAGCAGCTGGTGATCATGGAAATTGTTCGCTGCGATAGTAGAAGTATGCTAATTATCCATATTCTTCCTCTTCTTGCGGTGCCATCACCAGTATGATCTGTTACTGTGCATGATGTCTGTAGCTTTCAAGCTATCAAAATGATTTCATGTGAACACAGACGCAGAGGAATAAAGAGAAACATAACAGAACATGTCAACGAAGATGTGATGAATTCAGATTCCATAGTGAGTCAATTATGAACCTGAAATTGCTCGAATCACAGCATAGCATACACTGTAGCAACTCAATCAGCCTGATCGACTCTAATTATTTAGCAGAAGCTGGTGCGTTATATTGCATTAACAAAGAATCTTAAAAAAAAATGTGATCTGCTTTTCTGAAATTATTCTCTCTAAGTTTCTGATGACAAATGCTGACATCTGCTGTTTGCTGTCATGTTTGGACCAGGTTACATTTTAGCAACAAATGTCCCGAATAGATAGGTTGTTACACTATAAAGGAACAACACTTGGGGAGGCCCTAGTAAAAAAAAGCATTATCAACTGATGGAATTTATCTATTTAAATTCCCTTATTGCCATTTTGTCTTTCATTAAAATCAACAACTCTTAGAGATACAGACTAAATCACAACGGCAGCATCTTGCAGTCGGCTAACAGACAGCCTGTGCTCTCTGCTTGCATGACCTCAAATTTAAACATGAATAATTCAAAGCTGCCCAAGTAGAGGTAACAATACAGATGTTACATTTCAAAGAACCATTTCTCTCTGTTTTTCTCAAGTCTTAAAAAATCTCTGTCAACAAAATTGATTTTTTTGTTATGGAATCACGGCACTGGTTGTTGGATTCAATAATGAAAAATGATCTAATTGTACCTGTCTCCTGAAGTTGCTGAAGCATCAGCTCCTGTACATGCTGTGGTTGAGTATAAATACAATCTGTACTCAATCAGTCACAACCCCCGGAGCCCCAACCAACACTGCTCAAGTTGTGCTGAGCATCTCTGGGCCGGGAGCCAGAGCTCTCTAGACACAACATTGACAGACAGCTCCAAACAATGCCACCCTGCATGGCAGCTGCCATACACTTGCCAAAATCCCAGTATAGCGAAGCCAAAGCCCACTAGATTTCATTCTCAGCATATCACCAAAGAAAAACATGCACAAAATGTTTGGTCTACACTATATCAGAGCAGTATTTTAGACCAACACCAAGTTAAGTCTATAGTCATGCATGACAACTCCAAGTCTCAAGTCTTCATTATCAAATTGTCAGTCAAAAAGTCTTATAGGTCTATTAATGTTGACTTTGCCAATTTTGCCCAGTACAATGTACAAAACCACCAAATACGTCTTTTTTTAGGTTAACAGTGGTGCATCGAACATCGTGTAGCAAGTGATGAATGAATGTATTTTTCTGTGTCAAGTTATTTTCTGAGAACACTGAAAGCAAATGTTTAAATATGTCTAATGGTGCAAAAAGCCCTGTGGTGTGTTTCTGTCTGTTTGGAACACAGCAGTGTGTAAACGTCAATGCTCCTGGGTTTACACCCCAACACATTCCCGCCTGGTCTATCCTGCACACCCTTAAAAATAAACATGCACGAAACCCATCCAGGCCTACGGCGCGTGTGTGCATATTAACTTCATGGCTAACTTCCAGCTCAGTACAACACACTAGTAGAGCTGAGCAACATGACTAAAATAACAACATGTTAATATTTGTAAGCCTTAATGGTATCAGGATTTTGTCAGCATAGGCTTTACTTGTTCAAATTCAATTTGATGAATGTAACGTTAGGCTTACACCTAGATGATGTATATTTTTGCTAGGCTATGTCTTCTTTTATGATTTGATTAGCTAAACTCAGCATTTTATGAAACATAATCCAACATCTACAACTGTGAACAAATATGAGTCTAAAGCCCTTCTCATGTCAGCGGACGTGCTAAATATCTATCTATCTATAATGCCATGATTTAAGACTGTACCTATATTATAGCGGAAATACATTAATAACATATAATCTAAGAAACATAAATAAAACCTCTATGAATACCTAAAAGGAGGAGGTGCCACATAAAGAAGAAATCTGTGCATCAGATTTCACTGCATGTTATGTATATAAGAGAGGAAAACTATTATGCTACTCAATTGCATGTAATTAATTTTATAGTGAGAGGCTAATTTATCTCATCTGAATTTAGAGTTGATGGCAGCTGGTGCGCATGCGACCATTTATTTTTAGGCTATGGAAACATTGGCGTGCCCATCCCCATTACAATATCAATTTTTCATGCACTGTTCATAACAGCAAAACTGCATGTGCAGCACTGTTTGATATTTGCTGCTCTGGGCTGCAAAATCTGATCAACTTTGTGGCTTCAAGTCAAGTGTCAAAGCCAAAAACTGGGCCAAGTCAAGTCCAATAAGTCCAAGTCTCAAGTCAAGTATCCAGCTCTGGTCTAAATGATACAGTATGTTCATGCAAAGACAAAAGAAACAACAGTAGATGATTTGATGGACTGACTAAAAGATGGACCCGCTGAATGATTGCAGGTTTCTGTTCATGCCCTGGTTGTCATGGATGTCTTACCATCGTAGACTCATAAGTCTTCCCTACACTCTGAATTATCATGGTAATAAAGCAATTAAAATGTAAAATAGTGGAATTTAATCATAGATGTGCGCGGCAATGTAGACTGCAATGTCAGAAGTAATGTCTCTAGATTAAGCATGCGACAGCCCTCAGGTCACAAGTCAAAATCAGACTCACTTTCCTTCAGCTCTCTCTTTTCTTTTTCAGTAATGTGTTGAAACATAGTGAATTGATGAAGATCTTCAAGCCCCCGGGGCTTCAATTGTGCCAATAGATTATTCTTCCTTACTCCTGGTCAATATGTAGTTAATCCAGCATGAAATTATATTTTGTTCGCGTTGAAAAAAAGAGAGTGCTTGTCATCATTTTTGAATGTTTGTTCCATCAAAATGTAAGGCTTTATAGATAAATACTTGCTCACAGCAGGGTTGGGTTTACTTTATTTCATAGCTGTCACCAAGCATTATGCACCCTTCCATCACCAACGCGGATATGTTAAAGCTAATGGATCAACACTATCTAACATTTGGGGCACTACACCATCCAAAACTCCCACCTATTTAACTGATTTAGTATCTTGGCCACATCTTATGGGAATTATTTAAACCTTATTATTATTATAAATGCTGGAAGAGGTAGTAGTCATTGTACTATATTGCATAATAAGCATGTACGCAGTATCATAGCAGTATCCATGTAAATATTAAGTGGAAAAGCCATTTTTATTTAAATGAAAACTACAAGCTGTCCTTAATTTTGATGGAACAAGCGTTTCTCTGTATCCTTGTTCGGTGAGCCCATGCAGTCATTAGCAGAACTGGAACACTCCAGGTGATTACATTATCCTTTTTACCCAGTATATTACACAACACTGGTAATTTAAGCATCCATGTACACGCTGCAGGATTATTAGTTTTTATCTAGAATAGGTATCTGAAATCAATTGAGAAAAACAATGCAGCTAAGTTTGTCCGTCCTGGGACTCTGACAGTTTTTAAACTGAGCTTTTGCAGTCTGTACAAGTTATCTGATAAGCTTCAGCAAACAGCCTAGAGAAGCCCAACGTGCCATTTTTCTGCATTAGCATTCTGTCCGCCACAACAATACTAACTGGCCAGAGACAGGAGAACAAGAAGGGACTTTCCAGTGCTTATTGTAACCCTTTGCCTTTTAATAACTAACAACCAAAGTCTGCACATCCATTCCAAAGTCTTCTGGCAATCTAGCTGGTGACACAGCACAATAGTGAAGTGGCAGGTGATAAATGGCTGGACTTTGCTGGACCCTATAGTACTATCTGAAGCTTGTATAGACCCAAGGTGCTGTAGGCTTTTTTATTTTTATTTTTTAGGGTTGAAACGAATGTTAATAAACAGCCTCACCTGAGCACACTCACCAATCCCGTTTAACATGTAGTGATTAGGCAAGCTTAGCTGGTTAAGCCTAATCCTCAGCGTTGTAATCCTTACTGTATTTCAACATATCACACATTTAATTTCCAGCATAGGGCAAGATGTTGTGCAGCAACAGAATATGCACTGGAAATTGTATTCAACAGAGGGAATTTATATTATTATTTGCTGATGTTGGCACAAGAAGCTCACAGGCAGGAGATTCTGCATGTGCTGTATGTTTAGTCCTCTTTACAAGCCCATGAATTTCTATGCATAGACTGAATTCATTTAGCTTTGTCAGTGTCCTCTCTCCCGTTATGACGAAGGACCATGTTAAAACAAATGTAGCCACATCAATAAGTAATTACACTGTTTCTTCGCCTACACTACAGGGTCCCTAAAGAACAATGAACAAGAAGAAACATTTCAGTGAATGGCTGTGAATAATATCTCAAGAGGTACAGTAATGTAGAAAATACACTTCAAATACACCATTACATAGAGGTTACATAGCTGTAACCATCCACTTTCCCTTTATATCAATTGTAAGAAACCAGAGTACACAGTTGGCTTTGTTGAGAGAAGCAAGAACAGGAGTGTTCAGGAGGCTCAACACGAAGCACCTGAAATCTCACACCCACAGCTTCTATACCGGCTTCTGGTACCGATCAATCCAATACTTATAGTACCTACAGCACACCACGATTACTTATAGCTACAGTCCACAGGATTGTAGTGAACTAGCAATCGCAGTTTAATGGGTCGGCCAACCCTCCTGGCTTGAACTCAAAACTTCAGAGACAGTATTTTACTGCCAATCACACATTAATGGAACAGATGGCTCGTTGACATAAAACAGACATTCAATAGTTCCAAAACAAAATTAACTGAGGCTGGGGGAGTATTTTGCATGAAGTGACCTGCTCAGCAGCAGAGAAAGTCAATATACAGAGAAAAGTAGAAAAGTGTTGCAGCAGGAGTGTACATATTTCATTGGAACTTGAATACTTGGTATTTTGAGCATGTATTGGTCGGCTCAGCAAGTATGAAGGACATCTGGGGGTTTTCAGCATGCTATAATTTGAACTGCAATTTTCCAAAAGTCACATCTATTTTAAACTAAACATCTTTCTTTGCACTCCTTCCCACTTCATCCATTGTCCCTGCTTAGTTTAGGAAGCTGGCACATCTTACTGTTTCCTCCACTGGTCTTGAATCACTGCCAATTTCCTTTTCTTGTATGGATGCTTCTTTGTTCCATTCTGGTTTGCTTATGCCAAGACCAAGGCCCCCATGACCTTGCAACACGTGCCCTATGATATACCATGTCTTAGTGCCAATTGTGCTTGCTGAGCCGCTTCTTATGGGTTCATTTCCTACTCTGTTAAGAGGATAGCTGCTGCTCTTAGTGGCCTTATGCAGTGCATGCGATGCAGAGAAGATCTGCAGCTGCACATCTGTTTATAAAAGCTGCGTGGTTGTCCCTTCAAGTAGAAACTGAAAGTCAACCCAATAAATCAAACGACAACGTCTTTAGCTCTCATTAATCTGTCTTGGAAATGCAAAGCAGTTAAGAAGTGCATGCCAACATACATGTCAGAAAATATTACCAATCTTTTTTGTCAAAGCAGATTAGTTCAACTCACGTCCCACGCTATCAAGGGAGGCCATCTTTCATTGTCTTTGATTCTGTAATCTGAGCTTTGAAGATAGACATCAGTAATAGACCAACAGGCAATAATTTTACACCACGTTCTTGAACTCTTATTGGAGGAAGAGTGTGTTGTAATAAATCTGAAATTCATTTCCAAGAAATGACATCCCTCAGTGTTACCTGTTAAGAAATTAAGTCATGCTAAGTGAGGGTTGGTATTCCCCAAGTGTATCCAACCTTGGTTTAAATGTGTTCTGGATTTATAGGGATGAATATTAAGTCTGATCTGACTTCTCTGTCCAGATACTGGGGGGAGACTGTAAGAGGAAGTACAGTAGCTCAGTGATAGATGTGAGATCAATGAGGTAAACTCTAATTGACTGTAATACGTAGTTAATGTTAAAAACAACTACAGTGCACTGATGGCAGTCCTCTGTGCTTTGTACAGTTTGCTGCCACTATGAATAGTTGCTATTTGAGGTTCTTGTAAAGGGTTGAGGTAAAGGACTTTAGCAATTAGGGGACAGTAAGAAGAAATATGTTCTGTTGCTTTATCTTGGAAGAGATGGGAGAACTGTTCTCCACTGAAAGGGCCAAAGCAATATGCTGCATCTCTAACAGCTGAACCCAAGAAGCCATTAACAAATATTCCTCCAACATGAAGCTTACACTGCAACATGGCCAGCCAACGATTAGCCATTGCCTGAAACATCTGCTGTTTACTGGAAAGTAAACCATCCATAGTATGTATGCCGTGTTCATGTCTGATCGTGTTTTTCATGAATATGGACTGCCGACTGGGGAAATCCTTTCAAACACAACCTCCCAATGGCAACAATTCAATTTTAACATGCTAATGTTACATGCTAAAGTCAGCTTGTTCACGTCCAGACATTCATGTTTACAGGCAATTTGAGATGGTGGCAGAGGAAGGTATTAAAAATCAAAGTTATTATTTATACTCACACTAACATTATATACATACAGTGATTTTTGAGGTGGGCGTTGCAATGAAAGAATGCTTTTATATTGAAACAATGAAATCTCATTCTTCTTTGACGTGAACATGCCAGAAAGCAGGTAGTCAAAGTAGACAATGAAGTGGGTGTGCAACACTTAAACCGTTAAATGTGATAACAGTTCAATCACAGCTATTCAAAGCTGTGGAACTCCAAAGTGAGTGTTTCATTGTGTTCAAAGAACATGCTTTAATTACTTAATCGGTCAGTGTTTGAAGATTGCCTCAGCTTTCAGTGTGTGATTGAGAGCATTGCACCTGGCAAACTAGAGCTGCATAAAGCCGATGCAGTTCAGAACAGAATCGTTGTCATGGCAAAACCCATGAAAATTAGGTCTTAAAAATCACCCTTTAAAAGGGGCCCTGTGGAGTTTTCTTGTAAACAAACAAATGTTATCTTTACATTTAGTGTTACTCAACAAACCTCAAACTGAGGTTTAACAAAAGCGTCACGGGCATTTCCCTCCTCATAAAACACTTGCAAAACCGATTAGCCGAAGTGTTTTAAATCCATCATTTTGAAATGATTAATCGATTATCTAAAGAGTTGCTGATTAATTTTCTGTCAAACGCCTAATTGATTAATCAACTTTAGCTCCAGTGTGGAATGTTTAGATCTGGGCTCTTCAAAATACAGTTGACTCAGATGAAGAAGTTGTTGCAAACGAAAACAAACCAATTCTTTGCAGGTGCTGGGTGACAATAATCTGCCCAAAAAGACGAATGGAATCTGGTTTCCAGTGCTTCTTTTATTCCACATGAACCTGACAACATTACGACTGAACACCTGAGGAGGACGGCTTGTGGTTGAAACATTGTGATGTCCTTGTACAATAAAAAAGAACTGGAAACAAGATTGCAGTATGCAGGTTCATTTTCCATCTCCATCAGACAAGACAGATCCAGACCAGAACGTGACAACATAACCCTTCAGAGTCCCCAGGGGCAGAGGGGCAGTGACTGAGCAGCAGAGGCAGCTGTTGATGATACACAACTGCTCAGCAACTGGACCACCCAGAGTCCATATCACAGAGTTATAATAATAAAGCTTTAAAGCTAAATCACGTTTCAAAGTTTGATGCTTATCCCATGCCCTGGGTTGAGGAAGTGGCTGTTATGATGACGAGGCCAAGTCTTTCAAGGAGAACCCTTCATTCACCAAACTGCAATTTCTTCAAATAAACCCTCCTAGCCATTGTCCAGAGACAATCGGCCGCCTTCGTGTTTTTGATTACTGTATTGCACTTCTCTCACCACCAACCCATTTCCACCCACAGTCTTTCAGCAAGATTGTAGCCTGTTGATTCACAGAAGATATGATGCAATTTCCTGCACCATGCCTCAACGTGCTCCTAAGATACGGCTACAAAACCCGTCTGACCGGCTCTGCCACTTCATGAGTAGTGCCAACATCTCCACCACCACTCTGTGCATGCCTGCCCTGGCATGTTGATAACACTGTGTAATAATCAAAACAGTAAAACCATGGTATCAATAATTCTACAATGTATGTACACCACAGGGGCCTATTTTCAACGTAGATTGAGTATGATCTTAAAAGCATTTTCTGTTACAAATCAGGAAAAGTAAATACAAAAACAGAACCTTTTTTACTTCTATGCCGGCTAATTCCTAAAAATATAACTGACCACATTTGCTTGGTTTATTTTTGTAAAAGGAGACTGATACCACTGGGCGGCACACAAGGGCTTGCAGCTGAACCCCCCCTCTCCCCCTTCCTCTGCCAGTCCTCCACCCCGCTATGGCTTAATACTCATTCTTACAGGAACACTGCGGCTCTTAGTGCCCAACCAGCCAGGCCAGGGTGGGGGTGCACTGCAGCACAGAACAATAGTGACTCAGATTTCCCTCTATTATCTTGGAGGAAGGACGACAATTTTGTTTTAAGCTTTTTCTTTGACATTGGATAGTGTACGACACTGCAGTATTCCACATATTAAATAATAATTTGACAGCTGAATTAAATTCACATGATAAATGTTACCTCTATTTTTTCTTAGCATATTTTAGATTATGGACAGTTGGGTACAGTACTTAAACTCACATTTTAAGACTATGAAAAAGATGCATGCTGCTATATGGTCACCGTTCTGTCCATGTGCTTGTCTATTTGTGTACGTCCATACAGGTATCTGGATTTACACGTCTGTCTGTCTCTGCTATCAAAACAAAATCATATTGCCTCTCCTTCTAGACATAAAGTTGCCCATGCAGTTTGCTGCTGAAAGAGGCCTTCCAGCTTGGAGGTTAATCTGGGATTTGTGCAACTGTATGAATCAGCATTAAGCCCCTGACATTGACATAATAGTGAGGTTGCGTTCTCAGACACAGTTTAACAGAGTAATGGAGATCTCATTGCTGATGTCCACGGAGCCCCGTCTGGAGGAGGCCAGATTGCTGCAGTACTCAGTCTGCTGTCCTCATCAGTCCTGCTATCAGGCTGGACTGTTGGAGCTGACCTCCATGCGATATCAGCCCCAGACGTACCACCGCCTCAATAACTGGTAGAGGAGAGGAGAGGATCTTACTTCTCCTTAAAAGTGAAAATAGAAATATATATGAGCCATTTTAGGGTTTGACACTAATGCCGTATTATTTCCTCAAAGAGAGATTTATGAATAGTGTAGATAAAAATGTACAATTATAGCAAAGACATTGCAAAGGGATTTACTAAGCAATAAATAGACACCAGACAGATGTTCTATCTTAGTATCGTAATACGTATATGTTTGCCTTTCCCTTTTTTCATTCACCATCTCTCCTATGATGATCCTATATGAAGACTTAGCATTCATGTGGCGAGAGAAATATGTATTTGATCAGTGTAAATCATGCCATGATGTACGCCACTGCATGTATTTGGAAGAAACTCCACTTAAAATGATGAACCGATGTGGCTGGAAAGGTCTTTCTGGGTGGGAGAGATCAAACTCAGAATTAATGCTGAGGTGGTTCAGTCAGGGAGTGCTATGTGGGAGGTGCAGCGATTTTCATTTCCAGAATCAATTCAGTCGGCACAGTAGAGGGATCATGAACTCGCGGACAATTATCCCGCTGATGACAAGAGTCCAGTCGTGGCTAGGTAATGGTGTTTGGTTTCATTCTCTGTGAAAAGCCTAAAAAATAAAAGCTATAATCGCTCTCACGCAATTACAGCCCAGCACCTCGTTTTCCTGAATGGTCTTCTAAATTTACCATCGAGGTTAAACTGGACATTCACCCTCTTATTGTTTTTATTTGTCATTTCTGTAAAAGGAACAGGAATCATTTTTTTTTAAATGGGGGAACTAAAGCATTAACAGACTTTAATTAAACTCTAGAAACACAGCTCACCATACAACACAAATTGGTTCAAAAGCAGAGGCGCTGGAGATATATCCTCTCCTAAAACTCTGACTGAAGTATACAGACTGAAAAACATGCTCATGTGATCTAAGTGGATTGCATCGAAAATCAAAACAGGGTCGGTGCCATATGGGAACTGCCAAAATTAAATTCTGTGCCTGCAACAAGATTTTTTCTAATTAAGCAGAAAATGTGTATTTAAAGGGAAATGTATTGCTGTAATTTTTTATGTTTAAAACAATTATGTCATGTGCAAATGTAATTGCTTAAACATTGTGTGTCTTGTATGTATTTGTGTTTTGGGTAGCATGCCAGGAGCAAGCAATCTGTGTGTCCGACTTTCAGGTTATAATAGCATGAAGCAGATCACTTGCTGACTGCTTATGTACTGAACAAGCTAATGTGTCTTAGTTGTGTGGCCAATCCGGGTCTATTAGCTGCAGATTAATGCACACAGCCCACAGTCTGTATTTACATTGTTGCTTTCAGTATTCTTTGGTGATGAGCTGCATAAGTGTGTTGTTGGAACAACAGGTGATGTGATTTTATCTTTTTTGTGATGTATGGGTTAGGGTTAGGGGTGGTTTGTGGTGTTTTGTGTGGTCTGTATTATCAGCTCTGGTTAGGTTTACGGCTGTTAATTACCTAGAGGGACCCTAACTTGTTGAATATCTTGATATTCATTCCTGTTCTGTCTTCAGTCTGTAAATCTACCTGTACTGTAGCTGTAGCTCTCATGCATTTTTTTTAAAGAGTCCACCCCCGTGTCAAACATCCACAGCCCACCCTTCAGAATGGTAGTGCGGACACATTTTAAGTTGGGGTTGAAAAAAACAAACAAAAAAAATGAAATAATGTGATTCACCCATCATTTGGGTGCATATTTCCACCTAAAACCAAGCGTAAAAACTCACAGCTACATTATTCAATTCATATTTGTCAGTCGCCAAATCCTCTTGACCAAGAGTTACCCCCAAGGGGCAGCCAACAAGAGTGAATCGTACTTTGTAAATAAAAGTAAAATGTGATTTGAAAAACTGAAAAAAAAGAGTCACTTTAGAGTATTTTGTAGACTAGTGGACATCTGCTATGGAGTTTGTGAGATCTGATAGCCAATGCCCCTAGCTTTAATTAGCTCACAACACTGGGCATGAACATTATACCAATTATCCTTCTTCAGGCATCCACTGGGAAGAAACGTTACCCATGGCAGGTTCTCTATAGGGGATGCTTTGGCAGCTGCACATCTAATTACACCTATGGGGAGAATATCTTGGATATCAGAATGGTCCAATTTATGCTCATACTGGGCAATTAACAGCCCCTGTATGCCCACGGCAAAGACTGAGCATTTAGTTTTTATTAAAAGTACACAATGTACATGTGTATTAGAAATTCAATCTGCGGTGAGTTACGCCTCCTATAGGAAGATTTCTGTGGACAAGTGTGACTGATGCATATGAGGCTTAACCTCCTCTCAACCCTGCATGTAGTTTAATTGCATGAATATTTCAACAGTTACTGCAAGTCCTTTCACATGTTGTATCAGCAAGATCGCAAGTTTTTAGATACCCGCTTGAATAATTCATTCACACACAATTTTGTGCAGTCCTCTCTGTTTCATGTAGTGCTTAGATATTGGACAGATCAATGGGCTTTTTCCTGTATTAATACCTCACGTTATCCACATTCTATCTATGAAGTTGATATCTTTTCTCTACTTCTCTTTGTAAAATATGAAACAGCACAAACAAAGACATACACTCATGCATATGCCAAAGTGAGTGGGCCATGCACAGATATCCACTCTCAAAGGTCAGTAGATCTGTCTATTAGACTTGTTTTCAAATTACCTATTTGGCCAAAACAACAGCATGGAAAATGTGAAACACAGTATGTCACATTTCCATACACCACAAGTAAAGCTGTGAGTTGAAATGTGAGCTGCAGATTAGACATATACACCGTTTTCAATATTTTCCCATTCAAAGTAATCAGAGATTAAATTTTCAAAAAGGTCAGCTAGAATAACACAGCCCACGGCAAACTTGAGGCACACCGTTTCAGAGGGTCTATGTTCAATAATGTATGAATGCATGCTGTTTCATTAAAGTATATCCCAATTCAGCGATGTCTTTGATGAATATCCCATTACTGAGATAACCCTTTTATGCAAATAAAATGTCAGTGTTTTGACTGTTTTCTGGCCAGAATTCAGAGTGAAATGATTCAGTGCCCATTTTTCAGCTGGGCGGCTTTGAGACCGATTGCACACCACAGTCAGCCTGCTCCTGTTTTAGCATTACTAATGATTATTCTGTGCTTTGTCATACACTTGCAAGCAAGATTGGACCAGTCACTAATTCATGATAAAGCTCATACATAATATATGTCTGTTTTTCTTTGATATAATAGATGACTGTCTAACTGCAGTTACTACAAGTCAGTACGACTAGATGGTAATAATCTTTATGGATTTCTAAAACATTTTTGGTTATTAAATAGCATTTATCAATATACAACTTACTTTTTACAGTGCACTATGATATGCCCCTGAGGATATTGATGTTTACCAAAATACTCCCATTGTAGTTTGCTTTAGGTCCAATGGTATGTCAGTATACCCATATGGATAAGCCTCATTTTTATTTAGCCTTTCAGCTGCCATGCTTCGGTGAATGGAAAGAAAAGCCTCTGGGAACTCAGAATACAAATGAGACTGAAAATGCTTCAACACATGCCGTGTCAGAAATGATAAGTTTTAATATTTTTCCCTTCCAGTTTCCCGGTGCCCTCCTACACTTCAGATTACTGACAGGCCACTTCATATTTCCAGATTTTGAGCAAGGTTGCAGGCTTCACCTATAGAAGATGACCAAAGGTGACATCCCTTTGATAGAGAGGGTCATGGTCTCACCTGTTTCCCCCCCTGCCACTTGGCAGCTTCCCTTTTTCAGCAGCATACTGTAGAGTTTTTGCACTCCTGTCTTGTGCGCGTAACCGCTGACACTGAGGCCACTGGCCCTTACTTGTTTGTTTTTAAAGCAGTTGCTGGAGTGAAGTCAACTCTAACCACTGAATAAACACAGAAGTAGATGCAGATGCTGTAAATATTATTAGCAAATATCAACATAAAACATACAGATGTTACTATACACTGAAACTTACTAGTACATTTATATTCCAGAAGTAGTGTGCAAAATAGTGTGTCTACTATAGAATAGTATCGCGTATTTAACACCGAGACATGTGAATTAACCTCAAGTTCGTCCAAGTAACTTTCTTGATTGGTCAACAAGGAATTGAAAATGCAAACCATACAATACCTGATTGCTTCATGGTCATTTAAGGCTTAGGGGGAAGGCAGATGAGATCAATGCTGTTCTTTCACAGGATTTAATGGAGAATTAAGACATGTTAAGAAATGTCCAACATCTCCCACCATTAAAAACTTTGGGGCTTGTGTAGGGAGTCTGTGTGTAAATAAAAGAGGGCAATAATAAGCTCCCTAGTCCTGATAATTGCAGTCAATTTAGCTATGAGTAGATGTGAGGGTGAATGGAGCTGGTGTTATCTACATGGGACCAGCCTGTGATAGTAACGCAGAGTCCCTGGGTCCTGGGAGACTAATAACACAGTAGGATTACTGAGCGCTCACTCTGCTTGCACCAAGGACATTTGCCAATAACAACTTTATCTGCCTCCTCCATGCGCCTTGGGTTCTGGCATTTGTAACTGCTGGAAATTAAGAATCGCTTTGTTTTGTCTCCAAGCTGGGGATTGCTGACTGTGGCTGTAATCAAGAAAAAAGAAAAAAAAACGATTCTTTCAAAAACCTTTTTTGATAAAACCTTGAGCAATTTCATCATGTCACTGTCATTTTGCCATGTCCTTATCAGTTGATTAATCAGGGACGGTTGTCAGCCGAAGACAACCATTTGAGGTTTGGAAGGATTTTCTGTATTTCAGACGACTGCAGTCCTCATCCCTCGCAGGGATGTCATTACTACACCACCTACTAGCTTATTAATGGGGGCTGACAAAGGCCTACAAATCCTGATTGCAGACATTTAGCAAAGCCATTTTAACCTCCATCATTTCATGCTTGTCTCTCATAAACCATTCCACATCTCTTCAAAATCTGCCATTGTAAAATACAGTACATAGTTATGATATGATGTGAATACTTTTTACAGTAGCATTAATCAACATGGCCTCCAATTTGAGCTGAAACAATTAGCTGATTACTTGATTGGTTCAACAGAACATTTATCAGCTACTATTTTGATACTTAATGGTTTCAGTCATTTTCCAAGCAAAAATCTCTGTGCTTCCAGCTGTATGATAATAAATCTATCATACGTATGTCATAAATTTTGGGGGGATTTGGACTGTTATTCAGACAGAACAAAGGGTGTGAAGATACCAACTTCAGTCTAGGAAATTATAATTGAATTTTTCACTATTTTCTGACTATTTTACAATACAATTAATACAATTAACCTATTAATCAATTAGTCAAGAAAATAATCGTCAGGTTAATCAATAACTAAGTTGCAGCCCTAACATCCATCTCAGACATTCAGCACTCTGAAGATTATTTCCATCATGCTGTCTTAACCCACTAAACAATCTACTCTAATAGCTATACACGTCAGGTCTTCAATTGAAATAAGCACACTGACAATTTAACGTTAAACAATGGCAACAACCTGATCACATTTCCTGTGTGTAATACATGTACATCTTCGCTCTTGTTGCAAAGTGTGTCTCTTTTCCACGTTCTGCTACTCATCATGATCCATATTGCATACTGGTGCCAAACAACTCAGGCTATTCCCTCTACCTCCCATACCTAAGGTAAAAATGCAGATGTCCCCCCTTTAATTTGTGCCATTGTGCCACACTGCATGTTAAGAAAAATGTTGCCTCTCTTCCCTGAAATGAGCCAGATGCTCCTGACATTGCTGCACCATAGGGAACACCTGACATTAACACAGTGTTCTTCAGGGCTGTGTTTAATATGTATAGGAGCCCTTTTCTCTTTTAGCAGACAGACCCCCTCAACGGTGTGCCTCACCGTCTCACTAGCTTGAAGAGATGAATTCAAACGCTGACCCCCATCCAGTAGCTAGCATGCACACGCCTGAGGTGAGGAAGTATAGCACAGACAGAAATGTTTTGAAATGCTGTCAGATGGATTTAAAATTGTTTAAACACAGTCATCTCTCACATGTCAATTGTTGGTGTAGAGTTCAAACAGTGTAGTCTGCCTTGTTCCTCCCAGGCTAAGCTAAGTTTACAACGTAATTGGTGCCCAGGGCTCATCTCGTCTGGCTAAGAGATATCAAAAGGGATCTCCATGGACAGGTCTCAGATTTTTTTTCCACAATTAGTTTCCATAGAAACCATAGAAAATGCAGCTGCTGTTGCACTCTAATTCTTCTGGGAACTTTCCACCAAAACAGTCAAGAGCAAAGTCAAAACATTTTGTTTTAATCTATAGTCTAACCAGCCAATTTTGTATCAAAGAACACAGCAGCCCATATAAGTCAAAGACACACACACACACACACACGCACAAAGCAGAGTGACTGGTATTTTACTAAAGTTGTTTTGGTGGCTTGGGGGGGGGGGGGGGGGGTAATCTTAAATAGCCAAATGACTTAAGGTGCCACGTGTGGAAGATAGCAGTAATCCATTACTGCTATAGATTTGTCGTTGGGGTTGCAATATATGTGACAGCGAGATGTTCAAGTACAATTCAATTAAACCAGGATCCTCACTGTTTTCCCAAAAGGCATTTGGCTAATTTGAAGTTAAGTCTATTTGACATACACAACTGCCATAAATGATTGTAAGGCTCCGCTCGATGTGAGCTTAGTGTGTGGTTAGGCTGCCATGTCACTGGCTGAATAAGTTCCTTTCAATTATAGTGACATAAACTGTCTCAAAGATGATAAGAACCTGAGCATATGCCACTGAATAAAGTGCTGGAGGTTCACATAGTAATGTATAAGCTATTCTTTGTCTCACAGTGAACAGACAGCGCAGTGAGAATTGGAGCTTTTTGTCATGTTTGATATTAAAATGGTACGTAGGCACAAATTTCATAGTAAGGGCATCTGTTATACTGCAGACCTCTTCCAGCAGTATATAAATAGCAGTACATCAAAGGGCAGTATGTAACAATAGAGAGTGGGCATTTATATACCATGTATAATATGGAGGTTTGTGCCTACTTCAAACAAGACCTGTCACCTCATGACAGTCTGGTCTACCTAATAGCTCAAAATCTATTACTCACTGTAACCTTCCAACCTGCTCAAACATCAGCAATTAAAAACAGACAGCATGTGGGTTCAGAGTAGCAGAAGACGCATAGTTAGCAAAGGGAACAAGGCTGAATGTTAGACCCAGAGGAGCTGCTGTAAAGTGAAAAGCGTTGTACAGATACGTTGCGTAACGAGGATGAAAGGGTGGCATGAAAGAGACATTGTATGATGGCATGAGATGAAGAAACGCAGAGATGCGAGTCCTGGCTGGCTTGCCCAGTCAGAGCTGACGGGGGCCTGAATACTGGAGCTTGGTGGCTATTCCGATGCTTGTTCCCATCGGGGATGGGTCTTAGCAACATGCCATAGGACATTATTTCATGCATCACTGAGCTTCCTTGAAACTAATGTAGCCAGTTCTTGATTTTTTGGCTTCTGCAGAGCTGAGTTTTTATAGAATATTTCGTCGCTGAATCCATGTCACCTCAATGTACCTAACACAACATTTTACAAACTTACAATGGAGATTCTTGTTAATCATTTAGCATCATTTAGCAAGGACTATGTGGTAAAAGCACAGCACTGGAGACTGAATCCTCCACTTGCTGCATGTGGAAACAAAGATAATGTAAATTAGCATTTTACAGGTCCTTTCTTTAAACTGTGAAAGCCATTATAACTCTGGAAAACAATGGACCTCTAAGAACAATGGTTTCAGCACAGTAGCTACACATAAAACTAAGTTGAGACCAGTAATTTGTGGTTGTAATTGTATGCTGTCTTGTCCAGTCCCGATTACTCCATATGAGCCTGCCTAAAACCCGATGCCTATCTTTTGCCTTTGCCAAAACACTAGGATATTTTTATCACACAGAATAATTACTAGTGTGGCAAATTGTAGATTAGTTATTTATTCTGTGAACTGTGGTCATTATGTTATTGTCACAATGTTCTTTATCTTGACAACACTCATTAGCTCCATCCTGATCCACAAAGAGTGTGCTCTGCTTGTGTGCATCCATCATTGAAACCTTTTAATATGGTGGCAAAAAATAAACTGGAAATCCCAGAATGAGATCATAAGACAAATATATTGTTTCAGTTTCGTACACGTTAGGGTTAGGGTTAGGCCAAAATCAAACATTTACCCTACATTATAACTTCCTAATTCTAGTCAATACTGGAAAACATCTGATATCTGGGTTTTAATATTAAAATGACTAACACAGGGCTGTAATATCATCATATCTACCTATATTCATATTGATAACTGGTTTAGTTTGACCTGATGGAGAGCATGCTGTATTTTAATGCTGCAATAAATGTTTACAAAAGCAACCATGTGTCCAACCTTTCCTGATAAACCTCTCACCTTTGCAACACGGAATAACCTTTTCCTTCAGAAGGCACTTAGAAACATGGCTGCTCTATGAGAATTTATACATCACTTGTGTATTTTCCTCCGTTTTCAAGAGCTGAAAGTATAAAGAAATAAATAAATGCTACGGCTGTAAAAGATAAGCCTGTTCCAGATAAAGTATACATTTCTTGCCGTGTTCTTGGAGATGGACCAAAGGCTAGCTTTGCTCCAGGTAACTTAACATTACTTTCATGTAAGTGGGTTTCAAAAAGGAGATACACACACACAAACAAACACAGTTACAAACAGAGAAACAGGGAAAAAAACAGTCTTGGCAACCCCTTCTGCTCTATTGTGATGCAACTATTGCCCTGACTGCAGAAGATAGTGTTTCCTTTAAATGTTAATCATTGGGCCAACATAATTAGCCGCTGGTCCAGTGTAAAACCCCGTGACAAATGAAGAGCAGGACTTTCCAGTGGAGAGTGATTGCACTTGAAAGTCTGGAAGATTACCACACATAAGCATAGCCTCAGATGAAATTTCCCGGTTGGCGAACTTGATATTTGCTATGCAATTGCCCCAAAGGTTTTGAAGATTTAGCAGAGGAAGTTGTGATTGTTGGACAGAACATCTACAGAGACGTTTGTGTGAAACTCCACTCACACACTGTAGACTTATTTGAATTCATAGTGGCCACACCATTTGCCTTTCCGCACGACTTGGGAGAAAGAGAGGCTTGATGAAGTTTTAAATCTTCATGTCCTTATTTGTTTTGTCATTTAGGAGTGGACACATCAGCAGATAATGACATTAAAATAAAATAAGACTCTCCTCATTTATGTTCTTGTCATTTTCTTCACCACAGACATTTGTTCAGACCCTTGAGATTTCAAATCTCTTGAGGCCTCGTTCGTTAAATTAATTGTGAAGACTCAGGCCTGCTCTTTCTCATGATAAAGGGAATTAGACTGTCAAACAGCAATATCCATTTGCAGTGTCTCCCTGTATTGATTTTTGAATTTTGTTGTGAGACGCTGCGACAGACTGTGTCTCTGACTGAGAAAACCAAACTGTCATCTGGGATACATTTACCAACTTCTGACGTGGTTATCTCTATATACTTATATTTCTCTCAGGGGAAATCAAAAGAAAATGATTAGTTGAAATGATTCAATAACTCCAAAGAAAAGGACGTTAAACTAACTGAGGATTAAGGCATACATCTGTGATCTGATCCATGAGCTGCATTCACCCTCAGTTGACTGTAAATAGTGCAGAACCTCGTGACCTGGGTCCAAATTGCTGTCTGGGTATAAATATTGATCAAAGAGGCAGGCACTTCCACCGGCTGACAGAGTTTAAAGGCAGGACAAGCCAGACAAAGAGAAGTGAACAGCTATGCGGATGAATATACAAGTGCCCCACACACACACGCGCACGCACACACACGCGCACACACGCGCGCACACACACACACACACACACACACACACACACACACACTGCACTGTGAGTTCAACAAGATAAAAAGCACTTCAATTAGTGCAAGAAATATTGATTGCTATGCTTTTCTTCATGTGCCCATTGTAAAGCGGGACACGCAGAGCTCCAAGCCGATACAGAGAAGGTGGGTCAGGTATCTACTATGGAATCTCAATTTGTCATTGATACACACAGCATGCACCCCGTTGGTTTTCACCAAATTCATTACGTACAATTAAAAAAATTCACCAGACTCACCAGGTCCATGTTTATTAATCTGAAACCGTCTTGAAGACGGCTTTCCCTCCCAGCCGTACATCGACCATCACAAGATTGTATGGTTTACACTTATGAAAAGCACTCCAGGGTCGCTGCCGCCTACATTTTGCGTTGTATGCATTTTCCGTGACTATTTTAGCAACACAATTATTAATGTGACAGTAGTGTTTACACATGTCAGCATAAATTATTGACATTTGCACACGCTCGGCTATAAATAGTGTTGCAGGAGAAGGGTTGGTGCCTTCCCCTGGCTGTCACTGGCCACTCTGAGTTTATACAGTACAATAGTAAATAAACATACAGGCAAGGAAGTGCTTCTCTCACACTATTCATCTGTCTGTGTTACTCACATATATTACTGTACCTCACACACATGGGATAAACTTAAATGTGTCTTGAACTTCTTTTGTACATAAGTTTTCCACAAATACAGTTGAGTAAAATTATAGCTGGAACGATTAGTTAATTGAGATACCGTTCCAACAAAAATCCCCAAAATCTCCAGCTTCTCAAAAGTGAGATTTTGCTGCTTTTCTTTGTCTAATATAACAGTGAAGTGAATATTTTTGGGTTTTCTACTGTTGACAAAACAAGCAATGGAAAAAGTCACTTTCAGTTCTGCAGAAATTGTGATATAGAAAATTGAAAAATGCTCATTTTATAGGCAAAATTATTGATCAATTTATCAGGAAGATAACTGTCAGATTAATCAATCATGAAATGAATCTTCACCAAAAAAAATTATTTTGCTTAACCCCAACCCCAGCCAGATATATTAGCCAATTTCAGGTTACCACAGATATATCACAATGTGTCAGCTGATAAGTAAAAAGATACTGCAGTACAGCAAAGCCAAAGATATGTTTGAGGTCATTTAGAAACAGTGTCACCAGTTTGCACAGCAGATAGCAGACACATTTATTTTATTTATTTATTTTTCCCCCCAAAGATACTGTTTATATTATGTGTTTGTGATAAAATATAAATACTGCACTGTGATTGGCTTCCAAACCAGTTGTGATGTCACAAAATTATACTGTTGCGTATCTTAAAAATCAGATTTACGGTGAGCAGAGAAACTTTCTCCCTTCAGCAGCTGAATTTTACAGTCTCAGCCTTCATGAGTCAAACTCTGCACAAACCTCATTCTGCACCATGAAGGTCAAACATCCAAGAGATAATGATAATAAGCTAAACACATTTTGGAGTGAAGGGGAACTTTTGAACTTTCAATGACAAAGTGATGAGATGGTATAACACTTGACAGTTTCAAGTACATCTACATATCTGTAGACCATGAAATTTAATTCTGCTCTTAACTTTTGATTCCAGACAAGGATGAATACAGTGTCATCCAAATGAAGAAAAATATATTTAAATCACTGGTTCTCTCTCTCCTTATCTTGTGTCTTTCCCTCTAACCCTTTCTCATCCATCATCATATCATTTATTTGCCTCAACCTTTCTTGTTCCCTCTCTGTGCATCTTTCACTTTGCTGCCTACTCACTTCTGCAGCCTTGGTGAGTGAAGCCAGTCAAAGCCTGGGGATCTCTGGAAATCCAAACAGATTAGAGAGTAAGAAGGACCTCTGAGATCCCAACTTTTTATCCTCTCTAAGGTGATGAATGTCAGCCTCGGTTTTAGCCGCGACAATGACATACATTACAAAGGGGCATTCCATCAGACCTGTTCATCCACTGAGATTCATTTGCAATGGTGACCATATTTGAGATATTTATCACAACTACTATTGGTCTTCAAAACAGATTACACCTGACACAGGCTTTCCTCCAAAAAATGTTAACAAGCCCTATCATATTCCCTCGACTACAATTACAGGTCTACTGGTGAGGATGGATGCCGAATCAGTGGCTGCAGTGACAGGCTATGCTGAGGAGCTGCATGTTGTAATGGTTTACCATTGCTCAGTGTCTGTATGAATGAGAGAGCGTGCCATTAGCGCCACAGGCTGCCCCATGTTGGTGTCTCCAATAATGGGCCAATCAATGGGAACACAGGACTCAGGACTTGAGAGCACAAAAACAAGGAAATGTAAGCATTAATGATGTCCATCCAAGGCTCTCGGACAATGAGTGGGCTGTATGTTTTCACACTGTAAATATGTGATAGACCCTTTAGTGTACAGAACAGTGCACATGAGTGTGGTGTTATTGAAGATGCATATCCGCACCCATAAGAATAAGAGCTTATTGTGATATTACTAGGAGGAATTCTGCATTGCGGCATTAATATTTTTGGTCTATTGAGAGTGCCAAACAGAAACTGAAATCTGAAAAAGACGTGTCCATGCGCTCCTTTCCCATTAGGATTTTGGAGGATAGGCATTCGAAACTCTCCACATCCAAGAACAGATCCCAATTATAGATCTGGGCTGTACCCGTCTCAGTCTACTTTCCTTCAGATCATACTCTGGAGTGCATGCATTTTCTCCCTCAGCAAAACAAACACAAAGCACATTCACATTCTAAACTGCTCGGGGTGAGGACAGCAGCAGCCGGAGAGAGCAAGAGAGAAGGACTATTTGAAATCATGTCAGTATGTTCTAGTTGGGAGATAGTTTTACCCAGAGCTCCCCGGCATAGGAGTGAGAGGCCCACCGCAAGGATGCAGCTTCAAAGTGAATTACTGTGTGAAACTACCATCTGTTTGCTGAGACGCATGAATTCTGCACTTTAAAAAAGGCTTATTTTAAGAGCAGGATGTTGTAGGCTTTGATGTCGATAACATGCTTATAATGCTTTAAAAATCTGAGTAAATATAGATATTTGGCCTAAATGATGAATTCTCGGACAGCGCTTCACTGCAAAATAACAGAAAAAAGCAGAATAACAATTTATTTTTATTATCATCTGGCTCATTTCTGTACTCACATATTTCCTGTACAAAATGGCACCGGCCATCCTTGTTACACAGCATTGCTGTATTGGTGCAGCGGGAGCTTATTTAATTTGAAATATAGGGTATGCTGTCGAGATCTCTCTGGTGCAATGAATGAGTTGGTTTTGTTCTCACTGGAACATCCCTCTCCTCTCCTTTTTTAATTGAACAATCAGCTTGTAAAGATAGCAGATCTGTGTCACCTCCCACTGGTAGGACTGGACACCAAGTATCACTGTCACTTTGGGTCATCCATGTGTCAAATAGAGCGGCAACTACAGATTATTTCCGAAAAAATGGCAATCACAAGTTCACAAATCCTGAGGTTACATGCTCATATTACTTGCTTTGTCTGAGATGAGATATTCATTTGACAACAATAGAAATTTGGGGAAAAGCAGGAAATCACATTTATTTCTCATAAAATGATTGACTTCAGAGCAAATCTGATTACAGGCCTTCCACATTCAACAACTGCACAGCACCATGGTTTAAGGGAGCTGATGAGCTGAGAGCAACAACCAAATCACTGGGCAATCCAAAGGAACTAACCACTAACTACTGAATACACAGCAAAATCAAGCACCAACACACCACATAAAGCAGGCCTCATGTCTCCTCAAAGCACCACTGGCTTCTTATTACAGTACATCAACACCATGGACAGCGACATTGTGCTGACAAGCCATACAAAGCGGTCAGGAGCACAATTTATACAACAATTCACGGTGGAAGATAAAGATTTACTCACCATTAAAACAGATGACCGTTTCAGGATAACATCCAGCATTTCTCTCAAAGGTCAGCTGCACTTACTGGGCCCTTTTTCTCTGAGAAGTGTGGCTCCTTGATGTCCAGTGTCAAAATGTGTCCATCCATTCATATGCAGCATCTTCCTCGGGGCTGTACTCCAACCAGTCTTAATCCCACTATTTGCTATTATGCACTCACGGTGCCTTTTACCTGTGTGTACACGGGCTGCTTGTAAATAGACGTAGTCTGGCGTCAGTCTAAAGGATGGGGCCTGTGGTGGCCAACAGTCCAGGAGCAGGAGGAGGGCGGTGGCTACACCTGACCAACTCTAGCCGCTAACGTGTTAGCATCTCTGTCTCTGAACTAGACGGACTTTTCCTCACTTGTTGCACCCGCCTCGGCAGCAAACACCTGTTTCCTCTGGAGCTGCAGCATATAGTGTAGTCCGACAACTTTAAAACAATTATTAATGGCGATTTTTTTCTTTTTTGTTATATATTTAATCAATAATCAATAATATATATATATATATAGATAGCTAGCTTGGGCCATGTAGGCGTGTACGTTAGTGAACCCACTTCCTGTCATTAATTAAGAGAGAACAAAACCTCACAATCTGAGGTTCCGCCTTGGCGCACCCCACCCGCAAATATTTTAGCATTTTATTATATTTATATAGTGTGTATGTTTCTGAAGTGTGCATCCAAATGTGCATAATTCACATGCTTAACTACATAGTTCAACTTCATTTGGTAGCCTGTGGTTTGAGTGCAGAAACGAGACTGTGGCACGCACAGATAAAAGAAATGTATATATCAGTAGGAATTCTTAACGAGGTGTTGCTTTGTGGGCCAGTTCAGTTCAGTGTAGGGAACTGATATAGAAATAACAATGTTTGCTTGGAGCAGGACTTGAACAGGACTACTGTACACTGGCTAGATGTTTAAAAGAAAAACATCAGCTACATCGAGTACAATAAAAAAAATATGTCTTATGTCTCATGCTATATAAGACATTTTAATTATTAAAATGTCAGTAGGGTTTTTAATTGGACAGTACTTGTCATATCACCTGTGATCACTAAACATATGCTTAAGAGTTAGTGGCGTACCAGGGTGTCCTTTCCACAGTGTCTGTTTGCATCACTTGATTATGCAGGTCTTAAGAACTTAGTGCTGCTTCAATTGAACCTCCATCTTTAAGCATATGATGGGGAAAAATAATCACTGGATTATGAACCAGTATATGCGCTCAAGCAAGTCATTTGGATAATAAGGAAAAACAAACACCACATCCAGTTTAAATATTGGTCCAGCTTTACTGTACATCAACAAACTTGCCTGGAAGCAACAAGAAAACCTGAGTAAGGTTACGTGAATTTGAGACATCTGGGTTTTTGTCTGCAAAATATTTCGTGAAGTGTCAAGCAAACAATATTTCTAAATACAGCACTTTATTTCATGGAGTAAAGAGAAGATCAAATGAACTGCACAGTTTGTCTCTCAGAATTAATAGGCATTACATTGTGGATCTCCCTAGTGATGCCAGCAGCTCAGTGCCACTGCAACACCTCTGCTGTGACTAATCATTCTTTTCTAGCAGCAACAGCCGTAAGGCTTCAAGCATGCATTGGCAATTCATGGCAACACTATGGAAAATGGCAAGATAAGACCACATGCTACATACTGTATAATGTGCTAGTAGCAAGGTTGTTTGTCTGTAACTGGAAAAGAGGAAAATGAAGATTTCTAAAAAATAATACAAATGCAGTTTCTCACAATTGAAACTGAATTGCCAAGGGAGAGTCAACCCCTTTACATTGAGAAGGGAAACATTATTTAGCAGAATGCAGTGATTTACAGTATGATGTACAAACAATTTGATAAAATGTGCTGGGAAATGCTCATAACTGCCAAATGTATCCGTAGTGCAGAAATAGGTGGCAGCAGGGGGGTGCCACCCTGGAAACCTCCATCTACAATGAAAGTGTCAATCAGTGGAGGATGAAGTTATTTGAATGAAAGTGTTTAATTTACAATATAATGGCAGGTAACAAAACACAAATTGCGTGCAATAGTCTTTTCTTTAGAGGCATACAGGATGTAGCCTGTTTCATTATGTGCTCTTCAGATCCATTATTTTTACTCTGGCTGCCACAGGGAGGCGCTGTTGCACACTCGCGGACGGCAAGCACAGTTTCAAACGGCAGGCTAACCAAGTTATGGACATATGATCCCTCAGTGGTGGAAACTGACTACAGGACTGACATTTCACTGTGCTTTTCAAAAAGAAGCAAATGAAGAAACTGACACCTGACAAGGACTGTGGAAGGACAGATTTAGAGGAAAACAAACTGAAATTACCGGACACTGTTGCTAGCTAGCACTGTTACTGACAGTAGCCCCAAATGAAGGAATCAACTGTCCCCTAGCAACCAGCTAGCTCAACAACTGCACCCATGCTAGCGTAGTTTTCCAGTCCCAACTGAGATGAGCCAAGTCTCTATGGTGCCCTGTGTGGTGGCGGACGCCTGCTTGAAGGTAAGACATCTGGCTCTGCTAATGTGTGTTGATGTTAATGTTGGTTTAATGAGGAGTGCAACTGCCCGTTGAACTCAGTGATCAATGCTTTGTCAAACAGTAAGTAAGCAGTCTGTGTGTTGTTGAAGGCCAGGGGTGCAGGTGCCAGTCAGTGGGATTCAGGGTGGATTGAGGTGGCAGCAGCATTACATTTAGGACTTTTCAGAGAAAGTCACCTACATATTGACTGGTGTGCATGAAGCAAGTTGTTGTGTCTTCTTTGATGTTAATTTCCGTTATTAAATCCTGTATGAATGTGTACCGGTGCTCATATGTGGTGAAGCTTTCCCTACATACAATGCAGCCATTGAATAACGTTACCATACTCTATGTGTTTTTGCACTAGTATTTGTTTTGTTTAGGCAAAGGGCATATTCACCTCTGAGAGGTGGACACTGCAGGGATGAAGTTAATGTTTATGTTTCAGTGGTATGCTAGATAGTTATGGTGTGTAGGCAGACATTTCCCACATGCTTGCATTGCTGAGCAGAGCTGTATATACTGTATGGAGTTGTAGTTGACTGTGCTCAGTATGGCCATGATCTATTCAGATCTCACTGAATGGCCTTTGGGGCAAATTATGTTTCATTTAGACCTTTTCCAGCTTTTTGTACTTCTGACGCAACAGTCTTTTCAGTGTCAATTATACCTTTTATTAAAACCACCTTAAAGGTCAAGGCTGACAATTATTGGAAGAAGATGGTGTTTAGACCTGTCTGTCTGTGACTAGATGACTCTCACTGATACAGATGGAGGAACAGAGTCTGTAGAGAGCCTACAAAACGTCAGTAGTGGAGACGATAAAGCCTCTTTTAGTTAAGTCTGGAGTGCTAAAAGCAGTGAAACTGATAGTGTAATAAAAAATTTAAAAAACACCAATCACCTACTTTGGTGGAGTTGTGCAGGCAGCTCATGCTACAGCTCACTCCTGCTATTGTACTTACTGTAGAAGACATTGACGTGCCAGTTGAAGTGCATTGTTTGCTGCTCCAGCCCCTCATCTCTAATTATAAAATGCCAAACTTCATTCTGTCTGGTTCTCTTTCTCGTAGGTTGACAGCAAGGCTGTTCATGCTTCATAGCACTTCCCCCTCTCAAGCTATTTCCCCCATAGCCTAACCTAATATTGACTGGAATGGGAAATTCAAAGCTGCTGTAAACATTCAAATGTCTGACAAGTCCACTTCCAATTTCACAGATACAGGCCTGCAAGTTATTATTGCAAAACAAACTGCAATCTTGCTGTGCATTAAAGAGAAAAAGACAATACTGTTTTGCTTTCTGTGCAGGGTCTTCCAATCTTGCACACCAAAGCAGCAATATTTTATGGGGAGAGCTGAATCAAAATATCTCGTTGATTCGTGTTTTCTCAATAACACACTGTTTTACAGGTTAATGCACTGCCTCTGCAGGGAGTTTGTTGAAAATGATGGTAATAATTGGCATTTAAGGAGCCAATGTTTACCTTTAAGGCTTATCTCAGCTGGGGTCAACGCCATGCCTCGCTACGACTTGAGTGATTCTGGCCCTTCTGTACTTGCAGGCCTTGGCAGGGTCAGAAAACCATGTCAATGTGTCTCTCAGTTTAATTCTATTAAGCACAGGTTCAAGCTCCAAATTAAAATGCAAATTACCTCTGTAATAAAAGTGAGCGAGAGTACAGGCAGAGATAAGCTACATCCTTCCCTTTCATTGCCGGCGCTTGTGAAGTGCAAACCTCTTTTTAATGTAAAACTTAATTTAATTCTGGAGAACAAAGTGCCTCAAAACACATTGTCTCACAACAGGTCCTGTCCAACTTAAGTCATGTTTGAAACAAAAAGGAACGATGGCTTCAAAGCGTGTATTGTGTCTTCTCTCATCTTTGGACTGGAGATATTCTCTGAATAACATCTTTAATTCAGATGACTTTGTATCTGTCATCGGGATTTATGTAGAATATAAAATAAAATGTTACTCACTGTATCTATATATCCTAGAAAAACAAATCAAATATGACCTGAAACTAAGGGTGACCTGAGCTCTCCTCAAAATAACTACAGTACAACTGCTTCCTAGGACGGTTTAGCTGCTTTCTGACATGCCAGCTAACAATAATGATGAGTAGTAGTAGAAGCAATGGTGCTGATAAAAAAACGGATTAGTCAAAAACATTAATCTGCACTTCAGTAGGTGGATGTCGTCTATTTGTGAATGCATTTTTGTGTTCAATTGTCAAAATGTGAGCAGCCGTCCTTCACTTTGTTTTGCCTCCTTGGTTCCCTGTTCAGCGAGAGCGCTGTACCTTCTGGACACATGTTACCCAGTATATGAGGTGAATGTGAGTATCAAGGAGATAACAGCTTGACGTCTCGCTGGTCTGTTATCACTGTGCAATGCTCCAGAGCAGCTGCAGGAACAGAAGTCTTATCAATCCCAGAGTTAAGGTGAGAGAACAGCAGGAGGATGAGACTTGGAAACCAACTTCCGGCTCCCCCCAGCGACACCCTCTGACTCCCCACACGCAGATAGTCCGACTAATATTCTAAAGGGCAGACCTTTGCATTCCTGTAAGGGAAAAAAAGCAGGGGGAAAAAACAGTGTCATAATCCGAGCTCTTTAGTCATCCAAGGACGATTAGCATGGTGCCCTACGACACAGAAGGTGACGCAGACTCTTTGACGGCTCAGTGCATACAAATTAGGGCTTTTGCTGTACAAGGTAGACAAACTGTACACCTCAATTATAGGTCACCTCAAATCTCTGGGCTGAAAATAAATGAAGTAATTAAAAACAGCAAAACATGCCCAGCATAAACAGAGAGGAACACTATGGAAGACAGAGAAAGAGATTCGCAGGCGCTGCGTCATTGCATTCAGTGTACGACTCAAAGATGGCCTCACCTTGGTTACGTTACACCAAGAATACAAGGAGGCGTTGCATATTGTTCACAGTCACATTGAGTTGTTGAAAAATTCAGTATAGGTGCGTTGAAACGAGCAGGGCATTTAAAGCGAATGAATTTTGTTTTATAAATGAACATCTGGCCCTGGGCTGTTCTTCACCTTTCTTGTGGATGCATTGCTAGCTGAGCGGTATAGAATACATAATAGATAACTCTTGTACTCTGACATGTTTTGGCCTATATCATGGCCATGTGTGCTTGCAGTAGTTGCACGTCACGAGCTATGTGAAACGACAGTCAACCAAGCATTTCTGTATTTACTTGGTGCTGCAATGCCTCCTTTCTTTTCAGCTGTGTGTAATGGATACCAAGGTACCAGAAAATATGTTTTCTACTGTCAAATGTCAAAATGTCAAGCGCAGACATTAGAGTGATGAAATATTCCGAGATTATATAAACGTGTCTACCATCAGAGATTTTACATTCAGTTTATACAGTACTGTGGTAGCTATCTCTTTAATTTGAGCCAATTTAATTAGGCCATTGTGGATAGTGCTAATCAATGAGCAGGGCTGCTTTGTGGCAATATTAGATTTTTATGTGATTCTTGTATAAACGTGATTAAATTGGCTATTTAAATTGCTGGATTAACCAAAAACTCACATTCCTGTCCTTTTATCTTATCCATAAACAGTTTCAGAAATGTTACTATATCACAATATACAGTATCGGTATGATGATATAAAATTTTGAAATACCGACGGGGCAGTGTTCAGTGGAAAATCCGTACTGACACGTGAACAGGTCGTGTTGAATGCTTGCTGTTCCATTTGGATCTCGTTCAAAGATTTGAATTACTGAGCCAATGAGTCTTAAAACAGTCTCATAGAAAGGGAGATTCTTGGGGGTACAATACCACAAGGAAGAGTCGTGTTTTAATATAAGTAGTCAAGCTATTCGCAAGCACTTTGCTTTGTACAGTACACATTTTACAGTTTTAAAGTACGAATAGCTATAGCATCATCAACATAATTCTCCTGATATCGTTTCCTTTGGATGCTCAGTTACGGTGCGGCCATCATTGTGTTGCAGGAGACAGCAAAGCACTGACCGATTTCAGCTCCACTGATTTAGCTTTGCACTCCTGTGACATCGTCAGACTCACGATGAGCAGTTAAAAAAGAGAAAAATGGATCTGAGTCGATGCAGCAGAACCAGCGATATTGTCTATTTCATTGCATTCATTCATCTTCTTTGTCAAAACCTGGCGCCGCCGTTACCCATAATGCAACTTGGTCGCCAACAGTTACTTTTCACACTATACTTATCAAATTGAAAATGAAAATAAATATAGAAATAATGAAGTTAGTTTAAAATTGAATTTGTTTTGAATGCCAAAGAAGGGGAGTAATTTCTAATGTCAACATATTTCCTCATCATTTCTAAGTTGTTCCCTTCAGTTCATGTTACGAATGAAGACGTACAAAATAATTAGACTAAATTGCCTCAACTGTTTTTCTGAATGAAATCAAGCTCTCTGCTGTGGCGTTAACCTTACCACCGCATGACCTTCTGTTCATATTCCAGCATTCATTATGAAAGGCTCGGGGAAGTGCTTGCTCATAGGGTTCTGGTATTACATAAGTGACTGTGCAGAGATTGAGGACGAGCCAAAAATTAATCGGCACGATTAATTAGAAGAGCCATATGGTCAGCAGTGTCTCAGTGCCATTTCCAGTTAGACTGCTTGGGAGGTGCTGGGAGGCCTGCTGACATTTGCACAAAGTCTCTGAATCCAACATTCGTGTTCGGCTACAGTCTCTCTCTCTCTCTCTCTCTCTCTCTCTCTCTCTCTCACAAAAATATTATTATATAGGTCAGATACACTATATTTTAACTGCATCACCAATATTACTATATTCCACTGTTGCTTCAGTAAATCTTTCCCTCCAACAGTCATTTATCATTCAGCCATGAAAGTTTGTGATGTGGATACAATATTTAAAACATTGCTGAGCACCCAGAAAGAGACAAGTCATTAGAGACCAGACTTCAAAAGAAGTCACAGGTTTTTTTCTCTCTCTTCTCTCCTCCATCTAGAGACAGTGTTTGAGTATGTATGGGGAAAATGGAAATTGAAGTTAATAACACCAGAGAAGATTCAAGAGCTTACTTAATCAAACTGACAGGTGATCGTACACCGTTAAAAACGACAAAGCAGAGGATGGCACCAACACACTCCTCAGAAATTAGATGGATATTGTCCCACCTGCCACGGGCTGCATGAGTCATGGCAGACGCTGGTTATATGGCGAGCGTACTGTGTACACACAAGTCGTATTAATCATGCATACATTCCCATAGGGAGTATATGGAGTTTTCAGCTGAACTCTGCATCTTGCTGCTGATAAACACTTCGCTTTGCCAGAGGTGCAACATGTAGGAAATTCAGAATAATCATATAAGCTGCGCAGTTGTTGCATCAAGCATGCATTTGCAAATACCTGTGAATGTGCTGTACTGTTGCATAATGGGACAAATTTAATAGATACTAATCAGTACGGTTATAATGTCTGTGATGATGTTTTGTTCAGAATCACACACATTTTACGATTAACGACACAACTATGAAAAAGAAAACATGATTTTTGAGTGAGAAACAAAGATGACTTAAGGTTAAATGTGACAATGTTGATGACGTAGATTTAACTGAACGATCCAAGCCATTTTTGGCTGATGTACAAAAATCCATCATAATAATTATAATAAAAATAGAGGCATTGTTGTTGTTGTTGTTGTTGTTGTTGTTGTTGTTGTTGTTGTTTCCGCTGCTGCTATTTAGATTTCTTTTTTTGACCGTGAGAAAGCCTGCCAAGCTCCAGTCAATGAGTGATGACGTCCTGGCCTTCAGTGTTGGCAGTGTTCAGAGTTGGCTCTCATTCATCAGTTAGTTATAGTGAAGCACTCAACATTGAAATGAATTATGTGGTCAACGTGTTCGAACTGCTAACATGAACCTTGATGTGCAGTCAAATTTTGTGGATTTCTTACATATAAAATAATTGTAATATTCATGCCCGTACTTTGTTTGCTGTTGTTACTTTATAGGTTCATGTAGTTTTATAAATGAAGCGTCACACTCAGTGTTTGTTTACAGTGACTGTGCCCTCCAAGGAGGCGACAGAGGCAGAGAGAGAGCGCTGAGGGAGGCAGCTATAAAGAACGGGCTGGGTTTCAAAGCAGCAGCCAGCCAACATGTGAATCACTATGATATGAAATATGAATTATATCAACAAGTTCTGACACACTTTCTCTCAGAAATTATTGTTTGTCTTTGTATCTTTTGTTGTAAACATGTTTTTATGAACTAACTTTCAGGATAATGTAGCTGACATCGTAGCTTTTATTTTGTAAATCAAGTGCTTTTTTTATCACAGCAATGTAAGTGGACAACTCTAGTCTACTGTAATATAATATCGTATTCTCTTTTATGTTTGGAACATTTTCCTATTAGCTTTTCACCCAGGCGCATTGTTATAGCACACAATAAGTGTGTGCCTATGTGTAAAAGATGAGTATGAGCATGTTAAGACATACCATTTTACATAATGTATAAAACACAACCTATTGGAGATTTTGGACTGACATGTTAGACAGCGCTGTCCACCACCATCATCAAAACACCAAATGATAGAGTCTCTTTTGGGAAAATGGTGTTTAATTGCTCCAGTAGAGCTCCAGAGACTTGGAGAATCTATGACAAGGAGAACTGAAGCTGTTCTGGAGACCACACAGAGGCATGTGTTATGTTGTGTTGGTTTTCACTTTAATTTGTCTCCCATCTGTGCGTTGTGCTATAACAACTAGCTGAGATCAAATGCTTGATGCAATTTTAGGTGTTTCACAGATTTATCTACTCACACTACCTACTGCCGAGATGCCCTTGAGCAAGCACGAGTGAAGTTGCTCATTTGTCAGCGGATCATAGTGTCATACTGTGGTTGTACTGGGTGTAACTGTAACTGCTGCTGAGTATGCTGAAAAAAAGCAACCTCATGATCTCCATCCAGGGCGTTTTACTAGACGCTGTATTATGTTCAGTGAGCGTTCAATACAAACAATTTGGTAGTGTTGTAGTGTGTGTGTGCTGCCTTGTCTTTGCAAACAAGTATTTAGATAAGGTTTGCTAGTCGTTGGTAAGTGTGCTGCCTTTGTTGGGTAAGATTTGAATGGGGTGACCATCTGTATAGTCTCTAGCCTGGTACCATTATTAAACATTTGGTATAACTGAGGTTAAGTCATAATACATGTTTTCAAAAACCTGTGTTTCCTTGGAAATTCATCAGTGTATGTCACAGTGGTAAAGGAATTAATGAACAGGGTATTGCTTATATACAAGACAGTGTTGCTCACATAGTTTAGCTCATCTACAGTGTGGTTAAATAAATGAACAGAAACGCCAAATTTGATCATGTTCAGCAAATTGCAATGCCGCAATTGAAAGCAATGTCCTAACTCAATCATCTCTCAGAGGAGCTAGTGGCTTATTATCAAATCAATTAACAAATGTCACACATCAAATTAATTTATCATCAAAGTTCAAATAAAAGAAAAGAATCCCTGCAAATAATCCGGTATGGTCAGACTGATTGCAGAACTGGTGTGCAGTGCTACACTGATGCTGCACTGAATCATAGTCACTACCATCCCTTGTATTTATCTTATTCTAGCTAGTTGTGGAAATAGTCAGACCAGATGAGGACTTGTCAGACCAAATCCAAATATGCTGATTTTCCGTGCAGTGATTGACAACAGCTCCTAATGCCCTAGGATATTCAGTCCTCCTACCATTCCAGGAAGATAGGATTGAATGACAGCTTTTCTCTCTCTTCAACAGCATTTTACTTATTAATCACATTGAGAGTATGAACCGTGAAATGAAAGCCATCCCGCTAAACTACTCCGGCCTTGACTAAATAAATGGTCCTCCAAGGGAAATAACTTTTCATGGGATTGGTTTGGTGGCAGTATTCTGAGACTATGCAAAATACCCCAAATATGCTGTAAATCAAACGCCGACATAAACCTCGGAGAGAATTAAACAAGCTGCTTCTTTTTGCACTGGTTTCAAAGAACTTCAGATTACTGGAGATAATTTTCAAAATTACCAAAAATAATCAAAATAAGCTTCAACTATTTCTCAGTACTCATGCAGTGAATGTTTTTTGTCGAGGGGTTTTTGTGCTTTTCTTTCTTGTTTTATACATATAGCCTATTGTTGTGGTCCCGGAAAACCTGGCATGCTTGTAGTTTATGGTAAAATCATTGATCATTAATAAAAAAGACTGAAAACTGACTTTGAATATATGTGGTCACTTTTGGCTACAAGGAGTTTCTTTTACTTTGAAGTTACATTATATGATAAAGGTCAATGCAAAAGTAAGACGGCAAACAGAGGTAACAGCACATGCACGATGCTGAATTTATAATGTACTATGTGTATCATAGCGGCAGCTAGAGACCACTATGTTTAGAGTCAGCAGACCAAAGTTGAAGCCTGACTTTTAACAGCATCTCCCTTTGTTACCACATTTTTCATAACAATGTAAATACAGTAGGGCCTAGTACTGAGTGGGGCTTGGCATCAGCTTCGCCATGCTATATGAAAATGAGTCAGTTGCATCTTTTGATTCATTTAAATGAGCTCAACGAACTGTGAAATATGTTAATTCTCTTCATGGGGGCCTTTTGTGTTCCACATCCCTAAGGAAATGGCAAGAATACATTTCAAAAGTTGGACCCACTCAAACTTGGTTCCAATTCAAAAGTGATGTCACTCTCTGGGCACGGTAAAGCATGTCCTTATTTTAGGTGAGTTTCGCTTCACTGATCCTACATGGCGCAACATAAAGGCAGTTAACGTTGCTCGTTGAACACATGGTGATACTCAGGGATTAACAATATATAAAAATACAGGCTCCTTCAATTAACAAAGCACTTAAAGTTAGGACACAGTGTACATGCTCTCGTATACTGCCTAACTGGGCTGCTATATTTGAAGCTAAACACTCAAGTTTAAAAATAGCCCTGGCCATATCATAAAGTATATCACCATATGTTGTGTGCGTGCGGGTGGGTCTGTATCTTACTGCATATCAAACTACACACACAACACCAGTCACTACTGAGCTGCATATGTTATGTGCAGTGTAGAATTGTACCAGTATTTTATTTAAATTCAAATTCACATTTAATAAAATTATGTAATTGACCAATTTTGCCACCACTTTATATGGTGCATAGTTTAACTGAGGATCAAAGACTCATTGTACCATATACGGTATCTGTGGACATTGTAATGCGCAAAGTGTTTAAGCTGTGATTATAAACTATGCATGTCCATGATCAACTCTGACATCTATAATTATCATTATATAATCCATCAAAGAAAATGTGACTCTTCTAAGACCTTTCATCATTTAGTTCAAAGAAACCACGTCAGCCCCATTTGATATGTCTTCCACTTTATCTGATGGCTCCATTTGTAAGAGGCTTTAAAGCTATGTAAAACTCACTTTAGTGATAATAACACTGCTTCTCACTTAAGGTCCCGTTCTCATCACAGTCCCCTGTCAAAAGTATTGTTTTGTTGTTAACAAAGCCACATTATCACACCCTGCAAGGACAGTGAAGTGTAAACAGACTTAAAGCTGCCGGGGGCAACAAAAAGGGTTGATGGGGAACACAAGCATTTATTTACGTTTATTTATTCTAAATATGGGCGACCATATTGTTAGTTAACGTGATTTCTTTTTCAGAAGTATTGACTTCATATAAAAGTTGGAAATATAATTGCTAGTTTGATTGAGAGACAGTAATGCTACCATGTGTTTTTGTCACTAAAGAAACTGTTTACGAGTCTCAGTGATTTCAGTCAAAATACAGCCTTTTGAAATGCCTCCTTCAGTACAAAGTGCAGGACATTTCAAAGGTATGTTTGAAATGCTCTCACAGACTGGACTTTCAAATTCAACTCTGAATTTCCCAAAGAAAAACTCACTTTGCATGCTGTTACATGGTTATCACTTTATGGACTATAACCTCTCACCAATCAGGACCAAAACTGAATGTTTCCTGCATGTTCTCAGAGCAACGTGTACAGAATAAGGTGATACAGTTAGTTTGCTAGTTAATTAATTACAACAGCAGGCTATAGCTCAGTAGCCTCTCGACAATTTAGTTCTACATTTTTTGTGTTAAACCAGGCCATTTCAGAGTTTATTTGCTCGTTGCATAATGCTGCATTATTTATCTGATTTGGCTGAAAATAGTTACTAAGTGTGTATCTTCTTGATATGTACCATGTTTGTGTGAATCGGTCAACAAAAACATATTATCGAAGACCATCTAGGGAATAAGTGTACCTCGTTTTGCAATTATGACATCATGTGGCAAAAGAGTATCATTCTTTAAGTCTCTATGACTTAGCATCACAGGCCACCCTGCAGGTTTGAAACCTGCAGTCTTCCATCGTGAACTCTATGAAAGTGGCCACAACCAAACTGTATTTTCACCAGATATACCAAAACCAAAACAGCCCTGTGCATCAGCACCTTCATCACACCAAAACAGCTGGAAATAATTGCAAGTCATTAATTTTTTGAGAACAGTTAGTTTCTTTAATGGAAAAAAGACAAATGACCTTTCCCGTCTGTGAGAATATTAATGGAGATTTATACCTTTAGGTAACTTTGAGTCCAGCAGTCTTGATGAATGTACATCAGAAAGCAATTTGGGGAGCCGTTCTGAAAGTCTCAGGTTTGTGCTCTTTCAGACTCCTGTCACTGGAGATGAGAGTGGGCTCATGTGGTGCGGTCTGTGAAAAGCCAAGACACTGATGAAGGAAACAGCAGGGGCCACACACTCTACGTCCCATCTCCATGGTGAAACATATTAAACTCTCATTTACTGACAAAAGACATTCAGGCCTGCTGTTAGTCACACTAGTGCTGCAACAAGTAGTGGCAGAATGAGAGATGGTCTCTCTTTGTCTTAATCACCGTTCAACATATCTGCCCTTTACTTTAAGCTTTTCAGCCGCTTGAAGCCTAAAACATTAAATGCAGAGAGGACACAACATATCACAAAATCCTTACTGAAACTATTGCAATAACCAGCAGGAAGGTACAACATGCTGCTGAGCACTGTGAGTGTTTTCTTTTTTTGCATGGTTCACATCCAGGAAATGTAAATTTGCTCCGCACATTTTGGTTCCTATGTTGATAGAGTTGCTGTTTTCCATTTCAAACGGGAATTAGAGAGAGAATCCTTTTAACAGAGCAGTCTAAATTCCTACAGTACAGTAAGTGGTTTAAAAGCTGTGGACGGGGATAAAAAAAAGTGACTGTCTGTTTAATGGGTGGATTTTGACATAGAAACACCCTAATCTGCTGTTACTTCTGTTGTAAACAGGACAGTTTTGTCAAAGGAAGCGCCCTCATTTTGTGCTGCTGCTCCTATAACTGATCAAAAGGCTGTCTGGTATTTTCCTAAATGCACGTGTGCATTGGTTTTAATGGCAGAGGTCTTCTGTATAGTCTAGCAACTTCAAAGCTCAGTTTTGTGTTAAACAGTTAACTCTGGAAGGGCATATCCAAGAATCATGTCGTGATTTATTGTCAAAAACACATACAACACAAACCTTTTTCCTTCCATATTTCACCAGATGCATAAAACATACTGTAGATGGTGTGCCTGACAAAAACCTTCGCTTACAGAGGGAAGTTTCTGCTGTATTCGGCCATATTTTGAACGCAGCGTGAATGTGCAATGTAAGAAAACAAAAACAAGAACTGGAACTGCAGTATAAAGTGGAAATACCTCAAAATCTTACTACAGTATTTAGTTTCATTCCACAATTGCATACGCTACAATATTTATTACATATTATTCTTATGCCTACAAAAGTCACAGATTCTTCTGTTCTGATCTGTGGGCAATGGTTACAAAACTGGGAGTATGAGTTTCTAATGTATGCAGAATATTACAGACAATCAGTCTGTGCAAACAGTTTGACAAATATAAATGTTTTCTTTCTTTTACCTCCCTAATGTCAAATTGTTGGACTACTATTTACTTTTTGCATTCAGTGACATTTTCAGATGAGGTTTCCACTGAATTGGAATAAAGCTGTCATAGCTTTGTTTTCCTTAAAACCACGACAACACATTTAATTAAGTCCTGTATATAACAACATTAATTCAGTTAATGTCAAACAGTTTTCACAACACACCCATAAGCTCCCATATGTCCGGCTCGTAACCAGCATATGCTGAGTTGTTGGAAGACAAGTGTTTTTTCCACAAGACTGCCATAGCAGTGTTGCAGTTCTTCCGAGGTCCATAAACTCCAGGACTTCTTACTCTCCCAGGAAAATGCATCTTTAAGGTAACTATGTATATACAGCTGAGGGGCATTTTAACACAGACAAGCAGCATGCAAAAAGATAATAGACATTGTTTGGTTATATGGAGTTTGAGATTACAATTGCAGCATAAATGTGCAAATTCTAAAAAGAGAAAAAAACAAAAAAACAAAAAAACAAAAAGATATAGCAACAACAAACATCAAAATGCTTCTTTTGTTGTTTATTTGGACCACTCATATAGACCACAGAGGAGACTCTGATCATTCAATAGTTTATCTTATCTCTCCTTGTGCAGGCTCACGTCTGCAAGGTCTCTAATTCTGCAGAATAGTGCAACACCAGTATTTTAAGACAGCCTTGATTCACCGGAGTGCAATGTGTTCTACAGCATGACCAGAAACTTTGCAGAAACCTTTGCAGAAACATTTGTTTCTGCAAGATAAACACACACAATAGTCAAGTTCAACAATAACAGGCTCAACAATAAGGAAGCTTTAAGGAGTTGTCATAGAGGGAAAAAAAAAACTCAAAATGGCAAAAAATTCAGGCGTAGAAGGGCAAAGATGCCAGAAAGTGAAGGCAAACACACATTTCTTAGATAATGATAATGTAAAAGTTTGCCCTCTTTGAACATGACAAACTATTGAAAAGAACAAAAGCTCTGCTGTAAACAAGCTGCCCCCTTTCTCACTAAGTCACCCTATGTTTATGTAACATAGCATATTATAATAGGAGAGTAGAGGACTAGTGTTGAGACTCTCTTTATTGCAAAAAATGTCATGTAATTTCAACATTTCCTTGACTCAAAGCCCAGTGTGTAATCTGTATTCCAGGCTGGAATGGTTCAGTGGTATTGCCTTGTCTTAAGTCATTCACCTTGTTCACAGCAGCTTTGGGTGACAAACCCAAACGGAGCATAACACACCGAGGACTGTTGCAGGAAGAGGGATCAGTGCCCAGGGAATGAAAGCTGTTCGCTTCAGACACGCTCATGTCAATGAACTGTGATATCTTAAAGACGCCGAGGCCCCACTGGACACAGTTTCAACTGTGTGAAGCCTCAGAGGGAAGCCAGGCCTGATGACTGCCAGTTGTCATTTAAAGGATCATGTAAAATTCATAGACTTGGCTCTCTTTCTGTAAGATCTGTAAGAAAGAGCACACACTTAGAATAGCATGTTTGTTACATGAACGTGCTTGTCCACTGCTGATTGGATTATGTGACCAGACAATTCATTTTCACCTGTTTGCCAAATAAATGATTAGCTAACTGCTGAGGTTGGGTGACCTTTCATTAGAGTTTACACAACGTAAGTCATCATCAACAACATCAAGATTTGTTTTATGGCCAGAGAACACTGACAAGTTTATTTTTCATCTGTAAAATGTCCCACTCAGCACGCAGCTCTCACACACTTGTAATTAACATGAGATACAGTATAAAGCGTTAACTCGTGAGGAAGTCAGGTGTCGTTAGTCCGTGTAGGGAGGCGGGCGGGGTGGATGGATGGGTCAAAGCATCAGACTGTTCAACTGACAGTAAACTTTTTTTTTTCATTTACTTTTTAAAAGATGAGAAATATGTTTATTATTGTTACCATGATGACAAAGCCTAACCTTAACAAAGTACATATCTTAACCCAAACCATGATCTTTACCCAAACCTAACTAAACCTTAACCATAGTGTTGTCACGTCATGAAACAGATCTAAACTCCATGGCCTGAGTTTCCATCATGTTACACTATTTTAATACCTTATTAAACAAAATTTTTAGCCCTGTGTCCTTATTGTAGTGGAAATAACTGCAGTATTTCATTTTTGAGACATAATGCTTGTATTGTGACACGTTTCTGCTGTCATTATGTGAACACAGTGTGTATTTTTCTTGGTATGCCATCCTGCTGTGTGCAGATTATAGTGTTCAGATGGGATTACATTATATTTCTAAGCTTCAGATGACATCATTTGTCTCTTTTAAAATAAGGACAAAGCTCCATAGTGATAGGTAACTTTGCACCTACTGATTTAATGGCCTTAAATCTGGTCATTTAGAATCTATTATATACTGTTCCAGTGCATAGCAGTGGGTGGCTTGTGTCATACAGTTTGTCTTAAGTTAATTCAGTGGAAAAACAAAGGTGTTGCAATTGGGGCCCATGTAGAAATAAATCATTTTATAGTACGTCGGTGTTTTGACTCTGCCTTTAGAGCTCAGTGAAAATCCCATTACCAATTATTGTAGCTACCTGACAAGTTACCACATGAGAGTAGAGCCTTTATTGTAATGTGGGTTCATTTTTTAGACAAACATTCTGTAGCAACAATTAGAGGCAGGGCCAACTACTCATACAAATGACTTATTAGCTTCATAGAAGCAGGACCCACTTAAACGACAGCAACATCTGAACAGCAAATATAAACATTTTTGTGATTATATTGTGTTGGTTTGATTTGTTGGGAGCAGTGACTGCAGAACTGATGAAATCTAATTGTTTCCTGCAGCCCCTCAACCACTGACAGCTCTGAAGTAAGTGAAATTTTGAATGCAGACGTTTTAGTGTAATGGGGTATTTTTACATGGTGGTAATGTTCATTTTAAGGGATCAGAATCCTCTCTGCACCACTGGGGACAATGCAGAGCTATGGGGCTGTCTCTAAGGGGATCCAATGTTTTTGTTTGACGCCACAATGCATAGTTACAGTGTTCAGGGCTGCAACTATTATTCTTATTATTGATTAATATACCAATTATTTTCTTGACTAATTTATTATACTGTGTTCCATAAAACATTAGAAAACAGAAAAGCAGCAAATTCTCACATTTGAGGATGTGTTTACTATTTCTTCTTCTAGCTTTTTTGTTAGCTGAAAGAAACAACTAAATGATCAGGCGATTATTTAAATTGTTGCTGATTCATTTTGTGTTGGTCGATGAATTGCTCTAAAAGTGTTCATTGCATAGTATCCACTTACAGTTTTGTAAGCAGTAGTGTCTCAGTTTAGCAAACAAACCAAAAAACTTAAAACATTGGTTATTATGATCATAATCACACAGTAACACAAAAGTCTGACCATACTGTAGGCCTTTATGCCTTTCAGACTTTCATATAGTTCCCTACTGTAAATACTGTGTACATACTGTGGTCCATCTCTTTAGAAAGTCTGTGTCTGAGAAGCTATCGCCAGCACAGTATATTCTGCTCCACCTGTTTCAGATTTCATCGAGACAGACAGATTTTCTGTGGCAAGCTGTGTATTTATAGCAAAGAGAAAAAAAAAGCTTAGTCAGGACTCCAAAGCAAAAGAACAGACTAAAATATCCACATATTTAACAGTCCTTGCCCACAAAGCTCGATCATAGACTTTATACAAAGTGTACGGCCGAGGCTGAAATCAACTAAAATCTGTAAAATGAAAGCCAAAGCTTCACATAACACTTTGGTTACAGGTTTGTGTGTTTTTGTTGCATTGATGCAGAATAGACTCTTTGACAGCAGACATTTTAACTGGTCATGGGGAAAAAGCTGAGGTGATACTAATAACATTAACGGTGGCTCTGTTCTATTCAAGTGTCCTAGTAAAGCATGTCCCTGGAACTGAAGCAGCTAAGTGGAATTCAGCCATTGTTCATTATTTACACCTGTGCTTTTCCTCGTTGTGTGTCCTCCGTGAAAAACCATAGGTGTTGTATTGTGTTTACCCCCTAAAATAATTAGTTTTACTTGCAGCTACTTGCATTTTTACTGAAAGATTTATTTTGACATTTTAAATGTAATCATTTTGCATGTTACATAACTTTGCCCGTGATGGGATGATGTGCTGTCATACCTCAGTAGAGTCTGTATTATTTTTATTGCAGCAGCGATCTGCTGCCATGTCTCCCTGCTGAGTGGGAATAAACAGAAAACCCATCTGATGAAGTGGAAAACTTAGTAGTAAGATTAATATTGAAACGCTGAGGAGGAAAAGTACACACTTGGAAAATATCCTTATTTATTTATTCTGAAAATTTGCTAAAACTCGTAAACATGAATGTTTGTACTGAGTACAGCTACCATTCACTCAGCCTGCAGCGTTCCCACTGTCTCTTGACAACATCAGAAGGCTACACTGAGCAAAAACTGTCTGCTTTCAGTTCCAGGACATTTTCTGCAGGCAGGTGCCCACTCTGGAGTTGCAACAGCAGCAGCCTCGATGGTGCTCAGGGCTACTGCATGGGCAGATTATATAACGTCTTAATACTGTACAGCGAGGCAGATGAATCTCTTAGTGATGGTGTCTGTTTACCCCTTGACGTAGATACAACATGATAACTAATAAGCTAGACAAACAAAACCAACACAAAATTCAAAAGAAGCATAATGCCTACAGCACATACAGTAATATTAACATACAGGGGTGGGTGATATGACCAAAATCTTCAATCACAGTATACATAGATTTATATCATGGTAATGGTATATATCACAATACAATTCATTGTTGTGGTTTAAAACAACATACTGTACTTCATGCTCTGTATTTACAATTTCCCTCTGCTCCTCTCCTCCTTTTCTCTTCTTCTTCGGTGGTTGGCAAACCAGCTTACAAACTGTCATATCGCCCAACCCTATTAGCATATGTGTTTCTCGTCTGTCAGGCACTTTTGAATTGAATTAATTCTAAAATGACAGATCAACATGCATTTTCTCGTAGTTACTATAGAAGGCTGCAGGTCAGGGCCACTGGTAAAAGCATCCGATTCTTTATTCCCAATCACTGAGTGTTCCTGCAGAGTAGTGTTTTTGTTCGTAGCATCTCTGCCACCAGCACTTTTCCCTGGAAACTCACACAAAACACACACAGGCAACCACACATAACCTCGACTCCTGTGCTCCAAATAGTCAACCACCAGCAGTCTGCAAGGTGACAAATGAACACTGTCACTTGGCTAAACACCGACTTGCACTTTTGTTACAGTTATGTACTGTAGTTCAGTGTTTTGTTTTGTTTTTTGTGTGTGAAATGCTCAAAATATCACACTGAGATTTTTCATACAAAACCCTAACCTTCCTCCAAATTCTCACACACCAAACAAAGATAAAAATACAGACTTTGCCCTTACCTGCGTGAAGATAGGGTTTATTTTAAATAATAGTAGGATGTTGTAGCACTGGTATCTAAGTGTGCATGCTACAATAATAGAATACATTTGACTAGATAGAGAAGTAGACCTGTGTCCTTCACGCCACCCTGCTTTGTACGTCTATCTGAGGGCCATTAGAGGAGTCGCTGAGAGAGCGAATGTCACTCTGCATTAGTCCACCAGTCTCGTCCGTCCATTCCATCTTGTCTGATAGGATACAGTCAATATTATAACCTGCTGTGTCAAATCTGAAATCACATAGACTGCACCAAGCATTATCGCCCCTGCACTGATCCTAATCACACTAATGCATTCTGTTGTGCAAAGGCTAGGACATAATGTCTTCGTGAAAATATCAATATGGCCATACATGAGGGTCCTGGTAAATCACCATATCTGCTGATGGTCAGTGTTGCACATGTCCAGACAGCAACGTGAGCTCCAGTTCCCGGAAAATCACAATTTATCTTAAATTGAGCAGAAACTACACAGAGTGCTGGCTCTCCTCCTGATTGACCAAGAGAGAAAATTTACCAATGTACGGTAATAATTCTGCATGTGTGACAGTTGGACGTTGTCGGTGTAAAGGGCACAAGGGCACATTGTTACATGTGATGAGATTTTCTCCAGTTTTTCATTTTGTCAATGTCTAATATCAGAGCTAGCTGCACACGCCACTTGAACCTGTCACTTCACTGCATTGTGGGGGTGTTTTATCAGTGCTGTGATTATTATGTAAGATCTTACCGCTCCACTTAGATCCTCTGGGGCTGTAGGAATGATATACAGTATGTGGAACTCTGTGTTACTGGTGTTTAAAAAGACCATTTGGGTTAAATCAGGTCAAATTATTGTTGCACGCTGTCAGACTTTTCGCACAGGACGCCGATTACAATGGTAACAGTGGCAGATTTACAACTCTAAATTCTTATTAATTTTAAAAACAACGGGTCCTTGATTCCAGACAAAGGTAGACAAAAGTAGGTTTGTCATCTCGAGCCATCGATGTTGTCAACTGAAATAACTGCTGCTGGCAGATTGTATCAGCTGTAGCTAGCTAGCTAATTAAGCTAACGTTTGGTTCACGAGTTGGCTGACAATGCTGTCTTTCCACCTGACGTGTTTTGAACACTGTAAAAGTGTCTTAAATATACACTTGATAACTATATACTGTACATGATATTGTGCTAAAAGACTGAGGCTAAAGCTGCTTGACCCTGGCAAAAGGTTAGTGTCCTCACCCACCAGGTGTTGATCCATGTAACAGCATTTATTTTTCTTGTATTGCAGTGGAACTAGTAAGTCCTAGTGTTAGTCCGAAGTATGATAAGCGTAAGGGTTAAGGTTAGATTTGTGATTTATCAATCATATTATCAAATAGTATGGTTTCCCAACCTTACAAGAGAAAAGGCTTTTAGGATGAGGACTAACCAACGAGTTTGGTTATCTCAAATAACCATGTTTGCTGGGGTTGCTTGAGTGTCAAACTCCCCAACAGAGCAGGACAGAGCAGCTAATGTTAGTCTACACTCTGATGTCCAATGGCCTTGGCCTTGGAAGTAACGCTTGGTTACTTCTGTAATTAGTAAGAAAATCAGCCGGACATTCTAACGTTTGCAGCTTATGTAAGAGCAGAAAAACACATGCCTTACATTTTTGCATTTTTGGTTTTGGAGAGGATAAAAAACACCACCATCCAAACTCTTCATACACAGAGTATCGCTCTTCGTACTGTTCCTTGCACACCGCTCAACATGTGTAGAAATCCAAAGCTTGACAGGTCCGCTGTGCCTAGCTACGCTTACTAAGCTATGATTGGACAATTGTTGTTTGCGGGATGACTTTAGCAAATTATGGATCTTTGAATTCTAGTCCTCTAGTACGATTAATTCCTAAGTGACACAACATGATTAACTTAAATAAAAAACGGTTTCATGGAATTGCATTTGTGATAGTTAACTGTAAAAACTAAAAATACGCATTTGGCTATATTCCAGTATTTCCTCCGTCTACTACTGTATCTTCAGTCCGACATGCTGCCACAGCTTCCTCTAAACTAAAGTGTTTCTAAATGATTATCTAATATTTGTGAGATCTGTCTCCACAGTGATTAGCTCTTTGAGAAGAAATTACTTAATTAGCTTGCCCTTTCCAGGTAACTTAACCTTTTAAAAATGTCAGGTGAAAAGGTTTTAAAATAAGTGTGCCATATTCTCAGAAAAGTCCTGTTTTAGGGGGCTTGTGATGACCTATAGAAGTATGGCAAAAAGAGAAGGTCTGACAGTGATGAATCTTACAGCTCAGAGCAATTTGTTGTAGTTCAGATATGTTCTTGGGAACCCCTTTTAAAGCAGAACTCCCACTGAGCTGGACTGACCTGTCTGTGGCCTTGTATAACAACCACCTGTCCAGACTTTTTAACAGTGTTGGAAATGTGTCATACTGTATTAGATTGGTGCTCAATATGGTGCTTTATTTCTGCATAACATTAAACAAAAATGTGGGTTTACTAGATGGGCAATAGAGGATAAAGTATAACTATCTGCCTCGTTGACAGGGCCATTTGTTTGCTCTGAGGCAGATCAATCTAACGCTATCTTCTCTGGATTTCCTCTGCCTTTGTTGTCACCACTCTAGCTGTCTTTAGTAATCATTAGCTTTCATGTCAAATAAATGAGCTGTTTTATTGCCAGTGTCGCTGCAGCTCCACCACTGGTCAAAATAAATGGAAATGAATAAGGGTTATTTTGCAAGGACATACCGTAGACGCAGAGTAAACGTGGACGAGCAATAAAGGCTTCTGCCAGAGTGAATTGGATCACACTTATGACACATCTAGAGCACTTTATCGGTAGAGGAAAAGGAGAAAATATGTGAAAATTTAATGACTCTAAGAGGAATGTGGTGTTCAGGAAAAGTGATGTGAGAAATGTGATAAACTGCAGCATGTCTCGGAAATGTCAGAAGTGCAGGATGTTAAAAATAACAGAAATTGTGTCAAAGAAATCTTGTTTTAACGTGGTCAGTGTTGAGCTTATGATGTCAGTTTAATTCAGTTATTTAACAGCTCAATATTGCAAGCAGATAATTTTTCTGAAAAACCACAGCGTGCACACTCACCATAATAGCTCTGTGTTATCAATTAAACTGCAAGCAGTATTTGTAATCGTGATGAACACTTAAGAGCTTATAGAGTCCAGCTGTCAGGTGTGTGCTGTATGTTCTAGACATACAGTAGAGCATCTGCGCTTCTTCTGCTGGCATCAGTAAATAATGCACTCCTGTGCATCTGCAGCCCGACTTAATATATAATTCACACAACGTATGCAGTGAGGCAACCCTTATGCCATTCACACTAGAGATGGGAGCACTGCTTAAACCTCCTGCAATATGTTGCTGCTGACTTTTATTTGCTCCTTAAAGCACTTTGTGGCAAGTTTGTTTTGTCAATAGAACCATTATCATCAGCTCTGCAGCTCACCTATATTACCTACCTATGGTCTATCTTCACATAAAGTCTTAATGCAAAGAACACATGACTAGTACTGTGAAACGTTTGCTAAGAGAAACACTAATAGAGGGAATGATGCACATAATGGATGTTTTAAGGCTATAGCTACTCCTTCACATTATTGTATCTCGTATGAGTCACTGATGGAAACCTCTCTGAGATGGCTCTAGCTCCGGCTCTGCTACAATATTTTCACACAAGCATTGCAGAGACGGTTTTGAAGGCCTTGTATTCCGCAGGTGGTGTTTATAGACCGGTGGTGGCCTTGCAGATGTCCTAATATAATTATAGCATGAGATGTCTGACGAACTGAACAAACACTGAAACCTCTCTGCGCTCCACCGCCACCCGCTGCTGCCACTGACAGCACACTACATGAGAATATGCAAATATGCATCAAAAACTGGGGAAATTTCCATTAAACTTCATATTCCAGGGTGATGTTTCCAGGGTGATTTGTATTTTGAAAAATACCCCCCCCCCTCCCCCTCTTTCTCTCTCATTGGCGTGCAGACAAGCTGCCTGGTCCTGGCCTTGTCAAGCCCTCGACAGCATCATACATGAGAAATGTTGCAGTCGAGACTTGTTGGGTTCTGTTCAGTCGGGCAAAAAAGGGTTCATTTCAACTTGCACTGCTAAACTATTCTGTTGAGAGCATTGCATTAGCTTGATTATAGTTTTATCTGTCAAATGAATGCGCAGAAATAGCTGACATAACGTTATGTTGCAAATCCAATTTGGTATTGATTGACAGTGCAAGATTCACCAAGCGCACATTATGGCTTCCTGCACTATTAGAGCATATGGCGATGTTATTTACATTGGAAAAAGGGGGCATTTGCTGGGAGTAATTAGTTAAGCTTCTCTGACTTTGGAAATTTAATTGCAGGTACAGTAGAACCGGCAAACAATGGGATAACTGAAGCATTGCAGCCTGCACGGGACTAACAAACAGCAGGAGCCTCCCTCCTGACAAACAGCACCAGAACACACATACAGACAGACGCACAAACACACCAGCATGGACATACACTGAAACACACACAAAAATAAAAAAAGCATACATCGCCTCCTGACCTCTCGATCCTTTGATCCATTAATGACATTCCGTATTCATACTCCCAGCTACTGAATGTTTCATTATAACTGCAGAGATGTGGAGTGCATTATTAAGAAGTATGGCTCAGACTATCTACAGAATGTTTATCATTTGTCTTGTGCTGTTGGCTCAGTGTGCTGTTCCTATGAAATGCTTGACCTTGAACGCTGCTTTCATGCATCCCTGTACGTTGCAAATCAAAGCATAAGGGACTACCATTAGGTTCATATCATGAACTAACTGTGCCTGCAAACCTGTACGTCTGTTATATAAAGATAAATATTTCCTTGCTTTTCTAATGTGCCTGTGGTTATCATTAGCCACAATTTAGGAACATGTGCACTTTATGCTGCTCACCATGTTTGCTGTTCAGCCTACACAAAACCTTGTGTAACAGTGTGGTTAAATCACCTTAAACTGTAGTATTTACCCACAGAGAATATCTATCATGCATTATAATATGTAAGATTGATCTGTCTTTGCATTAGCAGGTTTATCTTAACAGCCATAATAGCTCGAACATCAATCACAGGCACAGTGTTGGTAACGTGACACAGTGGACACTGGTAATTATTTAAAAGGATCACTGGCTATTAATGGTAGTTTGGCTCACCTTTCCCATTATCTGTAGCAACCAGTTTGTTTTCCTCTCAATTAGGCACGCAGGCAGTGAACAACACCCATCTCCTATTACTGCGATATGGCAGCAGAGGCCATGGGGGAAGGGAAAATAACAAGCTGCTGTTGTTGTTACCACTGCTGCTGCGGCTGCTGCTGCTTCTGAGGGATTGTTTTTAGCATTTTTCTTGGCCGCATTTCATTTCTTCATTCTCTCCACCGTAACTTGCCTCCGCTATTAAACCTTTGTCACTCCCTTTTGGAGGTCTAAAATGACTGGGTCACTGAAACCTAACCTGAGTCAGAGCTGTGATGTGGTTGTGTTTTTTTTATACCTCTTTGCGGTGCAGAGGGCATTAAGCAGAAACAGCAAGCCTGGGATATAATGAAGGCATCTGAAATTCAGCCAGTGGTAGACAAGTGGGATTTGACATGTTCCTTTCGCCATAGCTATTATAGGTAGTTCTGTTTGTTCTTGGTCAGACATTTATGTTATCAGACAGGTCTTTGATAACCACATACAGGATCTGAGATTCTGTTTTTAGTCTGTTGGCTAAAAAGCATTGCCTGGTCTGCTACAGTGGCCACATTAGGGCTGCAAAGAATATATGACATGATATATCCTTTTTTTTAATTAATCCATTATCACTAATTCTATAAATTGTCAAAAACAGTAAAAAATGCCCAAATTCTCAGACTTGGTCTAAGACACATATTTATTTTTTTGCCCAACTAATAATGCTGAGATATTGATTTCTAATGATGTAAACAAGAGAAAATCAGCAAACCCTCTAATTTGCAGAGCTAAAACTAGCATTTTTAGTAGCTTAAACTAGCAATACTAACTTTTTGCAAATGTTTTTAAAGGTTTAATCAGTTAACACATTAGTGTCCATAATGTTTCTGTTGACACACTGTGTAATCAACTGATCATTTAAGCACTAGACCACATATAACCTTCTGACCGCCACACATACATTGATGGCATGTGTATGTGAAATGCCCTGCCATTCACCTTGTGCACATGTGCATGAGTTCATGAACATGTTTGTCCGGTACATATATGTGTGATAAGTGCAGGCGACCAAGTTCCGTGTAGCTCAGACCTCATGTGGTGAAGATGTCGTCCTGCCACGCTGCGCTGACTGCTGCGATCGCACGGTCCTGACTCCGCAAAGCCTGAGGCGAGAGAGTGAAGTGTGTCAGCCTGTGCAGCTGATAACGCCGCCTCTGTCACACTCAGGCCAAAGACTGTTTGCTGGGGAGCCAAAGCGCATGATGGGTTTGTGACGCACCACGCAGTGCCATTCAAATGGTGAAATCGGGGCAAGGCACTTTTTCCTTCATCCCTTGAACTATATCACGTCATTTATCTTATGCCACATGGTGCGCTTTTCATTTTCCTCATGGGGAGTTCACGGCGATTCCTCCCGAACAACTTTTCCATCACAATGTTCTGCCACTTGACATAGTTTTATCTCACTGGAGATTTTTTTTTTTTTTTGACACTTTAAGCGAATGTGATTTCCACATTGTACAGTGTTTGCACAGAATGTTTTATTCAACTAGATTTGTTGTTTCTTTACATCTGTGTGACACTGCACCACAATGGTAAGTGCTTCTCTATCTCCTTAGGCCATTGCCTTCCCGGAGTCTCTTTCATGGGAAGAGGCACTGACAGAATAAAAAAGAGCTCCTTGAGAGCGCAGTCTCTTATCAGCCTCCAACATCTGGCCAAGACTGATGGGCTCTTGGAATAGCTCTCCAAATCATTGAGTTTGAGCTGCATAATGCTTGTTTAACTGCATCCTTCCTACAATACTAATTCACCCCCTCTCATTATGTATCTTTCACCAGAGGAACCCATTTCTATGATTACTGAATTCAGTTCCTCAGCAGGGTAGGATTGATGTGAGGCAGTGCACTAAAAGAGAGATTGAAAGGTGAGTCAATTATATGTGAGCACAGGAAATGAAATATGATTGACCAGATCATACGTTGCAAGTCAGAAAAATATAGAATTTAAATCTTTAAAACACGAAAAGCAATTTTCTCTGACATGCAGACAATTTCTACAGAAAATTAGTAAATTGAAGTCATCATGGTCGATTTGAAATGTATGGCCTTGATGCATTGCAGCCCATTAGATTAAAGCTCCAAGGTAATCTGCAGCAGATTTAAGAATTTATCCAAACACCTGGTTCTGTATCTGCAAGTCACTGGATGCCAAGCCTCTGATCACACACGCAGAGAGTTTGAGCAGATGTGTCGCACTGAGCCAGTTTTGTTCTTGTCTCACAACAGTGTGACATGAGCAGGATGGATCAATCAATTATGTTCATGTTGATCTCTTTATCACAGAAGAGTTATTTTATTACCTCAACATAACTTACCTCAAAATTCTTGTGATCATGAAATAATCATTTCATAACTTATTGACCAAAACTGCTTTCGTATATTATTCAGATAAAAAGGTGGTTAACAGTCTCTATGTCTAACCTAGGGTCACTATATTGAATATTTCATGGATGTGACAGGAATTTTTTTGGTGCTGCTGATGTTTTTTTTATTTATTGGGGGGTTTTTTTTGGCATTTTTCCCCCCTCTTTTCCCGGTTAGTAAAGGCCAAATCTCCATATCCGCAGAACCAGCCGTGGTAACACCCACCGCTCTCTCAGGGAGGGTGCAGACAGCCATGTGCTTCCTCCGACACACGCAGAGTCGCCGGCTGCTTCCTTTCACCTGACAGCGAGGAGCTTCACCGGGAGGGTGTTGCACATGCAGAGGTTCAAAGAATCTCCTGCAGATCTTAACCCAACTTCCCACAGACGTCCTGACCAACCAGTAGGAGTCACCAGTGCGGCTACAAAGAACACTAACTATTGGGTTTGGTGAAGCTGGAAACACTGGAGCAACGAATTAAAGCTGAATGCTGCAGCGGTGGTGCACCACACGGGTGCCCACCAATGTTACATTTGGGCGATAATATGGGCTTTTTCCTTCCCTTGGACTCACAACTCTGCCTCGTTTGATTGACACCTCTGTAACCGATGATGAGCCGTTGTGGGCTCAAAATGTTGTACTTTTTCTTACTGTAACAAAGTTTTAAAGGGGTCCTTGGGAACTTGAAATCACTGCACATGTTTTGTACTCAGCACCTGGACAAGACAGATGTGTGTGCATTTTGCATGCTTGATTGCTTGAATGACATGGGCTCCCAAGATAACTCTGAGGGGTCACAAGATGATTCAAGGACTGAGAAAAAATGAATCTGTCTGTTACACAAAATGTTTATTTCATACAATATTGCTTCAATTTTTGCTTTCTGTCTTGCGAGATACTTTCACTTCCTTAGGCCACTAAAAATCCTTCACATGAAACCATCTGAGAAAGGAAAAATACTGTTTGTTTATTATTTTTTATTCATTTATCTGTACAGTCACAGTGTGGAGAGAGAGAACCGAAACATGAGGAACATTGCAGTTGTGGTATGTGGTATATGCTGTAACCATGAGGCTACCAGAGCGCCCTCATGCTCACGTTCCAGACCATGTTTCGTTTTCAACAGTAAAACGCCCCGCTCAGCACATACTGCGGTCTCTTTAATAACCAAATTTAAAGGATTCTCATCAACTCTCAAATATCGATATCCATATTGGCCTCAAAAATCAGTGACAATTTGGGAATCACTGTCATCAGACAAGTCTCTACCTACTGACTATAGGTGGTATAGGCCACATTTCACATGTTTTTATCGTGTGGTCACAAGAAGTAAGTTTGTGTGAAATTATTATTCTGTGATCACTAGAAAAAACAAGCTTCTTCTGCCAAGACGACAGAATAATTATCCAGCAATCACGAGCAAATCAAACCTAAAAATAATTACACCCCTGGCCCCCGGACTCCCATAGAGGCAGGGACTCTCTCATTTTTTAATAAATGTTATAGATTTTAACATATTTGCTCACGTATCCTCAAAGAGGTGAAGATGGAGATTTCATCCTGTTGTGTGAGGAAGAGAAGGCAGGGAGCAAATGAATAATTCTGGCTGGTGAGGCTTGCACTGCTCAGAGCTATAGCCTGTGAATCATCATCATCATGAGATAAAAGGCAACATCTTTTCATCTATTTTTCAGTCTTTTCATTTTGCCTGCTCGAGTAACGCTCCTGCGAGTGTTTTCAAATCCAAAAAGGCATGTCGTATAATTATTTGTTTTCATATAGATCGTATCTGTGAATTTTTACACCAAATTGAATTCCCGCAGAGGTTGAGCCTAGAGGATAATGCGGCATGGCCACTGTGTCCTAATTGCAAATAATGCAGCAGAATCATCACCATTTAATATCAATTATATCAAGGCCTTATCTCAACCACTCTGGCTCCCCTTGTAGCGAATAAAGTTTTTTTTTTCTTTATGGGTTTTGTTTGAAATGATACATGATTAGTTCAGTTCACTCTGCGAACCAGCATGCTCTGTAAATGGCTCTTTTGGTATTCTTTCAATTAATTGTTTTGCACAACATTTGAGCAAACCCACGTCACAGGTGGCCTCTTACTTCCACCGCAACAACCGCCAATGGTTCAGATTCAGGTGCGATGTGATGAGAGTTTGTGGAAATGGCAGACCTGAGAAGTCAGCGGGTCACACTTTGACATTGGTCATTATGAGTTCAGCCGCTGAGGTCACGCAAACCAACGTCCTTATGACTCTGACACAGGAGCTGTGGAGAGCAGAGAATCAATGTGATGTCATCCCAGATTCATCCCCAGAGAGCCACTGAGTTGTGGGAATAGAGATCAACTTTGACCCCTTGTGGACAGGAAATCTCCCCCTCTGATGACTGGGTCACACCACATCATTACTTGACTGGCATGTATGATTAACAGCCTGGTTGCTCTTGTGTAATATGATGAAATATAAAAGTGACAGATGATACAACTCATCCTGATTTCTCAGATCTTAAACATTAAGCCATTTTCTGTTCTCTTATATGTAACACACACATCCCTGTATTGTGTATGTGTCAGTGATGCTTGATCAGCTGTAGCAGAGCCCTCACCTCTGGCTCCTATAGTCACCAGTCATTCATTGTTCTTTAAGATCAGGTGACTTTTAGCGCTAAAAGTTTAAAACAGGACAAACAGTCTGTCCCCGTGTTAAAGGGAACTCAGTGTGTTGCAGTATCAATAGCCGAAGCCTCAGCCATTTGCAATGCAATTAAAAACTCAATTTTCAAAGCGCTTTGCTGAGGGTGATGAATGGGCCAGTAATCCCTTAATTGTTCTCTCTGAGGCAGAATCACAGGACTGATAGATGTTTCATTAGAGACGGAGTGGAACTTATAAGTAAATAAAATGAGATGCAGATTTTACTTAGAGATATCAGTGAGTTGATTATGGCCAAACCTCCAAAAAGGACTGAATGTGTTTTTTTAATAGCCTATGTCCGGCGAGGTGAATAGAAAAATACAATGAGCCAAAGCTCTGTTCAGTCACTTTCAGGACCACAGACAGTTCTGTTGGCTCTGTGTCCCTGCGTCCCTCCGCCCTCATCTGCACGTGTGTGTGTGTGTGTGTGTGTGTGTGTGTGTGTGTGTGTGTGCGTGTGTGTGTGTGTGTGTGTGTTTTCATCTTATATCATTATTGCTTTACCTCTATCTAACACTTGAACATAAGACTGCAGTATGAATGAAAAAGATAGACACACAAACTTTTCCTACTGTGGAAAATAAACCGCAGCTCTGCATGCCCGCCTCTGCGCGGGTCCGGGAAATGTATATATATATATATATATATATATATATATATATGTGTGTGTGTGTGTGTGTGTGTGTGTGTGTGTGTGAGCAGCAGCTGGAAGTGGCCCGGCTGTTGGGAGTCATTGGCCACCTGATATTGCAGTGTTTTTCTATTGATTCGACCAACAGAAGGCTAATATTGACAAGTACAGCGCTTATTCCGACCCGTCGTAATCTAGCGGGCTGACGCTTTTTAATTTAACGTCAGATCAAGTTTGACCAACATTGGCCCGCCGCGACGGGTCCAATCGGAGTTCAGATCAGCCCCCCCCCCCCTCATCCACCAGCCCACCCCTCCCCTCTCTCTCTCTCGCTGCCTCTCGCTCTCCCTCTCTTAGTTGCAAAAAACGCTCTGCAGCTGGGCTGCACCTCAATGAACCTAATTGGTGCACTGTGAGCGACCATCATCTATCCACTGGATTTCCATCGCGCCCGACTTTCCTCCAGAACATATGAATTTGCTCAGACAGACCCTTTTAAGGAGTTGAACAGATAGGTCGGAGAAAATGGCACAGCGCGTGGTTTTGTTCCTACTGTGGCTCTTTGACAGATCATCCGCGGGATTTCCCAATCAGATTAATATCGGTAAGTGTTTTTGCTGCATTTGAAAGGCTGCAGGTTGAGGTTTGTGTGGACTCATCAAAACGCATGATTGCATTGTAATACCGGAGAGATCTGCACGGAGCGCGGAGCTCTGCGCAATGATAAGAGACTAACTTGATGTTACAGATGCTGCACGCTTAAAGCCGCTGATTCCGGAGAACTGTGTGGATTAAAGCCACATCTAGTGTTGTCTGTGCCGCTGAAAGCAGCGAGAATAAGTGTATAATAAGGAGGACGGGAGATGGTCAGTTCCCCCGCACGATCTGAAGAGTTACAGACAGGCGCACAGGTCAGATATGCAGGATAGTTCATACAAATAACAGCCAGCCTCCTTTACATTACAATGGGAAGTGTAGAGTTCTTCCTCACTGACTAATATGAGGTCCAAAAGCTGACACGAGACTCGTGCGACTGTGAAAGCGTTGTCTGATCTTGGTTTTCATCTCTTTTAAGGGGGACTGTTCATGCGGTCCACGGTGCAGGAGCACAGCGCGTTCAGGTTCGCTGTCCAACTCTACAACACCAACCAAAACACCACTGAGAAGCCTTTCCACCTCAACTACAACGTCGACAACCTCGAGTCGTCCAACAGCTTTTCAGTCACCCATGCGTGTAAGTGTGCTTCTATTTCAGTCATGTCCAGACCCCCCCCCACACACACACACACACATACACACACTTCTTGTCTTATTTATGTCTAACTCGTCCAGTATGGAGCTTATAGAGGCTGCATGGCAGGGGAGGCAGTCAAGTTCATCTGGCTCCACTCTGCTTCATAAAGTCTCAAAGGGAACATTTACAAATACAGATTTTTCTAATGTACACAGTGTTCTTCCAATGTTTATCCTACATCATTTTTCTTGAGTTTTACCACAAAATGCATGCATCCTTTTTATTTTTTTTTTAAGAAATATGTATTTATTTTTGCAGATAATAACAGTAGCTATGGTTGGAAACACCACATTTACAATGTTTGTGACTGTCTCTGAGATATTTTACTTCCACATTGTAAAAGAAGTTCCAACATGCTGTTGGCCTATAAATGCTGGCCTTGAGAAGGAAAATGCAGCCAGTTACATGAACCCTGTGTCAAGGACTCGGAGGGCCCGGAGGACTCCATGTGTTGGATGGAAACAGTGGATTTTAAACAAGTGTTTTATGGATGTCTTTGGTTTCCATCACATAAATAATTCACTCTTCAAGAAGAAAGATAGAAATTGGTTTTAAATCTATTATACACAACACTTGATTTTTTTTCCCATGCCTATCTAAGGGCCCTATTATGTGGCCACGGTCCATCCCATTGTGCAACTGGTGCAATGGCTGATCCAATAAATATCCTCTTTTTTTTCTATAACCCCTTTGGCTACAGTTTCTTGAAACCAGCAGAAACAGAGTGGACAGAAGGGGAAGAAATAGAGTCAAGAATGCCCTTTTGTGATGTCAATTTAAATGACGAGTTCAGTTTGGCCGAATGGCCGACGTCGGAGACACACAGTTCTGTCTGACTGGTGCGGTTCAGTCCCTCTAACCCCTGTGTGGCTCGCTCATAATGGCCCCTCTGACTCTCCTTGTGCCAGAGCATCTCCCGCCTGCTCTGACTCCCCAAGTGTTACAGCGCATCTCCCCCAGCATTGCAGAGTCAGCTCATTAGCACCCAGCCCTCATAGCACCTCACCGTGCTGTCATTGGGTGAAAGGGGGGGAGAAAAAAAATCCATAGCTCCCCAACCAACGGCAGCAAATGAGTTGGGCTCAGACCTGCAGAGGAGGTGGGTCTGAGCAGTGAGGGAGATGAGGCAGAGCGTCATATCAGAGGCAGAGCAGCAAGTGCCCTAACGAAGGCATCCATAAGAAACAATAAGCAAATGAGAGTGAATAAATAATAGATAGTGCCTTGCAATTTCACGCATGTTGAAGAGGAAGGGAAGCATAGGAGGAAAAAGGCTTGATATCAGAATCTAATTAAATTCAGGGGCAGACAGAGCTTTAGTGAGAGGAAGGGGTTCCTGTGGGAGCCGTGGCCCCGTTTCTTGTTTCTTGCTGCCACGTCTTAGCATCTCCATCAAGAGCACTGTCTCAGGACCGCCTTGAACTTCAGATATGAGGCAAAAACCACAAGCTTTTAATGATGCGAAGAAACCAGTGCTTGAAAGAAATGTATCGTTCAGTGATGCAAAAATAGGAGAGCAATTGTCAAATGTCATTATAGTGTTTGGTGAGAGCATGTCTTTTGCTTTGATGTGTGCATTAATAATCTGCTCTGCTTGAAATTTCTCTTCAGTGCTGAATGTTTAGCCTGCTACATTACACAGAAAGAAGTTTTTTACACTTAACACACAAAAAGTCTTCTGCTTAATTGTAAAATAATCAATAAACTTTGAGCAAAGGCTGCTCTTAAAACTCTCTCAGAGGCAGTTTTCCTCCGAACCTGATTTGTATAATGTGTGATCTGAGGCTTTTTATTTCAAGGTAGTGCCCTGAGACTCCTGTCAAGCTGAGCTCGCAAACCGCAGACAGCTCATGCTGAGCTCACAACAGTCCACGAGCACCTCAGATTGTCTCTACCAATGTAGTGAACAAAATAGAGATGACGGTTATTAAATATCACTTATCTGCTGACTTCCAGGCCTTTGAGGCTTTGCCTCTGGTGAGTGAAGACCTCCTGTGTTCTGAGTTTCAGATTTGTCAGCGCTGTTGTTTGTTCTGCAACCTGTCACATTTAGTTAGTGGACATTCAGATTCCCTCTGTCATCAATAGCCCCGTGTGGACGACTCAGACATCTTTTTTTTTTTTATGATCGGGCAATCTGAACTAAGATTTTACAAAAGTGGCATTTATGCAGGTTTTTGGGGAGTAAATCTATTTTGAGGCAAGCTTCATGGCTTGATCAAGATGGGATCGGGCTGGCCTTGCAGAGTTGCTGAAATGACAGCATTTGATTTTGTTTCGTTCGGACTCTCCTCTTTTCTTGTTTGGCTCTAGTGTGCATTCTCTCTTTACTCTGGGACACACACTGCCAAAGCCCTCTGCTCTGACTCATCATGTAGATCACTCCCCCTCATTTGCTGTGCGTTCTTTTAAAAGTAATACAAGAGGAGGAACATGCACGCAGTAATTCGGGTTTAACTTGCCGGAGTCTGTTTTGCTTTTTAGCAACACAATATGGAAATTCGTAGGTATGATGAAGGCACAGTCTTGTGTCAGAACAATTTCTTTCAAGTCAGTTTAAAGCCTTATGCTATTAATTGAATTAGTGACCGGCAGCAAAACAATGTGTGGCTTCAGTAATCCTCGAGGCTTGGCTTTGTACTGCAGAGGCACAGTATTTGCTTTGGTGGCAAGGCTGTTGTTGCTTTGAAGTGACATCAGAAATTGTGAAATGTGTAATTACCAGTGCAGGGCCCATAATAGCTGTGGAAGCTAGGAGTCAGGTATGCTCACAGAGAAGACGGCCGTAGTTCAAAGCAAAAGGGTACCAGTTTGAAGAAAGCAGAGCAGACAGCATTAATGTTCCTGATGGTCACGGCTAGCCAACTTAATGACACCGCCATCCTTTTCTCTCCTGTTTACCCTTCTTCTTCTTCTTCTTCTTCTTCTTCTTTTTCTTTTTCTTCTTCTTCTTCTTCTTCTTCCTCCTTTACCTTAGGCAAAAAAAAAAACATCAAGCTCCTTGCCATGCTATTTATTAGATTACTCGCCTTGATTCCTGTTAAAGGCAAATTTTGCAATGCTTGGCTTTTGAATCTCATCTCCCTATTCCTCATTCCTCATTCTGTCATTAAGCTAATGGTCTGTGTCCCCTCTGCCAGCCTTTTTACATGTGCCTACTCCTTTTTATTGAATCCTCCAGGTCCTTAAACCCTGGCAGTAGCAGATGCTTCTTTGGCTGCACCGTCCAGCCACCGTCTCCCACCGCTGTTAGCTACTGTAGATGAAACTGCTTTGGAAAAAAAAAAGAAAGACAGGATGAAACGAGTCACTGTGATTGCGTTTGTTATTTCCAAAGGCGAGAAAGAGGAGGGACAAGAGAGAAAAGCAGAGTGACTGTAAGGTGCGATGTGTCTTATTGTAAATGGAGAAAAGATGAGGTTAAAGGAGTAGTTCGACATTTTGGGAATTATGCTTCTTTGATTTAGATGAGAGTTAGATGAGAAGATTAATACCACTCTCATGTCTGTACGTTAAATATGAAGCTGGAGCCAGCATCCGGTTAGCCTAGCCTAGCACAAAGACTGGGGACAGGGGGAAACAGCTAGCCTGGTGGCTGGAAAGGTAGCACCTGCAAGGCTCACTCATTAACATGTTACATCTAATAACCCTTGTTTCCAGTCTTTATGCTAAGGTAAGCTAACCTGCTGTTGGCTGCAGCTTCATATGTACCATACATAAGACATGAGAAAGGTATTGATGTCTTGGCAAGAAATCGAACAAGTGTATTTCCCAAACTGTCGACCTTTAACACTGCTTCAAGTGACTAGCAGTTGACTTGTGTGCTGCTGGAAGTTCATACTGCTGTATTGACAGTCTGCAGCAATGTGCAGAAAAATGAATGGTCGCACATGATTTATGTGCTGTATTCTGACTGGATGTTGTATTCCACATGATGCAGCGTGATCTGAGGTGATAATGTGTGAGCTATCTTGTGGTGGGTTCAGTACATGGATCAGAAAGTGTGTGGAGCCCATTAAGACGCATGGCAGTTACTTTAAGGGTCAGGAAGAAAACTCCAGCAGATGCTTGTATTTACATGGATGTGGCATATCAACATCATTGATTAGGATTATCATAAACACTCAGTAACATAGTGCACAAGCCTCATTTTTGTCTAGACACAACACATCCTTAGAAACATCTTCCTCACTGACCTTTACGCCCACCCAGAGAGCGCTAGCTCTGCTCATGTTGCCCAGAAACACCAACAATCTCTTCACACCGCCGGCCTACACTATGACTGAGCACATGTGGCAAATGGCATATGTTGGGAAGCACAGACGAAAGGGCCCTTACCAAATCTTCACATGTATTGTTGTGTATAGCTTTTGGGGCTGTTGTTGGTGGTAGTGGTGTGTGAATACGGTAAACAAAGCGACAGGCAGACATGTTTTTGCAGCGCATGGCCTGACAGAGACAGGCTATGGTCGAGAGAAGCTCCTTAGGTGATTGTAGTAGTGCCACACTTCTTGTCCTTGCAGGCTGTAACTCAGCTTGAAAGGTGTGACTAGGGAAACATGGCAGGGGAAACTGATTGGCGGGAGAATAGAGGCAAAGACTGCAGTAAGAGAAAGCAAGAGGAAAAGGAATTTGATTAAAGACTGTTTTAGAGCTTGCTTATATAGAGAGTGTGTAAGTGTATGAGAGAGAGAGAGACTTCTCCAGGCTATGGGGGTTGTACCGGGACATGCCATCACAGTCCAGCTGTGATGGAGGCACAGATGGAGGTTTGTTTATGGACGCACAGGCATGTGCATATGCATGCATGTGTGTGCACATATGCACAGAGTCACACACACAGACACTGTAGGCGTATGCAGTCACACATGCATAGACGGACACATCCCGGTTTCCTCTTCCTATTTGTTACTGAGAAAATCTCGCTGTTTTGCAGCTGAAGCTCCCATGACACACTTCATCGTTCATCCAAAAGTAAAGGTCATGGTGAAAAATATTGCTGGCTCACCCTGTGTCTCTTCTCAAAAAAGAAAATACCATTCTTGAAATATATTCAGGCTTGGATTTGCGTCAAATGCAAAGAATAAAAGAGCATCGAGTTTGATAAGCACCATGACTGTGCAAAAGCCTCTGAGAGAAACATGAGCCACCATGCACTAACGTAACAGTGTGATTTTGAGGCCAGCAGGCCAGGCGGTCTCAGAGGCCTGCTGGATGTGGGTCTCAGTCAGATGAGTGGTACAGTAACGGCCCTGGATGAGGTTACATGCTCTGGGAACTACCAAGGCCTCTGAGAGGGGAGCAGAAGAGTTTGACTGACAGCACAGTTCAGATAGAAGGATGAGGCACAAGTCATGATCTGACTTAAGCTTAAAAATGTCTGGCAGAGTCACAGATCATTAATTTTTTTTTGGAACACTGCAACTAGACAGTCAAAAATATCTCCATAAAACTAATATTATAATTGTGCGACAGTAATTGCTACAACATTACAGCAAAACACTGCATGTCTCGCTGATATTTAGTGCTGATGAAATACTAATAACGTATCTACGTTTTCCTACAATTTTCTTAATGTCTTGCTGGCATGATTACAATCACTGGTACTGTGGTGGTCACATGAGGTCATAGCTTTTTTCATACAACAAACACATAAAAGGCTGGAAAAATTCCAAAAGGCCAAACCTCCAAAGGGAACATTATTTTGACCTAATTTTCTGGCCATGAAATGCCCTCCTCTCATTTTTATTTATTTATTTATTTATTTATTCATTCTAAAGTCAAGCACACGGCTGAAGTAATGAGATTCAGAATAAAAACATAGAACACACTCCAAGGCAGATTCAACACAATGAATTTTTAATCAGAATATCAAAAGATCCTCTTAAACCCAACCTGAGGAGAAGTGTTGCTGTCGGAGTGTTGTTTGTCTTGGAATCAATGACGCTGGCAGATGTTGTTTGATAGAACAACAGCTTTCCTCCCTCGCTGCTGTGGCAGATTCAAATCTCCATATATCTTTCACAAACACTGGGAATTTGGCCAGTTATGGAATATAAAAATATATTTTGTAAGGACAGATTTTTTGATTTGGAAGATCAGTAAATCACATCACAGATTTACATTGATACTTTTTAAAGATTTCTCCAGCACTGATATTTATCAAACTTCTTCATTGTGGTGTGTTCAGACCTGCTGTGGGGATGTTGGGGTCTTTGAATTTCTCATTGATTTCCTTTATTTGCTCAATTTTTGGGGGCAAATGTGATGAATTGCAAAGAAGAGGGATTAAAGTGAAATGATTATTGATAAGCTGTCATGGCACCCTGAAGATATCATCACCCTACAGCCCGCAGTAATTTCAAACAGGCAACACAGCCAATATATATAATATAGTATTGTATTAACATAATAACTGATGTTCTTTCTATAATATATACTGCAGTAGTTCTGGGATTGGCACAAATGCTTTAAATGTCTCATGCAGCGTCAACACTTGACAATTACGCTTCCACAACTATAAGTATTTATGCCGCAGCTGAGCAATAAAAACCCTGATGTACCCGTTTACCATCCAACCAAGAATATGTTTAAGAATAATTTGTGACACTGACCCATATGTGAGCTTTATGGGGAACCCATGAATGCAAGGCATAGATCAAGCCCCCTTTTTTTTCATCAGCAGACATGATGCAACATGACAGCCCATCTATGCTCCGCACATCTGTTCACCACTGTTCAAATAATAGGGTGGTTTCTGAACTATAAGTCAACAGTGACAGGCTAAGTCTGTGTTCTGTTATTGAAGATGATATCAGCGTTGCGTAGTGATGAACAAGAGGAGCTGGCTGACCATATAAAAAGCTGCGATAAACACTACGAGGGACCACACAGGAGGAGACGCACAAAATCGTAGTGAGGCTTTGCACACATTCGTGGCCGTGCTCTGCATGACGAAGAAAACTGTTTATGATAAGAAAAGGCCTGTGCATGTAGTGCATTTAAAGTAAACTGAACAGGGGGGGCAAGCTGCTATTGTGAACTATTCATCTCAGGTGCATCTGGGATATGTCTGCCAGCAGCTCAGCTCCGTGTGATGGCTGCTTCCCATTTTGTTTTCTCAATGAGCAAAACCTCTCAAGGAGAGTGGGATACATCAACTGTGGCAGAGATTATTTGTCATTTGAAAATGTAATTTACCCTCATGCACCAGTTGCATGAAACAGCGTAGGTAAGAAAGGAAGAGCACTTTCAAAACTTGATCTCTGACGTTGCAGTCAGCATTTTTCACTTTTACTCCCCCTCTCTGTCTTCTATATCTCTCTCCTTATATATATTTAATCTCTCCCTCAAAGCCCATTACAGCTATGTTCCCGCAGCCATTGCAGTCACACTCAGCTAGCTATTGGCCGTTCACTAGGCTCCCCTACAATAGCCATAATCACTGAATCAGTAATCCCCTACTTGAGCTGGAATAGCACATCCGCATGGTGCCTCATCGGAAGTTGCTGCATTGGACCAGCTTCACTGGGTCCAAAGGAGAAAGAGGGATTTCTGTAGTCTTCCTCAATAGGAGCTGCTGACTGCATTGTCCTGACCAAGGTCAGACAGCTTATGAAAGAAAACACTTTTGAGCCTTTTATTATTTCTGAAGAGCCCAGAGAAAAGCATTAATTGGCACCTATGTGCTGTCTAATCTTGTCGTCCCACTTGGATTGCATTATCGGCTGTTTATTGTTTTGGTCTCCCTTTGTGTGTGTGTGTGCGTGTGGCGGAGTGTAATTTCTGTGCTAAAGACAGTCAAAAATGAAGAGGACATCAGGGCGGCGTTGTGATGAATACAAAACATCAACGGGGAGTGTCACGATGCACTCTTCCAACTAGTAAATATTGGATCACAGTGCGACGGGGGCTTCCAGCTTCCAGCTCTCTGTCTGCCGACTGAGCAGATTGATCCGCACGTTTCTGGCCCGTTTCAAAAGAGGCAGTCGCTAGCAGAGCCCTGCCAAAGCTGCATGTCTGTGCAGAAACAAGGGCTCCATCATAACTGATTGCTTGTGACAGTTCACAGTCGCCGGGCCACTGAAGCATCATAACCTTGTGAAACTAGTGTATGGGCACTCTAGCATACAGGCTGAAGGAGAGGAGGAAGAGAAAAAGATATTAGCATATTCCTTGAAGTGATACAGAGATGCTGTGGTTAATATTAAACACATCTGTAATGCAAAGACTTAATGCAGACCAACACCTCTGGAAACTGGGTGGATTTATAGACAATTACGCCATCTGTGATGGCAGTTGTAGATCGAAGACCCCAGCAAATGTCAGAGCAGGATCTGTTGATGTGTTGGAATACACCGCTGATCACACTGAAACAGAAATATCTTCTGGCAGGCCGGAGGAGCAAAACAAGCCACTCCAATCACTTCATCTGTGTTGGCACCATAACAAGCGGCAATATATTTCTGATTGTTCAGTCATTCACACTGAGTCCATGAGTTTAATCGAATCTGCGCTGTAAAGAGCAGAATGATTATCAAATGGCCATCAACGATGAGTGTGGAATTATTCAGTTGTAGGTGACTATAAAGCTCCAAGGTGCTTTGACTTGTCTGCTGTGTGGTCGTCAAGGAGGCGGTTGCTGTCACTGTCCATCAGTTTGTCCAACTTGTATTAAGAAGGTGTAATTATAGGTGTGAGAGAGGAAAACGTTTCGTTGTGACGCGGTGGTGTGGTCTTACTTTACATGGTCCTTACCGTGCTTCTCCTGTCCTTCAGTGCTCACTATCCCCATGAGTGAGAATTAAGTGAACATGATGTGCTCGCTCAACCATGACCCTCCTCTGTTTCGCCCTCCAATGGTTAATTCGGAGAGTGCCGTTGTGTGGCTCTTGCCATTTCACACATGGCTACATAAAACCTGTGGGCGGTTGCTCCGAGGCCGCTGTCCGTGTTTGTGTGTCCATGCATGACTGTGTGATGAAATATTGAAGTGTTCTATCATTGACCATTGGGTGGCCGCCGGCGCGATTCCCGTCCCTCAATTTTATTTTTCTTTCCGTCTTTATCTCGGTGGTGTGGCTTTCTTTTCCCCGGCATGGCGTGCAGATCAGGAAGGCAAGCCTCATCTGGACCCATGACAGAGCTAATCCATCGCAGCTGCAGAATGAAAAGGCCGTTTGGAGTGAATCCATTCCAGAGGCCTCAATGGGAAGCTTCTCTCAGATGCCGGTGCCCTTTGCAGCCCTGACAGTGCTAGAAAATGATGAAAAAGGACTTGGGAGAGTTCAGTGGCTTAGCTATGTTTATGAGAAAAGGGAATAGTGGAGGAGAGAGGCACAGGCACTGAAGATGGAGAGATAAAATGACCAACCACTGTGTTTGTGTATGCATGTGTGTGTGATGTGTACTGGATTGTAAGTACACAGCACAGTAGCTCTTCCTCCATCTCTCCACATAACCTGCCTTCTATACCGAACTGAAGCAAGCTGAACGTATGCTGTCTGAGCATGTGGGAGGTTAAATACACCTCTGTAGATGAGCTGCACACATTCAATAGCCGACCCACAATGGCTGTGAAGTGGACAGTGGCCCAAGGTAGCATGATGTCCACTTTGAAATTAACTTACCATAAAGGAACGGAGGAATGGTCGAAGGGAATTAGCTCGTTCTAGTGTAAATGGACAGTGAGACTGAATAACATACCTTCCTGAAATATGTCAAGGGCACAGAGTCTCACCAGTTCTCTTGCTTTCTTCTCAACACTTTATGCAATGTATTTTCCTCATTGTAGTGTTGCTGCTGCTGCTGCTGCTGCTGTAGTCCCATCCCTTAAGCTGTAAGGGGATAGACTTTGGGTCTTTTATACATAAAGAAGCTTAAGTTTGGAAAATTGCTCTCAAGTGGCCGAAGTTTGTGAAAAGTCAGTGAACATTTCACTCCCACTTTCTTTCAGGGGTTTGTCTCAGAGTAAAGCTTTTTAGCCCTAGGACGCCCTGCAACTGAATGAAATATTTAGGTGTAATGAAGACTCTTGTTGCATGAGGAGTTTCCCATTGTAGAAGTTGTGTAGCAGCCATGTTCTTTTCACAATCCACCAAAGAATGCAATTATCACAAAATGCTCGTAGAGTTTAAAACATTTATATAACACAATCTAGATCTTAAAGTGCCAGTTTTGCCACCCACTTACCTCCAGTGGTATCTAACAATGCTTTTATTATACCAGGGCTGGAGATATCCATTGAGATTTCTGCGTCTGCACCCATACAGTGGAGGTAAATGAAATGTTCCTTTAACTCTGGATTACCCAGAAAACACGCTGTTAAAGGAAAAGTACGCTTTATAACAACTTGGGTTTCATATCTATCTATTATAATAACGTTGTACTCAACACTGTAAAAATAGGTTCATCAGGGCAATAAACACAAGCAGTCAGACAGGTTTAAAACAAACTGGGATTAGTCACATTTGTCTGGATGAGAGTGAAGTTGTAGCAGTGAAGTTGTAACAGTAAAAATACAATCCGAACTGTTTACTGTTTACAGCCCAACTTCTGGCTTCAACTTTGGCCTACTGTACTTGCTGTAGTTGTGCGCACTCACATTTTCCTGTTCAATAAGGGATTATTTGTGACATTATGGGTACTCTCGGTTTTACCTCCAAAGAAAGTTGTAGCTAATCTTACAAAACCGTTGGCTTGTTTCCGCTCTGTATGATCGTCTGGCAGTTGTGCTTTTTGCCCCTTTGGACAAATTTTTATTAGAGTTACTGTGTTCCGAGATCTTAGCAATTACCTTGGTGAGTACACTGTTATCGTAACCCACAGAACCAGTGGCCCAGAGCTATGAAAATAAAACCCAGTCTGTGATAAACCATAGTTTCCTCTCAACCATTTTTATTGACTATTTCTTTGGCTGGGAGAAGTTTCAATGAAGACTTGTTTGTTTAACGTGAGGCCTGTGAATCATCAGAGTAATCAAGACATTGTGAATTTTAGTGCTGTGAACACCATAAACAAAATGAAGGCTGATATTTCAAATCAAATAATATATGCAAATGATATTTAAACTGTTTGTATGGCCTAGATATCACCAGAGATAAGTGAGAAAATATTTGTAATTAGGGTGAACCGACCCCATCTTTATCTATTTAGCTTAAAGGTTAATTTACTTTGAAGCATTTTGCTGATCCCATCCATTTCACTGTGTCTTTATCATGCTGTTATGAGACTGATATCTCTAAACCTGGGACTTACTCTGACTACAATGCGGCACTGTGACCATATCAGACAAGATATCAGACTGACACCAAATTAGACTGACATTTTTCTTATTGGCGCCGGTGCCCAGCACATATCCAGACAATGAAAGGTCCACTGAGAATGAAATGGAGCACATCTTTTCATCTAATGCGAGAAAACTTCTTGCTCTCCTCTCTCCAGGTGACTATATGAAATGGCTCTAAAGTGAAGCACCTTGCTGAAACTCTTTATTGGTTTTTGTGGGGAAATTTGCTTTAGAAAAGTAAGGTGAGCGAGGCATATTCAAGGGTTTGTATGCCGGGGCCCTCACATATATAGGATTTACAGCTCACTCTCTGACCTGTTTTCCATCTCTACCACCTCCAGCATTATCATTCAGGGACGGAGCGCCATCTCAGCAAGGGCACTAACAAGATGTTAAAAAGTGGCACTGGACTCTACATACTTAGCCAGGCCTGGATTGAGGATGAGAAGGAGAGGGAATTCTTTAAGTGATGTCTTCAAGGTTAAACAACTGGTACCATCTCCCGTTCTCATTGGCTTCTTCTATTATTCTTCGGAGAAAGGCAAAGAGCTGGGAGAGACTGGTCCTGGAGAGGTGCTGTTTGAAATTCAGCCCTGTAATCAAGCTTCACAATGCAAATCCCTCAATGGAGCGGCTCGGTTTGTCTCGTCGCCATAGGATATGAATTGTGTCATGTAATTTGATTAGTGACACCGGGGGCAAAGGCTTAGTTTACATGCGCAGGAAGTGGACCTCATGAGAGTGGCAGATAGTCATCCCCTGTGCCCCGTGCGGCACACTCTTGGCATGTGCATATAAGGCAATACACGAGACATACAGATCAGAAATCTCCCTAAAGGACAGAAACAGCCAGTCAGGAAGCATTAAACTCAGATGCTTTGCACTCTAACTGGAATATGGAAATTTCAAGACTCCTCGCTGTCCCGTCTTAGAGATGAGGAGAAGCAAAAATGACAAACGGGAACTAGTTTAGTAAAGCAAGGCCGAAGAACAGATAGAATTGATGTGTACAGGAGGCAGGAAAAACAATCCAGCGTTTTGACATTGATGGAAAAATATATGTGCCTGCCAGACATCCACAAAGTTTACCCTGCTTGTTTTTTGTTTTTTTCCAATCATCCAAATAAGAACAGGAACAAGAGAAGGTTTTCAGCTGCCAAGTATTTCCCCTGCTGTGTAGAATTGGATTCAAAACAAGTCGGTCGGGTGCAGCGCTCTACACCTGAAATATCACCACAAATCTTTACCCGGGCGAGCCCAGCTCTCCTGCAGTCATGTGGAATAATTTACAGACATCTTCTTAAACTATTCCTTTAATCTCTTTGATATGGCGGAGAGTTTTCTCCTTGTGTCTTCTGTTCTTAATCTGTCATGAAGTCCTAAAGTGAACTGTTTCCTGTGATTCAGCAAAGCTAATCTTGCCTGTTTGTTGTGAAGGCAGAGCCCCAGACCACTTCTGACAGCAACAGTTTGAATGTTTGCTGTTGTGGTCTGACATGTTGAACTCTGTCTCCCTTGTTCCTTTCCGCAGCTGTCCCCAGCGCACTGCCTCTTCTAACTAATCTCACTCCCAGCAGCCGAGATGATGATTAGGCCGCGTGTGTTAGGACGCGCTGGCATGCCTTCAGTGGCTGTCTGTCCTCGTGCGGTCGTGGCGCAATCCACACCCCTCTTCATCTGCGATCCCCGCGCTCCTCCTCGCTTCATGCTCCATTCTCTCCCCTCCCTCCGTATTCATCTGCAAAGAAGAGCGCGCTTTAGGCCCGCAGTGCTGATTGGGAGGATTAGTGGTGTGTGAGAGACTTTGTCACCAGCTTTCTTGGAAATCCAATTACAGAATATCATAAGCCATACATGTTTCATACTCTGCTGAATCCTCCTTAAAAAATGCACACGGCGCGCACTCCAAGGGTCAGCGTTCAGAGGCTGTCGAGGCTCGCTGTGTACCGTGGTGACATCTTCCTGAAGGTGAGAGGAGTGATCATCTTTGAAAGGATAAGACGAGTCCTGTAGCACTCCCCCTCGCCTCTGCATTGCAGCAAATGGTGGACCGCATGAGCCTGTCGAATAAGGGATTGTTATTTGTTCAACGTGATGGGCCCAGGATCTCGGAGCACGGCGCTTGAGGTGAAGCGAGGGCCAAGGGTTTAGGTCCGTTATCTGCTTGCATAGATAGACCTTAATTGCATGTGTCAAGGAAATGACATGCAGCAGACGAGGGTGTGCGAAGGGAGATTTCTGCACGTATCGGTTGAGTCCTATCAAACTGATTTTCCCCAGAGGTATTCAGCGAACCGTCCAATCTCGTAGCTGCCATCACAACACTGTTATCGGAACTTCTGAAATGGCCAACGTATTGAACATTTGAACAGCATTCTTGTTCAAACCTGCTGCTCTTTTGCTTCGCATAATGATTTCTGTTGGTCAAACAGAGGCCATTGTCATGATAATGAAGACATCAGCACATGTGCAGGTCCTCTGTTGGCGTGTACTGTAGGTCTGTTTGACCTGCGCAGTGCTTTCAGCCCCGTGTGTTGCTCTGTGTTCAAACAAAAGCATGATGGTAAGACCTTGAGGGTGAAAATATCTGTCAGAAGGAGATGGAGTTGAGAGCCATTGACTCCCTCGGGGATCGCTCACCAGCCACTCTCACAAGTACACGACTATATCATCAAGATGGCAGGTGGAGAGGAGAAGGAGCTGCTGGTTGAAGGGCTACAGAGAAAAAACAGAGAGGAAAGAGAATAATTAATGAGCACCAGTGATGGGGAAGTACGTGCTTGTGGACCACATCTGACCTCAGTAACTCTGGTCCCTGGATCAGTTTCTCATCTTCAGGGCACTATGTACATAGTAACGTGGAGCCGTCAAACCTTCAATGTGTCAGGCATTATTAGTGATGAAATGTATAGAAGGAAAAGAAAGAAAGAAAAAAATTGTATTGGCCAGATTAGTTATGTGTAATTTAAACAGGTAATACTGTGATTGTGAGCAATCAGCCTTACATGATCTCTGTTGGAAGGAGAAGCATTATTAAAGTATAAATGACATTTATTATGAACATTTATCATGAACATTGAATATTTTAGTATTACAGTGTTAAAAACACAAGATATCTTCATCAACCCTTAATTTCATGTCATTTCTCTACAGTCTTTCACCTGCCATAGAGCCCTAGTTTTATTAGCATTTCAATTTTAGCCGTCTTATTAAGAAAGACTTAAGATTATTATATTAACCATGATTGCTGACCTTTGTAATTCAGTCACATCTCAAAATTGATCACAAAACATTCAGGTTAATTGGAATATTGGGTCAATTTAAAAAGCAGGCAATTCTTGTTTGCATAAGTAATCCTCTCTTGGCTTACTCTGGCAAACCTGCAAAGATTTGACAAACAGAGAGTCATATCACATAATTGTGATCAGCTTTAAATTCTGTCTTTCTTGCTAACAGAGTAGAGGTCCAGTCACATCTTATTAGGAGTGACTGGGGTTTTCAGTTTGTACACGAGCCCTTCCATCAGAATACTCCGACGCAGTATGGTATGGGATAAGTGGTTTTTCCTATGGATGCCTTTTAGGTCCAATTCTTGAAGCTTCAAAGAGAATGTAAATCATGCTAACTAGAGTTTGAATTTAATGCTTTCACACAGATTTCCATAGTGTCCTTCTCGATTGGATACACTTCTCTACATCGAGCTCAGAGGGAAAAAAAAGAAATTTTAATTTTATACTTTGACACAAACATCTATTAATTCAGAGGATATTCAACTACTGTAGTTACCTGGTAACTAAACAACTCTGTGAACAAGTTTTCTATTGGAATATAACAGTAACCATGATCAGTTTTACACAAACCAAAGTAAATATCCTAACTTTAATTAAAACTTAATCACTGTGTCATGCTGGTAAATGCTTATCCCATGCAGTTTTGCTGGATAGCATTTAGTTTTCTCACAAATGATGCCTGTCATATTTTAAAGTTCTCTGCTATGTAGTTCTACTAAAAACATGAGCAACGGGGGTGTCAAAAAAATCACTTACACTTGTTTTGATATTAAAATGTTTCCATATATTTTTAGAAAAAATAAATGTGTTATTTCTCACGATACATTTGGATCAGAATTCTAACTGTGAGCAAGAAACTTGACAAAAATCTCACACACGCGATTGCCATGTTGGAATAAGATTATGTTTCTTCAAATAGTTGACCTCTTGTCCATCTATCCAGGCAGGGGAGGAAAAGAAATCTATATGCTTCTCCTTTGTGAGGAGGCAGCACTTCAGCCCTCTTTGATAGAGACACACTAATGTGACCATTAAAGTTACAAGGCAGTAACCTTTTTTGATGTGACTTTTACTAATGCATCTAGCAGAGAAGGAAATGTATTGGGTGTTCACAATCTGCAGTTGTATGCACAAGATAGATGCTATAAAACGCACACATCCATTTGCTGTTATTAAATCTATGCTTGCTCTATTGGGACTACAATAGTACAAGCACCTACATGTCTTGAGGTGAGTGCAGGGTTTATTCAGTCAACAAAATCAACGTTTGAAATAATAGAAGGAAAATTGATGACAGGAGCTGAGGAAGTTAGAAACCTGCCCTCAGTACGTGGAGATGCTGATCTCTTGGTGGGTGAGCTCAAGGTCTAACAAGCCTTGGTGACGGGGCATCCCCAGGCCAAGCTCCTTATCCCCTTATCATCCATCATACACTGTAGCAGTCAAACACACATGTACAATGCGTAAAGAGACACATGCACAGATGCACCTCTGAACTCACCAGTGGATCGCTTATACTTTGTGTTTTCAAACCCAAACAGCAGATGAGGTACTCAGCAGTGGGGACTCCTAAACTGGCAGGTTGAGCACAGGGCGGGAGACAAATAGATAAAGAGATACTCCTTAAAAAAAGTGATGCATTAGATGTTATCACCTGTAAAACAGCTACAGTGGAAAACGCTTGTAGTGATCAGGTCTGTCAGGGTCAAATTGATTACAATAAGCGGATGATAGTTCTTACCAAATTTCTTTTCTATTTCTTTATTTGTCATGCAGATAACCATCTAATCGACATTTGTATATTTATAATGTGACCTGTGTTCCATTGTCCTGCATTACACCTGTAACATTTTATACAGTATGTGTAAACAACTTATTTTTGTTGTTTTCAATTACTGTTTGCATGGAATCAAAAAACGAAACAACAGATTTTTGTTACACGATAACGTTATCATTTCGTCAGGATACAAGTCCCCTGACAGTTGATTAACAATAATATTAAAAGATTCTGTAGCCCTGCTCTAATGCAAACTACTGCATACCTTCACTGTATGTAGTAAATGTGTGTTTTTGTTTGCTCCCTTTCCACAGGGGTGTCATTGAAACCAGCAGATAATTTGAAGTGTAAATAGGTGCTAGATGTTGATGGAGCAGGACTAGTAACAGCTTCCTTTTAACGTTTCACGGCACCGTTGCAGTTGAGTCGTTCTTGAATCTGGGTCTGCCATTTAAGTTAACAGTTTGAAGCACTTCACATCTCTATATGACAAGAGCTGATGCAATCCCCCAGGGCACTTACGCGAGCTATCTCCCAGTGACAGCATCCCGTCTTTAGAGCAGGACAGGCTGGTCCTGATGTAGGCTGAGGGGGGGAGGGGAGGGGGTATCAAGAAGAGGAGCTACGAGGACCAGAAGGAGAAGGGGACCAAGACACAGGCAGGAAATGGAGGACGTGTGGCTGAGAGGAGAAACAACGGGGCCAAAAAGAGAAAGAGAGAGTGTGGGTTTTGTGAAAAAGACCAGGAAAACAGCTAAAGAGATACGATCATCGCTGACATTTACTGTTCCCGGCCCCCTTCCCAAGGCTGTGCAAAGCTCTGGCTCATGGGAAAGAGCATGGAAGTCCAAATACTTTGAGTGCATGAAAAGGTTTTTTTTTTCATGAATTAGCCCAGCATGCCTGCAGGATACCACATATCCCTCTGAACTAGCATTCCAGGCCAGCCATCTCAAGTGATGCATCAGAAATGTAACATCCCCGTAGCACTGCCAAGTGTCCTGATTATAGAAGGGAATGAGGGCGGCACACTGTGTGTGTTTGACCAGTGAACTGGAGATGGGATGCATGGTTCCCTGCAGCAGGAAGGGGGAGGAGGAGGCGGAGGAAGAGGAGGAGGAGGGGGCACGGTTAGCTGCAGAGGAAGAAAAAAAAGGGAAAATGAGAAGGAAAAGAGAAGGAGCAGATAAGAGAGAATTATCTTTGTGTTGTTTACCACTCAGTCCTCATGAAAGCTGCTCTAATGACTGTGTGTACATGCACATGGTTGTCTGAGAACTTGTGAGTAAATTAGAATTATTGAAATTCAAGGTGACACTCACAGAATCATTGAATTATATGAACTGATGTGTTGTTTCTTCAGAGTTGGAGACAGGTTCTGCTGCCTTATTTCCACCTACAGCACAACATTTATTTCATTTTTATTTAATCACTGGGAGGAATGAGGCCGGGGCATTTTTCTACAGCAGCTCACTCTCTCCTGATTCTACAGTGCACTTCCAACAGTCCAACACCAATCTCTGCTCCACCGATGGAGCTGAACGATATTATGGGGGAAACAATGTGAGAGGGGAAAGAGAGAGGCACTCAGGTGGAGAGAGATATTGCCACGCTTGAAGAGGATGTACGCTTTGGGGGATGACCAGATGGCTGAGGCAAAAGACGGGCAACGAAAAGGAGAGGTCAAATATAGTGGTGAGGAGAGAGGCGAGGAGAGGAGAGTGGAGAGAGACTGCGAGGCGCTGAGGGTGGGGGGGGGGTCAGTACTGCATGGAGAGACATCTCTGGGAGAGTGAGTGAAGTGTAGGAATACATACATAGTGTATAGTATGGCTCTTTTGGGCTGCAGGATAATCCAGAACTTATTTTCAGAAACAGTTAAGGTCTGAGTTTGACCATTGATAATCACAAATAATAGGAAGCTCAGTACATAAAGGAAAGAAATTAAGACACAGTTCTTTCTGTTTAAACTGTAAGCATGTTTCTTCTATTTAAGTTATGATTAAGCTGAACTCTTGGTACACTTTCCTTTTCACTGCAAAGAAACTTTAAATTCCTCAGTTTGACTTGGTCAATATGTTTCTACTGATTGCTTATTTGTTTGCTATTTCCTATTAATAAATGTGCCAGTTTATATGCTCCGCTCATTTGTTCGGCTGTCTTGTTACTCACCCTTGACTGAAAGAATTAGAGTTTATTAAAATTTAAAAGGTTAGGAAATATACACTGCACCCACAAATTAGCGAGGTAGCAAATTGGTGCAGTTTGTAATGAAAATGTAGATTAATTAGAAAGTTACAATCTTATACAACAATGTGTGATTTAAAGAAGTGAAACCACTTGCTCATTCCTCTCAGGTGATCCCGGCTGTTGGTGATAAGAGCCAAAACACTGCTTTGTTTTTCCTCCACGAGTGAAAAAGCAAGTTGTTTTCCACTATTTTCTCACTGCAGTTGGTAAAAATGATGGTTGTGGCTGTTTAGCCGAAAGAAGGGTAACTTTTTACTGATGAGATGACACATTTGCTAAATCAGTCATGATCAACGACACCACTAGCTCTACCTGAAGGTTCCCTGGAGCTCAGATTTACTATCACCTCCAGGCTTCAGTATATAAACACCTTCAGAACCCATGAAGCCTCAACATGCGTTAGCCTCTGACCATGGAAATGGGCCAGTAGTGATTAAGAGTGAGAAAACAAGCACAGCACAGCGCAGCTTACGGCACGCCATTGAAAATCAATAACACTGCTTCCATTAATTGTATGTAGTGTTAAACTAACTGTGGCTGTAGTATGGCTATGCGAGAATGGATTTTATTGTGAGGAAAGGAGTGTGCGGTTATTAAGGCGGGATGACTTGTGTTTGAAGGCGCAGGAGTTGCAGCATGCTGGCAGATCTGGTGCAGTGAGACTGGATAGCGTGTGCCCCCAAAACAGAACAGGTCGCTGTTTGTCTAAAATATCTTTCTAAACCTCGCCGCCGTGGGAGAACCCACCTGGAGCTCAGATCACTCAAGATGGCTCAGCTCACGAGGTCCCTGCATCACGCAAACCTTTCCTCTGCAATAAGGTGGCGACCCTGAAAAAGGGTGCATCACAAAGACACTATCACTAGCGGGGGCAAGACAAGAGCACAACGGAGGTGGGTGGGGAGGGTAGGGAGCACCATATCTGTTGTTGAGGCTTGGGCTTGCTCAAAGCTAGACCTAATAAGCAGAGGACAGCTGAGCAGAGAGAAAGAGGCTGCCAGATCTGGTCCCCTAGGATAGGTTCTGTGTCAGTACTGGCCCAAATTAAGAGGGAGTGCAGAGAAAACTGGGCCTCGACGAGGGCTGGAACTCCTACTGGCGACCATTCAGTGTGGGAGATTGCACCACTCACCCTGCAGCACTTACCCACAATACTGCTGTCCATCTGTTGATTCACTTATCAGGAAGCAGTGCTGTATGTGTGTGTGTATGTGTGTATGTGTGTGTGTGTGTGTGTGTGTGTGTGTGTGTGTGTGTGTGTGTGTGTGTGTGTGTGTGTGTGTTGCTGAGAATGGATGCTTATACCTTGGGAGTGGTGTCTGTACCAGGACAGATAGGGAGGGAATAGAATTAAAAAGGATGAGGCAAATCCCACCAGTGACTAGATCTCTCATTCAAACAGCAATTGTGCTTAAGAGCCGAGTATGTGAGCACTGTCATGTTGTCCTCCGAGTGAAAGGTTAGCACATACTGGAGCACCGTGCATCACAAAGAGAAAAAGGAGAAGAAAAAAAACACAACATGGTTATTGTGTATATGTGTGATTGCATCTGGCGCTTGAACTGTCATGTTGGTGATGAATTGTGTGCCAGTTCAGCATCTATTACCTCAGAGAATGCTAATTCCTTATCGAGAGCAGTATTTAAACAAGAGCCTGAGTCTGATGTATCCCACCATACAGACTGAATATCCGATCACAAACAAATATTTAACATTCATTTCATAAGATTGGATAGCGCCTTCCCCTCCTGTCATCCAACCATTGTACTGGAATATTCAAAGTATTTACGGATGTTAAGAATGCTTGATTACCCAGCGGGAACACTTGAGAGTCAATCAGAATGAGTGAAACAGCCATTCATGATAGGGTAGGAAAAGCAAAACACACCTGTAGCTCAGAATGTTGGTTTACACATTAATGGCTTCTGACTGAATGGAAGTCGCTCCTGCCTGACAATTTACGCTGTCCCTCTAGAGTGCATGATGAATACACAAACAAATGGAAACGTGTCTTTTTGCCTCTCAAGAAATGTCATCAGATGCACACACTGATAAAAAAAAAGAAAAAGAAATGCTTGTATTACCGAGATGTTCATTCCCCGAAGTGGTTGTTATAGATTTGTCACAGTGAAAAACATTCAAATGATTGTGTAACTGTTTATTTTCTTTTTACCTTTTGGTGTCGCAAGCATCTAGTTTTTGTGCAGCTTGTCAAAAGGGTTGTTTTTTTCCCTCAAACGTGGACCTTCTGGGTCATTCTTGTGCTAAAATGGGATTTCTGTATGTATACCTTAACACATGGTTTGCCTTTTTACTTAGATGATGTCCTCATTAGATTTCATTTGTCATCCAAACTATTCAAAGACACCAAGTATGTAGCTGTAACTGACATCGTGGCATCGGCAAAAAACAGACTTGTTGTGGGTTTAAGGTCACTGAAAGTGAAACTGTATTCACTCGTAGGAGGCAACACAAGCGGCGACAGGCTGCGGTAGCGCTCACAGCTGCTGTGAATGCTGCAGTGAGACGTTCACTGTGGATGAGGGAACAGAGCGCTGACTGGTGGGAGCTCCTGGTGGGAGCTGGAGACCTTCGGTGAATGGCATGACATCTCTGTCCTTTGGCTGCCACTTTTTCCTACCAACACAAACCCACACTGTACCGCTTGCATTTACACCTGCAGACATCCTGCTGACATCCTGTCACAATGCGGGCCACTACTACCAGAGCCGTTCACTTTCTGATGCAATGTATGCAGTCTTTTTGTGCATTGTGTACTAACATGCAATTCTCTTATTCAGAGAGGTTATCCAGATGCAGATGATGAATGTTGACACCAGGTGTAAATGGGATTTTATATTGCGATCACTAGGGATGGGTATCATTTAGGGCTGCAACTGAATTCTTTTCCATTATTGATTACTCCACTGATTATTTTCTCAGTTATATGGGCACTTCAGCACTTTCACTCAAAGTACAAAGTACTCAAAATAATCAAATCAAATCAAAGCAGCAGGGGCTGAGATATTAGTCCTTAGTGTGGGTCAAATTCTAAAAACACTGGATCATACAATTCCCATAATGCAACTTGATGGTGTCTATTAGCTTACTATTAGCTTTTGATGTGTCTATACAGAACCTGAGTTGCAGTTAACACCAAAACGTGACTTTTTTTGATGCAGTATTTTGAGAAAAATGAAAATATTTTTCTAGAAAACCCTTTTTTGTCATTTAACAAAAGATGCTAAAGTTCTCAAATGTTCAGTGTCTAAACACAAGCAGCTGTAATTTGTCTAAATACATTTTTCTAAAATTGGCAAAATTGTGATTTAAGTCAGGAACTAACTGATCAAAGAATAATGCAGGTGCAATAATAAGTCTATCAATCAATTAGTGAATCATCAGAAAATTAATCAGCAATTATTTTGATATTGAAATATCATGGTTTGTCAAGTGCATTGGGTTCACATCGACCCTTAATTGGCTATTAGTGGTGGGACAAACAACCAAATCAATCGATTACTTCCTAAAGTGATGAGTAACACATTTGTGAATGTGCATATGCGTATTTTGCTGAATAATGTCTTAACACTTGTGTCCTCTTGCCCTCTGCTGTCCCCTGCAGTTTGCTCCCAGTTCTCCCGCGGAGTGTACGCCATCTTCGGATTCTACGACAAGAAGTCCATGAACACCTTGACCTCGTTCTGCGGCGCTCTGCACACCTCCTTTGTCACACCCAGTTACCCCACCGATAACGAGGTGCAGTTTGTCATCCAGATGCGCCCCGCCCTCCGTGGTGCCGTCCTCAGCCTGCTCTCCCACTACAAGTGGCAGAAGTTTGTCTACCTCTACGACACAGACCGAGGTAGGTGACAGCGCAGGCCTTGAGTCAGGGCTTAAAGCTTGAATTACAGCGTGGGACCACAGGAAATGTTACAGTGAGTCAGAACAGCCGCTGCACACCAGGGTTAGCGGAGGATAGATTTACCCTGTAATACTTCATGAAAACCCTGTAAATGCTTGAACCGTTAACACCGCACTATTTCATACAGTAGCTTGGTGTTATGTAAATGTGAAATATATTCACTATCAGCTCGTAACACTTTGTAATAACACATTACACTTAAGAAGCGGCGTATCTTATGAGCTATAACCTTTGGATTTAGAACAGTTGGCTGGTTGGTGTCACTTAATCTTCTGTTTAATCATGTTGTTGATATTGGCTCGTCTTTCATCTGAAATGAGGTATGTCACAGCTGCTGCTAAAATGTTTTCTACAGAAAACGGAGTCTCTGGCTGCCTGTGGGGGCTGCTTATTGTGTCGCGTCAATGAGGGTTTTTTTGTGTAGTTCCCAGATTGCATTGCATTGTTGACAATAGACACTGGTTTAATGCAGCAGTGTGCCGCGTGTGTGTGACGACCTGTCAACATGGTGAAGTGTTCATTTCTGGGTGTTCTAATGTCAAATGAGAAAATGAGCTCATTATCCCTCAATAGAATAATGATCCCCTCCTCCTACAGAAACTTCAATTTGTTCAAACAGCACCTGGGCAGGAGGGAAGGATATGTTCAGGATGTGACAGACAAAGACACAATATGTCTTCCTCTCTGTGAGGGTGCCAAAAAAGGTGGCTACTTATTCTCCCTGCACTGTACATAGCAGTTTGGATTTGCTATGTTTATTTGCTCATTATAGAAAGGTCCTGCCCTCCAGATATGCTGCAAGTAACCAGCCTTCTCTGCATTGAGCTCTCTCTATGGTTCTTTTTTCTGGTCCAGCCTCACGCCCCTGCCTCTCTGTGTCTCGCTTTGAGGCAGACTATGAAGTGTGCTTTAGCGCAGAGTCCTCTGTCTTTGGGTCTCCAGGCCTATAGGGTCCAGAGCTGAGGGCCTTAATCCTCCACACAGCCTGCAGATAATGTGTGGTTAATTAGGGTCACTCTGACTAGAACACTCATTGGATCTTCCCTGCGGACGCTAGCAACCCACACGTCCTTCAGCACAACCAATACTGCCCAGCTACCAGTCCCCATCCCTCTGCTTTTCCTCTTATGTCTGGCAAGTGAGACTGTCTGGGACACATAGCGGAGGTGGGGATAAGAGCCTGAAATACAAAAACAGAAGAGGTGATAGAGAGAGAAAGAGTGATGACAAATAAACATGTGCTTTAAAGAGAGAAGAGGGACAGAGGGCAAAAGAGGGCGGGAAAGTGAGAAGGAGGAGGAAACAAAACACCAATTCAGTCTAGCAATTATGGCAACAGCAGGAGCGTGTGATTTACAGCCTGTTACCTGTGTACAGACAATTCCCTGTGTACTGTACATCCCCGTGCTGAGGCCCATGCCAAGCCACTTTTACCTCTCTCCTTACTGCCAGTGGTGTAAGACGATCCCTTATTAGTGGGGGGACATTGGCCCCAGGAGGGGATTAAAGTCGTTTATTGATGCACTCCATCCAGCACTTTGGGCGGCTTTGACACTTGGCTCATCAAGCAGACAGATGTGTCAGAGAGCCTCTACCTCCGCTTATCAGGTAGTGCAGCTCCCCTGGCAATATGGACACTGACTGCTGGCTAAACCAGGAGGAGTGACAAGGGAAAATAGTCTTCGAGGGTGTATGGTTTTTTTTTTTACCCTCTGGCTCTGAAGCAAAAGGAAAATTGATGGACAACCGTCTGTGTTCCTTATTTATTTTTAGTGGTTCCCAGCTTTTTTTGTCTGACGTACCCCACAACCCTGTCAGATGAGCTCAAGTACCCCTTTATTGACCCCACCCGTCACCTTCCAATTGTTTTTATTTAAGTTGATGTTAAGTTACGCCCCATAAAAGTGAATAGTGATACAATATTTATAACTGAATTGTTAAATGTTTAGGTTATCTTTAGCTAAACATTTTGACTGTTTATCCATTACTTACAGGATTTGTATTTTCCTCCTAAATCATTTAAATCAATCATTTCTATTTACTTCAAATCAGTCGAGCTGCTCCACAGTCTTTCCACGTACCCTCTCACGACTGCAGAAGTACACCCTGGGGTACAAGTGCCCCTGGTTGGGAATCACTAATCTATTTTATATCCTTTGTTCACTCTCAGTGATGCTGCTGTGGTTCACCTAAATGAGAGTCAATGAAAGATCATTGTCTTGCACTCCAGTGTGTTATTGCCCTGTTGTGATTTTCTTGCGTTAGCGTTGCCTGAAAAAGACAACTGACTGTGTTTAGAAAAGGTGCTTCGTGATCAATGACCTTAGATGTAAATAATCTTTACACAAGTAAAAACAACAACAAAAACATGTAACGTACTGTCACGTGTTTTTGTTTTTTACTTGTGTCAAGATCCCTGAAAGAAGCTGGCTCTGATAGATTTCTATTTTTGCTGCAGATAAACCGTGAATGAACAAATAAACCCAAATGACAGATGACCTCTACTGATGATATGTTATGTTGTGATGTATTATTTTCTTGAGTGCCTTTTTCCCTTTTAATTTGTGTTTGATAAAAGCATTGATCATCGGCAATACTGGAAGCAACTTTGTAATTATTCTCCAAACTCTCCTATTAGGGAGTGAAAACACAGCGCATTCACTAGCTGAGTTCCACCAAGAGGTTTTATTCAGTCAATGGAAAAGATTAATTACAACCACACTATTCATTTGGCTCTGTTATTGGGCTGGCAAAAAATGCTTTTAGGCCTTAGTGCAGTGCTTTCAGTCGGAGAGTGATGGTCCATATGCTTCAGGCATTGGAGGGAAATGGATGTAGATTTGTACCCTTAATGCCAATATTAGACAGCTGTTTGAAAGCAGACGTTATGATGAAGGTACTGCACTGGAAGCAAATGGAGCCTCTGTAGGCAGTGTTATACCAGCTTAATGAGTGGCTACTCTTCTTTTATCTGATGTAATATATTGACGTGGTACCTTATGCGTGCATATGTATGTGTGTGTGTGTGTGTGTGTGTGTGTGTTAATGCATGTGTGGGTAGAGAGAGATGAAAGATCCAAACAGATATCACCACTCGTTCTTTTGAATCAACACCCAAACATCACATATGGCTGACCTGGAAAAACTGACAATCCTCCAAATCTCTCCTCTCTCTGTTTCTCCCACGTCTTAGCTCTCCAAGACTGAATATTGTTTGTTCTGTCCTTTCAGTTTGCATTCACAGACAAATTTCCCCTTAAAAATCTCTGGCTATATAGGGTGAAGGTAGATGGATCTCACCCTTTCTGTTCTGGCGGTCAGATATGGGCAGATAATTGCCAGGTCTGTGCAGCAGAGACAGATGATTACAGGCTTTATTGTCTCTCCCAGGCACAATCAACCCTGATTCAGCAATCTCACCTCTACTTGATTTATGAGTCGCTCTCTCTCTTTCCCATACCCCTCTATGCTTACATGCTTTTAGCTTTCTCTTATGTCCCTTCTTTCTGAGTGTCTGCCGTTGAGCTAGCTGTGATTGCAGTAGTACAGCAGTCACAACCTTTCCTTCCTTAAACGCTGCAATGTGGTCAAGAAAAGATGAATTATGAAACAAACGACAAGTGGTTTGTCAGCATGTACAGTTTGCAGTTTGCATTGATAATAGAGGCTGATTTGCTGCTCAAAATGTTTAGTAATTGTTGAAACAATTCAAACAGAGGTAGACAAAGGCAGGCTTCTTATTTCTACCCAGCGACCGTCGGGTTTGCGGACTGTAATGACAACTGTCGTTAACATTAGAGTTGGTTGAAAACACTGTGTCCGACTGACTTCTTAATGTTTCCAGCTGCTCCTTTTAATACAAGAACCCTGTTAAAAGGGGTAATACATACGCACATGATGGCCACATACATGATATTGTCCTCAAAGACTGAGGCTAAAGCTAACATGTCACAGGCAAAAAGTCAGCATCCTCAGCAGCTGATCCATGTTGACATGGAAATAAAGAAACTAGTTTAGAGGAAAAATTGAAAGAAAATTAAATACATTTAATGGCTGCTTATGAGGATGTCTAACTGAGAAACTATGAAGTCTAACTAAGTCTAATCTGCTGGACAAAGCTGCTAATGTTAGCTTAACCTCTGATAGCATCGTGGACCAGCTTCCACTGGGTGGGTAAATACAACATAGTGGATGTGCTCGTACTGAATGGGCATTTTTTTGTGTAAACTACAACCACACAAACTAAGGCTGTGTTTAGACTGACATTAGCCCTAATGCTTGGTTATAGTGTAGGTAGTATGCTAGTTAGCCAGATATGCTAACGGTTGCATCTTGTGTTCGAACAGATAATCCTTTCCTCACTCGTTTTCTGTTGTGTTTTTCGTGTTTTTGGAAAGGCTCTAAAAGGACACCACCATACAAACACTTTAAATACAGAGTATCACTCTAACTGTAAATCTTGACAAGCCTGCTGTGCCTAGTTACCGATGCTAAGCTATGATTGGACAAGCAAGGAGTCATTTGTATGTCTATCCTTCCTTTATCACTCCATCAGTGTCTATATCGCTCCCCTGCCTCTTTGTATTATTTCTAATTTGTCAGTCTTGAGAAAATCCAGTGCACCTTGAACTGAGCCGCAAGACAGAAATGAAACAATGTGAATGAAGATGTGAATATGACTGACTGAGTCCTCTGACAGTGTGAAAGCACTTATTTTTTCCATTGACATGTTGCAGAGAGCAATGCCAATGATATTTTGTGCTAAGGCTTAAAGCTGCCACCTCTATAGATCCATGATGGTGTTTAGCCTGTCTTACAATATCCATCGCCACGCTAAGGTGTTGATGACATACTAAGAAAAATTCCGGGCTTCCATCATTTCTTCGTCCAATCAATATTCTGAATTTGATATAGTTGGGAGGGAAACGATCCAACGCGTAGCTGCTGCACAGAAAGCTCAGAGCTATTTACTTTTATCATTTAACTGCTGACAGTTGAAATAGTGTTCGATGTCATAGCCTCATTATAGCACCACAAAGTCAAATGTTCTTTGAACAAAAATCTGCCAGGTGGAAGCTGTATTCCAGCATTCAGTCCAAAAATACCTCCAGGGCACTTCTTTCATTCACTCTGTCAATATCTGCAATGACCCCAACTGCAGTGGAGTCAATTCAGCAAACCCATCTGGAACAATGAGGCGCATGTACAGTATTGATCATTGAAGGTTGCTGCAGCATTTGTAACCACAAAGGGAACAGATTATTATTAAAACATGCAAATATGTGCAAATTCTGACCTACTATGTGGTCTCCAAAGTGTATGCAGGCATTTGTACAGTATCTATTTGAGTCAATTGTCTGTCACATTTATTGTTATTGGTCTTAAATATCAATATTGAATTAAAAAGCAACTTACCGCAAAAAAACACAGGAAGTTGAACTACACAAAACATGTCCTCAAGAGAAATACATTAAGTTTTTAAAAGAGAAGTTATTTGGTCCTTCATTATCACTCAGAAAACAGTCTAAACTTAAACCTAAATCAAACAAGCCAATTTGGGCTTCTCACAGTGGAGCAATGATACGCTTCTGTTGTTTTTAAACACAAATAAGTTGATAAAAAATGTGTCCTTCATAAAAACAAATAAAATGAGTTAAATGTGGTTCCATTATTTTTACAAATGAATATATGGTTACGGTAGTTAAAGTTTTTGTGTTTGAAATGTGCAAAGCAACTCAACTACAACTCAAAAGGATCAAGAAACAATCAAAAAGTAATAAAATACTAAAGTAAAAATTTCATAGCCCAAGCACCTACAGATTGTGTACATAAAATACTGGTTTAGTAACTGCAGCAGTGAAACTATAGGTTGTTGGTGAACTGAATAATAAGGTAAGAGACTGTTCAAGTTACATGTAGGTGTAAATAAGTAAATAAAAAGGCAACATAGCAAATTTTAGCAGAAGCAGGCAGGTTTCCCCTCACCCTGCAACCTGACGCGTCCTTTTACACTGAAGGGTTATGTTTATTTCTTTTAAATTATATATTAATGTTACATTTAAAAACAACTTAGCACAAGAATGTTAACCAGACACATTACATTTTTTTAGAGAGATACATAATTTGCAAGTTTGCAGTCAGCTAATTTGTAGTAATTTACTGTGTGCATTTCCAAGCAAAAAGCCCCTCAGTGACTGCACAATAAAACAAAGGATTTTTAAGTTCTTGTTGTGTATTGAGGGTCTGTCGGCTCAGACACAAGATCTTGACTGCATGTGACAAATATGACTGAGTGGAACCAGTGTGACACTGACAGGACATGTGCACACTGCTGACATGCTGCTTGTGCTTGTGTAGCATTTGAGTCACATGTAGTAACGGTGTAGCCAATGTCTCAAACAGCAGAACTGATTTGAGCTCTTCAGCACACTCACATTAGACTTACTGTTAATTACAGAATTAGAATTACTGTTTTTAAAAGGCTAATGTGCAAATAACGTGAATCATTCAAATACAGTCCTGCCCCACTCATTGAAGTATGTTAAATTTCAATTGACACATTTTAATGTGCAGTCTTTCATTTTATTTCATTTTATAAGTGATTGAAGGGCCAAATTGCCCTCCTTAGCTTGTTATTTCAATTTCAGTCTATTGGTTCAACTGTTTTAATACCAGCCCCGATGACATCTTGCCTGTCAGAGTTGTAATTTGTATGCCAAATACTGTTGGTACTTACAGACAGCAAGTGCAGACGAGATTTAAGTCTGCTTATATGCTTTTAGCTTTGTTTAAGGTGCCTTCTTCCTCTAGCAGTCACAACCTTTTCTTCCTTAAATGCTGCAAAGTGGTGGTCAAGAAAAGATGAATTATGAGTCCATATTTAATATAATCATACAGAAATTGTGCATTGATTTGCACATGTACTTGATTTGTATGAGTTTTTCAGATTTCTTAAATTACATGGAAGTGGATGAGAATTTTGAACATGTGATTACCTCTGTAATGGCTGCTAATGTGGATGGCCAATAAGATAATTTGCAATCATGCTAAAACAAAAAAAAAATCCTCAATCTGATTGATAATATTCTGGTCGCATCAATCAAAGACAATTTGGCTTTGGAAAACCCTCATAATTCACCACAGAGACACTGTTGATCAGCTGTTAAACAGGCAGACAAGATAACTCCAGCCTGGCACGACTGGCAGAGTGATGCGCCAGCAGGGCCAAGAGGCTTGTGAATAGGAGGACTGGATGACCACACATAGTTAGCCTAATTTCTTCTAGTTCCTGCCAAGCCACTGTTGACAGAATGATAGAAAGACCGATATGATGGGGGGGGGGGGGGGGGGGTCTGTGGGGCAATTAGGCAGAGTCAGATACACTAAAGTGAACCTTGCTCCCTATTCTTCAGCAATCCCTCTAATTGGCTATCCAGAGACAGTTGCCTTTGTTCCCTAAAAGAGTCAAATAATTAATGCCTCCCGCTGCTCTCCTGGATGCCTTTGATGGCAAACCAAATCAAGTCTGTCCTTTAATTTGACTGTAGTCGTCTGGCATTGCTCTTACTGTTGTAAACAACAAAACAAATCAAGCGATGTGATACACTACCAAATGCATCACGGGTAGTCCAAACTCAAGTGATTAAACACATGAAGACAGGCTTGAAATGGCTATTGTTTTTTCTTCTTCTACATAACCAGCCAAGAAGGTGCGGTGACTTGTTTTCATGTGCAGCGTCTCTGTAGTTTGCACTTTATCTTTTAACCACCATTAGTGTGCAGATGTCTGACAAACCAAAGCAATATTGTTCTATTGTTATACTACAAACCATCAGCCGCTTTTTCCCTTTCAATTTGTTACACAAGTAATTTTTATGCCACTCTGACACATTTCACACAAATAATGTCTAGTCAAGTGCAATATTGTCATCCCCAATTGTTGATTTATACTCTCGGCTCACAATGTGAGATAATAAGTGTGAATGCCAGCTCCCCATCGCAACCATGTCTATATCATAGACCGCAGCTTGTTTCCTCGGCTTTGTGGTCTCATCACAGCCACTATAATGGCACATCAGCTGCACCCAGCTGAGGCTTTATACACACACACATATGCCTCTTGTGCTTTAGTGGCCCTCTCCTTCACGCCGGCTTCATAACAACTAAATTATGCATGCATCAGGAGAATAAATCAGCTTGGACACGCTGACAAGAAAGGGCACATCAGAGAAGCCATAAAATGCACAAGAAAAATAATATTAAAGAAATATGGATGAAGCTATGCATCACTGGCATTTCTTCTCCATTTTTATTTTGCCCACATAAACACGTATCACTGCCAAAGTGACATCCCAATATACAGATAGTCCAACCTGCAGAAGCAACCTCTGTAATTCAGTAACCCCTTGAACAACCTCAAGCACCTGTGCCTTGAAAAAAAAAGTGATAGGAGAGCCATCGTCTGTCACAATAAGCACACAATAAACCTCTATGCTCTCTCAGTGTCCTCTTTTAACTGAACCTGGAATAAAGCCATTTTAACACCTACCCACTGCTAGCTTCAGCAGCCATGAAATTACTGCTGGGAGCCTCTTTTTCTTTTTTCATTATAACAAAATGTCCTGGCCTTTGCTTCAAGCAGCCATAGTGGAGGTTGATTGCTTTGATGTTACAGTATGTCAGAGGGCCAATTTGTTTATAGACACATCAAATAATACATATACAGTGTGCATGTCGTTCTCAAGAGTAAAATAATATTTGGGCTTTTATCATGAAAGTCCCTCTTTTTGTCTTTTTTTCCTTCAGTTTGAGCTGATCAGCACTTTTGTGCAGCACTTGATCAATCCCTTCACACACACACACACACACACACACACACACACACATACAGTATATGTGTTTGTTATTGCTCATGCCCATCTGTGTGCATTTGCTGATATGTCACAGTATGCAGTGAGAGAGAGAGAGCGAGAGAGCGAGAGTGAGAGAGCCCAGGGAACAAAGACAGACAGGGGGAGATGGAGAAGCTCTGAAAAGTCTGGGGGTGGATTTTCACAGTGGAAAAGCACTCTCTCCTCCCTCCTGCATGTATGCTCTTCTAAAGATACAGACAGCATGCTGCTTCTGTTTGATTTGACATGCGCTGTCTTTTTGATTAGGACAACTCTTGGCAGTGAAACTGTTTTGGTTATAGGCCTACTGTAAACACCACATCAAAGCCATGGCTGCACACTTTTGGGCCACTTTGGCATTCACTTCACGGTGAACGTTGCGTTTCTACCATCGAGGTAAACCGGGACAAGTGGAGGAGCACATACTGATTTCACATCAGCTATAACATAAGTTGAATAGCCCTTTTTTGAGTCTATATTTTCGTCTTCTTTTAATTGTCAGGAGTAAAACACTTTCCTCAAATGCACCTCAGTTGCGTTCTTCATCAATCATCAGACATTGTTTGCCTGTTTGTATATAGATTGCTGGAGAAGTCAAGTGCACAGGTCATATAATCCCAGCAAACCACAGCCTATTTTATATAAATTGTGGGCCTTTGCCAGTTGACTAATGAGAGGAAAAGCCTTCTTCCTCTCTCCAGCCCAAGACTTTGATCTCCACTGCACAAACACTGGAAGGATCCTCAGAGCCCTGTGAGCACACTTAGCCCAGAGGCAAACACTCACCAGGCCCTAAATACTGTAAGTATTTATTTTGGCTTCCTCAAAAGACAGTGGAGACAAAGCATCTCTGGGAATATTTATAAATTAGAACATACTGTACATAGGGATGCAGTTAATGAAGAGTGAGAGTTTGACAGCTTGAGGATTTTAAGTAGACATTTCTAGTGTGCACGGTGCAGGGAGGTGAAGGGAGCTCTCAACCGTTATTTTATGACCTCCCCACTTGTAGTGGCCGTAAATCCAAGTTTCTTGTGGATTTACTCAGTGCAGTCACAAGTCTAGGAGGCGGGGACAATATTGAATGAGGGTTTATATGATCTGATTTAGATCAGGACATCTTATCCAAAAGTTACATCTCAGATCTTATTCCATGTTTCACACTATTAACATGTTATAACACAAGGGAAAGTTTGTTTCTATCCAAGTCTGCAGACGCCTCTAGATCTTAATTAGTACCACGCTTTTCCTAAACCTACATCATAGCACTATCACTAATGAAAATACATGTACCTGTATTGTGGCACATAATGATACCAAATATACACATAACTTTAGCATAGTGCACAAATAATATACTATTAACAATGTACATAAAACGATCAATGATATTCATTTACCAAACCCAAATATGTGCTTAGCTGGCTCTTACACCCCTCATCTTATATGCATGTGATACACTATAATATAAGTACAAACAAACATCATATAATCTAAACACATATACCTGAACTGTTTGGCAGTGTCTCTTATTGCAGTGCTGGATTACCCCAATTGCAAAAAAAACACCACCTATATATTTATATGATGGAAGTTGTGATCTAATTTGCCGTAATAATTGTCTATAAGAACTCTGCCTCCACCCCAGTATAATGGAGATGAATTTCTTCTGTGTACTTTCTGAAACTAAATGCGTGGCGGCTTAATACCACAATCTAAGTGATATACATGTGTTAAAAATGCAGTATATAAATAGTTTTATATAGTTTGGGTGAACTGACCCTTTAAGGAAATATGGTATGTTGCAACATATGGCTACAAGGAAATCGCTGTGGTATCTGTAGTTCACGCTCCGTCTTTCTCTGCAGGTGTTCGGTCCTTAAATTCGGCATCAAGCCAACCCCACAATTATGAGTGAAAGCCATTATCTTTGTGGTTTCAATTCAGTTGCTTCTGATACCCTCTGAGACACTGGACAGTGCTCAGCGGGCCGTTTCGGCCTGCCAGAGACCCTCATTTACCAGACGATTGGCAAGTTAGAGGGGAGAGCAGCCACGTTTACTGTTAGCTCAACAACCACCGCCTCTTTTTCATGTGTGTGCTTTTAGATTTTGATCCTTCAGAAATGAGTTCAGGTTTTCTTTGTGCCACTCATTTCTCAGTCTTTGCTGTTAGCAGCGTAGAGTCAGTTGCTTGTGGTTCCCCCTATTTATGGTCTACCGCAGTGTAGTTGATGCTGACTTATTTACTCACATTTCATTGTTTAATTAGATTAGTAGATTAGATTTTGTATTGATGTGGATTAGTGTAATACCAACGATGATACAGCGTAATGACACACTGTAATATAAGCAAGTGGTACAGTTGTGGCTCTAAAGCTGTCAGTCCGTTGTGGCTAATGCCGAGGTGCATGCTTGGAGAAATTTGCAATATGGCCTCTCAGATTTGCCTCGTTAGCCTGGATCAGCTGTGAGATATGAGAGAGGGTTTGTGAGTGAGAGAGAGAGAGAGAGAGATGGAGGCCAGTGACACTCTGCATCGTACCCTAATGAGAGGCAGGGAACCAAAGGAGCTGGGCAATGAGATTAGATGCAACTCAATTCAATTACTGCTGAGCCGCCACGGGTGACGCTTCAAAACTCATCCTGTTAAGATCCGGTTCACAGACGAAGAGGAGGACTGCAGCTCTTGCTCAGCCGCTGCATGCTACGCTGCCACAACATCTCATTCGCAACAGCTTCTGATTTGTAAGCACACAGGGCGTCATTAGGCTCCGTCGGGATTTGATAGCAGACTCCGCAACGTTCTGATGTAGATTTAAAGGAAAACGCAGAAATAATTGAGTTTTCAACCCATCGCAGCCGTTTATACTCTGCTCCACAAACTACAGAGCTGTTTCAAGTGTGTGTTTTGGATTAATGAGGAACTTCACGCCCCGTTTTAGCTCGAACACTCCACATATTAAAAAAAAAAATGCATTCAGACCCGGACCCACACCCCCGCGGGCCTGCCCTCACTGTTATCTCACAACCACTGGCACTCCCAATCCCCCTCTCAGCTCTTTAATAGTTTATCCAGTGTACAGTCTCAGAACAACTTCCTTTCTGCGAATATTAACTCTGCCTCTTTCAACTGAAGCCTGTAAGACTGATGCTGGAATGATGCTTCTGTGCAAACATCTCTATGGACCGAATGCGAGACACAGGGCACGAGGCTCGAAAAAGACAATGAACTATATCGAATGGGACTCAATTGATAATGTAATAAAGTAACTGTACATGTAACTTACTAACTCAAAACAGTGGATTTAGTATTAAGTTACAAACATAATGTAACCCACTGCATGTACCATGATGCACTTAAAGGTCCCATATTATGCTCATTTCAGCTCTATATTTTTATCCTGGGACACCAGTAGAGTAGCTTTGCATGATTCACAGTTATAAAAAATCCTTATTTATCTTCTACTGGCCCTTTATGCAGCCCCTTAGTTTATCGTCTGTCTGAAACAAGCTATTTTAGACAAACTGAACCAACCTCCAAAAACTTGAAGAGTAGTCCTGAGCAGAGCGGTCGAATAACTCAGACAGACTGAGTGGGTGGATGAGAGCGTCCCTGTCCTTGGTGGGCCTGCTGTGCCTGGAGCAGATGACCTGCTGGGGGCGTGGCTGAGTGCGGTGACTGTATAGTTGTGACATCACAACCTTACGGAAGTCCTGACGGCTCATTTAAAGGCACAGTGTCTGAATGTGGGCTGTGTGCATTTCTCCGTGGCCTGAGCATTTTGATACTTTCACAGTATTTATATAGAACCTAGACCTGCTTTATGATCAACAAAGATATGGAAATCTTTCTACAATATGAGACCTTTAATGCAATTATAAGCCCAGTACTGTTACTACTTATAATTTACACACACTTAACACCCCACCTGAACCATGTACTGTACTTGCTTTCACTATTTACCACTAATTACCTAACTTACTTTAAAGGATTCAAAAGTTTTATTTCACGCACACAAACAATATGTGTAGTGAATTGCAGGGTGGTATAAGAAGAATTTAAAAAAAGAAATATTAAATAAGAATGTTGCAGTATATATAAATGTAAAATGCCATAATAAGTCACAACTTCATGAAGTACTCAGTAATTACCAGACACTGTAACTTAAGTATGAATATCAACACACATACTGTATATACCATGAATATCGGGTCCTGAGTGTCTTGAGTTTACATATATATACCAAATGTGTACAAATATACACTTTGTACTATGCTACACTGTATGTTTCTCTGTTTACAGTACACAATGTGACTGGCGGCAGTGAGCGTTGCAGCATGTTAAAATGCTCCCTGTCTCAATGGCATGATTAGCTCTGAGGAGCATGATCAGCAGAAGATGCTGCATGCTGCTGCCGCATCTGTACAGCGGGGATTTATAGGTGGTGATAAGGAAATCTTGTTGTTGTCTTCCATAATTTATGTAGTTGACGGTATTACATTTTTAGATGCAACACAGCTGTGGGGCACCTGATGGCACAGAGGTGGATGGGATTTATAGCTTTTCTCCATGTCGCAAATAAATATCACTAGCAAAAGCATTTATGGGGGTCTCCAATGCTGTTTGGGAGGTTGAATGCATTGATTGGCTGAATCTGAAATGGAATCCAATCCAAGAAAGGTGACTTGCAGATGTAAATCTATGCAGTGGGGCTCGGGATAACAAGTGTATTTATTATTTCTAGTTGCTGTTAGAGATGAAAAGGGAGCTGTCAGTCTTGTCGCTGCAGTCAGATTAAGTTGCCCTCAAAGGATTTTGTTCATTTTCCATTTTGAAGTCCAAATCACTAAAACATAAACTTTTCTGCTGACTGTAGAAAGAAAAAAAACAGGAGCAAAAAGTAATCCATTTCTGGACGGACTATTTACCACCACCAGATCCCATCTCTTAATTTCCATACAAATGTAAAACTAGGCAGGCATGGAATCTTCTGTGAATCTTAAATGAATCCAATTGTTCCAACACAGTTCAGGGTTTGCCGGAGGCAGGAGGAGACGAGCACCGCACAAATCAGCAATTTCAAAATAAAAGCCCTCTGTGATTCTAATCTGATTGACAGGACATTGTTCCCTTCCTTCCCCATAGAGTTATCATAATTCATGTTTTTCTTGCACCTCAGAAATGGAAATTGGAAATGCACAGACTTTTTTTTAGACGGAACACTACAGATACTCACATATATGAAATCCCTGGAGCATGCCCCTGTGAGCACTTGTATTTTATTATGCCTTTTAAAATACATGTTATAGTGTCTTTCAAGCAGCACTGGAATCAGTGATTGCACGGATACTTGCAGCCTTGAAACAAATATCCACACTATCATTTTAACCCATATGTTGACTTGTCGTGCACCCAATGTGATTACCGTGAGTTAAATGGTTCATTGGCATTTTTACCTTCGACAGTTCCCAAACCAACAGAGACCACTTTGACCCAGTTAATCTGCATGACATCTCTTAATGTGAGAGGCTTTTATTGCTGGGAAGACTGCCATGCTATCCAGCTGGCTTGTGGTTGGTGAGGTTCTGAGCATATGCCTGAGGAAAATGAATAATGCATCCATGTTATTCAAACCTCCATTCTGTAACTTTTGCTTTAGGTTGGGGAGATGTGAGGAGGTATAGCACATGAGAGACTGCTGCTCGCAGTGCTCATCTAAAAATGATGATACCTCAGAAAAGCTTCAGATGTTTTCACTCAGATGAAATTGTGGCTTTTGTCCAGGTAAAAAATCCAAGTACATTCGACGATTTCATGCCTTCATATTCTTATTGTCCCACGGTGTTTCACTTCAGATGTATTGCTACTTTAATGCAGTTCTGCAACCTAGAAACCACAAAGAGACTACACGTGTACCTCTACATGCCCTCAACACATCTTCTGAACTCAGCGTTGTGGTACAAGTTATGTTCATAAGCTACAGGCTGAACTCCTCGGAGATGTGACCTGATAACTGGGTTGCCAGATAACCTTGAGGTCCGGCAGGCGGATGTCTCCAGGCAGTATGCCGTTGCTCCTCTGGACAGATGACACACTGTGCGACGGCCTCCGCTACTTGCTGTGCCGCACGCCAAAAGATCATCTGGTGGAGTGCAGACACACGCGGTGCAGCAGTCTCAGAGCATTTACAAATCAAGAAAAAAAAGGGCTGCTTGACCATTCAGACAAAATGGAAAAAAATAAAGGAAATGCAAAAGCAGAGAAATGAAGAGAGTCACAAAGTGGTTTTCTTGTTATGGCTGTTGTTGTTTCTTTGGTCTCTATGCTGGCTTTGTTGGCTGTCTGCAGCCGGTTCATAGAGATAAGGTTGTGTGGAGAAATGGCTCTCAGTAAAATAAAATATATGACAAATGTTTACTTTGCCCACTGCTGTTCAGAATGCATCAGACAATTTGCATAATACCCAATCACATGCAACGATATTAATCGTCATATGAAATCTGTAAGTGTCTAAATGTGTGCCCCATATTTGCTGTTGCTGCAGGTTTTTGTTCTTTTTCCCATTTCTGTATCAGTTAACCACATGACGTAGGATGAAAAATGAATAGAGATATGGAAAAGAAGCTCATTGTACATACAGTTTGCAATTGCATTGTCCATGGCTTAATGGAATACCAGCAGTGTGCTTGATTTTCATTAATAACCTTCATGTTCATTCTCGCCCGTTGCACATTGGAGAAGAAGTTAAGCCATTTTTATTTCAGCTTGTGCTACGTGCAATCTATCCCTCCAGAAATAGGACTACATTATTCACTCTGTGGTATGTGATTTGACCATAGTGTTTCTGAGCGCTCTGTTAAATGAAAATATTTCACGTGTGAATTAATCATTAGAAGGGCTCATTCTCCATTCTTCTGGTAGCATAATGATCTCTTTCCACCACTAGCCTGGATGAATCTTTCATTGTCTTTATCTTTAAATGAGTTGGCACAATCCTCCAAGGAGACACGGGCCACCGATGTGTTTCACCGCGCTGTCAAAGCTTACATGTGGCTGAGCTAAATGCCATAATTTAATTGATGCCAAGTGCAATAACATCACCCACTGATCTTTTAATAATATGGAGATACGATTCCTGTCCTTTCACTTAATTACGATATTGCCTTCTCAATATGCAAATGTAAATTCACACACACTTTCACAATGGCACACAAAGTCTAGACTCTAGACAATATTTTAGTGGGCCTGCAGACTTTGGATTTGCTATTTTAGATTGTAATGAGATGGCCTTTAACCTTCGGATTCAAGCATAAACCTCTCTAGAATAAATTAGCAGCCACTCAGTTCTTGCATAACTGTTGCTGTGTGCCAGTCTCTTTTGTGTCTAGTCCTCTGGGTCACTTTCTCTCTCTCTGCATCTCTCCCCCTCTCTAGGTTTCTCTATACTGCAGGCCATCATGGAGGCAGCAGTAGCCAACAACTGGCAGGTGACCGCTCGCTCTGTTAGCAGCACGACAGACGCAGCAGAGTTCAAGCGCATCATTGAGGAGATGGACAGGAGGCAGGAGAAGCGCTATGTGATTGACTGCGAGGTGGACAGGATCAACACCATATTAGAGCAGGTGAGCCTCAGACTCGCTGTACATGTGGCAGCGACTGTAGATTATATAACCAAACACCTACACTGTCCATCTAGCACTTTTGTTGCTTCCTGAATTAGTCACATAATTGCCAGGCAGATTCAATTTAAAAAAACAGCAAGTATTAAAGGGCCACCAGTTTGACATGCCAAAGTCCATTTAGAAGTTGCATTGAATGCTACTCAGCGTCACTCTGGAGGAGTCTCTGTCACATCTGAAAAAATGACTCAAATGACATCACTTTGTCATCTTGAGTGCAGCAGGGAGTCTACAAAATCTCAACAAAAACTGGGCACGTGGAGTATTAAGGATGTGGTTGTTTACCAGGCAAGGAGAATCTAACAAAAGCAATGCTCTTGAGTTGCATTGTGGGAAATGTAGTAGGGACTAAAAGTAAATTTTGACTATTGCCACTCTAATCAATATGTTAAGGTCATGACAAACCCACAGAGAATTATCATCCAACTCTGCAGTTCCCCTCAACTCTATAGCTCAGCGTGTTTTAGCGTGTTTTGGTTTGAAGGCCTGCAGCTTCACTGTTTTGGCTCACTTCACTATTTTGGTCGCAGCAACTGTTTTCAGAGGGAAAGAAGGCTCTGAAACCCAATTATGCGCGACTTGCCCAGCACCAACCGGCACACTGACAAAGTTAGCACCTAGCTGGTGAATATGGCGGAGCATTTAGCAACTAAAGAGCCAGATTATTCCCTCAGATCAAAACAGAGCTAAAAGAAGAGTCAGTATTGGACATGTGAATGGCTATTCGATGTGTGAATGCCACTGTTTGCATATCAGCCTTTTAAGGTACTGATATGTCAACGTTTTCCCACCAAGTAGCCAAAAATGAAACTCTATCTGTCTTTATGCTTGAAGCATGTTTAAATTTGTTTCATGTGAGTCCCGTAACTTTACAGAAATGTAATACTAAATTGCTGGAGTGGCTCTTTAATTTGGGGAATCATTCAGTCTATAATTCAGTATCTTAGAATATAGAGGATGTTGTCAATACAAATGTTATGTGTGATCCTATTTGTGTTATCCTGTTTACTAAGATCTTCTGTAAACTTTGGAACTCTGCTTGTTTTGTATGTGACTTTAAGTGGCTGATATCTAATTTCGGAGCAAACTTATACCAGTTGCGTTTGTTTAACCTCATTAAGGTTTAACAATGTGTTAAGTTGAATGTGAGACAACAGTAATCCTACCCGTTTGGGGATCTCAGTTGTTTGGTTGCTGAGTTTGAGGCCGGCTTGTTTGAAAACCAGTGTGTGTTGAGGCTGCCCGATGGCCTGAGGTTGAGAAGTCTGAGCGTGAGCGTGGAGGGACCACTGATGATGCATCCTTTTTAATCCTCCTCTAACAACCCCAAACCCCTCCGTTCCTCTATCACGTCCACTGCCTGAGGAGGAAATGAAAGGTCCACCAGTCCTTGTAGTAGGGGAAACACAATTACCATGAATAGATGAGTGGCTATTATGCCATGCATCTCCTCTGTTCGCCTGCCTCGCTCCACCCTACTCCCCTCTGCCTGCAATCACCTCCGGAATTGGATTCTGCTCGTTAACATTCATTTAGATATTGGCTTCTCTCTGCCTCACAATATCCCCTCAACGACTGTTAGTTTCACTTGTTTTTTATGAATCTAATTTGATCCCAGAGTCATAGTTTTAAGCAGAATAGCTTTTAGTATTAATTTGCTGTGTCTAATTTAATTCTTGTGCTGCAAATTTCCTCCTTTTACAATTCAGGGACTATACGGACTGAAATCTATTTCCTTTTTGTGTCAAGAATATGCATCAGCTTTTAAGAAAAGCTTAGAATAGCTTAGAATATTCATTGCAAATCACATGTGAGGCATATTAATGGTTGCGTCTTTAATTGCTTTTTTTCCCCCTCTTGCAAACAATAATAAGGATGCAGGGAAATAATCTGTTTGATGTTCTCCTGTTTCTGTCTTTGTTCCCATTAATGAATTATTTCTTCTTCTTCTAGAGGGAGCTCTTTCCCTTCCTCCACCTCCAACTATCACCATCATACATTTTTCTGTCTAAACTTTGTTTTAGTGCAGAAGGGTATAATAAAGCTTTTAGAACAGCTAACCTTCAAAGCAGCAGTGTGCTCAATTTTGCCCCTTGTTTCAGTGACAACCTCAGCGTGGGATTTCTTTTTTTTGTTGGAGCTAATTGAAATAATCTGCCTTGCTCTGCCAATATGGATGAGTCACAGGCATTCAGGGAAGCTGCTGGACTTCACTCTGCAGCCGCCCCCTATTGGGCCATACCATTATACACTGAAACAGGGACGGACTGTCTCCCATGAGGGCAATCACCCCAAAAATGGTACCCGCTGTCAGCTATGTGGAAACCCGCAGCTTCTACCTGCTGTTGTAGTTCTATTAACCAATGATTGTAGACAGATAGAGTTTCATCTCTGGAGGACAAGAGTGAGAGGCCAGCGTCTGTGTGTCACAATGTCGACGTGTCGCTTCAATCCGTCAAGGTCGCTGCTGTTGAAAGAGGATCATGAGGCAGGACAGATCCAGCTAGCTGATTGCTGGGGGAAATGGGAATCAGCTCAGTGGCTTAGTTTTATGATTTGAGTCGGAGTAATCCCACCACCGAATGGATGTCTTTATACCAGGCAATGAAGTTCATGGAGTGTAGAGTTATCTCGAATAGGCAAGTGTTGAGCTTCCACAATTTGGTACAATTGTTGCACACAAAGAAAACCCTCCGTGCTGCCCTTCATTAGCACCACTTTTGATCCAGTCACTGCTAATGCTTTGGTGCTGCTGGGCCTTTGTTGCTCTGCTAGTTCACTGGACTGTTAGAGTTTTACAGTGTACTTACTCAATAACTGCACTAGAGGTAAACAATTCTATGCTACTTAATACTTCTATACCACTGGATTTCAGAGGGAAGGATTTGACTTTTTACTCACCAACATTTATTTGACTGTGACTATAGTTATCATATAGTTAGTTATTTCATTCAAAACATATGAACTATAACTGTAAACAACTATAAAATATAAAAGATATATAAAGCAGTTAACTTTAGCAACCAGCTACGACATTAAAATGCTGCTTACATGTATGCATGAGTAGCAATGATAACCCAATGACAGGCATGTATGCATGTATATTTTGCCTACTTCTGTGTTATATATTATTATATACAGTACATGTAGTATTTTTACACCGTAGTGCGTTTGTGTAAGTAAAGCATAGTACTTCTTATACCACTATATGTACTCCAACTAGGGGTCCAATTAACAATTATTTTCATTCATGATTTTTCTGTTGATAATCTTTTGTATAAATTGACAAAATGTTTGAGAGCCCCAGGTGGCATCTTCAAATGTCTTATTTTGTCCGACTAACAATCCAAAACCCAGAGGTATTCCATTTAGACAAATATAAATAAAACACAAAAGCAAATCCTCACATTTAAAGCGTGTTTTTTCAATCAGCTTCTTATTATGAGTGATGGGGTCTTACATAAGCACAACATTTCCTGTCAATGTTCCAACAGTTTTGTTTAAATTCTGTATTTAAAGAATGAGTTTCAGATTTTTCTGTATTTGTGTGCTTTTTCCCACCGCATTGGTAAGTGGGTATGGCTCGGCTGGAAAAAGATAATGTCACGGACCTGCGTGCACTAATCAGAGTTTAGCAACATTTTGATCAACATCTGATGACATTGTGTGATGTTGCCTGCACTGTCAATCAATTGTGATCAAACCACACCCACGCAGTCCTGATGAAGCAGATTAGCTGAGTTTTTGAGTGTTAAACTATTAATTAATAATTACTTTAACTTTGATTCTTGCTTATTTGGTCATGAATTTAATGTTATAGATAAATACTTAGAAGTTAGTTTTTGAAAAAGGTTTTCAGGGGCTTTAAGAAGCTGGAATATATATTTTTTTCATTAAGATACTGAAATGATTTTTTGATTGTCAAAATTGTTGCAGTTTCATTTTCTGTCAATTGAGTAATCAATTAATTGAGTAATTGTTTTGGTTGTTCGGGACAGCAACTCCTTTAAATGGACAAGGGCTCATCACACATGCACGATGTATCTCTTCTTCAGCTGTTAGCGCACTCAGCTGAATATCACTTTTATTAGCTTCATTTATCACTTGACATGATGTAGAAACACGGTAAGAAAAGTATTTGCATACTGCTGCATCAGGCGCCGTTTTGTTTGCTCGTAGCTGCGATAAGAGCAGAGTGAGTCTCACAAATTTGTTTTGGGATGCTGAGGAGATGCTACACCCGGGCTATTATCATTTTATGCTGTAACAACCACTCAGGATTTATTGTCCATAGGACTTTTCCATCAATACACTGCACTGCAGATAAATTAACCCAATGGCAGGCCTTCTCTTACGACAAAAACGGGAGAGCCTCTGCCAGCTCTGCTCTCTGAATCACATCCAACGAATGTGTTTCATTGAACCATCTCGGTTTATGATATTACATGCTGGGAATCTTGTGGCATTAAAGAAGGGCAGTATAAACAAGAACTATGATTGAGTATAAGATAATCATCTTTGTATTGCTACCACTTGTCATAATGATGATTTTTCAGTGTGACTGTATATGTGCTCATGTCTAATATGATCCATCTACGAGATTGCACATATAGCATCATATCTGCCTTTATGCTCCTTCCTGGCCCTCATCCCTCCCGGGATTTTTGTGCTGGAGTCTGCTCAGAGGCAACAACCTGCTCATCACTAGTGTAAAGAGGCGGGCAGAAAAAAAAAAAAGAAAAAGAACAGCGTCTGGGACAGGCCCAGGGCAGGCAAGCTGTTCAAAGACAGGCAGGCAGTGAGCGCTCTGCCAGCCACAAAGCTGCATTCCTATTGCAGGGGAAAGAAAAAAAACAATAAGAAGTGAAAAGGATTCACAGAAAGAGAAAAAAATGAGAGGTACATCTGGGGATTTGTTAGAACAACATTCTGCCGCCTGTGGAGGCATGAAGGGTGGCCATATTGCAGCCCCATGGAGAATTGGAGATTCTCCATATCCCTCTCTCTGCTCTTGAATGAAGAACTCGGAGAAAACCCACAGTTGGATGTATTATAGAATGTGAAATCTTTGTGTTACATCAAATTCAAGAAAGGGAAAGAAATCTGACCGTGCGAGATAAGAAGTCGTGGGAGAGGGAGAGAATGGGGGATAGATTGCCAGCAGCTGATAGAAAAATGTCAGCGATAAAAAGAAGGTCCTCAATCAATGTTGTGGATGACATGGTGAAAAAAGGGAGCAATATCAGCATTCTGTAAACTGGGGGATGACATTTGTATGCTCATGTAACATATTGGCAAACACAGATGTAACTGGAGGTGTTACAAAGTGAAATAAAATCTGAATAAATGTACTCTGGCTCTCTTTGATTTGAAGTTGCACATAAAACCCTCTCAGGCATTCAAAGCTCCTTGATTACTTTGACGCTGTCTTCTAGTAACTCTACCTGGCACGTCTCTCAATTTGTTCTAAAAGATAGAGGAGGCAAGAAAGTGAGCCAACGTCTCTACTGATATGAAAGGTGCTCCTCATCTCAACATCAGCTTATTGTCCCCGGGCTACTGAGAGGGGGGGGGGGGCTGACAGAAATATAGCCAAATCATTCCTACTCGCTGTAAAGCCGGGGATACGTAGTGCTTTAAAATCCCTGGCACCAACCCTGACTGTTGAGGGCCGTTTACTAACTGCGATTATAGAATTAAATGGGATTAAAGTGTTATCATTAAACAGAATGTGACCTGCTGACTCCACAACTGAATGAGAGGCTGAGACCGGTATGCTGCCACTCTGACGACTTGTAGTTATAACTGTATCAAGAAGACAGTCTTATAATAATTCAGGCTGTCAACCAGTGACACTCTTTTCCTTTATCAATCAAGCAAAATTACCCTGATCAGTTTCAGTGAAAACAGAGTAGGACATCTTACTGTTTCAAAGCCAAGTTTTGGCACGCAAACATGAGGGCGTGTCGGCTGCAGTGTCAGTGATTCCTTCCTCCAGAGGTATCGAGTCTCACATCGTTCTGTTATTTCAGCGCAATAATAGACATAATCATCTGAATATATGAGTCAGGTGTTTCTAAAATGATCTGCATTTGGGGGAAGGCCAACACTAGATGCCCCCGCTATCTTCAGGGGCATATATCACGACTGCCAAGAAAAGCGCTGCAGCCACAGCCACTACTGGCTGTTAATTAGAGAGTGCTCCACCAAGAGCACTTCTACCAAGAGCGTTGCAGCAGAAATGGAGAGGAAAGGCCTTTTGTATCAAAGCATACAGCTCAAATTCACCCCTCTGTCCCATCCTGTGTGAAGTGGAGCACTTTGGCGTCTCTGCAGCCTCTAAATTGTATGGAGCAGTTCATGCAGCTTGTTATTAACACTCTATTACTATTAATAATGCAAATATGATTGATAATGTTATTCAGGGTTTGAGCCAGAATGCACCATTGCAACAATGACCCCCTTAAAACATAAAATGTCTGGTCACTATAACCTCGACCCTGCGCCCACTCATCCCCCATAAAATCAAGGGCGGGATCAATGCTGTTAGCAGCCTTTTCATTATTTATTTTTTTAAGCTGTGTCAACGTTTATTTTGTGAGTCTGTACACAAGATGGTTTGTAAGAGACAAAAACAGCTAGTGTTAGTTTACCATGCAAGTCATTTTCCTGCCCCGTATGTTGTAGCTAGACAGCAATCAATGACGATACTGACTGACAACTAACACCAGCAGATAATAAATAATAGTTTGAATTCAAATCAATATCTTTATCATTTCAATAAAGTATTTTGAAACTTAGCAGCAGCTTGTCCTGTCAGTCCGTGAAATTATTACCTTAGCTAACAGCCAAAGGGTACACTGTTATTATTACCATGGGTAGAAAACTACATAGGAGTCACCACTAATAATTCGACCTTTGAATGTAATGATTAGAATAAAGAAAAGGCAATTTAAGGTATCATAATGTAACTATTCTCACCAAATGTGAGTTAAAGTTCTCAGTTGGAAAAAGGTAATTTGTTAGATGTAATGAAAAATGATGATAGTTATATGTCTAATATAATGTCTAATATCAGTGTTCGTGGATAATTCCCTCCTAAACACAGATTATCTTTATCGTTATACCAATGGTAATTATTGCTGAAATGATTATTTGACTAATGGAATACTCAATCTACAAGAAATGGTCATCAACAATTTTAATAATTGATTACTCATTTAGGTCATTTATCAACGAAGAATCTTTACATTCACTGTTTTCAGGTAGTGAGGACTTGTTTTTTCTGCGTAATTGTAAATGTTACATGTTTGGGGTATGGAGTGTTGGTGAGACAAAATGAGCCTTTTGAAGACATCACCTCAGGCTTTAAAAAATGTGAAGGTCATTTGATATTTTATATGAAGATTAATGTTTGCAATTAATTTTGCAACCAAATAATTAAATATGAAAATGCTTGTTATATGCTAATGGTTTGGTTAGGAGTCTGTGTGTTGTTTGAGTTTTCATAGCTCAGGAAGGCTAAAAGTAATTGCATCATTATTTGCTCCTCTTGTTTAAGCCTCAGTGAATGGTATGTTAGTTACAAACTCTGGGGAACATATCATTTTCAGTCTGCGTCTTCGGTGCTGTGGCAAACTCCACAGTGGGAAGGTCAAACCTGGAGGAAAACGGTCTGGTGTTTATTGAAAATGTGTAGCTGTAGTTTTACATTTAGGGCTCTCTGTCTAGCGGGGCTGAGGCACGCCGAGTCTGGATGAGGGTGAAGTCAAGGTCATCCTGGTTGTCTGTCCCCATCAGGCTTTTAAAGAAAACTCCAGTCTGCAAAACACTGGCTCTCCTTCAGCCGCAGAACAAATGGTGGTGGAGCTGGCTAGTGGATCGATCAGGAGGGTACACTGTATGAAAAAGAGGAATCACATTATTGAAGGGACAGCACACTAAACACATTTCTTCTCTTCAGTGTCACTGGGAAACCAAATAATTGGTTAGTAGGCTTGTGTTTGTACAAATGTGCTCTAAAGGCGATTAACGGCACCAGAAATCAATTCAAAGAGAATGGGAGGCAAAAAATAGAGGGTGATGAAAACCCAAGGTGTCTGAAACATTTTTGAAAGATGCTAAATCACCTGAGTCTCTGCTTTTGGTAAATATCCATTTTAAGCTTAAAATGATTAGCAAAACCATGATAGCAAAGTTAATGAATAGTTTAACATTTTGGGAAATACTACTTAGCCGTAGCTTAGCTCTGTCCAAAGTGAAACAAAAAAACATCTATCAGCAATTAACATCCATACAGCCACAGTGTTGGTCGGTAGACTTTTCTTTTTTACTTTTGATCTTGGCTTGCTGTTTCCCCTGCTTTCAGCCTTTATGCTAAACTAAGCTAATCAAGTCAGCTACACGACTGGCATCGTTGTTGTTCATGACTTACCAACCATCTGTCAGTCAGACTATGCTGCACATTTGCTTAAATGAATATATATTCATATTTAATTAAGTATAAATTATTGTCTTAACCGCTTTTGGAGGCCAGCCATCTTTTCACCCCACTGCAGGGAAACATTAGCCATGACATTAACATTTCTGTTTGTGTGCAGGTCAAGGTGTTGGTAGGCGTATTGTTGAACTATGAACAGAACCAGGCCAGCTGTTTCCAGTCTTTATGCTAGGCTAAGCTAATCACGTCTGGACACCAGCTCCGCAGACACGAGATTGGCATGGACGTTCTCATCTCGCTCTTAACAGCACTTTATAATTACTTAATAATGTATACAAGTAAGTTAGAACTTATGTCTAATTTGAGTGAATTCTAGTTTTGATGATAGTGTGCTATTGCTCAAATAATATTGGATTGTTGGATTGTGAAAGGATACACAAGACAATCATTTCTTTTCAACACTGTAAAAAGATAGTTATCGCCATCTGCAGTATCTGAGGGTTTTACGGACTGTGCAGTCAGCGGTTCATCACAACTAGTAACAACGAAATCTGTCCGTCTCGACTGGAGTCGGGTCTTGCCGTCTGCCTAATTAAAGAGGTTGAGGGGAGAGGTTGGTGTGATCTGGCCGGAGGTTCTGTGTATCTCTGTGTCATCAGTGTCTTGCTGTGCTTCATCCGAAGGTTGCTGCTTGTAGCCGTTGCCAGGCTGGCTGTGAGCTGCGGGCTGCGGGGTTGGGGGGGGGGGCTTTCTCTGCCTGGCTACAGGGCAGGTGTGACGAGGCGTACAGGCCAGAGTCAAGGTTAGCACACGCTGAAGGAGTGTGTTACCGTGGGGTTTGTCCAAGAAAATGCAGCCAGGCTAAAAGTCCCAAAGTCAGACTTGTGAACAATTACAGTGGGAGTAGCTCTCTTATCACTGCAGTGATTGTGTTGCAGAGATTTCTTCTCATGGAACTTTCTGTCACTTACTCATTAGGCGCAGATTGATGGATTCTGAAAGGCAACTCTGCATTATAATCAGCTCATTTCCTCTTTGTTTCTGTTTCATTTTCTTGGTTTGGTCCCCTCTGTCTGACATCCTGCAGAAGTTTAAAGCCTTAATGATGGGGGAAGCTGTCAGAGAAGGCTGACCCGCCTGTGCAGCTTGATAGCATGAGTGAGAGGCTTTGTGTGTTTGTGCCCCCCCCCCCCCCGTGTGTCGTTCTTTGTGAAAAACACAGCCGGCTTCTCCTCCCTTTAGTGGACAACCTTCAGATGTCCACGAAAGGGGGAGAGAAGTGGTTTATGTAGTTTGGGAGGGTGCTCAGTCCAAGCAAGGATGATTGTTAAATTGTTTGGTGCTACTGTATACTAGTGCACCCAGGTCAGTTCAAGTTCACCATAGCTGAATTAAAAGCCGTAACTGTAGTTGAAATGGGTGAAACTGAAAACGTCCTTCAAATCTTTTTGCAGCCTGTGATGTGAAGATACACGTTTGCTTGTCATCACTCTCTCCTACTCAGCGGGAATGTCGAAAACGATCCACAGTAACAAATATTCGACGTCCCCGGCCTAACACGCACACAAACAGATGATAAACTGACAGTTTGTTTTTGTGACAGAGCCGGAGCCAGAACATGTGCAAACATGCTGATTTTGCTGTAAACTTGTGTTGCTGTGTTTGTAGAACGCAGATGAAAACCGAGACGTGGTTGACAGGTTTCTGCATGGCAGCCGTTCAGAAGTCCATCCACAGCAGATTGCAAACTCATAAATAACAGACCTCAGGAGGCCCAGTTGAAAACCCTGTCCAGCGTGTAATGTGCAAAAAAAAAAGCCAGGACAATTTAGAGTTTCACTATTGGATTTATGTGCAGGCCCAGAACAAAAGGAAGAGGAACATCTAGAATAAAAGGCAGCATATGGTTGATACCACAGTGATGGAATGACTTAGAACACCACTTACTATTTTCAGACAGGCTGCGTGGGTTGAAACATGCTGTTATGCTCCGAAGGTGTGATATTTTCAAAGCAGAGTGAGATCTACATCTTACTGTCTCACTGTATATTCCTTTGAAATGTTTTTTTCCTATTTCTACCTTCTGTCCAACACTTGCTGAGGACTCCTATCCCTGCTCTTTGAATGCCTTCAAAGTGAGCCGAATCAAGGATGTCCCACGTTGTTCCTTTTTCTCCCTCATTATCGGCTCCTCCTTAATGAACGTTTCCTCAGACTGCTCCCTCTCTCTTGTTATTCTGCATTATTCTTGTTAGTCAGCTTCGCTTTGTTTCAAGTTCAGGACGTTACTGCATTCACAGAGATTGTTGCAGCCACTTATACAAGCTATGGCTCTTAGCTCTCATCTCATGGGTGGTTTACTGTATCGATGTTTTTCTCCCATAGGTTGTGACCCTGGGGAAGAACAGCCGTGGTTACCACTACATTCTGGCCAATCTTGTGAGTAACAACCGAGCCGCTCCCCTGGGAGGGAATGGATCCGGCTTTGTGCTGCATGTGACGGGACAAATGTGCATGCACAATAAGTGGATTATAGGCTTTTGTATGAAAGCAGAAAAACAGCCCTGTATATATTTTGGTTTTTTTTCTCTCTACTGTATATATAGGGCTTGTTATGTTTGTTACTCATGTCTTATCAATCACAACCTGGCAGCCAGGCTACATTGCAACCTAAATGAATGTATTCATATTTAGGTTTAAATTCATGTCCTGAGCATAGATAAACAGCATTTAACCTTTTTAACCATCTTTGGAAAGCAGCCATCTTCTCCTCCCACTCTGGAGAGGGAAATGTTCATTTAGCCTTGATATTAGCATGAGAGATTTAAAGTGGAGGCCGTCCCTGCTCTCACTTGCTGATCCCCTGCTGCTGTTTCCCCCCCGACTTTAGAAGATGTGATTATGCAGCAGTCAGACACATGTCCTTGCACGCCGTGACACAATGCCGCACTTAAAAAACAGCAATTTGACCATAAAAAGAAATAACTCCATGTCATGGCTCTAGGGTGAAGAAGGAAATTTAAAGGCAGCTGGAGCAGCAGAGGTTTTTGAAATGCATTAGAAAATGTGTTTTTTTACATGGCAAAGCGATCTGAATGAAAGTAGGCCAGCTGGTTCAAGTAAAATATTTAGTCTTCTACATGATCTGACACAAGCTCTAAAGTATCTTCTGGCAGGTTGTTTATCTGTAAATGAATTCAGGTTACACCACAAAGTGTGAAGAGAAACATTTGCCTCGGTGTAATGGCAAACACATGTTGCTTTTCTCATTGGTCGCAGAGTTCATAATAAAAATGCACCTTGCACACTGCCAGAAGAGCTGCTAATATTTTGTGGTGCTTCACCCCAGGTTATATTAAAAAAAGAAAAAAACCTCAAAGGAAAAACGAGACATGAGTCCTCCACTCCTTCCATTTCCCTTTTTTTGTCTCATCTCAGGGGTTTTCTAATGTGAGCTTGGACAAAGTCTTCGCCGGTGGAGCCAACATTTCAGGGTTTCAGATAGTCAACCCTGAGAACCAGATTGTGCAGCAGTTTATGCAGCGCTGGGAGCGGCTAGATGAAAGAGAATTCCCAGAAGCTCGAAACACTCCTCTGAAGGTACTTTGCTTGCAACGCCTTTCATGGCGCATGCAGAATACAACGATCATCCCTTTCTGAAGTGCTCTCTATCGGTCCCTCTCCTCCTCTCATCCTCTGTTTGCCTTTGTCATTCCCTCTTCCTCCCACTCCTCGCTTTCCTCCTCTTTGCTCTGCATCCCTCCCAGAAATCGATATATTGATAGGCGGTGCAAGGCAAGGTTACATCGCAGCTTCAATTTACATCTAATTAAACAATGATCAAGAAAGAAATGGATTTTGAGTGGCATTTAATTACATTTTTATCATGGTGCAGTGGTCAACAAACAAGTGGCTCAGCCCTCAGTGGTGAAAAGGTCAGGCGAAGATGGAGGGGGAGTGCATGCATCAATGCTCTATTTTCTCCCCAACTGCACTAAAAGTTTTGAAAGAGGTCCTGACCGTCAGACGAGTCTTGGCTTTTTTAATAAAATCTGTCTAATCAAGCTATTTTTTATCAAAGCTTGCTTGACCTGACCTAAGGCATTTTTATATGAACAAGAACAACATATGCAAACAAAAACAGTAACAGCACAGCAATATCTCTTTATCTTCTGCCTCTCCTCATGTGTTCCTGTCTCACTGTGTGTTCTGCTGTGTTTTTTTATTTTGTAAAGTACACTTCAGCTCTGACCCACGATGCCATCCTGGTGATAGCAGAGGCCTTCAGGTACCTGCGGCGCCAGCGAGTTGACGTCTCTCGGCGGGGCAGCGCTGGAGACTGTCTAGCCAATCCCGCTGTACCTTGGAGCCAAGGCATCGACATTGAGAGAGCTCTCAAAACGGTACGGCGGTGGGGAAGAGAAAAAGAGAGAGAGGGAGAGAGAGAGCTGGCAAGCTGATAACTAAAGAAAAGGCTAGAAGAAGTGAGGCAGAGATAGCAAGTGAGAGTGTGATAAAGATGGAAAGTGACAGAGAGAAGGGAAGAGAGCGCAGAGCTGTTCTCCTCCCTCAGCCCCCAGATATCTCTGCACGGAGCTCACTCAAATCCAGGCCCTCATTACCATAAAACTACATCTTTTATTAAAGCGTATCCAGTTCATCATTTGATTAACAGACTGTGCGCACTCCAGTAGCTCCATGAACACGAGCACCTTAATACCAGCTATATATGCAAAGTGACGGCTATTATATATTCCCCTGTGTCTGTCTGTCTGTCTGTCTGTCTGTCTGTCTGTCCGTCTGTCTGTCTGTCTGTCCCTCATGGCAGGTCCAAGTGCAGGGCATGACTGGGAACATCCAGTTTGACAACTACGGCCGCAGGACCAACTACACCATAGACGTGTATGAGATGAAAACAGGTGGGCCGAGGAAGGTAAGACGGGGCGGTGACCTCTATCAACTCTCATCCATCAACTGTCAAATCCAGACCTGATCCAAAAAAATCCTGGTCTTTATGAAAACACAAGCTAACAGCTGGCACACATCAAGGTTTGGTTCATTCACTTGTCACAATCATGGAATTCGGCCAACGTGTAATTTTAAATGATTTATCGATCATCTGTGCTAAAGAACAAAACTGAATGATGTGTTGGCCACATGTCCAATGAGGGAAACAACATTTTCAAACAAGCCTCCACCTCCATTTATTAAAGTACTTTTGCAGTCGTGAAGGACTAGCAGGGCTGACAGGACAGTGCAGAGTAATGCTGCCTTTGCCTTTCTCTGCCTCTGTTAGGTAGCAGCACTGATGAGCTATGCCAAGCATCACAAGCCCCACAAGTCACACATGGCCTGCGATCTGATAGCTAGAAATGTCCTATCAAAAGAATGATATAAGAGCATTTCCGTGCCATGGGATAGCAGATATTATTTGACAGTAATTACCATTCAAATAACCAATTACTATAAAAGGGAATCCAAGAATTCCTCTGGCTCCTCTTCAAAATGGTAATTCCCAGCGGTACATTCACATTATAACCGGTACCATATGATGACCTCTGGTTTTATTTCATAACCTCTCCAAGTTCCAAGCGACAGCTGTGAATTTCTCGTTAGCTGGATAAGAGTGGGCTCAGTCTGATGTGACGCGTGATTATGCTGCCTGCCTCCCAGGCCTCTAAAGCCCACACTTCAGTTAGCATCACACAGCCCTTACAGCCATCCCCGGTGCAGCCAATCAGAGATGGAGAGAGCGGGGACAGGGATGGAGAGAGAGGGATTGGGAGAAAGGAGGTCAGGGGGAGAGAGTGGGGGAGCGAGGAAAGATGAGACAAGCTGGGCAGCAGTTTGTCAGGACCTGGAGCCCCAGTCACCCCAGTGACAGTTAGAGGATGAAGCTTCTTAGCTGTGACTGTCACGAGTGATGTATGGGCTGATATCTGTCCCAGCTGCTCAGGGTGAGATCAGGACTTTGCCTCTGGAGCAGCACTCCATGACACAGCTCCCCACAGTCTCGTCCCCCGAGCAACGCTCCTCAAATATCACTGTCGGACAAAATCTGGGAATACACACTTAGAGCTTTCTCCAGTCTGGCAAGTGCACTAAGTACATCCTCGACTGTAGCCACAGTTTGCAGCTGAAGTTTGAGACGTTTGCTGCTTTCTAGCGCCTCCATTTGGTGTTTAAAAACTCTGCACTGTCGTACACCTGTCTGGCCCAAACATTTAAAGATCTGAGGCAAAAAAAAAAAGAAAAAAAGAAAATGCGGACCAGATGTGACGGGGGGGGGGGATCCTAGCCAGCAACAGTTAGACTATTGGCAGCAACATATGCAACACGTTTCATCGTGAGCCAGAGCAGCCATTATTTCAGATGGGCAAACAAACACTTGACATTGGTTTGACTTAAGCATCTGTACAGCAGAATACAGAGTAACTGCAACGGCAAGACTGTGCAGAAGAAACTGTGGAGCCACTGGAATATTATGCTAAATTATTAAACGTGTATGCAGTTCACAGCCCTGACTATCAATTATTTACCATAAAACCTGGGAAGCTGAAGGTGGGAGGGATTGAAGTTGTCTGCCGTATGCTCATGTAGTTCAGTTCCTGCACATTTGGTTGTTGGAACGGATGTAGATCATAAAAACCAATAGTATATTTTCATAACATCTTTGATCATGACACTAACTGCATGCTGAATATATAAATATCAACTCTTTGTTTATTCCTTGCTGAGATTACTGGGCCACTTCTGCCATTTTAATATTCTGGTAATTCGCTGCTATGTGGGTCAAACTTTCGGGCAGAGGCAGCTTTTAATGAGCCCTGCATCATTCCCAGTAATACTTAAAAGTGTCCCTGCTATATGCTCACTTACATGTCAGCAGTGGGTTGGAATCCATCACTAACCACCGTTTTCTCTTTGCAGATTGGGTACTGGAACGAATACGCGCGATTTGTAAATATTATGGACCCGCAGGTCTCCAACGACTCCTCAGTGGAAAACCGAACGATTGTGGTCACTACTATTATGGTACACTTTCCATGCAGTTTTAAATGTTTCACGTATTCTGCCACTCAAGGTCATGGTGTTGATTCCAATGAGTGATACATTCTGTCCTGGGCGGGTAGAACCACATCTTTTTTGTGTTGCTTTCCATCCACTCACTACATGTTGAAACAGTCGGTCCGAAGCGGGGGAGTGTTTCAACTGTATCCGTGTGGGTGTCAAAGCATTTTGATTTTCCATACTTCAGTGGCCTGTCGTAGCAGTGACATCACAATAATGGTATAAATGATAAATGGTTGACTCCATCAATTACAAAAAGCATACAAACGCATACGTAAGTAGACCTGTCTGTCCTCATCAAGTAAATGTTCAATGACACTTGGGATAGACTGGCCGAAGAATGGCTAGAGGATGATCCTGCAATGGTTTCTCCAGCTGGGCAAAGCAAAATAAACAGCATTGGAGGAGGGATAAGAGGGTGTGGTATTTTTCCTTGTTATCGCCTCTCCAATCTATTTTGTATTGCTCCCACATGTGTTCTGTGTTGAAGTATAACTTCCAGTCAGTGGTTTTCTGGGCTTTTTCCCAGACCAAAGTATGATAAACAAACAAAATACCTTAGATTTATTTATTTTCAGCTGTATTTACTCAACTAAATGTTTCAGGCTTATTGGATAGCTTTCATTGCAAATGTATTTGCTGACAGGGTAATGGCATTATAATTACCTGAAGCAGAACCTCACTCTCTGCCAACAAACATTTTAAAATGATAAAAGAACAAAGTGTGATGAGGATCTCTGGTATTTATGCACCGTTAGATTTCATTTGTATTCCAAGGCGTAAGCCGGTGTCACTCACTAGCAAGAGGAAACATTTAACATCTCGAGATGAGGAATACAGTCAGGAGGTAAACATGTGTTAACGGGAGGGAAACACTCAATGGCTCCAAGGTGAGGGGATACGTTCAGCACAGAACAAACAAACCATTGCTTTTCTACTTGCACTCTAATTGTGTGTGGCTGTAATGACAATGCCTGCTCTCCTGAGCGGTCCTATTGTTTGATAATGATGATGATGATGTGCTCAGTTAGAGAAAAGACGAGCTGCACCAGCGTTTTGAAAAGGAGAGGAAAACTAGCACGCTCCTGCTCTCCTGATGTAATTATTTCATTTATGGAGTGTTTTGTGCATTTTTCCAGATAGCAAATAACAGCTCTTTTTTAATTTTGTTTTTGTTCTTTTGGGAATGAAACAGCCTTTAACTGCGCATTGGTGCAATGTGCTTGAATATGTTGAGATACTCTGGGCACTCTCTGATCCCTCTCCTGTCACTGGCATTTACTTATGAAACCCATCCCCATTCCCATCCCCACCCACCTCTGAGCTGACCCACACCTTGCCTACCAATGACTCCCAGCTCTATTAAATCTCATTCTGGCCTCCTGTCTTCTCCTACAGAAATGAAAAAACTTTGCTCTCCCTTCTCCTTAATTTCCTCCTCCTCCTTTTATTATGCCACAGAGTTGCACCCTTGGGCTCAAAATGGGTTGGGTGCATTGGGCTTGGTGTCTGCTGGCTGCCACGGCTTGATGAAAGCAGTGTGACCACGTTATCACGCTGCTGTTATCTGTATATTTGTGCATTTGCGGGGCATCATCTGTGTATGCATGACTGCATGGATGTGGTTTCAGCAACTTATAATATTTTGAATCTCTCGGGGTGTGTGTGAGTGTGTGTGTGAGTGCACGGGGACATATGAGTGCATGTATGCATATTTCTGTATAACTGAATGTGTGCTAGGGCATGGGAGTGAATAAACCAGCGTGTGTTTGAATCAACAGGAAGCTCCTTATGTGATGTACAAGAAAAATTATATGCATCTGGATGGGAATGACAGATATGAAGGCTACTGCGTCGATTTAGCATCTGAGATTGCCAAACATGTTGGAATTAAGTACAAACTGTCTATAGTAATGGATGGGAAGTACGGAGCCCGAGACCCCGAGACCAAGACGTGGAACGGGATGGTGGGTGAACTGGTCTATGGGGTGAGTACTGGGAGCCTCGATTTCGCTGATTACGTGACAGTTTGCAAGGAACTTCAACATGAGAGGAGATCTCATTTTTCTGTCTTAAGGTTATCACCAACCCGTTGTAAACTCATCAGCTCTTGCCCAGTTCAAAGTCTGATGCTGTCTCAGGAAGCTCAGCTGTGAGTGAATTTGTCAAATGCAGCCTCAAGCATTGGGGAGTTGGTGATCATCTTGAGACGGAGAAAATGAAATCATTTCTCAGTGCTGTTCATTGCAATTAATCCTTCTTGCTTAGCCTAGAAAGCTCTCTCTCTCTCTCTCTCTCTCTCTCTCTCTCTCTCTCTCTCTCTCTCTCTCTCTCTCTCTCTCTCTCTCTCTCTCCCTCTCCTCTCTCTCTCCCTCTCTCTCCTAGTCAAAACAGAGGTAGGTACATGAAAACAATGAGTCCATATGGCAAACACACTGTAATCACTTTGATGAATGAAAGATTGTATGCCTTTGAAGTGATTGTGTAATTATGTCCAATGTTTGATGTGTGTGATGAATATTGCCACATTGTAAATTCACAGCTGAGAAAATCTGCTTTCGAATCAACAGCTAAATGGTGGTTTGCGGTTTGAAACAACAAGATCCATATGTGTTGTGCTCCATAAAGGTTGAACCTCTCACATTAGGGAAGGGTCATGCCGTGTTTTACATCTGACAGAGCGCTCGGTCTCTCTCGCAGCACCTCAAGCATTCCAAAATTACTCCCACCACCCCCCGCACCCTTTTTCTCCCCTTTCTCCGAGGCCACAATAGTTGAACAGGGGCCAAATACAAAATGCATGAGGGTTAGGCTTCCTCATCTGTTCAATTTCCCCACTATCAGCCTGAGAGATTGCTTGGTTTGATGTGCTATCGCCACCAAATTATCTTTCAAATGGGAAAAGTCCACTCCACTACAGATGGAAGGTGAAAAAATATCCCATCCACGTGGCTGTCAAGTCTTTCTAGGCCTGTAATTTTACAGCAGGTGAGCCGAGACTAATAGTTTTGTACATTTTGACCTTTTGACCAGTAAATTAATTTGATTTTAGTTGTCTTTTAAAGGTTAGGCCCGAGGCTGCTCTTTATTGCTTTGTTTCCCTCGCCATTGATTGAGTGCTGCTTACGCCTGCACGAGGATTAAATGGTTATAGCCCTTCACAGTGTTGTGTTGACAGGGTAAAGAAAACAGTCATGTTTATTGGGTCTATTTGTGTTGCTCCTAGTTTGACCTTGTAGGAAACATTTTCTGCCCCGCGCTGCCTCCATTCCAATGTTTTCTCAATTTCAACATAGAAAAAAAGACAATACAGCACAATACAAAGAATTGCCCTTCATGGAGTGGCTCCTTTGAAGAGAAGCAGTTATTTAATTAATCACACACACACACACACACACACACATACTAGCTGCAGTAACACTGTCTAATGTGATTAATTATTTTCTTCTGCTTTTACAAAGAAACCCATTGTGATTTCTAGAAAGGCAGCACCACCTCCATGGATGTGTTTTGATAACATAATGTGATTGAAGCAGCGGAGCAAAGGAGGGAGATAAAGAGAAACAGCTTGGAGAATTAAAAAAATAAAGCTAATGCCAGAATAAGCTGTGTTTGGGAAATCCAGCCTACTGAATGTCATGTGGCTTGCTTTGTGTACTTTGTGTACATCAACCTCTTTACATTCTGCAGTTTAAATTACAGCCATTTGTTGACAAAGGTTACACTTGTTATGAGGACATCAGACAACTCACTACTTTCTTTTAATATGAAAAATTAAACATTAACAATGTAAACAATTAAATTAGTAAAACAGCTAGAGTCTCGTAATAAGGTGTAGCATAAAATGGCTTGTTTTAAGGATTTGTACGATTGAAAAGTGTTTCCCTTCATTTATCTCCTTGGGTCCTGATTAAGGAAGCGTTCGGTCAAACATGACTCAAACGCCCATCTGCCTCGGTGGATTTTTTCCAAGCTGTTTCTCTGAAAGTCTTGCAGTGGCCTCATGGGCTTTTACTCCTTCTAACCTCCCAATGTGGCAATATTTCAATAAAAAATCTGATTAATGTTTAGAGTTTGAATCTCAGATGTGTTAGCTAACTTCCCAGGTCATAACAGTGTACAAATGCCACTCATGTGTGATAACAACATTGTTTTGTTCTCCCTCTCCAGCTCCAGTCTTTCACACATACATTTAAAATGACCTCAGTTCTTTCTGCAGGTCATGACTAACGCTTGCTGTGCATGTCCCTGTTTCCAGAGAGCAGATATAGCTGTTGCACCTCTCACCATTACTCTGGTTCGAGAGGAGGTGATAGACTTTTCCAAGCCCTTTATGAGCTTGGGCATCTCCATTATGATAAAGAAGCCGCAAAAGTCCAAGCCTGGCGTTTTCTCCTTCCTGGACCCGCTGGCCTATGAGATCTGGATGTGTATAGTGTTCGCCTATATTGGGGTGAGCGTGGTCCTGTTCCTGGTCAGCCGGTTCAGCCCTTATGAGTGGAACCTCGAGGAACAGGATGAGACCAAAGACCCCCAGACACCCCCCGATCCTCCCAATGACTTTGGCATCTTCAACTCTCTCTGGTTCTCACTGGGCGCCTTCATGCAGCAGGGCTGTGACATCTCCCCCAGGTGGGTCAGTGGACAACAGAGACGAGTGGAAAGAAATAGACTACTACTCCATGAAAGTTTAACTGCAAGTGATGAGAAGCGTTCTTAATAAGTACACAGGGTCACTCAAGCGTCCTCTTCCTTTAGGTGTTCATTATTTGAAGCTAAACTCATTTCACATTTATTGCAGCTGTTATATGTGTAATTGAGTTTGTCAGTTTGTATGCTGAAACTATCATCAGCAAAATGGTTTCATCAATACTTTCCTCAGGCTATGAAATGAACTTTGACCCTGACTGTTTCACAGCCAATTAAAGACTTGGATTAGAGAGCGTTTTAAGAAACACATGTACTACTTTCCTTGGAAATGTGTTATTTTAGAGTGCTGACACAGCATCAGGCTGATTTACAAGGAAACTCTGATTACAGATGCTGATAGATATATTAAACACAACTGGTAGATCTTAGCAGGCTGATAGGCACCACATGCCACTGTGTAATTACAGCTCTGTGTTTCCCTGTCATCCACCTCCCTCTCCCAGGTCTCTGTCGGGCCGTATCGTCGGTGGTGTGTGGTGGTTCTTCACCCTCATCATCATCTCCTCCTACACAGCCAACCTGGCTGCCTTCTTGACAGTGGAGAGGATGGTCTCTCCTATAGAAAGTGCAGAAGATCTGGCCAAGCAGACAGAGATAGCATATGGTACTCTGGACTCAGGCTCCACAAAGGAGTTTTTTAGGGTGAGTAGCATCAGAAAACTGTTTGGTTTCACATACACGGCTTCTTACTAATCAACCAGTGGCTCCTCTGCTTTCAGCTCAAATGGCCAAACATGCAAAAGGCCTAAATATTTTGCACTCCAGCTTGTTGCATCACAAATACTACTTTGTGTAATGTCCTTGATAAACTCCTCATTGCTGCTTTTCCATTTTGTACCTTTTGTACAGCACTCTTGACCCGCACAAGATTGCTTCAAATGAGGCATGTTGACAGAGAGGCAGTTCTTGAACTCTTATGACATGAACGTGAAATTTATGCGGCAGTACTGCAGTGTGCAACCTTGAGGCACTGGGGCTGTCAGCAGAAAGTGTGATAACAACGTGGAAGACTCAGAGGTGATAAAAACAGGAGGCTAATCAAAGCACCCACATCAGGCTCAAACTCAGAAGGGTCAGCTCATGAAATATAATTAGCTAGCCGGCCATGGCTGGCAAATTGGACCTGATGAAGAAGAGCCCTGTAGGTCAAACAGAGCAGTCTGAAAGACGGTTCAGATGGAATAAGCAATATGTCCGTCGGCATGAGGGACTAGCCTGGCAATTAAGTCATAAATTAACTAAAATCTGAAGCAAAAGTATATTAGAGTCTGAAAGGCAACCACATGCTCACCATGCAGGAGTTGAGCAGTGCTGCATATCTTTAAGGCAATCAACCTTCCGCTGGGAAACTTCTAGATGTCTTAGCTTGTGGCATGAGCAGTCCAATCCTCTACATTTGCAGAGCAATAAGTTGAGAAAGGATTAATGAAACAGCACTCCGCCTGTGATGACGAAAAGGCAATATGACAGTCTTTTATCTTACGCTCCCTCATTACTCATCAGCAGGAGAGAAACAATTCATATGCTTCACAGCTGCAGCCTGTTGGCAGAAAGAACAATTCATTTGTATTACCCCTGGGTTGAATTGCTCAGAACAACAAAATGCAAAATCAAATCCATGTTTTTTTTTCAGACAAAGAAGGACAAGATCGAGTCTGCAGAGTTTGATATTTAAAAGAGTTTTGTTTTACGGCTGTACTCTCTCAGAAGCTGGTTGTGAGAGGCTGTATACTGTGAAGATAACATATCCTGGGGAACGTGGCACATGACATGCATGACAGCAGCGCTTTATTCTCCATACAACACCTCACAAAGCCTGTCATTACTTTTCCTTTCATCAGAGATGCTGCATCGGATGTATATATACAGTATATGTCTTTGTGTCACAGACATGATGGATGCCAATTACAGATTAGGTTTCCAGCCTGACAAAGGAGCCACCACAGGTCTGCTGGAGGAAACAATCCAAGAGGTGGTCGGGGAGGCGCAGTTTCTTCTCTATTCTGTGTAATGAGTGTCCTAGTTACATCCCACAAGTCTTCAAATAGGAAATGACATGTGTGAACTGCTATTGCGAGGGACTTTTAATTAAAGCTGTAGAGGGCTGACAAGGAAAAAAACACACTGATTAATATGAGTTAAAGTTCTATTTCAGATGTGTTTTTCAGGAAATACATTCAGGCTTAATTAGACCCATACGGCATCAGCCAGCTGGAAATTTTAAATCAAGTCCGGTGTTACAAACAAGACATATGTCATCATCTCTGCCACCCCCGGGCTTAAATTTTTGATGAATTCACCTGGTTTATTTTACAAACCTGCCTGACAGGTAGAACTAACTCAGTAATGTTGTTTGTAAAATACTTTTTTCTGCTCCCTTTCTCAGCAGAAAACAAAAAGTAAGATACAGCAACATGGATATGGCTTGTGATAATGAGCTAAACTTTCTCACTCTCATTTTGATGGTTTCCATGTTTTCAAATCAGTTGAAATCTCTTCTGCGGCATTTGATATTCCTTATGATAAGGCTGTTACTTTTTAGCTCCTGGAAAATGGACAGTTTAGACATACGGCTCATTACCTGACAGCAACAGTATTCAGTGTGTGTCTTTATTTGGTGGTGGAAATGAGGGAGAAGCTGTAGAGGAATTTTCAAAGAGAGAGGTGCTAGAGTAGATCCCCCTCAGAAAGCCCTGATTCTGCCGCTCACAACCAACTAGGACAGCTGGCCTGGGAGCCCGCCGACGTGCCCAGCGGAAGCTTGATTGGCTCACGGCGCCTGGCAGTGCATCTCTACCCGCACTTGGCTCCTCTTCCCCCAGACTACCCTGCTCATTTGGGCACCCTCTTCTCCTCTGTCTCCAGCCTGTCTGTTGCTTTACCTTGAGACAATGTGAGATAGCTTCAAGCTTTGTGTTGCTCTTCCTCGACGTAGCAGCTGTCATGTGCCGCTGCACCGCTGTGATTTGTTTCCTCATTTTAATTCCTGTCATGGATCTTTTCATGCAGTCAGTTGAATATTTGTGTTTTGGATGATTAGAAAATGATGACTTGCACCGGCGAGGGCCATGTTTTTCCTCTTGATGAGGTTTTATTCCATCAAAAGGCTTGGCTCGGTTGCATTTTGAAATGTACATTGAAGGAGAAGCTGGATCGCAAAAATGACTGATATGATAAAATGGACTGATGTGGCTGTTTAATTACGTGTAAAGACCGGGGTGAGACCATCAAAGACAACCACACTGCTGTCCCATCATGCACCTCATTAAACAGCGTAACAATGAAAGAATGATAATTGCGCAGAGAGATGAGACCACAGCATTGTTTTCTGTTCCCCTCAAAAGATTATACATTACCCAAAGCCTCAACAGCAAACATCATTCATCTCACTGATCTGCAGGTGTGGTGGAGATGGGAACAACAGCTTGAGTGCAGTCACCAATGCATTTTACTAAGCATGAAAATCAATTTCACGTCTCAGCTATTGTGGCGCAGACACTATAGCTTCTTCATGGTCCAACACAATGTTTAATAAGTGGCTTCTTTTTTTATGCAGAGCAGACCTGCATTAGGCCAAGGTTGCATGAAGAGGAGCCAGCAATGAGATTTGTACAAGAAATTCTTAGGTTGCCCTGCAATCATAGGCAGCACACTGTGACACAATTCCCCGAGCTCTTGTCACTATGTGGTTCAGCACAGTGCTGAGTGAAAGGGAGGCAACTATAAAGATTAGACCCTGTTTGCATAAAAGAGAAAGCTGACAAGAGTGATGATAGACTTGTGCGAGATAGGCGTAACCTCTGAGGGAATGCGCTGTCCTCGGAGGGCCCTGTCGAACTTTAGATGAGCAGCAACAGCAGGCGGGAGAGGAGCTATTGGAGTCCAGCAACGAGCATCAAAGACGAGCAATTGGTATTCAGGGCGTAGCGTATGGCACTTCAATGACAAAGTACACCCCCACAGCCTCAACTTTCATTTTCTGTATACTTGAGATACAGGTAGTCCTGGCATGCATGATATTGGGGGGGAGGAGCGGTGATGCCCACAAACAAAGCGAAAGGGAAGTAAAGTAGAAGGAAATGTAGTTGGTGGGTGTTTGGAGATGGCATTTAGATACGCAAGCAGTGGAGCGTATGTGGGCGAGGCCATAATGAAAGCAGCCTGCGACGGCGAAGGAAGAATAAAAAACAGGCTGCAGTTCGGAGGGCAGTGGGCAGAGGCCTGGAAATGCTGCATAAATCTGAATCAATACAGATTAAGTGGTTATTTAGAATGGAGAGGGCAATTGCTTTGACTTTGGACTTTAATCACTTGTCCCTTCTCAGACATTTTAATGACATTGTTGGAGACTTCTGGAACAACAAAATCGCCAATCTCTGGATTTACTAATGATCTTTGACATCTCTAGACTGTGAAGAGATACCTACAGGGTAGCCTGTGTTAGTCTAACAGAGTTATACTTGTATCCTGTAAGGCCGTGGTAAGCAAATAGTGGCCTGTGGGCCAAAACTGGCCCTCCACCGAAAAATATTTAGGTGGGAAATAAATGGTTTGCATTCAAACTTTTACATTATTTTTTTTACTGTACTATAAATACAAGGCTCATGTAAATCTCAATAAAGTGACCTTGTAATAGAAATAATAAATGATAAATAATACCATCCTTTTACTGTAAATGTACCTTGTTAATTCAAACACATTTTAATTCCACGGCTTTAGCATATTTGACGTAACTCTCATAGTACAACACAGGACAAACGTTAGCATATGAGTCATTTATTAGCACCTACGTATTAGCGCTTAAGTTTTAATGGGGAAAATGACATAATGCAGACATAATGCTAAAACCGTTACATACATGCATTTTATTCTCATAGTGTCATGTTCAACTGCTCCAGGCAGCTGTTTTCACGAAAAAGCTCTAAAAACGGACTCAAAATTAGCTGCTAGCTGGTGAACATAGTGGTGCCTGATATTTCCCCTCAGGAGTTGGAGGAAACCAAAACAGAGCTTAAAGTGAGTCAATATCGGACTTACATTCACCAGGTGGCCAGAAACCCGCCTCTAATGCTAATGCAAATGTTACTCCATATCTGCTGGATGTGTAAATAGGCAACTGCCAACACGTTCGCCATATAAAAGTATAAAAAGTTGATAATAGGTCAGTGTTGTGTTTACAGCTGTTGTTTTATTGCAACCACCGCCTCTATAAAGCTATGTCGGCCTCCCATTGAAACAAACAAAACAAACAACTGGCCGATGCTTGTACCTAATTGCCGACCCCTGCTGTAAGGAAGCCTTCATTTGTATGTGCATGCATTAGTGTGCCTGAGTGCCTGCGAGTTCATATCTGCATGTGATTTGGCTGAATCGAAGGTTTCTCCCCAGAAGAATAAATGAGCACCCACCAGTTTCCCTCTGACTTCCCTCTAACCTTGTCTTGCTAAAGGCAAGTCCTGCTCTCTTTATTCCTCATCTTAGGTCGCCAGGCTGGAATGACAGACCTGCATTTGTCTTTATGTTTATTACGAGACAGCAGGAAACTCACTGCTGCTGACAGATTTGCAGGAGGAACACCTACACAGATGATGTAACTGTGTCGCTTAGGTAGGAGGGCTGGCTGAGATCGACTATTTAGGTACTTCATTATGAACAGAGCAACATTATGATAGCTTTAGTATAATTTGAAGACATTTAGAGGAGGAGGATTATGCTGTTTGCAAGTTCCCCAACATATTCTTGTGGGGGGTTTTTATTTTATACAATAGCTATCAGATGTAGCCACTCCCTGCTAATTGTCTGGAAGCTAATTTAGAATATAGCAGTATGTTCTCAAAGGGCCATTATATGGTGGAGAGGAGAGCCACATGTATAAAGCTGTATTTATGGCAGTATATAATTGCTCAACAAATTGTCTGCTCATTGATGATGGACTTCTGCAGTCATTATTCCCTAATTGAATTTTAAATGACCACCGTAGACCAGAATGTGAATGATTACATTTTAAAAGGAGATGAGAGTAGACTTCCAATGCATTATGACATGTTCATGTGTGTGTCTTCATGTCTGTGTGCCAGCAGCCGATAATCAAATATCTCTCTTTCCCTGCTGGGCTTGCTCACTGTATCTTATTTGTTGTTCTCTGCCTTAAGCGACTTTAGTTGCAGTGGAATCGGCCTATTTAGGTTTTGGTCGCACTCTGTCTCCGCTCTGATATTGATGAATTGACTTCATAAAGCACTGAGGCAGCACACTCTGTCGTCAGTAATCAATGCCCAGATCCATTCTATTCTCTTCATTTCTGGAGGCGTCTGGAGCTTTTTCCCGCTGCCAAGCAGATGAGCCCTGGGCTTTTGGGGAAATCGTCCTCCAAACTAGTGTCCTTTCCATGATGTCTGACACATGCAAATTGAGCCCATTTAACGGGATCGTCAACAAAAACATAACATCTGACTCTGACTGCCTGTGTTTGCATTAAAATAGGATGGCCACTGCCCCAACTTCAAGGCTTTTTCATCCGAGCAGAGAACATTCATCTTGTTGACTTTTTAATTTGTGTTATGTTGCTGTCTCATCTCATCCTCACCCTTGGCCTGATGCTCTATGACAGATGCCTACAAACAAATTCCATATGATTACATAAAGCGAGTAAAGCAGTTTCATTAGGTCAAGGTTAATGCTTTTGTTTATTAATAGAAATGCATTAGAGATGAATATGTTAAGGGGGCTTTTACTGATTCAGGACGGCGATGAGTCTGTGTAACGATCAGTATGTTTGGGCAGCCACAGAGCTCAGTATCCCCGTGCACTTATCTAAGCGTACTTTATCTTCAATTTTCAATAACAGAGCTTTAGAGTACATGATTTTTACTATTTTTTCTAACATTCCTAGTTTACTGTATAACCTATCAACAAACACTACAACTAATCATTGATTGCATATTTACATTATTGATTAACATTAGCATTATTCTTTCAATTAAGTGCATTAAGTCTATAGAATGTCAGAAAATAGTGAAAAATGACCATTAAGATTTTCCAGAGGCCGAGTTGACATCTCCATGTTGCTTGTTTTGTCCAACAAACGGTCCAAAAGTGAAGAAATACCTTCAAAACTAGTGACATTATAAGAAGGCGAAAATGGTACATTATACCTAGTAAACATCAGCATGTTAGCATGTTAGCGTGCTGATGTTAGCATTTAGCTGCTAGTGTGGCTGTAGACTCTCATAGTCTTGTTGCTTGATAAATGACTCAACCAGTTATCTAATGAATGAATTGATGATGATAATGACTAATCACTTCACATCTTACTCTTGCTAAACTGAAGACTGGAAAACACAGCAGGGAAGTATCTACAACAGACGTTGGCGTATCAACAGCTTGTCCATATTCCATACACAAACCCTTTGGTTGACAGTAGATCTTTTGATTCTGCCAGTTCTTGAAAGCCACCCAACCCCTTCGTCTTTCTCTGGCCTTTACTGAAAGAAAGTTGGTTTTTTTTATGTGGGATCCAGTCTGCAGTACACACAGTGCCACTCGGGAACTGGCTCATCACTGCTTGGACCAGGATCTATTCAAAGTGTGAAATGCCTATGCCAAAATAAATCCAGCGGCATTGAATAATTTAATTGATGCTTATTATAGATAGCGCTCAACTCCCACAGATTTTACAGGCTCAATAAGCCTGACCCCCAGGCGCTGGGGAAATGCTCATCTGTGTCACTTTGTGATGGGTTGCCTTATGCCTGTGTAACCCGCCTCCTTGTGCACTGTCACAGTTGAGATGTTACATTAAGGACAGTGTTGTTGAAATGACTGACCATAATAAGTTCTACAAGTTAAATTAAGACTATAAAACAAGGCTCACATTCAACTTTTGCAAGTTTCCTTATAAAAGATATAAATACCAACAATTCATCGTGACAAAAGTTTAATTATTAAAGATATTTTTTCATAACCAAATCCACAAATGCCAGTATTTCTACTAAAACCCAATTTGCATGACATTTGTACTGTACAGGTGATGTGTGATCCTCATTCGCACTTGATTTGAATTTGAGCCTCAAGCTGATGCATTATATTTGAAGAGTTTTATGCTGATGAAGAGAAATGGATTTTGTAAATTCTTGTACTTCGTGATCTTGTAAAAGTCCACCAGCTACATTTTCTGGAAGTGTTTAAAGATATCACGCTGCCGCTTTCCGAGATGTCTATAAATACTTCATGATGCCTGTTTTAAATGAAGTGATCATTAAGCACAAAAATCCTACAATAATCCATTAAATGCATATGACTTTGTTTGGATGTCTAAACTACTTCTCTTCTCCTTTTCTTCTCTGCACAGCGATCCAAAATAGCAGTGTATGAGAAGATGTGGTCGTACATGAAATCTGCTGAACCCTCAGTGTTTGTTAAGACCACGCCCGATGGCGTAGCCCGGGTACGAAAGTCGAAGGGCAAGTTCGCCTTCCTCCTCGAGTCCACCATGAACGAGTACATTGAGCAGCGGAAGCCGTGCGATACCATGAAAGTGGGCGGGAACCTCGACTCGAAAGGATACGGTGTGGCGACGCCCAAAGGCTCAGCATTAAGGTGGGTGGGATAATATAACAATATTCTCCATGTTGTTATAGTATTCCACCTACCCTGATGTCCCCCTGTTGTCATTCTCTTCTCTTCCTCTTCTTGTTTTTGTTATGGACACAGAGGTAACGGTAGTATGCTTTTCAATGCACTTGGATACAAAGGTTAAATAATGCTAATCAATGTTTCTGTAGTATTTTCATATCTATGATAAGAGTTGCTCGTTTCTAGTCGAGGAATCAAATCCAGATAACAAGGCTAAAGCTAACAATCATTTCATATTTATGTCTCTCTTACTGTTGCTTTTTTCTCTCCTTCGATCTCTCCTTCTGTCCCGTGTGCTGTCCTACCTGACTGTTGTGTTGTCACTTTTAATTTAACAGTTCAATGGTTTTTCAATTTAGCCTTTAAAAGCTGCGCTGTCACTTGTGACGAATGTTAATTGCATGATGTTTGTTGTTGTTACTTTTTCTTCTCAATGACAAGTGTCCCCATCCCGCACACTTCAGTTTCTAAACTACGTAACCCTTCATGCCACCTTTTCCAAGATTTAACACTGTCTTTACCTTATATGAGCCTTTCTTATCTCTCCATATTCCTTAAATTCTTAAACAATTTGTCCTTTCCTAGTCCATTCTGATTAACAGATACTGTTAAGTGCATAAGCCCCTGCTTTGACAGTGGTAGTCTCACTACCATTACCTATTATCATTATGATGCTTAGTACAATTATTACTTTGCATTAGATTTCTCACGGACCTGTGCATTTTCTTACAAGTTATGTTTTATCGTTTCAAGAAATGCTGTTAACCTGGCAGTTTTAAAACTGAATGAGCAAGGCCTCTTGGACAAATTGAAAAACAAATGGTGGTACGACAAGGGAGAGTGCGGCAGCGGGGGAGGTGACTCCAAGGTCAGCCTCGATGTCACCACAATCGGGTACCATAGTGCAGAGTAATCGGCAAGGCTGTTACAACTACCCAACCATAACCAAACCAACTGTCCGCCCCAACCAACCTGCTGCTGCCCCGCGGCAGATTACCAAATTAAACTTCTAGTCTGACCAGAAGGTTTAACAGCTCAGATCAAAGTCAGGAACCTTTGCTTAACAAACAGAAAAATAACATTTGTGGTTATTGAGACTGTAATGTTCATAGCAAATAAGAATTAAGATTTTCTCTGTATGACGACAGACGCTGAAGTTACTGGAAGACTATTAGGTGAATGTGGCTGCCCTGCAGTTGTGAAAGGTTGAGCTTTTATTTATTCTCCCTTACACATGTGTAGGGCAGATCATCAAGGCTTAGATATTTGGAATTTGTCTAAGTAGCTTTGAGTTTTGAGTAAAACCAGTCGATGTAGTTGAAGTTTGGCAGTGATAGAATATCTGACATTGAAAAGTTTGTAACCTCCAGCCTTCCCACTCCTGAAGAGGAACTTTGCTAATCCTGTAAAATACATGGCTTTGTAGTACTTCACTGCACAGCTGCTTCACATCCATGACACTGGCCCAGAACCCGTGAGCTTTAAAGCCAACATGATAAATTCTACTTAACGGCAAAAAACCTCGAAATGGCTGCTCAGCTGAGGCCGACAGGGAAGCAAGGGGAACAGCGGCGTCTTGAGGGGACTAAGCATTGCAGGCAAACGTGAGAATTCTAATTAAACAAAAGACCTATGATTTCTTTTTAATGAGTCATCTGATAAACCTCCCGTGGTTTGATTCCACTACATGCAGTTCCTACCCCAACTCATTAATAACCCAGCTGTGACCCTTTTGACCATCAGATCTTTCCCTCCTCTTCTGTGGTTAAATGATGAGTGATTTTTCCATTATGGCAGCTAATGGTGCAAAGTGTGAAACCCCACTCAACCATGAGAACTTAATGTAATGCTACTTAGATCATTGTGCTATTTTCACTACATTACAGGGCCAGCAGTCGCATTATATTCTTTACAACGCAGGTCACTTTAATGACAGATGATGCTGCCGGCACACATGTGATGATATAGGTCAGGTAATTGGCGAGATTACAGACAAGCTGCAAGGTCTGCAGATTGTGTTATTACTTTCCTAATGTCGTGGATTGGCCAAGACCACAATGAACAGTTAATCTGCAGCGAGTCACTTTTAAATAAGCATCAGAGGCTGCATGAGGCATAGATGAAATAATGTCTTGCTAAATGCCTGTGGTTTCTTTCTGAAAGGGATCCAAAGGTTCAAAAGTCACCTTTTCCAATGTTTGCATTGCTAACATTGCTATGTTCTGTGGTCGCTGAGCTCAGGAGGCCTCCCTGTGCGACTGAGAGCTCAGGCTCAGGAGCCGTTTGAAAGCCCCTGTCTCTTGTGCTGTCATCGATCTTTTATCATGCACAGGTATGTACTGTCTGTCTGTTTCCTGGCTTGTTTTGGCTCCCCAGGACTCAGTGGAAAGGCCCCCCGATTAGGTGGAATAAAGTGGCCTGGAGCACTCTGTTCCAAACAGTGCATCGCTTGGCGCCGTCCCGCTCACATCTCCGTTTTCCAACAGACATCAGGAGATGCACATAATCACGCACACAGTTGCACGCACACTCACACTCTCTCTCTCTCACACACGCACACACACACACACACACAAACACACACACACAGTTAACACAGCTCTCTCCTGCCCTCAGGCACAACACAGTGCAGCCTTGATTGAGTTTCAGACACAGAGCATGTTACAGTGTAATTGCATTGTTAATCAATGTCTCTCCGAGCCAAGACAATGGTCTGGTCTTCACAGTCCGTTTCTCCAGATTGGCTATGAGGGATATACAGTGGTGTAATCTTCTTCCAGTGCATTATGCATTGTGTGAATCCCCTTGGGGGACATTGTTCCCAGGGAGTAGTCAGGTCACTCATTTATCGATTCACTATTTTTCTTTGTTTCTGATTTGCTTTACACTTTTATACAGAGAGATTGGCCTGAGCCACAAATGATCTGCTGTTATATTAAAACTACAGAATGTGATCTTTAGCCAGCCTTTACAGTTTTTTTTTTTTAGTAAAGTAATTTAGCGCAATAGAATATTATGATCATTTATATTTACATACAGTATTGTGACATCATGATATAACTCCTAGAGATATCAAACAGCACGAAACATCTGTGTCAGACATTAGATTATGCAGCTACAGGAAAATATGAGAGGAATTATTCCACTGATACTTTTGAGCTTAGTCCTGCAGCTCTGTGCAGTTTTTGGTTGGGACACACTTCATCTGACACTAATCTGGCATAATTGGGAGATAAGGTTTTCTTAGCGATATGTCGGAACAGAAAGCGCAATAATTAATTAAGCTTTCACTTTTGGGCACAGTTGCTTGGATATGAAATTGGTTGTAATACCTCCAGAATTGATTGTTGTCATGCTGGTGACAGTAGCGTTAGCCATCGCAGGATTAAGCTGATGCTGTGGAAATGGAAAGGTAGCGTCTGTCACTTTTTCTGTTTGTCAAGACAAAGCTCCTGTTGGACTGAACTTGTTAAATGCTGTTCAGAAAGCCCCAGTGATCCATTACCTGCGTCCCCGCCCCCCCAAACCAATGTACCCCCATGCCTTTTAATACTCACAGACTTGCAGATTGTGCTTTCAGTACCTGCTCGTCGCCCTGTTAACAGCGTCTGCCGATTACTCAAAGCGATATGGGTAGGTCCTGGCTTTAGACTAGGGGTTATAAAGGTAATAGGTAGAATGCCTGCTATCTGTGATGTTGACATAGCCAGGAGCCCTGCTTTATCGCTTTGTAAAATATGTAGTAGTTTAAAAGTTGAATAACATAAAATAACATAATATAATGTTATTTATGTTATTTCCCACGTGAAGAACTCCTGTAAACCTTGCAGTATTGAAACTCAGTGAACAAGGCATCTTAGACAAGCTGAAAAACAAATGGTGGTACGATAAGGGTGAATGTGGAACCAAGGACTCTGGAAGTAAGGTCAGTCGCTGCAGGTCTTTTGTACTGATTCCAAATTGCATTTTGACGTACTGTTCATATGCAAGACAAGACTTCTCTAACATCTATAGTGTACATTTTTGTTTATTTGCTATACATATTTTTTTCTCTTTTTTTTTTTTAGTCTTTCAGTTTTTCTGCCACAAACTGTAACACAGTTTATGTGTGGCTTTGACACAAGGCACAACTTCCCCAAGTCATTTTCTTCTTTTTTTATGCCATAGAAATGAGACACTTTTTTGATGCAATTTAAAATGTAGAGACTTTTTGTGAAATCTGTAATGATAATGCTGTGGGGAAATTGCTAAAGTGCCTTTCAGATAAACTATTTCAATTGAATCACAGCAGTTAACAGTTGTTGATAAATGCTATTTTTTTGCTCATTTTCACTCTTGACATTCATGATACTTTGACCATTATGCTGCTGTTTCTATTTACCAAACTGTTAATGAAAATTTGATTTATTTGTGTTGTTACTAGTTTGCATCGAGATGTGTCTATTAGATTCTTTGGCCTCCTGTGGTGTGATGAACAAGCAAAGCCTCTTATTGTGATGAGTTACTCAAATTCAACTTCTCTAAGCGGCGGGAGCGCCATAGGGTGTCCTCTAAATCTTGCGGCTGCTCGGAGTTTGAGGTTTTAGGCTCTGTTTGCACATTACAAGAAGCTAAGGAATGTAATAAACCCACTATTTAACCCTCTGAGATACCGCCGGAGCCTCAGATTATTGGTTAGGGTTGCTAGATAGCTTAATGATATCTCCATGCTCATAGGGTTAAACTGCAAATAGTAAAACTCTAATGAACAAATTTTTAATGAATATGTTTGGTAGGTAAGCAGCAGCAAAATGGTTTAATCTTTAGTGTTTTTTTTTTTTTTTTACTTTAATGGAGCTATCATTCATCTACTATGAATTTGACTGTACTGTATGACAATGTTGCCATGAGAGTTATACGTACATGTCGCTAAGAGGATTTAAAAAGACAGGGATTTTCAGAGCTATCGACCTATGCGATACTGACCAGCTTCCTAACATGGTCAAGAGCAGAAGCCTAATTTTACATACATGCAGTGTTAGGGAAGGAAAGCTCTACATTCACCGGCAGATAGAGCCTTAAGAGTCGGCTTCTTTCTCCTTAGTGGAGAATGGTTTTGACTATGGCAGTCTGAAGTTCCTTACAACTTTGTGACAACCGTAGGGAAATCAGTTCAGTTTGAAAGTCTAGCCTTAGCACCTCATTACATCTTCAATTTTTGGTTGCTTGTAGCAGTTAGTATCCATAATCTGCCATACGTAGCACCAGCAAGATAGAGTATGATGATTTGCTAAAGCAGTTTTAAGTCGAGGCAATGTGAGGCTCAGTTTGAAGGATGCAGGCTGCATTTTATTCTGCTGCCCTCGCTCCACTGCAAAACTCTTAACTATGTTATTCACTTTCCCCCAGGACAAGACAAGTGCTCTCAGCCTAAGCAATGTGGCTGGTGTCTTCTATATTCTGGTTGGAGGGCTGGGGCTGGCCATGATGGTGGCTCTGATAGAGTTCTGTTATAAATCACGGCAAGAAACCAAACGGCTGAAATTGGCCAAGAATGCCCAGAATTTTAAGCCGGCTCCCCCGACCAACACCCAGAACTTTGCCACATACAGAGAAGGCTACAACGTATACGGAACCGAGAGCGTTAAGATCTAGAGGTACGTCGCCTCTCCTTACCGTCCACGCAGCCCCCGAGCACTTTGGGGGGGATGAATCATTTAGCTTCCTGTCATATCAGTTAGAGTAAATAATGCATCTGTATGTGTTGCTGTGCAGCCTCTGCTTGTGAAATTGCTTACGGTTGTCATGTTGGGCACAACAGAACACGCATGCCCACTCGAATACAAAACTCTGAGATATTGTTTATGCCTTGTAACGTATAGCTGCATGGATAGTGCTTCAGGCTACACAAAGGCTGTAACACACGATCCAAGCAAGTTACCAGATACACAAGCTGTGCAGAGTCATAGAGCTGCTGTATGGGGCTATTTTGCACTGTGTCAAAATGTGGCATGTTGTTAATCTGATCTTTAAAGGGGCAGTTCTCCCAAATTATAAAAAAAAAAAAATATATATATATATATATATATATATATATATATATATATATAAATTTCTCACTTCCCTCTGGTATCCAGCCTTGCTGATACTTTTGGTTGCACACAAGTTTTGAGATTTCAGCCTCCATCTCGATACAAAAGAGGTGAGTGGAATTGAATCTAATGTCCTTGCAGGATTAAAACATTACATTTAAGGCAGTATTGATTGATTTTTTTGTGGCCACAGAACAATCTGTTAACACAACATTTACATATTATCACCTTATAAAGTCGAAGGTGCTGGCAAACAGTTGCCTGTTTACACGGACAGCATTAGTGTTCATTTTAGGTCGTTTTTATGGCCACCTGGTGAATGTAAGTCCAATGTTCACTCTGTTTCGCTGTCCATCAACTCCTGAGGGAAATATCTGGCACTTTAGCTGCTAAATGCTATGCTGTAAACTATGTTCACCAGCTAGTGGCTAATCTTATCTGTCATTTTGCGCTGGGCAGGTAGTGTACAGTCAGTTTTTAGAGCTGCCTGCTGTGTCCGAAAACATTGATGCAGTGAGAGTGAATCAAAGCAGTAAAGTTGCGAGACAGAAAACCAAAACAATGAGCTGAGGGGAACTGAAGAGTTGGGTGATAATTCTCTATGAGAGACCCCTGTCACATTACATGTAGTCATTTAACCCATTGTTAATAAAAACATATTAATTAGTGCATCTTAGTGCAGTTTCTTTTTAGAAACCGTGTCCCTTTTACTGCCTTTACACAGAACACACTGTGAACAGCTTCCATGGGGACTATTTCTTCTGTAGAAGCTTAATAGGTAGTTCCACTGAAAGCTCAATTGCCCTTTAATACCACTAGAGGTAAATGGGAATTTGCAAAATATCTCTATACAGCAGTTCTGCAGCATTGAACTCAACAAAAGAGAGCATAGCCTGAGAAGTTTTGTTTGATTGGATGGATTGCATGTGTGTTCTGTTACTTCCTGGAGTGACGTGTTTACCAAATTACAGCTGTACAAAAGAACAACATCATTTAAAGGCCCTGAAAACATTTTCTCAATCAGCGGTTTACTTTGAGTGATTGGATCCTACGTTAACACAGTATTTTCTGCCAAAGTAGAAAAGTTTTGATTATTTACGCCGGAGACTTCTGGTCTGCTCACTGGTTTGAAGTGGGCTGCATGCGTCAAATAGTCAAATTTAGCTTATGTTGCCGGCACCACACCCACACAGTCCAGATGACGTGAACTGTCAAACTCAAATACATAACACTTAAGGATGAATTACACTGGGGAACAATTTGAAAAAAAAATTCTGTTGAGTGAGATTTTTATGCTGATTAAAACTAAAATTGGCATGCTGATTCCAAAATTGCAGTCAGTTTTTTTCTAGCACGTCAAGTTTTTTCTCCACAGCTTACCCTCCAGATAAGCAAAATTCCACTGATTAGCTGTAGTAAGACTTGCCAGCTGATTACGATTGGACTCATCTACAGCTACGTGGCAACTTGTTTGTGCAGTCACAATTGAGACAGTGCGGTGAGAGGTGTGTGCAGCTCCCAATAGGTCAGTACTATCACACACATATCTGTTAAGTACAGTATTTTTCATATCCTTTAAGAAAACGGGGATCCTATAGTTCAAAAACTTGACGTGATAGAGAAAAACTGAGATCAGTTTTGTATTCCGCACCCAAAAATTAGTTAAAAACAGCTGTCAGACCTAACTCAACAAAAATTGTGTTCCCCAGTGTTATCTGAACTTTAAATTCAGTTGTTGCTTATTTAGTTACAAATATTTGGTGGAAAAGATTTGAAAAGTTTTCAGGGGCTTTAAAAGAGTTTTATAAAGTAGCCATGTTTCTGTTGGATGGCAAGTCATCCTTCAAGTTTAGTCAAATAAAATCACCATTTTCACAGAATTTTTTGCATTTGTATGCATTTTTAATTTGAAATCTTATATACACATTTTGAAGTATTGACAGTTTTAATTCACACTCTCGTGTTGTCACCCAGCATGAGTCACACACGGATATTTTTTTCCTGGCAATCATACAATCCTCAACTCTTCCCGTGTTTGCCTCTGCTCTGTATTTCAACACAGGTTTAGGAAACATTTCCATTGTCCCTTACAACTGTGACTAAACATCTATGACTGGACAGGATAACGGGGGGGGATTGAGCTCCAAGCCAAATCCTCTCGGACACGGCACGATAATCTGCAATGACGACACGACTGGACTGGTCACGGGAAGAGCCGGCGCGGTTCCTCTCCTCTCAGTGCCTTATGGAACTCTGAGTCCAATCAATGCAACTCATTCACAATGATATTGCTTTTTGCTTGAAACTCATACAAAACAGAAGAATGGTGTAGTGATTCAAAATACATGTGATATATATATATATATATATATATATAAATATATATATATATATATATAATACATTTGACATGTTACAATGAATGAGAGAACTAAAGCCATCATTTGCAACCCTAAGCACATTTTGAAGTGCCAGAAAGAGGACGAATCTTATATGACAAGTGTCTAATTGGTTTCTTGTAATCAATACGATCAGATTACGCTTCATCCTTCTGCTGCCAGATTTTCACTGGTTATATGTGTTCAAATAATTTTATTAGATCTACTCAGTGCACTGTAAGACACTGGTTATTAGACAATAGCTTTTATACTGCTGTTAAGTCACTTATAGTGACCATGTACTTGTTTTAAAAGACAGATTGATCTTATTGGAGCGAAACGCCATTTAGCCCAAAAACAATTACGAGTGTGTTGTTTGTACTCTAAACTCTGGTGCTGCTGCCACTGTCTTCTGAACGTTTGATGGGACTCACGATGAAGATGAGAAGATGATCTGGTTTGGCTTTGAATGCACCACAGAACCAGGTCATGATTCGCACTTCCAATACTGCCAAGAGTGTGTTTTGTATGACAAAGAGAGTGTGTAAAGAAAAGTGTTCATGGTTGAGTTAAAAAAAAAAATGAGGAAAAAAAATCTGTTTGTGATTTGCAGTTTGTAAAATATCAAAGGAGCACTGACTCGCTAAGGTTCATCGCTCCGAAGCGGTCTTTCCCTGAAGTCTGGAGTCGTTCAAGTCTTCTGTACATGAAAGTAAAACCAAACAGAAAGGGTAATTCAATTGTAGATTAACTGCAATCCAATTAAAGGATAACAGTAATGGCTTTTAAACTGTAGTATTTTGGATTACCTTACCATTTCCTTTTAACAATTGCACATTTTACAATGAGCTGTGGTTTGCCTTTAATTTGATTTCCTTTAATGAGCATTACCGTGTTTGGTGACTTCACTTAGTAAATGAAAATGAAAAATATATGAATACAACGGAAACTAGATTTATACAAGGTTATACCAGGGAGAGTCCTGAAGCTTAGCACATTTCCATATTGCTGTAATCATTTCCTTTCTTTCAAAAAGACTGTGATTCCATAGGATTTAGGAAGATAATTATCTAATCACCTGAAACTATGGGTGGATAGTTTTATATATATATATATATATAATAAAAATAAAGAAACTGATAATGTGAAGTGAGGAATGAGTTGACAAAGATGTGTACATTTAGATAAATGAGAATTATTTATATTACACAATGAAAGACTGGTTTCCCTTTTAATTTTTTTCCTTTTTGGGTCTTTTTTTTTCTAAGAAACTGCATGTCAAATCAGTGATGCTTGACGAGCTCTGCTACTCACAAACTGACCTTAGGTTAATGTTAGAAATCCAACCCTGGTTATTCTTTTGTAAATCCGTTTCAACCTCTTTTCTTTTTTGTACGCCTCACCTTCTGCAAAAAAAACAAAAATCGCCAGGCATTAAGTAGTGGGTACAAAAGAGCAAGAGATGCATGCATAATTTGCTAAACCTCGTTAGTGAGGCGCTGTACAGACAATTTTAATACATTTTGTAAATAAAATGTACAGAAAAGGTCATGTGTCTGTGTTCATGTCATTTTGCAAACACTGTTTGAACCTGTGCACACTGAATAAAAACACTGTGGGTGATTTTGTGGCCTGCAGGGGGTAACTGGAGCACGTCCCAGCTCAGGTTAAACACACTGCGAACTTAAACCCCACTATCAGTCTGAGCAGCCCTCTGCAGACAAATGAACAAAGAGAGGAGTTTTTCCTGTAATGGTCTAATATTGAGCCGTTAGTGGAAGTGTGTGTGCATGTTTTGGATCAATAGTAAGCACCATCTGCCTCACTCACGCTCTCCTGCCTTGCATCCAGTGATTGAAGGCTCCATTGACAGCTTCATCTGGCATGGGATCTCTTTCTCTCTCTCTTTATAAGATGCATTGTGACACAATCAATAATGTATTATTATAACCACCAATTGCTTACAAAACATACTGCACACAGGACGCTGTGTTGCTTCTAATTCCACTTGTAAAGCTTCAAAACTTTATTTTGGGGAGGACATTTTTGTCAGGATTTACTTGAAGTTAATACAGCAAAGGGACAGTTAATCATTTAAATCCTGCTTCTTTCCACAGTGTAAACTGTCCATGTACAGTAACATCAGCACAATGCTCAATAGATTGCCCAGACAGTCTGTGTCATGTTACTGGTCACTAGGTCTGCATTGTGTGGTAAAAAATGAATTCCTCCTTCCCAGAGATCCAGCCTGCCACAGCTCAAATAACAAATCCAACGAACATGGCAAAAGACCAGTGTGTTTTTTTTGTTTTAGTTTTTTTCATTTTTGGATGCAGACACAATGATTCAGGATTTATTCACTGCACCAGTCCCGTGGAACAGACTCAGGCTGTATGAAAAGCTACTGTATGATCCAAACAACCCATTTCTGACAAAGCATGAAAGGATATTGCTTTTTTGTTCTTCCTTTGCTCCACTGCCTCTCCTTTTTTTTTTTTTCTTTGTTATGCCTGGACTGCTTTCAAACAGGAACAAGACAATGTGGGGGAGTGGTGTGCGAGGATGGCACTGCACTGCAGTACATGATGCTCATGAGACTATTCTCTGGAATTAGTTTACTCACCTATCACAGTGGTGGCGTTTGTCCTGCAAGATCTCTAGGAGGGAAAAACAAGAGGCAACAAGCAATTAGGAGGAGGCCTTTCATTCAGAAAGTGACGTGAGGAGAGGTACCGTTAATCTAATCACAAGAGCAGGAGAGCACATTTCCTTCCCCCAGAGGACAACTAATCATCCCCCACTGCTTCGTCGCACACTTCTTACACACTATGCGAATGTAGGCTGGCTTCTCGTGCTCGCTTTCTCTTCGGGGCCTGTGGCTGTAAGAGTGAATCCGAACTAACATGGGCTCTGTCACCAAGGGGAGGGTGGCTGTATATATGTGTGTGTGTGTGTGTGTGTGTGTGTGTGCGCATGAGAGAAGAAGAGAAAGAGTGTGTGCGTGAGAAAGAAAGAACTCAAAAGGCTGATGGAGGACGTGTCACAAGGAGGATACTTTGATTACAGCCACAGAGAAAAAAAGAAAAAAAAGCTTTCTGGTTCACTAGCTCCCTCACTTTGCAGTGTACCGCAGTCTTTCACCCTATCTCTCCCTCCAAGGACACAATGAATAAATCAGATTCCAACTCAGTTGTTCCATTTCCTCTTTTCTCCACTTTAGCTCTTCAGCTATCTTTAAGAGCACCTGGAGAGAACTGCACTCGACATTCAAGTTCAGTTGACATTGATCAGCCTCCCAAACATGTTCCCTATTATGTAAAAGCGATGTTCAAAGACATTATTATAAAAAGAGCATATTTTTTGGGTTGAATTAGGACAAAAGTAGTGTTTCACATTTATAGCTATTTAATCTGTTTGCCATACTTCCCTCATCAGTTTTATTGAACATTTCCAAATTCTGCTTTGCTGTTGATGAAGCTGCTTAATGACTGCAAAGACAACAGAGATGCAGTGAGATGACACATGGAGTTCATATGTGAAGCCTTTAGGGCATGACTGAAACACTAAGATATGAGGAAAACAAATATTAGCACAGAAACCCCATTAGCGTTCTGCACTGAATAAAGAAATAACAATTTACATGAACTTGGCCCACAACTCATTCTTCAACGTCATAACTGTTACATAAAAGATGAAGATTTGCCATGTTCTATAGGCATGTCCCCCATTTATGCAAAACCGAGCTTCTCCAGACGGCGAGTAATGCAGGTGTGACTCACAGAAACCATGCAGATAGCGAGAGGAGATCCTGTTACTGTTTGACTAAACCTGAATGGGCAAGACTCATGACTCAACTCTGAAGACTGATCGCTGGCGATGGATGTGCCAGTTCCAGCATCTGCAGAGGCAGCTGTCCTCATGGGAGTTCTGTGCACCACAGAGTCGGGGTGTTGAGTTAATCGTGAACGAACGCTGCAATGTACAAAACACATACAGACAAATGTGGTCCTGGCAGCACAAAAAAAAAAAAACCTCAAAGAGAGCGGTCAGATGAGAATGGTAAAACACATGTATGCAAGTAGCAGCTCAGAATATATAGAGGAAATTTCAACAAATCCTGCTTTCTGCTGCAACAGAACATGCTAATGAAACAGTAAAACTTGAACCTGTGCACACTTCAACATCACTTACCTTCCCAAAGTGTGGTCCCACGTCACAAAGCACATGGTCTCTCCAATTTCACGAAAGTGGCAGTGGATCAAAGACACATTGTCAGTGTTGTTTTCAACCTGCTTCAGTCATACCTCAGGTCATGATTTCTCTCATTTTCATACAATAAAACAAAAAGAAGGGGGAAAGCTGTGCTCAGGGAGGCTTCATAGAAGATGTTAAACCTCTTGCTCAAAACACAAAATATCTCGCGGCTGCATTACATTATTTATTGTTGAGGCTCGATAGAGAAATTGGTATCTCTTCCTCTGCAAAGATGATTTCTCTGTGTTTGAACTGGTGCAAAATGCTGAGTGTAAGAAACCTCGGCTATTTGATTCTGAGGGACGGACAGTAAAACCTGAATAAAGGCCACTGTAGCCGTGCTGTCACTTATCCACTAGCGTTTATAAGCAGCATATTAAGTAAACACATTATATGGTTTAGATCACACTATATTGCGGTTCTTAGCAAGTAAAATCTTTATATATTTGTCTACAAACTTCTATGAAGTATCTGTAATTGGCGTATAAACAGTTAATGATTGATTGATGTGTTATGATGTGTTCATTTATATATGATTCAAAATTTATAATTCATTAATGTGTTTTAAAAATTCTTAACTTAAGGTCCACTTACTACTCTTTTGTCTTCTGAAGCTTTCAGTCACATTCATCAGAAGATGGAGTTTGCTCAGTTGTCATATAAATAAATAAAGAACATGCAATAAAGAAATACTTCATTAATAAATGTAATTATGATACACACTTCATTAGTAAGTCACAGGAGTTCTTGTATTAATTGTTTATAAACTGCTTTTAAATGCTGAATTGGAGGAGTTCAAGTTAAGTGTTACCAAATTAATTTGCCAGTAGCTGTTCCAACATACTTTAAAGGAATAGTTCTGCATTTTGGGTAATACTCTTATTTGCTTTCTTTGAAGTTTGATGAGAAGATTGATACCCCTCTCATGTCTGTTCATTAGATATGAAGCCAGCAGCTGGCTAGCTTAGCTTAGCACAAAGACTGGAAACAGGGGGGAAACAGCTAGTCTGGCTCTGTCTGAAGGTAACAGAATCTGCCCAGCAGCAGCTCTAATGTTCACTTATTAAACATTATATCTCATTTGTTCGATCCATACAAAACCAAAAAGTTCACAGGCACTGGTAGACAGATTTTGTAACTGATGGATAGAGACAGATTAGCTGTCTCCCCGTTTCCAGTCTTTTTGCTAAGCTAAGCTAGCCAGCTGCTGGCTATAGCTTAATATTGAATGCATATAAGAGTGGTATCAATCTTGTCATCAAACTCTTCTTTAAATCTGCTCCGATGGTTCCCATGTTTTTACCAAGTAGAGAACCTTTGGGATGAGATGACAGAAAATGTTTCCAACATGGATGAAAAATCTGCAGGTACTGCATGACAGCCGCAACTCAGCATCCCTGTGGAGCATCTCTAGCATCTTGCTGTATCAATGCGTTGATGAATTCTGCTGCTCTGGAAGTAAAATAAAGTCCTGGGTACCAGCAACGTGCAAGTGAGCAACTGAGTGTGTTTAACTGATCTACGGCAGCTTTGACTGTTCATGTATGTCGTTTTGTGCTTTTATTAAACATGTGGAGGGTAGAGGAGAGTGTTGGATCAGAGAGAAATGAACAAAACGTAGCAGGGGATGAAGTCCTGCAGAGCTTCATTAATACGCCCCATTAGAACTGACAAGTAGCTCAGTGTGACTTCACATCTGGACATTGCTCTTCTTCATTATAGCTCAGGGCTGCAGCCTTTGTTACAGTAATACATTTGGCATACAGCTGACTGCAGAAATATCCCCTTTGAGATAGAATTCACGTTGACCCAAATACTCAGTATTATATATATATATAGACAATCAATAAACAGTTCAGTCTGTGTTTATGAAGCGAAATAGTTGTCAGTCATCAGCTGCCACCACGCTGCAAGTTGTTTTATTTTCTCACAAAAGGAAATTGCTTTGGTAACTGTTTGTTTGGGTTGTGCTGGTCACTGGGCTTCAGCTTTGGCTTTTGCAGTCTAATGTGTAATCCAAACATCACAACAGATTTTCTATGATGTTATAATCGCTCCCCACAATAACAAAAGGGAGTATGAGTCAGCTGTGGTCCTTCCCTCTAGAAACCACTGATTGGTTTTCGATGGAAGTTCAACGCTATGTTGTTGCTCAACTGCAGCATCTGCTAAATCACTCTGTTTGTCCAATGGGGGGGTGGGGGGGGGGGGGGGGGGGGGGATCACGTAATGGATTTTACTAAACTGTGGGGAATGATAACGTTCTCACATTTTCATAAATAAACACATCAGCCCATAGAAAAGGTCACTACAAAATGTGTTGACTCATCCGTGAGTCATATGCAATAATATCTGAGACTGATCCGGGCCATGTTTCCCAAGAGCATCTTGAAGCTTAGATGATTGTTGCAAATAGACTTACAATCACACTAAGTTGATCTTAGCCTTGAAGGAATACTTTGACATTTTGGAAGATACGCTTATTTGCTTTCTTGCCGAGAGTTAAAGCCCTTTTGCACAGAGAACGATTTGTAGGGCGAATAATTCATAATATTTAAAAACATGTCGTTGAATGTAACAACACACACACACACACACACACACGGGTGAAACTTTGCTCTGACGAAAAGCTGCATTCATGTTTTTCTCTCCAAGGTGGATTTTGGTCCAAACCAGGACCAGGTCCAAACCTGGACCAGACATATTGAGAGAATTGAGTTTTGTGTTGCAAAATCTTGTTGAAATGACAGACAGACCTGTATTAAATCAGCATCACAGTAGATGTGAGTACCTTTAATGTGACAATTTCTGCAGTGATTGTTTTTGGCATTTCTAGCCTGGCTTAGCATAAAGACTGAAACCAGGGAGGAGCTAGCTAGCTTGGCTTTCTCCAAAGTTCACCAAAGTTCAACACCTCTGAGGTTACATAGTTAATATGTTGCATCTCATTTGTTTGAGGACTTGTTAGGAGGGCTAGTATTTTAAAGCAGGCCAGCTTTTTCGCCCGGCTTCAAGTCTTTATGCTAGGCTAAGCTAGGTTCATATTTAGCGTACAGACATGAGAGTGGTATGAATCTCCAAAAGATATCTAACCTTTCCTTTAAGTTGCTCAACTGGTTACTGATTTGATTTGATTGTCACACATTTTGGGGGGAAATGATAAATCATCCTGCTGCATTCAACTTTCACCAACTTTTCATATTGAATCTTTTCAAAATTATATTACATTGCTTTTACATTTATGTTCATATAAGATTACATTAAGTTAAATTACATCTTATATAAATTCAACTTGTGTCATTGACAGCGTGCTTTGATCATAATTTAATCTTGATCATTTTTCAATGGTTCAATATGGTTCCTGCAGGAGAAAGTATTGAAACAGTATTTTGATTAGTTAGTAAGAACTCTATAAACATTAACATGACAGGAGATCAAAGCACGTTTTCACACACTTCCACTTAGTTAATATAGACTCTCCTCCACAGTGTTAGAGTTGTGTCGGTCCTTTAGAAGCTCAGTGTATCAAAGGCAAAAGGTTTTGTCAGTACCTGACAGTGCATGAAGTCCCATCTTTGTTTTAAAATGCCAGGCTTCCACTACAACTCCTGCAACAAAGTTGAACGAGGTTCAGGCCGAGACATCGCTCGAATAACAAGGATGAGCAGAGTCAGAGAAGTAATTTCATTCATTCACTGAAGCGTCAGAAGAGAAAACCAGACTGTGTCTGTGAGTGAGCGAGGTAGAGGAAAAGATGTGTGGTAATACTCGCTGGCTGTTTGATGTTTCTATTCATAATTGACAGCAGTTACAAGATAATAGCAGAGCTTTTTTTAAATTTGACAAGCCACTGAGCAAATAAATAAGATGTATCCTCTGAAGGTGAGAGTGTAAAAAACAAAACCTGCATGAGGCGAACAGAAAGGAGGTGCCCAGCTCATTACTGTTGGGAATAAAAAACATATGTGTACATAGATGAGCGACATGGTCCGTGTCTTTGAACAGGCAGTGATGTTCCTGTCACAGTCGCTCCTCTAGAACCTAATTAGAGCTCTGAAGGCAAAGTGGCTCTTTCTTGTCGCCCAGGTATGTCACGTGGATGAACCTCAAAACACCTTTGAATAATCATCAAACGTTCAATCAAAGCTTCACGTTAAATTGCATTCCTACACTCCCTTTCAGTGACACACACTGGGTTACAGTGCATGAGATGTAAAGTGCAAATGGCGTCTGTGCGGCGTGTTTTGCATACAAAGTAGTCGCTAATGAATCCCATTGCAAGCATGAAAAAATGATCTATCACAAAGGTAGATATGTGTGTTTTAAAAATCTGTGTTGCTAAATATAGTGACATTGTAAGGATGACAGTATAATTCAATTAAATATTTTAGCCTCTGCATGAATGTTGACGTTGTTTAATGCTAAAATGCCTTACGAGGTGAGGCATTAAACGAGGTGCTGCTTTATTCTCACATTTTCAAGTAAGTGAAAGGTGTTAAGTGGCTCTTAACCCTAAACACAAGCTTTACAGTTTCATATCTCAGAAGAGCCTTAAGGTCAGGGGAACAGTGTTTGTCAGGAAATGTGATTCTCTTGATTTTCTCTCAGCCTCTCAGAGTTGGTTCAGTCTGTGCAGTTCATGTTGCTGACACAGGAACAGCATGTTGTTCTATAAAATGTTTACAACCAAATGTTTATGTATTCCCATGAGTGGAACAAACCAAAAAAGCTGAAATCCAGTCTTGTTTGAAAAACACATTGTACCCATTGCTCTGAACAATATCATTTCACGTCGTCTCCAAGGTGAAATCCCTGCCAACATCATGGGAAACCCTGTGAAGAGGGAGGCAGGTGGGGGAGTGGGGGAGCTGTGGTGGAAACACTACCTCTTCGAAATTCAGAGGAATTGCTATTTCAAGTGGAGTCATCAGCATATTTTCAAATCCACTGTCATTTCCTTCATTGACCATAACAGCAAAAACACTTCTTCTGCTCTGCCGTTTGACGGACGCTATTCAACAGGGACCAGCTGAATAGAGGCGGCGAGCCTGCAAGAGGGCCTCGTCCAATCACATCCAGCCTCTGAGAGAGAGAGAGAGAGAGAGAGAGAGAGAGCAGCGGGAGAGACATTGTTGTTCAGAAATTGCATTACAGGAATATGTGATATAACAATAGGAATAGGCCTGGCCAATATATTCTCTCCAAATGTCAGAGAGGCATTCTTGCTTTCCTCATGCAAAGTTGAGAATGTAAAAGAGTTTTTTGAAAAAACGAGGATTTAGCCTGCACATAGGGTAACATGCCTGCATATTACAAATGCATAGCGACCACTACAGCTAACCTTACATGCTGTGGACTGAGAGTGGTTATCTTTTTCTGACTTCCTTAACACAAAGCATTTTCTGCACTCACAGGGTAATGAAGAGAGAAAAACTTCAAAGAAAGAATCCTTCAGGAGAAATGTTTTACAGTGCCACATTTATGGGATTGTTCAATTGTCTGCGCATAACACCCATGTCTTATGTGGACGGCTATATTTGAGCCATCTCCCTCAGCAATAGCTCAATTTAATAGAACAGTAACAGGATACTAGCCTAGAACACTGTTCAATTTGATTACGCAGTTCATGGGGACTGCGGACTTTGATAAAGGATTGATTTATTTTGCAGGGAGCTTGAAATAATAATCCTCTGCTAAACCTTCGTGGCCTCCGGGCTCAAACTTTTAATAACGTTATGAGAGAGATGAGAATAGTGCATCACTTCAGGCCTGGTGCGGCTCTGCTCAGCCGTCCTGTACAATAGGCTCTTTCCATAGCTGTTGGTGCCTCTGCATGATGGGTTTGTTTGTTTTTGTTTGTTGGTCGGCTTCTAAGCCATCCAGGAATTTGCCCTTGGGTTTATCTTAAAAGTCATATGTGCACTTATATAACCTGTGCCATGAATCATAGTGGTGTGTTTACAAAGACAGTGGTTCTTTGTAAAGGCTACAGAATCCTTATAATAGTTGTGGGGCTTGTTATTAAAAACCAGACGAGAACATAGAGGTTATAAGCTTCACAGGCTGCAACCAAATGTAAAATTAAGGAAGGCTGGGATGGGGGCCACATAAGGGAGGCTGTGATATAAACAGGCTGAAACTGCCTTGAACGGCCACTGGGGGCTCATAAAAACTGAATGGAGACTGTGCTTTGTGTGAATTATTTAAATCTGGAGGGCAAAGACCATACAGACACTGCATACTCAATGAGTATGTGTGGACATGAACATCATTGCTGACATGACTAGTAACACGCAATCACAGAAATGATCAGTCGAAGACCAGTCAAGATTTGCACGGCTCAACTTAAAGTAGTTTAAAGGAATATTTCGACAATTTGGGAAATACACTACCACTCTCATGTTAGGACTTGACTTGACATCTGTTGAACTGCAAAAAAAAAACAAATCAGCGCTTTTTGGGATGTTGAAACCAGCAAAAACCACATAAATACAATAAAACTTCAACCTGTTTAAGTGATTTTTCAAGCCACTTCAGGGCAGCAGAAACAAGCTGACATATTATCAACTTTTAAGTTCATATGCCGGACTTCTTCGCAACCAGCTAGCTGGTAGTTAGCTTTCAGTGGGTTTTTTGAGCTTTTTTGATGAAAACTGCCGCCTGCTGCACATGAAAGCGACACTGGTGAGAGCGGTGAAAGTGCCGAAGGGAACTGCAGAGTTGGGGGATAATTCTCTGCGGGTTTGACATTACGAGTGATCCTTTTGTCATTACACATTTGATCCATTGTTGATATACAAATATTGATTATAGCTGCTTTAAGGAAATTAACTCACATGATTTCTACAAGAAAGCCTGTGAAATGAAACAGCATGATCACTATCTCAATACCAAAGGCATCAGTGTGCTGAGGTTTCCATCTGACCAGTACTGACTATGAGATACTGTATGCACATACTACCTCCCACACCATCATATCATTAGGTCGGGATGAGATAGGTGTCTGGCCTTACCCGCTATCATCAGACCAAGATGTTATTATTTCACCAGCCGGCGCCTGTCTCCCATGGCCACAAAAGCTCATTACGATTGATAACTGATAGCATCGCTTAATCATGACTGGACAAAGGCCATGGCCATCCAAACAAGTACCCCGATTGAATTAATGGTATTCATTAAGCCCCAATGAGAGCCTTTACAGATGCCTCGACCTTATCCTGCCACTTCATCTTCTTGGGGATTGACTGAGGTAAAATACAACCTCGGGGAGCGAAAGGAGGTGGGAGAAAGAAAGACAGAAAGAAGGAGAGATTGAGATTAGGACAAGATGAGAGAATGAGCCCCCGGAGAAGGGAGAAAGAGAGGAGTGCAAAGTATGAGAGGTGTTCATTTCACTGCTAGTAGATTGACACGTTCCCACTTGGGCACAGATTGTCCCAGAGCAGATTACTATCAGCTTTGCAGTGACTTGAGCATGCCTGGACTAATGGCCCTCCAATGCCACATTTCATCAAAAGTCTCCTGAAACATATGTGAACAACATTACAGAGAGGGGGAAATCACCTCTTCCTCCTTAATAGGACTAACCTGGGGCGTAATATCTGCTCAGGGAGCCCAGACCTTGAGTTAGAGGACATCATTCAACTGCTGCTTTAAAATCAGCACTAGCATGAACGTGCCTGCCTGAACAATATGAATCATTTACAGCCGTGCTCCAACAGCTGCTGTGCTCTCGGACTCCCCGAAGCAACCCTGAACCAGTAGCTCAGGAATACACAATGATTTTGACCCCAGAGGTCCATGCAGAAAAGCGATGTTATGTAGTTAAGGCAGTATTGCACGCTGTTCACCCCACTGGGAGGCCTTAGCGTTGAGTCGAGGCTGACTGCACTCTTCTTCTCCTGATGCCGCTTTAGACCTGGTTTAGACTCATGTGGTTAAGACAGACGTACGCAAGTTCTTCAGTGGTCTTGTCACACATGTGCTTTTAGATCCCAGGAAACGGACTGAGATCTTTTGAGAGCTCAAGACAAAAAGAAAGACATGTAACACTGTTTGACAATAGATACAATTCAAATAGAATAGAATAGAACATTTGGAAACAAATTTCAAAATGACATTTCATTATTTGTGATAAATATCATATTTGAGTTTCTTATGCATTAGGACCTTGTTGTGAACTGCATTTACATAAATGTTCCTAACGTCGTTATTCAGACATGACAGGATTGGAGCAATACTCGTGCGATATGTAGGAGGCCTTAGTTTACTGCAACATGATGGACAAGACGGAGTGTGCTGTCATTGGGAGGAACTTTCTCTAGATTTGTTGCTCTTCATGACATTTTCCAAAAGGACAGTGTTTCTCAGTGAGGTAAGCAACTTGCAAAGATGTCACCCTAGCACTACACTGACAGTAGCAGCTGACTGGATGAAAAACTCAGAAACAGAGAAGAATATAATGCCCTATGCTCCGACGATGGCTACTTGTATTGAGTGCAGCGCAACCAAAGAAAAAATGCTGAAGCTAGAGAGGCTACAAGGCTGAGTATTCTGGTCAAGTGTCCTCAACAACGTGGACAACTTCAACATTCAGTTCACACTTGTGCTTGTGCACTTGTCGGAAATGGTACGGAAATCTACTTACTAGGTCCGACCAAGTAAGATTGTTGTATGTAAAGGTGGTGGATTCACTCAGATAGCGACAGACGTGTTAAATTGCCATCACATTCATTAAACACTGTTGAGTTTGGCCTTCTCCAAATATGTAATCGCCCCTGCAAAAAAAAAAAATGAAATGATTCGGTTTTAGACAGACATTTATTGAAGTTGTGAACATTGAGGAGGTTTTGGGATCTGACAGGAATGAAGAGGATTTAAAACATTGATGCTCTCTATAATACAGATAGCAGTGAAACATGAGTCTGAGGCATCAGGGTGAGTAATAATTTATGCAGTCAACTTTATTAATAGTCCAGTGGCTCTACACGTGGAGATGTGAGCCAGGACTTCTTTAAAATAGTGCAGTGTGTCAGGTGAGCACAGGCCTGCTAAAAAAAAACACCAAAACAATCTACAAACAACCACACAAATGTGCTACCATCACCAGCAACTGCAGAGATGCATGTGTGTCTCACAAACAAGGTTTTACTGAACACATCTGCACTCACGTTGAGCCGCATTGCCCCCATGCTGTGCCTTTACACTGGATAAACTGTTTTAATCAAATGTGAATGTGTGAAGCACACACATTTGAGGATCTCTCGCTGCTGTATGGCGCCCTCTGTTAAAACAGTGTCACCCCGCTGCTGGCTTTATTTAAATAGTGATTCTTTGAAGTGAATACATTTCTTTTTTATTATGCACTTGATGTACAGAGCTTCACATATGAGAACAGACAGGGAGCATGTGTGTGACATACAAGCACAAGTCTATGGAATTTGTAAAAGGTTGCAAAGTGTTTGTGTGTATAAATAAATGAATATGAATTCAAGATTTAAGGTTTTCCGGACGAGTTGCCCAACTGTCATACATCGTCAAGCCTGTGCACAAAAAGCACTCCCCCTTGTGAAACATATAGTTGACTAATGCATGTGTGGTAAACACACCATTTCTTTCATTTAATCACAGCACAGTGTGTAATTACACAGAAGGATGGCTATCAGAGTAGCACTCATTGTATAAAGCTTTAGTGGGTCATCTGCAGTGAGATGGAAAAGGCGAGAGAGTGAGAGAGAGAGAGGGACACAGTCCTGTATAAACCTTTCAGACTATCAGATTTGCAAGCAGCAGCGGGGAGTACACAGGGGGAAATGAAAACGCGTGTGAGCCCTGAGGAAGAGCTGCTAAATGTGTTTGTAATTTGTCAAAATGCTGTCATTAATAAACAAACATGCTTGGCAAAATTGCAGTCATCTGTGAGTGCAATTTTCAGTACAGCCGCAACGTACTCGCTCTGGAGTTACGGTGTAATCTTTTGTACAGTGTACCAGTACAGTACGTACAAATACATATATGTAGGTGCTGGGATCTTACAAGAACTAATACAGTAGTTATTATTTGATTACTGGGTTACCAGGTAATTAATTACCTATTCTATTATTACAAGGTATGTATGACCTAGCAAGCAATTATCTGGACATTTGGGAATCTGATTATTTCAAAATGACATTATTACCAACAAACAGGCAAACTACATTGTTCCTTTATGGTTTTGGGGTAAATGACTCCAGAGTAGCCTACATCTGTGTGTTTACTTTGGAACAAAGGTCCAAAGGACAGTGTATTGTCATGGATTTGTCCCACAATAAATACAGTTTAACAAAACCAAAGGTATGTCCATCTTACCATCTTCCTAATGTTGGAACGCAAAAGACTTCCATCTGCAATTTATTATGAACAAAGAACGTGAACCACAAATTAAAAAACTACGATGAACGTAAACATTATACAAACTAGTTTAATGAAAAAGTAAAAACATTTAAGTATCAAAATAAATCTATCATTCAGGTAAAAACACAGAACACAACACAAAGGAATATATATATATATAGATATATATATATTTATGAAATATATCACAATGAATTACCATCTGAACTTGTTTTTGACAGCCTATCTCCTATCTTCTTCTTTACATCGAGGCAGCCATCAAGGAATGCCTTCAGTGTTGTTGTGTATGACTGCAGGGTGTAACCCTGCGGCATGTGTAGGTCGGGCGGATTCTTCCGCAACACAATGACTGTCATCAGAATCCGTCTTTATCGATCGCCTTGTCACCAAGAGGATAAAAGAGAAATGTTATTTTTATTGATAAAACTGTAAGGGATTGTTTGATTATATCAGCATGGGGTCCATACACATCGACATACTAACTTTGAAACAAAGTCACTAAATGCTGCAGTGATTGATTTTAATTGACAGGTGAGGTCAGCAGAAGCGAAGACAAAACATTTCACATATTATCAACTTATGAGGTTTTTACAAAAAGCGGCATAGTTAGACATAGATTGTCACATCTGAGCAGAATCCATAAGTTAACACACCCATCTGTGGAGTTTATTAGAGTAATTGGTGTTGAGGTGTTTTAGAGTGTACACAATTCAATAAGCTCAGCATATTGCAGCCCCACACTGTCAACATACTGTAATGAATGAGCATTTTAGAATATTAGACAACTTTATTTCCATTATGAGTTTAGGTCTTTATTGTACCCTGAGTATAAGACAAAGGTGTAACGTCTTCTTCTTAGGAGTGGTTATCTTCCAGTGCAATCTACATGGTGACTTCCAGTAAAAGTGGTACATGTCAGTGGTACATAACTGGCATTCCTGACTTTTTATGTGGCCCACAGCAGCCTTATATGCCAGTAACATTTGGTATGCAGGCGGGAGGTGTTATGTGCCAGTTGAACTCCAGGGACATATTGTTTTATGTGCCATATGCCAGTGAAAAGGCAGTAGCATATACACTGTTCAAATACAGTAGATATAGGCACTTCAAACCTAACCTAACCTAACCTAACCCTCAAAATAATACTATTTAACTGTAATAAGAAACAATAATCTGAAGAAGCATCTGTTATCAAGAAGAAAAAGAGGCCTCTTATCAGAAACATCTTGCATAGTCATCTGCAAAAAACTGGCTATGTTAACTTTTGTAACCTTAACTCATGTCTAATCTTATCTCCAAGACTACAGAAAGTGAGGCACTGACTTTAAGCTCTCCTGGCCATTTGACCATCCGTTGTTAGATTCTAAAAAAGCAGAATTGAAAGGCAGAAGTTTGTCTGTCTGGCTCTAAAACATTTAGCAAGATTTTCTTCAAGGATTTAGCCAATGTGGTGCATTTGGGTTGGTTGGAAAGGTGGGGCAGCCTAGTTTAATATCATACCAAACATGTTGCAGTGGTTTGACGGAATAATTCTACAGTCTCATTCCAGGTGTGGCTGCTCCTACTTATTATGTTGATAATTAACGACACTAAAAGTCTGCTACTCAGACATGCTTTATTGTACACAGGTGTTGTTAATATAATCTGAAGAACAACACCAAATCAAACAAAAAAGTTAGACGTTAAGTTAGGTTAGTTAAATGAAGTTAGAAATAAATATTAGCTTTGCGGCATCTTTGGATATGATATGGGATATTTTTTCTTAATACATCCATGGCGCACAAACCGAGCCCTAGTAGTTAGCCTGTGACTAAATGTAACAAGGGGGTTTACACCAAACACAAGTGAGTGACGTCTCGGGAGGGTGAATTCTCTCCACCGATGTCAGGCGGAGCCACGAAGCCATAAATGAGAGTCTAGTGATGCTGAGACAGTCTTCAGAGGCCGACAGTATCCATGACAATACACTGTCCCACTGTCACTGTAATAGTAATAGAATAGGTAGGCCTACCCAGTAGTTAAATAATAACTACAGTATTCTCTCTTAGTTACCCAATTTTCTTGCAATTAAAGCTACTGTCTCTTTTTCGTGCCCATGAAAGTTAATGAATGAACCTTACTGTTCAAGAGGCTCTGAAGTTCACAGGTCAAGCTGCTTTAGTTATGCCCTCTCCTTTTTCTCTCTCCTTTTTTCACCCTCCTCCACGGTGCCTGGGTAAGACAGCCGCAAATCATCTGTGAGCCTATTAATTAGTCCAATCACTGGCAAACAGGCCTGCGTTATCACTGCAGCACGACAGTCTTTCAGAGCTGAAATTAAACCATGCACACTACTGTTTCAGTCCCAAGGGGAGTGGAGATTTAGCTCCATTGGCACTGTGCATGGATAAATCATCACTGCTAAGCAGCCTGTAGCACTGCCATGGTGAAAAAAAGAGGAGAGGGCAAATAAAATGTGCTGCTGTTTATGAGAAAGAGACCATTATATATGATGACAAACCAGTGATGAGCACTTTGCTTCAAAGAGAAGCCGCTCTGCAGCTTCAAAAGGAGGGAATGCCTGTCAGAATAAGAGTGGAAAGACAAAAGAAGAAAAAAACAGAAAAGACTGAAGAATGTGAGTAACTGAGGAGAAGAGAGATGCCAAAAAGAGCAAACCAAGGTCTCCTTTTATTGAAGGAGAAAGATGAATGGCAAAAGATGTGAGAATTAAGTGACAGAGAGAATGAAGGACAGGGAGCGGGAAAAGGCAGTGATTGGAAGTGTGTGCATTGATGTGTGAGTGCAATAGCTTAGTGAGTCTGTGTCTATGTGCACAGCTGTGTGCGTGCCCGAATGTATCTGGCACAGACTTTGGGTTGTGGGAGTATCATGAAACTGTGTTTCCCAGCTTAGGCCCTGTTTACTCCCCTTAAAATGCAGATGTTGGTAATAAATCCTGCGTTTGCTCATTTATTTGGGGGGACTGCACCTTGCTTTATTAAACCCATCTATCACTCAGGGCTCCTGAATCAATGGGATGCAGAGGAAAGCAGTGTCAGCACAGAGGCACGCAGGGAGAATGCCAGCAGCCTGTACGAGTCAGAGGAGAGAGGAGCACTGAAGCAGGATTAGATCAAAGCATCTGTCACACACTGTGAATATGTGGTGACAGAGGTCAGTTTCTTGTGTGTATTAATATAAAAAAACACACTCGTACTTTATGGGATGTGTATGCCATCCACTTCAGTGTAGCTGAGAAGTGTAGTTTAAATACTGAACATCCAGAGGAGGAAAAGTATCAGGTGCAGAATGTAAATAAAGACCTAAATGCAGTCAGGTAATTAATTACACTCAATCTGCATTTACTATTCAGATATGCAGTGTTATCCCGTATGGGGCTCATCTAGGGGAATCAGGGGTGAAGCTCTTCAAACCGAGCCCATCTGGAGACTCCCTCCCTGGGATTCAGTCTCCTGTGGTAGAGAGGGCCACATCAACCTCTTTTCCACAGCTGCCACATCCACCGCCCAGCCTGCCAGGCACTTGTTAAATAAGTCTGTCTCAGCCTGCAGACCTGAGCAAAAGGAATATGGAAGAGATCTGGCTCAGCAGAGGGAGATGAGAGAGCGGGGAGAGAAGAAAGTTGGAGTTGCAAAGTGAGAGTGGGAGGGGATAAATGGGCGGGAGGGAAAATACGAGTCTGCGGTGAGAGGAGAGAGAGAGAGCTGCTATGCAACCGGACATCAAAGGCTCAAGACTGGTTTGTACTTTTTAGTGTTGCTGCTAATCGTCTGACAGACCGACACGGCCTCCACTTCAGCTGGAGAGAACAGAATCTCCTCAAAGATGTTAAGAAAACCTCCCTCCATCATTCATCCTGAGCTGTCAATCGCTGTAGTCAACGTTCAGTAATCTGTCAGTGACTCATGTGTCTGTCCACCTGAGTCTGCTTGTTTATTCATCTGCAGAGAACGGACAGAAACAAAAGGAGTGCAAACCTTCACCAGAGCTGGAAACTTGAGACGTGACACTCAAGTCAGACTCAAATATGCATTCATTGATTTAAAAAAAAAAAACCCCCACAACAATTGACACATTATCACCTTCCAAAGTTGATATGGTGAATGTGTTGGCAAACAGTCCCACATCCAGCAGACATGGACAACTGACGAATGTAAATCCAACATTCACTCTTTTTTTAAAATAATCATCACTGATTATAACCAGATCAGGCTTCTGTCCACATTCAAAAGCAAACTCAAAACTCTCCTATTCCCTCAGGCTTATGGTTAACTACTGTGTGTGTGTGTGTGTGTGTGTGTGTGTGTGTGTGTGTGTGTGTGTGTGTGTGTGTGTGTGTGCGCGTGTGTGTGTCTCGTATGGCTTGTGTTGCTGTGTGATATGTCTAATGTATGTTGGGTGGATGATTCATTGTATTGATGTTGCCTGTGTTACCTATATGTTCTCATGTTTATGTCTATATTTTATATTTTGTCCAAAGAACATTTAGTTAACTTGTAATGAAATGTGCTATATAAATAAAACTGCCATTGCCTTATATAATCAGTTCAAAAATATGCTGCATTGTCATGGATTGAACTAGGAAAATGTATATAGTGTTGCTTCACCTCAACAGGCTAGAACAATAACATTTTTATAATAAATAGAATATGAATGCATGCACATTTCGTTGTGCATTTTGAAATTGTGGTATTACTACCTTAAATAAAAGGCCTGAATACTTCTTCCACCACTGCATACACCAGAGTCATGTGGTTGTTAGCAAAAGGCAGCAACTGTGGAGACAACTTGGAGGAGGAGTAAGCGGACCAGTGCATCATCATCTGTCAGAGCTAACAGGAAAACTCTAGGGCACGTTGCAACAGGCGCATACACTGGGGCTGTCTGGGAGGCCTTGTCTGTGTTTATCGCAGGGTCAGCACCCTCATAAGATGAGCTCACTGGAAGGTCAACGCACACATCACTCCTGCGACTCTCATATAATCATCAATCACGTCCTAATTCAAGTCTACTGCTGGCAAAGTCAGGCAATTACGACAAGCTTAATTGCAGGTAATGTCAGTGAAAGCCCAAAGTCAAACAGTGACATGCAACAAACTGAATACTGAATGTGGGCTGAAAGCAGCATGACAGCTTACAACATGTTTCCTACAGTAATGGCTTTGTACAAGCGTTTGGTAAATATTCAAACAAACAAGCCACTGTTATCTTATACTTCCACGTTAAACACTTATTCAGTTGCGTTCCGACACATTTCAAGAACGGCCGTGTGAGTGATGCAGTCGAGTACCTAAACAAACATTTTGAGAACAGTGACAAAAGCTCTAATTTTGGGAATTTCAAGGACTTCTATTGGGTGGGATAGTCTTAAGGTGCCATGACGCTCATGCATAAATCATGCAATCATCATCAATGCATATTCAGAGAGGCTGTATCGCTCCGCTTCTCTATAGGAGATTAGAGGGAGCGCGGACTGTGACAAAACCCAGCTGATTGTAATGAGCTTTTTTGTGGCTTCCTGCGCTGACAAAACAAGCCTAAATTAATCATGATACCACCCTCCTACTGCGGCAAGGAAGCCTTAAGCTTCCATCGGCACTCCCTGTTGTAAAAGGGACCCTGAGAGAGAAATTTCTATGATGCGAAGTGAATTACACTCTAAAACGCTTTAATTTACGTCATTCATGGCAAATGGGTGAAAGAATATGTTTTCAATAATTGGCTTGCCTTTATGAAACATGACTCAAATGGTTGCAGTTTGTTTGTTGCACCATCTGCAGTGAATGGCGTGAGATAAGTGAGAGGGATGAGGGAATAAACAGAAGCAGAAATACACACTGAAACCTACAGCTGGCGTCACAGGAAGCAGGAAAATGTGTGTATGTGTGCATGCCCTGAAATGTGCAGACAGAGATTTGTTATTTTTAGATTTTTGCACATCTTTATCAGCCTGCATTGACTTTCCATCTCCTTCTGACAACTTAAGCTCCATCCATTACTGCAGCGTGAATGTTGGATTTTCAGCAAATAACGAGAAATTCCACCAAAGTAAATCTCACTTCTCAGGTAGAACTTGTCATCTGTTTGTCACTTTGAATACTTGTTTGGCACATAATGCTTTGTGTATTGAATGAGTTTACTGTTCGGTTACTGTTGCTATGCACGCCTGTCAAGCTTTCCCTTCTCACGCGACACAGTTTACAGTGATAACAGCACTTGGCAGATTTACCGCTCGAAGTTGTCAGTAATGTTTGAAACAATGGCTCCTTGATTTCAGACAAAGGCAGACAAAAGCAGTTTCTGATGGCTGTAAATTGATTTTGCTGGCTGAAATGATGCTAGCAGATTCGCTAACTAGCTAATTAAGTTAATATTAGCTCTTGTTTGAAAACACTGTTTTAAAATGAGAACCTTGTAAAAGGCTCTTAAACTTCTTGAAGGCTACATACATTATATTGTGCTAAAACACTGAGTGTGAAGCTACATGTCCTGCAAAATCCAGCATCCTGTTGATCCATGTAAAAGATATGAAAAGTTTAAAAACAAAAACACAGCATTGTTCCTGTATTTCCGTGTAGAGCTAGTAACCCTAACCCTGACAAGGAAAATGTTAGGTCAGACTGTTAATTCATTCTAACATAACTTCATTTGGCTGTTTAGAAACTAAGGTAGAGGTTTGATTTAAGCTCTAGTGGTCTAGAGCACAAATCTGTATTTTTAAACATTGTGTTTCACTTTCAACGGTACAAGACGAAAGGCTTTTAGGATGAGAACTAATCAGTGTGTCTGTGAACATAATGCTATCTTGGATAAAGAGTTTTAAAATAGCCCAAATCCAACAAAAGGGGCAGGCCAGGCCGCTAGCATACTCTGATGTAGTAGCATCTGGGACCAGCTTCCATGCAGAAAGGAAATACTACACTGTGAATGTGCGATCGTGACCATTTCTTTTTGAATACATAACCTGTAACCCCAAGTCAGCTATTGAAATGTTCCTGCCCTATGAAGTAACACTGGGTTACGCTGCCGCAGTAAGCTAGTCAGCCGCACATGCAAACATTTACAGCTTTATGTTTGACAAACACATGGTAATAGATGGCTTACTCTTTAGCTTGTGTTTTTGGTTTTGGAAAAGCTAAAAAAAAAGCCCTCCAAGTTCTTTAGATGTCGAGTATTGTTCTAAGTATCAGTCCCATGCACAGCTGTTCAACATGTGGAGAAATGCACTGACACTGACAGACCTGTCCTGCCTAGATATGGTTGTTAAGATATGACAGGACAATCACTGTTCAGGGGGAGGGGATTAGAAAAGGGTCAATTCACCATTTTGATTTGATGCCAGCTTTGCAGTTGGGACAACAGAATCTCATCCCAAATACGCACTATTAGGCTGCCAGTGATAGAATTCAAATGCAAACACAATGGAAACACTTTAGTATAAACAGTATTTTAATTGCACCATTAAATCTATCCTAATTGTACTGCAGTACAGTGAGATCTGATAGTCCAAAATTAAAAAGTTGGCAGAAGCTTTCAATTTGTGAAATGTGTTATTTCTGTCCGAACATTATCATGTAGGTGATGACATTATCTTATCAGCTTATCCACCGGGTGAAGGTGTCCTCCTGGTCAGGGATGATGACACTGTGGGAGTCGTGATTTGACAGGAAGCCGAGGACACGTCTCATCAGACTCTTTAGTCACACTGAGAAGAGACGCTCAGATCCTCTATGTCTAACTGATACTTGCCTCATGATTCCATTACCTGGAGCGCCAGAGGGCCCGTGGGACAGGAGCCATCCACACAGGAAGCCAAGAAGCAAGTGAAGGCAGGGAGGAGATGAAGGCAGGTGCTCAGTGGACGAGTGCAACATGAATATATCAAAAAGACTTGAATGTCTCCTTCCCTGGCAAACAGATTGCCTGGGTTGGGTGGATTTCATTCCAGCCATATGCCTCAAGGATATACTGGGTCTTCTCATTTTAAGGCTCATCTTCCCATTTTTGCATGTTCAACATTTCGTGATAATAGAGAAACTGGGTCAAACTAGCACTCTCACATTCCAGTCACACAACTTCAATAGAAGGAAAACTTTTGGAGCATTTGCATTGTACTCTGGAGTGCTGGATAGAAGAGAGCAAGTTTTAATTCAGCGAGCGAACTTTGGTGACTGCTGTTTTCCAGCGGGATATGGAAGGAGTTAGTGTCTGACCACTAACACAACTGCGGTATGGGAATAGAAGGCGGGGAAAATTTGTTGTAAGAATTACTTCTGCCCCAAGACCCATTGCCTCAAGGACAGGTTATCAAATTCAAAATCTCACAATTGCAGCAAAACTTTGTGCTGTGCTCAACATAGAGGAAAAATAAGAGAAATATACACATCCTGAGAGTTCAATATGAGAATAGGGATGCCCCAAAGTAATTTACCCAGAATGACCCACACTGTGGAACATGAATAATGTACAAAGGCCATAAAATGGCAAAAAAGAACTTTAATGGTTTTAGCTCGGCTTATACAAACTATCCCAAGAGATGTCACATTACAAAAAAATCATATGGAAACAGCAGCTACCAAAGCAATATCAGCCATAATAAACTTGCTGACTGCAGTAAATATGACTCCCATCTCAGCATACAGTTTGACTGGTACTGAAAGGCACTGAACTGAACACTACACAGGCTGAGGTGACTTTGTCGGTAACTACGTTTATCAATGCAGAATCGTCTTTAAAGAAGGCTTTCACAAAGATTTCCCAGGCATGGGGAACGGGCGTAGGGGAAAGAAGTGGATGAGTGAAAGAGGGAGTAGGAGCGAGAATGAAAGGAGGTGGGGGGGGGGGGGGGGGGGGTGGAGGAGGGAGACAGTGAAAACATGGGTGCTAGGACTGAGCCATTCTAACAGAGTGAAGACTATAGGCGGCTATTTGGACGCCATCCAGGCACCTGGAGCTGTTATCAGGTTGCGGTGAGTGGGGCTTTCAGAGGGTTGTGAATGGGAAGCCGGAGCTCAGCACTAACAGGCATTTTAGAGGCTCTTTTCCTCTGATGATGGTGGCGTTTTAAAGCAGGTCAAGCTGACAGGGCAGCAGCCGGGACCCCTGCGCCCCACTCCGCTTCAAGGAAATCTGACTAAAGGAGGGGACGGCTGGACTGGCCGACCGCCAGGGCAGCTCCTGGATCAACATTACACACGCCAGGGAACAGAACAGCGTGTTCAGCCAGTGCTACAAACATGCACATCAAGCGTAAACAGAGATGTAAACACCAACAATAAATACCTGCACATAGACAGTGGAATTATTTTCCTGTTATGTCTTTTTGGTGTGCAAAGAATAATTCTGGTTGCAGTAAAGAAAAAGCACATAAAAACACCAATAGAAACATCAATTACTGTCATAGAATAAAATGAAAACAACATTTTCAAACATAAACCCTTCAGGAAAAAAAGACAAACTGCCCTGTTATTTCAAAAACAATTTAAAAATGTACTTGAGCAAAGTTACAGAAGTATTCACAGCAAAATGTATTTAAAGCTCCAAAAGTAAAAGTACTCATTATGTAGAGTGACCCCTTTCAGTGTTATAATATTATGAATTATAATATTGTATTATTATCACAGATGCATTAACATGGAGGGAGCATTTTACTGCTGTAGCTGGTCAAGGTGGGGCTAATGTAAATAATTAGATTTAATGTTGGTTGGTTTAATCTGTAAAGATACGTCATATTTAAAAAGATGAACTTAAATGTAATTTAATCTTTAATGTAAAATCTAAATCTACAAAGTAATAAATGACTGGAGTTGTCAGGTAAATGTAGTGACATGAAAAGTACAGCATATGCATTTGGAATGTACTGGAGTAGTACTATAAGGTGACATAAAATGGAAGTACAAGTACCTCAAATTGTACAGAAAGTACAGTGCTGGAGTAAATGTGCTTTTCACCACTGATAATTAGTCTTGACCTTTTCATGACCACAAAGGACACAAAAATGGCCAACACTGGATAAAATATAATTTTCCTATAACAACATTAATGGCGATGCAACAATGAGTCCAGCTAAAAAGGACCAGACACAATGAAAGCCTGACATTCGTTCATCTTTAACTGGTGTTCTGGCTGAGTGGAGCTGGAAGGAAAAGCAGAAGGAGGAAGAAGAGAAGGAGGAGGGTTTTTTTTTTTTCCACTGAACATTAGTCCTTGGTTCTGTCAGTCAGTGCTGATCCAGCCTTTTTGTTTCCTAGCTGATTCCTTTACTATTCCCTCTGAAATGCTAATATGGCAACTTAGTGTGCCAGCGTCAGCCTTTCCCAGCGTTCGCCTCACATGTTTATATCTCCTGGATGAGATATCTCTCTCTCTTTCTCTCTCTCTCTCTCTCCCTTGTTCTGTCCCTCTGTCTCCTCTTCCAGACATGCACAAAAGCAGAGTTTAGTTCCGGCTTATTTAAAATATCTATAAACTCAGGAGAAGGTCAGCGGTCATGTAAATTTTGCATCCTCCAAGAAAAGAGGAGGGAAAAAAAACAGCCACATACTATTAAACACTACCCCTCGTCACAATTCGCCAACGCAGTGACCTTTCTTTGTACCGTTCTGAAAAGAAGCAATTTCAGGCACCTTTATCCGCTTTGCGTGTGGATGAAAGCTATAATTTCAGCTGTTTCTCAAAACTTCCTTTGACAGTTGTTTCAGTGTACCTGAATCCCCAGGGTGCACGCCAGAATATGAGAGAGAATGGTGCTTTCACCGTCTCAACACATGGTGCCAAATTCTCCCCCAACACCCTCCCACCCCATGCAGATGCACATAGGATCTTGCATCCTCCTGACAGACAAATCTGACTGTTCATTCATCCAAGGAAAATGAATGTGATGACAATTAAAAAGGGCCTCCGTGTATCAGTCAAAGCCAATGCAGAAGGAGTTCAAACGTGGGTGTAATCAAAGAATCGGGAGGCGCTGCTGCTGCTGTATCTAAACCTCGGATCTGACTTGCTGAGGAACTCTCAAAATTACACTTCACATTATGATTACAGTGTGCCACGTCTGCACTCTATCGGATCTGCTCTTTGGTTGGCTGAGTCCTTCCCCAGTATCTATTCTAATAAGCAGCAGAGTTAATCGAGAGCACAGACCAACACAGTTTCCCCCTGGGAGCAGCCAGGCAGTGCTGTCGACTGTGGCGCTGACAGCCAGAGAGCATTAAGCACAGGGGTACTGCCGCCCAGTGCAAGCGCTCAGTGAACCATGACGGTGTCATTTCTTTTAATAGGGCTTCTTTCTTTCTCTTTCTCTCATAGCCTGTTTCCTCCTCTTTCTCTTCTTCTTCTCCTGCCATAGTTTCTTTTTCCTCTCTTGTACACACTGCCAACTGTGAACCCTTTCCCCAGCCTCCTCCTAAACATCCTCGTTCCTATCGCTTGTTTCCTTTCTTTCTTTAATCCCGGGCCCTCGTCTGCCTATTTAAAATGCAAGGCGTGGGGATGCAGTTGTTGCAGAGAACCCCAACGGCGTGTGGGGAACTCTAATTGGTTTGCTTAACCTTCAGAGCACAATGAGCAGGCTGTAATGAAGGCTCATGATTCATGGCCAGGTAATAAAGCTGAAGAGGGCCGTTTACCCAACAGCATACACACACACACACACACATACCTTAAGACACTCTGAGTAACACACAGCTGCATATGGGATTTAACACAACATCAGGAGTGTGTTGTCAGACAGGCGTATGGTCCCTAATAAAGCCCTGAGCGATTCTACTGAGAGACTATTGAAAAGCATTCCTTCTTGGCAGGTGATTTTCATCAAAAACATGCAACCAACATGGCAACCAGGTGCGGGTAATTTGAACGCTGGATGCCAGAAGGGAAAATTACCAGGGTATGTGACAGTTGATGACATAATGTAAAAGTTTTCAGGTCAGCGGCTCTGCTTGTGACAGACCAAAGCTGCGCAGGTTGCTCACAGGTTGTGGACGGCACACTCTTTCCAAATGTACAGTAAATTTCTCTTCCTGCAGCTGAAAGCCAAGCTGCTCAGACAAAGGCCTTTCAGAGCTGGCAACATCTAGATATCGCACCCTGATAAGACACTATATATGAGAGCTAAGGGAAACTTGTTAGCACCACAGGGCAATGCTTCCCAGAAAGCTGAATTAGCTCGCCCGAGTGTGTGTGTGTGTATCGTGTGTGTCTCTGTGTGTGTTTGTGTTGTGCATGTTTGATGAGGTTTTTTAATGAACTGGCGGACTCCTGGTGGATATTGCTGTGTCAGGGTATAGTCTGCCTTTTAAGGGCTTCTGAATAAGTTATGATATTTGGAGAGATAATGAGATGGAGGGAAGGAGATAGAGGGCGTGAAGGAGCTGAGATCATCAGCAGAAAAGTCTTAACACAAAGTGACAGCTGGAGGTTTGAGGCACTTTTCAAGGTCAAACTGAGATAATCAGAGACAAAAACTTCCACCCTTTTAAACGCTGCTCTACATTTGAACAAAAAAAACCCCATTTCCTTCACCTTCTCTGTCGAATATGAGCATATTTACATCAAACCTAACCCTTAAAGAATGTGAGCATATGACAAGAAAAAGGAATCTGTAAGATATGGTTTGGAAAAACAGCAAAGACTGCATGTCACCATTTTTGCAAAAGCCCACTTGCATGAGCTCATGACATCGCAACACCAAATTTACTCTCCTTTCAGCCTGTGTTGGCACAGACACACTGCAAATCAGAGGAGCACTGATGCTCTGTTGCACAGATGCAGTGTGTCATATAGGTGCAATGAATTATGGTCATTGTGGTTCTACTAACAGGCTCTCAGGGCTTGGCAGCATTAAATCTTGATAGTTTTAAAACGACATCATTGAGAACCTCAGGCGTCATGTATCATGGCACCTGTAATAAATCCGAAACAAAGGTTTGCTTGTTGGATTGTTAATTTTAGCTGGTAATACATCCTGTCTTTCGCCATCTATAAATAACCACTGTTGTTTGGTCAGATTTAATAGAATACCTGTTTTCACCAGTCAACGCCAGGTAGAAGAAGGTAGTAGTAGCCTTACGTACACAGTGTGGGATGGTAGAAAATTCATGTTGAATGTAAGCGATCAGAATTGTAACTGAGTTTAAAACCAAACACAACTGAGGCCTAATCTAATCTGTTTCAAACCTGAAGAAAAATTTGGAGTCAGGACATATCGGAGGGATAGTGTAGCTGTGGCCTAAAAATCACGATGGCACTTAGCCCCATGATTCCCAAAGAAAAGCTTGGGGAAGCAGCTGTGCACTGCTCTTTTTAGAGGTGGGGGAGTTAACCAGACATACATTAGTCAAAACAACCACTAAGTCAAGACCAAAACATACAGTTTGAAAATACTTCCAGTGAAGCATGATCTCACCTTTGTGTGGCTTGTTCAAATTTGTTTTAGAGTGTGGATGGACTTGTTACTGCCCCCTGTGGTCAATGGGGTACCAGAATGAGGCGAAAGCGCACTTGGACAAGTGACACAAAGGTGAGATTTATGCCTTTTATCATTTGGTTTTAATTGACTATTATTCAGTTTCACAGGAGAAAAGCCCTCAAGGATGCAGAATAACTGGTTGGTTTGGAAAATACAGTTTTTCTAGGGAAACCATCATCTCGCAGTAGATGAGATGGATGAGACAGCCCCAAACAGTGCTAGGTGACTTTGTGCTTGCGATTTTGAACTTTGCCTACAAAACGTTATGTACAACCTGATCAATGGGAGAGAAAAAACAGCCAGAAAGGTGCTTGTTGAAATGTATTTCATCATTCAACCACAATTCCAGCGAGGACCCTGAAACCCTGAAAGTTATTGTAGGACCTTCCATGATAAATCATGACAGTAGGCCATGTTACATCCACTTGCCTGTGTGTTGGAGATATTCCTGTCTTAGATGAGGTATTTTATTGATTGGAGTCGATGGGATGACTTCACAATGACTAGAAACCTGTTAATAAAGGTTAATTTCCTATGTCTCAATTGCCAAAGGCTTTATTTCTGGGCCTTTAACCTCATGCTGGCCCACAGTGCCATGTTGTCATACTGATAGTATGCACCTTGCGTCTTCACAGGATGTATCACGGACTGTAAATCATCCATCCACTGGCTCTCTGTTGAACCCTGGATTCCATTCTTTGACACCACATTTCTTCCCAAACACTCCTATTATGAGTTTCTTAGCCATACATACAAACAACACTGGGGGAGCTGTTGCATCAGGTTCTTTTAACAGGTTGTGAGGCCGGTGGTTTTGAATTGTAACTTGATGCTTCTGAAATAACTGGGGGAAATAATATTCTAATTTTAGCTACGCCACTTGTGTGGTGTGGTGAGTTCACCAGTTTGGTCCAGTCTGAAGCACTACAGATAGTCAGTGTCACCAGAGGATGAATCCTATTGACTTTTGTGATTCACTGGCTTTTCCTCTGGCACCACCATCAGGTCAAAGTTTTCATTTATCCAGTGAAATATCTCAACATCTACTCAATGGAGTGGCATGGAATTCTGCACAGGCATTTATTGTTTCCAGATGATAAAATGATTGATGATTTTTCCTCTAGCACAAGCAGAATTTCTGGTTTAGAGTGAAATTAATTGAAATACCTGCAATAACTGATGACATTCCCATCAGCCTCAGTTGCACTAATTAGCAAATGTTAGCATAAACTAAGATAGTGAACATGGTAAACCTTAAAACATTTGCATGTTAGCATTGTCATTGTGAGCATGTTAGCATTTAGCTCAAAACACCACAGTGCATAGGTCCAGCCTCACAGAGCCCCTTGCATGGCTGTGGACTCTCAGCCTTGTTTTAACCAGAGAGTTGCTTTCAGAGGCGATCTGAGGTTGTGGTCTCACCAGTATAGGTCCAGTAGGGTGACCAAAAGCTGCATGTGCACAAATGAGTGCAGTAGGTCAAATTTGAACCAAAAAACAAAAACCTGCCACACCCTTTATGTGAATGCCCTGAGCTCTCAGTTGTAAAGCCATGTTTAGCAGAGTCATCCCTTCCTTATATTTCTCAATGAAGTTGTTATGATTGCAACAATGCTAAAAACTATAAAAATAAGACCTAAGTTGTAAAAAACTAAATAAAAAAGCTCTTTTATGTGGATGTGGTTCATAACCACTGCTGAGTTTTAACATAGTTTGGAAAAGAGTTTATAATATGAGCCCTTAACAGAAAGATTTCCACATAGAAAATATAATTTTACCACTCATTGAGAACCTGTTAAGTTATTATATGGGTATGGGAACTCACAGGGTATTTTTCCCACCCAAAGCATGTAACAAAAAAAACACTTGGAGGTGAAACACAGGCTCTCTACAAGTGCTTTGACCAGTAAAGACTGTACTTATCAGTGTTGGATCTTTCCCCTGCCTTGTCCCTCTGGTAGCCTTTGGTATAAACCATCACAAGTGAGCGAGGTTTGTAGACCGGAGAGTGCTGTGTGTAGTTTACTGACACCCGCAGTACATGATGTCTGGGTATCAGAGTACACATTTTTCAAACACTTGTCTCTTGCTGCCTTTAAAGTCTCCGATGTGTGAAGGTGCCCGGTGCAGCAGCATTAACACTGGTCTTTGTGCTGTCGAGTGTTTGTCGGAAAGAGAATTCATGCTTTAAAATGAATTAGTTCATTTTGGGTGATTGAACCTGTGCCACTTCTGCCTGAGCAATTTGATATGTGGCTCTCATGGTGGCTGCAAACAACTTCTTTGTAAGTTGTTTTCTTTCTCTCTGGTGAACACAACAGCAATTACTTTCAGTGGTTGGCCTTTTCACACCTCCCATTCACATTTTTGAGCCTGTCCATTCAGCTGTTTGGAGGGGGGGGGGGTTGCATTGTTTAACTGCAGCCATTTCCCAGTGAGAGAGCTCAAGCCATTCATCTTGTAGAGTACAGGTGAACTCACCCCATAAGCGAAGAAAATATGAACACTGACCCGAGCAAAGAGATATTTTTCTTCCCAGTGGTGACTGTGTGCTGGGGAAAAATTGAGAATAAGAGTGAGCTTGAGGGAGGCAGAAAAAAAAGATGCGTGACAAAGTGTACGGTTGGCAGTATATGAAATGGACTAAGGTCACTGGGTCATGTGTAGGAAATGGAAAAACCAGGCATATGAGAGTGTTAGATTATCATGACATGATATCGTTGAGGATTCAGTCAAGTCGAATCAAGGAGGTGACGCTGCAAAATAATCTCCCCATACCAAACCAGGAGGAAATATAAGCAGGTAAAACACAAAAGACAGAGAGAAATAAACAAAGAGAGTGGCACAGAGAGAGGGGCTGAGGGGTAGATTACCTCTGGGTTCACCTCGGGTGTGCCTCTTGATCATACTGTTGGTCTGACTTAGAGGCTTTCATATGGGTAGTGACTGTTTATTGAAGCTGGCAGAGGTTGTGCTCTCGGAGGTGGCAGCCTCACACGAGCCTCAGAAACAAGCAGCATGGAAAACATCCAGGGAACGGAGAGGCCGTAAACCATCACCCTGGCACATATAAAGGCTCATATAAACATGCATCTCACTCATATTTCACCTCTTTATTGGACTCAGCCTCATAGCACATCCAAGATATACAAGTGTCTACAAGAAGATCGTCTGAATTATCTCTCTATCACTGTACCTGCTCCAGGTTGCTGAGCAATTTGATGCCTAAAAGCCCAATATGTAAACATTCCTCCGATGATGGAGCTGGCAGCTGAGCATGAAATCTGTGAGTGGGATAATGGCTCAAAGTATTCTGATTCATATCTTATGAATTTTTTCATTTTCTAAATTGAAGCACAGTAGAAAGAGCCAGAGAAACTCTCTCTCCCGTGATATAATGTGTTAATGAACGTGGACGTTTATTTTATTTTTCTATTTACATTGTTGTTAACCACAACCTAACTTGTGTTAACTATGCAGTAAACATCACTATGATGATTAGTATTTAAAGTGGCTATAATATTATCATATGAACAATGGATCACATGTCTATATGTGAACGGGTCACTCATAGTGATGAACCCACTGAAAATTAACTCTCCTCAGCTGTACGGAGCGTATAGCCTCTTTCAGCTCAATGTTTTGGTTGTCTGCCACAACTTTAGTGTTTTGGTTCACTCCCACGGCTCTCATAGTGTCGCTGTCGGCTGCAGAAAGCAAGAAAAAAGCTCAGCAACATAGTGGAACATAGTGGAGTATTTAGCAGCTAAAAATCTCCCTCAGGGGTTGGTGGAGACCAAAAACAGAGCTAAAGTGATTTTTCAAGTGAAACATGATTCCAAATAAATGCTTAAGTAAGCTAAAATATCCGGCTCTTTAGCTGCTAAATGCTTCACTATGTTTACCAGCTGGTTGCTAACTTTGACTGTTTATTGTTGGGCAGGCAGCATACAGCAGGTTTGTAGAGACAAAAACAATGAGCTGAAAGACGCCAAAATGAGCCTTAGTGGAGCTCCAGAGTTGACTGGCAATTCTCATTGAATTTGTCACTACGAGAGACACCTGTCAAATTATTGTTAATACAAAAATGTTGATTAGTACACCTTTAATGATATAAGCATTACAGAGTTAACTACCAGTACACCGGTGTATTATTAAAATATGTTCATGACTACTGGAGTCATATAGTGTAAGACTGATGAATATTTTTTCACTCTTTGGGCCCCATGTGAACTTACATTATGATTAATAACTATCTTAGCTGAGCATGAATAATGCATTTTTAGGTGAACATTGAGGTGTAACTCTGGATTCTTATATACACACACACATATATATATATATATATATATCTTCTGTAGTTGATCAATGGCACGGCTGTATTCCTCTGGGGTTTCCTCAGCTCTTCACTCTGTCATGTGAGTGTGCTGTGTGTCTCTCAGGTAATCTGCTTTTCATTAATAAATACAATTACAGTATCATGTCTCTGTTGATGGTGCTGCAGTGTAACCGACAAGGTTACTCACAAAGGAGTACTGCTGAGCTTGAGGCAAGGCAAAAAAGAATTACAGGCTTTACAGCAAAACATCACTGTTTAATAAAGTGCCTGAAACAGTGTAAAGTTGGCACAGGAAAAGATGCTTTTAGGTACAGGAACTTTCATGAAAGTGTGCACAAACTTCAAGTGCTTCAGAAAAGGTTTTCTTGGCTCCAAGTACATTTACTGCACTAATCAATACTTTTACATTAAAATGGGTCAAATGACTGTGTGCAATGAGAAAGGAAAACACGATTAACACAATTATCACCAGACTCTGCAGTTCCCCTCAACTCTTTAAAATCTTTTAACATCCTTCAGCTCATTGTTTTGGTTTTAAGAACAGCATTTTTATTGTTTTGATTCAGTCTCACCGCTCTCATCTTCGCCACTTCCAGCAGAAGCAGGCAGCTGTTTTCAATGAAAAAGCTCTAAAAACCCACCTGCCCAGCACCAAACAGCAGCCAGACACAATCAGTGAGTAGCTGGTGAACACGCTGGAGCATTTAGCAGCTAAAGAGCCAGATATTTCCCGCAGAAGTTGGTGGGGGCCAAAACAGAGCTAAAAGTAAAATAAATATTGGATTTACATTCATCAGGTGGAGAAACACAGGACTCCAAAAGAATGCTAATGTTGCTACATGTTGACTGGATGTGTAATTAGGCAACTGTTTGCTAACACATTTGCTACATCAACTATGTAAAGTAATAATATGCCAGTGTTGTGTTTACAGTTTGTTCTGCTGCCCCAAAGTGGCAAAAGAAATGAATAAATACAGCTTTAAGTAGAATTTTGAGGTACTTGCACTTTATTTGAGTATTTCCATTTTATGCTACTATATACTTTTACTCCAAATAATGTACTTTTTACTCCCTCACATTTATTTAACAGGTATAATTACTAACTTTTCAGATTTACATATAAAAACTCTCTGTTTATAAAAAATAAGGCATTGCTGTATGTTAAACTACCCAACAGGACATGAAGCAGTTAAAATTAGCTTCACCTCAACCAGCTACAACATGCTGTTTACAGATTAATTAATCAGTAATGATGATCTTATATATAGGTTATATACTTGATATAATCATTTAACATTCTGTATCATGAGTAGTTTTACTTTTGATACTACTTTTACACTCTTTAAATTCTGAATGCAGGTATTGCAGGAGTTTTACACTGTCGTATTTATCACTTATTGTTGTACAGTTATTGAATGGCCTCGTGGTTAAGATGCATACGATGTAAGCACAACTTTCCCAGTTCATTTCTGGCTGAGGTTCTTTGTTGCATGTCCTACCCCTCTCTCTGTCACCCTTTATGTTTCCTGCCTGTATCTACACTGTCCCTCTTCAATAAAGGCTAAAAACTCCACAAATAATACTAAAACAAAAACAGTAAATTAACCTAAAATGGTATTGTTTACTGATTCCCCTGAACATGGTTGCCTTGAGAAAACAGACAAAACAACCCTTTGCATGCTAAAAGGGCCACTTAACTGCGGCAATTCTGTGTGGAATAAAAAAAAAATCAATTAAGTTTACCCAAAGAGTTCCACACAACAGTCAGAAAATAGATGGAAGCAGGGAGACTGAGGAGAGGACACAAAAGCAGCACAGGCAGAGAGAGAGAGAGAGACAGAGAGAGCTCTGCCATCTTGATAAGGACTCTTAAGACAGACGCCCACAATGAGAGTGAAATAATCATTGTTCGGGGGAAATGGGAGACGTGGTCCAATTTACAGGAGATTTATAGGTAGGAAATCAAATGCCACAGCATATCAATTAGGCAGGGTTACACCTCCACAATTCAACGTGCAGAAACAATGACTCCTGAGAAGGTAATGTACGAGGTGGAGAGGTCTAAAACAATTTACTGTCATATGTAATGGTATTATTCTATTAGCTATGAATCGCTGTAGCTCATATCTGATCCCATATGATGGCAATTGAATGTCTATTTTAATTTGCGCTCTTTTATCAATGGGTAAGAGCAAGGAGAAATTTACAGACAGCACCTCTTTAGTTGAGACCGAGCAGCCATCATCGTCTGCCAACAGCTTGTTGAAGTCAAGCGCCTCAGCCCACCACTCAGCTCTCCACGGTAAAATATAAGAGTGCCTATTCCTCCTGCAAAACTCCATCATCTGGCAGGGAAAGCCTCTAAATCTTGTTATAAGCTCAGAGAGGATAGAGTGGCACACCATTTATAAATGCTGCATTGATGCCCAGGGGATGTTATAAGAATTATTCCTCCTCTTTTCGTTCCAGAAAAAAAACCCCAATCACCACAAAACTAGGTTTTAATTGTCACAGGCTTTAAAGTTGTGTTGTCTGACACAAGGCAGCTGATACACAGTGGCATTGTGTTAAGGTTGACCTTTACCTCAGGGCTGTCTGACCTCCTCCTTCCACAAAAAACAAACAATGGCAAATTATTTAAAATAAAATTTGATAGAGTAAACAGCCTGAAGCAACTCCTCATATGCATAATAACCAAATCATTTTAAAATGGGGCTGAAATCATAGGAGATGCATGTGCCTAACTATTCCAGTCTTGAAATATCTGCTTCTCAAAGTCATTGTGCCTACTTGCTTGGATGAAAAGCGTGGCAAACATGCTTAGGCTGAGCCCTCAGTCACAGGCCCTATGAGGGTTACTTTGAATGTCTTTCCCTCTTCGATTTCACTATCTTATATTCTAACAATTGAGAAATTACTTCCCTAGAGAGAAAGGAGGATGCTTAATGTATGATCAATAGTTCACATAGAAGCTATATAAAGATATACATACAGAATATAAAAATATGATGTTATTTAAATGTCATTACTCACCCAATAATTATATAATAATTTAAGTTCAAGTTCATCAGGACACTGGCATGCAGTGTCATTGATTTATGGCTTGGCAATGCTGCCCTTCAGTGGCAGCAGACTAGAATCACTTTTATTTCTACAGATGATTTGGAGGAATGAAACAGATTGTGCTGAGGAGAAATAGGCTGCGTTACAGTAAGAGCAGAATATGGCAATGAGTTCACCCCTTCTTATAGTAATCAACTTCATGCTGAACACATTTCACAGTGATGAAATACCCATATTCTGATCTCCAAAAGTCATTCTTCTCCATTATAATCTTCCACAAAACCAAGCGAAAAAACCAGCGATTACTCAGTGTCTGTCAGGGTGAGCTCATATTATGAAAAAGTGTACCTCTCTGTAGGTCAAGTGCACTCAAATGTCAGGTTTCGTCCCGTAGAAATAAAGACAGATGTTATGTGGCACTTGCCCTGAAAACTAATCTACGCTGGTGATCCATCAAGCCCCCGAAGTTTCCAGCCGCGCTCAGTGCGCTGGTTTCATCCTCTCTAGGCTCTGATCCACAGGCTACCTCTGGTTCCTTACTTCAGAGATCAAAGTGTCTGAAAAAGAACAAAACTAAGGCCTGCTTTGGATGTCGAAAAGCGTAGAAACCGCAATGCCACATTCAATCTCGTTAAAGCATTGTCCTCAGCTGGCTTTTTGGTAACATAAATGTCAAACTGTTCCCCAAGACCAGCTGAGTGACACGTGTTGAGAGTATTTGATGGTGTTGTACACAGAGCGGTGCTGACCTCACTGTGACACTGACTCTCTTCCAGGCAGGCCTGCTATCATACTGCTCAGCCTGACAGGGTCCAGATGTAATTAAAATTGTATAATATGTAGTCTGTTTAAGAACATAATTTGCAATGCTTTTCCACTCTTTGATGATATGATGAAATCATCTACCGCTTGTTCTTTTTCAATAACAACACTGGGCAATATTTACCCAGGGCTTTGAATCAATTCTTCACTCCAGACCACCACGCCATGCGCCACCACCCATGTGCCACCCACATAACAAAACAAAGTGCCAAACAAAGTACACCAGTGAAAAATAGCATGTCCAGAGTCCTAAAACACATGCATAAACAATATACATTACATCAGTGAGCACCCCTCCCTGTTCGCACTCACATAACAGAAGATAAATCACTGAGGAAGGTCACGAAATGTTTTTAACTGCCTCAAAGTGCTGAGTAATAATCACACGACACTGTGAACAACAAACAGATAGAGAGAAGAGGGATATTCTCACAATATCGTCTCATTATCATGAGCTCACAGGCGCTGCAGCTGCTCAGCTCCTCCTGTAGGTGTCGCTCAACTACTGCACCTGGTGCATCCAGCCCCCCTCCAACCTCTGGCCCGGATTGCCAGGCTTCGTAATTTGTCACTGGCCAATCACAGAAGAGGTGGGCGGGTCTCCATTGTTACTACAGATACTCGAAGAAGTTTGCGCCGACCTGCCGCTGCTGCACCTATGAGTCTCCACGTTAATGAATAGCCGCGGCCCGCGCGAGACAAACGAGCTGATTATGCCGAGATAAAGAGCATCTGGCTCGCGCTCTGTCCGATAATGGCATGCGATGGTTCATCCGCGGAGGATTTCCCGGGCAAAGTGATGCCCCGAGCGGCTCCCTGCACGTGCAACAAGAAGTGCAGGAGTCGGAGCGGCAGTGTCGTCTTCCTGGGATTATTCCTGCTGTCGCTGTGTCTGCACGCTGTCACCCTCGTCTGCTACTTGGATCTGCGGTCCGAAGTCAAAAGGGAAATTATCCACCAGAAGCGGGACACCATGTTGACACTCGCGGGGAGTGACCTGGCTGACCCGGCGGCGGTGCTCTCGCCCGGCCACCCGCGACTGGACTCCGGCAGCAGCCGCGGCGGAGAGGGTCATGAGGTAAAAAACATTTAAAAACAAAGTGTAAAAAAAAACAATTTTTTTAAAAAAAATAATTAAATGAAGAGCCGCAGCAGCTCACTCAAGGCGACATTGTTTTCATTCCTCGCACGGAGGCTGTTCGTGTTCATTCAACTCCGCTCAGTCCTCCTGTTCCCGTATCACGGTGTCAGGTTTTGTGTCTGTGCTCTGTCATGGCATGTTTTCTGGGCAACTTCGTTTACAGTAGCCTGTCACGAAGTTTTGCCAGCTCAGTTTTCTCAGACAAATATGTTTTAGAAGCAGCGCTCCCGTGTGTGCGTGATTCAGCCTCCTTGGACAAAGATGCACAAAGGTATAAGCTTCACGTCTGTCACCTGGCCAAAGTCTCCTGTTCAGGTAAACGCATCCAGGTGGGAATATCAAGAAAGTTAGGAGATGCATGGTGCAAGTGTTGCCTTCATGAAACAAGAAGCTGCCAATGGGGGGAAAAAAAATCCCACAACTCATTTACTCCAGAAATGGCTTTTTATATTTTTCCCCTCATCTATCCACATTTAACCCAATTTGTCTTGTTTCCAGAGCTCCCCCTGAACAGACAGAGGTTGATGCTCAAAGCTTAGGCAGCCTGCCCAGCTGGATTCCCAGAGACGGGTCAGTCAGTGTGCTGGAGCAGGTGGACGGAAAAATTAACTGGATCACCAGCAGGTGCAAAGCCCAAGGGCTGATGTAAATTCATCAGGACTTAGATGGGGCAGTTGGTACTTGGAGCTGAGCCAGCCTCGTCTCACATGTGTTTTCTTTTCTGGCAGCGGGCTGATTGAATGTTCATTGTGTTGTCTGTGGCTTTGGCAACAGCCCCCCCTTCCTCCTCCACCACCACCACACAGTAATTTCATCAGTACAAAGGGACCAAGTGTAGGTCTCAACTTTGCATTGCTTGGCTCAATTAGCTCACATGTCACCAGTTGTGTCGCCTTATTTGCAGAGAAAATAATCCTCTGCGTGGCTAGACATCTAGTTGTGCAGAACCGTCAACTTGACAGTCACCCGGAGGAAGCTATTCAGGATGGAGGCATTTATTTCTATGTAGGAAAGATTATCGAGATCAATTGCCGGTATTGGTGCTTGCCCTGTAACATTTTCCCTTCACAAGTGGGAAGCTCAGCCTGTTCACTCAGTCCTCAGCATTTCCTCTGCTAAGCTTATTTTAGTTTGGTTTCCCTGGTTAAAGCCAAGCGAGATGGGCCTGGTATTCAACCCAGATGGTGACGCTTCATGAGGTGGAAGACTGTGGCCCAGCTGTAAATATTTAACAGCGCTGTGATGCTGTCCTTGCCAGATGTCTGCATTAAACAACTCTGATTACACATCCCACAGTTTACATAGTTGGAGAAACAGGAGCATGTGGCATTTGGACGCAGCGGCCGCACTTGTTAGCTTTTCAGGCATTTCCTTTGAAGAGTCTCTTTTTGTAGAGCTAAAAAATTGTTTATTGGATTTTTCACACAAGTCTTCTTCAAAGGCACCACGGCAGCATCAGTGAAATCCAATGTGATGCACAGGTATACAGACAAGTGTGACAGAACATGAAAAGTCTTTCTAGAAAGCAAAGAAAGTAATCAGGTATAGGAACAAACATACATACCACATAGATATACAACAGTCATGAAGTGCATACAGTACTAGTGTATTGTTGCGTGACCTCTGCTAAGATGGACTTGTCCTCGTTTGTGGCTGAGATGAATTTTGAAAAAGACAAGCGTCTCATCATGTAATAACAGCTTTGCACACTATATTTATTGCACGTCAGATAGATTTCGACGGGGCTGGTCAGTGTCGAACATAAATCAACTTTTATAAACAGTGCACTCAATGGAAAGCCAGACATTTTCTGGCATAATTCTCTTTTTTAGCAGCTTCTTGAGACAAACTGAATGGAAAGAGAACTTTTGCTCAGTTGAGATCATGGCTTTAATGAAGATAAAGGTTATTTTGATTGGGGAAAAAAATGGGGAAAAAGTAATTGACGTGAGTTTTAAGATGTAAATGTTGTCGATGTAAGTGCTCGTGGAAAAAACAAAGCTTAAACTTAACTTTGTTGATTGTGAAGAGAAAACACCGTCCTGTGTTTATTCTGGCGCAAATTTTGTTTTAATGTAGTAATATTGAATTTAGTTTTTTTATGCAGTTCACTGAACAAAAAAAGCTCAAGTGGACCTATGAAGACCAGGCATTTTGTACTGAAAAATTGGCAGTGATTGTTGCTAGATAAGGATCAGGGCTTTATAAGCTGCAATACTACAAGTCAGTGTGAACAGAGGACGGGCAGCTTGTAACTCAGGCTGTGGGGTGATGCAAGGCAAAGACAGAAAATAAGGCAAAACAGCAAATGCTATCAAACCAAATTTGTAACAGTAAAGCACAATTTGAGCCTATCTATATCTGTCAGGATGTCCATAAAATGTTATTTTATCAGTTTCCTCAGATGTAAGTGCAGAAATAGAAACAAGATGTTTTTGCAGTCTAAACTGGCACTTGAAAGGTTTATAGATCTTCAGAGATTTTCACTCACTGTAACAGGAACAATATATAATAAAAGCTTCAGGAAGGATAGAAACATTTTGGGGAGATATTTGTCGGAGAAAAAGCACTCATTTCTGGCATGCACTTTGAAATTACGTACCACTTAACATCTCACACTTTCTCAGATCCATCTAGTTGCTTCTTAATGAGAGCAGATGATCTGGTCATTTATGATCTGGGCCTGGGAAGTGAACAAACAGCCTCAACAGTCACAGTTGGTATGCCCTTGAGCAAGGCAGTAAATCCCAGCTGTCCAGCAGATCTGCGCAGTTCCCAACAGTAAAAGCCCCTCCCAGGTGTGTGTAGCCCTGAAGGTCTGAAGACTGTGATGCAGGGCATTACTGAATAGAGCAAGTGTCACCCACAGTCAGCCTGACCCCCGTTCGCCTGACCACAGTGAGTGAAACGTAAAAGTCAATCCATGGTATATTTAATTGTGTTAGTTCAGATAGCGTTTTATTCTTGAGCCTAACATTTTTCTTATAACCATTATATGAAATAATTTTCTCCTCTGATGTATGCCTTCAAAGTCTCACAGAGAACAGATGCTGAAACATCTGGAGTCTAGTTAACGGCTATTAAAAAAGTCAGTTTGATGGGACACAAAGTCCTCAGCGGCATACAAGCTCTGGGGCGCCGGGGTGGGCTGTCACCCACATCTACTTTAATTGTGACCAGTGCATGATTAGTTAAAACAGCAGTATCATATTTACAGATAGAGCGAGCCTCCATATCAGGATTTAATCAATATGGACACGATTGTCATAAAAGCACCAGGCAGAGGAGGTAGAAACATCAGAGATGTGCGGCTGCAAACGTTTCCATATTAAGACTGAATTGTCTTGACAGACAGATGGCGTAGACGCCCAGTGAAGATTAAGACCAGAGTCACAAACATCTACCAAAATAATAAATTCTCCAGGCATTCACAGCCTTCAGCTAGAAGTCACTTGGCCTGCGGTGTTGCAACAATCTGAACTGTGATTGGCTGCTGACAAGCAACATTTCCCTTAAGTTTAGCTCCACAGCTTTTTTTAGGTGACAGTCTATGGATGCTGTTATTAAATCACCCGAGTTATGGTTTAAAACACATGGCCTTCCAGAGAGCAGTGTCTGATACTGGCTGAGGTAAGGAAACTCCTTTTTGTATGACATTTAAGAAGTAAACACGCTGTCATTGTTCTATCCAAGAGTGTGAATCACAGGAGTATTATGAGCCGTCAGTTCTCAGCAGTATGCTTGCCATTAAAGTTAGTAACGCCTGCACAGCAGTGGTGGGCACCCAGTGTGCATCGGGCACCCAGTGTGCATCTGGCACCCACAACCACCAGCCCTGAGTTTCACCCTCTCAACTTTTGTAACCTCACAGTCTCAACCGCAATTTAGCTTCACATTTTCACTGCTAGTCAAGATTTAGAGGCAATCTTCAACCCTAATCTCTGTATTTGTGGAGAAATGTGAGCTAGGAAACAGTATTGGTCATAAAATACTCAAGCTGTGGCATTTTATTTTAATAAACAGCTTGAAGAGTCCCGAATGTCAGAGATTTTCGGTAGTATGAGTGAAGAAATGGGTCAAAATACAAGCCGTTGTAATAGTAAGTGTTAATAGGGCCAAAAGAAGTCTTGTGATCACAAAATTACACATCCCTGGGGTGACTGAATTTTAGTCATATCCTCACGGAGCAACAGGGAATCGCGTCCTCTGTGCGCAACTGCACCCCCCCACGCTTTGAAGATTTGAAAGCCCTCTAATTAATAGCATTTTTTCCCCTTGTGCTGAAAAAGAATGGTTTACTCAATAGTTGGCACTTGGCATACATACCAACACGTTGTCATCCTGATTTACTGTAACTCTGCGTGCCTTTGAAGGGTATGAAGGCTGTAAATGTTGTAATGAAGTGAAATGAAGCAAACAAGGGCGCAAAACCATTTCTCATAGTCGTATAATGGAATAACTTTTTTTTTCACATCGCTTTGTTGTCTTCATCTAAAACACCAGCCGCACCAGTTTGGTAGTAGCCTAGCAGATTGCTTGTTTGTTTTTTTGTCGTTCGGCTGGAGCTTAATCTCGGGCCAGAAATTGGCTGTTGAATCATGTTTGGCTGTCAGAACAGACGAAAGTGTAATGCCATATGCCTGAACATACACCCAGAATCCTTTTGAGAGGTAAAAGCCCCCTATATGCCAACAGCTGGAGAGGAGATGTGGAGACACCTGCGCACCAAATGAACAGCAAACGTCGCTGCTCGCGGGAACATCTGGAGGTCTGTGTGTCGGTAAACCATTCCAACACATACTCCTCCATCAGGCTGGAATTCCCGTGCTTATAAGGTCAGACATGGCTGGCAGCTGGTCAGGGATGTAGACTTTAACTACTTTGAGCTTGCCCAACACAGCCAGCCGGGGGGGGGGGGGGGGGGGGGGTTGACATGATACAGCTCATCCCTCACTGCAGGGGGGGGTTCCCACATCTGAGACGAGGTATAGAAGAAACTCGAAACATAACTTTTCCTGTCTGTCTTCTTATGGTCTTTCAGTGGCTCTGCTTGGAAACCACACAAAGAGGCACTGGGAGTTCACGCTGCATTCAGGAGAAGGAGATTTCTCGCCGTTGGGGGGGTTTAACAACTATGTTTACTCGAGCGTCACAGATGGAAATGCGGAATATGTCATCTTGTACCCAACTGGGATAGGCCTCCCATGGGGAAAAGAGGGGTCAAAGTGTCTGTCAGTAAGCTTGTCTGATCCACTCCCAGCAGTATGAATAAATGATCATGATCATTATTTATTGTCTTTTGACCCATGTTAAGGTGTTGCACGTGTCACTGCTTTGGAGATGTCGGCTATCCAAACTCCAAGCAGATGTCCAGCACGAATACATTCGGGTCTGTCCTCAGCCATTGAGAGCCTTTATCTCGCGGTCTTACCATTATTTATGCTGACACTCCAAAGTGTGACCGAAAGCGATCTCGTATATTTGCGAGGCTCGACGAAAAGAAGGCTTTGGGTGGTCTTGTTGTGTTTCCAGTGCCGAGTTTCTTTGTCTATCGGATTCTGGGAATCCTCCAAAGATGTGATCACAAAACTGGCTGTTCTAACTTTGAACACTTTTAAACTCTGCATCCTTAGCACGAAACGTTTTTGGTTTTTGTGTGTTGTTGTCAGAGCCGGTCCCGTCTTGAGCGTGTTACAGTCAGGTCAGCACGTCCTACAGAGTTCATATGAATGTAGGTCGACCAGAACCAGTCACATAAGAACACAGGCATGTGGTTTGTCCCGCCACTCACTCGCCCATGGGAACACCCCACCACTGTAGCATAGCATTTCCTGTTTTTAGGGATGAGCTCAGACCAGCTACATCAGATCCTTTTCTTTGACTCCATTTTTTTTCATGCTACCTCTGAATAGGGCTGGGGCCAGGTGCCATATGAATGGGTATTGCTCTCAGATTAACCACAATTCATGTCCTCCTTTTGTACAAAAAGGTGAATTTTAGAGCAGCCGTGTCCAGGTGACTGTCTCAAACGGCAGAAACACAGACAAAAGTGACTTGGGTTACAGGATAGGTTACAGCCCCAATGGGACAGACAATGACTTGGCCACAAGTGAATGTGCTGGCTGACAGTGTCTCACATCTTTTCAAATGCCCCAAGTTGTCTCTGTGCAAACATTATACCCCAAGAATAGAAAGGCCACTTGTAACATGGGTTTCGCTCTCAAAACCTTTTGTCTGCTTCATGGAATCAATATAAGGTGGTCCTGGCTGGTATTCATATTCGCAGTGTTTAAGCAGTGGCCCTTTTTGAATTTCCAGCTATATGAATTTTCCACACTTTCCATTAATATTTCCTTTTGTTTTTCACCAGGAGAAGTTACTGCACAGAAATGGCGACTTCCACGCCACAGAGGATAGCAGGGGCATAACTCAGCGAGCGAAAAGGAGTCCCGGCAAGCAGCCAGAAACAGGCATGTTGTTTTCTTTTGTTGGATTTATTATCACTTACTACTGCTGTGCCTCTCACCTTGATACAGATACAGCTGAAACTTTGTATCCCAGGTCTCCCCTTCTGTCTTTTTCAGGCTCAAACTTCACATTCAGTACAATTTAATAACAAAAACCCCACAAACCATTGCTCTGTGGTGCACCTGCATCAGTCTATTTTCTGGATATGTACTTGGCAACGGCCTGGTCCTCCATTGAGCAATGGTCTCTGTAACTCTTGTTTGGGCTTTTGGTGGGCTTAAGGCTCTTAAATTTTGGAAACTGTTTGTTAATGGTTTCTCACTTTTTGTGGAATAGATTTTTTACTGCTTTGTGCTTACTTAAGCAGCTCCACCACAAAATGTTGCAGAGTTTATAGAGCAAGAGATTAGACAGAATGGGATTGATTATTACTTGGATAGCAAACAAGGACAACAAGGGGTTTTGGAGGGTTTCACCAATTTGAAACAGACAGCCAAGCCAGCGTTGATTTCCCCCCGTCTCGAAATATCAGGCCCCCGAAATATCAGCTCTAGACTTTGGAATCCATCTGTGTTATCGGTCAGGTCCGAACCGTCAGAAAATAAGACCAAAAAAAAAAAATCACTTTGTAGAACATGCAGTCATTTCAAGGAACCAGGTGGCCATGTCTGAAAGAGACTTTGATGGCTTTCATTAATTCCACCAAATTGATTTATCGTAATCAATAGCTCCACAGAAAACCATATGGCCAATATGTCTGAATTTGCTTTTGTAGTTTTTGTTTAGAATGTGAGCTATGCAAATAAAAAAGCGAAGCCTTTGAAGTTTCATGTCTGAGAGCAACAAGTGCAGCATGATCACAAGGCATTCCAATGTCTGTGGCGTGACACTGAATACTTGGGGGGAAGTTTAGTGATTGTGTTTAAATTAGAAGAAAAAACTCACCTTTGAGACTTTCTACATAAATCAGTAAAGTCCCGAGCCTCTAAACACTAATCATTTCCAGGTCTCTCCTCTGCTCTCAGCGCACAGACAAAGGCTTTTGTAATCTCAGCCTTAGATGTGTGTGTGTGTGTGTGTGTGTGTGTGTGTCCTGTGTTTGCACGTGTGTGTGCGTTCTGGGCACTCCTAACGGGCACCAGATTCCAGATAGGGCTGCTCGTTAAGAGAAATCTATGCGGATGCATCCAGTCATTTAGCCAGAGGAGAAACACTGGCCATATGTTTGAGGGGGACTCAAACTGTGAGGTTTTAAGGTTAAATGGCCTTTGTAGTTGTAATGACATGGTAAACACAAGAGCAGCGAGACGGCTTTTTGAAAAGGATTCTTCAGCTGCACACAGAGCACACACACACGCAGATGCACACTAAGTGCATTTTGTCTTTCAAGCACTGACACGGATGCCCCACCAACATCCACATGCACGCACACACATGCACATGGTTGTAAAGGGGAGCCACACACACACATGCACACACACTTTCATCTGCATTCTCCATCTGGGCTTAATTCAAAGAAAAGGATTTTGGCAGGATAAAGTATCTCTCTAATGATCTTCTCCAGTTCCACTGCCTGTGAATGCTTAAGGCACTTGTTCATACAGAGGAGGTGAAACCACACTTACAAATTACTACACCAGAAGATACCACAGACTGACATACCTCCACCCCAGTGTTCAGTGCAGAACATCTGAATCTGTTATTTTAGCCCATTTGGGATACCTGCACGGCATGAGCTGGATATTCGAGACGTTATCGGAGATGGTAATTGTTCAGGAGACCATTTCAAGCTTAATCACACTGTTTTTGTTTCTTACAGAATCGACTGGAAAGGAAAGAAGGAAAGAGAAGAAAAAAGGTAATACATAATTCAGCCTACATTTCAGTCATCTTGGTCATTGATTAGACTGCTACCTGCTGCCTGCTTTCTGGAAGTATCTTTGAGATGTCGTCCAAAATCCAATAACTGTATTGGCTTTCGATATTTGATTCTGTCCATCAGGGACGTTATTCCTGCCTCTCATCTCTCTTCATATCAGAATTTACAGTCTGTGCAGATGCTGTACAGATTGTAAATTTGTGCTTTTAGGCAATATAATTAAAATTGACTTCAAAAGATTAACCTGGGCAGGTTTTTAGTTGGCCAACCATTTTGCTTTCTTTCTTTCCAGGGAAAAAAAGGCCTGTGCCGGGCCCCCCTGGTCCTCCTGGTCCCCCGGGCCCACAGGGGCCACCGGGCATCCCTGGAATCCCCGGCATTCCAGGAAGCAATGCTGTGGGGCCTGCAGGACCCCCTGGACCCCCCGGGCCACAGGGACCTCCGGGCAATCAAGGTCCAGCAGGTATAAAACTTAAAATAGAAATGACACGATAACATGCTGAGATAGCCGAGACTCAAGTCAGAGGACTGGGAAACACCCCCAAGTTGAGAGATTTGTTCTTAGATTACACTATTTTCCTGCATGTAGACACGTTCCCACACTAGAAGGGGGCTCAAGCTGTCAAAATCGATGAACTCATAGCCTCCACAGTGAGCATTTATGATGCAGGATGTCAAACACAGTGTAGGATAGCGGTGATCTATCTTTAAACTATGTCAGCGTTTGTTTTGTTTGAATCATCATCTCTTCGTTGTTCCTCAGCCGTGTCGAAGGCCAGAATTTTATCATGTCTCTCTCTTATTGTTGCAGGGGTTCCAGATAAGATGAAAACAAAGGAATTCCAGGTAGAGTATGTCGCCTATTGAAATTTAATTCTATCCCACACAAAATCCCTGATGAAACAGCTGTTCTCTTGTTTTTCTGCGGATCCAGATTAGTCACCAGAGATCTTTTTTTGTTTTTCAGCCTGAAGTGGTTCATTTGCAAGGGCAGGAGACAACCATCCAAGTGAGAGAAGGTGGGTCCTCTGTCTATTCTCAGTTGTAGTTACACCACTGTGTTTGACACAAAACAATAAACATGCCTAATTCCTGTCAATGTTCCTTGTGAAAGACCTGGGCCTGCAGCTGTTGTACTATACACATCCCTGCTAAACCACAGATTTACTTCAGAATAAATATAAACATCTGGTTGACAGCAACATGCCAGATTTAGTCTTGCCGTAGTATTTTTATTATTTTCTTTATTTGTTCACCTTATCAACACAATCACTTTTTTATGGTTTCGAGGGCTAAATGTTGCTACCAATATTTCATATAAGATTATATAAGATTATAGTAATCCTATAGCTCATATAGGATACAGTATACAGTTATAGGCTTATCTGTGTTAACTCGGGTAGAGAGCAGAAGCGTTGCATGCTTGCAGATCCAGGTTATTCTGCATCACTTTGTCTAAAAGGAGTGTAAGCATCATTAGCAGGTTTATGTTTTCTGTCGGTGCTCAACTCTGGTTGTAATTAAACACCGCTGATGACTGTTTATGTTGACTGTTTTGACCTCTTGTTTGTTTGTTGTGACATGTTTAGATCTGTCTGAAGGCATCCTTAGGAACTGGAAGATGGTGTTCATCCATCACCGTGTGTTTAAAATGCACCCTCGCTCTGGAGAGCTGGAGGTGCTGCTGGATGGCGTCTACTTCATATATAGTCAGGTAGAAGTGAGTACGGTCCTTGACGTAACTCTTATAATTTACAGTTCAAAGTCAAAAGAACTGGCAGTTATTCTGTAGTTAAGCTTAAAAGACCTGCTTGCGTTGCTTATCCATAAATGTTTGAGTTATATTGTAAGATATTTCTTTTCCCTCTCCTTGTGGATAAATGTGAGTGTCTATAACTCAAAGCCTTGTTGGCTACTCTGATATTCCAGCTGTTTCAGCTTTAAATAAGCCTTTAAATATCATGTGGACTTGTTTTGAGTACCCCTCTCAGTCTTGTGTGAATTTTATGTCTCCCCTCTCCACTAGGTGTACTACCTCAACTTCACTGACATTGCCAGCTATGAGGTGATGGTGGACTCCAACCCGCTCCTCCGCTGCACCTGCAGCATCGAGACGGGCCAGCGTAAGTTCAACACCTGCTACACGGCTGGGGTGAGCCTGCTCCGCGCCGGCCAGAGGATCTCCATACGCATAGTGTATGAGGACACCCTCATCAGTATGACCAACCACACCACCTTCCTGGGAAGTGTCAGACTTGGAGAGGCTCCATCTGCTGGACAGAACTGATAACTACACAGCACACCAGCCCTCTGCAGACATGAAAAGTTGCTCACAATGGTCAAATCAGTAGCAAGCAACCTCTAGCCCAAGTCTTGCCCCTGTTTAGAGGAAACTTATTAAAATTGAGGAAGCCCCTGGGTGACTTTTGGCTCAATTTCACAGCTGTGTATTAAGAAGGACAATAAAGACTGCTACGCTTCCCCTCATTGATTCTGTGCAAAGAGATCAGCCTTGATGAGCCAAATGCCCTCATCAAACAAAAGTTCCTATTTATAGTCACCATTTTGTGTCAACACAGATGGCATCTCTCTTTATAACAAGGAAGGACACTGCGCTGACATATACTTAATATTTACATATGTTTTAAGTGCTGTTGAATGATAATCTTGTATCTCCAAAAACACCAACTATTCAAAATGTTTTATTTGCAGTTTGTATACGTGGCCTTCTTAATTCATTAAATTATATTAACAGTTATAATAAGTGGTTTAACGAGGGGTGTAAAGCTCCATATGCCCCTGGGTTGTAAAAATGAAAAATGAAGAGCATATAAATGTTCAAAGCAAGTATAAAGGTATCTATGCAAAGCTGAGAAAAACCCATTAAAACTGGAGTTATAAGGTATTCACAGAGCAACAGCACTATATATTTTGCGCACATTTGCACTACAGCATCCCTGCAGAATACCAGTGATATGTTTTGTTACAGTGCTATTGTTTAGTTACCGTATGAATGAATCCATGTGGAAAAATGATAGTTGTTTATACGTCTCTGTACATATTGTATATAAAATGGGATATACTTTTGTAAATGGAGTTGATTGATGGATTAAAATGTTTCATTTTATGTCTAAACGCATTTGTCTTCTCTTTTGTGTTTTTGCAGCGGGTGTTATTGATTTAAAAGGTTAAAACTTCTCTTTCATATTGGGACTCTGCTGGCACGAGTACTGACGAGAACAAATGATGTTCTTTGAGTGAAGCCTTTTGTCTTTATTAAAATGTGGCTTTTACTTTGACTACAAGTTTCACAATACGCTGCAAAATTGGCTCTAATCTACATGCAATCTAAATGCGTTCCATCTTGAGCAGCAGAGAGGACATAGTTCCTCATTTAGAAACTAATCTTGAAACCGAACGTTTAGGTTTCCGGGGTTAACTGATGTGTGACCTCACCCATTTGAGTAACTTGAGGACATCCAGTCTGTCTCACAATGCTTTACAATGCTTTATTATCACTCACAGCATTTATGTTTTGTCTTAGTCTTTTCCTGGTGCACAGAGCCAGTGTTTTAGAAAATGATTTTCGCAAACTCCAAGGGGACATAATTCTACAATTAAATCAGCCACGTTCTGAGGGAGTCAATGGGAAAATGGCCAAGATGTCTAAAACAAGGGAGGTATGTCACTGATTATGCTAGATGGAGTCATCTTGGACAATGTACTACTGAGATTTATGCCATTAGTGAGTATTCAGATAGCACTACAATAATAAATTTTCTCCTAATGCTTTGTTTTCTCTTAGGACATCGAGCCAAGTACTTTGCAAAAAGCGCAGAGTTCTCTGAAGATATTTTCTAGGAGAGTAAAACGGGAACAGGGCAGCTGCAGAGGTGGGCTGGAACTGCGAACTGAAAAATGTGTCCATTTGTTACGGTCTAATCTGGTAGTGAGACCATAAACAGTGTATGCTAAGTTAATAAAATTAAAGTATGTTTATTTCCACCTCTTGCCAGCTCCAACATCATTCCTGCAGTTAACAGCTAACACTAACAAACAACCAGACATGAGAGGTAAAACTGAATTCAAGTCTTTGGCTTCAGCATCACACCGTATGCCATTATTTTGAGTACGTGTATCTTGCCTTCTCCCACAGGAAATATAATAGTGATCCCTTGGACTGTTTCTGAGCAGCAAGGAACTGCAATTTCACAAAAGGAAAACAGAATTGTTGTCCAAGAAGATGGTTATTACTTGGTGTTTGGACAAGTATTGTGTCACTGTAACTCAAGCATAACTAAGTTGATATTACATCTTGATTTGTTCCAACTATTTAGCTAATGTTCTGCTTAATTTACAGGTTTTGTTCAAAAGCCCGAGCACAGTTGTGGGTCACACCATTCGAAGTTGGGGTTCCACTGAAACAGGGACAGCATCAACAGAGCTCTTGCGTTGCCTTCAAGAAATGCCTGATGCAACTCCTGCCAACACATGCTACACTGCAGGTCAGTGAGGCACCACTGTGTGGCCGCTTAAAGAAATAATTACATATAAAGAAACACGCTTGTTCGCTTTCTTGCCAAGAGTTAGGTGAGAAGATTGACACCACTCTTGAGTATGTAAATATAAAGCTACGTCGAGCACATGGTTAGCTTAGCTTAGCACACAGACAAGCTAGCCTGGCTCTGTCCAAAGCATAAACCACATATGCCCACCTTATATACCTTGTTTGTTTAATTCATACAAAAACAGTGTGATAACAACACGTTGAGGTTGTATGGTGGTCACATGTGGCCGGGGGTAGGGACTCCCTGGAGTGTCATGGTCACCCTGCCAGACTGCTTCTGGCCAAGAAATAGTTCTGAGATATATATGTTATCATTTTGTGAGACACTGGTAGATGAATTTTGTTATCTTTGGACAGAGCCTGGCTAGCTGTTTCCCTCTATTTCCACTCTTGGTGCTAAGCTAAGCTAAGTGGCTGCTGGTGAGAGTGGGGGAGCGAGAGAGTGGTATCAATCTTCTCCAACTCTGGGCAAGAAACTGTATTTATACATATTTCCCAAAATGTTGAACTATTCCTTTAACTTTAGCAGCCTCTCCACCATTTTCTCAAGACACCAAATGAGGGAATATCTTTTATAAGAATGGTGTTCGTCCCTCCAGAGACTTGTAGAGCCTATGCCAAGGAACATTGAAGCTGCCTGTAGTGGCCTTACTAGGAGACACGTTATCAGTTTTCCTTTAATTTGTCACCCATCTTGTATCTCCCCTGATGCCCTCTTCTATGTATCCTCTGTCGCAGGCATTGTGCAGCTGCATCAGTACGACGAGCTAGAATTGGTGATACCGTACAGGCCCCAAGCCCTCATCTCTATGGACGCAGACTCAACCTTTTTTGGTGTCATACAGCTAAACTGAAACATAGACAGTATGAAGACGATAACTATGCAGCTGGTTGTTGCAGGATGTAGGAAACTGACACTGAGCTGTGTGAGGGGATGCTGATAAAAGACCTGAGTGACAGCAGCAGGAAAACCTTTATTAATCTCAGGAAAATACATAATGAACTTTTTAAATGAACTGCCTATCTCATCTCGTCAGGTTTTTTCGGAAGACGACTACTTTTAAAATCCTTTAGCTTTAAAAAATTAAAGTGTTCTTTCAGGTAGTTCACCTGGGCCTGTCCCCTGGCATTATTTATGCGTGCTACCACCTCCTTTCATCGGTCTATTTTAGAACATCTCTTTGTACTTTGCTGAGGGCTTCCCTCCAGCTCCACCTCCGCGCTGTCTGTTTATTTGTTCCTCTCGTCTATTTTAGAATGGTTTCCGTTGTCCTCAGACTATGTCAGGAACCAACAAAGGTATAAATTTATATTGCTCGGGGGGGGGGGGGGGGGGGGGGGGGTTTCCTGGTTGACCTGAACTCCTCAACAATGTAAATACTTTGATATATCGTGATAAAATTAAAGTTGTTATAAATGGGATAATATGGCTTAATATAAACAAAGTCTCGATATTCTGTATTTCAGTTCATAATTCGTTTTGAATGTCTGCATCAGTATTAAACACAACAATTAAACACATGAATATGACCACCTTTGTCCAAAAACCTGTTTTTCAAAAGGTCCTCTGAAGTTTTCTTAATAGAAAGTGATATATCAGTGGCCAAGCCTTTATTGTCTAAATATAGTATCCATAATGCCTATCTGGTGTCCACAGCTGTTTTCTCTCCCTCACTTTTTTTCATGAAGCATGGCTATAAGAGGGTGTGTGTGAGAGTGTATACGAGCTCTGACAACAGTAGTAGGTACAGTTTAACAGCAGCAGAAGCAGCAGCAGAGGGAGAATGGTCAGACATATGTCCTCTCATCTCCTGCTACTCTGGTCACTGTGCCATGACCTCTATATAACTGGACTGACATATCATGAACCAAAGGTAGGCTCAAGATGAATAACTTAAATGTTAAGTGTAATATCATTGCATTGTTTTTTTAGTCCCTTAAGTTGCACATTTTCTGTTTCTTTAGATCTTAAAATTGCGAAGGTTGTTTGACATTGATTTCCATGGCTCTCTCTTTGATTATGATTAATGTTCCTTTCATTTCAAGGAGCAGTCCTGGAACAACCAGCATCTCTATTCTGTCCCTCTGGATTTGGATGTGAGGCTTCGAAGACTGGACCTGTCCAATAACTTCATCAGACAGTTGCACACACTTGCTTTGCCATACTTGGAGCAGCTGGACCTGAGCTCCAACCAGCTGGATCTCATCTCCGAAGGGGCTTTTGAAAACCTGGCTCGACTTGAAGAGTTGAATTTGTCCAGCAATGTGCTGAACAACAACCTTGGCAGTAACAGCAAAGCCCTCCAATCCATCAGTCGACTGAAGACTTTGGACATATCAATGAACGGTTTGAGGGATGATGCAGTGGCACTGTACCTTCGAAACAAATCTTCTCTTGATCAACTTAACATGACGGGTAATGCTTTAACAAGACTTTCACACAGCTTGTTCAAAGAGAGTAAAAGTTTGAGGTCCATTACTATTGAGGACAATCAGATATCAGTGATAGAACAGGGCACATTTGAACCATTGAGCCAGTTAGAGATGCTGAACTTGGCCAAAAACAACCTTGCATATATCTGTGATTTTAAATTACATCAAGTTAAATATCTGAACCTCAGTAGAAATTCAGTCGAGTTCTTTGTCACACTTGAGGATGACCAGCTGTACAGGCTTGAAATTCTTGATCTGAGTCACAACAAACTCCTTTATTTCCCGATTGTTCCCAAAAGGAACCGTTTGAAGCATCTTTATTTACAGAATAATATGGTTGGTGCCTTGAATTCAGAGGCTACAATGGTATCCGAGGCCAATGCTCTTTATAGTGAAATTATGAATGAGAGAACAGTTAGAAAAAATAACCTACACTCAAACTGGAGGCTGATGCCACTGATTCATATTGACCTGAGCTATAACCACTTCAGGTCTTTCCCGCTGGAGACTTTGAGCCTTCTCTCATCTTTAGAAACTCTGAACTTCAGTTACAACTGTCTGCAAAACATCATCTGGAATGTAAGAAATGATAATGAATCAGGATACCGTCGGCAGCTTTTCTTTCCCTCCTTAAAGTACCTCGACCTGCAAAGCAATGGCCTTGCATATATTTCCCCGCTGTTTCTCAATGCGCTCACGCGAATAGAAACATTAAATCTACGAGACAATTCTGTGCAACCTTGTGCCTCAATGGACCATATGCAAAGTTCCCAATCAACACAGCAAATGAGACACAACACATCCTGTGTTGTGTTCGGGCAATTGAGAACTCTTAAACACCTCAATCTTAAAGAAAACAACATCAAAGTGCTTCACCCAAACACATTTCAAAAAACCTCTTTGGTTTCTCTGAACCTTGCAAGAAATTCACATATGATGATGCAAGTGGGTGCATTAGAAGGTGTGCAAAATACTCTTCAGTCCCTGATAATCAGTGAAATAAACATGACCAGCTCTGATCTGTCTTTACCCTGCATGCCAGCATTAACTCAGCTGAACATATCTAACAACCACATAGATATGATACCAAGCAGTTTGAGCTGCTCTCCTCTCAGAGAAGTCGACATAAGAAATAATACATTTGCATCTTTAAACCATTCTTTTATTCTCACTTTATCTGTACACCTCAATCGTGTGTATATAAGTGGAAATCATTTTAACTGTTGTAACAGTAAATGGCTGACAATCCTGCATGAGTTGAAGGTAAACCTGCCTGACATCAGTGATGCTGTATGCTTCACAAGTGATAGAAACATTGCGATGATGCGGTATCTGAAAAACCCTTCAGTGAATTGTTTGTTTCATACAAAAGCACAGGAAATTCACTTTGGACAAATGATCATAATTGTTTTATTTATAACTGTAATATTAGCAGTGTTTATCGTATTCACCAGGAAAGTGTGTTGCACACAGGGATCATCTATAGTGTGACATCTAAAATCTGTTGTCATTGGTTTCTTTTGTACATTGTTCTCTATGCATATGAGTTACATAAAGTAAGCAAACCTAATACATTCAGTGAGAAACTGGAGGGCAAACTGCAGCAACTGAAGCGTACTTCCTGTGACTTTAGTTTTGCGTGACTGATTTTACTATTAACAGAAGTGAGGCTTCTGCTTAGACTGTAAAAACAGACTTTCAACTAATAAAATGCAGTAAAATCATCTGTCACATTTCTTGTCTGTAGGACTTGCATCGCGCTGTGTGACCTGTGCAGCCAAAATGTTGTGATTGAAATTGGCTTTACTGACTCCCAAGCTGCTTGGTTACTGCGGCGAGCCAAATTCACTTATCAGGCGGAGAATTTTTGCAATGTTTGTTTGCAACTCAAAATTTAACTTTGGCTCAATTTTTTATGACGTCTGTGAGGCCTTGCACATCATTCCCAGAATCTAGACTGAACCCCTGAACAATTCAAGACAACACCAGTAAGAGCCCTTGCACAAGTTTCTGTATAGAAATACATATATTCTACATAAAAATAGCTTATTTGATAATACATATCACTAACTGCATCTGTTTGTGATGTATGATTTATGTGACTCAGTGGTAAATGTGGAAACAGTTATGCTGTACACAATAAACATGTTGTACCTAATAACCACAATATGTTGGCAGTCTTCCTTTTTTGAATATGAATCCCTCATTTCTATACCTGCTAAATAAATCACTGAAGGTTTGTAAATTTCTGTTTTTAGTTGAGCAACTTGAATTCCACCAAGTCATAAAATATTGACTGGAAGGGCTACTATCACTCAGTGTGAGGTGCCTTCTCACTCAATAAATCTGACTGAATTTGGATCCAATACTTTTCAGAAAATAAGATCCCTCTATGTAGCACATGATCATTAAAATGAGGCTCAACTAACAACACATGAACGCACTTTGAAATTGATCCCACGCTGCTGATCCACAAACAGTGAGGTGAACAAGCCTTGTGATATGTTGTAAAATGCATCTGAAATGGAAAGATCTCAGAAACTCTAAAGATTTTATTACAATCTCAGCAAGTAGCTGAGAGTACACTGGAGAGAAACTGCTGCTGCAGGAGGATATCCTGTTGAGCAATCCTCTTATTGTCTTCTTATTGACACATCCTTCTCCTTTAAACTGATGCAAAGTGCCATGTTGCAATTGTAATGCCCATTAGCACTTTGTCCACTGGGTAGAACCAGGGCTGGGATGCCTGCGTTTGTGTCAAACGAGCCAGGTTGCCTATCAATCTGGCTCTTGAGCAATATAACTGTAGGAAATGTCTTTGTTGCCCCACCCACAAGATTTAGGTAGTAGATCAAGTAGCAGCTTGACAAGTTCAAGCAAAGAGCACTCAAAGAAAAGAACACTGTGTGGATAGTATTAGGTGTAAAACCATAGGAATGCAAGTGGCAAATTGTATTCATTCTTCTGCTTGGTGGTTAATGGCAGCTGGCATTTAGACATTAGCAGCAGCTTGTTTGTTAGCACATTAGATCAAGTATTATAAGCTTGTATCACTGTCAGTCTCTCCCTCCAGGCTAACTGTATTTCCAGTAAAACCCAATCCTTACAAGTATCTTACATCAGTGACATCCACAAATGTAGCACAAGTCACAGGCATTGCCATTAGTGTAAAATCTCTGTAATCCCTTAACAAAGTTACTATCTCAGCATCCAGCTGTTTTTTTGTTCTCAGTTTCTCTTTTTGTTCTATTTTCTATTTCAAAATATGCTGACCTGGAATTATAGTTTTCTTATATAGCCTCTGCCTCACTGGCTGCTGCCTCCGACTTGCTTACCACTGCCACACTGCTGCACATACACTTACCTGTACTATATATGCTTTCACATGCCCGTCCATACTGTATATATCTGGCCTACATTGTATTCATATTTATTTTACTGTCTATACTATCTGATCTATAGGGTATACATATATTCATATCATACCTCCAGCTGTTTATTCTGTATGTCTCACTATTGCCTTACTTGAATGCTGACTGTATCTTAGCATATTCATATCTATCCTTACTGTTTATTACCGTTGTCTCAGTACTTGTACTCTGTGCAATGCCAAAAAAAAACTGAATCTAATCTATTCTAAATGCATATAATCATACTCTTCTAATTTTCCTCTTTCTCTTCAGTGGAAACAAGAGACTCAGGACACATGTCACTTCTTTGAATTATTCAGTACACACTTGTAGTCATATAGGGTCTGACTTAGCAGCTGTACTATGTAGGGGAAAAAATGTATATAAAAAAAATATTGGATTTTACTCTGTATGGGTAGATACTCAATATCAAAGGGTCAATCAGAATCAGCTTTATTGGCCAAGTATATGTACATACAAATAGTTGAAAGAGTGAAAAGGTGATCAGGCCCGTTCAGTACTCGATCCATGACCACGGAGGATAAAGGATTCCTATGAAACCATCACTGTAGCAAGCAGCCTTAATTTGCAACCCGTGACCATGAATCTGTTAAACCCTTCACACACCCCACTTCACCAGCACGACGCCTCTTAAAAAGTCGACTATGGTGACAGATGAGCTGAAGAAAGAGTAGGACACCCGCAAATCAGGGTTTTCAATGTGGCGGGTATTAGCTCTTCGTTGTCTGCAGTTGGCAGAAGAAAGAGCAGGACACATTTTACTGACGACTGCGGCTGGAAGAAGATGAAAAGAAGGATTGCCTCAATTTGGTGACTCCTCCAGGACCAGACACCCCAAATCTGCAAAAGAGTGCCGTCAAAACTGGTAATACAACACCTTCATTGACATTTTTAACGTTAGTTACATAGCTAATTGTCTTGCTAGTTAGCTAACGTTAGCCGCCAGACGTGCAGTCAGATCCCCGCAGCAGCACCGCCGGCAGACAGCCCTCCCGGACGACCATGACTCCTCAGCAGCAGGTTGTGTGCCGCCAGCCGCACCCCTCCATGATCACCCAGAAAGTGCAGTTAACCTACAAACTGTTTTTGCTTGAAAATGCCCGGAATACTCTTGAACAAGAACTTCTCAACTTCACCAACAAGGTAATGTTAACGCTAACAGCTTAACATTCACACATGCTAACATATCAGATGGTCATTAAAGATGTATTTAGGTAGCTAGCAAGCTCAAAGACCACATGGTCTGCTAAATTAGCCCAAGCAAGATACATTATAATCTGGCTAGCCAAGGTAAATCGCATGCGATTGTTTCATGTTGATATAATTTTCCAACTAATTGATTGATTATGAAGTCTATAAGATGTCAAAAAATAGAGAAAATTGTTATCATAGGTTCCCAGAGACCAAGATAATGTCGTCAAACTGAAACCCAAATATATTCAATGTGCAATTATAAAAAATAGAGAAATTAAATGAGTGAATGTTTGGATTTTCTGGTAAATTGTCAATTGATTAGATTGTCTTTCTGTCAGTCAATTTAAAAGCACAAAATCTTTCCTGCTTTCAACATCACTTAACCTTGTTTCACTTCAGGCATATGAAGAGGTTCAAGGTTTCTTGAATTCATCTATTCCCACCAGTGTGTTCAGGGATCTCACAAAGGCTTTGGATACCAAATGTCAAACCGTCTACAAACTCTCAGCTTTTTTAAAGGACCTCACAGTTGGTAAGTCAAGAGTTAATCATACAACATTGGCTGCCAATGTAATATTGCAGATATCCATGTGTTTTTTTTACCATATTTCTTGATGTATTACCACCAGCATTGTATGGGTGTCCAGCGTGTGATTTAGGAAAATATTTTCAGTGCAACTTTTATTAACAAAACACTCTCTCTTTCTGCTCTTCTCGTCTTTACAGAGCCACAAGTTTGTGTCAAAAATGGAGTGAGAACAAACCAACTTAAGCCACCCAGAGACAATGGGATCCTCATGACAGATGTTCTCAAGTTTGGGCCCATGTTGCAGAACTCGCTCATGGCGAGCTCCATAGCCAAAGCAGTCCAGGTGCTTGGAGCCACAGTGTCCCTTCAGCAGTTGAAACATTTCCTCATCTCCCAGCCTGCAGCGGTCCAGCAGGATGACATGATGTTCAGCATCTCGTCCAGCTACAACAGCACTGTTGCGACCACAAGCTTGTCCTCTAACTTGAAGGCTGAAGAAAAAGAATATGCTGTTGTTTTTGAGGAGAAACGCCCACCAGATGCTGTGATTCTTCCACCTGTCATTGTTCAGAGTCCCATGATTAACACAGAGAGGCCACCACTACTGCTACCTCCCATACCAGCTATACTCCCAGAGATCAGTAACCCTAACCCAATGAAAATAACACCGCTAATAAGCTGGGGATGTGAGGAAGATGTCCAGGTGCAACACCAAAAACAAACATCCTCTCAGCTGCTTCACTTCCTCAGAGCAAAAGCTAAAAACATGGGTGCACTAGAGGTCACTGTCATGGAGTGGCGGAAAAGTAAGTACACTTCAAGTTCGCCACAGTCACTGTCACCTACCATCAAAACACAAAGCTACCAATACAGACATGTTTTGACAGATGATGATCTCGGTGTGCTCGCTCCGAGAACGTTGAGTGCAGACATTGAAAACCAAGCCCCAGTCTTCAGAGTAAAAAGAGTAGAATCAAGTGGCTCTCTGACCTACACTTGGGTGATTGCAACAAAGACTGAATTGTGGGACTTTGGAGACATCTTCACAGAGGTGGGACAGGGGGATTCTGAAGCCAGCCCCTTGGAAAATAACAGGAGAAATAAAACAACTCAGGTGGAGAACTCCTGCGTAAACAAGCAGTGGAAAGCCCAAACTCTCCAGTGCACAGAACCTGTGCATGAGAGCAATTCTGCTCGCACTAAAATGCCTGCGATCACCATTCCTGAGTTCCATGTCCGGAAGTTTGAAGAGACTGAAGTTGTGGTCTCTCATATCATCAGCCCAGGCAACTTCTACGTCCAGCACGCAGACTCCGTCATGAAGCTGCAGGCCCTCACAGAGTAAGTCGTTCAGCATGGATTCTAATCTCGTCTGCTTTTTCTCAGCTTTTCTTAGCCCTCGCTGATTCCCTGATCACATGAACAGAACTTAAAGAGCCACTTATCCTTTTTGTTCATTACTGCTTTCTTTGTAGATTTTTCTTTCTTTCTTTTTTTATTAATAATCCACATGTTTCTGGTTGTCATTATTTTTTTTTCATTTGCAGCAGCTGGAAAGCCAGTAGTTCATATGCCGAGCAGAACTGCATTCCAGACATTGGAACCCTAGCAATGGGTTGGTTCCCTAAGCAAGAACAATGGTGCAGGGCTCAGGTGACGAAGATATGTGGAGTTAGAGGAGGTGGGTCCAGTTTTGTGTATTGGAATGGTTTTGCAAATGCATACCTCTAGATGGTAGCAGTGTCTCTCTGCTTGCCTGTAGCCACTTGGGAATTCCTTACATGCTCTTTTAGCTTAACCTGCCACGCTCTCTGTCTTTCTCGACGTCAGATAACAATGCCAGTGATGGTGCTGGGAGTGAGACATCCATCAAGGTGGAGGTGAAGAGGCTGGACCACGGTGACACTGCCTGCCTGTCACTGTGGAACATCAAGGAGCTGACCCCAGAAATGGCCGACCTGCCGCTTCAGGCTCTACAGGTTTCACTGGCAAATGCGAGTTCCCTAAGAATCATTTTCCACATGTATTTAGACTACCACATAAAGCTCTCAGTGATGAACACGTTGAGATTTTCTGGGACAGGCGTGCAGATTAGACCTCTCAGGATTTGCATACATGGAAATGGTTAACATACTGTGCTCTGCTTTGAGAGGAGAGACTCAGTTACAGTATTGGCGTTTGTCCACATGATTAGTCACAGCCTTATCTTTTTGCTCAGTGATAAAGGAAATGAATTATCTCAGTTCATGGTATTTTTTGTCGGTTTCCTCCCCCCTAGGTGACGCCTATGAATGGGAGTGATTGGACTGAGGAGGCAATGGGCTGGTTCCAAGCAATGGTGCACAACAGGACGCTCTATGCCAGACTTTACCCACAGGGGCCCAAAGTTGAGCTGTTCTTGGAAAAGGGAAAGCTTGGAGCTATGAGGTACTTGAGTATGATTAATTGTGAATTATAAATTTAGAACAGAATTGTAAAGCTGATCAAGTCACTAATATTTATTGACACATCTAATGTTGTTTCTGTCAACAAGTGTGCCTTTTTTTCGTTTTAGTTTACCAGCTGTCGTACAAATGATGTATTTTGTTGAATTAAGTGGTATAGTGACTGAATATATGCTTAAGTTGACCTTATAATGTGTATATACTGTGCAGTTTGAAGGCCAGTAACTGCCCAGTATCTTAACTCTACACTGGTGTTATTATCTTCATTTCAGGAGGGGTGCATCACTGTCTTTGAGACTGGCCCAGAACGGACATGCAAAGCATAACAAACTGAAGGCTGTCGGCCTCATGAAAAGAGGTCAGTAGAGTTACAGTTTGGAAATTGCTTACCCCTAAATTGTGCATCGACAGTAGGTGGCAGTGTAGTCTGTCTACAACCAGAGCCGCACTCAGCAGCACTTTCATTCAAAATCTTCCCCAGTGCCACCACTCTCATTCTCACTCATATTCTTGTGTTTTGCTTTTTAGGCACTGTTCAACTTAAAATGAGGAAGCAACACTCTGAGTGGGAGAAATACCTCATCTCACGCTATACTCAAAGCAAGAAGTAATTCAGAAAGCAGCCAACTAATGTCAAATTTTACAATGCAAATGGCAGCCCTGCCATGTAGCAGACAAATTTAAGCAGTGAGACGTAGTGATTCTTAAATGAGTGATAAATCATCCAGTTTCCGATTGACCATCTGTGTACAAATGAATATACAGTGGGAGTTAAGTAAAGGTTGCACATTGACAAACTGCTGTGATTCGAACTTTGCAGTACAAGGATAAATCAATTACATTACATTAAAAAATTAAATATAAATATAAATACAATTGAGTTTAGTTTGGTAGCATGTATCATCTTTCTTGTGTATTTTTGTCTTATGCTTCAGTTCATGAGCTATTTCTAGTGAATGTAAAGCTAATATTGGAACCCAAGAAATGTCTGTTTCTGTCTTTCTTTAACATATGTTCCTATTTTTTTTAGTGTATAACAAATTGTGACTTGATTGTCTTTAAAGCAGTGCTAGAAAAGTGTGAAACAATATTTTTTATACCCTTTTTATGTCTGTATGATGTATAGAGATATGAATACCTAATTGTGGTCCATGTTGCTTTGCTTTTGGTTGTTTTATTTCCTTTTTAAGACACAGTTTTGCGTGTCTGCACTCTGTACTTTATACTTTCCTTTGATAATTATTATTAGAGCCATGTTGCCGTGGTTAATTTTGAGTTCTTGTAAAATGGCAGATTTATTATTTTGAATGTATGTTTTTTGTATATATATATATACTTTCATAATAAAACTGTTCTCTACAATTGAATGCCCCATGTCCCTGTATCTTAGTGTATCTTCTATAGAGAGAATATAAATGAGGTTCAGTTCATTCAAAGAATTACCAGACCACCCAAACCCTCCTACTACATCTGTCACAAGTGACGCAGAAATGCTCATGGCACAGTGAACTGCTGTCGGTCATCTGATAGTACATGACAAATGACTACATTGTGTTTTCAGTTGCGTCCAGTTTGTTGTTACTGTAAATTATTGTTTCTACTGTTGCAGGGAGGAGTTAGAGCAGAGCAAACTGCCAAATCGCAGTTGATAAAGACATAGATCAGATTTACCATTTCAAATGAGAGGATTATGAGAGCCTGTGGATTGAATTTGCATCCCTCATTGTTTTAATAGGTTATTCACATGCTGTATCTTAGCTCAGTCATAAGCACACTTCATGCTTTATAGCAGATGGCAGAAACATAACTGAAGTAGGCTTTAACTCAACTTGATAATGTGCATACAGAATGATTAAATGTCATGCATTTAAAAATAGATATCAAAATGATGGAAGCAAATTTTATTCAAAAGTAATCATTAGACAAGTAGTTTAGGCCAAGATAATTAGTTGCCGTGTATAAGAACGGTAAGAACAGCACCTGGCACAAAACAATAATTTAAGATAATTTCATGTTCATAATGCAAATAAATGTGCCTAATTTACAGTATTACAACATTTAAATTTGTGACACGGCTATGTTTAAAAAAATTGGCTTGAACAAATGAGGACTGGCCTTAATTAAATTGTGTGTATACAATTAAGACTGGCTTTCATTTTCCACTACATTAGTGTTTGCGTTAGTTGAGCAGCTCGTGTACTTTCTGCAGACCTGTTGGCGACTCTGCTCTCGCTGACAGGCTGATGGTGGATGGCTCAGGTCAAAAGCTTCCTTCACTTCCCTGCCCTACCAAGCACAATAAATAATGTGGCAGGCTGAGGCCTTTTGTGTCCACACAGATTCCTTCTTTTGCCCGGGGTAGGCGGAAATCGAGGCGTTTGATCTGAATTCTAAAGAGGCTTGTTGCAGCCCAATAAAGGCCGCCATTGTATGTAAATAGTTTATATAAGAGCATATGACTGCTACGGTGCAGGGCAGTGGCTAGTGGCGGAGGAATGATTAGCATTTTCCAAACGCATGGTGTTCTCAATCCAGCCTTTTGGCTTGCTAAAACATAATATTTTAATTTATTTCTTCCCGCTTTGTACACATTTTTGTGTACCAACACAGCTGAAGGTAAAATACATTATCATTTAATTCTGTTTTTGTACTAACATTCAGTGTGGAATGAGGTCAGATGTTATGTGAGTGATGGCTGACATGCCCCATTGCCTCAACTTGACAAATACAAGATGTTATTTAAATTATCATTACCCTTACAGTGGTAATATTTGAATTAATCAGCTTTTGAAGAATGTGATCATTTCAAGTTTTTATTAGACAAATCAGGTCCCGTCTGTCTGTAGCCTTTCTGACAAACAATGGAGGTCTCTCACTTGTCTTAAAAAAACTCTCATAATGAGATGGATGTCTTGTTGGTTCCTTGGAGAAATGTGCTGGCAGTCTGTCTGCAACTGGGCTGTAGGTCAGTTTGGGAGTACAGTATTAATACGGGGTGAGCAAATCACGTGGCTCGGCGAATGTTTCGCAATTGGCCTCGTCCTGTTGCGTCTTATGACGGTGCACGGTGGTAGGCCATCACCCCTGCTTTTTATACGGCCAACTTGCGGCTTGGCGATTCTTTTCTGTTGTTCCTCACTCTGCCAAATCCAGCTTGATGCTCAATCCACACCTCAAGATGGTCATCTTTGGACCCGGCGCTGCTTACGCCGCTTGCACCGCCGGCTGAGCCTGGTAAACCTCTAAAAACTAACGTTACAACAGTTAGACTTTTACCAAATGATTAAGTTGTTGTGGATGACAACAATAACTAAGTTATTTAAACTGATAATCTGTTGCTACAAATTTGACTTTTGTTGGTGAATGTCGGTGCATGTTTGGTTCATTTCCTTTTCCTAAGAGGCATTTTGAGGAAATTCTCTTACTTTATATTGTTATAAGTTAATAATATGGTAATAACAGTTGACCTCATGCTAGAGATATAGCTTAGCCTACATCCATGTAGCCTTGACTGAAAATGTAACCTTTATTTTTTGCAGACCTGGAGTCGAAAATGAACTGGGGGACCTTTTATGCCGTGATCAGCGGCGTAAACAGGCACTCTACCGGCATCGGACGCGTTTGGCTCTCCGTCATCTTCGTCTTCCGTATCCTGGTCCTGGTGGTTGCTGCTGAGAGTGTTTGGGGAGATGAGAAGTCCGGCTTCATCTGCAACACCCAGCAGCCCGGCTGCAACAGCGTCTGTTACGACCAGTTCTTCCCCATCTCGCACATCCGCCTGTGGGCGCTCCAGCTCATCCTGGTCTCCACCCCCGCCCTGCTGGTGGCGATGCATGTGGCCCACCGACGCCACATCGACAAGAAGATCCTGAAGAGGACGGGCCGCTGCAGCCCCAAGGAGCTGGAACACATCAAGAACCAAAAGTTTCAGATCACCGGTGCTCTGTGGTGGACATACATGATCAGTATCATCTTCAGAATCATCTTCGAGGTGGCTTTTCTCTACATCTTCTACTTGATCTATCCTGACTTTAAGATGGTGCGGTTGGTAAAGTGTGACTCGTACCCATGCCCCAACACAGTGGACTGTTTTGTGTCCAGACCGACAGAGAAGACCATATTCACTGTGTTCATGCTGGCAGTGTCTGGGGTGTGTGTGCTGCTTAACCTGGCTGAGGTGGTATACCTCATTGGCAGGGCCTGCAAACGGTGCTTCGGAGGCACTGAGGACGAGTCCAAAGTAGCTTGGATAAGTCAAAGATTGTCTTCTTATAGGCAAAATGAAATCAATCAGCTGATAGCAGACCATCCCCTCAAGTCTAAGTTCACTGTGACCAAAAAGAGCCCAACTGAGAAGGGTGAAAGGTGTTCTGCTTTCTGAAACTCTGCCTGTCCTTTTCCCTTTACATTACTCACCAGTAATCTCGCACGTCCATGGAGCATGTTGCTCTGCATTAATGTCACATATACTGTATATTTGATCATTGTCGGCATACATGTTCAGACCATTTATTTATGCATCATTCAGTCAATTGCTAATTGATTCATCTGTCTTTCTTTATCGGATTTACTGACACAAGCGTTGCTGTCGGAACTCGTCTAAACTATTTGGAGCCAGTAGTGAAGGCTAAAGGATCATACCGGTGTTTTAGCATGTTTTAGCACATTTGCTTCAAATCGGGTAAAGTTGACGTGTGTCAACTTGGTGTCAACAAGTTGGCAAAGCTCAAATTCATTCGAAGATTTTAGTGGTTTCATTTGAATACAGTATGAGAAGCAACTTGCCAAGGCACATTTCTTGAGCTCAAGAAACCATGTCTGTGAGCATCAAACCTTCATTTATTTTTGTCAAACTTGTTGCTTTATAATAGACTTCAAATGTAGGTGTGGCAGGTTGATGTACCAGTTAGTAACCATCAATAGCTGCCACACACTTGTATTTACAAGCTGTGATGTATGAAAATCATGGCCATCAAGCAAATGTTGATTTAAAAAAAGATAACATGATGATAAATTATTTTAAATTATAACGGTTTGTGTTTGGGATGTGAGTTTTATCACGCAACAATAATGTAGCTTTGACACAAAGGAGAATGGTTCACCTATTTAAGAAAGTTAACGATTTTCATACCATACTTAAATTAAAGGAAACAGGCTGCTGTCCGGATGACATGAAAACATTAAAAACAAAATGATTAGCAAAAACCCCAGTATGGCACCATAGAGATTAAAATGCTGGATACAAAGTTTTATTTACGCGATCAAAAATATTGGGGTATAAATGTTAGTGACAGCCATTTAAGCAACGAGATGCTTAGATAGTTTTACTTATTTGATTGGAGACAGCTGTAACTATTATGTAACTCAGCATTCTGCTATGGAAATATTATATAACAATTGGTGCTAGAAAACCAAAGAAAGTTTAAAATACTGTCCAGATGTGGACAGCTGTCATTGGATATTATTGTTCCACAAATAACATTAATTTGAAAACAACACAAACATATCTTTACTACTGTAAACTAGTATTAATAATATATGATGTCTCGACAGAGTAGTATTTTCAAACGTGTTTACTGTGACATTTCAATAAGTTTGTCAAAACGTTTGTCCTGGAGTCTTTCCAGGCCTGATACACTAACAACAGTGGAGGTACTGGTGAAGATGCCACATGTTATTCAACTGATGAAATGGCAAAAATACAATAATTCATTCATTCTTGTCTGCTGGGTCATATATTTGTATTCATTTGTGAATGCTGCCTACTTACTTCATTGAAGCTTCAGAGTGAGGTGATCTTTTTCTCTCTGTTCCAGAGAAATGTTTGAAGTTGACCTACTTTTTTAACAGAGACCCATCACCGTCTGACAGTTGCACTTGCTTTCCTTAACATTACCCTGCATAGTATATTTTTCAGTGTCTCTCTCTGGTCCTGAAAATTTAATGTCCCATACGCTGGTATCTGTTTATACAACCGTTCTATTATTCATATTGTAGCGCACACAAAAACCCCGACGTTGACATTTATGCCTAAAATGTACATATATCAATTCACATCCGGGTAAACAATCCAGTTAATATATAATATGGATTGAAACTATATGTGTACATTATGCAATATAAAGAAATAAACTTCCTGATAATTTGACGTTATTTGAAGTTATTTTAGCAAACATACAACTTTCAAAAAGGTCAATTAACTAAGGGCAGTAACCTTAGTAATTATATAAACAGTGTTTTCCATTTTAATACTTAAAATTGGGGCTTATTCCATTACTGATATGTCGAAACTGAACTTTTTCACTGACTTTACTCCTTCCTGTCTCTGCGATTTGTAACTTGAGGATGCAAATGGCTACTCATCTCCAAATCATGCCCCCCCCATGATAGGAGAGACCCTTGTGCTATATTTAGACCCCAGAAGCACTTGTGGCCAGACAGACTTAGCAGACAACATCATTGGCCAGCTGCCGTGTCACTCACTGTAACAAGCGAGTGGAGGGGCTTTAATAGTTTACATTAGAGAGTGTAACCTGTGCCAAATTTAACCATGGGGGGGGGTGGGGGGTGGGGGCAGACCGGACATAGTTCAGAGTCTGTCCAGCAGGTTACGTGTGTGTGTTGTGGTCAGTGGAAGACCCCGGGGCCTGGGTACTGATTCCTGCCCGAGCTGTATTTGAAAACAGAAGACAGAGTCAGAGGGTTTGTCGGTGTGGAACAGAGGTTGTGGCAAGCAGAAGTCCACTTTTCCTGTCCATTCAAGGGCATTGCTGGGGGCCCGAAGATCAGCTCGGCGCTGAGGCCTGTCAGCGAAGCAGGCGGCCTCATGGACCCTCGAAGACGCGCAGGGCTTCACCACAGGGGATGTATAAGCTGACAAGGTGGGTTTATGCAGTAAATGTTACTTGTCTGTGATTATTTGTTTATTTAAACCTTTGTGGATTGAGGTAGTTTCAGGAGTTAAAGTTAGACAAACCTTTGACAACTTAGTGAGGGTACATGTCTAGTTTGTTTACTGTCTTGTGTGGGAACACAATGTTAGGAGTTGCACTCTTGAGAGAACCACTTATTTATATTTTTCTACTAATGTTCATCATATTATTATCTTATGTCGTGGGTGATTACATAGTCTGAGGGCTTTAATATTGAAAGCATACATTTGTTTAAAATTACAACCCAGTCCACAGTTGTTAAGACACTAGATAGATTTATTAGTGGTGGTATTAAATGTCATTTCACATGCCACATTTCAGCAGTTATCAGAATTCATTCTCCCTCACAGTAGCATACCATGAATGTGCTGCCCTGCTGCTGTACAGTACATCCATCAAAAGTAGAATATTTATAACATAATGTGTTACAGGAGCTGACAGTACCGACATTACTCAACTGTTTCTAATTCGTACTTCCATCACATCTGCCTGGTGTTTGATTTCACCTCATGTGGATCATGTTGCTGCGGCTTGGGCCATGAAGGCCAGGAGCCGCAGAATCATGACTGGAACCTGCCTTCCCCCCTGTCCACACTTGCCAAATATATACCCTCCTAAAGTAAATATAATCCCGTCTGCGTCCACGTGGAAAAAGCCCACTACCTGCTCGGCAGCAGAGTCCCCCCAGTTGTACACTCGTGAGCAGCTTGGCTCCCTTGAGACTCATTTGGTCTGAGCTCTGCTGAACTCGGTAAGAATTTGTAGTCATCAGGAGCACTGAAGCTTACTTTAACCTCTAGATTTGTTTTATTTGAGTCATTTCATGTATTTGCTTTGTAGACAGTCCTACGCATGAGTCACAAATCAAACTGTTTTTTGTTTTTTTTACTGTTTTTTTGTACCTGCAGTCCCAGATCTGAGCTCACACAGCCATGGGGGACTGGAACCTGCTGGGAAAGCTCCTCGAGAAAGCCCAGGAACACTCCACTGTGGTGGGGAAGGTGTGGCTCACCGTCCTCTTCATCTTCCGCATCCTGATCCTGAGTGCTGCGACGGAGAAGGTGTGGGGCGACGAGCAGTCTGGCTTCACCTGCGACACCAAGCAGCCCGGTTGCGAGAATGTGTGCTATGACAAAACTTTCCCCATCTCCCATGTCCGCTTTTGGGTGCTGCAGATCATCTTTGTGTCCACGCCCACGTTGATCTACCTGGGACACATCCTACATCTGGTGCGGATGGAAGACAAGCAAAAAGAGAAGGAGATTGAACATGCACATCATTCGGACAAGCAGGCCCTTATTGTGGATGCTAAACACAAGAAGGCTCCGGTGAGGGACAATAAGGGCCGAGTGCGCCTGCGGGGGGAGCTCTTGCGCACATATGTCTTTAATGTGGTCTTTAAAACCCTGTTTGAGGTGGGCTTCATTGTGGCTCAATACCTCTTGTACGGTTTTGAGCTGAAGCCCATGTACACATGTGACAGGCCGCCCTGCCCCAACGTGGTAAACTGCTACATATCCCGTCCCACAGAGAAAACCATCTTCATCATCTTCATGCTGGGAGTGGCTAGCGTGTCTCTGTTCCTCAATCTCATCGAGATCTACCACCTGGGCTTCACCAAGTGTCGCCAGGGCATCACCTTCAGGAGAACTGGCCAAGCCCCTGAGAGTATCACCAAGGAGCCCAGCGAGGCCGCTGTGCCGTTTGCGCCGAGTTATGACGACTACTTCCACCAAGTGCAGCCGGCCTACCCGCCCGTACCCAGTTACAACCTCACCCCTATGTCTGAGGGCACCGAGTCGTCCTTCCACCCCTACCACAGCAAGGCGGCCTACAAACAGAATAAGGACAACTTGGCGGTGGAAAGGAGCAGCAGCAAGCCAGAGGAATGTGACCTGAAAGGAAAGAAGGGAGCAGGATCAGCCCCTGGGTCACCTACGCAGGCCAGGCCCGGCCGCAGTGCCAAACTCAGCAACAACAAGACTAGAATAGACGATCTGAAGATATGAGGAGGTTTATGTTTCTCTGAGGGGTCTTAAATTGCGGCGAGGGGATCATATGTTGTTTGGAGGCATTCATACATGCTGAACTGACTCCCCTCTTTAAGATGGCACAGGTTTAACTCATTCCAACTGAGGAGGGAGTGACATTTATAGGGCACACGAAGAAGCCGCAATTGTACAATACTGTGTAAAGACTGGTTCAATAATCGCATTTCTACTGAACTTAGGCCTCTTCAAGGAAATTCTGCTCCACTGAGAAGAGTCCCATAGCTGGGTATTTCTTTTTCTGTTGACTGCAGCATTAATGGTACACCATTTGTGTCAACACCATATTTTCAGTCAATATTGACCAGTATTGTTTTTCAATTGATTTGTGTATGATATGAATCTTTCCACTATTCACTATTATCACAGATAATCTAACAAAATCAACAAAAAGTACTGTCTGCTCAGGTTTTACATTCAGCGTATATTCTTTTTCAATGTGTGATGAATGTGAATGAAGCCATAAATGCAACTCCGTGTGTAAAGTTGCCCAAACTTTGGGAACAGAATCCTGGGCAGAAACTTGTTCAGCGCTGGCCTGACCTCATTTGAGGAAATCAGATAGGGAGAATAGTTAAATTTAACTTCCTTAAACTGTTTTGAGGTCACCATCCAGCATAGTTCACTTGCTTAGACTTGAAGTGAAACGTTGTGCAATACCTGACAACACATTGGACACTGGGAATACTGTACGTGATTCCAGGACGCACCTCAGAAGAAATTGCACTGGTCCCAGGAGTTCCCACATTAGTACTTTCTCTTTTTATTGCCACAGCCAGCAAGTACATAATCAAAAGCACATTGTTTTGTTCATCCTTGTTTATATCTCTGTTTGTGTCATTTGTTTCCTGTAAAGCACTTGGTGACAACCATATTTGTAAAACTGCTTGAAATAAATCTGTCTTAAATTTGCAAAGTAAGCAGTGCATTTATGATCTCAAATGTTTATCAGGAAAAAGGGGGAATCATTTCACTGGAAGACATGCAACTGTTATTTCACATTCCTGAAACAAATAAATCAAGATCAACTCAGGAGTGGAAACGATAATATTGGTAATAGTTAGTTTCTATACACAGTAGCTCTTTAAAACACTGAATCTATGAAATTAGAATCTGTAGTTCGAGTCATTAGTATCACTTTATCAAACATTTCAACCTGTTTAAAACCGACGTGCTTGAGCAGGAATAAACATGTCATGTGTGAAGTCTTTGCTGTCTGCATATCCCACACATGCACATCTTACACTCATCTGTGCCAGGAAAGCACAACACACAGGCAGCCCTGGTATGGAAACCTTGAAATGAATGACATGTTCATGACGGGGAAGCTCTCTCATACCTTTGGACTGGTGCATTCATGATTTCCTCACAATGACGTGTCAAGGGGAGAACATTTTTTTTTACTTAAGTCTAAATGTCTTAAAAACAAAAGAGAACAATTTCTGAAAAAATAAATGCCTCTTTCTTGATGTGTTAAGATATGATTGAGTGTAGTCCGGGTATACTATTCTTAACTTTAGTGTGTTGTGCTGCCAGAAACAATATGTTTCAGATATCCCAGGCAACACAGTCAGGAGTGTTTTTTATAATGTATGGCTCCATAAATCAGTAAGTAAAGCAGAATAGTCTCTGATTCTAAAGTAAGTCACAGCAACTTTTATAAATGAAAATAAAACATGAAGGTTATTTCAAGTTATTTTAAACATACATCATCTTAAAATATAATAAAGTGATCATCTTTGAGAAAAGGGTCTTATGTGTTTTTGAAACGTTGACAGATGAATAGATATGAGTTATGAGTGTAGATGGACATCCAGCACTTTGAAATGAAATCCTTTTAGTGTAAGGCCAACATTTCAAATTGTAGTTGCATCAGAAGGCCGGACCATTATAGAGGACCTACAGTGTAGCACATTTTTGGAGATAAAGAGCATATTTCATGAAATTATAAATAGCTACAAGAGTAGATCTATTATACGAGCATAAATGTCCAGTGTACCACACAGAGCAGTGTAATCTAAAGGTTTCTAGTTTGACTGAATCACACAATAAAAGTCTGTGATTTGTCAACATTAGATGACATGGAGTAGTTTTTTGTATAAAACTGCAACAACTTTGATCAGTGATGGCTTTTGTATTTTGGAGATCTGCAAGTGAAATCAATAGCAGCACCATCACCCATGACACTCGTATACAAGAATGATTTCAATTACTTGGGTGGGGAGAGGGCCTAAACATTATGTTCCCCTTTGTTTATATCAATTAATTGTCTTTGGATCCTCCCCTTGACTAAGAGAAAAATTGCAACACTCTCCCCACAAGATACAATATAGTAATATAACATTATTGAAATATTGGTATGATAATCTTCTATAATATAGTAACATTATTTTTGCCATTAATAACTAAAAGTGCACAAAGAATTGACTCTAATTAAAAAGTTGTGAAATAGATGAAACAGATGTGAAATTAGCAATTGCCAAAATTATAGCAAACATAATAAAATGATGCATCCTTTTTACGGAATATTCCAGCCAATATTAAAGAGCTGTCACTGTCACTTTATATGACACGTTTACATTTTTGGACTCCTTTTACTTTGAAGTAGTTTTGTCTTTGGTTAAGATGCAGAATAAAGTGAAGGTGGAAGCAGCTGTAGGATAGTGACGAATTACTGACAGATAATGTTCAATCATTATAGACCCTCCTGCACTCTCCCTAAAATATACCCTCACTTCAGGAAAAAAGAAACAACCCCTAGCACCCCTAATAAATGTTGTGCAGTCCCTAAAAACAGGGGTCGGTGAAACTGCTACAGGGTCTTAATGTCACTTACTCATTGTGTTGTGGCTACTTATTTAGCTAACCCTTGCTCATAAGGGATGTGGGGCTATTTTTTTTTAATTTTCAAATTCAAAGGAAAGCTGTGAGCAAATGTAAAAAGTGCTCTGACGGGGCCAATAGCCTTGCTTCAGTAAAATTCCTATAATCTTATATAAAGAAAATAACAATATAGCCTACAGTACACAGTTGAATGCAGCAAAACACCTACAAAAACAAAACTAGTAAATGTCAGCAATGCTTTTATTGTCTACAGGGATAAGATATATTTAAATATGTAGTATTTTTGATTGTTGGGCATCAGTCTAATCAAGACAGTCAAGACTGAGGACACTTCTCATTTCTGCAGCTCTTTTTTAAAAACCTGCACAATAATTATACACTGTGAAAAATGTTCTTCATGTTTGTGATGAATAAGTGAAACCCCAGTACTGTTGTTTCTTAAGCCGGTAATTATCTTCTCAAAAGCACCTGAGCAGAGTTTCATGGGAAATAACAGCACAGACTAACACAATAAAGCGCTGCCTTGGTTATATGTAATGGTGTATATAATTGTATGTGTCCATGAGTTATGCTATCACTTTATTCTGTTTGTTCCCCGTGGTGCGATGCTTTATATTATTTTCCACTAGCTGTAGCACAGTACTCTACTGCCCTCTCCCTTCACTCTTATTTAAACACCAACACGCTGCTCATCTCAGGATTGTAGCTGCTGAGTGCGCCATCTGCTGGGCAAATGAAAATTCAAGTCACACAGAGTACCTCATGTTTTGTAATGCCGTTTCTGCTTTAATTCACATCTTACTGGTAAACAACTGAGAACATAAAATAGTGAGGAGTTATTATGATGTATTCCTGTATATCTGTCTCATCTGTTCATTTAGGACATACATATACAGAGAGTATGTACTGAATGTGGGTTTCATTTTAGGACACAGAATAAAATCATCAAGCAGTGTTGCTGAAGTGTTTGTTTAATCCCTGACTTAAGTAAGTGTTCTGCGCTCTCTGGCCTGTTTTCCATCACGCTGACACTATGCACCCAACCTGCTAATGCGTGATAAATGACAGAGAGCCAGAAGCAAAGCATGCCCTTGCACCAACTTTGCGTTGCTGCAAGGGCATGCTTGTGAAATATCAGCCAAAAGGGAAAAAAATGGGGCTTCTGATGTTTGCTGACTGAATCAGTCTGATTGCTTGCAGGCCTGTCACCTCATCACCAACACCAGCCTTGTTAAACTCGACGCAGACTGCACAGCTCCAACACCAAACCCTGCAGAATACAGTGTGGGAACTGCACTATAGTGCTGTTGAAGAGAGAGTCACACAGGATAGAGGAAAATGAGCAGAAATCAGCTGCTGACATGGTTTCTGAGGCAGAAAACGTCATTATGGCTTGGCATCTGTCAGTTCTTGCCCTAGCTTCCATGTTGTGTTGTCGGTGGGAACAGGCTGACTGTTTGCTGCCACCATGTGACAGCTGGAACACTCTGCAGAAGGCAATGAGGTCTCTCATGAACTGTTGTCTGAGCAGACTTGAAAGAAAGCTTATGCTGTTATGGCGATTTGATTGATTCTTTTCACTATAATCTCCATCAGGCCTGGGAAAAATCAGCGTAATCAATTAAGAAAGTGACATTTTTTAGTATTCAGTATAAAATATTAATCACAATGAAATCCCTTTATATGCATTTTGAAAGAGGATGAATGGGGTAATCAATTTTAATAGTTTTCAGGATTGCATTTTATTATTGCATGTCAGGCTTGTTACTGGTGTGACGGTTGAATTTGCTTCTGGGATAAACACTGTAACAAATCTATCAATCTATGACAAAGAGAGCCATACAAAGACTGCACACTCTCAAACACAGTTCGTTTCTGACAGAAGCTCTTTTTTTGACATAAAAAGAAAATGAAACTAAGCTGTTCCTAAGTAAATAAATGCACATACTGCACACACACGTTTTGGTTCGGTGCAGCTTACACAACAGATGGTAGGGGAAGTCATGTCCTCCTTTGTGATACAACTTGTGTATCACGCGCACAGACCTCATTTAAAAAACCCCAGATTTCTTCATAACATCTTCTCACTGATAAAAGCTTTTCACATTTCTTATATGTGACTGATTTTTAACCTCAAACCTTTTCAGTATGAAACTGCTTATTTATATTTTAAATATTATTTTTGAAAGATAGCACATGGGAAACCTGAAGACTATGATGGCAACATAATTCTTTTTTTTTGCATCTGATTATTAGAATACTGTATTCCTTATAAGGAATATCAATAATAAATTGAGCAAGGGGGTTTTCATGCACTTTGTCCACAATCTAACAAAGAATACAAATCTGCATTGTCTTGTTTTAGTGAAAGAAGAAAAACAGCACAAAGCCTTTGAAAATATGTGAAACTAAAAAGTTAAAATGTTTCAACTTTATTTGAGCAAGTCAACATTCTCATCACACCGACTTCACTTACATCTTCATCTTCAAATCACCAAACATCATCAACACAAAACATTCCTTTAAATACAACTTGATCTTGCAATAATTTTTCTAATTCAAAGTTCCAAAATATTACTGAGCTACAGTTCACAAACACTTTAAAACAGAAAGACAAACACTTGTTCACAAGGACAAACAGATAAATCTGATTATTTGCAGGAAAAAGATTTTAATCCAAAATGCGAACTAAGAGCTGAAATTTGAGGACAGAATGATCAATTCAGTCTCAGAGTGGATGTGGAGCATTTTGGAATCAAAGCCTTCCAACATACACATTACAAGTACGTACAGTGTGTGTGTGCACATGCACGCATCATCCGAAACCCAAGATGTTTTCCGACACGACAAACTTACAGCACTTAGCCAAATGGCAGCTTATAACAAAGCCTCTTAAAAAAAGGGGCTGTGCTCTGTCAACAAAAGTAACATTTTCGGAGAACACAAAGTCAAATAGCGGACCTGCTGAGGCCGGTGAAAAAAAAAAACACACCCAACAGCCTCCACTCCCCCATGCCAGGGAATAATGAAGAGGTTTCTTGCTTTCACCTCGGGTTGAAGCCTAAGCGCAAACCAGATCCCCTAACTGTCTGGCTGGTAGATGGTGCTGTGTTTAGCCCGTGGTGGGGGGAGCTGTGGATCCATGCCCATGTCTGTCCGTCTCCTCTGGTCTTACGAGGTGTTAAGGACATGCCTTAATCGTGTTTGCCCTTCTCCTTAGGCGTGCCTTCGTTCCAGGCCACATAAACAAACAAAGCCAAAACCACATGTACAGCGAGCACTGCAACAATGGCTGCATAGAAGTAGCTGTCAGAGCTCGACATCTTCATCGAACCTGGGAGAAAGAGGAGGAGGAGGACAGTTAACAGCAGCATTACAGTGCCAGAAGTGCGTGGGTGATCATTGTTCATGTGAAACTTAATGCCCATAAGAAAAATAAGAGTAGGCGATATGATTATCTTCAGATAAAAACTTGTTTACCACACTGTTTATACTGTGCTACCTAACCCTATGATATCTCTATGGTTTCTCAGTTGAATATCAAGAAAATTAACTGTATCGCTACATGTATCAATATCAATATCTCTATCTCTATCTAATATACGTTTACTTACACCATGACAGAAAATGTTGTCCATGTCACCTAAATAAGAACAATGTCATCATTAGAAATAAAGTGAATAATGAAAGCCACAGTTTGACCCATCAGAAGATGTGGTTCTGTGTATCAATGTCTTTAATGCTCCAAAGACAGTTTGATTCATCAATGAAAGGACAAACACTGCAAACCATCTCTTTTTAGTTAAGTGTAAGTGACTATTGGAGCCGGTCCAATAAACTGGAGCGCCTGTATTATTGGCCGATATTACCTTTTCACAGATGTATTGATATTTGCACATATGTTGGCCAATATATTTTCAGGGTATTCAACACCACTATTAGAGAGAAAATAAAAAAGAGATATGACAGGAAACTTGGGGAGAGATGGGGAATTACTTGTGATCATTTACAAACAGTGATGCCATTACACAGTCTTTCCACCACAAAGCACTGACAAGTTTATTTTTCATACAGTTATGTTAAAAAACATGTATCAGCTGATACATTGTAATTGGATTTTCAATATTAATAATGGCCTAAAAAACAGTATCAGTCAGGCTCTGGTTACTATGTAAAGCTTTTTGACTTTAAATCAGATGAAGTGGGCAGTTTGTGGCAGCAATCTTCTTTCTTTTAAATTAGTGAGACAAATTAAACATATGGCATTGCCCTGCAAACACCAACAATGTAGTGTGACAGACTGTACCCTCAAAAATGTACGCCTTGGAGGCGAAGTAGAGTCCAATGGGCAGCGTGACCATCAGGATAGTGAAGAACAGCAGTGTCTTGAGGGCGGAAACCAGGGAGCTTTCATTCCTGCAGAGAACAAGTTCATGAGTCAGCCGAGACGCAACAAGACAGCGAGCTTATTGTTAAGCAGAGACGGGACTCTAATGCGGACTACAGATGTGGGGATGTCCCGTGGCGGTGATTTAAGTTGTGTTCCAGGGTTACACACACATGAAATAAAAGTCTTTTGTAAACTTTGGCACATGTTCAGCTGCAGGTAGCACATAGGGACCGGGTTTATGAGGCCAGGCGTGACTCCACTCCACAGACAGAAAGCTAGTAAACTACGCTAGCAAGCTAGCTAGCTAACGTTAGCTACTCGTCGAAAGTAGCTGATTGTTTTCTCACCCTCTATAATAAGACGGCGGCCCGGCTGCGCCGTCTGAAGCTGATTTGAGAGGTACGTCCATTGCTGGGCGGATAGGAGGCGAGATAAAGATACAAACGGAAAATGTAATGGGTTAAAGTTAGCGTTCCCCTCTGTGTTGTGCTGTCACTGTTGAAATCCCTTCTTCCGCATAGGTTCACGGGACCATCACATGACGAGGTTTAACGCGGATTAGTCTCGCGAGGCTATGTCCATGCACCGCAGATATACCAAAGATACTCTGGAAATACATTTTGGGTGAAATATAAGATCGTAACGTTTATTTCCGTAAATATTGGACACTGTATCAACATTCATGCAAAATGTGTGTCATTTGTTTGTGGAGTTTCCTGTAAGAACTGCCCATAATTTGCAATTTTATAAACCAGTGATGGAGGAGGTGTTCGTAGTTTCACGTAAGTAAAAGTAGCAATACAGCAATGTAAAAATACTCAATTACAAGTAAAGGTCCGGCATTCACCTTACCTTACCTAAGTAAAAGTATAGAAGCATCATCAACCAAATGTAAAAAATATATGTATTAAAAAGTACAAACGTACACGTTATCAGAGTTGCCCCTTTGATATATTGTTGGATTATTATTAATGATGCTCAAATGTGTAAGAAGCATTTCTATATTGTGGCTGGTTATTTGTATTGCTTTATATAGTGTTGAACAGTGGTGGAATGTAACTAAGTACATTTACTCAAGTACTGCACTTAAGTACAAATTCAAGGTACTTGTACTTTACTTGAGTATTTTAATTGTATGCAAATTTATACTTCTACTCCACTACATCTGAGAGGTAAATATTGTTCTTTGAAAAGCATGGATCTCCAAATTTGGTGATTGAGAACATGAATGTTTAAAATAAACTGAAGGATTAAGTGTTCCTTTACGGGTTGAGAAGATTCTCCTACTAAAGCTGAATAAACTGTTTAAATCCCCGTTGGATCCCTTGGATTAGTCAAACATGTGATGATCTTATGGAATATGATGCATTGCTGTACATTAAACTACCCAACAGTATATAAAGTAGGTAAAATGAGCACAACCTTAAACATCTACAGCAGTAAAATACAACATACACATTAATGCAGAAGTAATGTTAATCCAAAAACATCATATATGATAGTGAAACACTGACAGGGACCATTTTTCTGCAAAATGATTACTTTTACTTTTGATACTTTAAGTACATTTTGCTGATAATACTTACATACGTTTAAGTTTTGAATGCAGGACTTTTACTTGTAGTGGAGTATTTTCAGTGTGATATTAGTACTTTTACTTACGTAAAATGATCTGAATACTTCTTCCACCACTGCTGTTGTAGCTTTATTTATAACAACGCATCATATTTTTTAGAGGATCATTTGTTTTGTATGTAAAATCTTAATCTGCAAAGTAACTAAAATAGTTTACAGGTAAAGGAAGTGTAGTAAAAAGTACAATATCTGCCTCTGAGATGTAATGGAATAGAAGTATAGAAGTATGTTGTTTTGCATGTATTTAATCAAAAAGGTGGTATACATTCTCAAACTCTGGGTGCAGAAGCCTTCTAATATACCTGCAAATGGTCAAATTAGCATCACAAAAGAGTTTCGTTAAAGATTGGTATGTTTCCACAAATGCAAAGACTTTCTTTCCTTCACCCTTGTTGAAGTGAATCTTCTTAAGAAAATGATAAGAAGTACATGGCTTTTAGAAATGTATGGTGCTGTGAAATTTCCCCTGAAGTGAAACACATCATTCCTCATATTAAGTAAAAGTATATTACAATTGTCCATTCATATCTTGACATCACAGTCACATCTTTCCAATCCCATAACCAGGCTCTAAAAATAGAAGCAAACATCAGAGGGATTTAAACATGTAAGTTGATCATGCATGGATCATTTGTTGCAGTCTGGACATGACATAACCTCAGTTTCCCCAGTGGCTGTACATGTAAAATCCCATGTACAGTAAGTGTTTGAGCACCCTACATCCCTGAATAATGTAACACTGCAGACTATTTCCCGTTTAATTACAGATGTAACAGAGAGCCATTTAGTCCATTTCGTGCCGACAATATACATTTAGTGTCGTGCACTGACTGTGTTTCTGGTTGAAGTCTCCCTGGCTGAGTGTCAAGGAGTGGCACTTTCTGCTCCAGTTGGCTTTGTTCTCACCGGTCCCACGCTCAGCAGGTTCCCCAAAACACATTTCATCTGAAAAGACTCTCAAAAGGGACCAGCCAGAACCACTAAGAACAATCCAGTGATGTGTGTTCAGAATAATCATTTTGCTTTTTGTGGCAATTTCACTCCCGAGCAGTTACCCTACAAAAAAGCTCAAGATGTCAGCTTCTCTGTGGACGCAGAGGATTGTCGTGGTGAATCACATTATTCTCAAATCTGCTGCTGGATTAACCACCGAGAGCAATTTCAAGAATTATATTCTGCCTTTTTTGGTTTTGTTTAGATGTTTTGCTCACTTTGGAGAGGACAAAGTGTCCCTCAAACTCTTCTTCACTTACAGCAACCCACAGATCATGTGTGTACAGGCCTATGTGTTGACTTGTAACAAACCAAATACATTTGGCCATCAGCATCATCTGTAAACATCATGAGTACAGATGTTAATATCTCTGTCTGACATTTTTCAGAAGCAAGGTTTATATACAGGATTAGATGTGCTGGTATTATTCTTTATAGGCTTTGCTGCTAAAACCTTAAACCTAAAACATAATTGTACTTCAAAAAATATATATAATCAGATCAGGAAATAGGCTTTTTTTTATACATAAAGATTGAATTTAAGGGATTGCAGGTAAATGTTACAATTTATGAATCTTTAATATATATGCATCTCACTTAACTGTACTTAGATATTAGTTCAAATCAAACATGTTTTTTATAGGAGCCAATATCTTTTAAATTAAACTTTTAAACAGGAATGTCTGGAACTGTAAGATACTACATGCCACTGACTACAAGCCCTTTTTTCTAATTATACAGAAAAATATCTCAATCACTGGAGCTCGCAATAAAATAAAAAACAAACAGTGACCTCTTTTCATAAACAGGTCATCATTAATTATTTTATACTAAAATTACATCCTCCCAATACACTGGAATTTTATTTTCTCTGCAAACAGATGCAAAACTAAAAACTAATTAGATGGTTTATTGCAGTGAGCTCTGGGAATAGACCATGAACCACTGGCCGCGCATGTTCACCCCGTTATGGTGGGATTATGAATTCTAATAAAACAACCACCTCTCAAATTGGAGCCGATTGACAAAAGCCGTGTTCTCAATGGAATAACTGTGTGTAGATCTGGTCATGGGGTCTTCTATTGCAAATTCAGTACTAAAATTGTCTTTCCTCATGGACGCTGACCTCTGACCTTCTGGAAGTATTTCCCATGGCTCTCTCTGTCTGGACCTCTCTCACTATGCCTTTTGCATTCCACGTGTCACCAGTACTCCATGTCAAACATGAGGCACCCAACGCTCCACACCTGTTGTTTTGACCAAGCGACACCGTGTCCTTCAGGAAATATTCAGAGCCTTGTAACGGGGCGCTGTTATTGTAAATGAAGTTTCCATTTGAAACGAGAGTAAGAATAAAAAACACTTTAAAAATAGTTCCATGCTGTTCATAGCTTTGGCATTTCATTGCATTTACAACTACTGCTGAGAACACTGTTTACAGCATTTATTCAACAACTCTCTAGTATTTTACATTTTGTTTTTTATTTCAGCACTACTCATGTACAATCTTGAGGCACCTTTTTTTGACTTGAGTATTTCCATTTTATGCTATTTCATACTTCAACTCCACTACATTTCAGAGGCAAATCTTGTATTATTTATTTCACTGCATTTGTTTGACAACTAAAGTTACTACTTGCTTTTCAGATTAAGATTGTACATAAAAAAGTGTATGATAAACTTACTGTAAAAAACAATGTAGCCTGTACCTGTTAAAGGAAAAGTTTGACATTTTTAGAAATGTGCTTATTCGCTTTCTTACTGAGAGTTAGATGAGATGAGTGATACCACTCTCATGTCTGTATGCTAAATATGACTAACTTAGCTTAGATTAAAGACTGGAAACAGGGGGAAACAGCTAGCCTGGCTCTCTCCAACAGTAACTCCACGAAGTTACCGGCACGACCAGGAAATAGTCCAGCATAACCTTCCATAAAATTTCTTCATCTTAGCACTTCGGTATTTGGACTGATGTAACAAATGAAATGCAGCGTGTTAATAAGTGAGCTTTAGAGGTGCTGGTAGGTGGACTTTGTTACCTTTGGACAGAAACAGGCGAGCTATTTCTCATGTAGCTCTCAGCAAGAAGGCAAATATGTTTATTCCCAAAATGTCGACCTTTTCCTGTAGATGTGGTTTGTTGCAGTGTCCAGTTGTTTCAGATGTCTACGAGTTAAGCAGAGATTTCTCAGATGATTTCGTTTAAATAAGTGCTTGAGGCACAAAAAGGTAAAACTATCCAGTATTTCACAATTAGAGCAAAGTTAATCTCACAGCCCTCGAGTTTAATGTTGTGACCCTTTGGAGGGGGCATGACCCCTTGGTTGGGAACCACTGGACTAAACAGATGAACTGTATATAAAGTACTTACAACTAGCTCCACCTCAACTAGATACAATTTCGACTTAGTGTACAAATTGTTGCGTCAGTATTAACGATTTAATAATGTAATATATAAGAAGAATGTTATTCACAGGTGCCATCTTTCTGTGGATCGAGATATATAGACGATAATACATCTTGAATGCAGAACTTTTACTTCTAATGAAGTATTTTTACATTGTACTTTTTACAATTTACTCTGAGGACTTCCTCCACCACCAGTACTATGACAAACTAGAGGTTACTATGTCAACAAACAAGGAGCATAGGAACATATTATCTAGTAGAAATAGTTGAACTTTTTCAAAATCATCTCATCATCTATCATCCCCTCTCCTGTACATGATTCAGTCTAAAAATAAAGTCAAGAAATCTGACGCAAATAATCACCATCATCCCCATTTCCTGCTCTCATTGGCTTCCTTGGACCCACGACACCTAAAACCTCCTGGTACTATTGTGACCCACAGCCCATCGGGACATGTAGGAACACATCATATGCATGAGAACACAGGCAGTGCTAAACCCAATGCACAAATCCATTAGGAGACTTGCTATTGGGGCAGCAGGCCCACTGTGAGACCCCACCGCTGTAAAACGCAATGATGTGCAAGAGCTGTAGAAATTCCTCTGTGCAAAGAGAGGAGTTAGGTCTAGCTTCATCCAGCGGGCGTAAAAAAAACCCCGTCATGCCAGTGTTGGGGCATATAATGCCTCATTCTTCATCCATATTTTTGTTACCGACATTTGTGGCAGTGTTCTGCTGTTGTGGAAATAATCTCCCACAAATGAGAATTTGTGTCTTGGAGGCCTCTCCCACTCACATACCACTGAGAAGGAGAAGAAAATAAGCAAGTGAAAACATGGCTGTGGAGGGAGTATCATGTCCTCAGACAAATTCTAGTTTTACGCATTGTGCTTGGTCCAGTTTGAGCAATAAATTCTCAGTGCCATGAAGCTGGTGCTGCAAGGAGCACTGCAGATCTTAGATATATTTACAGAAAAATAAGACAAGGATACCTGCTTTGTATCTGATATATGACAATAGAATTATATACTTTATGATATTAAATTCTGACATACCCCTACATGACAGCACACAGGGATTTATGGTGTGACTTGGTTGCAGAAAGCTTACCTGAGACACAAAGTTGCAGCCAAAGCAAAAGCAAATGGAGCTGATGTTACAGAGACACCAGGCAGGAGGCTGTGCACTGAGAGTCACATGCACATGTGAAATTGGCTTAATAAAGTCATGAGTTATGATGGATCTTATGGCATAGGGCAGCATGGATAGATCATGCTGTCCTTGAACATACCGTAAGAGAAAAATGTCTCCACGAGCTATTGCCCTTCATATTAAATCACAGCAAAATGACAGACTGTGTGGGTGGGTAGAGCAGTCATTTCAGTTTTTCGTCCTGGACTCTGGATTGTATCTTTGATTTATCTACTGAGCAATATGAGTTGTATCTTGAGTCTTTTCTGTCAATGTGTTTAGTGTAAAAATGCCAACTATTGTTTTAGATACTAGACACCTTGGTAATGCAGTGTCACAAGTTATCCAACATTGGTAGAATTTATATGAAATCAGATTTCAATGCAGGGACTTTTTCTTGGTTTTATCACAATTAGTTGGTTTTTGAACAGATTAAACAAACAAGATAACATGTAACATGTTGATTAGTGAGAGCTGGTTGGCTGTTTTTCCAGCCAACAGAGCTAAGCTAGGTGTTTCCAGTCTTTACACTGAGCTAAGCCAACCGTCTCCTGGCTGTAGCTTCCTACTTAACAGCACAGATGTGGGAGCGGTATTAATCTTCCCATCTTACTCTCAATACAAAAGCAAAAAAGGGTATTTCCCAAAATGTAAAACTATTCCTTAGATACCTTAGGAGAGAGTGGGGTGAATAAATACAGGTAAAAGGAGCAGGAAAAAGAGAGAATGGAGAGTGGAAGGTGAGAGGAGGGGAAAGACGGATGACCCTGCCATTAGTCTGTGACTCTTTGGTGTGCGTTAGAGCCGACACCGTCATCTTCCCTCGAGCCCCTTTAGTCACTCATCTGTGGCTGACCATGCACTGGCATGTGGGCTGCTTCTTTCTTCCACATCAGAGACACTGTCTGTCTCGTAAGATTGCCTATATCTGTAGCATGCACAGCAGAATACAAAACTCAAGAAAATGGATCTGATGGTGAATGTAAAACATGCTGAAAGTATTTATGAATCCTTTGAATTAGACATCAGGAATGTGTAATCTCTTTAATATTTCAGCAATAGTGCATCATATCAAGAATGTGTCACACTGACATCTTGGAGCCTCCCTGTGAGGTGAACCGCTCATAGTTTGTTTGCTGGGTGGAAGTTATGCTGGGAGGCTGTCAGAGCTCATCTCGGCTAGGGTGACATGCGCTCGGGCACACTTGCACTATCACGAAATCACATCTCTGGCTCCTGATGTGTATCGTGTCCCTCAGGCATTTAATAAACAAGAAAGCTAGCTTTGCTTTTATCATCTGTTTTTTTCCCCTTTTCAAGATTTCTAAAATACCTAAATCATTCAAGGTCTGAAAGGGGACGCCTGAGGGCTTTGAACCTTTTAGCCCAATAAACTGATATATGCGATAGTTGAAACAGTTTGTTTACCAGAGGAATTGACTGAAAACTGTGAGAGAATTCAATTTTACAAACAACAAGGCATTCTCCATTAACACACAAAGTCTTTTCTGATATTTGTTGTTGTCCCTCTTGAATTAAAACTGGAGCAATAGCTTCCACAATCTTCCCAGTGTTTTTTAGTGAGGGCATCATCACTCAGAAGACAAGCCTGAGGGTGAAACAGCATCATGGTGAATTAATACAGCCTACATTCCCAGTGAGAAGGGGACTGAGATACTCAGACACACCGAGGATGAAATATGGGATGCAAACTTCACCATAGCTTTTACAGAAGCTAAAATTTGTTTCCAGATTGGCGCCTACCCCAGTTTTAATATCCTCAGTCACTGAAAACAAAGTCATAGCGTTAAATCCTCAATAATTGAGCTGAACATAAAATGAGAGGGCTTCAGTAGATTGCATTGAAGGAAAACAACCTACTGTTTGACTTTTCTATCATTAATGCTGCATGTAAGAGTGCAGAGACACAGCTGGAGTAGAAAATACATTTATTTTATTTTCACTATGTTGTTGACATACTCATAATCAATCTGTGCAAACAGGAAGTGAGTCATTCTCATGCACATGATGTACACATGCTGGGATGTGGCTTGAAAAGTGAAGTCTCCCATCCAAATAACTGGCTACACGGTATGTATGACTCACTGTATGAAAGAGTTTAGGAAAGTTATCCTCAGTGCTCAGTGAATACTGACTGTCTGGATTTTATTGGTTGTTAACCAGTTAGTTGGTTAAATGTCGGTGCAGGGAGGTTGTCACAAAGGAGCACCATGTACCAGTGATACAATAATTTGTTTTCCTCTCAACATGAGGGAACAGTAGTCGTGTTTCCATTCAATTGTCAGGTGAATTTTAAGCAAACTTTTATAATGTCACAAAAAAGAAATGCGAATTAGGCACATTTCCATCCACTGATTTGGTGCGAATAAACAAGGCTCGATGCAAAGCGTAGTTTTGTCTTGTCAGAAGTTGGCAGTACAGGCTACACTTTGCACTTTACGCAAAGCTGTAATCCACCAGTAAACAGAGAAGAAGAAGTAGGTCGTGAACTGGAAACAAAGAAGTCACCCTGGCCATCCAACCCATCTACGGGGGAAAAATGGAGAGAGGTCCTCAGGAATTTGTTTCTATTAGGCAAGTTTTAGTTGTTCTTTCATGTCAGCTAGTATTGGTCATGTTTCATGCTGTCCGGAGACGAAGACAAATGAATGCAGAGCGGTTCAGCGGAAACAGCTGATCAGTCATGTGAGTTAAAAGTTCACTATGTCAGAACTTATTTGGCAAAAGTGTTTCCATATTCCATTTAGCACATCAACTCTTTTTTGACAAAGGCTAAAACCACCTCAAGCAAACTTTTTTGCGCCATTGAGGAAGTCTTATCAAATTTTGTTTTCATACAGCTTTTCTAATGCAATACTTCAAAATGCGCCTCAAAATGTACGTTTATGGAAACACGACTAGTGTCTGACATGGCAGAAAGGAATACGGTGGCAGCAGCAGCATCTAGCGTCCTCTCCAAACATGATTACATCTTTACAACTGGAAAATGATACGCATCCTGTGACAAGGCACTGGGTGAATTGTGTCACACATCCACAATGAGGCTCCAGAGAAACTTGACCAAAGTTTCCCAGTAAAACATTTAGTTTATACATTTATCTCTGCTACATTATTGTTTGTTACAGCCGGTGAAGGCTTACTCTTCAGTCCCTCTGTGGCACACCTGGAGGTCTCCATGAGCAGCAGACGTGGGATGCAAAGAGCAAGAAGGATTGTCTTGTATTCTTTGCGAAAGTTTTGGTTTAGCAGTCCGTATATGATGGCGTTGAGGCAGCTGTTGAAGTACGCCATAAAGTAGCTCATGACAAAGAGCCACTCGGGTATGTTGGGCGCAACTTTCACAGGGTTTATAGCTACAGCCAGGCCTATGAGGTTAAGTGGAGCCCAGCACACTGCAAACAACACAAACACCATAAACATAGTCAGGAAGTTCCTCACATCACTGGGTTTCAGTTTGGTCCTTTGCTCCGGTTTAACTCGATGTTTCACTTGAATCACCAGCACCCATATCCTCATGTAGCAGTAGGACACCACCAGCAGCGGAATCAGGAAGTGAATAATCACCACTGAGATAGTGTAGTATGAGCTGACCGTCTGTGCAAAGGTGCAGGAGTAGATGCGGGGATCATACTGCAGCGAGCCCACAAAGAAGTTTGGCACTGTGGCGATGGCGGTGAGCAGCCAGGTGAGGCCCACGTAGCAGCAGGTGTTCCTCAGGCTGTACAGGCGGTCGTAGTGGAGGCTGTGGCAGATGTAGCAGTAGCGGTTGATGGCGATGGCCGTGATGTTGAAGATGGAGCCGATGACGCTGAGGCCCATGATGAAGCCGCTGGCCTGGCAGTGCAGGTCGCCCATGATCCAGTCATCGTGGAAGATGGCTGTCAGGACCAGAGGGTAGGGGTACAGCGCCACCACCAGGTCTGCCACGGACAAACTCACCACGAAGATGTTGCCTGGAGAAACAGAAGAGGTTCAGATAACAGACAAAACATGACCCAAACTGGTATATAATTAAAGAAGACTGCAGTCCCATTTCACTTGATGCTCCAGGTTAAAATAAACTGGGTCACTGGAGGTACGACTGTGACTTCATAAAAGAGCAGCTTCACTGTGCCGCCTGTGGCTCATTTTGATGAGGCTTTTACCTTGTACTCTCCACTGCACCGATGTGGATCCAGGCAAATGCTTTATTGTCACAGCACTCTCTGTGTTGCAACCCCCTTTTTTTCCTCACTGTAACTGTTTTTAAAACTAGCAACATTTTTAGCCAGCCAGTGGCATGGCTCTCTGAATAGCAATTGTGGTCTGTCAACAACTATTGGATAGATTGCTATGAAATTTGGAAGACATTCATGGTGCCCAGTACGGTGGCCGACAAGAACGGAAACGGGCTGCAAATTTTAAAAAATGCTTAAAGCAAAAACAAATACATTCACAACAAACGCGCTGCAACGAGAAACAGGATGCAACGTACGATGCAAAGTCTAAAACAGCGACATATACTTGTACGTATTCTTTTTTACATTTGTTTTTTACAACATTATAAAAGAGCAACAGACTTTCATAGCTAGTGCTAGTGTGCTCTCATCTGGTCTCTCTGTCTCTCTCGGGCCGAAAATTAAGTTGTTCCACTTATCGCTCCCCCTAGAGGCCGGAGCACTTCTGTTGTGTTGACTGGATATGCAGCATTTCCCTGTTGCATTTTTTTAGGGTTTTTTTAGGTTTGAATTTGCATCGTTTCTGAAGCTGCAACACGATTCTCCTAATGGAGATGTTTTGAGCCATTGTAGTGCTTTTGCCCTTGTTGGCCACCGTAGCCCGGAGGATGAACCACATAGACTTTAATGATCCTCTGATTTTAGCGGCAACATGAGGTTGACATTTATGGTTTTGAGTGAAATATCTTTTTGGATTAATTGTTATGATTTAGTGTACAGACATCATGTCCCCTTCAGGATGAATTGCAATAATTCTGGTGCTCCCCTGATTTTTCATCTAGCTCCATCATCAGGTCGAAACTTTAATTTGTCCAAATACCTGCAAAACTAATGACGCTCCCCTCAGCCACAGCTGTACTTTGTGTTTAGTGCTAATTAGCATATGTTAGCATGCTAACACACGAAACTAAGGCGGTGAACACTGTAAATATTAAACCTGCTAAACATCAACAGCATTGTCATTGTGAGCATGTCAGCATGCTGATGTTAGCATTTAGCTCAAAGCACCACTGTGCCTAACATGGCTGTGGACATGTAGTCTTGTTTATAGCAATATTTTATTTTGCAATAAAATGCTCAAATCAGGCTGTTCTTGTTTTAAAGCTTCTTTGCTCCGGGGAACAGACAGTTTAAGTACATAAAAACCAGGACATGGGCGATTTCAGCGTCTGATTACATTCAAACAAGTTCCTGTCCTCCTGAGGTCTACGCTGATAGTGGTGTGACACTGGATCTCCTCCTGAAGACATGAATCATAGAAAATGACGTCTGATATTGTTACAGTGCAGCTGTTCTGGGTGGGGGAGAATAAAACAATAAATTCAATTGTAATGTTGTGTCAGATAAGAAGACAGATAACAAGAGCTTGAAGTGGAGCCACGATGCAATTGAATTGGTGTTTCGCAAAAGAAGAATTTGCTTCTCATAAGTTTTGAGTGCAAGTTGCGCCATAGGGGTCTATTGTGTGTGCAAGATACACATTAGGGGTCAAGATTTGTGACGAATTGGAGATTTTACCCAAATAAACCCAGCTTTTTAGAGATAAAACTCTGTCTTTATCATATGGTTTGCACTCCTTGTAGTGAGCAGCATCAAGCTGATAGACACTACAGTACTTAACATAAATATACAGAAAATCTGATGATACTGCTTGTCAGCCCCCACTTTTAGCCACTCTGTCATGGACCATTACATCACTAGAATTAGATTAGTTTAGAACATAATCATTTATGTTTTCTGTAAAGAATTATATTTAATGTGCCTCATTTTAACAGCATTTTGTGTCAGATGTTGGGGTGATTCCAGGGTTGATATAACATAAACTACCTCCTGAAGTTGAAATGTGAAGGCACAAAGGCTCTCGCTCACTCAGACAGCAGCTGAAACAACAGCATTGATTGGCAGATATGATGAGAGTGGATTCAAAACACATGTTGGCCATCAATCGTTGGTCTTCAAAGCTCGTTATAATCCCTGCACCCCAGGGACAACACGGCTACGGTGTGTTGTTTAGCAACCAGTCTAATTTTAATTTACTTGCCTGAATTTCAATCATTGAACGTGGTAAAAAAATAAAATAACAAAGAGCATACAACATTATAAAATGTTACAAAAACCACATTCATTTCAGAAGAAAATCAGATGTTGGTTTCACATTTTCCACGGACATGTCCACAGGTATTCAGAGACAGTCGATTTCCACGTTATGAAAACAGCACGAGCCGTCTCTCAAGCCTGCTGAGATAAAAATAAAAGCATTTGTTCTTCCATCCTCGAGTCAGCTCAGTGGGCAAATCTGTCAGATCGTATTTGTGACGCTCACAGTACTCGCTGTGTGCATTTGTCATTGTGCAGAGGTTTGATTCCTCGCTGACATCATGCGGCTCAGTGTTATCATGTGCGCTGGCTGGACAGGGCATGCTACAGCCTCATAGCTCTCTCTGGCTGAACCCTCGCCCCCCCCTTATCATCAAGAGGATGAGGTAAGTGCTGAAACACCGCTGAGAGGATTGCTGCGAAGCGGCCAGATGACTTCTTTGTTTTGTTGGCATCCATTATTAAAACACTGGAAGAACCATTACCTCTCGCTGTTCAATTAACCAACTTGGCCGGCCTGTTCATCACACCCAAACTCACAGCACTAAAAAACGATTATTGTTTTAGCGTAAAACAGTCAACCAACAAAAATATTCTCACGCCTGGATACCAGAATAGAGTCTTGCCCGCTGACATCTTTAGGAGCTATTCTTATCAGCGAGTGTGAGTGTGAACAGAGCTCAACCTGGATGCTGATTGGTAACAGGCCATCAGGGACAGCTGACTTGCAGCCTTTAACTTCTCTGACACCATTGGCTCTGTAATAATCTGTTCGTACAGTATACTCACAAAACTGTCAACCAAGTGAAATGTTGCATCAAATCAACTGATTCTTGCTTTAAAGTGTCTCCCGAGAGTCGGGCGACCGCCCCATGAATTCCCCCCTCTGTATCGCTCACACTCTCTCTCTCTCTCTCTCTCTCTCTCTGTCTGTCACACACAATATTTTCCGGCGAATGAAACATAAATCAAAACAGAACAGCAGAGAACTATTCAGCTATGCATGAGTGAAACAAGATATTTGTCACCGGAATCATCCAGAGCACACCAGGCTGCAGCATATTCAAAAATATATAAGACAGGAACTGCCTCACACCCTCCTTTTCAGCACATAAACCTGCATATGTATAAAAATAGGCTCTGTATACAATGTGGGCATATTTATGGCACATTCCAGCTGAATAGTTCTGAATGGTAAAAAATAACAATGTGGGAAATAAAAAGGGAGTTCTGCTGGAGCCAGAATAAGCACATAATGAAGATGCAAGTGCAGGAGATAAACAAACCAAAAGACAGAAAAACAAAAGCCTGCCGGCCAAGTCGGGTTTTCAATCTGATGGCTGTGTGCACGTGTGAATGTCAGGGGCTTATGTTACGCTGTCAAACCCACCGTCTGCATCCCATCACTCTCGCTGCTCACACTGGAAACGTGATGTACTACACTTTGATTCACCCGACTATATTTACACACCTTTGAAGGAAAGATGAATTCATAAAAATGTGTAGGAGGGCTGGCATCGCCTGGATCCGGCTGAATGTCAGCAGCGCAGAGGCTTATTGCTGCGAGTGCACATCCCGAATTAGATTACATTCAATTTACTCAGTCATGTTATCATAAATAAGCAAGAATAACCTTTCGGCAAGGGCATTAGCGCTGATTAATTCACAGTGACTACTTCATGAACTCATGTTCAAGGGGCCAGAGAGTTTTTTTTTCTCAAAGAAGTTTAACATTAGACTGACACAAGCTGCCTTTTGGTGATGCAGCCTGCTATGAGCCCGGACAAAAACATCATCGTCATCATCAAAGGCCATCCACCAATCAGACCCCCTACATCTGAGAAAATACGACTCACTGGCCCTGAGAGGAATCATCAGGACACAATCAGCGACCTGTTTAACAGTGTTTCTCTTGTTAGGTGCAATCCAAAACGAGGATGACAGTGAATTATGCCAATTTGAACAAAACAGGCTCAGTAGAAGCAAAGATTGGATGTAATGTAAACACAACAGTGCCTTTACTTTTATCTAGATGTGGTTTAGTCAGATAATCCTAACCTGATAACATCCCACCTCCACACTCACCACATTAGAAAACTACACTTCATGCACTATTTTGTTGTTGAGAAAAAGAAGACATGTTTAATGTAGTGTGCTAAGTGATGTTCCCCGTGGATCTGTGCTGTCAATTTAAATTGCCTTCTGGTTTGAGTCACTCAAGCCCCCCCCCCCCCCCCCCCCGCCCCCCCCCGGACAGTCCGGTTTTTAGATTTTCTTCATGACTGTAGAGTGACTGAAGGGAGATGAAGTGCATGATTTAACAAAACTCAAGTCCATCCTTAACCATACACACCCGCATGACCCACAGCTCCTGACATGGAGGTGCAAGCTGCACACACACACGCACACACACACACACACACACACACACACACACACACACTCAGTCAAGCTTGTTCTTTCGTTATTTCCTCCATCTGCTCCCCTTCATCGTTCTCTCTCTCTCTCTCTCTCTCTCTCTCTCTCTCTCTCTCTCTCTCTCTCTCTCGAGTGCATTTTGTGAGTGTATTTTTAGTATGGTTAACCCCAGTGGGACACTATACTGTTAACACCCCATTGGCAGTCCTATAGTGCCATGCTCTACCCTTTGAAGAATCACTGGATAGATCCTATTACATTTGCACTCTTGAGAGAACCTGCAAACTTGTGAAAATGGAGCATATGGTACCGATTCTCCTCAAATATATATATATATCACTCAGAAGATGTACCAGCATCTACCAAAGGAGTGCAGATGCATGTGTTTTTTGGGGGGGGTTGAGTGGTGGATAACGGAAGGATACATGGAGGCAGTGTGCAAGGCTAGTGTGTTGAAGTGAAGCAGAGCGGAAAGGTCCGGCTGCTGTGTGTGAGGAAGCAAAACCAGCAGTCTGAATAGTGTGTAATGGAGAGAGGAGATGGGATGTTTTCTGCCTGACACACAGAATTCCACAAAAATACATGTCTGAGAGTCGCCTCTACTCACTGTAAATCATAAATCATACCTCCGTACATCACTCATGTGTCAGTTGGTGGGCCCAGAGGATGTTATTAGATTATAGTGCACCTATCACAAAACAGCCATTTATCACAGATCTGATCTGATCAGATTTTTATGGCAGTCAGATCTTCTACAGCTGTTTCACTGTTCTCCAGCCGTGTCCATGCTTTCCTTTAGGAAAGTCTGTACAATTAAACATTCATACAAAGTGAACCAGGCCTATAAATAGCTTGTTAAGAACAGAGAGGAGATTGATGATAGGCTAACAGCAGCAACAATTTCAGCCACTTAAGGACACACTCAAAAAAAAAAAAAGAGAAGATAACATGAGATAGAGGCTCTTAGTTTCAGGTTTGCTGACCAGCGGGACACCACGACTCTGGTGAGGACTCTCATGTGACTGGACCTGTCAGTCAGTCCAATTAGAGTAGGGGAACAATAATATGAGGTCTGTAATTAGTGCAGTGTCCATAGTCCACCAGCATGGAGAAGACTTTTGAACAGGCCATTTACTCTTGCCCTCTTGTTTGAGACCAGTCGACTGTGGCATTTTTTGCAAAATGGATAATCAAATTATTCTCCGGGCTCCTGAACTTCTTGCCAAACTGCTTTTGGCTGGTGTACACGGGAACACACTGGATGTGTTATGTAATGTATTTGAAATTGTAATTAAAAGCTCATTATTCCAAACACTCGCTGACCTAATCCCGCTGCCTGATTCGCACGTCCTCATTAGCATCATGTTGTGATCATGGAGTTTAGTCTCTTACTTCAGCAGAAGGCTTTCCTGACTTTATTTTTAACCATAGAGCTGCTGGCTATAATGGTACATGGCTCTATATCTCCAGGATCTCCACGCTTTGTTCTGTTTCCAGCCACATTTCCGACAACACATCTCAGTGTTCTGCACAGTGTGTTTGAGAAAACCAAATCACGAGGTTCGATCATATAAATAGAGTAACATGTGTTTATAGTTCTTGTAACTGGAGATGTCATAAACCCTGTAAGGCTTCAATGTATGTTTATTGCTGAGACTGTTCTGTGACTGATCATTTGATAAATATATATATTTTTGTCACAACTTTAGTTTTTCCACGCTAGACGAGAAACAGATTCTGAGGATAAAGATGTTATCTGTTTCTTATAGAAGGAAATGGACACCAACACACACAATTTGCAACCCAAGATAATAATAATAATTGAATTTGTTCAGGGATTGTATATGAAAATTACCGGGGTGGGAAGGAGGGCTAAAACCTATGTTTTACTTATTAAAAAAACAAGGCCCTCCCCAGCATCATCAATATTTTCTTTGGACCCTTTTCTGGAAAAAGTGCAACACCCTCCCCTCTAGTATCTCAAAATGATTTAGCAGTGTTAGCTTGGTACAATAGCCATTTTAAATGTTAAAGTGAGACTATGAAACTTGGTGCAACCATTGAAAGGTTTTTCTGTGACATGGCGCAAGCAGAGAAGAGTTATACATCTACTGCGTTGACTCACTTGATTTAAAGTTTGCTAACATTTGCTAACAGTAGCTGGTCATACCAGAACAAATAAGGTAGCAAAACATCTGTGTGTACTGAATTGAGCAGCATTGAATTGCTCTGATATATTAACAGAATAATGTTCACAATAGCCACTACTGTCCATATTTTAGCAAGCATTAGCTACTAACTGATTATGATGGTAAAAACAAAACCCTAATAGACACATGACTGTTGTCCTCTGCATATTGTTGCACACGAGAAAGGTATATATTTGGTATAACTATTTTTATACAACTATTTGTAGCTAACCATATTGCAAGGGGAGGCTGAAATAAAATATTAATCTGGGGTTAGAAAAAAAGTAAAAAAAAAAAAAAAAGACTGTCCTTTAGCCGAAAGAAACATTTGAATACCCTTCAATTTTTTTGCTCCCCTCGACCCCTAATAACGTTCGCCCAGTCCCTTAGTTCATTAAAACAGACTTAAAGAGACAATTTACAACTAATTTCCAAAAGAATGCAAGGCACTGGAAATAACAGGAAGTGACTTAGTGGCCATTTGAGACAAATACAGGCTAGAAAGTAAAAGGGGGAAACTGAATGGTTTGCCAGGAAAGAAAAATGGCATTTAAGTGAGCAGAACAAATATGTTCTTCACCTTCACGCTGCTGTCACGACACTTCAAATGTAACACAAGAAAATATGAGGTTGTGATGGACGTAAGACTTGTACAAAAGGACACAGAAGCTATACTCTCACCTTGGCTGCTCATGGGACACTACAGGTCCTGATATAAGGAGGGGATGTGATTTATGTGGCATGGAGAACCAAGGATAAAGCCAGATGGAGGGAAGAGGGTGTTATTATTTATGTAGAGATATGAGGGCAGACAGGCAAGGCTGTGGAGACTCCATCGCACTGAGACTGGACTAGTAAGACTCACTTTAGATAGTAGCCTAATTGTCAAACACAGAGGTCACACGGCACATGTTGTTATGTTACATCATTTTAGTTATGAATGGAGAGAGCAGGACATCCCACATACTGGAGGTCATTGAGACAAAGATCTTTCTTTTTGGCTTTGACCAGATGGAAATGATTAAAGAGTCCGTTGTTAAACAGATTATTTCTGAAATGATAAAACACATGAATTTCACATGAATTTTGATTTTCTATTGTGAATGTCTGCTTGTCCCTAACTTGGGCATACTTCACATATCTTAAAGCTGCTGCTTCCATCATTTATTTACACCAGCACATATCTGAGGGTCTTTTCCAACATACACTTTATTAAAAAACACATTTTCTTTATCTCTCACCTGCATTCCTGAGCTTTTTGTTCCTGTACACGGACAGGATGACGAGGACATTGCCCAGGATGTCCACCACGATGGTGAAGATCAGCACGCTGGCCAGCGCAGTGGACAGTCCAGCGGAGGACGCGCTCAGCCCGCCGTCGCTCTCATTCCGGGACAAACAGCTCGACCCGTTCCCATCCTTTACCTCTAAATCCATCACCCTCAGGGTGCAGTGGCCATGGTGGGGACACTCCAATGTTCAGTTGGAAAAAAATGTATAGTCACAGACCCAAAATTCAAAAGGACTTTACTGAAGGGAGTCTTGAACTTTTTGAGGGGGTGAACCACACTCCTCCTCCGCCTGTGGAGTAGCAGGAGGAAGACGCGAACCATGACATGATCGCAATAGTAATAGATTTTATGCATGCGGGGAAATGTACGACGTTCATTTCTAAGGTGATAAAGATGCCAGCAGCTCGTGTGTCACCGCCTTCCTCCGTGTGGTCCTCATGAGTCACAAAAGCCTCTTCCGGCGCGCTGCTCCAGGAGCGCTCTCCTGTGCGTAATGGAAATGCGAGGATGCGAGGCTCACTCAGAGGGCAGCCCCGTGTTGGCTTTACGCGGCATTAGTATAGACTACATTTGTGTTCAATTCTGTCTGCAGGCAGGCAGATTGAAGCTGTTGTTCAAAATCTGTCAGTTGAGATTGTGAGCTGTTTCAAAACTATAAATAGTCTGCAATCTCTTCTCTGTACCTGTCTCATTCAGTAACAACCCTGAACGACTGAATGCGGAGCTGTGGAGAGTCGTGCCAAAGATACTGCATCTCACTTTAATCATAAGGTTTACACCAGCAGCCATTAACAACTTGTCAGCTTTCTTACTGATTCATTCAAACAGGGGGTCTCTCCCTCTGTGCGCATAGAAATGGCGCCTTCATGTGTCAAATAGAGACTCCTGCAAACAGTGAAAAACACACAAGGTTAATTATAAATTATAAATAAACCCCAAAACAGTCCAAAACCCAAAGAAATTCAGTTTGCAATCACAGAAGAGTAACTCAGCCATAAAATAGTTACATTTCAGAGGCTGGGACATGAGAATTTGGACATTGTTACATTCAAAAATTATTCAAAACAATCAATCAATCATCACAATTGTTGCTAATTAATTTCTGTCAACCAAGAAACTGATTAATCGACTAATAGTTGCAGCGCAACTTGATATAGATGACAGCTTTAACGTTTTACCTACTGAATGTGAAAAAACATGCTTGAGTTTGGTTGCTGAGGTCATTTTTACATGTATTATTGTGGTGAATTTTCTACTAAACTCACTGCACTGTGTTTTGACTGGTGAACTTTACATACCATGTAATCTTTTAGATAATATATTTTCATATTATCGTTCATTTTGTTCAGTTTGCAACGGTTGCTGATAACTGTTCAACCACTAACTTGTACAGAAGGTAACCAAAATTAATTCATCATTTTTTTCCAATTTACAGTCAAAATCAAAGTTCTTAAAGCCATTCGTTTACTTACATTTAAAGACGAGGACCAAAGCTGCTGTGAGCCTGGTGTATGATGTGGAGACTGAAGAAACAATGTGAAGAACGGACATTGGACTTCTTTTATTGGATCTATGAAATCTACGTCATTACATACAGTACATTAATATTGGGCCTTTTATTACTCTGCTGTTGGATTATAATCAATGTAATGTCATTGTATTTCTGACTGTTACTATATTTCTAGCAGTGCTGGAAGTACAGTGGTGTTTATATGCCAAGGGAAAAAGTGAAAGAAAGAGGGTAAGAGGCTTTTTAACTTAACTATTGCCAAAAAGCCCCGGACCATACAGGAGCTTTGCATCCTTCATATTTGTCATGTTTTCCAAAAGTCTTTCGTGATCGGTGTGTTTGAATTGATCCAATCTAGAGAGCTTTTTTGAAAAGCTGACACTGAGCAGAGTATCCTGCCTGTCTGTCCCGCTCCTCACCAGACGCTGGCTGTGACGCACAGCCTTGTTTTGACGACCAAAAGAGGAGGACGAAGATGAGATTTTGCTGTTTTCAGACTGAGCCGTCTTAGTGGTGACAAGTTTAAAGTTAGTTTCATCTGAAACATTTAACCAAGACCACAACCTTTACTTAACCCCATCCAAGTAGTTTAACATGCCTTACCTTAAGCCTGCTTTATCTCAATCGATATGTTTTATACTAATATTGAATAAAAACATTCAGTGTGTAATGTGAGATGGTTCTTTATTGCTGAAACCATACCTCAGTGTTTTTGTGTTTTTGGTCTGCAAGTTTACTGTATGGTTGAGTCTGAGCTGCCCTCTTTAACTTCCTAAGCAGCCGGTTCCTGCAAAAACAATCCGATAAACCCACTGAACACTATTTGCACCAAACAGCTCGCAGAAAGCAACCAGCTGGTGAACATAATCAAGCATCTACAAACTAAAGATTTCTTTTCTCAGGGGATGGTGGAGACTGAATAGGAGCTACTGTAACAGAAGGGTGGAGGTTCATCAGGTGGCTGGAAACAACACTTTGGAAAAATCTGATTGCCCTCAATCCTAAAAAACAAACAGATCAGCACAGTAGAGGCGTTCAGTACATGTACGAAACGGATCTTGAACATCAAATCTTCAAAGTGAACTGACTACACTGAATCACCATTGTCACTGACTGAATAAATAGCTTTTAACTGCGGAGCTCCACCTACTGGTGACTGAGAGTGCTGCTGTCAGCTCAGCAGTGATTCACAGTATGTTACTTAATGTTAAAAGTCAATTAAAAGATTGAAAAAGCCACAGAAACAATTAAGATGTGATAACTCTATCGCAAATAGTTGTTGCTGGATTATTAACCGTATGTACGGTGCGTTGTGTTGGCTAGTTTTCTACTGAACTGAACAGCTTGAACCAGCAACGAACTGAACGGACTGTACTGAAGGCAGTCAGAAGTCAGTGCGAATGTTTTGGGTAAGAACAGTGATGCTATCACTTACTGACGTAAGTACTGAAGTGCATTTGAACAGTGATGCATTTACTTTCTTTAGAAAAAAAGTGAACTGAACAAAACAGTAACGTGGGCCCAGACAAGACCGGACTAAAGTGCAATATCATCTGGGTTCTGCATTATTACGTAATCTTGTAGCCATGGGTCTAAATCTGGTTCTTTATTACTTTGGTTTGCACTTTGTGCTCACAGGCTGAATTTTACTGAACAAAATTATCTTTCATGAAATTACCACAAATTAACTGACGTGCAGTAAACCTGAGGCAGTTTGTAGTCCAGTTCTGGTTGGATTCTGTGCTAAATATAATTACGCTGCCATATTCAATCTGCTGGGTGCACGGCACTTGAAGGTAACAGGGGCCCAGTAATACATTTTTGCCACAGGGACCCCACAGCAATCCAAAACCCAAAGAAATTCAGTTCACGGAAATTTTCAAATTCTACTCAAAGTGGCTTTAACATTAAGCTGCACTGATACTTGATTTAGCATGCTAAAACACAGTAGATGAAGACAGACTTTTTTTCACAGTTTCGGTGAGTGGATTTGCTGGCAACGAGGTAAGATATAAACTGACACACTCAGATTTTTAATACGCCTAATGTCTTTATTTCCAACAGCCTAGCTGCGAGCTAGCCTAGCAAAGTATGAAACAGGACGATGTCACGCCACATTGACCATGTGCGTGGGTCTGACGGCAGAACCTAATCTAATGAATGCTTGCTGTGTTATATTTCTAAAATGTACGCACTGTTTATTTTTGTAAATATAACACAAATACCATGTTGAAGTCTTGTCAAAGCGTGAACTATCATTAAGAACATTAAGAAATCAAATATAGGTTAATGACACTTTTATTTGTGGTCTGAAATGTGCTTCAGTAGCAAATGTCTGCGCATATTGTAATATATTCCAATCTCATTCATTCTACAGAAAAGGGATGGAAATCTCTATCAGGAAAAAAGATCCCACCTGATGGAGGAGGAAATTCAATATCCTGCGACAGAGGCTGCATTTCACTAAGCCTGATGCCTCCTTATTGCAGGATCAAGAGTGTGTCTCCACAGGCAGAAAATAAAAGTGTCTGCACCAGCTGAATAAGATGAACTGTGATGGAGAAACCTTGTGTTTCGATTCACAAGTTTTCTTCAAAGCAGTGGTTTACAGGAGTATAAAATGCTTAAACTGAAGCTCCTTTAAGACATAGCTGTGTCATTTTACCATTTGAGGATATTTTTAATGTTCTTTTTTCAAAAGGTCCCTTTATTGATTGTTAATAATGAATAAAGGCTGTTTTTCTGAACAACACTCACCTGTAACACATCCATCTGCCCAAACAGAGGACAAACACACAGACAACCACAACCAACACTGAGAAAATATCTATAATATACCTTGATAGTAACCGAAAAAGTATGTCGAGAAATAATAGAAATAGAAAATAAATAAATAAAATAGGGAGAGAAAAAATGTCAAGTAGGGGCACCGTACTTTGTAAATTGTATTCTCTGTACACCGTATAGTATATATAACAGGCCATAATGTATCTAATCCGGTGTGAATACCCAAATTTACTGTATGGAGACTGTTCAACATGACTGTGTACTGAAGAATGGACTTGACTCACATGTTGCTGTTTCCAGATACTTCAGATACCAATCATTTATTATTTTGTTGAACGTTTCTCAAAACTTGTGGAGTTACAGTCGGGGGCTGCAGATACTGTGCTGGTCCAAAAATGGACGAATTATTTTCTACTGATACTTTTGCAAGTTTGATACCTGGTCTGGAATCTGCTGTTGATGCCAGCTTTCATACATACCCTTTCATAACCTAATTTTCAGCTTTGTGTTGCTTACAGCTTAATATTTTGGGAGGATAATGAAGCATATAGCTTTACTTCCACTCCATATATAATGTTACTGTGTACTCTGCACTCTTGTGGCCTGTCAAGTCGCCTTTTCCTTTTTTGTGGGTTATGAGAATGTAAAGCGCAACTGATTATATCTGAGAAAGATCCGGTACAGCAGGATTCGCCTAGAGAGATTCATGTAGACAGGCCATCAGATCTGCATCGGACGACATGAAAGCTGCAGTTTTGTTTAACTGCCAATAGATGTCACTATAAACAAAGTAAGTCTATCCAGCTGGTCAACATCTCAGACAAAACTTAACTTATTAACAGTGGTGGAAAGACTCCCACTCAAGTACAAGTACTTGCTATTTCTGTGTAAAAATCTACTTCAGTAAAAGCAAAAAGCAACTAATTCAAAAATGTACTCAGACTAAAAGTAACTGTTTACAAAAGAGAACGATTACTCTTCTCTTTGCTGACTGACCGTTCTCTGTGAATGGCTCCACAATTTGTCAATTTATCATTTTACAATTGTTGGGTTTCTGTTGCCTGTAGCCTGTTTACACAGCATGAAGCCCCATCAGCAGTCAGCACATTCAGCATCATGTTTCTGGCCACCAAAAGGATGAAAATCCAAAACCATGCAGTTCTGGTCGACACCAACTTCTGAGAAAAACATCTGGTTCTTTATATAATATTATCTGAGCATTACAACTTCATTAGGGATTTTTTGGCCAAAAGAGTGGCAGAAAGTCCAACATGCGCTCCCCTTTTACAGGGTTTTCATTTTCAAACGAAAAGACTTGAGAAAAGTAAGACCTCCACATCGTCTCCTCACACACAGTAGACATTTTGACTCGTCATAGCAGGAAAAGCACAGGTGTAATTGATAACATTGGAAACGACTGTATTCCATTTGGGTGAGCTAGTTCCAGGGTCCTCATATTGTGCCTGCTGGCTCACTGTCATGACTTACTGGGACACGTAAAGGAACTGAGCCATCATTGACAAAATCTGTTTCACCTGTGCTTCTCCTGTGAGAAGCACAAGAGAAGTCAAAATGTCTGCAACGAAAAAGGTCTGTAGCTTAGCCTGCACCCTCTAGCCTACATGTATATGTGGTTTTCAAAAACAGAAAAAGCCTTTAACACATAATTTGTAATATGACAAAATTATCCAACATTTTCCATAATTTCCACAACGCTAAACAAATGAGAAAGGTATGTTATATCACTGTGGGAAAATATAAAAATAATGCAAAATAGCTGTCAAAACAGTCTCACCTCAAGGTCCGTATAGTAGCTGTTCTGGAGCGTTCTATCATATCACATGATCATCAGCAGTGGGAATTTGCTCAGTTGTCACGGAACTTTTGAGCACTTTAAGGACTTCTCATCCAAACGTTTCCAATTCAATCTTGACTTCAGAAACTGCAGCTGACAAAACGGTCTCACCTCAAGGCCAGTTTAGCTGGTCTGGAGTGTTTGATCACATCACATGGTCTTCATCAGATGAGCAACATTAATTGCTTAAAAAATGTGATACAGACTCAAAGAAAGTGCAGCCCCTGATTATTATTATTGTGTCATGAATAAAAATAGGTTGCTCATATTTTCTAAGAAAACTACATTAGTGGTATCAGCAATGCTTCACACGTTCCCTAAAAAATATTATCATGAAACTCAGAAGTGGAGCTATATTTATTGAGTACAGCTATACAGATGAAATAGATATCAGTGCTTTCATCTAACTCATGATAAAAAATACACATTTTACTTTTAAATTGAATTCCCTTCAACTTGCACGCTGTAAGCCTGATTATTAATTATGAGAAGATCAGGAGTGTGTCCCTCTCAGGTTTCAAGGCCTCTGAGAGGACTAAATGAAAGTGTCTGTGATGGAGTTGTAAGTTGCATCAGTCGTATTATTGAAACTACACACATTTTTAATCACACTTAATCCACTTTTATTAATCTCTCACTGTGCAAAACCAGATTCTTCATTTTGTACTTTCCAAACATACTTTTCTAAAAGCACACCTCTGAACACACTCACCATACAGTTACATCTTCCCACTTACGATTACACCGTTTATTGCATACATTCTGTATCCGTGTGCCTTTTTCACCACAAGCTTTCAGCACTGTACATTGAGAATATGGCTAGGATTGTTAGCATAATTACTCGGACACACAATGTGACAAAAACCTAAGGCACTAGAAGTCATAGACTACGGTCCGCATATTCTGCTGAAGCACACATAAATCTAGGACAATGAGGGGTAAGGACAAATTGTTCACAGCAGGGTTTTCTGCTCAGCTAATACATGTGACATCACATGGAAAATACAAAACGGGAGCACATGATTCATCTCGTCCTTCTTAACCAAAATATAAGAGCTCATGTACGCAGTCTGTGTCTGACGATGAGCTTCATCACAGTTCTGCATATGAAGAGTCTTTCTCCAGAAATGATTTACCCATATAAAATGGAAATATAGGCACATTTGTGTCCTGGTGTGGCTAATCTCCAGTTGGGGCCGAGATCCGTGTCCAACCAAGCCTGAGGAGGGGACACAGGTGGCGTCCAGCGGTGGAAGTCACAGCACCTGTTTAATTAAACATCTGGACCGTCATGGCCGATATGTTTTGATAACATCTTTGATAGGCCTCCTGCATATTGGACAGCACGCGTTGATCTGTCTCTTCAGCTTCAGCCCGCAGTCGTTGCACAGACACATGTGTCCGCAGGTGTAGATTACCGTGTCCACCTCCTGGTCGAAGCAGATGGTGCATTCTCCATTTTTCCCAGCAGGGGGCAGTTCTGAGGCAGTGAGAGTGGGAGAGACGGGAGGGCTGAGAGGGGAGCTGGGAGCAGTCACTGTAGGGAAAGAAAGGAAACATGTGGGTCTTTAGTTGGGCAGACATGAACGCATGTACACAGATAATGCTGTTGCTTTTATATATTCTTTATTCTTTGTCTGTGTTTTGGAGTGTGCTTTTTATTCATAAGCTATACCAAATACACATTTCCATGTTAGGATCTAATCTTTGCTAAGTTATTAAAAATTTGACAGAAACAGTATGTACTTTCATAATCGATTAATCGTTTGATCTATATAACATCAGAAAACAATTCAAAATACGCCCGCGGTGATGTCATAGAATGTCTTGTTTTGTCCAGAAGTAAAAAATATTCAATTCACTATGATGTTAAGACAAAGCAAAGCAGCAAATGTTCACATTTGAGAAGCTTAAACAAGAGAATGTTTGAATTTTTATATTAAAAATGACTTAATGATTGATTTATTCTGAAAATAGTTGCCAATATTTTTCTGTCGGTTGACTAATTGATTAATAGACTAATGATGCAGCTCCACTAGGTACAAAATGATGGAGGTATGTCCTTAACAATGTGAAAATAAGAAAGGAGGTCTGTTGTTGTCACTCCAAATGTGAAACAAAACGTCTTTCTCATGACTCTAGTGTCACATTCAGTGCAGTCCAACAGAACTGCCACACCTCTACACCATGAAAGCCTTCCTGCTGTGGCCTCGTGAGGGTTTCTATACACATCGTAGCATTAGGCATGATGTCAACATTTGGTAACCTACCCAGGGAGGACTCAGAGGCAGAGGAGGATCTGTTGACACTGAACGCCAGGTCTGAGTCACTGTCATCTGGACTGCTGCTCTGAGAAGTGCTGGGGGATGTGGAGGGAGGACTGGACTGCAGTGTTCCTGTGTCATAAAAGACAAATACACATGAACAAACCCCAGATAATAAGACTCATGTAGAGCCTTTAAAGGCTTTCAGGCAAAATGCATTTAACTGTGGTTGGTATAATTTCATTACAGTGTCCTTATAGTGTTTGAGTCTTTACGCTGACCGGTCCTAACCAGTCAGATCAGATATGCATGTTTGTTAAATTACTTGAAGTTTCATAGTGATTTTCCTTTAGCTGTTTCTATTTGAGGATAATATTGTTGGATCAGAAGCTGGTGGGAGTTTATGTGGGAGTAGTGGGACTAGGACAGATAGGTCACAGCTCTAAACTGAACAGACACACAGACATAAACTGCTCAACTGCATTCTTTTAGTGTGGGAAAAAATAAATGGCAGGAGCTGCCAAGACTCAAGAATGGACTGATTATTCAAGAGTATGTCCTTTTTGGGCATTTATCATTTTTAGGAAATACGCTTATTTTTGCAGAGAGTTGAATGAGAGGATTGATACCTCTCTTGTTTCTGTCCAATAATTATGAAGCTACAGCCAGCAGCCAGTTAGCTTAGCTTAGCACAAAGACTGGAAACGGGGGAACAAATACCCTCTGTACAAAATACGCCTACCAGCACCTCTTAAGCACACTAATTAACACATTATACCACAGTTCACTGTTTTGACCTCTTGGAGTCTCCACTGGTTGTATGGCCAAGAAATAGTCCATAACACCCTGTTTCCAGTCTTCGTGCTAAGCTAAACTGGCTGCTGACTGTAGCCCTATATCTATCGGACAAATCTCCTCAAAGAGAGGTATCAATCTCCTCATATAACTCAAGAAAGTGAATAAGCATATTTCCCAAAATGTCTTTTGCTTCAAGTATTCCATTTGGTATTTTGTGTTTTACAAGATGGCAAAAACAGTTCATCATTACAATAATCCCACAAAAAGACTAACACTTGTGGGGGACTTGGATGTTGGGGTTTGGGTTCATGATATCACCTCTATGTGTTGCTGTAAATACACTAAGCTTACCCAGTATCCTGAGTCTGTTGACGGCCCCATGCAGGGTGAAAAAGGCCCACAGGACCTGGGAGGAGTCCACACAGAGCAGCCTGCCACGTCCCACTCCGTTCACCCCGTGGTGCACCTCTCCGCTGGGCAGCAGACTGAAGCTGAGCACGTCTCCAGAGCAAGGCATGGGGAAGCCCCGGTGCACCACCCAGTACTCCTTACGATCCAGGAGCACCTCAGGGTCTGCAGGCAAGTCCCCGGCGTGTAGACTGGCCGGGTCGCAGGATGTTAAACCAAACAACAGCGCCCCAAAGTAGGGCAGGCCCAGGTGGCCGACTTCCACGTACAAAGTCTCACCCACATGCAGCGGCCGGTCGCTGAACACCAGAGTCCGACTGCTGTCCAGAAAGTGTATGCAGGCGGCTGAACGGTCTGCAGAGAGTATTACGTCAGAGCCACGGACCGGGTGAAAGTGCAAGTCATTGTCGAGCGGGGAAGGAAGGCCCCGGACCACCCTCGGGACGCTGAATCCAGTGGAGGCAGATGAGGATGGTGTGGAGGAGGAAGAGGTGGAGGAGCAACAGGGGATGAGCTGAGTGTAGTTATTGAGCTGGAGGTTGGCCATCTTGGCTGCGGCCGCCTGGTTGTTCTCCAGCTGATTGTTGCTGTAATTGGCTGAGTCGTGGCTACTCTGGGGCAGATAGGCACTCAGCCGGGCCGCACTCAGGCAGCTGGATCCCACACTCTCTGCAAACGTGCTTTCTGAGATGGAGAATATGGACAAACAACACATGACTTGAGCATATTATCATGTGATCGGTCCAAAGTAAGCTCAGGTCACTTCCCTTCTTTTTGCTCCTTTTTTTAGTCTGTTTTTTTTCTACCATGATGCCTGAGGAAAAGCAGAGTGTTGCGTTATTGCAGCCCCTTTGATGTTTGTTTTTGCTTTTTTTGTGCGCTTAATTGTCTATAATAAATTATTTCATTTTTGCATGTGAGCAGCTTCCTCTGTGTGTTGTGTCACTTTGGGGTTGTATGTGATGTGCAAACAAGGAGGTGAGGCAACTGTTTTCACATAATTAAAATAATTATAATAATAATAATTAAAATGTTGACATACTATGGACATTTATGACACGACATTTCTGCAATTGTTTTAACATTTGTCATTAATGTTTTCACTGTATATCCACTTATATATTGTCATTTTACATTGTGTCTCACTGTGACTGACGGCAAGCTGATGAGAGATACTAAATGAAACACATCTTTCACACAGTAAGCCACTGTTTGCTGTCAAGATATTGGATAATACATGTTGATGGACACTCCTAGTAACCAATAAGAGAGCTAGAATAAGCCTCTACGCTAGGAGCCCCTCATATGCTGCTCTTGTTGTGATGTTTGTTGTGGAGTTAAATAAACCTTAGTTTTGAGAACAAATAAGCTGTGTCGGCCAGCAGTTTATTTAACAGTCACCAGTATGTCAACCTTGCTAATTCATTTCCTTTCTTCATCTCCACAGTTCATAGTACAGCTGAATGTCTATGTATGAGGGGTTGGTATAAACAAGTCTGGCGCTAGTCCCCCTTTGACTTATGATACATTCCTTTATTACTATTTCTAGTGGTCCTGGAGCAGTTGAGCGCACTGGCCCCTCACCAAAGCTCCTGAGATCTGCCGCATTGACCAAAAATGGCCATAGCTCCTGTCAGATAAACACACCCAGCGAGTATGAGAAGGAACCACAGGGGAGAGGGTGGTGGAAATGAAGGAAGAGGGAGAACGTGACAAAGCGCGGGAAAGTTAAGAGAGAGTTAAAGGAGAAGCAGGGAGAGCGGTTAGGATTAATTGAGGCCCGCGGTCCAGATCCTGCTCATATCGGTACGTTACGGTCCTGGTTCTCTAAACAAACTGGCTTTGTCATGCAGATAGTGGGTCATTGAGACATTGAGCCACCGCAGACCCACTGCTACCTACTCCTCCACTCTTGGCCTCCGCTGCTGAAGAGCTTCATTGCACAGCTGCTCTCTGAACTCTCGGGAAGCCGCTTAAATTAGCTGTGAATGTGTTGACACTATAAAAATAAGTTCCTGAGGTCTCAGGGTTGTCAAAGCCATGGTCAAAATACACAGCTTTCTAGCTGGCTGTTAAAGTCGATCCCCATCCACAAATAAAAAAATCCATTCCTGGATATATATGAACTGTAATGATGGATTGTGTAAAGACTCATGACCAGTCAGTTGTGAAACGTGTTCCTCTCACTTCCCTTTTGAATATGAGTCAGCTTCTGCTGCAATCACAACAAAACAAGAAGTATTTTATAGTGTTTTCACAGACTAAGTTAACAACATAATAAAATGCTTACCAAGCAGTGTGACCTCCTGAGTGATGCCGTAGATATCTATGATGGCCCAGAGTGGACAGCCGATGCTGAGGCCGCAGTGGAAGAGGATGGGCTCTCCTTCATTGATGCTGTAGAAAACTCTTCCATGACGATCGGCCCAGAATGACAACACGTTGTCCCTCAAGGCCAGTCTCTCAGGCAGAGCTTTGGCCCAGTAGCCGGGCCGCGTCACCAGGTCTGGGCAGGCGTACTTGGGGATGTCTGTAGCGACCAATTCGCTGGGGTCCAAACTGGTGAAACCAAAGCGCAGAGCTCCACTCCAGCCTGTGTGCACGCCACTCAGGCGAAGACGCACCTGAATTTAATGGCATTTGTCAAAATGTGAGATTCATTACTTAAATCTCTAGCTGTTAGAAATAGAGCAAGTAATAAAAAGTTGAAGACAAACCTTCTCGTAGAGGTGGACAGGCCTGTGGCTGAAAGTGATGCCATTGCAGAAGCTGTTCTTGCGCGTGGCACGGCGAAGCTGCCCATCCAGCCGGATATTCTTACCTTTGGCGTGGGGGTGAAAGCGGGGAGACTCCACATTGACGCTGACCGGAGGAGCAGACGTTCTCCTCTCCACACCTGCCCCATTGTTAGGCAGGGTATAGTACTGCCTGTTGGCTGCCGGGCGTGGTTGCAGAGTCGCATCTGCGGGTACAAAAAAGGGGCACGGTGAGAGAGAAGACATCCAGGATTCAACCTGATGAAGTGAACTAGAGAGCAGCACAGTATGTGAACAGCAGGTCTGCTTTTATGTGACTCCGACAAGGTCAAAACATCAATGTTAGTGACACCAGCTGTTGGAAAAAGAGGCGAACATATCAGCACACAATAACTTGTTTGCAAGTGGTCCATGGCAGTTGGTTTAGAGGGCAGAGGCCAGTTATGTAAAGGAGCCCACAGTCTCACACACTTCCTTTCCCACACTGACACTATGAAGCCTCTCTGTTCTTCTCAACAAGTACATCAAATAGCCTCTTTTAGCATGCAATCCACATTTACAGTATAAAAAGGCAAACTGTCCCAAATCAGTCTTCTTACCACATCCATATGGGACATTTATATCTGAAATAAAACAAGGTAAATTTAGACAAAACCAGAGTGCATAAATGACTGGGAAACATAAAAAGGACATTTGGCTTATGTAAAAATGACATAGATTTGAGCAGGGCTAATATTAGTAGCATTACAGCATAGAGAAAACATAACAAACAAAAAAAAGTTGACAACAGACGCAATAAGTCTTCCTCTTATTTATGGGCTACACACACCCTTGGCCTACAGCATAAACAAACCCTGAATGGCCCCTTTCATTCCTCCACAGTTATCTTCAGACGTGGAGAATGAATCACACACTGCCTCGTCAGTAAAGAAATACCCCAATAAAAGGCTTTAATCTTTAATCTCATCTTCACAGGAGTCAATGTCCTACTTGGGAAAAGAATTTCTTCATGAGCATCCCAAAACAAATGAACAAGGATCAGGAATCAAACAAGGCCAACTGAAAATTGGCTTAAATGAGACTCTGAGTATTGTTTGGGTTCAATATTAAATACAATGAACGCTGCAGAGGAGTGTTTATGGTATAGACTGGCTGAAATCCAGTATTCAAAGGGAGGCGGTGTTTCTACTCTCCTCCAGGGCCACAGAGTGATTACATTTCTGTTTAAAATTCACTGTGATCTGGTGTAAAGACAATAACTCAGCGAAATGTTCCACAGTACATTTCCTAAATTAGACATTATCACTGATTATATTCTAAACTATGAAGCAGCAGCAAGAACATCTGTAACATCTCACATGATGTGCGGATGCCCCTTTCCTCGCTACTCCGGGAATTTGGCTTTCGAGGGAGTAAAATATACTTTGGTCAAAGAAAATAATGTTGAGGCTTAGCCTATAGTTCTTAGGCTCAACTACCTCGCTGACAGAGTGGAAGGTTAAAGGACCTGCAATGACGACAGATATAGACACTAGCCATTATTAGATGAAAGGCATAGCATGACAGGCCATGGCCAATGATAGCCCCAGTTTGTGCCTCTCATGTATTAACATTGCATTCGAGTCACGGAGCTAAGCATTCGATTTCCTGAAAAATAAATACTTAGCGATCTTTGTAAAACACAGAGAGTAACTTTTTCCTAGTCCAAACGAATATGGTAACCGAAGTGGCGTCTTTGCTTATTTGCACAATGTGACCCAAATCTAAAGATACACTGTGGAGTTTTTGACCTCATGTAGCGCTGTGGAGCCATTTAGTAGAGTAACATGGATGTAAAAAAAAATGCAAGTTTCAAAAAAATCTTTTGTTTGTTTACAAGAAAATTCCACAGGGCACCTTTAAATAATTTTACTATCACTTATATTTGTCTATATTGATGTTACTTTCAATTCCAGATGATTAAATCTTTGAGGATCCTGGAAATACACAGCGGTAAATGTTGTTAAATTACCGTTTGGGTTTTTCAAAGATATTTGTTTTTGCAAAATTGGATGCTTATCTTGACTCCAATGTCATGGTAATACATAACAGGCACAAACTGGAGCTAGGTCAATGTCAGCGATGGATAAACTACTTTTAATCATCATGAGGCACAGGTTGATGTTGGACTATTGAAATCCTGTAGGTGTGTGTTTATTCAAATCCCCCCACCTTAATCATGTGACCTCCTGTTAGGCGTGTTGAACAGCAAAAGATAAGAGAGAGCCAGAGATACGTCTGTGAATTTAGGACTGGTAAGTGATGAGACAGACGGAAATCACAGCGGGAGAGGTTCAAAGACGAGGCCGGTTCAGGCAGCTGATCAGAAATGTGGTTACCATGCAAAGCTCGGTCACAAGTCTCATATACAGTATATTTCTGCTACCACATGCGCTTCAATTACTTTTTGAGAGAAACAGTTGGAATAGTGTCTGCCTGTCGTTCTCCTAATGAAAGAGAAAGCACAAATTCTTGCAATCATAAGACTGCACAAGACTCACTGCTGTGCCAAGGGAAGCTTTCTGAAATGTAAAACTGATTATGTGCATTCGTCAGAGTTATCTTTGGCCACAAGATGATCAGGCTCTTTATTCTCTCATATCTCCAGGCTGCATGTGTTCATCATACTGTAACTCATTCACTGAGCAAGACTGATGAGCCTCTGTGGACTTTAAGGGAATGTCAGGGTCGCTTTCGTTTCTAGAAGTGGACATCTCCTGGTAAAAAAAACACCTCAATGACATCACTTGATAGTCCTCTCACAGCTGGCTTATGACGTCTTCCTCACACGTAGGCCTGCAAAATGATTCTGTGCAACGAGCCTATAAAAGCCTACTCTCTGATATATCGTGCACATCTCTCATGAAGACCCAGATATTCTATTAATTCCATGCTAATCGAAACCATACAGTGCAAGCAATAGGACCCAAGCTGCTCCTGCTCCTCTGTGACTAACTGTTCTCAGTCCAAACCCCTACGTCAGCTGGCTCTGGTGGCAGTAACCACATCATTTAGCTGCCGAGTGGGTCTGTTGGGGGGGGGGGGGGGGGGCGTGGGAGTGTGACAGGCATTAAATCAAAAGTGATATGGGGAACTGATTATCAAGCAATGTGCTTTAGGTGTCATGACAAAGTGATATTCTGAGAGCTCACAATGAAATAAAAAATTAACACGCAATCGCTTTATACTTTGTATAAGACAGCTTTGATACTTTGGAATAAGTACAGAATATTACCAGCCAATATGCTTATATATATATATATATTTAGAATATGGTTCTTTTTTTTGTGTTTGTTCTTATATTTTCTTATGGAGCTCTTATGTTGTTTGTTCTGTGATTCATGTGTGACTTGGCTGCTGTAGGCCCTAATAATTCTCCACTTCCCACTAATAAAGTAGTCCATCTATGAAACAACGTAGCATATGACAAATATATATATATATATATATATAATTCCTGTCTGACAGCCAGACGTGCACACTAATATATAATAAATGATAAATAAAAAAAACCTGCGACGAGATGACTGTGTACCACAGTATGGAAACTGAGAAGCAGTTTAATGCCTTTCAAGTCATATTGTCTGTTACAATCAGGGATGCAATTGAGGTCAACTTGCCTATATTTATAAAGCATTTAAGAGTAGTCTTTTACCGCTAAAACAAAGAGCAAACTAGTGTGTTTATTAGGACAAAGTGGGCTTTTCTGACAATATTAATGACTTTTGTTGACGGTGGTCCTGTTTTGCATTATGATGGTTACAAACTAGCCAAAGTGTCGCCCTTCGTTTGCCTACTGTCTTTCATCCAAGGCTACATCACTGATCATAAATCTACACATGATGGGTAAAAAGTGACATTTAGTCAGAGAAGCGGGAGCGCTTGTTTGGACTCGCTCCCTGGGAATCACGCTCAGCTCCCCCGTGATGGTGAAGCGCGTCTCTATGTACGCGAGAGCAAACACAACCAGATGAATCAGGGACTAGCCATGTGTAGCCTGTCCCTGGCTGCGGATTCACACACACACACACACACACACACACACACCGCAATCGTGTGAGTGCATTACGAGCCTCGTGAATGATATGCATTAATAACAAGTCTCACCTATTAAAGGCTTAGGTGTCGTATTCCCCATTATATCCACAGATTCCTCGCACCGGCTGACAAGTTAATTCCGACTGCAATATGTCTCTGTCCATCCATGTGTCCTCGGTCTGATGAGTATCTGCCTGGAACCAGTTCAATCGGAGTATCAGTGCCTTCAGACTGCGCTGTATTTCCCAGCTGAAGCATGGACACGCTCTTCTTAATGTCAACCTCAAGCCGCTGCGACAGGCAGACACCTCCAACTGGCGCACAGCAGCCCCCTCCTTTCTTTAGTATAGGCTCCCCTCTGCACGACTTTAAAGACACAGTAAGCAGAGATCCCCCTCAAGAGCATCACAGAGCCTCTGAATAATGCATTTAATTATTCACTCAAAGCCCGTGATGAAGCCTAATGAGCGTGGAGCCTATAGGACCAACATCATGCTTGAAGGGGATGTGCGGGCCTAATCTCAAGGAAGGCTGTTTGTCGGAACATTTGCACACAAAGGGGTCGCAGCAGACAGCAGGGTGCAAACTTTGATAACAATAAAAAAAGATGATCACAAGATTGATCATGGTTGTTACATAATTGTTACATTGTTGAGCGTCACCCTGAAGGACTTAAACTGATCTGAATACAGAGTAAAGGGATCTGCAAGATTGTTTATATGTGGTGTTTTATATGAGAGATCCCATAGACCCATCATGAGGAGATCATCAGCCCTTACTTAATCACATATTCATGTGTCGGACACACAGATGAGTGCTACACACTTTTTGATAAAAGTCCAAACCACATGAGGAAATCCCCCTTTTTTTCCCACCCTGTCCTCTGCCCTCCCACAGCCTTGACTGCTGGGCTTCTCTCAAGCTGTTTCCTGTCTTCTGGACCACAGCGCTCTCTGAGGAGCCACGGCCTGCAGGGCTTGTAGGACTGAGACCGTGAGGGAAGGGAGTGTCGGGACAGCGTATCTCCCATAGTGGAGAATCAGAGGGATCTGAGGCACTCCAGCAGCTGTGTGTCAAATATTATGAACAAAGCCTGCTGGTTAGGAAATGAAAATGCAGAGATGTGTGCAAATTATTATTCCTTGGTGTCAATAAATGTTCAAATTGGAAGACATGTGGCAGAACTAGGGGTTTACTCTCTGCTTCATGTATACTGAAGTGATCCATATCACATACAGAGGGAAAGTGCTTCTGGGCTTCCGCAGCCGCCAACATGGTCGTATATGATCTCATTCAGTTTCAGGGCAAACAAGTCTCGTGAGAGATGGCGTTTGGGTGAAGGCAGGCTGGAACTAAATATAACTCAAAGACAAAAGCATTTGTTTCTACCTCCTCAATGCTGTTTGTTTTGGCAGGATATGGTGGCTCCTTACATGAGCCTTGGGTGAATGGTGTTTGGGGTGAAGTGAAGCAGAAGTGAACCCCCCCCCCCTCGAGCCCCCACGCCCTTAGAAAGAAAGATCTGCTGTGGCAAAGGGGATTAACACAGGAAGTGAATATGAGGCTGCGATGGACTCTGCAATCAAGCTTTCCCTGTAAACACAGCAGAGCTGCAGTAACAAGTGCTGCTTCCCCTGATGCTTGCTTTACTGCCTGAGCGCAGACTGTGGGGTGTTAATGAAAGCATAATGATTGCTGGGCTGAATATATTCTAAAGCGAGGAACTGCCTACTTTCAGGATCATTTTCAGCACAATCATTTAATCTGCAGAAATATTCAACGGTGCGGAGAAATGCTAAAGGAAGTGTTCGACATTTTGGGAAATACACTAACAAAATGTTGGACTTCAACACGGGAGACTGTTCATTTCCTGTTTCCAACCCACAGTCAATGTTGTGGGGGGGGTTTTATATAAAGCATGATCACAATCGTTCCATAGCTTAAACAAGCGTTCATTACTGTAACCATGGCGATGAAGCTCCCCTAACCTTAACTAAGTCGTCATTTTAACCCAAATCACAATGTTTCCCTGAACCCAACCGGGTAGTTTTTGTGCCTAAACCTAACCAAACCTTAACCACTAAGTTGCCACATTATAAATGTTATTTGTAACAGTGTTGGAAGGCACAGACAACTGGTAGCCATGGTGATGGCAAGACTTGAAGACAAGATTAAATCAGCAAGATATAACATGTTAACTGGTGAGCTTTAGAGGACAGACAAGGCTAGCTGTTTCCCCCGTTTCCAGTCATTGTGCTAAGCTAAGCTAACAGGCTGCTGGCTGTAGCTTCATATATTTACCGTACAAACATGAAAATGGTGCTGATCTTCACTTGGCAAATGTCAAAGTATTCCTTTAAGATTACTGGCTTTTTGTGGGTTTGTTTTTTTAGTTTAAATGTACTTAAGATGAACTATAAAAAGCATGCACCCTTGATACTGTACACTGTGCCACTCTGATATGCAGTGAGGACTCGCTCAGTACATTCAGATACTCTGCGGACAGGGGAATGTTAAACAAAACGCATTCGTTTAGAGAGCGTGTCAGCGGTGTTCTTCATACTCAGCCAAAGCCTAAATTACATCCCGGCATCACCCCGAGCCCCGACCCCTGGACACTGTTAACACAGATATGTCAGTCTGATTGCTCTGACAGCATGACAGATGCAGAGACACCTCTGGAAGTTGGTGCGGAGACCAACTGAGAAACTGAGAGTCTACATTGTTGGTTTGACCACTCATGCACAAACAGAATTATGACATAACTTTGTTTCAAATCTGGACTCTGCACTTTCCCACCGCAGCAGAGCAAGCTTTTGATATATTAGTGTGATTAGTTGGTGTGATGTGTGAAAATGGCTGGTCCAGAGTTGTGATTTACACAAACAAAACTGGGTGAAGGGCATACAGTCCAACACACTGTAAGCAAGCTGCATCTATTTTTATGTAACTGGATGCAAATGGGAATGCTTTGCTCTGAAATTAATCATAATGCATACTGTCCCCCTTTTGGGTATCAAGCATCTGTGATGCAGCGATCTCACGAGGACCCTCACAGCGAATAAAGTTATTTCCAGAGAAGGAGGGCAGACATGCCTCGTTTGCTCAAGGAAACTTGGCCCACAGCAGCGTGACTGCTGCCATGCAGAGCAGCGTAGTGACTGGTCCTTGGACAGCAAAGTGTTACATTTGCAGTATTTTAATTATCTTTTAAGATTCAAAGGCAGTGTAGAAATGCTGAGCAGATGGCTGTTTGGGAAGGTTTGTATGTGGTGGTCTCAGTATCAGGGGAGGGCTGCTGTCCAAACCCCAGCCACTGATCTAATGGATGAAGTGAGTCATACCCACCTTCAATGTGAACACAACCATCTCCATCAAACACACATGGGCCAACACAATGAGCCACATTCATACAATGTTTTTCTGGTCACCTCTTTTTGCTTGAGCACTGTTTTCTACTACAGTACATTCACATCTGTTTCCAATATGTGCTCCTGTCTTTTCATTAGGTCGACTCTTAACAGGCCATTGGAGTCAAGCACCTGCTTTTCAAAAATGCAGTAAGAGTTCAACTATTGCCAAAGCCACTGTATCAGCAAAAAGTCCCTCACGTAAGATGATGAAACATAGAGTTGAAAACCTTTTTTCTTTATCAAAGCAGCAGTGCAGCATTTGCCTTTAATTGGAGCCATTTTAGGGGGGGGGTTCTTACCATGTGCTTGGTGCCCTCACAGATTGTTCTAATTTCCAAAATCCTCAGATCATGAGACTGAATACTGTGGCAGTCTTGAGCAGACAAAATGCATGCATGCTTGGTTTCACTTCTGCAATTTCAGATTTCAGTAAATTAAAAACACCACCGTGAAGTGAATCACTGACAAGTGGGAAAAAAAGCACTGCTGCTGGTATGAACACTGCACAGTAATGCAGTAAATTGACAATTGGTATATAATCATTTTTTCAGCACATTGGGTTTTAAATACTTAAAACAATTACTGATTTTTAAGCTTTCAAACGCATTTCATGGTCTTCTTCAGTGGATGGGCTTTGCTCAGGAACAGAACAGAGGAACAGCGGCTCAGTTGCTCAATACAACAGAGCAAACTCCATCCACTGAGGAAGGTTGTGATATGCGGTTAAAAAGTGGAACTTGAGGTGAGATTTTCTTTTTTGGCAAAATATTATTTCCAGGGTCAATAATGAAAATTCATGCTTTCTTTCTATAACTTCACAGAAATTGTCTGTGTCTTTCAAGAATTTGTTTTAATGTTTAATATTTTGTTTTACGGGTTCCCTCTGCCCTTGTCTGTGACAGATTCACCTCTCTAGCATGAGAGAAGAGAGAGAGAAATCTACCGTTCCTGTTGGTAGGCGGGCTGTCAACATTCATCTGAAAACCATACGTGACCGGCTGCACCACCAGTTAGTAATAGATCTCCACTACTTTAGGGTCCGTGCTGGGTTGATTTTAGGCCTCATGGTTTATGAGTTACTGTACAGAAGGTTAGATTACACAATAAAGGGTTGCTTGCTCTAAAGCCAGGCATGTGGTTTGATTTCCAGGACATGCTGCTGTCTAATTAGTTTCATTCATGTTTTATGTGTCTAAACCTACAGCATAATGTAGTCACGCTATGTTGCTCATGTTTTCATTAATTCTTTGCCTTTTTCAAATGGTTGAAAGCAAACATGGGGGACAGAGAGGTGGACGACACACTCCCCAGTAGGAGTTGAAGAGGGGACATTGTGTCCACGTGGCACACGTCCATTGTAATGTTAATAATGGTAATGATAATGGACAGAGATATTGACGGTGATATGAGGAATTTCCTAGTTCATTTTCCATTGAAGGAGTCTAAATCATGACATTATGTAACATGTCAGCTCCTGACATGAAATGACCCCTGCTACTCTAACACAATGGAAACAGTCGAGGGGTGGCATTGAAAAGAATGTTTTATCTGAACATCTTAACTGCTGTTATTGAGCATTTTAAAGTCTCCTAAGCTGTCAATAATTCAACGTTGCACTTTGTTATACAGAACAAAATTTTCAGTTTGTGGTAGTGGAACATGAAACAGTGGCACGGCTCCACTAAAATGTTGTTTTAGGCCTCTCTGTCAGTGGGAGACGAGCTAAAAATGGCCTTTCAATGCATTTAACCAGATGCACGGACAGTGTTCTTCCTCCATCTGTTCTATTGTCTCAGTGTTCTTTGGGATGAGGAGCGGATGCACCACCGAAGGAGATGCAGGAAATACTCTTGACCCAGAACAACACAGCCAACTTCTTCTAGCCTTTTGCATAGTGGCTTCAGATACAAGTGCAGCTTGGTGCAGGTATTCCCTAATGCATAATTCATAATTTCTCACAATTTTCCTATTGTTTTTTGGGAAGGAGCAATCAATCTTCATAATTGTTCCACACAAGGATTCAATCTTCAATTGTTCCTTTTTCTTTCATCTTTTTCAACAGTGACTAGACAGTAGTAGTATGCTTGATGTAGTGGAAAATTCATGGAGTTATACCGTTGTCAGAGGGCTAGTAAGGAACAGGAAGTCTTACGGGTGTCCATGTCAAGGTCTTTGTCATCTTTAAAATGACTCCACATAAACAGCAGCACTAGACGGCCCGGCAGGCACACACCACAAATAGACATTCTGCTTGAGCGTTCAAATTTACAAGGTAAAGCTGTACATTTTTAGTCATTCTTCAAAAACGGATAAAAGTAAAGGGAGTCTTGTAAAGATGAGAGGTATATAATGCTAAATAAAGAGAAGTGTGTGTAAATATGGAAGGAGTTTCATGTTGGTGTGTGTTTAACAGTGTAAATGTGTGTTTTTGTGGGATAATATTATAAAAAGGGATGAATGTTGTTGACCCACAGCATTTCACTGCCGCACCGCACTTGTAAAAAGTCATGTGCCATAGTCACATTAATCCTGTCAGGCGTACGGGGGGAAAAGCAGTGAATTCTTGTGGTATATATTAAACAACAAACCGATAGTTAAGAAGTTTTAAGAAGATCCCAATTAAACCTGTTAACATCATTAGAATTTATGGCACAGTTCAAAAAGGAAATCGCTTCCCGAGCAATTTAAGGCTTGTCAGAGTTTGCCTTCAGGCTCCCATATCCTAACCTCTAAATTGCTTCACTCTCAAATATTTGGGAGAAAAGAATCCTCATTCTCATTAGAGAAATGCAAGTGGTTTTTGGGGGGAACTGCTGAGCAGCCCGGTTTAGGGCTTTTCAGCTACAACCATTTTAACATTTTAATCCATTTCTTTATGTTGCCCCCCCTTTCATGTGTTGATTATGTAATATCATTTCTCTCTAGAGCTAAGGCAGCAGTTTATTAAACTTTATATTCCTGAGAAGTAGAACTGAGCATTTTACCGTACTGTATCATAGTGTAAGAGTGAAAAGAGTTTTTTTAAAACATTTGCACACCGCTAGACACACAGAAGCAATTAAGAAGCAGTAAACACTCATAACAAACAACATACACAATTTTTTGTAAAGTATTTCCTCTGTAAACCTCAAATTGCATCATGGAAAAAAAATATAAACGAGACTTTTCCAAAATCAAATATTAACAGATTAAGAGAAACACGTTGCTAGCGGTAACAGAGTGTTTACACACAGCCGGCGCCCACGGTGATGTAGACCTTGACCGCAAGGGGCTCAGCAGCCCAGTGACGGCCCTGGGGTTATGACACAAAATACTTTTGCTATTATTACCCCTGTGCAGTCGCTCACTATGCTAAAAAAGACATCTAAGCCCACTTTCAACTGCAAGCTGGGACAAACTCTCGGTTCGAGAAAAGATTCCAGTGTTTCCACGAAGTTCAAGAACAACAGCCAACAGCTGTCATATTATACACTGACCATTAGTGCGCGCTCGTTTTGTCTCGCAGTCCCAAAGGAAAAGGCACATTGGGATAACAGAGAGCTCCAGGTACTACATTACATAATAGCATATTTCCTTCCAAACCTCTTTCCAGTCCTCTGCAGTTGGTAGTCAGAGACAGTAAGACAGACCTGAGCTGCATGTAGGGTAACCTGCTGCTCCTCAAGCTTTCCTGTCAAATGTTTTTCTACCAGTTGCCCCTTTTCGGCCCCTCTCTGGAGATCATGAGTGACACACGGGCTGTCCAGCTCCAAACTTCCCATAGAAGGCAGAAAAATCTGGACTGGACAAACAGTGCTGGTCTGCACGTGTCAAAGGTCATGGATGTTACTTTGTTGCTCTTGTCAATGCAGAATTTATTGGCGTTCACTGTTCCCCTCATGGCTGATGATAGATGCTTATTATTTTCATATCATCACAGTGCATCACTGCAACCGTGGCTCACCTCCAGAAACAGATCCCCACATCAAAAACAAATGAACTCATGAGCAAACTGAAACAGAGGCAGTAACACAACGCAGCTTTTGTTCTCCGCTGGACTGTGCATCGCTATGAAAGACATTTAATTGACACTCTGGGGGGGACACAAGTCGGGCCTCTCTTTCCAGAGCTCTGGGTGCATGAGTCAACCGTCATAAAAGACATTCAAGCCACTACAGCAGCAGTGTACCAGCAGGACCGCTAATAACGCTCTTTTGGTGTCAAGGGCGATTTCAGGGCCTGCGGCTCTCTTTGCTTCGACGACAATGAAGGCGAACAGCGTTGCCTTACTTCATGTAGCCCGCCAACACTCTTGTCCTTTGACCTGAACGGGGACGCCCCGCTGGGGTTTAATTAGTTGACATAATGACACTCGCATGTTCAGTGCTTGCTAGTATTTGTTGCTAACCCAAGAGCTATCAAGCAGGGAAGGGGACACAGTCCTTCTACCACAAGCAAAAGAGCAATTTCAGCACGATATCTTTCCAATTTACCTGTCAGCTTAGCTCTACAGTCATGCCAGTATTGTATTCCAAGTGCCTGTGTTGTTTCCTTTCCAGCCTTCTGGTCCTTAGCCGCTGCCCCTTCGCCTTCATGCATCTCTCCTCCAAAACTATTTCAGAACACAGTAGCTACAGGAAGTCAAAGAGATATTAGTTGTTTCTGTGCTAAGGGTCTTGAGCTGAGGCATGCTCCCTGCCTCGCTGCTGACTAAGGTGGGCGTAGGTAATTAGAGAGCAGGTCCTGTTAGTCTAGGTCTCCAGGGAAACAGCTGCCATCCATCCCCAGTTCCCATGGAGCAGCTTGAAGTTGAGGTGTGTACCGACTCCTCTGCTAGCTACCACTCTGTTCTGGACGGATGCCCTTCACTGTGCACATCGAGGCGTCCTTCTTTCCTGCTGCCTGAGGTATCACTTCAGGATCACTGATCACCGTCACCCATTCTGACAGTATGAGAGTGAGAAGGACAGGATGACAGATCTGTGTGAGTCAAATCGCAATCATTTTCAAATGATACAAGATCATGTGCATTTCTTTTCTCTATGTCAAGCATTCAGGTCAAATAGAAATGGTCTGTAAAAAAGCTTCCCCTCATTACTTCCTGATTTTATAACGTATTACTGCCATGGATGTTCAAATAAAGGACATTTTCAGAAAATGAGGGGACAGAGGGGGAGAAGTTAGCTGTGTTCCGGTCTTATCATTGGATCTCCAGACTGCGAATGAGAAAAATAAATGCTGTACATGGGGAAACAGCTCGTCTTCATGACTGACTTGCAGCCCCGCGGCTAGCAACTGAACTGGGTAGCAGAGACAGATCAGCAGCAAAGGGCCAGGCTCCCTCTGTTTTCCTATAATTCAGATCTGCATCTTTTGGCTGACCCAGTTGGGTTGGAGTCCAACGCCAAAATAAACATAATTATGTACTTTATCAAATAGAACTTAAGGGACAGAAACTTTTTTCTTCTAATACCAAGATGTGACAGATGATTGATGAGGTTGATGAACTTGAGTGACAGATCACACAGTGCTGGTCTGAATCGTCCCCCTTCCACTCAAATATGTGAGACTAAAATCTAAAGGCCTTAGATGAGGGGTTTGCCAGTAAGTAGCATCAAATGTAACTGATAATTCCTGTGCTGTCCGATATCTGGAGGCTCGCGCCATAGACGGACTGCATACCAGACATCAAAGAACAACTGTCATGAAAGGGCATGAGCCAATGGGAACCCTGTAAGCTGATCTCATGGCCCGGACACTTTAAGATGTTACAATGTACAGTATGCAGCTAAAATGTTCAAACAGGTAAACAACGCTAGGCCCCACAACAGGTAGGGCTTACAGCTCTAAAATCCCTCAAAGCTGTGGGCGCCATAAACACCACCGTTACATAACCCTCGCGTTTGATTTGCAAGGGGGGGAAACGTCGGGGTCAATTTCACAGACACTCGGTTCACCTTTAACACTTCTACACTGCTGAGTGCTTCCGCCCATCTGTGCCCCTTTTCCCGTTCTCTGTGTCCCTCCGCTGCCATCAAGTCAACCGCCACCCGAGGCCTTTTGTCTTCACCTCTGTCTAACATGAGTCTGTAAGCTTTTATTTTTCTTTCCCTCTCCTTAAAGCTAATCTTGCCCCCCTCCCTCCCATTCCTGGGCCCTCTTCCTCTCTCCCTCGCTCTCTTGTCATGACATTGGCCTGTGACACGTGTGGGAAACTTCTGCGGGGCCCCCAGGACACAGGACACTGATATACTGAGAGTGCTGGGTGACGGGGCTATTTTGGGAACTTGTAAATATGAGAACTTCCTTTCCTAAAGTATATCTAATATCCCAGAGGATTATTAACAACATGAGGCAATACAGAGGCAAAAATGCAGCGTGTCCGTTATCTCTTCTAATACAGCTTCTCCTTCTCTTTGTGTTTGAATCAATGGATAAGACTGAGCTCCAGAATAGTGGCCACCATCTTGTTTTTTACGACTCTAACTTTCCAAAATACACATCTACGGGTTAAAGTAGCACTGAATATGGCTTTCACTTACAAGCTGCCTTCGTCAGCAATTGTTTTTCTGTCTCTATAATAGCATTTTCAGGTGCTTCCACACATTATGCCAAGTTTTATGGGGAGCATCCGGCTCACAGTTATTGGGACGTCCAAAAACCCTATCCGCCTGTTTGGAAGTGGGGAGACAAGACAAGGAGCAAAACAGGGAGACATTATTGAACTGGGACTTAAGAGGAGGAAACTGCGATTGCGGTGAGGGAGATCTGGGGCCCGCTGCCAGCCTTTAAGCTACGAAGAGATCTGGTTGGATCGAATGAGTGACTCTGAGCTGCTATTCACAGTGATTTTCTTGCACTGTAAGCCCTGCTGGGTATAGAGCTGGCTTTAGGTAAACTAAACTGAGGATTTTGCGGCTTTTATCTATTTTATATCATCGTAATCTTTGGGTTTGGGGTTTTAGTTGGATAAAACAAGTTTTCTAAAGACGTCACCATAACAATGATAACAATAATCTCCAGATCGCTATGGATGAAATTGCTCAATATTCAAAATTATCCTCAGCCGCAATAAGAAGAAAGGCTGAACGGCTGCCATGACCTGTTCATAAAATTTAAATCAACATTAAAAATGTTTGGAAACTGCTTTCACGCTTACAGACAGACTCCCTGTCAGCAAAGATAATTAATAGCTGATATATACGTCCAGTGAATATTACTGATAAAATGATGGTGTCTCCTTTTCTTTCCCTTTTGTTTCTGTCTCTCTTTTACACACCCACACACTTACACACACACATACATGCAGTCGAGCAGTCTTGAATAATTAAGATGGTGCTGAATGTTTAACTGCCTCTCCTTATGCCACCCAAGAGCTTCATCACATGAAATGGCCAAGATTGCACACACACACACACACACACACACACACAGATAGGAGGATCCTTATTCTACTTTAGGTGCATTACAGATCATTTACGCAGCATGCTGCTTTAGGTAAACTAAGCAAAGAAGTGATCTGAAAACAACAGATGAAGCAGTAGTGATGATGGGTCCTTGTGTAACAGATCGAGTCTGGCCTTAAATTCTACACTCTGCTCTCTTTCCCCCACTCTCCTTCAAAATACGCTTCTGTCTGATGGTATCAGGTCTTCTGCTGACATCATGGCCGAACAACACTGATACAGATCTCCAACATATATACTCTTCAAAGGCAGGCCCTGATGCAGCTTCAAACATAGGAGCAGATCTTTGCGGACATTACACAATCACACCTGTTCCTTGAGGCAAAGAGACATAAGCAGCCACTTCCACTGAACGCACAGCAGCGTAAACACATGTGAATTCACGTTTGGACAATGCATGGGGGGCGGGGGGGGGTAGCTTAGCTTGGCTAAAATAATCCAATGAACTCATCCCTTTACTTGCCAAAGTCCTGAGCTCTCTAAGGCCCTCCCCCACTTGGTGATATCAATATTATATAGTGGCCCCACCTTGTGGTGCACATTGGTACGCGCAGAAAGGATGACTTCCAACACTTCAGTCAGGAAAAAAAATGTACAGCAATCAATACAAATAGAGGTTATGCAAGACTAATTTTAAATATGTGTGGCAAGTGCCCTCGCTAGACCCAGGGTCTTAAAAAAAAGATGTTCCCTTGAGGAGCTGTACTGTCTCACATTAAATGTGTTGCTTTTGTTTGCTGTTGAAAATAATAAACAGCTGTAATAAGAAGTGGCTTACAAGAACATGGCAGCATTCAAGCAAAAGAAGCCCTCAAACTATCTGAAAACTAGAAAACAGCTTCTTTTTTTTTCCCACACTTTATCTATTGATTTCGAAATGGGTGGATGACAATGTGGATGAACAGAGGCACAAATAAGTAGAGCGAAAAGGAAGAAGCAGATAGTAAGGGGCCGTCCAAAGGTTTGAAAACATGCTGAAATAGTTTGTTTTCTTTTCTTCTAGATTACATTGGGTCCTATCCAGTCACTTCCTTTTCTATTCTCACAACCGTTTTGTCTTTTTCCCATCATCCCGCAGGGGTCTGGGAAAGCATATGACATCACCAGAGGCCTCTGTGAACCTCTCTCAGCCACACAGGGCTCGATCCAGCAATGACTGAGCGACAGGCATTTCCTGTCTGTCTAAAACAACAAAAACAGTTTAATTAATATGAGATGTGGTAAGACATCTCAGATACTGGTTCAGGGTCAGATATAAAACTGGTCCCAACAACTGCACCAACTGTATATTGTGATAGTAGCAGAGATAAGATGTGTAACCATAGACAAATAATAATGTTACTTGTATGGTTACTCTAACCATACAAGTAAATAAGTAAATATAATAAATATTGTAATATTTATAAGGAAACACTTTTATGCAGATTTAATCTTGTAAAAAAAAAGGCAAGACAATGATTTTATTTAATTTCTGTTACACATCTTATCTCTGCTACTGTCACAATATACAGTTGGTGCAGCTGTTGGGACCAGTTTTACATCTGATTCATAAGTCATACATATTTCAAGCATCCCTCTGACGGTCAAAGGGACACCAACTAGCTTACTAAATGCACCCTTGGACTATAGCCTAACTATTTCTCTTTTATTTTAAAATAATATTTAACAGCCTTAAGTGAAATAACAGACAGTCAAGTCACAAAGGAAACACGAGGAGTGAAATAGATAAAGAGGCTGGCTCACCCTCTGTGCTGCAGGGAAGTTGCTTGTCTTTGTTGGAAAGAGGCAAACTGCACAGACCAAAGGGGGTGCACAGGTTGGACTGCTTACTCCCCATGTTGTTTCCCATACTAAACCTTTCTATTCGAAGAATACATTTAACTCAGTAACGTTTACTTAGAACCAGGTTTACTGTGGCAGCCGGGCCTCTTCTAGTCGGTGGTCTCTCTCTCTGGTGTGAGTGAGGTCTTCTGAAATTGTGTCATTTTAGTAGCGAGACAAAATCCCGCCTGAAATTTGAAGACGCGTAAACATGAGCACGTGGCCATTGTTATCTCTTTATTTTGTCCAATAAAATCCAACCTGAGAAGGGGAAGGACGTTGGCACGTGTGTGAGTGTGAGTGTGCGCGCGGTTTATCTACCCCGCGGACCGTTAAATATAGACATGAAGAATAGACTGGTGACTTTAGTTGCAGCCCACACCGCAGTTTCTAAACAAGGTGGAGTCGGTGACGTATTCCTGTCCTTGAGAGGCGGGCGCGCGAACACTGGTGTTTGGTGAGGCGGCCTATATTATTTTTAATTTGCTCATAATACATTCAGCTCCTCCAAACAAGTCAAATAAATAGTTTTATTGTGTTAAGCATTTCTTTCATTGACAAGTTCAAATTCATTCGTAGCTACCCTATCATGTTTCTTGTGTCAACTAACCTTGGTATACTGTATTTAACAGGTCTTTTTACAGAAGCCATGTTGACGTGACACAGTTAGAAAAGCACAGGGGTATATAATAAAATGAAGGATGGCTGGATTCCATTTAGCTGCTTCAGTTTCAGGGTCCCGGTATTGTGCCTCAGCGATGCAAGTGTTCAGATGCTTTATTTAAGTAAAAGTAGCGCCACAGTGTAAAAATACTTAAAGTTCTGCATTCAGAATGTTACTTAAGCAAAAGCAAAGTATTTTATCAGTAAAATGTACTCAAAGTCTCAAAAGTAAAAGTAGTCATTATGAAGTAAGGTCACATCAATTATTATAGTATTTTATATTTTATAGAGTGATTATGTTTTGTATGTAAGTAAAAGTATGTGGTAACTACAGCTCTCAAATAAATGCAGTGAAGTGCATATTTCCCTCTGACATATAGTGGAGTAGAAGTGTATTTTTCTGCTCTTAAATGTCAAAATGTCTTCGGTAAAAGTGAAAACTTACAAGAATTTAATGATATTAGCATTTGAAGCTGAACTATTCTTCACTTATTTTGTCTTGTTTCAAGCTTAATAGATCAATTTAGCAGTTAAACAAAGTTGACCATTTACTTAATTTCACATGTGCCAATGAATATAGATTACTCAAGTGGTCACATTTTCCTCTAAAAACCTGACATCAGCAGTGTTACTCATTAACAACACTGGTCAAAAGTCAACAGTTTGAATCAGAATCACTCGGGTTCGACCAATAGCAGTCCAGCCTGTCTCTCGACTTATCCAGCTCGGCTCAGCAGTTCTTATCTATTGGACTCGGGGTATTTGTTGGACTTCAGTTTAAATTTGAATAGCTGATGTGAAAGCACACTATTAGCAGAGGGAGCATGAGGTCAGGTTAATCTAACATCCCCTGGTCCCACTCCTGAAAAGCCTCTCTGTGTTTGACTTTTCTACACCCACACCAATCATTTCACAACCTCTTCAGTGTCAACAGAGACTTTGAGACTACCTAACACACTGATCATGTGGGGTGATAATGTCAAGAATTGATCGTGTAATCAAACTGCTGCATTGCTGCCTGAATGCCTCTAAATGTTAAAGGAAAGCGTTTTGTGTATATGCTGTACATTCTATTAATTCACATTACAGATTATACTTTTTTATTGGTAACACATAATATCTTCCATAAGATGGCGCTGGCACCCAATGAACTTGGAAGAAGACATTGCTCAGTATCCTCTCTGGGGAACCAACCATACGTGTGGCGCACTCTACTGAACTGTGTTCAACACACATTTGATCCATTCATCTGAGAGTGCTGTCGCAGGTTAACCACTGAGACTCCAGTCTGTACAGTCTTTGTTCCCTGCACATCACTGCTAAATTACAGAATTACTCCTGTTAGCAGTACACACTCATAAATCATACATATTTTAAGAGATCTTCTCTTTTGTGTATTTTGCAGAAGTCACTGCAGCGAACTTTAACTAGTCTAAAATGCTCATAAAACAAACAGGATAAAAACTGCTTAATGAATGATTTATGACTTTGATTATTCTGCGGGGAAAACTGGTCAATGCATTATAACAGCATACAAAGGTAAAAGACTGAATATCAACAGAAAAATAATAATAATAATAATGTTTTAAGTAGAAGTACAGGATAAAGTCTGATTGCAAAATATGAAACTTGTAAGGATGATTTAAACCTTTGAAATATAAATACAAATGGAAGGCATCAATGCATGGGAACATGTGAGAATTTACAGCTGTCACATGTGGCTTAACCTGGAGCTTGGTCATCACTGGTACAAGAGGAAGATCATTCATAGATCACACAAAGATCATTAAGTTTGAACTTTATTTCCAATGCTCCATAAAAAACCCCCACATTGTTTTAAAAATTAAATAAATCTAATTAAAGCAACTACAAGGAATTTTGTGTTCATTTTGGCACCCCCTGTGGACAAAAGTGGTAGTGTTTCCCAGCCTCTTGTCACAAAAAAAGTAACCAATCTTCGCTGATGGTCTCTTGCTTATGTAGGTCATGTAGAGGCATCAGTATTAAATTGAGACTGTTCCATAACCAGTTGAATACGCCTTGTAGTTACTTAACAATACAGTTTTGGCAGCTGCTTTTCATCAGAAGAACGGCCGCGGTAATGTTCCAAGTAGCACCAGTGAGACCATATGAGTGGTTATCACTTCTCAGTCATGTGGGATCTGCTGCAGCTTATAAGAAGGCCTTTGTATCCATGTGGACTGAAAAGGGTCAGGGTTTGGATTCAGGATGTCGCATGCTTGCTTTTGCCCAGGGCCCTCAAATATTTGAAGCAGGATGTTTGCTTCTAGTGTTACTGTATTACTTTAGCAACGAAAAGGAGGAAGATTATTGATCCTTTCTCCAACTTGTTTGTTGTCATCACTATCAACAATCTCTACCTCCAATCGGAAATGGTGGCTGTGTGGTTTTGTGATATCAGTGGATGATGCTTTGAGGTCACAGTTCACTGATAAAAACCCAGACAAACTAGCCTGATGTGTCCCTGTGGTGATTCATTAGATGGATCTGCAAAGATGTCAGGACTGTAACCAAACTATCATTCTTATTTGTCTTTAATTTGAAAAAATGCTGATGTAGAGCCAAAATATCACTACACATTTTAATCGTTTTAGCTGCCTTGCACATCTGCCCCGGCCTGATGTGATTTATGTCTGCTCAAATGTCTGTTCTTTGGGTGTGACATCATCTGCCCAGAGTGCAGTCAGTGTTGAAGACAGCATGCCAGAGATTCCTCGAATACTCCACACAGGATCTCACTTCTGCTTGTGAACACAACCCCGTACCTCCAGTGAGTGGAAAAATACAGGCTCTGTTCAGGCTCAGTGTGGTGGACGAGGCTCCGGTGGGGATTGATAGGTGTCTTACCTCTGGCTATCATTCAAATATCTGATGCATTTCAACGATTACGAGCAATTAGAAATAATTACTTCTGCACATTGGCTTCTTTTTTTTACTCTACAGCATATTGTTAGATAATTAATGCCCCTCCTTTTATACTAAGGCATAGCAGAGTTCTCTATCTGGACAGGTGGAACAACAACAAGCACAATGGGAGATTAATATCATACAACTTCTGCAGAGATGTCCTGAATGATACAACAGTGTGCACCTTTAGAGCGGACATAGTTTCTCCTCCACCATCGTCTGACATTCCAGACAGGGCTGTTAACAGGAAGGGGAGCCCTGCTGGCAAGGAAAGGCCACTTCACTGCGGCCATACGTAATGTCCTGACATTCCTCAAGCTATACAAGCCTTTGGTTATCATGTCACAGATCTGGCCTTATCTCGGCCCCTGTCACGCAACTGCAGCTTGTCTGGCCTCTTTTGCAGGGTTTCTGGTAGAGGTGTGTTTTTTTTTTTTATTAGTTTGAAAATGCGTAGCAGCTTATCACGCAGTTCACCATCTTTGTCATTCTCTCTCTCTTTATTCCTTTTTATACAACTTTGCTGGGTTAATTTATCCATTAAAAGTTTTTGAATCAGGGTTTGGCTTTGACACATTGGCCTCTTTTACACGAAAGTACCATGTTGACTCTTTTTATGACAATGCCCACATGAGATTTGGGATCTGGCTCAACAGACTGAGTGTCTGCACTCTGTGTTGGTGAAAAGGTTAGAACAAGCCAGTACAATGCTACAGCCACAGGACGTTACAGAGGCCTCCCCGTCACACTCATAATCCTCTTACAGATTTGCTGCAGGTGAGTATTGTGCCATGACATCAATATGTGGACTAAATCTTCTCACTCAGGATATTGTGTGTGCTTGCGAGAACGGATGTGTGTGTGAGAGAGAGACTTAATCCAGTTTCAAGGTACAGTGAAGTGTGAGAGGTGTAATTACCCAGCAGCCTCCAGGAATCAAGACAGGCAATCACATTCACACTTTAGCCCGTCTCACACAGGTAGTGATGTTAAATGTTGTGGGTGAGGTTGCGGTCTTTGTTTACTGAAACAGTTCGTGTCAGTGTCAGTGTGTCCTGTTCCCATGTGAATCATTCAGCGGAGACAATCCTGATTTGATGCTTGGTTTCGTTTTTGTCAAAGTTACTTGAGTCAGCTGGTGTGGTGCATTCATGAACTGTGTAATCGATTAGAAAAACAGCTTCCATTCTCAGACATTTGACAGATTTTTTTTTACATTTTCATTGCGAATTGAATGCAGAAGCTATCTAGCAGAAAGTAGACAGCATTAAAGCTCGCTGCAATGAGTCTTAATATACTGTGTCGACTTATCAGGTTTTTAATGGCAAACATGTTAACAAACTCTTTTCTAATGATACAGATTCCCAATGGAGGCCTCTTTCTTATGTAACTCCTGAGAACTTTTCACCAACCAGTTGTTTACTTCAGCTCGCTCACTGGTAGCACAATCTGCTAGTGTGAACTCCTCCTTTTAAACAGCAAACATTTTGACTTGTCAAAGTAGGGAAAGCATGTATTACTAATAACATGACAATAGTACAATACCAAGAACCTGATAGTGAAGCTTCTAAATGGAATTCAGCCATGATTCATTTTACTATTTACGCCTGTGCTTTTCCTACCGTAGAGGGTCAGTGAGTTCGTCAACAAGGTGTCATTATACCTTTGTAGCGTATCCCGCCATGGCTGGCATCACCTTCTCAAAACTACAACTACATGTCGATGGCCAAAGCACAAAACCTCCTATCTGCAAAATGATCCAGGAAAAGTGGGGGAAAAAAATTCACTTTGCGAGGCACTAATACCTAGTCGGTATTGTCAACACATAATATAGTAATTTAGTCCCAAAACAGTGTATTATGTATTGGGTATCCTTAACAAATAGCATTCTGCAAGAAAACAACAAGTTTTTTTTGGTTTCTCAAAAAAGTGCATTTTTCAGATAGGAGGTTTTGCACTTCGGCCACCGATGTGCGGGCTACATATTTTGATGAGAAAATTATCTGACGAGCGTTAAACTTGCCTTGAAAGTACAAATTTAGTCAAAACGTTGGATATATGATATAGTGTGGTCATCTTCTCTCCAAAATATGTCGCTGCCATGACCAGCACCTAATGTTTGGTATGCATTCACCAGATAACTGGGTTACATGGGAACCAGAGAGCCTGTTGTTGGTCTACCTGAACAATTTTCTTTTATCTTATGTTTATATTACACATTTTTGTTTGAGGATATTGAAACAACATGGAGCGGGGTGAAAAAGGACTATTGTTTTCCTTTTCAGTAATGCTAGACAAATGTGTTCTTTGTGATCAAGCACAGCCATCTGTTGTTCAAACTGTAAACCTTCTGGACTCCATTATTACCAGTTTCTGTCCAAAAGTGAACAGGACAAAATAACAACTTATTTATTTTCCCTGATACTGCACACATGAACACATTGATATTGATATAGTGTCGTGACATTGCTATGACAGTTAGTATTCTGCTATAAATATATTGTCATTCTTTGAGGAAGTGGGTATGTGTCACATATCTGTGAAAGAGCCATGAAACTTTCAGAACACTATCAGCTCCCTCATGTCTGATCCAAACTGGATTATGTAAAAAGGGAGGGGTGGGATTGTGTCTCTTCCTGTCATGTGTCTGACACATTATATAACCATTGTTTCCTTAGGACTGTGTTAATTAAAACGACTTTGAAGTCAAGTCAGAGCTCAATTGCTAAATGGAACAGCCAATTGACAACATAGCGAAACTGGCAAATGACGTTATGGTTGATTCTGTCTGACAGATGCCGACAATTTGAGGATATGACAAGAAATAAGAAGAAGAAGCAAACTTAAGCAAGTCTGTACTTTCCTTAATTTTTTTTTACGTGATCTGGTCTAAATTAACAGTCTTGTTTCGGGATCAGACCATTTTGATAGCACCTTGACATTGTCTCACACCACATTCAGATTGTCTCACACATACACTCACACACTTAAAATCACAATGCTTTAATGTCCCTGACCTGGCAATTGACTGAGGGCTCTTTTCCCCCCATAGCACCCTCATCGGATCATAAAAGATGCCTAACGACTTTCACACACACACACAGACACCAAAAACACACACTTCTGCCAGCCTCCCTCCTGACAACAGGAAATCTAAAGACACAAAGGCGGGTGGGCTGGTTAGGGGGGGTGGGGTCGCACATATGTCACCAAAACCACAGCTTGTCTGAGGGAGCTGGTGAGGTAATGAATGAGCCTTTCATGGCAGAGGCGTCCTCACTGTTGATGTTTTCTTTCAGAGACAAACGTGTGCATTGCTGTCAGATAAAAAGTCAATGTCAGTTTAAAGAACATATTTTGTCACTTGTCAGAATCCATGTGTTTAAGGTGAAAGTGTTATCAATATTTTAGGTTTTCTCCCCCTAAAACCTTAACTTCATTGAATGCAGACAGTTGTTTTGTAGTGAAGGCCTTGGGATATCATCATCATCACCTTTGGAGGAAGTTTTTTTCTCTTTTTTTTCACACCCCACCAAAGGTCATAGCCAATGTTTTGGCTAATTTGCAACCCAAACATATTCCTTTCGCTTTCACGGCCGTCTCCGTCTCCACCTCCCCATTGGTGTGGGAGGCAGGGGACACAAGGCCGGTGCTTGACTGAGCCCTGAATGCGCTTTAGTTGTCACACTTTTCCCAAACGCCTTGCAGCTGCTCCCATTGTGGCCGCAGAGGGAGGGCTCCTTAGCTGATTCTTTAGGCCTCCTGCTGTCGCCCTGGTCTCAGATGGGTTCATAGAGTTGGAGTGTGGCCCGAACAATGGCCCACGCCATGACATCATGCTTCTTATGGGGGCAAAAATCCTTATGCAGATATATGATAGGATTCCATTGCATGGGAAGGGATGTGCACAAAGATGTTTCTGACATGCCATAGGTCAGCTTTACTTCAGCTTTATTTAGGTGTTCTTCTTCTGCTCTTTTTGGTCTTCATAAGCATCAAAATGAACTTCTATTTGTGAAATACAGAAACATAAATTTTTTAGAGCTGAAACGAAATAGATTAAGTAATTTCAAAACAAAAATGCTGAAGATCTCACACCTGCTGCTTTGCAGGTTTTATTAGTCTTATATTAAATGAAATTAAATTACTTTTGGGCTGTTGGTCAGACAAAACAAGCTATTTGAATGTCAACTTGGGAAATTGTGATGGCCATTTTTTTTCAAACATTAGATTAATTGGGAAAATAAGTGAATTGATAATGAAACCAATGGTTAGTTTCATGTTACTGGCCATATACATTAACACAGATTCTATCTAAAATTATAGAATTTAATTCAATTTTGGGAGACAATAAGCTTATGAATTTGTTTTGTATTTTGTGCTAAATTGGTAACCAAAAGATGTCACTTTAAATGGTGTATTAGTTACCTCAAGTTACTGAGTATTATTGGTGTATGGGAAGATAACCAAATGTTTACACCAAAGATGTGACATTTATTAAAATTCTGATTTGCTTGAAGTCGTTGTGCATTAGTGGCCACTAGTGAATAATCATATATATGTCAGACAGAAGATGACAAGAAAAAAGAGAAAATGTCCAACGGAGTACAAAAGTCAGATGAGATTTATTAAACGGTATAAAAACATTTAAACAAACATATGCAAAAATAGATATGATAAAGAAATATATTACTTTAGTTCAATAAATATGTCAGAATGCAGTCGCTGAGGACTGACGAGTCCCCATGTTAGTAGTTGTGGGGTTCTGTCTGCCTCAGCGCTGCAGTACACAGTACAGAAACATGAGGTATTTAATGGTCCGTTTCCCCAATGTGTCAGGATCGTCAAGGTTTCATGATGTCTTGAAAGGCAGGTATTTGCATTTGAATTGGCAACCCATTCAACTCTCAAACTGAACATGAAGATTTCAGCCACATCTACACTGAAAAAGGGGGAGGATACATTCATTGTTCGTCAAATGGAGGAGTAACTTCCTTGCCATGTGGGGCAATAGGTTTATATTGCTTTCTTTAACCAGTACAGAAAGCAAAATAGACATTTGAGAGGATAAGTCAACATTCCTGAGACAACGCTTAGCCCTCTCCGTTTTGTTTGCTTAAAAATGATTATGATTATCAAAAGCAGTTGCCTTCATGAAAAAGATAAATAAAAATCAGTCCTTTGAATAAAGAATATTCAGGTACTTCTAACTTCCTCTACAGGAATAACCTCAACTACCTTTTCAGCCATTTCCCAAGTCATCTAGGATTGAAAGTGTGGATGAGTTTCACATTTAGGAGTTTACACACTAATACTGCCTGATGGTAGTTATCAAATGTAGGTTTGAAATGATGCGGCCGACTGACAGAGATTTGGCCAGCAGATCACAGAGTCAAATTAACTGACCCCAAACAATAGTTCCCACTCTGTCGGGTGACACCAGTATCACCGTAAAATGATTCATAACCAGGACAGCGTTTTGTGCAGTGCTCTTTGCAGAGTCACTTTTGAGTTGCAGTTCAAGTCTAAAGAAAGTCTGTGCTCCCGACACCTCTCTCAGCAGCTGGGAGAGGTAGTGATGGGACTGTGGAGGAATGAGAGCTGACCAGCTGAGGTGTGTACTGGGATGGAGACGGGGAAATTGAAGACTGTGCTGTTGTTGCCGATGGCCGGACTGCCCGCCTCCGAGGAGCAGGTAGACGAGGCCAGGACCTGGGACTCAAACTGGAGGAGCTGACCCATGAAGCTGAAGTTGGGGGAGATGATGCTGCGACGCTGCTTCACAAACTCAAAGGCCTCATCCAGCTTCACGCGGTTGGTCCGCATGAGGTAGGCAAGGCAAATGGTGGCGGAGCGGGAGATGCCTGCTTGACAGTGCACAAACACACGGCCTCCTTTATTCCTCACTGAATCTGTGGGGGGAGGGAAGAGAAGAAGAAGCAACATCAGTTCACTGTAAACATCTATCAGGTGATGAAATGTGTTTGCAAAGAATGGGAGGTTAAAACTCTCCCTGACACAGGAAGGCAAAAACACAAAAGTCTTTGCAACACTTTCAGTTGCTATTTAAATTCAACAGTGCTCATTAAGACACAGGAACACAGTTAATAGGGGTGCAGGGTGTGAGCTTGTGGGGGTTATTCCCAAAGGAGGCAGCCTGAATGGACAAAAGAGGGGAACAGACCCCTGCTGGGGGTATTGATCTGGGAGGAAGGCCGACAGTGAGTGAGGAGAAATTGCCTTTTGTTCAGCCAGAACAAAGAGTGGCGTGGAGGGAGCTATTCAAGCCGAGCCAGCCTACCCACTACAGAACTAGTTTGGGGCCGCTGCCTCGCAATTCATTAAAAGGGGGCATCCCTTTATTCCACGCCTGAGAGGTGGCGATGATGTAACCACCATTGTGGTGGAGTGGGGAGCCTGTGCCGAGCCAGCTGGTCGGTTTTGGAGGGAACTTTTTAAAATTTAAATCCGGGAGTCAAAGAGTGAAGTGAAGGAGGGGGGAGGGGTTGGGTGTTTGTGTTGCTTGCCATCAACTGGCTCAGGAGGTAACAGCTGTGATAGGCGCTCACATTTGGCAGTTGAGGAAGTGTGAAGGGAGTAAAAATGGTGGCAGTGCTCACCGATAAACTCAATCGCCTCGTTGAACCAGGAGCTGATGTCGGCTTTGTGGTTGTCCTCGACGGGGATGCTCTTGTAGAGGAAGGAGTCCTCGAAGTGGTTGGGGCAGTTGGCAGAGACGTTGATTAGAGCGGTGATCCCCAGCATGTCCAGCATGTCTTTTCTTGAAGCATGGTAGGCACTGCCGAGGTACAGGAAAGGCAAGATCTCCACAGGACCCCCCTGAACAGAAGGAAATAAACAAAACAACCCCATTCAGTCAACTCCAAAACACTACAACAGGAAGTGAGAAACAAACAGAGCGTGTTGCGTACACAATGCGTTTATATACAACATAAAGACACACACCTGATCATATAAAGGAGTATTGCATGGACTGCAGCTTGGGTCTGCACTCCCAGGACGGCTGGAGCTCAGGGGCAAACTAAGCCCTTGTGGAGGGGAGGGCTTGGTACACATCTCTGGATAATCTGTGGAAAATGTGTCAAAACCACCTGACAAAAAAGAAGGAAAAGACAGCTAGGTCAGATCACAGGACAGCACAGAGACACGGCCACTTTTAAGTGCGGGTCTCCAAAAAGGTGACAACTGCTCATGGGGCTATTTTGGAACATTGTTTACCCCAGCACCAGCTGGTATGGTGACAGCTGTAATCCGCATTTGTTGCCCCGTTGTTAGGATACAGTGAAACAATTGTGTGAGACTCCTAAACAGTAAAACCCACTTTATCTTACCTTTCAGAATAAAAACGCTGGCTCCACAGGGGTAGCGACACAGGGCCGCAACAGCCAGCATCAGTGTCCCGTCTTTCTTCGCCTGGCTTAAGTCCAAACTGCGGTCGTCAAGCAGCACCACAGACTCGTACTCCCCGGACAGGAGCCGGTTCCTGGTGTCCTCGTTGGGGACGATGTGCTCAAGTCCTAGACCCCCTCTGGCTCTCCTGCGCACTATGGTGCTGAAGCGCACGTTGGTGGAGCTCGATATGTGGGACGAGTTGAAGGACAGGAAGGAGCGGCAGTCCAGCACCAGGCAGCCCGGGACGTCGCCCTCCAACAGACCACGGAGGGACGCACAGTCGATGGTGGGAACCTCCATTATGACCATAGTAGGACGGCGGGTTAGAAAGAGTAAATCCAAATACATAAAGCGTGTACGGCAGCTAAACAGAAGTTTAGGTTGTTGTGGAAAAAGGCTTCCTCCCAAAGTTACTAATCTTTGAAGCGGCGAGTCCCTTGTTCCGGTTAGCTTGTTTAGAGGGAAAAATAAAAACGCACACAAACAAGAAAACAAAGTTTTAAGACTATCTAAGCTGATCCTCTCCTCTTCTTGTGTGTATCCGGTAGTTGTGCTTCTTCCTTCAAAGTTTAATATATTCAAGTTTACAGTGAGTAGCTTCTGCCTCTCACCGCTTTGAAAAGTCTTTATATACGACCCTGCTTGTGAATGAGAGGCCACTGACGTCAGGCGCCCGCCCCTCTTGGCTTCCTGCCAGCGCTGCAGACGTCATCGCCTCCCCCCAACTGAGTGCAGCGGGACAGAACGGGGCTCGCGCACATGCGGGACATTTCTGTACAGGCGTACCGCACGTACGCGGGCACGCGGTGTCAACAAGTCTTCGCTGGGAGACAGAAGTCTATTCGTTCTTTTATTTGATCTTTTATCACACGTCTATAATTCATCTCCTCATTTTAAGTGTTTGTGTAAAAAACGTCTGCCAAATTTTCCATGATGTGACTTTTTAATTAGATTTCTATTTTGCCTCTTCACCTGAGAGTTGACAAATAACAAGATAATCAGTAAATATCTGCCATGGGGGCCATAAAAGTTTATTCTTTGTTTTTATTAGTCAGAGGTACATAGTGTTCAATGCCCCGAGAGCAAAGGCTAACCATAAAAGTTAATCACTGTATAGAAATCTGAAGTCCAGTAAATTTCCACATGCTGAGAAACAAAACACTGGTCTGCCAGGAAGACCACAGCAGATGGAGAAATCTTGACCTGTCAGTGTGGTTTCATTTGTGACCTTACTGAAACAGGTGTATGAAGCCTGTGTGACCCAAAATTAGAGTTATATTTTAAAAAGCAAACATGATCACAATCACTGTGGGAAACCCTTTTTATTCGTTGGTTTGCTGACTCAGAGTGGGCAACACTGCTGCTGTCTCATCATAAGGAGGACAGGAAGATCATTATTGACGGACAACAGGCGTCTACACTGACAAGAGGGTGTGTTGAAACTGCACAGCAGAGACACGCCGGGATTGTTTTGTTGTGAAATGAATGTTTACTAAGCAGACTTAAAAACAGGTAGTGTTGCCACATAGCCCTCCATTCAAAAGCCCATTTGAGTTTCAGCTCAACAGTGCAACTCATTAGTCACATTATTAACCGATTATGTTATCCCGTTACACTACACAGCTGATTTATTTGTAATGAAGTCTTTATAACAAACATATCATCAAGTTTTACCCTGTATATTGCTGACATACACTATAAAGGCCATGACATCATTCTCACTTTACTGTAACGTGAACAAGTGAGGACTTTCAGCCCGGTGAATCCACATTCATGTCGTTTTGACCCTCTTGTTTTACTTCAAGCAACAAGGAAAGTAGATGTGTTATGTGAGAAAGGAAGAGGGGGAGGGGAAGCTTGAAGGGAGAAAAACTTAACCAATCACAACAGAGTGCAAAAACTCTCCAGCCAGTTTAACCTCACACTCCTGTGAGATGAGTCAACTGTGAAGCACATGCCACAAGGCAAGAATGTTACACACCAGAGGCTTTGAAAACAGTCTGTACCCAAACATTTTGTCTTCACTGTAAATGCGTCTTTCCTCCAGTCATGAAGTGATGCAGGTTGAGAAAGAAATTAAACAGGTTGAAGGGTCGAACAAAGACAGATAGTACAGAGGAGGCTCTGTGAAGCAATTGTATATTTCCATCAAGTAGAACATTTTTTCACCCCTATTTTCATCTATACACAGCACATGCCACTGTTATCTGTGATATTGGGGCTTTCCCAAACATATTAAAAAAGGTTCAACTGGCTAAATTTGTGTAGCATATTTTCTCTGTAGCTGTTTGGTCGTGATAACCAGCAAAAAGAAAAGTGTGAAACCAAAAGTTCAGTAACAAAAACATGTGTCTGTGCTGTTTGTGTGACAAATCATTGAAATTGAGGTCTGGAAATAGAGCATGAGTTGTCGCTCTGGTTTGGATTCCCATCATTATGGCCTGTAGCCAACTGTAGCTCTCATCCACAAAGGGAAGTGAAACAGAGGATGACAGAAAGGCATTTCCTGTGGTCCGACCTCGCTGTCACTTGCTGTCATCCTCTGCCTGTTTACTGTCATTGTCACTACGGGCAACAGCTGAGACCATCAGTGGGAAAACACAGGGCCTATCCTGACTTCTAGTGCCCAACAACATACACGTTATTTGAGCCAAAAACATTTCGTTTCATATATATGTCAGTGTGGGGAGACAAACGTGTTGCCATGGGAAAAAACCTCAACTAACGGAGTCTGTGGATTTTCTTGTATGACATACATTTTTCAACCACATCAAAGCATAACGTATAGCTCTCTGTTTCTGGGTTGTGATGGTAACATAATGGTCAAAATACCTAGACCATTATGTGAACACTGCTGAGAAAAAAAATCCCTATTATTTATGAACATTGAGCTTGATGGCTGCATAGCTCTTGAAAATTAACTTGCCTACAAATCAACCTGATGCACGTAACCAGTGATCCATGCTGATGAACTATTTGCAGGCTTTTCTAACAATGTGCTGAGACTTTTTATGTCAGCCAAACAGTGTGTGTTTGGGGCCAACAGGGGCATTAGATGTCACCACAGGAATTTTAATAAAAAATGTCTTATAAGGAAATTTTCTCATGAAGGCAACATGGTGTATGGCCTGCTGTTTGAGGCCACATAGTAGCCAGATATACAAACTCAATGGCCCAATTAACATCAGCATATTATATGGGTGTGTACAATAAAACCAAAACGTTATTAGGGGCTATTTCCTTAATAACGCAATAAGCTATTTGTCTTGTTCTTATTCCTCAATTGTAATTGATCACAAACTTAAAACCGGCCCAGAATACACTGCAGTTATTCAAACTACAGATTAATTGGTAACACTTGACAACAAATAATTTATAACGCACTATAATGTAGATGTCAACAGATAGAAGAACATATGTAAGGGTTTATTAATGTATGCCAACAATATTTTATATGATCACAACTATATTAGCAAAGCTACAGAGGTTTCACAGGAGGAGTCACAGTAACAAATACATTAATAAACACTTGAAAATGCCACAATGTGTGCTTTCAACTACATTATAGTGTGTTGCAAACCATTTATTAGTTGTGTATATACTGCTTATAAATGCCAAATGGGGGTGGATTAAAATAAAGTTAGTAATAAAATTGGTTTATGTATGTGAGAGCATACCAAGTGGGCACACAAATGAGTTCACAGCTTAAAGAGAAAGAGAGTATTTATCAGTTCAATGGATAGGTTAATTACCATGTGTTATACTGCTGCATTATTTATTGGAGGATATGTAGGCTACTAATTTGTGCATATGAATTTTAGAAGATGTCAGTTTATTTTTAGGATGTCTTCCCAACAACTTTCTAACACATTAACAGGCTAAATTTAAATGATTTTAATTAAAAGGGTGCCCTGTACTTTATTACAGGCTACCCTTACGTACCCTGTAATGTGTTACATGTCCAGGGGCTGCAGATGGAGAGTAACTAACTGCATCTGGTACAAAGCATCTCTTTTCTTGGTATGACATGTTGCTCAGGATTGTCAACAATATTCATAACACACCATTTCTTTCTAAAAACGTTTTACAAATTTCACGTTCAAGTTATTTAGTTAATAAAATAGGCTAAAGACTAGACAAGAAATCATTTTTTGTCAATAAAACGATATAAAATCATTTGATTTGTTATTATTCCCTTTGCTTCTATTATTATTTTTTAAATATTAAACAATTTATAACGATATGATTAATGTGTTTGCAAACGGATTATTCTACTATCTCTCTCTCTCTATCTATCTAAATGAACAAAAGCCATAAAAACGATGCACCGCTCTCGGCGGAAGAAGAATCAGAGGGAACCGGAAGTAGCTCTCAGCCAATCAGCTTTTGCAAAGCGTCCTAAGCTTACGTCAGCCCGGTACCGATGAACAACCGGTAGCGTTGAAGAGAGCTGTATGGTTGCCCGTTGTTTGTTGCTTTGTCCGCTAATCCCCTTGTCAAACGGCCAGACATCATGCCTTTCGATGTCAGGAGGTGAGTACGGGGCTTCCTTTCATTTCGGTTGAGGTACGAGGGGACGGTGGCGGTGCTCAGCGGTCTGTGAGCTCCGGATGAATTAACGGTTGGCAAAGCATCGCCCACTAATGAGCGAGTCAAAGTTGCAACAGCAGTGCTTCACATTTGGCATGATTGGGCTTCGTGGTCGCAGGGGGTGCAGAGTGTGTGTTGAGTCGGCGGAGTGATGCTCAGGTATGCTCACTAGAGTTTTTGTCTGGGTTCCTGCCTGCGCATGTGCAGATTTCACCAACCATCCTAATATTTGCAAGACGTGGAACTGATTGCAGTAACGTCAGGGCATAGTAACATTTTACAGTCAACACAGTTTTGGCACAGCTGCATGTTTTACTAAACAAACGTGATTTAGTCTTATTTACAAATCAAAGCATTATAATTCATCCAGTACACAAAACTGGGTAAAACATTCAGAGTCATTAGCCTCCAATACACAAAAAAACAGGCAACAGTAGAACTACACCTGACTACATTCAGCTAATCTGTTGATACTTGGGCAACAGGCACTGAGCTAATAGTCACACCTACGGGGCTGTTGAAACTGTCAACAGAGCACACCCGAATCAAAATAAAGGACAGGATGTTTGCACTCAGCTGTGGTGGTCACTTCACTGGGAAGTGACAGATACTGACAGGTGTACTGTCAAAGTCTTATGGTTGCAACCACATACTCAATCCTTAACTCTGACTTGAAAGTGTTAACGTCGTCAATGTGAAGTAGTAGGGCTGCAACTAACGATTATTTTCATGTTCAGTTAACCTGCACATTGTTTTCATTTAACTGTTCGGTCTATATGGCAAAAAGCAGTGAAACGAGTCACAACTTCCCCGAACTCAAAGGGACGTGTTCAGATGTCTTGTTCTGTTTGGCCAAAACCCAAATCTGTTCAGTTTACAATGATATGACAAAGAAAAGCAGCAAGTCCTTCGTGAAAAAAATGACAAACGATGAATCAATTATCAAAATAGCTTATTATTTTTCTGACAATTGACTAATTGATTAGATGACTAGTTGTGTTAACTAATAGATATCTCCTACACAAGGTTAAATGGAAGGTGAGAACTATGTGTAAATACAGACGAGGGAAATCAGGGCACAGTGCATGATTTTCATCCTCGGTAACAATTAGTGATATTTGACTTGGACCTTAATCTGGTCAAAATATGAAGTGTGATCACATTTGATTGATTTGTTGATCTACAGAAAAATAATAATGATAATCAGTTTATGATTTCATTTATAGAGCAAACACAAAAAGGACATTCTCTTGTTCCAGCTTCTCCAATGTGAGGATTTGCTGCTTTTTTCTGTATTATATAATTGAAAATTTAATATCTTTGGGGTTTTGGACTGGTTTTGAACAAAACAAGCTATGGTAGATGTCACCTGGGTAACTGATGATGAAAATAATCGTGAGTTGTAGCCTTAGATGACACACATGAGCCGTCTGTCAATCAGTTGCTCTCGTCTGTCCTACGGTCCACAGCTGTGTTGTAATGAATTAACCAACATACAGGATCTGGCGTAACTCTCTCATGCACCACTACAGTGCAGATGACCTATGTTTGACGGTGGTGTGAGAGCGGGTGTGTGTCATGGGGTTATCAAGTGGTCATGTCTTGTTCAGATGCTTCACTGACTTGGTGCCCTGATCATACAAAAGCTGCATTGCAACAGCTGGAAATAACTAGTTGTTTTGAGGTTTCGCCCACTCAGAGATACTGGGGTGTTAGTCAACAGTGTGAGAGTGTGTAACAACACAGATTACCGTAGATTACACCATACGCTAGGGTAGCATGTATTCCCAGAATGCTGTGTCGTATTGGACTACATCAGAAGTACGTTTATTGAATGTTAAAGGATTAGGGCTGTGAAAAGACCATCTCTCGTTAGTGTCTGATCTGTGGCATTTAGCCACAAGCTCATTGATTCCTACTGAAGATGTAAATCTTTAAAAAAACAAACAACAAATAGATTGTTTCATTTTTAAAGAAGGCTCAGTTATTTCCTAAAACAGCTGGGTGTTGTAGTTTTTAAGCAAACGTTACTCAAACAGGGGTAATAATGCATTTGTTGAGGACTATTTTCAGTTGCGGATTAATACACATTTGGTGTTCTAGGGAGTATTTACGGCAGCAGAATGTATTGACAAAAAAGAGAAATATAGAATATCCTTTGAAATGAAGCCATACTACTACTTTAATGTAGGCATGTTAAGACAACATAAAAACTAGGCTATATCCTGTTCATATGCTTAGGCTTACTTTAAGGAATGGAGTACTGCTTTTCTGCCCTCTGTATTATTTAAAAGACTTTCATTGTACCAGCAGAGTTTTATATTGTATTGTGTATATATATATTTATATTCAGTGATATTTTTTTTGTTTGTTTTAATTGTTTTGTTTTGGTAATTTTTCAATTCAATTCAATTTTATTTATATAGCGCCAAATCACAACAAAAGTCATCTCATGACACTTTACAAATAGAGCAGGTCTAGACCGACTCTTTATAATGTTTTTACAGAGTCTGTCTCAAGGGACCAAAGGATTATTAGAATCTAATCTTCTTGTAATATCCCTAAATATATTTATTATTACCACTGCTTTGACATTGTTATTGATTTTTCTTTTTGTTTTATGTCAATTTGTGTCCAAAGTGAAATTGCAGTGTTTCAAACAGGATGACTGCATTCCCATCCTTAAACCAAACATCCGTTAAAAAGACCACCCTGACATTGGTCCACTCAGGGGGAGTGGACCAATGTCAGTTGTCAGTTTTCTTCACACCGCCTATACACATGACCTAAAACGGCAATAACACTGATCAGTTATCAGAACATACTGGCTTTCTGTGCTGCCTTTGAAAGGTGTAATAGAGTTTCTGTCAGCTTCTAATAATAAGGATAACCTCATTCAGAATGACTGAACAGCAGCTCTTCTGAATGAACGAGGGGATAACTGAAAGGCTTTTGTCCCCAAGTTTAATTGACCTTGAGATTATGTCATTTATTGACACACGTGGGTTTGGTTTAGGCTAACCTGATGATGTAGTGTGTTTGCTACTGTGATGATTAGATCACGGTGACTTAAGAGCTTCAGTCAGGATGCTCAGTGTCAATAGATATCTCTTTATCTTGACAGTAATACGTGACCGTTTGATACTTGACGCAGGCAGATGACTGAGTCCTATACGTAAAGAAAGATGCAGGTACACGTGTTGCTTATTGCTTGTGATGTGAGCGGATCACATATGAGAAGAAGAACATTAACGGTCCGTTACGTGGGTTTACTCAGCAATACGTAAAAGGAATGAACTACTGACTCACCATGACTCATTTGTGAGATATGGTTTATTTAGTAATGGACCTTCCTTGAAAAGCGACCTGGTGGTGTCAACAGAGAGATGCTGGTACACCATGTCCTCACTCGCCACAAAACATCTGAGCATCTGATCTTTACAGAAGACTGAGCAGTGGGAAGTGACGGAGGAAGACGTGTTGACTGTAATTCAGGAAATTACAAACATCAACTGTGGACCGAGAGGTGAACTCTCGAGAGTCAACATTAATATTCATGAATACAAAATGTTCTGTGCAGAGGAAATGAAGTGAAACTGAGTTCTCATCCAACCCTAAAATAAGTACACCTGAGTGTATCAAAGGTGGAGTTGAAGTGTATATTCACTTTTGACAAAGTGTATTTTAAAATATAATATTAAACAATTGTAAAAAATAAAATATGCACATTTTAAATTATATGTTACAATGTTTTAGTTGCCAGTATATTTCAACTTTACCATATGTAGGTTTAATTAAACAAAAGTATATTCAGCCTATTTGTCATATATAAAAACATATTTCAACAATATGAATGATGCTCCACTGTACTGTAAGAAATGAATGAGATGTCTCTCATGGCTGTTCATCATCCTTTGGTGGTTTGAGCCTCAATCTGGCCTTATTTTACTATATAACATATGTGGTTGCACATAATACCAATTGCATCTTTAGCAACTCTTATTATACATTTTCAGCTCTGTGGCCTTCCTCTGTGCCTGTCCTTTCAAACTGAATAAGTATTCCATTTTAAGTCTGTGCTGGCCTCTCTGTATTATATGGAATTTATGATTAATTGAATTAAACTTAGTATTAGTATTTCTACAATAGATTAATGAATTTATGTATTTATTCACCTTTTTTGTTAACCTTAGGACCCTTAGGATATTTGTCAGTCTCCATCGTATGCTGTGATGCTGTAATATTAATTTAGTTAGTATCTCCAACCCTTAACTTCAAGTGTAATTCAGACCTTGTGTCTTGTGTCCAGATATAATCCAGACTGTCTGCTGTACATCCATCTGAGACTATTTACAGTTCACATGTAGCGTCAGATTCTACCTCACGTCTCGAGTGACCGGCTGACTGAGATTTTGTTTCCTCGCTCGTATTCGAAGTTAGCAGTAGGAGACTGTGACGGCTAAAAATACACATCTGTGATCCAAGAAGTGAGGATTTCTGTAGCTATATATAACCTGCGTTTCAAAGGCAAATCACCTCCACTTGTCATGTAGCTTGAGCATGAAAATGAATATGGTTTGATTTTAAACATACAAATAAGTATATTAAGATGGCTTGTTTTAGTGTGATATAATATAACCAATGTTTGTTTATGTGCTATGAAAGCAACATTCACACACAATGAAAATCTATTTGAACTCAAAAAGAGCTTGTGTACATAGAGTATGTTTACCAGTAACCCAAAAAGGATATTCATGTAAATACATAACATATTTAAAAAAAAAAGTTGATTATATACATAAATCAAAATTATCTCAATATAGTTTACATTCGAATGTTGTTAAATTTTAGATTTATTAAAATGTCAATAATTGATATATTAAATATGTAATTTAAAAGTATACTTGCTTAATATCATATATTTGTACATAGTGTGAGTAGTCATATATTTGTAATAAAAGCTCAGTGGTCTCTCTGTGATACAGATAAACCCTTCCCACAGTATTACATATAGTTGCCGTTCAGTAACTCCCGAATATGCCAACTTTTCAAGAACTTAAGTTCTTGTTTCTATTCTGACCGTTGTGACCACAACGAGGAGAGTTGACAAAACTTTCCCGAACAACATGGGTCGTATGTTTTCCTCACAGGGGAACCCACAGGGGGAACATTTAATCCTTAAACTGAAGTCAGAAGGATGATAATCAAAACTAGACTTTCTCGTGACAATGGTGTACATCACTCTGCTCCACCTGTCTGGTGGTCTCAGGAGGTCAGTACTGTGGCTGGGTGGAGAGGACGTGAGGAAAGAGACCCTCCCTCTGCACATTACAGCTTAACATTCAGGAAGTGTGTTACTCTAGAAGTTATTCTGAACCTGATACAGAGCGACCCCTTCCCTGAGCTCCCCTGCCCAGCCCCTCTCTATGCTGTCTGCCCTATATATCCTGCAAGGCCGGCTATTAGCACACAGTGATCTAATACTAAAGAGACATGGCTACAGGAAGTTATAGATGGATGTGGATCAGAGACGGTGGGAAGCTGGCTGTTAAGGGTCCAGGGGTCCTTGTGCTTGTAGATAAAAACAAAGGAGTGAAAGCAGGCAGGAGCTGAGGCAAAACAAGCGAAGCGGCAGGGTCGGGGCTGGACAGGAAGCCCTCCCTCCCACTTCCTCCCCCGCCCTGCATTGCATCAGCTGTGATTCTTTCACTGGCAGCTCTCTCGGTGGAAGAAATGCGAACAGATGTGTGTGTTTTTGGAAGGAGATGAGGACGGAGAGTGAGAGGGGAGATGAGAGAAGCGAGTGGGTGGGGTTTGCGCAGTCAGCGATGGGAGTTTGGGGTCGAAAATGTTTCACTGCCCAAAAAGGACAAGAACTCACAAACTGAAATAGTTTCGGTGTTGAGCAGCAGATTTATTTCCCCCTTCTCAGCTCCCCAAATAGGCAACAACAGTATTTCACAAGAGGAGAATTGATTGTGTCAGGTGGTATGGTGACCCTCCTCTGCTTCTGATTCACGCACTATTCATCTATTCTTTCTGAAAATATGTAGATTTACATGAGAATAAATCTCCAGTCAGAAGCTGCCAGACTGAATCCTTCACCGCTGGTATTATTGTATATAATTGTCATGTAACGTCATGTAATTTCAAGTGTCTCTTTTCATTGGTGTGTTTGTGTTTTCCTGTGTGTATGTTGAGGTCAGGTCAGAATTACAGAGCACACATTCAAAGGATGTAACCCTGTAAAAAGTGTGTGTGTGTGTGTGTGTGTGTGTTGCGGCTGGCTGTCTGGACCTGTTGTGTGTAATGGCGGTGGTCCAGAGCTAACATTCCACCACTCTTCTGTAATATCGCACAGTCTTATGGGTACAGAATGTGCTTCTTTTCTCAGCACGTAGTGTTTACATTTTCTCACTCCCCTTTCCCTTTTTTTTTTTGTTTCCCTTTCTTCTCTTCTCTCCTCAGATTCGATATCTACAGGAAAGTGCCAAAAGATCTCACGCAGCCTACGTACACAGGAGCTTTCAGTGAGTACTCCGTCACACACAACAGGACAAAATTATGAGCCTGTTTTTTTTTATTTTGATTTTTTGTTTAGTCAAGTTTTTAGACGTACAGTTGTCCACATATGCATAACACGTGAAATATTGTAAATGTATTGTACCATATTTGCAACAAATATGGTACAATAAATGTACAATATTTCTCATTCAGTCACACTTATTTGGTTTCTTGCTGGACAGACTGATACTGCTCTCATGTCTGTACATAGAATATGAAACTACTGCCAGTAGACGCTTAGCTTAGCTTAGCACAAAGACTGAAAACAGGAGGAAACAGCTAGCCTGTTTTTTTTTTCTGAAGGTAACAAAATTAACACCAAACCAAAGTGTAGAAATGATAAGTTGTAGTTTTGTTGTTGATTTATACGTAGTTTTTTTTTACGGATTAAACAAACAAGCTGTAATGTGTTAATTAGTGAGCATTAGAGGTACTGGTGGTCGAATTATGTTAGGACAGAGCCAAGCTCGCTGTTTTCAATTTTTTGCTAAGCTCAGCTAACTGGTTATTTGCTCTAGGCTCGTATTAAAACACAACATGTCGTTTTTACGGTTTGGTCTTGTATGGAATAAACAAATGACATAGAACACGTTAGTGAGTCTTAAAGGTGCTGGTTAGCTGAATTTGTTGTCCTATAATAGAGCCAGGCTAGCTATGCTAATCACCTGCTATCTCTAGCCTCATATTCAGCATACAGACATGACTCTTGGCAAGAAAGCAAATAAGTGCATACCCAAGATGTCAAACTATTCCTTTTTCATAATAAACGTTTCATCAATTTCACTAGCTGATTTACCATTAATAGGTTTTGTTTTAATGTCTGTGAAATGTGTTGAAAGTTAGGTTGTTTTGGGGTTTTTTCAGAGTGAAAACACAATCAGTAACACAAACAGACTTTTTAGATTATTAGGGAACCTTTAGTTTGTATTTTTTTCAACTGATAGGTACGTCTTCTATCCCATTTTGATGTCTATACTGTCTGCTCTCAAATGGCAATAACTAATAGCATTGTAATCCGAGCAGGACTCCGGAGGTAGCATTTAGCTTACCTTGCTTTTCATTAGAAGGTAAATAGAAAGGGTTAGGGAGGTGGATGTATCGAGAACCAGTTTAGGAAGGGGAGGAGTTGACAGCTGTAATTCATGTACCTGCTTGTCGCAGCTACACCCCGAGTCAGTCAGCACGCGGCAGTACCTGTTTTAGCACAACTAGTATGGTAAGAATGTTAATGATCATGCTCTTTCATCGCCACGGGCACCTGAGAAGTCATCAGTGGAAATCTAAATGCTTTTCCTGTCAGGTCATGTGCTGTCCTGCCTGTCATCAATAGGCCTAAGTCATTGTGTAATCAGGGATTGTATTGATTATTCACTGCATGACAGAACACAAAAGACCTGATGACACATTTTTGGCTCCTCAGTCATTTTCTAATATTGGTTATTCATTGGTCAGCTGATGACAGCGCAGGGTAGAACAAAATGTCAACCCTGATGACAGATTGGGTAAGCAGTGCTGTCATTGAGCAGTGAACAGTTTATAACAGGTTATAAACACCTTCCTGGATGACAGGGAGACAGAGAATGGATTTGCTAAAGATATATGCACAGTTTCCACCCATGAGGAAATGGATGGAAGTTCTTCCTGTACACAGTGAACACCCTTCCTGTCTCCATCCACTGTCTAGGGGTGAGGGCATTGGGTTGATTTTGATTTCACAAAAGGCCAAATATCTAACCTCGTCTGCTTTTGTTATTCTGTTTTAGGCCCACATTCCTTTTGAGTTAAATTTGTATTTTTACGGTATTTACTGTTAACGGTACCTCTGTAGCCGTTGTAGCTTTGGACACAATATATCAATCTGCTGTCTGACTGATTTTTTGTCACAATATTTGTTTGTCCTGCCTGTGCTGATCATTCAATCTCATTTGTCCGTGCTGTGTTGGACAGAACAAAAACAAATATCTGATTACAGATATGCAGGGCTAGTTTCATATATCAGTGACTGATTCATGGTGTTAATTGTCTCTGATTCTCTGTGTCACAGCTCTGGGAAAAAACCTTCATCTCCGTCAGAATGAAGCAACTTTTGAGCCCTCATCCCATGTGTGAGCACTGGGAAGGATGAGCTCAGGTTTAAACAAAACCACTCATGTGAAGCCTTTGTAAATCATTTGGCTTGTCAGTATTTCCATTGCGGACCTGTTAAAGTTTAAATCAGTAGCAGCTTATTATTCTGTAGTAATCCCCTTCCAGTATTGCGCCCTTTGAAGTCCGGGAAGAATTACTGTACAAGTCTTTAGATGAACCTGAATTGGTGACCTATGTGTCATAGCGACACTCCCTATTGTTTGTTGGTTAAACATTACCTTATGTAAAGCCTCCACTAGCCGCAGGTTTGGCCCTGATGACATGCCAACCACAAGGTCATGTGACTGTATGATCCTAGGAGACAGTTGCCACGTAAACACACCTCACCTTCTGAGTGAGAGCTTTCTGACCGTGGCTCTCACCACACCGGATAGACCACAGTTGCGCAGACACAGATCAGTTCCTTCCATTTTTATCTTAGTAAAAACATGACAGCGTTTGATATGAGCCTTTGGCTGATTAGTTTGACAAATGAAGTGAAACAGACAGCCTGGCCGCTTCTCCTTTTAAGCTCAGACTTTACTTTGGCTCAGACTGAACAAAAATACTATTTTTTGATATTCCTAATTTCTGTCTAGCTTTTAAATCCTTAAAGCATCTTTGTAGGAGCCATTTTTGGTCTGATTGTTAGTGTGTGAGTTTGTCTAAGGAAACCTAAAATGAGCTGTTTGTAGGACTTACGTAGCATGAGCTCACCTCTCAAAGCAGATATGCTGTAATGGCTGCCTGTTGTGCTAGTATTTAATGTGTAATTAGGGTAGGAGGGTCTTTAAAAACCTGCGTAATGGCAGGCTTAACACTGTCAGTAAAACAGCTATACAGGGAGATTTTTTATGGCCGCTGTGATTTCATTAATGTCAATACCTTATGTCAGCCATTCCTAATGGCTGGAACAGTCCGGCTCATTTGGTTTTCATCATCCCTTGAAATGCTGGTGTAATTTGAGATTAATGTGAAAAGAAGTACCATGCGCAAGATCAACAGTGACCGTTTAAACAAGGTATCCGTTGTAACGTTCTTCCTCTCTGCCCACAGTTTCCATCCTCTGCTGTGTCTTCATACTCTTCCTGTTCCTGTCTGAGCTGACGGGATTCATAGCCACTGAAATGTAGGTATCGCAATATCAAATGGTGCATCTTGTAATATCCTGTAGCTGAAACACACACTGATCTAGAGACAGTTCCTTTGTTGGCACACAAGGACAGAACCTGCTGTCTCAAACATACAAGACAGGGACTTAATCATGAATGTCAATGCCCCCATTATGATATATTCTGCTCTGCCCGTGTTGTAACCAATGAATGGAGTTGGTTTTCTCACAGGAAATTGACTTTGTGCATGCGTCAGCCTCTCTGCGATGTGTAATAAGGGGTGGCTTGGGACAGGAAGGAAATTACACTGACAGATACACAAACGCTCTTTCCTTGCAATTTGGCAGAAGATGAATTCTCGACTGTTAAAGTGGTGTGCAAAGGACGTGCTGTGGGAGGAGAAAATAGTCTTTTTTACAACTCAAAATGACTTTGGTTTTGGTTTGAGCTTATCTAACCACTTTTCTCTTTTCTGTCCTTCACAGCGTAAATGAACTGTATGTGGATGATCCTGATAAAGACAGTGGTGGGAAGATAGAAGTGAGTTTAAACATCAGTTTGCCAAACTTACACTGTGATTGTGAGTATATACATAATATACACATATATACAACTCTCAATTTCTTTGCATTACACTTCCTGTTTGTATGTTTTCTTTTTCACAGTTTGTTTTTCCCCTTATCAGACTCTTATCAGAGTATCGTACTTACCCTATCATTTAACGCGGCATATTGGCAAAAGATAAATGATGCCCTAGATAAAGAAGTAGAACTCAAAACTACATAATGCTTTGTTTACCCAGCTGTGTTGTGGCACACGCCTAGATAACACTGGATTATACGCCTAGCCTTTTTGGCCTGTGTCGCCTCAGTTTGATCTCTCAGCTGTGATCTGAGTTTGACATAAAGTTGCCTCTGTTGGCTCATCATGCTGCACTTTGATGTCAGAGGAGTGGGCAAGGCCGGCTGGAGCTTGCCAAGATGGAGAGCAGTCACTGGTTATTTGCTCCTCATGACTCCCGTCAGAAACTATGCCCAATGACAAATCGCACACACACACACACACACACACACACACACACACACACACACACCACATCTATGCGCACATTGGCGAGGCTTGGGGCAGCACAGAAAACACACATCCATTGGATTTAAGCCATATCCAAAAATGGCAAAGCAACTAAATGCTTGTGTGAAAAATGGAGTCCAGATTTCTGCGAGAGAGGATTCGGCATGCGGACGCACAGCTGTTGGCCATGTGTGACGAGCTCACTCATGGCATGGCTAAACAAAGGCCTGCCTCCTGCTGTTTCCAATTAAAGCTCTTGATGATTGTGTGCATGGTGGTTTTGTTTATTTGCAGATTTTTTTTTTTTTTTTTTTGTAGAAATGTGGGGGCCCTCTTAAATACCAGCTCAAACACATTGGTCTAACCACGCTGCAGCTGCATGTAATGAGCAGCAATGTTCCTCAGACATTCTCCCTGCGAGTTAATATTGTACATCAGCTTATTTTCCAGGCCTCCAAACAGGTTGCCATCCATTACAGATTTACTTGGAGGGAGAAATCATTTAATCGTGTAAGAGCTGGCATTTCCATCCCTCCCTTTTTTTTTTTTTTTAACTATTTATCTGCTCTGCTGCGCCGCTCCAGAGTTAAACACCGTCTCCGTCCACTGACCTTTACGGGTTGCCAGGTCTTGATTTGTGACTTCATGGAAAAGCAGAAGTGCGTGTAATAACCTTATAATAATTTCGCCCCCGCCCCCGTTTCCACTGTACATGAAGACACTTCCACTTCTAAATGTCTTAAAAAGGAGAAAGCACCAGCTCAGACTCACTCACAGTGGCAGACTTACAGTGCACTTATATTTGTGCGCTGTATTTTGAGATCTGGATAGACTAAGATGGGGGGGGGCGGGGGTCGAACTTGTCTTGAATGTCAAAGGTCAGACACACGGCATGTGGAGGTTTTAGCACAGATCCGGCAGACGTCCCTCTCTGCAGCAGTGCTGGCCAACACACAGCACAGGCAGGCTCTGAAAATAGGCCACTGCCAGTGTGGGGTGGGGTGGGGGGGGGGGGGGGTCAGTGAAGTCTAGATGGAAAAACACAGACGGAGAGAGGGCGACCGGGCAGGATAGGTGGTCTGTTTGGACTTTGTGTGTTTACTCTGAGAGTTACATTGCAGTGATAATCAGAATTTCTGGAGAGATGCCTTCTAGAAGATGTCACAAGGTGGTGACGTCTTCAAATAACCTGTTCTGTCTGAAACCGAAAGATTTTCAACTTCTAATGATGTTTGTTTTGACATTTATTCATAATGTTGTGGCTGTGAGAGCACTTATCATTTCACGTTTTCAATTTTTTATTTTATTGAACTCAATAGACCAAATCAAAGATCAAGATTATCATTCAAAACAGAGAAAATCAGCAAATGTTTGGTATTTTTTTGGTGTTTTGTATTTAGAAAACTTTTAAAACATTCTCTGGTTCCTGCTTCTCAAATGTGAGGATTTGCTATTTTTCTGTGTGTAAGAAGACATTTTTCAGACTAAACTACTCACTAAAACTAATCAATTAATTAAAAAAATATAGATTAATCAATAATGAGAAAAGTGTTAGTTGTAGCCCTCGTTTGATATTTTTGCTTATCAAATGATTTAAGAGATTCTTCAATCATCAAAATTGTTGTTGATTAATTTCTATTGTTTGAAGAATTGTCTCAACAGTAGAAGCAGCAGAGGAAACTGTGTAATCTTTTGGTTCATGTTCTTTCTTGTTCATGATGTATGTTAATTCTCTCCATGTCTCTTGTTGTTTCAGTGGTGGGTTTGGACATCCAGGACGAGATGGGCCGCCACGAGGTCGGTCACATAGACAACTCGATGAAGGTCCCTCTCAACCAGGGTGATGGTTGTCGCTTTGAGGGAGAGTTCGCCATCAACAAAGTAAGGCACAGTATGTTTTTTATGTGGCTGATCACCTTCAGAGAAAGGCAAAAGTCTGCTTTTTTTGTGCTCAGTAATTACATTATGATGGATCGAATAAGAGGCCTAATATTTTGTGGGACATGAGCTCTTGGACGATATGTTGTTTATTTGTCTTGGAGTTAGAGCGTGAGCCCCTGCCTGAGACACAAAATGAGGCCGACCTGCTTCCCCCTCCACTCTAAATTGAGTTATGTTAAATGGAAGAGCGCCGGGATCGGCTTCAGTTACATCTGACGGTTTAGTCTGGGCCCTGTGAAGCCATGTTTATCCTGCCACCATCTTGTGCGTCAGACTTTCCAGTGCGTTTTAAAATGATTAACTCAGCAGTTGTACATTTAACACTCTTGCTTGTGGAATATTTGGAAATATGTGAAACGTGTTAAAGTGGTTAGATTTTTTCTTCCGGAGGCAAGGACCATTTAGTTTCCAACCAACTGCGCGTGTGTGTTCAGACTTGGTCATTAGTTAACTAAATGTGTTGCAGGTGCCTGTTACTGACACAACCTTACCTAGCTCTGTCTGTCTGTCTGTCTGTCTGTCTGTCTGTCTGTGTCTGTGTGTCTTCAGGTACCAGGAAACTTCCACGTGTCCACACACAGTGCTACAGCGCAGCCCCAAAGCCCTGACATGACCCACACCATCCACAAGCTGGCCTTTGGAGAAAAGCTCCAGGTGAGGACACACACTTGAACACACCCGGGGGGAAAATAAATGGACACAGATACGATCTACAGTATCGTCTTCTAAACACAGATCTCTTTTCTCTCTTTTGTCACGCAGGTACAAAAAGTACAAGGGGCCTTCAATGCGTTAGGAGGGGCTGACAGGCTGTCATCTAATCGTACGTATGCACGCCGCACATGCACTCATCACGACCACATTCATGTAAGGCTGCCTGCTGACATAGAGCGATGCAATGAAATGAGACACCTAGTGGACGTCTGTCGAACTGAGCGGAAACTTGATTCACGTAGCTGACACTGCATCTCAGATGGAGAGGCTTCAGCCAATTGCGTCATTATTAACAAAACTACATCCATTTTTGGCCACTGAAGAGGCATTTAAAAAAAAAAAAACTTAAAATAACTTTTTCTCTTGCAGCTCTGGCTTCACATGACTACATACTGAAGATCGTTCCAACAGTGTATGAAGACCTGTCAGGCAAACAGAGGTTCTCCTACCAGTACACGGTAGCCAACAAGGTGCTTTTCCTTCCCTTCTTCTTCTTCTTCTTCTTCTTTCTTTTTCGATTATACCTCCGTGTCATGTGTTGTTTTTGCACTTGTCATGGAAGCATCCTGACATATGGCCAGAGCATGTATTCACCGTGTTCACTTGTGCACTCACCTGGAAGTGAAAGCTCGGCCCTTGTGACTGGAAACGCTCCCTCGATGTCAACAAACCATAAACACACTTCCAAGAACTGTGTTGACTGACAGCTGGGTTTTGAAGTTTGGAGTAATAACAGTGCAGGTCGGCTGTGAAGTGAGGAGGATGAGGGCCGGTGAAGAGTATTCCAAAATCTCATTGCCAGAGCATAAATACAGGTCCAGCTGAGGCACGCATCACTGCATGGAGTGCAGCAGCAACTGTTTTGTGTCTATTTTATTAATACTGTCAAATTTATACTTTAGGTGAATTAGGATGGATTTTTGCAGAAGTGTGATTTATATAAACTCACTGATATTCATGTCATCACTTAACAGTAACTCCCAACACACTGTAGCCTCCTCCCGCTCACTTCATCAGTTTTATTCAGCCAAGATTCATTTTAACTGAATCATTCATGACTCTTGAGTGACTTTATCCGAAACCAATTCTGTAATGACTCATAAACACCGTTGCCGCCACTAGAGATAAGAATGATTCCTCTCTATTGATTTTGATGCCGATTTTTAAATCGATTTCCTCACGCCAGGCGCAGCTCCAGAACCCATTAAAACCTGTAACGCTCTTCCCCCCCCCATCTCACACAGGAATATGTTGCTTACAGCCACACGGGCAGGATCATCCCGGCCATCTGGTTCCGATACGACCTCAGTCCGATCACAGTCAAGTACACAGAGAGAAGACAGCCCTTCTACCGCTTCATCACAACAGTGAGTAAATTCTACTGGGATTTGCCTCAACAAAAACTCTTTGTCCAAAAGTCTTAAAATGCATTAAATGAATGAAATGAAATTAATTAAATGTCTTTAAAGGTCTCAAATACACTGAACATTGTGATGTTTAGGTCATAGACATAAATCATAAAGTTGCAATAACTGATTTTTTGCCGCTTAGGGGCAGCGGAAACAAGCTGTGGTACAACACTGACATTGTTCTAACCATTAAAGTTGATATGGTGAACTTGTTAGCAAACAGTTTTTTTACTATTTAAACATCCAGCATGTACGGAGAAACATTAGCATTCATTTGGACTTTGGTGTCTCAGTCCACCTGGCGAAAGTCCAATATTCACACTCTTTCATCTCAGGTTTGGTTCTACCAACTCCTATGGGAATATATAGCCACTGTAAAGCTTTTTAGTATCTTTCAGCTAATTGTTTTGGTTTTTACGGCCCACAATTTTACTCTTTTTGTTCACTCTAGATGCTCTCATCAACCCTGTTTTCACCAGCAGGCAGCTGATTTCAGCAAAAAGCGCTCTGATAAACCCACTGTATGCTACCTGCCCAGCACCAAACAGCAATCAAACAAAGTTAGCGACTAGCTGGTGAACATAGTGGAGCATTTAGAGAGCCAGATGTTTCCCTCAGGAGTTGGTGGAGACCAAAACAACTAAAAGGAGAGTTAATATTGGACTTACATGATGTGTAAAAAGGCAACTGTTAGCTAACATGTTCCCCATAACAACTTATAATATGTCCCATAAGAGGTCTTTTGAGCTCTTTCTTGATAGAAAACGTTAAACATTATGTTTAATCTGTACCAAAAACTATTCCTTTGACTTCCTGAATTCCCTTCATCGTTCTCTGCTTCCACTCCCCACCTGACCTTCTCAGTTGAGGAATTTTGGCACCGCCTGTACCACTTGGTCAGGAAAGCTTCCTGCTGACTGATAATGCGGTCAGGATTAAATTGGCTTCCTGGCTGATGAGCTGCACCGTTATTTGTCTTTTGTGTTGTTTAGGTTTATCATGACTTAAGGCATGGGCGGGGTATGACTGTGCTTATAGTGTGATTATGAGTCATGGCTTAGGACTGTGAGTCAAGCTGCAGCAGGGCTCTTTGCTGGATTCCAGCACTTTCAGAATTTACGATAGCGAGCCATTTTTAACCAGAGAATAAAATGTCAAAGCTTTTAAATCGTGAGACTGACAGAGTGACTTGTTTTTCTATAGATCTGTGCCATCGTTGGCGGCACGTTCACAGTCGCGGGAATCATCGACTCCTGTATATTCACTGCGTCAGAGGCCTGGAAGAAGATCCAGATAGGAAAAATGTCATGAGGACTGCTCCCCACCCCCTCCTCACATCTTATTTATAAGTGCAAAGTTGCTAGCCTGTTAGCTAAATCCAATCCCTGCTCGGACCAACTTCAACTTTTGGAGATCGTATCACTGCGGCCAATGAAGTGGCTCCGGCACTCGATCTAACTACCAGGCTACACGGCTGCGTCTCAGTTACTTAAGGTCCTCTCAGGCTCCATCTGCTCTGGTGACGTGTGGACGCTGACTATCACATGTCCGCTTCCTCCGTCTTCAGTGTCAGGAGAGGAGAGGAGGGGAGATGGAAGCTCTTTTGTTACTGTTGGGATGAAGTACTGTGTGTCAGGGTTTAACCAGTATGGGTATTTGAAGGCTGCACCTCATTTTCTTTTCTTTTAGAAATTAAGTCCAAAAGAATATTGCTGATATTCAAATGTTTTAAATTTGCTGCTAGCACCATGTGACACTAATCTCCACATATATTCAATCATAGGGAAATGTTCAATTTACGGCTGAATGATTTACAGACAAAAGGACATAACTGGTGCTCATCAAAAGGATCATTTCAGACAGTCTAACCGTACTGTGTTTGTTTGCCCGATGCTGCCAAAGGGAGGGATCATTTGAAGAAAGTGATCTGGTTTATAAGCCCATGCTGTGTTGTGTAGACTGGACTGAACTCTAAAGTATTTCAGTTATTCAAGCCGTCCATAAAACTACATTTTATTATTTTTTCAACCCATCCATTTTATCTCCAGTATTCATAACTGTGTGCCTTTTTTATGTTTACTGTTCCACCATTCAAGATTATCATCAGCTCTCATTCGTTTGTCCTTCTGCTTCAGTGGCTGCCACTAAAACCAGTACTGTCACAGGTTCTTTCATGCATGTTACAACTTACGGTAGATTCACTTTATAGAGATTTCTTTTCAATACAGTGATCGTTCCAGTTATATATACCAAATATAAAGGTCCTAGTTTTGACTTTTCCATTCCATTTCAATTGTTGCAAAAGACATAGCGAATGTCTTATTTTTTCTAAGAGGTAACTTGATTTAGTTAGATTTTTTACACGGTACATGAATTTGTTTCCTTATTGTGTTTCCATGAAGTTGTAAATTGTAAAGAAGATTTGGTTTTGTAAGGTGAGAACTTGTAGGCCAAGATGTAATCACAAGCCCTCAGAACTGGTCTTTATACTGTAAAGGTCGCCCATTTCCTTTCCTGTCTCAAATGACTCTGTGATGCTATGTGTTCCTCAAGTAAAGGTACCATAGAAATCACTGCTGTACGCTCCGTGTCTTCAGATTTCTATAAGCTACCTGCCTTTATTCTACCTGTTATGTTAACTTTTACTTTGGTTTTAATTCCTCATTTTGAATCCATTCTGACAGTTTATCTAACAGGTCACAAAGGGAGTACTCGCCTACTAAATTGAGGTTTAACAAGGAAGGATTATATATTTCTGTCCTGAAACGGAGTAAGAAAGAAGCAAGCTACTGGTTTAAAATGCAATTATTTCAGTTCAAAGGCGTCAGCTTGAACTATTTTTCAACCGACAGTTTACCTGAGTTTATCCAGGTACCCTTATCAACAATTATTCATAGAAACTTGTCGTGTGTGTGTGTGTGTGTGTGTGTGTGTGTGTGTGTGTGTGTGTGTGTGTGTGTGTGTGTGTGTGTGTGTGTGTGTGTGTGTGTGTGTGTGTGTGTGTGTGTGTGTGTGTGTGTGTGTGTGTGTGTGTGAGAAGTGGACTTTGCACCCAGTTGCTGCTCATTTCCCTCAGCTGGCAGTCAACACCCTGCAGGTTGTCATTTGTGATGTGAGCATGTAAGAGGGTGTTAGGCTGTCACAGCTGTCATCATGCTTACGTCCAGCTCTGATAAGAGGTGCTTAGTGTGACTCACTCCTTTTATTCGCCCTACATCCCTCTGTTTACCTCCGTCACTTACCACTTACTCCTCATCCACGGTGCCGCCAAGCGTCTCCACCTCCACTAAGTGACACAGATCCACAAATATCAATGCTCGTTTCGCCGATTGGTCCGTTACATGGATCATCACAGAGCTTGTGACTAGCTCGTTGTGGACCTGTAATTCAACACACCGCGACAAATGCAAATTTGGACTTAAAACATGTACCTCGCTGGAATAATGACAGCTCCAACTTCATATTAATCATGGAGAGAAGGGCAAGAAGAAGATAAATGTCTTTAATTCTTCCCATATGAGTCATAATTTGTACAAATAAAGGAAGAATACTCTGTATATAAAAGATAAAAATATAAATGTGAGAATAGACAATACTTAGGGTTGGTTTTTGTCATAATGCTGCCACCCAGTGGCTTATTAGAGGAACTTCAGGCACATATATCTCAGTCCGTTTGTTGAGGCAGCGGCCCCAGAGGAGAGAGGAGGGATTCAGCTCCGGTCATAAGGATCTATAACCTTATCTCCATTAATAAATGACTAGTTACATGTCAGAAGTGGGATGTTACTAAAGACTACACGCCTGCCTCGACCCGAGCTGTCCACAACCCTCTCCGTTCTCTCGGGCTGCATCTTTGGGAAGATTACACATTGGAGGAGGCCAGGCAGGGGGCGTCGGGCGAAGAGAAGAAGTCGCAGAAGCCCTCCTCGGACAGGTGTCCGTACTCGTTGTTGTAAAAGGTCTGTCCTGAAAGCTGGCTGAAGAAATGGGGACGGTGCCTGGAGCTGCCGGCGCTGCTGCTTCGCCCCAGGGAACCATGGGAGGCTGTCAGAGGCTCTGTGCTGCTGCTGCTGCCAATACGACTGAGGACAGAGCAAGAAAAACAGCTCAGCATTATTACTGACTACTAAGGCAGACTTGCAATAGTACATGTATGTGATACAGAGATGTCTGTAGCCATGAGTTCACAAACAACTGCTGCTGAAACAGAGAAATCTGTGAAAATCCAAATTACTTATGAACTCGCTGATATTCTATATTTTTCTTAATGTCAGCAAATACCATGAAAAGACCAAAACCAATTAATTGATTCTACTAACTAGTCTGTGTAGCCAAAGCCTGGGCACTAGTTTATTTTGAGTTCATCCCACACACACCGTCCTGCTGCTGTAAATACTCACTAGAGCTGAAAATATATACGCCATCTCCTCCTGTTCCAGTAACTTTGCTAAAAAACGACAGTGCCCAAATTTATGTTTTCTCTTTCCATAAATCTTTTCCAGTTTGGTTTTGTTTCCATTTCAGCCATTTATTCTGTGATTACATCCCTGTTTATATGGTTGTTGGCTCCTTGTTAATTTCCAAAGACCATTGCTGCAGGAGATGGGGAGTAATTTCACGTATTTAAAATTAACTTAAAACATTTTCCATACAGGCTTTTGTAGAATAACATATGTAGTAGTAGGTCCATCTTTGTCTCCTGCTGGCTATTCCTGCTCGGAGCACACATGATAATTCATGTGATCACTTGGGAGCTGTTTCTCCTCCACGTTGCTGTAAGGAGGAGGGAGCTGCTTGATAAATGCTTATTCTTTAGCTTCAGCAGTTTTTTTTTTGCCGTGTTGGCTATTTAGAGCTTTTGTTAAATGTAATTCTAAAAACATTTGGAAATATGGACCCTGGGTTCAAATGACTCAGATCATGTTGCGTACTCATACATAAATTGAGACTGATGCTTACTTTGTTTGGAAATGTGCAGTAGTTTCACTACACATGAGGCTGTGAGTGACTCTAGACACTTCCAAGCAAGAGAGAGCGACTCTCATATTGACTCTGAAACACATGTCAACATGACATCTATAAAAGTAGCCTTTACTAATATAACTCTGACCTGAGAGTCATTGTGTCGTTTCACAGTGAGTAATCAGCACGTTGTACATCTCTTTTGTGTCACTTTCACTTTCAGACAGTAATATGCATCATTTTGTATGATTAACCTTTTTGAGACGGCACCCCGGTGCTTGTGTTCAATTCTCTCAAATTCTTCTGAGGCCAAGACCATCCCACTGTCTGTCTGGTTGTCCTGGGAAGAGACACAGTTGGACATCACATGAATTAAATGCCTTTGGTTGACCCCGCTGCTGTGTCTGCCTCTGGCAGCCGCAACTATTTTTGGTAATTATCTGAGGAGAAAATTCCAGACGTCGAATGACATTCATAAAAATGTCACCAGCCGGTTCACATTTTCAGCCATTGATAAGAAGATTGAAAAGCTTACTTGAGGAGATTTCGGTGGATGCATCTCCAGGGGCAACTCTTCAAATGTCTTCACTCTGGGCTGACACATTTTGGATGGTCCCACAAACACACAGCCAGCAAAGGGCACGCAGTTATAATACCTGGTCAAGAGGTATGAACGAGGATCAGATTAATACATGATAGAGCCTCTGGGTGACATAGAGAAAGCCAGGAGACACATGAGAAACTGTCAAACATATAGAGTAGGTGAGAATATGAGCACAATATTTTGTGTTTTGTTTCATTTGATTAATTATCATTATGAGAGCCTAGAGGCTGAAAATATTCAGTACACAAGATAAAGCAAACACCAGATGTCAAAATACAGACATAATACATCTGGGTAATAAAAACGTATTTTCCCATCCCATAAAAATCTCATGACCAACAAAATGATCAGCATCAATCCGTCGCTCAATACTTTGCAACTTTCCTGAGATGAGAGCCTGTCTGTGGGTCTCAGCCCTCTTTCAGTTTTAAAACAGGTAAAAAAGGAAAATCCTAACACAGCTGGGCACTGTAGTTTTAATCAAACCTAACTGAAAAAGGACTAAATAGAGCGTTTGTTGGGGACTATTTTCAGCTGTGGATTTGGAGCACTAGCGAGTATTTACGGCAGCAGGGCGGCGTGTGTGAGTGTGTGTGTTCATGGTAATTCAGGAGCATGTCACCCAGGGCAACAGTGTGGCTTACTGATGTGTTCTGATGGTAGCAGGGAATAAGACATATCAAGCGTTTGGCTACACAGACAGTACTCGTTCAGTTCATTATGGGTTGTGGTCTCTTCATGGGATTGTTGACAGTAAGAAACAAGGCTTTAAAGATTCAATGATTTTCCTGAGGTCATTCCTTTTCATGGGGTCTTGAAGGACGACATGCATTAGTACCTTGTGGGCAGAGTGTTGCAGGCCAGTCTCAGCTCCTCCTCAGATGGAGGCCGCGATGAGGCCTGTGAGAAACCATCATCTTCTGAGCTCTGTGAGTGGTTCAGAGGGACGTAGTCCTTCCCGTCCTGAAGTGAATTTATTGCAGATTGAATTAAGTCCTGAAAACTCAATACAAACTAAAAAAAAATGTCTCTCAAGCAGTGCACTTACAGGTAGGCTGTTGTCCTGCAGCAGGTCTCCCAGGATCTGCACCAGTGCGGGGAACGTGGGCCTCTCTTTGGGCTCACCCTGCCAGCAGCCCAGCATGATGCCATATCTACCAGCAGAGGGCAGCACCGTCACAACAAAGAAGACACTGTGGTCTTCAACTTACCAGACTCAACCACAAATTTGCTGCCATTTCCTCTCTTAAATTTAAAAGTTATTTATGAGCAGATTAGCATTTGCTCTTGGGATTGGCTAGGGGCTATAAATCTTATTTGACAGCAAAATATCATTTACTTTAAGAGGTAGGTGAGTGAGAAAAGACAAATTAAAGCCTACACTTACATTTCAGGGGAGGCAGTCTCTGGCGATCTCATCCTGACGCCATCTTTCAGTCGTTTGCAAAAGTCCTCGTCAATCTGTACTCCCGGGTACGGAGACGCACCTGAGGGTGTGCAAAAGGAGGACGAGACATTCATTAGCATGTCAGGTTAAGTTATTGTGTGTTTGGATAACAGTAATGAAGATTTCTTCCTGAATAAAATACATTCCCAGTTGGTTTTGGCAGGAGGAGAGATTGAAAAACAGCTGCTAGTTGTATCAAAACTCTGCCCCTTTGCTTTCTACACAAATCTTGTATCTTCATAAAAGATGATGATTTTGTCTTTACCCAGAGAAAAGATTTCCCAGAGGAGAACTCCAAAAGACCACACGTCACTCTGGCTGGTGTACACTTTGTCAAAGATACTCTCTGGAGCCATCCACTTCAGAGGCAGACGAGCCTGAGAGAACAGTCAGACACCAGACAAACTAAACATAAAGGGAAATGACACCTGCCTTTAAATTTAATCATTATGTGGGTGACTAAAAACACACACAAAAAGGGAGTTTAATGCTTCCCCTCAGTAGATGGAGATCTCTAGAGCGTAACGAGGGTAAGAGTGACGTACGTTGCCTTTCCTGACGTAGTCGGGGTCTTTGTATATGTCTCTGGCCAGGCCAAAGTCACAGATCTTCACGATGTTGTTCTCTGACAGGAGAATGTTCCGGGCTGCCAGGTCTCTGTGGATACACTGTGGATACACACACACACACATGGCCACACATACATCATAACCCTGCGTACAGGTGTGTGTGTGTGTGTGTGTGTGTGTTTGTGTATGTTTGCACGCCCTGTTTCCACCTTGTTTTCTCTGATGAGTCAATTGCAGATATGATTTGGACGTAAAAAGAGAGATGGCTGTTTTAATAATCTGTTGCCTTAACATCTGTGAGTGTGCGTGTGTGTAACTGGTACTGGACTTTGTCTCAGCCGGGCTGAGCTCTGTGGAATCACAGCAGGAGATCCAACATCACTCACAAAGCTGTCAAGTAAAGTGCCAACAGGGAGTCATTTAAAACCCGACAGTCTGCTCAGAGTCAGATCGTTGATATTCATTATCAGTTATAGTGGGCGTAATTTGGGTTTTGGAAAAATGCAACAATAATGAACTTTTAAAAGCGCATTTTGAAATTGGCTGAGTTGGCAGTTTGCACACAGTGTTTAGCAGAGCCGATGAACTTAAAAGAATCTCAGCTGTCAGTGAGAATTATTCCTCAAACCAAACACGCGCTCTTCAGATCAACAGTGTACATTAAACAATCACCCAATTAAATAAATAAATAAAGCTGAGTTCTTTGCTGTCAACAGATTACCCATAGAGTATTTGCTAAATGTCCATTTAAATTTAATTTAATTTAATTGTATTATTTCAATTTGTATTTGATTTAAAATGTAATTGAAAATTGTATCATATTTCATGTGTAATTTGATTTAATCTATTTTTTTAATTTTCTATTTCAACATTTACATTTAAAATGTACATTTTCAAATCCATCCATCAGTTATACAAGCTTGTCCTTTAGAGGGTCGCGGGGGCGCTGAAGCCGATCCCAGCTGATTTCGGACAGGTCGCCAGTTAATCACGGGGCTGACACATACAGGCACACAAGCATTCACAACCACTGAACCTGAATCAAACCTAAACCTAAATCATGACCTGCAAAAGAAAGATCTATTGGATTTAGTATTCATACAGACTTTTATGGAATATATTTAATTTAGTCATTTCTCCTGTGTAAACTACATAGTCAGCTTAGAATTAGTATGCAGCATGGAAAGGGGGCACAGCTCTAGTTTACAGTCCAGTGGTTAATTAAAAAGCACAAAGGCCTGAAAGGATGAATGAGCCAGGCTACAACAGCTACTGCCTCTGGTGACACTGCACCACAGCTCATTCATTCATTGTCTTTGTAATGTTGACAATTAACCTTTCTGGAGGCCAGGAACTCCATCCCACGAGCCACCTGGAAACTGTAGCAAATTAGATCTTCTATTGTCAGAGGAGTTTTCCACAAGTCTTCCACTGGAGAGAGAAGAGGAGGGGAGAGGGCAGTCAGGGAGAGCAAAAGGAGGAGAAAAGAAATTGCAATAGTTACGAGACCATGAGTTAAAATAATGAGCAGACTGACTTTTCTCCACAGAAGGATTCTGCTCGGGCGCGTTGGATGATGGACTCTGAGGACTGCTGAGCGGAGAGGAGGATGGAGAAGGCGGGTGGCGGGCTCTTTGGTCCATTTGACCCGCCTCAATCATCCGTCTCACCTGGCTCTGAGTTTTAGGGGATCGATCCTAAGTGGGGAAACAAAATCAATATAAAAAAAAGAAGTTGACATTAAAACAGGTTTTAATTTGTGAGAAGAAAACTATGTTCACGACAGGAAACAAGGCAAAGCCAGAAATATTGGCTTAAGTGAAGCAAAGAGGATTCAAAGTCTCATTCAGAGTCACATTATCACAGCAGAACAAATAAATATCAAACGGTAGAAACTGCTTCAGCGTCTGCAGTGTTTTGGATACCCTGTATGGGAGGAAGAACTCCCTCTTGGCTCGTAGGAAGTTGGACAGATTCCCATACTTGCAGTATTCCACTACCACCATCAATGGACCTGGTGATACACACAGTTTAATTAGCCCTTTTCTTTGTTTTATTCATGACAGTACTGTATGAGAAAAGCTACAAATGTTTCAGCACACTTTTAACATTGTTGTCTGCCTCTTGTTTAGGAGTCACGCCATATTCAAAATAGTGAGAGCTGGCATTCGTCAAGCATTTCCTGCCTGAGTTTAGCAGTGAGGCTAAATTTCTGCTTTTGTTTAGGATACACTGGGTAAACATTTTCAGATGTTACGCCCCTCACAAATGTGCTCTACAGGTCAAAACTGATGTATGGACATATAATTAGGGGTGTGTGAAAAAGAGAGCCAGCTGTTTGACTTTCTCCGTCGGTTTGCTCTTAAAAAAAGCTGCAGGGGGGTAGACAGAATAATGTAAACACCTCATAGAAAAGGAATTCAATTGAATATGCCAAAGGAAACGATCTCCAAAAGCATGACAACATATGTTTCAAAACAGAAAAAAGTGACAAAGAAGAAGACCAACGTCATTTATCATGAGGTGTTTACATGAATACTGCACAAAGTTATATATCATATCTGTGTTACTCACCATTTGGTTTGGTGCAGGCTCCTAACAGGTTCACTACATTCAGATGGTTACCAATGTGAATCAGGATCTTCAGCTCTGACATCAGGGCCTTATGCTCGCTGGCTGTGGCTCCATCTGAATCACACACCCACAGACATGGAACATTATGCGTGAAACACATATTGTTGTTATATTTTTGCATGTGTATATAATATGTGCACATCGTCCAAGTCATATGTTACACAGACAAAGGTGTGTGTCAGTGGCTTCTCTAGAAAACCTCCTACAATACTCATATACAGAATATAAATGCAGGACATACACAAAGACAAATCTCACCCTTCAGCATCTTGACAGCCACTGTGTCCAAACTGTTGCTCTTGCTGATGCCGTAGATTGACGCCTCAATTACTTTCCCAAAGGCGCCGTGGCCTAAAACCTTCCCTATGTCAGGAGACAGAATATTCATGCTCATTGATCTATGCAGGCTTGGTTTTTAGTCTCACTGGAATACACAAACAGTTGTGGTTGGGAGCAGTCGCAAAATGTAAATGCATCTGGCATCCATATATAGACAAGGGGGAGGCATTAGAATCTCAATTGCAGCATTTGGAAAACAACATGTTCCCATAAGTTGCTGTCGTGGAACAGATGCTTTTCCTCGGGGCGTTTTTACAAAGCTGTGCTGGGAATGAGCACATATTTAACATTAGCACTTTACTTGGCAGCACTTTGCCCGGCTGGCTGCGATCCAAACTCATGCCATTAAGGATTCTGGAAATGGAAAACTAATTCAGTTTCATCCATCTATTCACTCTGCCATTTTCCTCACACTCCCCCCCCCCCCCCCCCCTTCTCCCTTTCTCCCATTCACTAATTTATCCCACTATCCATCCGTCCTTTGCTCCCACCCTTCCCGGTCACTCACCCAATCGGAGCCTGTCTCTGGAGATCTCCCACTGCGAGGAGTCGTAGGGCAGGTATTCACACTGCTCGTCCAGAGGCACCTCCCCCGGGTCCATAATGATTGACAGATAGCCTGTCTTTATGTCCGCCGGGTTAACCTGAAGTTCAGAGGGAGAGAGAGAGCTAATGTAAGGTGAAGAAGTGGGCTGAATAGCGGTGAACATGGTGAATGAGGTGCTGGGAACACAACTACAAAGAACAAATAACATGAGCAGAGAAAGAGGAAAAGGTTACAAGGAAAAAGGCGACCACAACGGCTGCAAGACTGCAAGAAAGTAACCACTGTGGTGTGTTTTGAACACATAACTCTGGCAACTGTGATGTTTTCTCTTCAGTTGAAGAGTTTGTCTTCAGGTGTGGGGAAATCAACTTAACTTAAGATGACGACACCTGTTAGATCAAGCTGGAAGCAAATGATGCTTTTTTTTTTTACCATTTTCTTTTTTTAAATTTTTTTTACTATTGGACAGCTTTCAGGGCCAGGTGCTGCATTGGCAGTATAGGCATATGCTAGGGGCGTCAAGGTAGTGTAGGGTGCACAATGAAGAGAGAGAGAGAGAGAGAGAGTTGGGGAAAAACATAGTGATACATGCAAATTGTGGGGGCAAAAGCTCCCTTCATGTTGTCAACAGATTATGATAACTTTCAGTTGCTCGGACCACCTACCGAGCCTTTTTCAAGGCTTGTTGGCTGAGGTGCCCACTCGCTATCACTTTGATAAGCCTATAATGATGAGACTGTCACAATGTGTTACGTTCTTTTTCAGGAATATGTGCATTACGTACAGTTTTTGACGTACAGTGCGCAGTTTTATGCACGATACCTTCATTAACTGTTTAAACCTTCATACACAATTGGATCCAATGGTGACTGACTTTCTGTGCCTTTTCTACACAACTAAGAACTCACACCTATTTCAAGTTCATACAGTGTACAAATATAGAGGAGGCTACTGGCTCATTAAACTATCTGCTGCTTTTAAAGGGTTAAAGATGATGAGAGGAGTATGTGATCTGGTGTGATGTGACTGGCTATTAGGCTGATATTGGAGGTCGTCCCAGATCTCAGTATTTTCATTTTTTAAATAAGTGTTTTTGTTAGATTTTTTAGTTGTGGGGGGGGGGGTACATTTTGAGATCTCATGTAGGGCACAAAGGGGACAAAAATATAAGAGATGCTGTAAGAGAGAGCCACCTCTAAATAAATTTGTTTGTCAATGACAGTGCCACACTGTGAATCGCTGCTGAGCAACCGTGTGAGGCAATCTAATATGTGAGGAAGTGAGGAAAAATAAAAAGCAATTTGGGCCTCATTACAGTCGTGCTTGTTGTTATGGCTAATAGCAGTAAAAAGACTAATTGGCCTCGCTCCCAGCAGATACCAGTGCCTCTGTCAGCGAGTAAATTATAGACTTTCTCAGAGATCAAACTGGTTGCCCACAAACGGCTGTGTGAGTCAGAGGTTAAAAGTGTCTCCGTCATGCCGACACTAACACAGACAACGCAGTGAAAAGCGGCGCACTTCTGACCCGTTTCGCATTGCAGAAGATGAGGATGAGCAAGGCCCAGAAGAAAACAGCGATGACTCCGGTCCCGATGAGGATAACAATCTCCACGTTGGCCTTGTCACTTGAACCTTGACAGAAAGAAAGAAAGTAAACAGGAAGAAAGTAAACTTTAGGTGCAAATGTTTTGAAGTATCAGAAACCACTCTATCCTCTCACAGGTCTTTATTTAATCTCTCTTTGATGACATTACTTTTTATCAACTGTAGGGGGTGCTGTATTACAAACTATTGATGCCGGCTTTCTCACAAGCCCCTTTACACTGAAATCTTTAGGTTACATCAATGTGCGAAAGGGCTGTTTAATCAATTCAGCCATACATCATGAGACCACTTCCAGCAAACCCATTAAATTATTCATTATGAATTGTCAAGTGTCCCAGCGGTCAATGACTTTGACTGTCTTGTGGAGAGCTGTACATAACAAAAAGCACAAAAAACTACAGCCGCAGTGAAAAGCGAGAGGTGAGTGACTAAAAATCCAGACCTGTACATTTTGTGTGAGCTCGAGGGCAACTGTGATTTCAGGCCTGAGTGCTCTCGAAAAAAGCACGTCGGTGGTGAGAGTGTGTGAGCGGATTCAGGTGTCTCTCTGTGATTGTATGTCTGTTTCTGTGTGTGTGTGTGTGTGTGTGAGTGTGTGTGGCTGTCTCACCGATGACCCGGACGGCGGCAGAGGAGCGGACACAACCACGCTGGTTGCAGGCGGTGCAGGTGTAAAGGCCGGCGTCCTCCTCTCTGACCCGCTGGATACTCAGCGTGCGGTTTGAATCCTGCAGCTGGATCCCTGCAATGATTAGTGACACACACACACACACACACACACACTTCAGCACTCCTTGACCTCTCACGTCATAAATTCAGCAACGTTTTCAACAACATTTCTGGAATTCTTGTCACACCTCACTATAGTATTTATATATACCTTTATAATCCTGTCGCCCAGCACCCCCTCTGAGTGAAACCAGAGCATCATCTGTCACTCAGACCCATATTGACCCCCCCCCCCCCCCCCCCCTTCAGATGTTAAGAAGAGACGCACGCTGACAAAGCTAATGAGCCATGTCCAGCGGCTCGTAGGGCTTTATATATGTGAGTGTGTGGGTGTGCACATGCATTCTTGTCTCTGGTTCGGTTTGACACATTTGTTCAACAGTGTGGGTGCGTGGGTGGGCTGGTGGGTGGTTGTGTATCTTGTGTGCATTCCCATGTTGGCTTTTTAATAGCTGGATTGCCATTTATCAAACAAAAGTTCAACAAAACAACGGGAACATCTGCCAGAAGTTGTCGGTGTCGGTGAGTAGATATTAACAAAGCTTATTGTTTCTGCTCTTTTATCTGATGTGAAGCCAGAATGTAAGAGATCCTGCTGGAAACTCACCTGAACAGGAAGTGAAGTGTTGGCGTGTGAGAGTGTGTGCACGTATGTGAGGCCGCTGAGGTTGGCGGGTGGGCGGCCGTGCTGTTGTGTAAACGCGTGTGTCACCTGTGTAGGTGTGTTCATGCACCTGACATTTGGTGGAGAGGCTGGTTGTCTTTGAACCAGGAGAGGCGGGGCAGAGGTCTGCCCTCCACGTCGCACTCCATCCGCAGAGACTCGGTCACGTTCACCGTCTGGTTGGTGAGGCTGCGCTTGTACCGAGGCGCCTCCAGGGCTACGGAGAGAGGGAGAGGCCAAAAGATGGAGAGAGAGAGTGATAGAGAGAGAGAGAGAGAGAGAGAGAGAGTGATGAGAGAGAGAGAGAGAGAGAGAGAGAGAGAGAGAGTGAGAGAGAGAGAGAGAGAGAGACAGAGAGAGAGAGACAGAGAGAGAGAGAGAGACAGAGAGAGAGTGAGAGAGACAGAGAGAGAGAGAGAGAGAGACAGAGAGAGAGAGAGACAGAGAGAGAGAGAGACAGAGAGAGAGAGAGACGGAGGAGGAAAAGGAAATAAACACCTTGACTTGTCTGCACTGATGTGAACAGTGCAATATCAACCCAAGGACTGTAAATGTACATAATATTTACCCAAAGGTCTGGAAAAGAAGGGCAAAAGTCAAGAAATCCCATTAAAATATACATTTATCCTCTAGGCACTGATGCAAGGTTACAGCACACAGCATGAATGAAGCATGAATTTGTGTGTTTCGGCCCTGCAGCTGTGTTTTCTGTCGCTACATATTGATGCTGTGCAAACACCAGGTACTCTGACCATTATGTGTGGATGTGGGTATCGGGCTGCGTGGGCACTTCTCTGCGAGTGTGTGTATTTTTAAGCCTCCAGCATCTCAGCAGCTCCACTGCGACCCTTGTGTGTGTGTGTTTCCGCTGCCATGGGTTGAGCTTTCCTCTATAATTAGCAGTGGTTAGAGTGACTACTCTCTACTCCTGGTGATGTGTGTGTGTGTGTGTGTGTGTGTGTGTGTGTGTGTGTGTGTCTGTGTCTGGAGCTTTCATCTCTTTTATCTCTCACCTTTGACAGAGATGTATCTGAACAGGCACTGCTTCTCCCCGCTCCGTCTGCTCTGAGCCTCGCACACATAATGACCCTCATCCCGCAGCTGTATGGCGGGGATGGTGAAGTCCAGGACCCAGCTGTTGGAGGGCTCCTTGATGGAGAGCTGGCCGTCAAGGGTGCGCGCGTAGAGGTGCACGCTCCGGCAGTCCAGCTCCTGGGGCTTTCCATGCTCGTCCTGCAGGGCCTTGGGGTCGAGGCGGTACCACTGCAGCTGTTCGTAGGTGTAATTGTCAGCGCTGCAGCACAGGGACACTTTCTCCTGCTCCAGGGGATTCTCCGAGGGCTGGACGTCCACGCTGAACCCCTCAGGGATGGCTATGAAGACACGGAGAAGGGTTAGGTAAGGTCCACCTGCACCCTAATAAAATAGACATGTTCGAGTTGCTCATAGCGTTGGAAAATGACATTTAAAAAAATTCAACAACAAAATGACTCCTTTTACTCTAGATAACCCACAGACCAATCAAACAGTTTTCATTAGAATAATTTCTTCTGCCTGGACAGATAATCAGTCAGTCGGGCTTTGGGCACAGACACATAAAAGTCCTAACTACCAGAGCAGAGGGATATTCTGCTGTCAAACATATTCAAATTGCTTTACCAATTAGTATTTTTAGCCTTCTTTTAATCTTAGCATGCACAAAAACATACAAAAAATCAATTTCAAATCAGATTTGGATACTAATTATTAAAGGATCAGTATTAAAAAACATGATCAGGACTCTGATCTGAGCCCTGTGACTTTTCAGTGAAAGTTGCTTATAGCAGTCGCTTCAACTAGAGGTTTCTGTTTCCTGTTGGGCCACTGGGTTTGTGCTCAGGAGGCCGGTTCAATAATCCAACCATGTTCTTCGGTAGAAAGTAATGCTGCTGCTGAATCTTTTAAACGTACTTTTCCAATGCTGTGAGCTCCACAGATTCGAATCACTTCTATTGTAATGGGGTGAAGGCAGAAGGCAATAAAACCACAATTATCTGCATTGTTACGTACCACTACAGGGGATCTGGAGGGAACAGACCCTTTAATTATTCTGTGTTCGGTGTTCTTTGTTATCAATCCAACCCGACATACTTACTGGTTACGTAGAAGTAGATCAGCCGCTCGTCTTTGCCGACTTTGTTTTCAGCAGAGCACTTGTACATGACGGAAACACTGGCGTTGCGAATCTGAAGCCTGCTCACTATCTGCGAGGTGAGAAAAGGTGGATAAGACTTTAATTCATCTGGAGGAAACGCGCACACATTTTAAAAAGGAAGTGCCGTCTGCTGTCATGTAATTCTTTGTGAGCTGATACAAACCAGATTTTGTGCTGACAGGGCCAACAAGAAGCAAACTCACTCAGGTGCGACTGAAAAAACATGAGGATGTTTGCGTGCGTGTGCATGTGATCATTTTCTCTTATGATTGTGGTTTATAAATGTACAAGCTTGTCTTTGTGCACAAGTGCCCCGTTGCATGTGTGTCTGGATGTGTTTATAACCAGTCCTCACAGGAAGTCTGCAGAGGAAGACTGCTCTAAATATTTCTACTGTGGAAATGGTTCTTGATTGACAAATTTTGTTATGGAGCTCAGAATTTGGGACGCTTACATAAAAACATCACAGTTCATGGATAAGTCCACTTACATAAATGTCCTCTTTTCTGGGTTACGTCCTAATCATATTCTGTCATTCTTTTACTGAAATTTCAATTCTACAATCACATAATCGCATTATGATATTATTCATTTCTTCGAATTCATGAAAAGGTGGGCTTGTACATAGAATGGCAGCCACAATCAAACAGCCGTGATTAACCTTTTGTCTGCCATCCACCACCTCGACGGACATCTCAATAGCCTCGATTTCATTCGCAGCATTTTCCGTGTTAATGTCCTGCCAGTTCTGACAGTCTGCGATCCTGTCACTCCGGCCCTTCCTGTCTCGTCGGACCCTGGAGAGAAACACAGACACATCCGTGACATCTCCCCTCATTGACATGCATGGCAGAGAGTGGGCAGTGGGGGGAGAATTCAGAAGCACATCAAACCAGACATCCTGAGGTTTTATGAGATTCTTTTCCCACACACTGGATTGCATTTCAGATTCAAACATCAGCTCGCATCCCAAAGCCAAGGCAATTATGACTAAGTGTCCTGGCATCTAATGGAAAAAAACTATGGTATCAATTTCTATTATGAAGATCCATAGTGTGAACATCACAGCAGAACTAATGAAACATGAAATGAAATTTTGTTTTGCATTTTCTCACTCACATATTCTACATTGGCAGAAGGTAATCAGGGTCAGTTTCATTTTAGTCTCTTAATAGTGTACAAACAGTACACATACTTCATGAATAAATATGAATTATTGTACATATACATTGAGAAATAAACTTGTGTTGTCATTCCCTCATAATATTTTATTGTCAACAAACTTCTGGTCGTGACCATTAGTATAACATACAATAATAGCTGATGTTTACACACACACACACACTTGTTTTTGTCACTTTGGAGAACATTGCACTGATTTACGTTCATGGCTACCTTAGAGGACTCAAAAGTCGTGTCCTCTGGTTTGGGGTTTGATGACATAAAAAGGAGTTTAAATTCTTCAGCCGCACACTTATTTCATTAGCCTGGTATCAATTTGCAAATGCAAATTAGTCTGGAACCTCTCTGTTCATTTTCAATTTCCAAGGGGAGTAATCAACGGGCGCAGACCAAAATGCCTCTGGATGCTACAACCAATCAGAGCGACGAAACGTGTGGCATAGCGGTAGGCTGCTAGGCTAGGTAGCTAGTTCCAACATCCAAAATATGGCTTCTAGTTCAACATAATACACAGATGTTTGTTCAGCGGCAGCCATCTTGGCTTTTTTTTAGCCATGTGTGGCTAACATTGTGGCAATGTTGATCAGTCCACCATTTTGGCCCAGACTGAAATATCTGTTATCTAAGATCAATCCATGCAATAGGGATTGCTGTGAAATTTGGTGCAGACATTAATGTCCCCAGAGGATTCATCCTAATGACTTTGGTGATCGCACAACCATCAAGGTCAAAATTTTAATTTGTCTAATACTTTGGTTTATGACCAAATACCTGCAAAACTGATGACATTCCCATCAGCCTCAGTTGTACTTTGTGTTTAGTGCTAATTAGCAAATGTTAGCATGCTAACACACTAAACTAAGATGGCTATCATGATAAACATTATACTTTCCAAACATCAGCATTTAGCTCAAAGCACCACAGCACCAAATACAGCCTCACAGAGCCGCTAGCGAAATACCTTTATTCGCTTTCTTGCCTATTAGGTGAGAAAATACCACTCTCATATATGTATGCTATGTGTGAAACTACTACCAGGAGATGGTTAGCTTAGCTTAGCATAAAGACTGGAAATAGGTGGACAGCTAGCCTGGCTCTGTCCAAAGGTAAAGAAAATCAGCCTTCCTGCACCTCTAAAGCTAACTAATTAACATATTATATTTATTTTGTTTTGTGGAGACTTTCTGGATTCTCCACTAGTTGCCCGGCAACCTTACTGTGACAACAAGACTCCAGGAAGTTGCCACTCCCGGCCAGGAAATAGTCCAACATATAAACACAACTTGTGGCTTTTGTACGGATTAAACAGAGGTTTTTACCTTTGGATACAGCCAGGCTAGCTGTTTCCCCCTATTTCCAGTCTTTAAGCTAAGCTAAGCTAACTGTCTCTTGGTAATAGCTTCATATTTAGCATACAGACTATTCCTTAAATTAAAAACAAGTCTTAACACCCCAAATGGGAGTAGAGTTCCCACAATTTGACCGTGTGAGCATGTATTTGTCAATGCAGTGTGACTAATAAGCTTTGCAGAGACCTTTTCTCAAAAACAACAAAGTTGTGAATTCAGTGTCTTGCTCAAGGACACATCAGCAGCCCTGCTTGGTTTGAATGCTGTGACCCAAGATTTATTTGTTTTACAGTACATGTTTGACCATCAGATCAAAAAAAAGGTCAACACAGCCGTGCCTCAGTCAGTGCCTATGAAATGTCACGAGACGTACATAAGACAGAACTGCACAGCAGGAGCTGAAGATGAGCCCAACCTGCCACTGTTGTGTGTTTCAGAGCGTACTGCCTCTATGAACAGGTTAGACGCCTCTTGTGTGCGCTCATGTTGCATGCCCACATGGAAAGGTCAAGAAAACAGCAATAACGTCAAAAAAGAAGCCTTTGAGGGAGATGGAGGCAGGTGAATATTATATTTATTCAGCAGAAGGGCTTGAAGGAATAGGAAATACCTGACATCTACTTTATGTGGCTGTCTAGAGAATCCATTATATCATGTTGTGGGATTCAGCAGAGATGGAAAAGGAGAAAAAGCAGAGGGAGATGCCTGGCAATAAGTGTGTGTGTGTCAGTGTTTATGTGTGCATTTAAGTGTGTGTGTGTGTGTCTAATATATAGCACCCTGAAGGGCTCAAACACACCTAGGTGGTTTATGTGCATTTCTGACACTTGAATAAGTGAGTGTCTGTGTTGGCCTATGTATTTGAGAGAGTGAGACTGCTGTGTGAGAGGTGAACCATGGCGGATCGGTAACAGGCACATTATTACTGCGAGGAGGAGGAAGCAAGTTGGACATTGAACAGACAAACTTTTCCTTTCGTCTTCTCCTTCCTCTATTTACTTCTCCTCCACCTTCCTCTTTATCTCTGCTCTTTTCACCCACCTCCACATCTCTTTCTTAATCATCTCCTCCCTCTCTTCTTCACTCAGAGCCAGAGGATAATTTCACACTGACCTCTTCCTCTTATTTGGTGCTCACATAATGCTTCATGCACTGCATCCCACTCCTCTTTTCTGTCCTGTTCGATCAAACCTTATCTGCTCCCACACTGGTTACACAGAGTTTGAAAATAAAAACCCTGCGTGTGAGTATCTGGGAGAGATGCGTTTCTTACAGTCTGCTCCGAGTGCTGTTGAGGACACACGGGCCCCAGGCCCTCCACTGCCAGCTGACGTTGGGAGCCGGGAGACCATAGGCGGTGCATGTAAGAGTCTGGCTGCTGCCACTGGGGTAAGGACTGGATGGATCTGCCACTTCTTTCTCATGGATCTGTGGGGGAACTGTGGAGGAGGAGAGCCAATAAATAATATTTAGGGTCACAGACCCATCCAAGTATATGTTCATTGGGAAGAACAAGAAAACACTCTGGACTAGTGGCCAGTCAGTCTCAGGGCTAACACAAATAGAGAGAAAATCACCCTCATACTTCTCTACACAGCAATGAGAAATGTTGATTCTCCTGGCAATCTGGTTTGAATGTCTTCAGAATAAGATAAGATAAACTAAAACACGACTAGAGCAGAACTACACCACAAGAAAACAGAGAGGAAAACCTGGTTGGGATAAAAATAAAATAAGAGAATAAAGAATCAAATGCAATGCTTCAAATTCCACTTCAACTGGTATGATTACATCAAAATGTGGTGCAAATTTTAATGAAAATAAAATGTTTACATTGAGAGTACAACATTAATACTAATATTAATAACCCCAAAAAGTAACTCTTCCATAGCTTTATGACTAATGACTAATGGCATTTCATTGTACCCCCACCCCCAATTTATCATTTATGATAAATTAATTAATAAATGATTCAAATAGGCCACACAGCTCCATCTTTTAACCTGTCACCATCACCTTTGCATCTTTTGTTTATCGATGCAATGTTTCAACTTTTGGTTTTTAAATTTCTTAGCATTTTTTCCACAAATTCAAACACCAACTCATGCTACACTTCTTCATCATATTACTTCCACAGCTGTGCGTACACTCTATGTTCCTGACTTGGAAAACTAGTAAACCTCTAGAGTTTTGTAGCAGGAATGTTAACTGTTGCACATCCACTGTTTTATACACACAACATCTGGCGTGATGCCCGCTGAGGGTTCACAGACCAACAGACTAGTTACCATTGACGACGAGTGTGATGTTGAGCCTGTTCTCCAGCGCAGCGGCACTGTTCCTCAGCACAACCGTGTAGAGCCCAAAATCCTCCCGACAAACATCCTTAATCTCCAAAGCATGGTTAAGGTGCATCCTCATCCTTTTCATCTTGAACTCTGGGCGCTGGTTTATCAGCTTTCCATCTTTATACCTGCACACGACACACACAAAGCACAGCTGCTACAGTACAGGATACGCTCCAGCTGAGGTGCTCTGCAAATCTAAGCTGTATGAGGCCTAATTATGCTTTTGGAAATTGCCCATTACATTTAATGAATACACCAGAGAGTCTCATCTTACCATTGTGTTTCAGGCGTGGGGAAGGCAGACACATTTACTTGTAATTTGAACGACTTCTGGCCAGCAGTTACCTCCACCACCGGTCCATTTCTGTAGTTGAGGCTGATAAAGGGCTTTTCTGGAAGAACAGACATTCACTCGTATAAAGAAAGTCCAAGTCCGAGTCTCATGGCTTAAAACAATCTCCACCAAACACTCAAGGCAGCTGTAAGTCAGCTTCTCAAATCACTCCGCTGTTTATCTATACAGTATTTTCACTTCATTGCATTGCCAATTGCTAAAGATGCAAGGAGTGGTTTGATTAGTTTCTATGTTTTCTTGTTGTGACTCTGGGCACCATTGAAATCAGAGCCACCCTTCAAGCCTGCAGCACTACTGTAAATATTTGATAGATTTTGGCAGTGCATTCCTTTAAAGCAAGACTATATCACTTCTCAAAGAATACATTATTTATTCTTCTTAGGTTTAATTTAGAAGCAATAAAATGCACCCCTGCTCAATTCAATACCCTCAGGATTTTTCCAGTAGAGCCTTTCTTGGTCTGATATGACCAGTAGCTTATGGTGGCTGAAGTAAGCTAATGGTAGCAAAGTAAAGCTGCATTGATATTGCTCCATAATAGACATTACTGAGTCGGCTGCATACTGTTACACGGTGCTATTATAACACTACATGTTAGCATTTACCAGTGTCCAGTAACTGTAAGTTACATAGGCCTGCTTTGTTTTTAGCCATGCTAGCGGCATGACTCTAGGAAGGGTAATGTTGGTCTGTCCGGCCATCACTTTGGTCCACTATTAGATAGATTGCCATGCCAAGAATTTACAGACATTCGTGGTCCCCTGACGATGAATGATCCACTGGCTTTTCCCTGTGAGGTTCCCATGAGGTTCATATTTGTGGTTTTAAGTGAAATTTCTCTAAAGATATTGGATGGATTGCCATAAAATTTGGTACAGACATCTATCCTTCCTCTAGCACCATCATCAGTTCAATTTGTACAATACTTTGGTTGTCCAAATACCTGCAAAAATAATGACATTCCCATCGGCCTCAGCTGTACTTTGTGTTGAGTGCTAATTATCAAATGCTAGGATGCTAACAAGCTAAACTAAGATGGAAACATCGTACCTGCTTAACATCAGCATGTTAGCATTGTCACTGTCAGCATGTTGATAGCATTTAGCTCAAAACACCGTTACGTACAGCCTCACACACAGATACTCATGATTAATATGAAATTTAACAGACTGATCTATTGAACAAGAGGAAGGCCAAGTAGTAAATGTGCACTGTCCTGAGCGGGTGCTTACCATAAACTATGACCTGAGTTTGTTGGGTTTGGGTTTGTGTTGTGTCCACACTGGTGACATTGCAGCTATACGGGCCGGTGTCTGTGACATTGACACTGTGGATGGTCAGGATGCTAACAGCCTCTGTGGCGTGAGACAGAGCTTCCCGATGGGGCTTAGTGTCCACCCAACTGTTCGTCTGGTGAGAAGAAACAGTCGAAAATTCAGGTTTTTATTTACTGATGCTGCACAAAATGCGTCCAGCTGTTGCTGCGACATACCTCTTTGCCGGGGTAAGACCACTGAATGTTCACTCCTGCGTTGAACTCCACCAACGCTGTGCAGTTCAGGGTGAGGGCCTCCCCCACTATCAGCTCGACTGGGTCCTCAGGAAACAGCTTGACATCATAAACCTGACTTCCTGTCCGGGAAAAATAAAAAAAAGGGGGAGGGAGAAACAGAGGGACAGAGGGAGGGAGACAGTGAGAGAGGTCACGGTGACATCGTCAGCAGTTTTTCCTTCCTCGCAGAACCAGAGGAAATGACTTTCCTTTGGACCAGAGGAGCCATCCTACTATAAAGAAGCTGTCTGTCACAAGCTTGCACTATTTCCATTTATGTGTCAAGCTATATATCAGTGAGGGAAATTAAAGTGGAATACAGTGAAGCCTCAATTAAAGATAAGAGAGAAAGCAAGAAAGCTCTGGACCCCGGCCAGTGTCTGTGATATTCAAGCCACCTCTCTCTGCAGTCTCTATAAAATAAAAAAAACAGGTCTGCTGGTGATGTCTGTGCAGCACACTGTGATTGCCTGATTTTTTAAACGCTCCATTAGCGTTCGGAGTGAAGACTCGCTCTCAGTTTCTCCTCTCTGACTGATGCTGCTGTTACTTTTGGCCGGCAGCGATGGGTATGAGTTTCTTTTCGCCCTCTGAAGTGAGAGGTGAATGATCTCACACGGCACAGCAAAGAGCCACTGGGTCCCTCAAAGTTCACTCGCAACAGAGAGGGAGACTCGACATGAAATCTTGCCTCTTCATCTTGGTTTCCTAGAATTTAATTACGCCATCCCCTCTCCTCCTTTTCTTTCTTTTCTTTTAATTTTGCAAGCATAATGGCACACATCCCCGCATACTGTAAAAAGGGGAGTTGTTTTTCTGAGGAAATGACATAATGAAATAAAAATCCTTCATATTGTCAGCATCAAGGCATAATTGGCTCACTGACTGCCATGCAGAATTATGGTGACAATGTAGTCAGGCTAGCTCCACCTTTGATTTCCTAATTTCTTTTTCAACAAGAGCTTCAAATCTAATTTAAATATTTGAACTGGGTTTGTTATGTTTTTGTAGTTGCTGAAGTTAAGGTTTATATGATCTTCAACATTTTGGCTGCAACACCAGAGGAGACTGAACCCTTTAAACCTTTGGAGTTGACACAGATATAATGTTTTACCTGTAGTGTGGATCAGGTAGGTTGCAGATTGATAGTCTTTGCCTCCCAGTGTGGCAACACACGAAACTAAGATCAGCATTGGCACACTGTCTATGATTTGTCTGGGAATGGACCAGCCTCGCTTGTTGTCCCATGTCATCCCGCTCTTCTCCAGAGGCGTGTTATACTGAGATGGCACACACACACATGGAAAATTAATTGCTCGAGCTCAAATCATCAGTTAAAGCATCACTTGACGGCTTCAATTGGAGGAACAGAGTGTGAGGAATCGTGGGTGAGTACAAACCGCGTGAAGAGTGACGTTCAGATCGGGCACTGTGACCAGACATGGCACTATGACGTGCGGGGTGAAGCGCGTGATTAAAATGGTCTCCAGGTTGTCTCCCTTGCTCCCGCTTCTCCTGAGGAAGGGCTGCTTGGGATCTGGGAGAGATAGAAACCGGGAGCTGTTAAAAGGGTAACCCTGATACCAGCTGGGATAATGGTGGCCATTACTGAGGTAACGTCGTGAGCGGACAGCCAGATATGTCACGGCGGAGTTTATCATGATTACATGTAATGCAACAGTTCAGTCTGTCCCCACGCAGTAAATAGCATTAAGAACTGCTATTACATCATGAGAGACAGGCAGCCGAGGGGTTTAATCCTCCTCTAAACAGTTGCTGCAAATTCACCCCAAGCTGTCTGTTAGTGGAAAATATCTCTCCTGCCTTTCTTCCCTTAACACCTTGATGTTTCCCTTTTCATTGTCTGTAACTCACAACTCCTGTTGCAGGGGGGGGGCTTGGGAGACATGACAGCAATTGTGCCACCAATTTACATTGCAGCTGTTATCACTACAGAACCTCATATTCCCCCAGCATCTATCAGGCTCTCCTGTCAATACCAGCCAAAGATGTTGTGTGACTACAACCTGCTCGCTTCTTTTCTTATTTCTTTGTTGTTGTTTTTTCACGATAAGCCTTCTATTATTTTCATATCTTTTTTTTCTGCAGCGCTCAAAGCTAGGACTTCAAGCTGCTGCAAGGGCAAACAAAAGGTCCTATCGAGAGGCTTATATTTCTGCCCCGCGGTGGTCTAAATACACGCAGGTAACAGAAATAACACACATCTCCTCCCAGTTTAAGTTCTTCACAATAAATCACTGCAGGTATTAGTCTGCAATCGGTTTTGGTCCTCGCCTGGGGGAGTTTGCAAAGCATGAGGGATATGAGCCTCGGTATGAGTGTGAGAATGTCAGTGACAATGTGTGTGCGTCGGTGCAGGCCTATACATATACAGTACATGCATTCGGGTCATACTGTACAATCGTGTGTTTGAGTGTTAAGATGATAGTGTGCAGCAGAGACGGGGGGGTAAAGGGGAGACGTCTGCCTGTCTAACTCTATCCACATGCATCCCTTCTCCTCGCGCCACACGCTGGGTCTAATTTATGGCTGTGATTTCATCTGCTTCTGATCAGCCCCCTGGTTGGAATCCGTGGAAACTGTTTTGGCACCTTGTCAGAGGGGATAAACGGGCGTTTCACATGAGTGGACTGGTCAGAAGGATTCCCCTACATGACAATCATCTGTCTCTCCCAACTCTCCCTCTCCACTCTTCCTTCTACTTTTCTCCCCCGGCACACGGAGCGTGGCGAGGAAAAGTAAGGAGGCAGCCCTTAAGGCCAAGCTTAGAGTCCTAAAGTCGGTCTAAAACAGAGGAAGTAGAAGCTCTGAATCCTAATATTATGTGAGACACAGTGAAACCGAGGGAGAAAAGATTGGTAGCGAAACCCATTTTATTGTGCAGGTCTTATCAGATTTGATGCTCTCAAAAAACCACATGAAAAGTCTTGTGAGAAGGTGAATTAAAAGGGAGCTGCTGCTATATTCCAATATTAATAAATGAATAACAAATCCTTTCTCTAATTAGAAACGTGTATGAGCTGCTCATTCCTGCCTTTATCAAACGCTCTGCATCTCTAATTTCCCAAACATTAACCCTGCCAGCTTCCAGGGTGTTACTGAGGCAAAGTCAACAACTCCCAGTTGTAATAATGCAGGGGCTGCTTTGATATTGCAGTCATATTCAAACAGGAGATCAGGAGTTTCAGTAGGACGTCTGTGGTTTTCTTGTGAACCTCCCAAGGAAAAGAGAAACTGAAGACTGAAGGGTCCACATCGCCAAGCTAAAGAGCTGCAGACCAGGTCAGGCAGGCGGGAGATGAAACATGCTGTCTCTAAACACAGAGCCAGTTCAGACAGCAAAATGGCCCCACAAACTGCAAACTCACGAAATGCATTTGATAATGAAAACAGACAAGAAAACTCGTCGGAAATAAGATGTTCTGTCAAACCCGTTAATATGTACCAACACATTTACCTGAAATAAGAAAGATTGAAACAACACTTTATAATACACTAAACAAGTCATTTATATTTTCAATTTTCATTTTTAAGTGAGGTTGTGTCAGCATAGTGTGTGTGTGTGTGTGTGTGTGTGGGGGGGGGGGGGGGGGGGGGGGGGGGGTTAGTGGGAGTGTGACTCACCCCTGACAAAGACATAAACGCTGACAGCAGTGGTGCCGACAATGACAGCCTTGACATCCTTATAATAGCAGCGATAGTAGCCCGTGTCCTTGGCCTGTGCCCCGTTCAGGACCAGCCTCTTGCAGTATGGCCTCCCAGGCTGGCCCGGGCACTCGCTGACCAAGGCGACTCTTTGCCCGGGGGCCCTGGTGGTCGGCAGCTGCTGGGCCTGACGGTCGGTTAGCTCCTGTACCACCAGCGTCTGATCAGGCCAGGCCCAGGCTAGAGTGTGCTGTCCCCTGAGGAGACGTCAGGTCAAAGGACATGGGACAGACTTGGTGTTAGCTTGAGCTTCAGGATGATTAATCATCATCCACAGATAAAATAACAAGAAGAACAAGCAAAAACTGTTTCAATGTACATATGGACACCTGATTATTGTTTTGAGACAGACCTGAAAAATGTGAACGGAATCCTTTAAATAATCAAAATGATTTAAAACGTCATTAAATGCATTTTGGTATCTGTATTATTATCTGTCAGTGTCACATATTAACTGTAAGTTAAGAAGTGTTTGTGTGCATGTGAGTGGATATCAGTGTGTGCATGTTTGTGTGTGTGTGTGTGTGCCATTTCCTCTGTGCATCCACACATCCTCATTTGCTTTGTGCTCCGTCACATAAACTCAGTTATGGTTGGACATGTTAACCCGGAGGCATTATGAGTGAGTGGACTCATAATGGCTGCCTGAAAACTGATAGCTATATGCTTTCCCCACCTGCCTCCACCAACTACAAATGCCCACATTTGCAGACAGTGCCAAAATGTGATGACTGGAAATAATTGTAAAAATCAGAGCGGGCAATGAAAGGATTCTGCGGGTTATTTTCCAGTCTTTGTGAATAGCATCCATCTATCTAGATTCTAGAAAATTGCACATTGTGAGGACTAAATTGACCAAAATGAAACCGTCTTCTTCTCCCAGGAGATTCTCAGTGGTGCTGGCCATGCGAGGTTTACATGCAAACAACTGTTTAAGACTTGTGTTGGAAAAAATCCAAAGGTATCACCAGCTTTCCAAAGACAGCATTTTTTTTTGGACCGCAGCGTCAAAACGGTTAATGGAGTGACAGCTTGGCAGCGGGCAGCACAGCAGAGATTTCATAAGGATAAAGGACGGTTATTATGAGTGAATTCCTATCTCACTTCGACTCAGTTTAAATCAGTGTTGGCTGTGTTTTATGACAGAAGAAAATCTCTGTGTGTCTTATGGGACATGGCCTTTTTTTGTATGGACTTACATTAGATAGGTGGGTGTCTTAGAAAATGTAGAGTCCCAGGATAGGTCTAAGGATAGAGGGTGTCCTATGTTGTGCACATTTTAAAGCCCTCTTTGAGCCCTCTTGATATATAAACAAATAAATAAAATTGATTTTACTTGAGTTTCCATCAGAAGGACACAAGGCATACAAAATGCTGTGAAAACTGGACTGAAAGTAGTTTAATAGAAACAATGGGAAGTAATTACTTAAGTAAAATAGCAATAGTACCCTTTAAAAATACTGCATTACAAGTAAAAGTCTTGCATTAAAAATGTTATTTAAGTAAGTACCAAAGTATTATTAGCAAAATGTACCTGCTCAATGCAGAATCTTTTTTTATACTTTTATATTCCATCATTCCATCATCTTTTTACTGCTGTAGTTGCTTGAGTGGCGCTAATTTTAAACTACTTAATATAGGACTGATTATTTACATTTTTGATCAATCTGCTGATTAACTAATTGAATGGTCTGTAATATGTCCTATTGTCCTATAATATATTCTACACTGTAATTTAAGACATGGAAAAACAGCAAACCCTCACATTTGAGAAGCTGGATCCATGAAATGTTTTGGATTTTTGCAAGAAAAGCTCTAATTTTATACACCATTGGGTAGTTTAATCAATGCAGCATATTTCATAACCTTATCATTATTTTGTACATTTAAAATCTTAATAATAGTGTAATGGAGTAAAAAGCATATTCCTCTCTGAATTGTAGTGGATTAGAAGTATAAAGTGACATTTTCACTTGTCAAGTAAAGTTCGAGTATCTGAAATTTGTACTTGAGTAAATGTAGTAACTCTCCACCACTGCAATGTGTTGCATACTATGAATCTCTCATGGTATCAATTGGTTATTATTATGAAATAAGACGCCTGAGTTCAGTTTTTGCTTTCTACCAATATTGATTTTTTTACTTACTGCAATAACACACAGCCAGTCATGCACAAGTACGCACACACACACACACACACACACACACACACACATACCTGCATGTAATAGTGAGTGTTTGGTTGACTGGAATCACTAGGTCGTCTTTGGAGCTGTCAAGGATGGGTGGAGTCATAGAAAAGCCAATCACCAGACCTGAGGGAGCGAAACACAGCAACTGCATTAGATTCATGTTACACAGGTCAGTCAGGACCTAGTGGTTTTGACAAGAGCTGCCGGTAGGCTGTCGAATCTCTGCAACACATCAGGAATCTGAAATCCGACACGACAGCAGCTCAGATAGCATGTTGTTCATTACATTTACAAGCTGTAAGGCAATCTGCGGGTAAAGCACTCGGCCCCTGAAAACACCCTGACAGAGGAATCATGGCCCACTTATGAGGCGATGCTGCTCGGAGCTCCCTGCTTCCTCCTCTGAAATAGACACAAAGACCATTTTCCCTTGATTCATTACTAATACATTCACTCCACAGACTTGTGCTTGGTTAATATGGCTGGTCTAGAATGTCATTACCATCCCAGAGTCCCCTCAGGGTGCTATTAGCGCTTAGTGAGACTCCACACCTACAGTCTATCATATATAAAAGTGTCACCATGACTTATGCCTCACCTGGATATCATTAGGGATGAAAACACACACTGAGCAGTAGCAGAGACTCGGAGGGTGTGTGAAGGTAGCTTTCTCTGCATTTATGAAAGCAAATGATGACCATTTTTCACATCAGACCCGAGTGTGTGTTTGAAAAGGACTGTGATACGTGCGCTGTATTTAATGCACTATATGTTGGCACTTCACAGCAGAGCGAACAAAGCAGAGAGAACTATTCAAGGACAAATAGAGCAGCAACTTAAACACCTGAGAACATGCAGTCTGTGTAATACAGACAACAGGCGAGACAAAAGACTTCAGCGAGAATCATTTCACAACAGTCGGTCATGACCTGCTGCCAATCAAAACCCAGAGCTCCGGACAGCTGGGATTCTTGTACACAAACCTCATTCCTCCAACGCATCCTGCTGCCCAGGGAGCACAATAGAGCGAGGTTATTCTTATGTAAATATTTTGTTAATCGTGTTTACAGTAAAGGCTGATCCCGATGGAAGAATGATCCTTCCAATGCTGCAAACAGACAGAAACTCAAAGATACTCTTCACCTTGAGAGGTCAGTCTTGCATCCAGTAAAGTATTCACAATTATTAGAAAATCTTACACTGCAAGATCGAAAGACTTCTATTTTATTTGATCTACTTTTCTTCAACCTGCCTTGAGTTTCTCTACTTAATTAAGTTAATATTATATACTCTCCAAAGCAAAAGAGGAAACACTTGCTTTGCTTTCAATAAAAAAAGTGAGAAGCCAACCATCCTTTACACTGTGGCATGACAATACTCAAGGCCACATTTCAGCATTTTTCAATAAGGTCTTCGATGAATGAAGAATTCATAAAAAGGAAAAAAAGGCATTCAAGAAATATAAAGAAAAGATATAGAAAAATTTCAGACATTCAAACCTCACGATAACGACAACATTTTTGTGTGGATCAAACAATTGAGATATAATAATTAAGTTAGTTAATGAGCTTTAGAGGTGCTGGCATGCAAATTCCACTGATTTTACACATCAAAGTGTTGCATTGTGGGTAATGTAGGCACCAGGTTTTGACAAGAAAGAAGAATACATGGAATAAAAATTATAATATTTCGTTGCTCTGCTGCATCGATTCTGATAATGAACTGGCCATTGTGAGTCTGACAGTGTTATAGGAGTGCAATGTGTGTGTGTTATTTATATTTTATCTTATGGTCTATTTCTCGGCAAGAAAGAGAATGAGCCCATTTCCCAAAATGTTCAACTATTCATATGTGCTTGATTATTGCTGGCATTGATCCTCTTACTTTCTTTCATACTAATAATGAATTGATTCACATTGATTTTTTTAAATTGTTCATCTCTGCTGGGGATCACAGTTGATACAAAACCATCAAGCAACATCTGTTTCTGTCTTTGCTCGGATATTAAAAGTGATACCAATTTAAAAACCACAAAATAACACTTGTATGAATGTGAACTAGGAGAGTTAACATCGCCATGCTGGAAACAAACACGTTAAGGGGCTGAGGTGGGAAGTGGTGGCAAGTCCATGAATCATTCCCAGCTTGGCTCCCAGCAGGGTATTCCTTCCCTACTCTTTCAGAGATCTTTAACTCTGCCCATGAGGAGAAGCAACGTTTTCCCAACATATTGTCTGAGCCCAGATGTGAACCTGCCACCAACTTCAGTCCCATCCCCACCCCTCTGCAGCAAAACACAGCTTTGTCCGCTCTTCCTCGCACCTGAAGTGCTGTGAAGCCAAACAGTGGGCCCATGTCAGACAAACCAACACAGGGCCCCCCAAGAGCCACAGACAAGGGGAAAGTGTGAAAGGAAATTCCTCTCGGGCCAGCTCACATCTTCACTATTTTAGGAACAGCACGTTTCCTTCACACACACTAAGGGAGGAGAACAAGAGAGATCATATCTTAGCTCAGTCTTGAAGGACAGCAGACAGATGAGCGCTGGACCTCCCACACTTTCCCATTAAGATTTCAGTCCCTCCTGTGTCCACTGTGGACAGCAGACCTGGATGTTTCCCTCTGGCTATAGATGTATTGTTCTGTACTGCTTTGGCAATATAGACGTCTGTCATGATCTGTCATGCCAATAAAGCTCATTTGAATTTGAATTTGAATTTGATGGAGAGCACATGTCAAAGCCTGTCAGCTTATGTCAGTATGCCATTCAAATGACTGACTATCAGAATAGAAATGTTAATAACTTTAAAGCTGCACTAATGTAATATTTTCATGTCAACAATGGATTGGATGTGTACTGTGTAAGGGGTCCTGGTGAACATAGCTAATGTTGCTCCGTATCTTCTGGATGTTTAAAGGCAACGGTTTTCTGACAACTGCCAATGGCCAATTAAATAAATAATGCTGCTTTAAAGGAGTCTCACCAAAAAAGCTATAGCATTGAAAATTTGTTCAAACACTTAAAACAGCAATTTAAATGTTTTTCTGGCGTCCACCTCTTGAGGCTGTGTGAATAATGACTGTTAGGTCCAGCCATCCACCCTGATCCCTTCAGAAGGGATCAGGGTGGATGGCTGGGCGTACAAAGTGTGAGACTTTGACATGAGGACTATTGTTTGCATCCTGTTCCCTCCCAGCAGTCATTGTGGGGCTTTTTTAGCGTGACTACGACCCTCACTAAGTAGTTTTAGTTGCCTGAACTTAACCAAACCGCAACCATAAAAAACCTTTATATGAATCTGATTTGTAACAGTCATTTGTTATGGTTATGGAGGGCACTGACAAATGATGTCACCCTGTTGATCTGGCGCCAGATCAGAAAACGCTCACATGAAGACAACGACTTGTTTTGTAGTTTAGGTTGGAGGACTTGTTGCTTTAAAGTCACTATGTGTAGAATATGAAAATGTCCAACTGTGGTGCCTTCCAGCGATAATATCAAACAAGACACTGTAGCAGACAGCAGTACACCCTGCCACCCTCACAGTTCTGACTTCCTTCATTTTTCTACAAACAAAAAGAAAGATACTATTATGACATAAAGAATTATACACATTGTGATTATATAGTCCTCGGACAAAGGTTTCAGTGCAAAACATGACAGACAAAGAACTGCTTATAGTGTGTATTCAACAGTAAACACAACAATGGATTGTAAATGCCTCTGAATAATAGAGGATATCATGGGAAAATACACACGAATCCAGTGTACAGCCTGATGCGAAGTAAGCCTGAGGATTTCTTTTTTCTGAGAGACGTGCAGAGTGAGTGATGAGCTCTGAGCTAAATCCCTACTGTAGCTGAGTCTCAGTGACGGATGCCTCCCTCACAATCGGTTGAGAGATCGCACACTGACAGACAGGATGCAAATTGTAAATCTTTTTTGAAATGTCATGACTGACTGGCATGCCCCGAGAGACAAGACATCAAGATGTTGGAGGTGCGTTTGGGAGGGAAACCTGAAGAAGATGGATTTACTGTAAAGGGGAAGATTTCAGCTTTGGCTATTTGAAATGCTCTTGTGAGACGAGGGCACAGAAGGCATTACACCCACAAGGAGTCAAACTAAACGCTCTTTGAAGTCAAGCAAAACATTTCACAGATCATTCAAGCTGATACAATTCATGACAAATATGCCAGTGTACTGTCAGCACTCCTGATGGTCTATCTCCAGGGTGAGTTTGAGGCTAATGTGCGCCACATTACGTGTCAAGACTTTGGATCTCTTATATATCACTTGTCTTCCTAAGTGTCTCTCTCATAACTGCTGAAGGAGGTGCCGCAAAGTCATAACTTAATGTGCGCTGCATTACACGTGGCTCTGGGCCAAAACAGCCACTGACTTCTCTGCTGTTTGGACACTTCAGATTGATGAGAGGTAAGAACGGGGGCATCGCTACGCCTAACACACCGTAGGTGGCTCTCGCCCTGTGATGCCCCAGGAGCTGCTAGTTCTTTCCGCACACTTCACGATGATGAAAATGTTTTGTGCCAGGTGTCAATACGTTCCATATGGATGTGCTGTATAATGCATACACCATATTTCCAATCTGTGAGACACCAGATATGGAGGCCTGTCAGCCTGTCAGCTACATAAATGGTTTGAAAAAATATATAATCCCATTAGTAATTGTTTGAATTCTGTCAAACATGATTAAAAGCACACATTGCTCCAATGTACAGCTATGTAAAGCGAGTGCCAAAGAAAACCAAACACATCAACTCATACAAGTTCATGGCTGATAGCATATCTTGTCATGATAATAAACACATTTTCCTGCCGTGACCTTTCATGCTGCGTTTCATGACAGATTGTTATGACTGTTATCACTCAGTCAGCTCATTTGTCTTAATATGCATTAAACGGTGAAGTGAAAAGAAGGTCTCCGTTTATTGTACCAGCCTTGGTCCTGAACAGCAGTTTGAGCTGAAGGACAGTCAGCACAAGCACTCGTGTAGGTGGACAGTGAGTAAGCAGAGCGGCAGCTGCGGACTCTGGTTGAAGGAGGCCGTGTTACCCTTCAGAGCACAAGGCTGCAGCTCCTGTGAGACAATGACTGGCTCAACAACGTCTAAGTACACCGCAAGTTAAACAAAATTAGAGCTGCAACGATTACTTGATGAATCAATTATTCGATCAAAAGATCGATTTATCGTTTCAGTAATTTTTCAAGCAAAAATGTAAAACATTTGCTGGTTCCAGCTTCTTAAATGTGAGGATTTGCTGCTCTACTTTGTGATTTATGATGGTAAATGAAGAGTCTTTAGGTTTTGGACTGCTGGCCGGACAAAAGAAGCAATTTCACGTCCTGGGAAATTGTGACAAGCATTTTTCACAATTTTTTGATCTACATCATAATTGATGATGATAAACAGCCCTAAACAAAATGTTTCAGTTCAGTCTTGAGTTTAAAATTGTCTTTAATTTATTATGCAAGCAATTAGGTTTTTAGCTCCTTCGCTACAGTTTATATGAACTTTACATTGTTGCTAACCTTTTTCAAATATATGCTTTTGTGTTTTGTGTATTTTTCCATACAGCCACTGGTTCCCATTCATTTCTGTGAGATATGAAAATCATTCAATTAGTAAACTGCTGAATCCAGCTTGAGTTGTGTAATCCATCATGGCAAACATCTTGCCTGCATTCATTTCTGTTTGTGCTGTGTTATCATTGCAAGATAATACAGTTAAAAGGGATTGAACTGAAAAGTGTGCACTGCATTAACTCACATATAACTTTGACAAAATAGTAAAATGCAGAGTTCATTTATTGTCATAGATTTCATGTCACTGGCAGGTTTAAAGAGTCTGATACTAATTTTTTAACTAAACAGATATTAATGGAAGCAAGTGGTTGCCTGGGCGGTCAGAAAATACATTTGAATAATGAAAACACAACAGTATGGTGTGCAGTATATGTGACTTGTAGAAAATGAGATAAAACATGTACATCCCAGCCCATTATTCAAAACGTTTTCTGCACATACATTTCTGCAGCTAACAACATCTGACAGATCAACATCTGTCTATTCAGAGGGATTGTTTGGCCTGAAAACTGAAATGGATGGTGATTGGCTTGTTGGCAACCACCATACAAATGTGAACAGACGGCAGAGAGCCAAAAAAATATTTGAGCTTGGTTCCCCTCTTTTCCCATGCATTCCTGCTGGTGGTGCAGAGATAAGCAGCAGCTTTGGGTGATTAACTTCAACCGGCAAAAAGCAACATCACATTTTAACCTAAAGATAAAACACGATATTTCCAAAGTTGATTTACGCCCTCTGTTATCGTATGATTACACAGCGCGTTCAGATGTGTAGAATCCTTCAGACAGATAAACACCACATAAACAGTCTCTGACAGTAAATCATTAATCTTGTAGACAATTTTCTGTCTCAAGCAGTTGAAATGACAATGACTTTATAAGCCTTGTGACTGCGCTCACAATAGTTGACACTCACTGGGGATTGTCAAAAATAATTCAGCAATTACTGAAGATTTAAAAAAAGAACTTTTCACCGGCGTTCATTTGATGTGGTTTTGTCCCGGAGAAACAGCTCACGGAACATGTCCTTGTAAAAACTTGACATTGCTCTAGCGAAATGTGATTTCTGTTTTTGCGAGAACTCATTCTCACTGTGAGATTAATGTGTGTACTCTGCACCAGCTCCAGCTGCCAGGCAAATGAAGGTCTGGGTGGAACTAAAAAAAAACTTCTCAAGCTGATATTTGTTTAAAATAGCAATAAAAGAGAAGAAATTATTAATGTTTTGGAAGGTAAAGTGTAATTTAGATAAAGATGAGGCGGTGAAAACTGTTTGCTTGTTCTCAAACATGCCAACCATGTGACAGCGATCATATAGCGATGGCTACATTCGACACGGCTGGTCTTTCTGTGCTACATGCCTCTGTCATGATGGAAGTGCCAGATGTATCTGAGCTGAGTGCCAGAAGTCAGAATTTTTCAAGGACAATTGTGCCCGTTCACTCAGCATGTGCAGAGGGCTGCACTTTGATGTGTCAGCTTCACATACCCGGTTGACAGGGAAGAAAGCAACTGGTTACTTGTCAATTGAAATGTACTCACAGAATGCCAGAGGAGCATCAACTGTAGCTTTTTATTTAGGCTTGGAGGGTAGAAAGAATACCAAGAAGGCAGAGGACTGCTGCGTCTAAGAGTTTCACAACAATTCTGTTCTATAAAATATGATAAAAATGCGAGAAAAAATATGATGCTGGAAAAAATATAAACCCAAATTTATTTCAGGCAATCGCAACTTTCTTCAAAATATGTGCAGATGCACAGTGAAGCTGACGTCAGCCTTTCCTGTCATGCTTATATTCTGCGAAATCAGTCACGGTGGCCTAGTGGCTGAAGATGCACTACATGTAAGCACAATGCCCCAAAATTAAAGGAATAATTTGATAGTTTGAGAAACATGCTTATTTTCTTTCTTACGAGAGTTAGATGTGAAGATTGATATCACTCTCATGTCTGATATCTGTACAGTAAATCTATAACTACAGCCTGCCGCCGGCTCTAGAGGGGCTGGTAGGCGGACTTTCAGACAGAGCCAGGGCTAGCTGTTTCCCCGTTAATGTTCTTTGTGCTATGCTAAGCTAACTGTCTGCTGGCTGTGGGTACATATTTACCATACAAACATGACAGTGGTATCAACAGCAGCCAATTCTTAAATACAGTAGAATCACTTAAATCAAACATAGTTGCTTCACAAACTACTTGTTCCCTTGCTTGCTGCCTTGCTGATAGAAGCGTGTGTAAACAGACAGTGTATGAATTTTTAAAATAACACCAATCCAGTGTGGCTTTACGTTTCTCACGCTGTAAACAAGAATCAGGACATAATGAAAATGTCCAACAAAAGTAGCATATACAGTAGATCTTCTATCCATTTAAATGCTTCTGCATATGTGCGTTCATCCTTTGCTGAGCTCTCTGAGTACTGAAACTGGACTGCCCAGCCTATGGAGGACACCTGCTGACTAAGGATAAATCATACACACACAGGGGAAGAAACCTTGCAGCCATAAGGCCCTCTAAGCCCGTTAAAAATGTAAAGCTTCTCTGACAAGCCGACAGATACAAGGCAGGCAGGAGTCGAGTGCATCAAAGGTACGCATGAAGACGAGAGCTCCTCTCTCCGCGGGTACGACACAGGGCTCGTGTGAAAGGCAGCGCAATGTTTTTCATTGCGAGCAAATTTCCTGTTTTCTTTATCATGTTCACGTTCTCCCACTTCCCTTTTTCATGGACGGTGAAGGAGATGTTGTCGTTAGTGTTTCCCTCGCTCCTCAGTAGTTTTGTCTCTGATCAGTCACATGACAGGAACAGGAAAAGAGGAACCTTGTGTAAACAAATAAAGCTTTTCTCAGAGTCTCAGCTTGGCGGAAAGGATGCGACGTGGGAGTCCTTCAAAAATACAGACACAGGTTTTTCACAGATGTAGTAATTGTAATTAGGTACTTGTGCTGTTGCCTTGTGGTAGTATATTGTATAAATGGGTAAAATGCCTCGCAGGCCTTTTGAATTTTTCTATATATGCAGCTGTGACTTCCCTCCAATGGACGTTCTGTTTAAAGAAAATCATACAGGGTTAAGCACGCTGTAATGAGACAGAAAATGTATTAACTGGAATTGAATTGCACTTTTTTTCAATAGGCCTTTAGGGTTAAAGAGCAGCATGTAGGTGACAGTAGAGCTACAGTTATTTCAGTGACACAGTATCTGGAAAAGGGCCAAGGCTGGGGAACTCTGAAATAGCCCTGTATGTCCGGCGAGGGACGGGAGGCCATGCAGGCCATGGAGCAGACCTGCTTTCTGGATGTGGAGTCAGCCCGCCTCAGGCTATAACACACTCCCTCTCTCTCTCTCTCTCTCTCTCTCTCTCTCTCTCTCTCCCTCTCTCTCTCTCTCTCTCTCTCTAAAAAAATTAAGTCCACTTCCTCTGTCAATCTGGACACAAGGCCGAGCCAAATCCAGGCGACGGACTGACTGGCAGCCCGGCTTTGATTTCATTGTTACTACGGAGGAGGATGACATCCACAACGTCCCTGTCCTCTCCACTATTGGGGGAGTTAGGCCTTTCCAACATCCTGCCAGAGGAGGGGTGCCAAATTAAGGATGCGGCGACAAGCCATCTGGGCCAACTTCCTATGTTTAAAACCTCTGTCCCTGACTAAATCTTCCTGTACCTGCCTCACAGGCACACCGGACAACTCAAGCACTTCCTCTGTGGCGATCCATTTTCTTGCATGTCATCATTTTTACCATTGAGAAATGGTTTCCCCTGCTGAAAAGGGAACCAAGCATATTCTGGTAAATGCTTTGTCCTGGCTCCTGACGATGCCATTTCTGTTGGGAAACATCTAAAATATCTCTTTAAGTGCAAGCGAGGGCCAAAGATTAGCACAGTCCAGGCCCTGCTGTGATGGCCTTCACGCTCCTAAAACTCATGCTGCGACTGTTCAGAGGCCAAACTTTGAGGAGCCCCATTACTGCGCTTGTTACCTTTCTGGAGATTCAGGCCATAAACAAGTCTCTGCTGCTGCGTCAGATGCCCCAGTGAGCTAAATCACTGCGGCAGCTAAAATTGCCGTAGAAAACAAGGGCAGAGTAGGGAGTGCCTGGTCAACAATTATGGCGCTGAATGCCTAAAGGGAGGGAAGCCGGCAATTTCCTCAAGCTTTGCCAATGGACGCTTTCCCATGAACCACAAGCGACCTCCAATGACAAGGCAAGAGGTATGAGTGACCAATGAAATGCTACACGGACTTCCAAGTCACAACCCTATACACACACACAGCTGCCTGAGACTTTGTAGCAATTTGAACATAATAGCGATGGCTATAGTTGAAGTGAAAAGTGCTCTAAATGATGCTTGTTTCTAAGTAACATGAGCACATGTAACAGCCACCTTGTCCCAGGATCCGGTTTCTGCCTCCAGAACATGTGTAGCGTGATCAACCAATAAAGACAATAGATGCCACAAAGCAATTTCCCTCCAGTGTGTGTCAACACGGCTTACAATAAATGTCTTTTCTCTGGCTGTCACTGGTGCCGAATCTCATGTAATTAGCCTCGCATTTACATGTTGTAATGAAAGGTTTTGAGTTTTAAATGTTTGTCCTATTATGATCTCTTATGATCAAGAGAATTTGTGAAATCAACACCAAGGTAAGTATTTTTAGTGAATTCAAAACCCCTAATTATTCTGGACTCCCTAATTTGTTGATAAACCCATATCCCTGTCAAATGAAATCAGACTCGTACTTGCTCGCCAAGGGTTACAGAAAAACAGACAAATGTGTAGCAGTCCTCGTGGTCATTTTTAGGTCTCAATTAACAGCAGTGTCAAATAATTGATTCCGTCTTCTAGGTAAAATCACTTATTCGTATTATTGTGCACACTCTAATCCATTCATGGGTGGGTTAATTCACTCATTCAGTTGTAGTTTAAGCAGTTGTGAATGCCTGTGTGAAGATGATAGGAAGGACACAAAGAGCATGGTAATTATTCCAAGTGTGGCAGAATGTTTTATGAATGCTAAAAAAAAAAAAGAGTACATGACTGGAGCACAGTGGGAGCCTGCTGTGGCCCACATTTTATTTGCACAGTAGGGACGCTGAAAATGACCACAAAGGAGTGATTATGAACGGACATCTTTGAAAAGCGTTATTCACTTATATTGTGCAACTCGTTCTTTTACAAGCAAGTCATACTTTTGACATTGAAAGACAACAGTCCTATTGATTCTGAAAGGACTGAGAAGTTGTTAAAGTGTCGTGATGAGGGGGCAGTAATTGTACAAACACCTAATTGTCCTTTTTTGTGGAGGGTAAAGCAATAAGAGGACCATTTAGAGAGCTCTGCCATCAAAACAAGACTAAAGCTACCAGTATGCTTCATCAGAACTGCTTGTCGGATGGTGGAACAGTTTCGGAAACCCCTTCCCCCGAAACCTTTGCGACATTGAAATTGGAGGGTGGTGAATGTCAGACAATCGAACATTCCCCTCACCCCGTGATTTGCCAGCTGTGCGGAGATGAGAAAGGACCCAGGGTTTGAACTGCTCTCTCATGCTCTCTTTTTTTCATTCTTAACGCAACTTTCTCTATCATTTGTAATGTGTACAACAGAGTGCAACACTATGAATGTCTTTCAGCAGAGATTGTCTTATTTTGCTGTATTTGAATGATCTACCCTCTTCTAGCATAACCCAGCGCTAAGAGTCTACAGCCGTGCTAGCAGCTTTGGGAGGCTGTACTTAGGCACAGCAAGCCGGTATAATGTTTACCATGTTCACCACAGAAACACTGTTGTCTTCCTGCAACAACTCACCTCTTGCGACATTTTAGAGCGAGACTTCTGTGTCTGGTAAAACATAACACTCACAATAACAATCTGAGCCTGTCACTGGCAAAAACAAGCACTTTTAGTGGACGTACTTTTCACAGGCGCAATTGTAAGTACTCATTTAGACACCAATATTTGCAAAAATATGACCTAGGTTTTAAATTACTGGAATTTCCCTTCACCAAAGCTATTACAACTCACCCTGAGAGGAGCCTGAATGTCTGTACCAATTTCATGGCAATCCATCCAACAGTTGGTGAGATATTTAACTCAAAAACTGAAAAGATCTGGGGATCACCAAAGTCTTTAGTACTCATCCTCTGGGCACCATGGAAATCTGTACCAGATTTTATGGCAATCCACCAATTAGCTGTCAAGATATTTAACTATAAGCCAAAAAAGAAAACTCCAGTGATCACCAAAAGTATTGGATTCAACCCCAGTGGGGCCATAAATGTCTCAACAAATTTTCATGGCAATCAGTTCAACAGTACATGAGATAATATAGTCTGGACCAAAGTGGTGGACTGACCAACAGACCGACATCGGCATCCCTAGAGCCATGCAGTTAGCATGGCTAAAACCTGGGCACAGGAAACATGGAGGGTCAGAAATATGAAAACAAAAATACCACAGATGGTTTTCATCAACTATCTAACACCAACTTAGACACATACTTGGCTTTTGTTGCAGATTCCTGGTGTTGAAAGAGCTTATCTCTCAGCTCCAGTCATATTTGGAGTGTTGGTGTTTTAGCATGATGAGAAAGTGAGTGACCAGACATCCAAATGCCCAAGGGGCCTCACAGCTCTATGGCAGTGATGAGAGAGGCACCGGACTCCCTATTTATTTGGACTTTACTGCAGAGAGCTTCCCACATGGAGCAGCGGCAGCAGCATTCCTCTCTCATCCGAGCTGCTCTCCAGCTGATAGAACAAGATATTCAAGGACAGACACAGAGGGTCCGCTCCTCGGAGTCCTGAGGTTGAATCCTGAGATCAGAGCTGAGAATAAGGGGATATTGTTGGCTAAAACAACTCAACCTCTATAAGTGGATGACTAGAATAATACCCAGAGTTGAGAGTCAGATTTCTGGGATGATCTGATCAAGCGGAGGTATGCGTACAGAAAACACTCTGCTAAAAGCAATATCAACACTATGCACCCAAGACACAGAGTAAGCCAGAGATCTTTCGGGCTCTAGAGCTCAGCTTTAGAAAGAAAAAGAAAAGATTCACTGCATTAATATGTGGCTCCTTTGACTGGGGAGGTTTTCAATAGCCAATTATGCTACAACAAAAACAAGGAAATTAAGAGGAGATGAATCTAATCTATTTCAATAGTATCCTTTATCAGCGAAGTTGCACCAAGATGTCTTTTTTAAATAAGACAGAATTTCTGTAGCTGTGTAATAATGTTGAACCACCATAATTCAAACCAGAGACAGAGCGTGACAGGAAGATGGTAGAAAATGGCTCGGGGTGAAATCTTGAAGCTCCACAAATGTGAGTAAAAAGGAGCTGAGAGCTGACTGAGTAAATCATACCCCCCCCCCCCCCCCCAAAAAAATGACAATGACTTCTGGGCTGGCAGGTCTACAATCCACTCTCCCTCAATCATCCCCTCCTATCCTAATAATGGGAAGCCAGCGCTCTCATCATGCTTGCATCAGACTCTGACTCTGAAGTGTGTTTTTAATGTCACACATTTGTTTTTTTTTAAAGGAAATTTGCAGGTTAAGATGGTTAAAAAAAAACCTTCAGACTAAAGACAAGTCTGAGAATTTCACAATATTTAGAATACGAGGTATTAAATCGTTTCGATCAAGACTTTTAAAAATGCAGAAATTATTCAAATAGAGATTTTTAAAGTCAGAACACAGACAAAAGGTAAATTGCTGCATCCAAGGTACACCTCTCTCTGTCTTGGAGTCGTGTCATGCTCTGCATTCATGAGTGGATAAAAGACTGAAAAGAAACATTTTACATGAATTCTACATTTGTGGTATGCCAATTCAATGTTCATCCCCAATGTAAGGCCATGTAATTAAAAAAACACTTAATGATAATGTAAAGTTCATTTCCATCTGAAGTGGTGGGCAAAAAAAGCTGCGCCATTGAGCCAGAACATCTTTTCATCACTTTCTCTCGCTCCTCTGTACGTACTGTGAGACTGTAATTGAAAAATGCGACCCTCTGATGCGAGGTTAGTGCTTATTTCTTCCTCCAGGGTAGTTCTGGTATATTCTATCTACTTTATGTTTTCAGCATCAACTGAGAGAAATGGGGGGCCCTGTATGACTGAACTAACAGGGCTGCAAATAGGTTTTCAACAGATAACACCACACATAGGCACATCAGGTTTGTGTGATGACAGAAATGTCATACAGAGCTTTATAATTCCAAGGCACACATTGTGGATTAATGGAAAAGTCTGGATACAGCCAAGCCAGGTGACAAGAGGAGAAAAAAAAGGAGAGTGACTCAACTTTCACCAAACACCATTTGTCACACATTACAAAATCTATCATTACTGTAATTTAGTTTACTGTTAGTGAGGGCAGTGATTCCTCTGAAATGGATTTTGTGATGCCATTAGTCCTCATTCCTCTCTGAAACAGAGCCACTGTTTATCTGTGCCTCCACCAACCAGCACAGCTCAGTGATATGAGCGAGAGCCATCCCTCCTCCCTGGAGTTATGATTCGGGTAGCCATATGGCGACTGCCCCTCACAAAAGTATTCCATATGTTCTTAATGAACAGCTGTTCAACAGCAATCAAGTGATGAACAACTCAAACCTGCACATTCAGTCACTGGGAAAAACTGCAAACAACCTCAGCCATACTCCCAGATGACAAAGCCAATCAGAAGGCCCTGTTTCAAATATCTGATATAAGATAAGTGTAGTGAAAACAATGTGCTTAAGATTTATTGGTCTCTAGTCTCAGCTGTACATGTTTTCTAGACACACAAGTGACTGAAACGCACACATGGAAGCAGATCACACTGAAAACCAGAAATTCTTGAAACAAGTCGGTTTGTGCTGGATGCAAGTGGCATTCTCTCACCTTTCACTTGTTTTACAAAAATAAGACCACATGAAAAAAAAGCCCCCCCCCCCCCACTCCACATGTCAGTCCAGTCTAGATCAGACAGCTCTCCTCCCACTCAGCCTCCAAAACGCTGACCTACATACATACACTGGGATGTAAAGTCACTCTAACTCAACATCGTAACAGAATCTGCTCTTTTTCTTTTTCTCCCCTCTGAGTTTAGCATCACCAATTAACAGCTGCATCTTTATCAAACACAACAACAGCATGCCTCCCCCTAGCGCCTATCTGCGTGTAGACTCGGAGACCCCTACCGGGTTCCTTATTAATTCAGTCCCACACTGAGAGTCACACTTTCAATCATGTGTGAGTGCGTGTGCACCGTGACGGCAAACAGAAGGGATTCAAAGTAGGCAAAGGTCTGAGGGTTTCATGGAGATAACTCATGTGGAAATATATATTCGCAATTAATACAACAGAAAGTAGGTTAATATGCAGAAAGTTCAGGATCTACCTGCCTTCAGTTTTAAGACCGCAGCTCAACATGAATAAAACTTCAATCAAACCTCGGATCAATTATTTACTGAGAGTCAGGGTAAACAGCCGGCTCGACCTTTCCCTTCATAAAAAAAAAGTTGCGCGCTCCAAACTTTCGGACTCGCCGTGGAAGTCTCCTCACCTGAGGCATATGCTATTCCAATCCAAGTCCGACAGAAAAGCGGAAAGTCTGTCTTCATCTCCAGATCTCCGGTCCAGAAGTGCAGAAGCCTGAGCGGTGTTTCTTCCAAAACTCGGTAGTTTTAATGCCGGTGGAGACAGTGGAGGGGCGGTTTGAATGAACGTCCGTGGATGCTGGAGAAAAAAAAACTCAGGTGAACCTCGGCCAATCGATGCCTGTCTGTACTCTGCACAGAGAGGACGGAGCCGAAATGGTGAGGAAAAGGGTAGAAGAAAAAGCCCCCCCCCCCCCCCCCCCCCCGTTTTGTCAAAAGGATGCACAAGGCACTGAATGGTATTTACAATGATTTCCCTTTCCTCTGCTCGTGACTGGAGCGCATGCACACCCATCCATCCAGTTCATAAAACAAGCTGAATTGGAGGAGTTTGTGTCAGTGTGTGGTGGGTGTGTGGTGCGTGTGTGTGTGTGTGTGTGTGTGGGGGGGGGGGGGTACTCCCTAACACCCATGACAAAATTCCTTCCTGCAAGAGCTCATTCGTTTCATCCACTGCGTTAAAGACCTATAGTAACCTGATTGTATAGCATAAAAAGACTTCATGAAGTCCAATAAGAGCACTCTAAACTCACGGTGAGATAACTTAGGATGCTGTATAGGAGCTGTAGATTTCCATTTGTTGCTTTGGTGCAAAACAGTTTGATATCGATTTTCATTTCATGGATTTTAAAAGCCTCTTGACATCCAAATAGCTCAGCAGGTAATCCTAATACCATCAGAAATGTTTATAAAGCCTCCGCAGGAGTACAGCAGCTTCATCAAGGAGGTGAACAAATACCACAGTGAGATAGAGCAAAGACTCTAGAGTAAGCCTCTGGATGATTTTCCTCCTTTGCTCAGCTGTAATCCACAAAATAATATCAGCTCTTCTGGCACCATGATGTCAATTGAATTTTATCTATTCAGGTCAAATGTCTGCCATTAATTTGAGGTAGAAAAAGTTATCTTTTGAGCTTGTCAACACAAATTGTTCTGGACGTTCAACAAAACCAAAGTGGAGCAGAGGTGCCTTGGGAGTAGCTCACTATTAAGAGTCTGTAATTACTCTTCCGAAGGGTCAGAGTGATGCCTCCAGTGAAACAGAGTTCCTCCGGCCTCGTCCAAGTCCTGTTAACCCCCTCCTCCCACACATCCATCCTCCTCAGGGAGTCCTCAGAGTGTGAATGAAAATCATGTACTGAGAGCACAACATAGTGAGCTGCTATCAGCCCTGTATTATTTTACAGGGAGGGATTTTGAAAATTGAAAACCCGTGTACCATATGCACTCAGAAAATAAAAAAGTCAGAGGGTACAAGAGGTGTGCACTTGGGCGGTCGAGCACACACACACACACACACACACACACACACATAGTTAAGAGTTTCTGGTGTGTGTGTCATTTCATTAATCGTCTGATGTAGCAGCGGCTTCGAGGTCCCGTCAAACCTCTTATGGAGCCACAGATGAACCAGCATGCCCATTTAAGCCAGTCTAATCAATCCCAGACAGGTCTGCTTTCCAGCACCATGAGTGTGCTGTAAAATCAATAGTATCTCCTCTTGGAAATTCACTACAACAATAATAACCCTAGCTGACTCATTCCTAACTGTGTCTCCAGAACACCAGCGCACCCATCAAGCAGCAGCTGTCGATAAGGTGTATGAGAATCTTTTTCTCAATATGATTATGTAATTCTCAATGACTTCTGAGGCTCAGAGAACTGGGCATCAGGAGTGTGTGGAAAAACAAGGAGTCATGGGATCATTGCGTGTTATTGTGGGCATGCATTTCCCCCCAGATCCCTTACGGCAATCCACCTCTCTGACCTTAAAACACAATGTTGTGATTGAATGGTTGTAATTAAAATGTTCTCCTGGTTTCGGCCCCGCAGCGCCCTCGGCTTTGGAGGAAAATAAACACGCCAAATCGTGTTGATAGTCTAACAAAGCTTTGTCCAGGGAGTTACAAAATCTCATTACCAATATAACAGATAATGTCATGGAGTGGCCAATAAAATAATAAACTGCACACATAAGCATTCAGACAAGCCATTCAGACAACAATGATAACAAACAACAGCCGTCATGCAGGATAGCATGATCGCTGTGTCAGATGAAAATGTTTCAGTTTAATAATGCCGGCTCCTGAGACACAGCTGAGAGCTCAAGGACCCGTCCTTGAAGTGCCAGCACTCCATCCGGCCCATCCTCAAGTCAGGAAACACATTACAGGTCCACAGCTACTATCATAGGAAGGATGTGGAGCAACCTGTTCACGCTCTCACTGAACTTCATGCCCATGGCCTCGCGCCTTTCACTGCACTCTGCCAAGCTACTTTGAAGTAGCTTCAAGAGGTGTTTTTTGTTTTGTTTTGTTTTGTTTTGTTTTGATTGAGAGAGCCAAAAAATTTCAGTTCATCAGTTGTAGGTCATGTTCACTTTCAGTCAGCGATTATGGAAAGCTTCCCAACTAGAAGAAGGAGCGGCGCTGCTGCTGCATGCTTGCATGTAAATGATTTGCTAACTAATTAGCCACGAAACTAATGCAACTAATGAGTGGAATGCAGTTGGTCCACATAACGTCCTCTATGATGCTGAACTCTTGCAGCTCAAAGCAAATGGTACCTGAAATTTGAGTCCTTTCATTTAACTCGAACTTTTCACAATCCTAAATGAATTAAAACCCATTTTAACTGATCATTTTGGCCACTTGTTGGCAGCGAAACTGGCAGTAAACACAACATAGATATATCATCACCTTATAAAGATGATACAGAGGATGTATTAGCAAACAGTTGCCTATTTAAACATCGAGCAGATGCAGAGAAACATTTATCTGGAGTCTGGTCTCAACCAACTCCTGATGAAAACTTCTGGCTCTTTAGTTTCTAAATGCTAATGTTACTCTATGTTCACTTGCTAGTTGCTAACTTTGTCTGTTGTTTAGGGCTGTGCAGGTAACGTACGGGTGGGTTTACTAGAGCTTCTGTGCTGGAATCAGCTGCCAGTGTTGAGAGTCAACCAAAGCATTAAAGTTACTCGACAGAAAATCAAAACAATTAGCTAAAAGACGCTGAAACGCTCTGTAGAGCTGCAGAAGCAAGTGATACTTCTCTACCCTTTGTCATTTTTCCAACTGTTAATATAAAAATATTGATTAGAGCAGCTTAGTGCAACTATTTTTGTAAAGTTGTATATGACCTTTCAACTAAGAGGCACAAATAGCTTTCCAGAGAGCACATAGGGTCCAAAAACAGCCACATAGACATAGAGGCTCTCCTCATAATCTCTTCATATCCAATATACAAGAGAGGCTCTCTTCAATTCAGGAGATTGAGTTGATTTCAACCTGCATTTATAGGTCACAGTGAGCGACTAGTGTGTTATTAGTGTGTCATAAATGCACCCACTCTATGTAGTCGCTGTGCAGGCAAAGCGCAGTTCTTTGTGTCACTTTTCCAATCAGCATCCTGCTTTAGCATGCCCCCCGAGGCCTGCCGAGCAGCCCAGAGGCATCCCCACTGTCACTGTTTATCTGACCTGTCACCTGGAGGAGGAAACAGGACGTCAGCGCTCTCGCGTGTTTGTGAAGATAACCGAGAGCCCGCCTACCGCTGTTTAAGTGTCAGAGATGGCTTATGAGTTCATAGTTGTGCCTTCTGCTTTGATGATGCTTAATAACATCCTTGATTATTTCAAGTGAGGTCATGGAAGAGTGAGCGGTGTCACAGCTGCAAAACAGGATCAAAGACAATGTTTATTTAAGAAAAAGTGATTTGGTTCATTGTTTGCATCAGCAGGTTTTACAGTGATTGTTTGGGTTTTTATCAGGAAATGATCGAACATGTAATTAACATGCAATGACAACAATGTAAAACATACTGCATAGACTGAATCCTGCAAAGAACTACGTTTTAGCTACTTCCTTGAGTGAAAAAAAATTAACAATGAGTGTACATTATATCACATACGTGTTCAAATGTAGGCACATGTAATAAATGAATGTACAGATAATGGCAAACCAACAGGAGCAGCTAGAAGTCAGCACATAAGGTGCTGTGAAGTTACATCTGGGTGTTAAACTACATCAAAAACATGTCTAAAATAAAAAAGGCAAAAACAGTTTCATTTCAGACTGATGTATAAAACATGAAGAACCATTTAATCAAACATTAAATCTCACAGTAAAGTGCACAAGACCTTCATGCTGATTGAACTCAAAGGTAATTAAAAAACCCTTTTACAGCCTAAGGATCGTCTGACTTGATGAGAGATAATTATTCAGATAATCATTTGAAAGATCAACCATCTCCATCTATTCAAGATATTTGGTTGAATAGTGAAGAACCAGTATGTCATGTTAAAATGTAATTTCATGCATCCAAGCTTCACTATATTCAACCCAAGAAGGTTGAATATGCGTGTTTTTATTGCGTTTCTGCTGATTGTTCCATAATGAATGAGTCTCTTCAGAAAGGTTACAGCATGATGGAATTTTTATACTGTGAATATGACTATTTTTATAACATTTCGAGGCTTTTAAGGTTCATTTCAGATTCAGAAAATAGAAGAATCTGGCAATATCTGATAATTAAAGTACGGAAAAGCAGTCTGAAATTTTAAACTCTTGTGATACAGAACCATAATGCTAACAATGGCAGTTACTGTCCTTTAAGAGTTGAGTGATAACAGTCATTGGTCAATAAGGGAATGGATAGCTCTTACATACTGAAATGTTTTATTGATTGCACCCATGTTAGCCGGACAGAGCGACAGGAGGGTAGTGGAGAAGTTTGATAGGCTGGGGTTTGTGACTGCTGTCACTAATGCACGGGCTAAAGAAGGGGAACACCTTGCCCCTCGGCCCGTGGGTGAACGAGTAAAGCAGACTCATATCGTCGGCGTTGTAGAAGGACACCCTCCTCTCCTCGCAGTCCAAGAACACCCCGAACCTCTCAGGCAAAGAGCCGAGGTGCAGCCTCGTCCAGGGCTGCGTGCCGGCCGAGTACTCGTTCCCATTCCGCAGCCGCAGCGTCCAGTAGCCGCTTTCGGGGCTCAGCTTGATCCGAGCGTGCCTGCCCGCGGCCTCAGAGGCCACGCCCAGGTCCCACTTGGGTTTGGAGCCCACTTCTACCTCCCAGTAATGTCGGCCTGACTGGAAGCCCTGGGCTGCCAGAATATTGACACACTGGAGGAAGCGCTTGTTGTGGTCCATATATGGGATCATGCTGTCACATTCGACTGCCATGGTTTTGTCCCTGGAGACCTGGATGCTCGGGTGCGCTGTGTCAACATCAAACGTTAATGCAGAAGGACCTTTGGGGTGAAACATGATAACAGTCATAATATTTCATTTTAAATTGAAAATATATCTTATCAGTGGAACAATGGCGCCATTACTGTCTCTCTGTTTCCACTTCAACATCTTTATGTAATATTATAGTAATTTTTCCGTAATTACTCCCATTGTTGAGGCAGAACCAGTTTTCAGCTCATGTCTTTTTGTGTCTAATGAAGCGCATCAGAGGGGAAAATTACCTGGCTTCAAAGACTTGAACATCTTTCTCCATGTGATGTACTGCAACGGGGCCATGTATTTGTTGCTGAAAGTGTTTATATCAAACTCCGGGGCAATAACCACCTGTGCACACGGTCTGTCGAAACAAAGCAAACAAACATTCATCATTCAGTGTCATTTATTCTCAGCACAAATGACACTAAATGGAGGTATATATCAAATAAGCACTAGACAGCTGCAAAAATGCCAAAAGCAATCAATCAGTCATAACACTGAAATGAACACTTACCTTAGCTGTGGGAGCTGGAGGGAAGGAAATGAAACACAAATCACATTAACAACTGTTGTTTCGAACTGGTGCAAAACTCACAAGTCAAATCAGATGGCACTCTGGGTTTTATTTAAAGTTCAGATATGATCAACATCTTCACATTCATATTCACAGCTTGAGGCATCCAACATTTCTGACAAACTTTTGATTCTTACTCAAACTTTTGGAAACCTCACCTCAGTCAGCATGATGTTCTCGGTGGCAGTGCTAGCCTGCTGCAGCACTCTCATGTTGTCCTCCAGCTCCCTCGCAGCCAGCTGGATGGCTTCCAGGTGGCGCTGGACTTTCTGCAGCTCTTCCTCCTGCTCTCTCCTGAGCTGTTCCAGCACACAGGTCTCCTCATCGTGCAGAATCTGATGGAGAGCTCTGAATTCCCCTTTGACACGAGCCTGCAGATCTGCCCCGACTTTCTGTGACAGGGAAAAATGAGGCAGAGGATATAATGTAGCATCTAGCTTTCTTTGTATTACCACATTGTCCATTAGAGTTAGTACACAAGTACACAACTCTAGAGAGCAACAAACAAGGGGTACTGAAGCCACACTAGGGAAGGATTTCCAGTTCATCATCTCAGCACAGCACGCACAACTAAACTCACACTCTTATCTTCCATCTGTCTCACACACACCTCATTGCTTGAGCAACTTAAAGCTAAATTAGAAGCGGTTGGTTTAATACCCCGGGTTGTTCTGCTGAGGCAAATATGGCAGAATAAGAATAAGACTATATGAGTAAGGGTTTGCTATTGTTGACACACAATTAAGTCAGAGGTTAGAAGGCATTTAAACACCCAAGCGTAAGTCCATAATGTTTTACATATCAAAGCACAAACTGTCACTTACCACATCTGCAAACACCACTAAACATGCACAGCAACATATTGCAAACAGCCATTAGAGAGGGACATGTGCATTCTTATCTGCTAAGTGCTGCCATCCCTCAAGTTCCCCAGAGCAGTGTACCTTTATGGTATCCATCATGTCTTTGTCTCTGCGAATACTGTTGATGAAGTCCTCCTTCCTCAGGCGATGGCTCTCCAAAGTCTCCTTCAGTTGTTTCTGTACAGTAATATGCAAATCAAACCAGTGTGGGGACAGAAACAATGGCACACCGAGAAACTATGAAGAGAATCAAGGAACTCATAAACAACTGTGAACGTGAGTGACCAGGAAAATAGCCCTGCAATAAATACTACCACCTTAAAATGTTTAGTTTTTGTTGAGACTGAGACTTTTTGTGTGTTGAGTCAATGCCATGGTATGTTCTGAGGATGTACTTTATGTTGTCGTTGAATTAAACTGCCATTTTATTGAAAGTTGTTGGTAATATTTTGTCCACCTCATTTAAACATATATGTGAAGGGGCAGATATGTCCGAAACACCTTATAATTTAATGCAACCTAGGGCAACAACAGCACAAACTACAGCCTTAAAGAAACTGTTTTTTGCTTTCCTGAAGTCTTGTCGTCACCATGAGGTTGCCAGCAGAGACTACAGGAAGTGACTGTATCTGGGCAAAAAAAAGTAGGACACATAAGGCCCCTTAAAACTGCCACTTGTTTTTACACTTCAGTTTTTTGTATGTATTTAACAAACAAGATATAACGTGTTAATTAGTGAGCTTTAGAGGTGCTGGTAGGTGGATTTTACTGCCTTTGGACAGACCCAGGCTAGCTATTTCCCCCTTTTTCCAGTCTTTATGCTAAGCTAAGCTAAACAGCTGCTGCCTTTAGCGTTATATTTACTGGAGAGAGTGGTATCGTTCTTCTAATCAAACTCTCCGCAAGATAGTGAATAAACCCATTTCTCAAAATGTTAAACTATTCCTTTAAAAACAACCATAAAGTTGAATAAACACCGCCTGACACAGTATGAAAAGCAGTTAAACTTAAGAGTGACAAAGGTACGATTATTACAGGAATTTTGGATTGGATTATATTAAAATGTGCAGGTGGTTTTGTTATTATAGCAGTATATTGTGGTTCCACTGCTGTGGTTAAGTCATATATCCTGTCATACAAAGTAATATAAAAAGGGAGTGGAGAGTGAACTTTGCCCAGAGCAATTCAAGCGAGATATGTTCAGGGTGGAGCTACAGTGAAATAAACACAGATGTGGACAGAAACATACAATACAATTGTATTCAACTTGTATAGCTCAAAGGTTACAGAACGCTCATTTTTAATCGATCGGTTTGCTTTGGAGCATAAGGCTATTTGTTTAAGATTGCCAAACACTTGACAACACTTTCCAGATGACCAAGAGTACAAGCATGGAAGGCAGCCAGCAGTATCATGGTTACACATGCAGCAGAGGTGTGAACTCACCTCTAGATTCTTGATGTAAGTGTCTGAGGTGGTGGCCCGGACCTTCTCCACCATGGCCGTCACAAGGTAGTTAGTTTGAAACTGCTTGGAGCTGAACTCCTTGCGGCATTGCGGGCAGGTCACAGGGCCTTGAGTTCCCCTCCAGTACCTGGAGATGCAGGGTTTGCAGAAGTGGTGCATACAGGCCAACATGACAGGCTCCCGGAACAGGTCACAGCATATGGCACATGTCAGGTCCTCTCTCAGGCTGCCTTTGGTAGATGTGGCAACAGCAGCAGCAGCAGCCATGGTGACGTGTAGTTTCCTCTCCCAAGAAGTCTGTCCACACTGAGGAAGTGAAAGTAGAAGCCTGGAGGTGGGGAGAGACAGGGGAAGAGTAACACTCCCTTACTGAAGACAGTTTGCAGAGCGACAGATTTGTTTGGTTACTCAGGTGAAATAAAATCAAATAAAGAAAAAGTTCCCATCCTACAGCAACAACTTCCTGTTGTTAATCACACTATATTAAGTTATATAACTCTGGGTCCAGCAGATTGGGTTATGCACCTCCCCTCTGAACTCCAACACTAATAACAAATCGGTGCAAATAACTCTCCACTTGCTGCAAAGAAAAAATAAGCACCTACTTTAAGTGTAAACGACAGCCAGTTCAAGTGTAACCGTTAATCAGAGTGAACAGGAGTACAAACCGGGTGATATATCACGAGTCTTTATAAGCTAGCTTGTGGTTTCTATTATCAAAGCAACGTTTGGTCAGATGTTTTGTTTGGTTTTCCACTGCCTGAAGCCTGCTAGCGTTTAGCTACGTATAGCCGCCAGTAAACTGCCTGTTTAACCAACATAAAACACAACACATTCAAAGCATTGACATTCTGACTGTAAACAACTTTTAGTTAATACTTTCATGGACCTACGTTGTCTGCTGTTCGGCCAAATACTTCAGAGTCCCTCCATCTGCTCTCTGATCCCTCAGCTGCTGTTTGGGAACAAGACGTACACGTGTACTGCGCATGTGCTCGCTACAAACGCGCCTTTGATTGGTCCGTATCTTTCACAGCCAACAGCAGGCCGTGAATTAATGCAGGCAGTTACTTTTTCTCCTTTGACTCCACTTAACTAATTTTGTGTTTCACTTTGCAAAGGCGCTGCGCTGAACACTGAACATACATTTGCATTTATTACTTACGTTCTTTATTGGCTTGCCACAAACAGGGCAGTTGCCAGGATTTTAGAAATACCAGTCCAAAATCCAAACAAACACCCAAAGAAATTTTGAACTATAGCCTCCACAATGCTTTCTTCTTTTTTTTTTTTTAAATTGATGTTTTAAGTGTTTCAAAGCCTTCTCCACAATGAAATGTTTTAAGAACATAATTCTGGTGGAGAAATACTAAATCCCTTCATTATAATGTGATTTAAAGGACCACTCCAGCAATTTAGTATTGCACTCCCATAATGTTGGCGGACTTACAAGAGACAGATGTGAAAAAGAGTGGTCAGAATCAAAGCAGCACAGGCTAAGATATCCTGACTTTTTGTCTCAAGTAACTGAATCCTACATTTCCCATAATGCAACAGAGAGTGGTCTTCAAATGCCAAGCCAGTTTGAAACACAGGCTCTTTGCTTAAAATTGCCTAACATCCACTATCTATAATGTGCGTGTACAGTAAATGTTAAACATAAACTCCCTCTCATGTTGTTAAAGCCTCCAAATTCTCAGAAACAATACTGAAAATGTGACCTTGGTCCCCTCAGTGGTAGGTTTAATGGGACATTTCATTTGCCTGTCTTAAGTGTCATATTTTATATATATAAGGACATGCATCTCAATCAGAGATACAGGATCAGGCCCAGATCAGTTTTGCTTTCAGAGACACATTGGTCTTGTCTTAGAATGAAAGAAAAGTACACCAGGAGGTTTGAGAGAGCATCCCACACAAATGTTTATCCCAGGAATCCAATTTGCAGATTTCACAGGCTGTCCACCCTTTTAAATCAATATTTTTAAATCACTAATGAATTAAAGGCTGTTATCTGGATTAGGCTACAGTCTCCACCTGTCAAGTTTAACCTATGTGAGAAAACACCAAGAACAAAAAGGAAAAAAAGAGGAGGCATGAATGGGATTTCTCAGTTTGCCTGTCCTCCACGCCCATATTCATTAATTCACACAGCCTACACACAAAGACAGACAGCGAGAGAGAAAGACAGAGACAGGAAGAACAAACCTAGCAGTGTGCGCACTGGGAGTTTTGTGGCTGTGCGACGTGAGGACGCCACGGTCTCTGATCGTGTCATCAGATCAGTGGCACCAGTGCTCTCAGAGGAGCTGGACAGAAAGAGCAATCAGATGGAGGACATGAGACCATAAATAGAGGATCCCCGGCCATATGGAGGGGAGTCCTACAGAGCTCACTAATTAGGTACATGTAGACTGATATGAGTACAGGTAAATGTATGAAGCTGCAAACACCTACAGGGAAAAAAACAGTGGTTTAACTTAAACTGCAGAGTAAAATCATTTTCTGCACGGCCTCCCTGTAAAACCTCCACACCACTTTTCAGAACCTGTTGGAGATAAGCAAGTTTGTGGCAAGGACAGAAATCCTTTATCAGTAATGCATGCAAGTCTGGCTGAGAGAAGTGTCAACCTTGACTGCAGAGTGACCCAGTGCACACGGAGGCTGGGGGGACGGCTCTCATAATTGAAAGAATAAATTGAGGCGGAGAGGCAGCCTGCTCCGATCAATAACGGTATAATCTCTGTTGCCGAGTCAATCAGTGCACCAATTATTGTGTCATCAAATAAAATCCCACCAAGAGGATTCAGGGATCTCATACAGTGTTGCCCCCTGACCGATAAATCCGAGCTGGGAAAGGCAACCCTTAACTGCTCCAGGGAAAAGCAGTGGTCCAGGGAGACATGATCTCCTGCTCTGTTATCACAGTACATTCTCTTAGTGGGTGGCAATTGTTTTCTACCTGACTAAAGCTCCTTCAGGCCCTTCCCTAAATGATCTGATGGCATTCCCACTGCATCTCTGTGCTGTAGTCAATCTACTGGTCTGATAAGGTGAACTCATGGGGGCTGCAAACACACATAATGTTTGTAAATTACATAATTGTTTATTTTACACACAGAAATGAGCTTGTGGGAGATTTGTGTCTTTATTGGCCTCCCAGGGAACAACTGGAATCTAATAGTTGTTTCATGCAGTTAACTAACGATGGCTTGTTACACAACGTTTGAATTTGTGCCACAGTTTAGTTTTAATGCGGTTCATTTGATTGCTTAAATCAGATCACTTGTGAGAGTGATGTGGAGCCTCAAATAAAACAATATATGAGGATTTGCTTTACAATCCTGTATTGTTCCAAAGTCCATTCATATTAAAAGGAGGGAGAAGGAGGCTTTAAGGTGGAAATCCTGCCTGGAAAAAAATAGTGAATGATAAATGGAGATAAAACAAAATCTCATGAACTCAGTGACGTAACTCTGCGTTGGCACTTTAAAGGACATTTTGTGACATTTGATTACATTTCTTTACTGTGTGATGCAGTGGGCATTAAACAACCTCACTTAAACAATGCGATCTACAAAGCGCAACCTCTGCGCAGGTCCCCGGTGGCTGGTCCCTGGCACTGATGTGGACGCTCACACACAGTCCTGTAGACCTGCCTCAGGAACGCTCAGTCGAGCCACAAGATGCGCACCAGGCGCTACAGCTTGGGAGGAGCTTCGGGATTTTCCCCCCTCGTTTAACGCCACTCTCGAGTGAAGACTGGTTTGCAAAAGGAGATATAGGGGGAAAGGTGAGTCCGTTAATGTCTGGATAGCGTTCATTTAGACTTTAAATGCATATTGCGAGGCTACTTTAGTGAAATGTGTCCCTGAGGTGATATTGAAGATATTACATTCTCAGGTGGTTTATGACAGCGAACTTGTAGTTACTGAAACTATTATATGTGCGTAATTTGGATATGAGAGGAGCATTTGGAAATGGGGGTGAACAAGTGTCCAAATTACGTATCATATGAGACTGCTTGTGCTGGAGGCAAACGATCTGCACCTGTCTAGTCGGTTGAATAAGCTTTAAGAGCTCACATGGGAGACATTTGAATGCGCACTATTCAGTAAGTTAAACAAATGGCGACAAATTACGCACGAACGAGGCATCGCTGCAGATTTGATTGGGAATTAGGTGTCTTTGACGGCAGTGCGCAGACTTCACTATAATCCGGTTCTATTGTGGCTTTTTTTTTTTTTTGTTGCTCCAGCAGGTGTGTGTGGTAACAGATTCCTCAGTGGCACAAGCTTGCCTCAAGTCAAGGATTACCCTCGCTGATCAGAAAAGGGTGCTTTGACAAATTACTGGTGTTTTGTAAAGTGCTCATGTCGCCTGCAGCCTGCCTGATAAATCCCCTCCTGTGCGGCTGTCTGCTCTGGTGACAGAGGGCACAGGCAGGCTGGACATGCTTTTTGGTTTATTGGCAGTGCAACAGTGTAGTTGTCATGACCACAATTTGAGTGATCCCTATAGATTCAGAGCTATCCTGCAAGTCATTTCATGACTCACGATGTGTGTGAGTGTGTGCGTGTGTGTATGTGTGTGTGTTGTATATCTTTGATACTTTCCTGTTCAATATAGGCCTCAGGTGCACCTGACATTTTATATTGTTTACTCAAATCTGCTGGAACTCAGAGGCTGTGTGAATTGTTTTAATTTCTGGGAAATGCACACCAGCTGAGAGACACATCTCACACATGTATACACACTTGTTGTCTAGACCTTTTGCTGCTTGAAGTCAATTGTTGCAGAGAGGACAATATGATTCATGTAGCGTATAGATAAATATGACAAAAAAGCAACACAGTAATGCCACAAAATGACACTTACTCCATATTTTCCGTAATAAAATAATGAAAAAGCATAGATGTCAGTAAACTATAGTCAGAGCAATGGTCTGTCAAGTAGGCTACAGGATCCCCAGAGCCACCAAAGAGCGTCTGTCACCAAAGAGACGACATCTCACTAAATGGTGTCCTGTTTGTCTCAGTAATTCCTTAAAGAAAACGGTAGGAATTGAGCCACAAAAAAAATCGATTCAGGCCTGTAAGCACACAAAACACTACAAAAGTGTTTTTAACCCTTAAAAACAAAATCCTTTAAATCACAGTATTTGTTGAAATCCTCTGGCTGAGTCTAATGTCACTTAATGTAATTAGCATTAATCTGCTTAATGAGGATGCAGAGACTTAGCCCTTACTTGAGAGTCAAACATTGACTGGAGTTTTTTATACATGCCATGACAAAATGTTCTGTCTGTACTCAGGAGGAGCTCTCAGCCTCTCACAGGTAAATTGACAGAAATGACAAGATAATGAACTACAGAAAGTATTCTAAAAAGAGAGGATTTTTTTCTTGCTGAAATATGATTGTGCAACCTGGGCCAGCACTGATCGTTCCGGCAGAAATTAGGCATACCACACTATTCCCTTTATGAGATGCAGACTGTGTATGAGAGCAGTCTGCCGCTCTAATGATGTAGCTTTGAACTGGCTGACTCCTGCTGATCACATTGCTTCCTCCATCATTTTCCTTTAGCCTTTATAATGGCACAGGTGTTTGTGTCTCTTGGACAAACTGCATGCTTTAACCAAACAAAGACTTGCACCTAGGCCATGGGCAAGGACATATTCAATATAGATAGCTCTAGGTAACAATATGGTCTGTTTTGTTGGGGGGGAGGGTTTGGAACAAGTGTGTACAAAGAGAGCTAATTTTCTATTGATTATCATCTGGTAGTATGAAATGCGTATTTCATTTTCTTAGCTTTTCAGAGCACCCACTTCCTCGATGCAATCTTGGGAAATTGTTCCAATAATTAGGCTGCATGCATTAGAGAATTCTTTTATCTTCTAAATTGCATTGTTTCATTTATCTCAAGTTAAATACTAAACGGCTTTAATAACACTATGACATTTACAATGCAAACCACCCTTTCCACATGATATGAGGAGAAAAATGAAATAGTTGTGAATCAGTTCTGTTTAGTCAGATTTCAATAAAAGCTGGATTTAGTTGAAGCTCTTGCAGTTCGTTGTATGCTGTATGCTGAGCATTGTATGAACAATATTATAAAGAGTACAGTCTAGACCTGCTCTATATGAAAAGTGCTCTCAGATAACTGCTGCTGTGATTCAGTGCTATAGATATAAAATTGAATTGAATAGAAGGAAGACGACCCTGAGAATAAATTACATGTTTTTAAGTATACCACTAATAATGCCACTTTGTCTAGCTAGACATGTGGACAATTTGAACGACAGAAGGTATTGTTTAGCTTTACAAGAGGGAGAGAATGGGCCAGGTGGTCAAAATACTATCCCACCATCAAAGACACCCAGGGTTCAATTTCCAGCAGCGGTACCTCTGACTTGATCAGACATTCAAGCGAAAACAAGTGGCAGTCTTTGTGGTGGGAAGTCATAGCGGGATCATGTTCTGCATCAGAAATGTTCACTGCATCAGAAACTCATACTGGTTGTTTGGGACATCTGCACAGAGGGAAATACATAAGGAGGCACACAGTACACCCTCCTGGTGAAGACAAGTGACTGGTGACACCATGTGCATCCCACAGTGGAGTTGGCAGTGACAGGAAATGCAGATCAGGGGTGTTGACAATTCTAAATTGGAAAGAAAAGTGGGAAATAAAAGCACCTCAAGATCAGGTGTTTTTCTACCTTTTTCTTTTCTTGTTGGAAATACTATTCTGCCTGGCTCGTGTCAGAAAATGATTTTATTTTATGTGTTTTCTCTCCTCAGGTGGAGGCACAGCCTTGATCTGATATCTTCCGATAAAATGAGCCCACCAGACACATCCAACAGCACAAGCGAAGGGGAGGCAGGTGAAACCGATCCCTGGATCCTACTTAACGACAGCATGGGTTTACACCCACCCGGTTTCCACACTGACATCACCAAGCACCTCGGAGTCCAGATCACCCTGATCACAGCTTATTCCCTGATCATTCTGCTGGGGCTGCTGGGGAATGCTCTTGTCATCTACATGATTATTCGCTACAGGAACATGCGAACAGTGACCAACTTCTTCATAGCTAACTTGGCCCTGGCAGACCTCCTGGTCAACACTCTCTGCTTACCCTTCACTCTGGTTTACACTCTGCTAGATGAGTGGAAGTTTGGTGCTGTGTTGTGCCACATGGTGCCCTTTGCCCAGGCCCTGAGCGTGCATGTATCCATCCTGACCCTGACTGTCATCGCTCTGGAGCGTTACCGCTGCATCGTCTTTCACCTCGGTCGGCGCCTCACGTGGCACTCCAGCTTCCTCATCATGGCGTTCACCTGGACTATGTCTGCTGTCCTGGCAGCACCCCTGGCCATATTCAGAGAGTACCGCCATGAAGAGATCCCTTCCATCAACCTGCGTATGGCTGTCTGCTCTGAGAAGTGGCCCCATGGGACCAGCAGGGACGGAGTCATCTACAGCCTCTCAATGCTGCTGCTACAGTACATTATTCCTTTAGCCATCATCAGTTACGCTTACATCTGCATCTGGGTCAAACTGAAGAATCATGTCAGCCCGTCCAGCCGAAACGACAGCATCAACCGTCGCAAAAAGACCACCAAGATGTTGGCGCTGGTGGTGGTGGTGTTTGCTACCTGCTGGTTGCCGTTCCACGTGTTCCAGCTGGCCAGTGATCTGGACCTGGTGCTCAGGTTTAAGGAGTACAAATTGATATACACAGTGTTCCATATCATAGCTATGTGTTCCACTTTTGCCAACCCTCTCCTGTATGGGTGGATGAATAAAAACTACAGGAATGGCTTCCTCATGGTCTTCCGTTGTGAGGATAAGCCAGATTCTTTCCACCCTGAGGGCTCGTTCAGGACACGCTCCACTAGACGGCTGACTCTGAATGGTCGTAATGGTGGACACCCGCCAACAGCTGTATAAGATTAACGCAATTTAAAAAGCCTGTAGAATATGACTAAACACATTGAACGCACCTCTGGTTTGTGGTGTTTGTGGTTCAAACGTAGCCTTCTGACTTGAATGGTCTAAGCTTGAGTATCTGTGTCACTGGAGAGGGCTCAAAGCTTTGCATGCAAATTGCTTTATGTAAGGCTGTTCTTTCCTTTGTGAATGGTACTAGTGAAAAAACATTTGTTGAACCTGTTCAAATATGTGTTTAAGGTGTTTACTAGGGTGTCAATTAACTCGATACAATGTATAATGTGTTTCCTGTAAATGCAGAACTCTTGTTGGTAAGTAATTAAATATGCACTCCATTGCATATATCGCCCATCTGAGGCTATTTATGTGTTCATACTTACTGAAGGGAAGACTGTGATTATTGTGACTGTTAAACAAGTTTTTCACACTTGTTTTTGTATTTGTTGGCTGTTTGTATGATTTTCACTTAATTAGTCCAAATGCTGTGTTTTGGATTCATTCCAATATTCTCACAGAGTAACGTTCAATCCTCGTCCAAGGAATCCAGAGGAAGCCACCGCTGATTTTCTGTCCAACCAGGAAGTTAATTGTGTTCACCTGACAACCAGCTGTTCCTGGTTAAATGGACCAGTAGAACTCTGTGTCTAAAGGGACTGTGTGAAGTGAGAGCAACAAGTTCTAGACATCTTCATCACATAATGTGGGCAGCTGTGTTGAGGATATGTAAACAAAAAAAAGGATTTGGAAGAAGTCAAAACATGCAATTCTACATTCAGCTGCTAAAGTGTCTTTTGTTAGTGGTCTTTTAATTATGAACACAAGAACATGAATCAACCATAGGGCCTCTAGGCACACATATTGAGCACACACTGTACACACAACTCCCAGAGTTGATTTAGAGAATCAGGAGAAATTATGTTTTGTGCCTCCATGTCACATAAACAGAGCTTGGTTTGGATAAAGCTCAGATAAGTGGGTTAAAGTAAGGTAGAAGTAAGGTTAATGTCTGTCAGATTCTTTTCTGGTGCATAGTAAAACTGAAAATAGTGGCATATTACAAAATGTTTTTAACACTGGCACCATATGCAGACTACTCAAAACATTTGGAGGTAGCAGTATGTGCCGTGGTGCATGTACCCTCGATACTATAAAGATAAACTTTAACACTTTGAACCTGACAGCTTGAAAATTCATCTATAGGTGGGAAGACAGTCTATATAGAGAGAAAATAGAAGCAATGCATTGTTTCCAAAAAAATGATGTTAATCCTACACATAAACTTTCAGACTTCATTTTGAACAACAACAAAAAAGAACCAGTGGGTCCAAATAACATCCAATAAAGCATTTGATGAACAAGTAGCCTACGCAGTGTGATTCATTTTACAGCAGAGAAATGGTGTATTGCGTTTGTATCACTGGTTCTTGATACCCACATTACTGATTTCCTGGCTTAGCCTGCGTTCCTTTATGTGGTGTAGATTACCATAGAAGCTCTAAGCCTATATCAAGACTGCCAGCAGACAAACATTGAGCTTAGACCCGTGGTATTAGATTCATTGGGCATTAGAGCTAGAAATGTTTTCAGGGATGATTTTAATATGAGGAATAGATTATCCATCTGTCTAGTATAGTGTGCTACAGGGGATATATCTAAAAATAGACAAGATCAGATTAACCATAATAAAGTTTTTTTTTTTATCTTTGAGTTGAAGACAGATTGTAGGTTTTCAAGGAGCCGTACAGATGCCACTTCCAGTTGTTTTGACAACATTACACAACATGTGATCCCAAAAAAACTTTCAAATCAAAATCCATTCTTCAGACAACAGGCTACAAGCTACAGACAGGCAACAGACTGGCAACAGACTACAGGCTACTCTTAAATGCTGTGTGGCATTTCGCACAATCACCTGCTGCCCTCTAGTGTTCAGAGTGGACATCGCTTTAACACCACCTACCGGATGTGGCGTCGATGTTTGACCTTCCTTCTAGTCGGAGTGACGTTTGACATGAGTTGTAGGTGGCTGCACGGCGAAGTTCATCCCGGCAGGAGTCTAAAATGCAAATACTTATCTTTTGAATGTTGTCGCCATACAGGTAACCGTCATTGGCTCTGAAATGAACTCATACATTTCTTATACATTTGCTTATTGAATGTCGGTCAAAGAAAAATCTGTGCCACACTGTGCCATTCATTCGTGGGGTTTGCTTCATGCTAGGCTAGCTCATGCTAACGAGGAAGCTAAGGAGTGCGGACGTGACATATGTGACAGTAACGGTATATCTGATCTTAGCCATGTTGAATATTTAGCAGTCGGTTCTCATAACCATAGCCACATAGCCAGAATACTTATATAATAGCTACTTATGAGGCAATATTATGCTTTATCTTTTGTATTCTTTCTGACAGCTGTCATGTAGCGTTTAGCTGGAAAGTTCGGGAAAATGGATCTTCTCTGTTATCGGCTAAGTTAGCGGTTATGACTTATTTGAGATGTAGCTATAACATATTGAAGTAAACCTAAATCCTATCATATTCAATGGTCTTTTTTTGTGAATCACTTGCTTTTTGAATACTAAAACATCATCCTCAGTTGTCGAAACTGCCGTTGAGTAACTTCAGTTACACCCTGGATTGGTTTCCATTAGCATCAGGGCTAACTGTTATTCTGGGGTCGTCCTGCACTATCGCTTGTAAGCTGGTTGCTTAAATTTAGAAAACTAACCCGTTTTGTTTGTTCTGTATGTCCACAGGGTATCGCCAGAGTAAACACACGGAACAATGGTGAAGTATTTCTGCTGCGCAGGGTTGCTCAAAAGCACCTGGGACCAAGTTTGTGTCGCTTTCTGGCAACGATATCCCAACCCTTACAGGTGATAGTCTGGACACAACCTCACCTCTGATCCTTACATTAACTTCTTTGTCCAAATTGCATTGCATACATAGTTGGGATTGTGTCTCAAACATAATATACTGACGAGATTAAGCAGTGGTGGAAAGGTAGGAAGTGTACTCACTCTGTGCACTGAGGTACTTGTACTTAACTTAAGTATTTTCAATTTACTCCACAACATTTAACCGCTAGTTACTCTGAAGCTTTTACGATTTTACACACTAAACATATGATTAGCTGATAAAATAAGACACACTGTGTCACTAATAATAATAATACAATAATACGATATAACACCCCCCCCTCTGGGGGCATCTGCCACCTAATGATTCATTCTGTAAATCCTTTAATCTGGAAAGCACTTTGTGCTTAAGCTTTTTAGAAAAGTGCTATATAAATAAAATAATTGTTATTAATTTACTTTTCGTACTTTAAGTAGATTTTGCTTATCCTTTTTACTTTCTACTGAAGAAAAATTATGAATGCAGGACTTTTACCTGTAATGGAGCACTTTTGTTGTGTGATATTGCTACTTTTACTCAAGTAAAAGATCACAATACATCTTCCACCACTGAGGTTGAGTAGACTGTTTCTCCAGACAGCAGTGATGTGGTACACATCATAGCTGAAATGATAAGTCGGTTAATAAATTGACAGGCAAAGTTTTTTATAAATTAGTAAAACTATCGTCTTTTTGTCGGCAAAAATACAGAAAATACACTCGGCACAGCTTCTCGGCTGATAATATTTGCTAGTTCTAGTGATAGATATATGATAGTAAATTGTATGTGTAGGTTTTGGATTGTTGGTCAGACAAAACAAGCAACTAGGGCTTTGGGAAATTGTGATGGGCATTTTTCACTATTTTTGACATTTTTAGACCAAATGATTCATTAATGCGTCAAGGAAGTAATTGTCTGATTGATTCAAAACAATCAATTTGAAGTCACTTTGAGCTGTAATGGACATTTCCTCCCATTTTCTGCCATAGTATAGACTAAACAATATTATTTAATTGAAGAAAGTAATTGACAGAAGTATTTATAATGAAAATAATGATTAGATGCATCCTTACACAGATGTTTTGTATCGTCTCTTGATCCATGGCTTCTCTTTCTTCCCCCCAGTAACCATGTTTTGACTGAGGATATAATTTTCCGAGAGGTTACTCCAACCAACTGCCTCATTTCCAGACGTCTGTTGACCAAAACTAGCCGATCGCCTCGCTGGATGGAGCGGTACCTTCCAAAGCACATGGCCAGCTCAGCATACATCATTGAGGACTCCATTGTGGACCCTCAGAAAAGGACCATGACCACACTCACGTGGAACATCAGCCACGCTCGCCTCATGGTACCTCATTGTTTGCTGCCATAGGCAGGTTCCACACTAATGACAAGTAATAGTAACGAGTATTAACATGTCCCCGTGTTGCTTTTGTTTGTTTTTTCCTCTCTGTCGCAGTCTGTGGAAGAGCGGTGCGAGTACAGAATTAACTCTGAGAATGGCAGCTGGACTGAGATAAAAAGAGAAGCTTGGATCTCTTCCAATGTCTATGGGCTCGCTAGAGCTATTCAGGTCAGTAGAGTAAAGTGGAGCGCCACACTACGCAACAGTCCAGGGAAAGTGGTGTGGGGCGTCTGAAAGGGAGACTCACCCGCCTATCTTTCATTCTGTAATTGGTAACATAATACACAGCGTTAAGATGCAACAGCTGAGCAGTTGAAGCTGTCTGCCAAGACTTTGGCTGCTGAATAATTTATGGCAGAACCTGTCTGGTCTTTTATTGTTGAGCTCTGTTAGTAAATATGTGATGACATGACTGACACATTATTCTCTGTCTAAGTGTTGACTTTGTGTCCTCTCTTTCCAGGAATTTGGTCTTGCAAGGTTCAAGACCAGTGTTACAAAAACCATGAAAGGCTTTGAATACGTGCTGGCCAAAATGCAAGGTAAAATGTCAATAATAACAGCATCAGTAAGTAGTGCTTTGCGTTAATTGCTGGAACGAAGGCATCGTTCACATGTGCTTTTCCTGCTATGACAAGTCAAACTATCTGCTATGAAAAAGGAACAATAAAGAAGCACAAGTGCTCTGATGCTAGCTAGGCCTAAGATTCAGGTTAGTGGATATAAAGTACAATATGGACAGATGTTAGACGGGGAATAAAGGAAACATAGGGTGATGCTCATCGAGCAAACACATCAGTCAAATCCAAAATATGAAGAAGCCTAACAGCTTCACTTAACAGCTTAACACAAAGGTCTAAATCATACAACATTTTATTAGAAAGTTAAGATATTTAGTTTGGCTGTAAGGAGGCGATACATAAAACTGGTTGTTCATTTCAGTTGAGAAAGTTAAGCTTTTCACTTAGCTTAACTGTATGATTTGAATTTGTAAGAGGACTGTTTAAAGTGTGTGAAAAATCTGTGAAATCTATAATGTATATACATAATATATATATTATATAAATATTTTGCACATTTTCCGTTATCCACCTGTATCCTGTTAAAGCCCTGGTGATGTGTTGTTAAAATCTATCACTGACACACACAGACACGTCATTTATATATATGCAATATATACAATTCAGGACTATAAAGGGACAGCAGAGGTTTTCTAGAACTACATTTCTGCAGATATAACCAATATGTTTTGACTTTTGTAGGTGAGACTCCATCAAGAACCTTAGCAGAAACTGCGACAGAGCGAGCGAGAGAGACAGCACTGGCAGCTAAGGAGAAAGCCAAAGACCTCGCCTCACACGCCCAGAAGAAACAATACGTGTGATGAGCTACATCATAGCTGGTTCTGTTGCCACTGATACTGGGACAGATTTGTCTTTACCCCCCCCCTCATGTTTCAGCATTGGGGTAAGACAAACTGATCCTGGTCATGGGTAGACACCTCTGTGAGGAAGCATCCAGCTGAAATGGTGGGTGGACCATAAAAGGCCTGAGCTGGGTTCAAGAGCCTGTTCCAGCCTCCCTGTTTGTGTCACGCTGAATATATTGTACCTTTGATACCTGATCATCTCAGTATTTACCACAGATAGAGATCTTTAGAAAGGAATGGTTGGATTTGGCTCTGGGTGCCATAAAATAATAATCGCACTTTGTCAGCCTTGATACTGTCCCTCAGACCTTTGCTCAACCTCTGTGCCCATCAACAACTTGTGCTTTTTACTCTGTTCCTTTGACTATTTCATGTGATTTTCTAATAGCTTTGTATTATTAACAGCTTCTTGATCAGAAGCTAAGATTAGCATACCACAGAATATCTGATTAATGCAAATTCATTTGTATGATTTATTTCAGTTGTATGTGTCGTTGCAACCATGTTATCTTTTAGTTCAGTTCACCCAACCACACCTTAATCATCTTATAAAGACTGATTGCTTCAAGTTGAAGTTCATTGACTGAAGAAGGGTCCATATTGTCATAGCTTGATAAGAAATACTCATTTAGCACTCTTGATATACATTTAAAATGTGTGTACAAATGTATTGTACATTCATCTTATTCAACCCATGCAACATTGTGCTCTTACTGTATCGATATAAGATCAGCTTGTCAATAAATGGACAGTTGCTTTGTAACCACCATGCTGTGATGTCTTTAACAATAAGCAGTATCTCTGTAGATTTACATCAGTGGTTCCCAACCTGAGGGGGACAGGACACCCACAAGGGGTTGCAGGACAAATCTGGGGGTCGTTAGATTACTAACAGGACGGGAAAGTCAAAGAAACATTTCTGTAATGTCAGATTATGTTTACTTCCTGTAATCTTTGCTTTTTTTTCTTGTCAATTAAATAACATATATATAATAAACATTATTAGAATAAAATAAGTACCAGTACATACAAGTTGTACATGGTAAACAAATGCAACCAGTGAATAAGGGCCACAAGCAGAAATTATTTTGTTTTACGGGGTGACAAGCAAAACAAAATTAGGAATGGTTGTAAATCCTTAGTTCCAGAAAATGATCAGAAGCAGCACATAAATATAGAAAATATTTATTTAATAAAAAAAGCTTACACCAGTACAAAAATGCTACATAATATTACTGGGCGGAGAGACAGATTAATGCATACATAATATTAAAAGGTGATAAGGCATCTTGCATATACAAAAGTGAAGGGAAAGAGCACCTTCAGTTATTAAATATATAGCAATGAATATGACACACACTTGTAATACAGCATCGATGGCGTAATCATAACAAGTAGACATTACCTGCCTGGCTGTGGTGAATTTGTTGCATGCATATTTAACATTTATATCGACAAATGCACAAGCAGTGAAGTGTATAGTTGTGACACTTCTGAGAAACCAGCAGTGAATAAAACTAACTGTCAGACCTCTCTCCTTATGCTCTCACAATACGTCTTTCATACAGGCATCAAAAGTCCTGCGCTTCATTACAGACTGAATTGTGTACAAACACGCCAAATCAAGTTTTTGGCACAGTTACTTACTCACCGGATATAAAATGTGCAAATATGACCATTTCATTTCTGTTCACTGTTTTCATTTTGATGTGCCCACAATCTTTTGGAGACGAAAAGCAAGTGCAAAGTGTGGATGTTTTGTGCAACAGAAGAAAAAGATCAGAATACATGACTGAACTTAACGTAACAGGGCAATAATACAAAACATAGCACAGATTAATGTTGAAGTGCATGCTACGTGTGACATAACTGAAGTAAGAACTTAGTGCTAATGAAAAGCTGTATGGAATACAAGACCCAAACTGATTTAAGGCAGAATTCAGTATAGACATACTGTAGTAAAGAATAAGTTAAAGAGTTCTGAATAAAAAGCCCTTATTTGGATTTTAAAAAGCCCTTCAAAGATGAATGAATAGACCTGTTTGAACCATTGTAAGTTACAGACACCTCATGGCTTTGGAAAGAAATGTCATTAATGGTTGATGCCAGAAAAGGTATACATGTTACATCCATCCCAGCACAGTGATTTTAACTGCTATTCAGTGCAAATGGACACAGCTCATTCATAACATTATCGTTTAGCTTGTAGTCTGACATATGTTGAGAAGAGAATGTCAAAAGTTACTCCTGTAAAGTGTGTTCAGTTGTACAGTAACGTCTGTCTCCATTCTCACTCTTCCTCCGCTTGCTTGTTTTTGGAATGTTTTGTCCTCTTCGTGTCCGTGACATTAAATGAGTTACTGTAGGTTTTTTTTTCTTTCATTTTTTTTTTTTTTTTTTTTTACTGCTGTCATAGCCAGGCTTTGTCCATGCTGGAGTAACAGTGGTCTGCATCAGCGTGCGTAATGCTCAGTCCGTCAGAGTCCATGCAATCAAACACGATGCTTTCCACGTCAACCTCCACGTCCTCTGTAAGGTAGCCAAGAGATCAAATGCATTAGAAATATGAAAACACTGTCGTCACACTGAAGTTGAACTTACAAACTAGGGCTGGGTGATATGATTGGATTTGATATCATGATATTAACAAGAATATTTAATTAAGACAGACAAAACTCTTCAGAAGTGTAAAATAAAAACTAATTTTGTTAACTTTTGATGCCCAGAATTAGGATGGTTTGAATGTGACAGAATCCCAAAATATTTTGGAGGTTGTGCTTACTGAAACAAAAGCTGTGATCAAAGCGTTGCTGGGACTGTGTCTGAGAGACCTACCTCTGTCGGAGTCTGACCTCTCGGAGGACATGGTCGAGCCCTGGCTGTCGTTCCTCATCCTCTCCGTGCCTCTCTGCAGCTGCTCCAGCCGAACCCGCAGCTCCCTCTGCTCCCAGCGCAGGCGGCCCTTCAGCTGCTCTGCACGCTCGTCCTGCTCCTGCAGCTTCTGAAGCGAGAGAGCAGAGAGACGGACTAGTGATCAGTGGACCAAACCTTAGACACCACGAAGAAAGGGATGCACAATAACAGGACAGTAACTCTTGTAAAAGAGAAACAAGGCATATTAGAGTTGAAGACGCTGTGGATTAAGTGGCACAACGCTGTGCTCTCAACCAGGACTTCTATCAGTACCATGCCAGGGTGCTGTGTCTACCTTTATGTGAAGCTGGGCTCGTCTCAACAGGTTGAGGGTGGTGTTCCTCATCGAGTCAGACGACAGAGGGACTTGCCTCTTCAGCTCCTCCAGGCAGTGCCTCAGCTGAGCTCTTCTGCAAAGCACAACAACTCATGCTGTTAATCCATGCAAGTGAAAACAGAACGTTTAACATAGTTGCATACTCTTCCCTAACTTTGGCCACTGTAAAAATGTGTATTTTGCTATGATAGAGACATAACTATGAACTTTTAGAATGTGATATTACTTATTGTGACAAAATATGACTTACCTGTTTTTTTCCAGCTCGTTGTGAACTGACCTGCAGTCAAGGAAAGAGACCGTTTGTTTAGCTCTCATGACAATAGCAGCTGCTTAGCAATGACAGTCTGTGAGGTGGACATGTAGAAAAGTGATCTTTATCAAAACTGAAAGTCAAAACTTCACAACCACACCCTCTTGTCAGTTGTCTGTTATGTAATGCATTCACCTATTGCCACCAGCCGATATCTTCTTGCTCTTCTGTTTGCTTCGCTTATCAGAGTGACCTGGACTAAGAGGCAGCAGTGAAGCATATCCATGTTCTGCCTCTGTGCAGGAAAAAAACAACCCAAATCATCACAGCTGTGTTGGAAAATAGTCTGAAATTCAATGGTATGCAATGTTAAATATAAAGTTTCCCCATTCTTAACATTAGTGAACCATGGTGCAACACATGCACATCTATTGCCATCTCTTCCTAAGCTGTAAAATGAGGAGGACAAGAACACTCGACTGCTGTCATCAGCATCATCAGCTGGACGTTTTGTTTTTGGTTTTGGCGCCATCACACACCGCCTATTCACTGTTATAAAACGACTCTCTTTAGCCTCGCAAACAGAAATACACAATACATTCTCTACAGTGTGTAAGCGCTGACTGAAACTTATAGTATTGCTTTGTTCCGCTTCACTTTCATTCACCGTAATGAGCGCTCAGATTCATTTTCAAATTGGGGCAGATTGGCGCCTTTGAGTACAATGATGCGACCGATATGTAGGTCACTGAGTCAAATGGGAAAGATCGCCTAAAATAACCTTCCAGCTAGAATCTGGATGGTTTCTCAAACAATTGCATTGTATTATGTCGGCGTAAAGTGTTTTGCACGCATAGTTACTGTCGCTTCATTGTGCATTTCTTGTTTTAGCAATAGCCAACTTCCTCCCCTGTAGACTGACAGTTGTCACAAAACACTTACCTCGCTCTCTTCTCTCCAGAAACTCGGCAGCCCGAAGAAGCACCTGGATGTTGCAAACGTTTCCTTCCATTATTGTCTTTGTTAAAATATAACAACCGCGGGTAAACACCCTACTGTGGAGCAAGCCGCAAGCGTCAGTAGACTGAAGTAGATGAAGCTGTGTCTGTGCAACGTCTTCAATCCACTGAACCTCCAACACTGTCGCTGCCTTCAGGTGTTCCACGTAAGCTCGGACATTTGATCCTCCGTCATAAATACGATCCGTCGAGCAACAGGTTTGTCTGATATATTAACAAAAAGGACCATATAAAGTATTGGTCTCTGTTGGTTAAATTAGTACACAAAAAAAGTGTCCACAAAAAAGTGTGAAAATGTCTCCTACAGTTTAGACAGTTCGGATTTATATGGCAATAGCCTACTATTTGTGTAAAGTAAAGTAAGGTATGGTAATGATAAAGTAAGAAATTACCTATTTTTAGTAAACATAATGTCATAAACACTATGAACGTGAACATTATGTCAAGGAAAGATTGGCTTTCCCTCTTGCATTATAATGGGTCCATGGATGGGTCGTTAAGGCGCATCTAGCTCTAGATTTACAATATTTCCGAAAGCGTTTGAAGGCATCGACAGACAGACGTAAAACGTCATTGTCAGGCCCCCATCCCCTCCCCTCTCACAGCACCTTTATCTTTCAAACATTTTGGTTAACAACGTTTTCGATATGTGCTTATGCATATTTGCCCCTATTATATGAAAACATAGAACTACACAGTGTACAAGCTGGTCGTCTGTGAGCTAGTTGTACAAAGTTGCATTGTTATGTTAAGTTGCATTGTTATGTTATGTTATTGTTACATTTATCGTTTCTCTTTTCAACTACCGATGTCAGAAAAAACATGCATCTTTACCTCAGCTCCAGCCTACATCCATCATTTTCTCTTTATTACAATATCTTTTTCTTCTTTTTTTTTTTACATTATAGTCTGTATGCAGAAAGCATGATATGGCCATGTTGCAGTTACATTTAACGATTTAACGATTTAAAGATATGCTCAATAAATGTGCTCAAACACTGAAACAATCATTTGAATAGCTAGGGGTAAGCAGGAGGACCTGTTAAATTGTCTTTTCATACATAGAAGAAAGTGGGAGGCGAGGATTGCCCTTACTAAATATGGCGGTGTCTGGCTTCACTGTGTGTATTAGGTTTCAGTTGTATTCTCCGCCTAGGGGTGAAGCTTCTTTGCCAGCAGTATCTTTAACCTATGAACTCCTGAGTGTGCCAGTCCTCCGCCATATTGACTGTTGTCTTGACTGGAGGAGATAGAGAACATTTTGAGGTCCGAGAAGAAACGAAAGTGTGCTCTCAAAATAATCAAAACTGGTGCAAACTTGGCCAAAGCGTATTTTAAACACCATCATAATGGCAAGGAAGAAAAGCAAGCAGCAAGGAGTCGCCCAGAAGGAGCTTGTACCAGGACAGCAGACCGTACCGAAGAGCCCAGTCTCTCCCGGCGATGCAGCTGGCGGTGGCGGCGGAGATGCTGGGCTGGATAGGCTGGCCACTACCAGGGCGAACCAGGTAGGTTAGCTAGCAGCAAGCCAATCGCTGCTTTTAAAATAGGCTAGCTAGCCTCTGAGCTAGCCCCTCTCTGCTAATCCAAGCATCCTCCATTGTGCTTTTATTTGATGTGGCTAGATCCTGCAGAGATGAAGTTATATGCATCCGCTGGCTGACTGAAAGCTATTTTAATCTTTATAGTAGTCGTGGATGTAGAGCTCTCACGTCGTTTGATTCGTAATTAAATAAATAATACGCTCAACTTAGCGAGCAGAATCGTCCCCAACAGGCGGGTTTGAGGCAGTGTGGCTAGCATTGCAGCCCATCTCCTCTGCCGGACAGGTGACATTGTACCTCGGACAGGTCGTCCCATTTCCAGCGTTTACAACTCTTCATCCGCCCAGCTAACCTTAGCCAGGAGGCTAGCCGGGCTATCTCCAGCTAGCGTGCTGCAAACGTGCTTACTGCATACACTTACAACCCAGCTACAGGAACCACTCAGCCAGCAGTGGCTAACCAGCTACTAGCTAATTAGCTAGTTAGCTGAAAGAGATAACGGGTTCATATTGAGGGACATGGTTCGAGTTGTTTATTTGACTCTGCCATACTCTTATTTTTGCTGTACCACACTCTTCTATCGGGGTGTGACAGGAGCTAATGTCAAAAGTTTCAATGCATGCAGGTATCAGCCAATGATGCCCAGCTTAATCGAAGTTAGCTATCTAAGTTGAGGGTAACAGCTGGACCACTGTCGCCTCAGCAACCAGCTAACCTTAAATCTGACCTCTGAGCCTCACTGCTGCTTGGATTTAGTTATTACATTTTATACCACATGTGTAAGATGCTCGTCTAGACACGTCTCATATGTAGATATAGAATATTAAATATTTTGGCAGAAATGTGTTGTGCTTTTGTAATTGTGAATAACCTGGTTATTCAAGTATATAATACCTCTAAATCTATCACTATATCATAAAATGATGCAGTATCCAGAAAATACTGGGAAACATATCTATCTATGCAAGTTTATTTGGTATATTAAGTTAAGATGGATACTATCTAACTGTCCTGCAGTAAAACTACCTTTGTGAAGGTTATATTGTCCATTTTGTGTTGTTGAAACTGTTTTTGTGGAGGTGTTGATTCAACTTGTTCACTGGAGGACGTTTTGCATCACTTTTGTATTAAGAGTGCATACGCTTTAGCTTGGTATACCTAATAAACTGGCAACTGAGTGTATATGCACACACACACATATATAATTAGTAGTTGTAAAAAAACATCTGATTGATTGCCTGCTATGTGCAGTTGGCATTGTCAATACTGTAAAATGTATTCTGAGAGATGTCTGACCTAGTAGAACCTTTCCTCTAGTGTTAATTAACCAACAAACTTATGTGTCACAGATCACAGTTTGACTGTTAATGACAGGCTAATACTTGACCTCTTTATCGTCTCTTTCTCTAGCCTATGCACACCTGCTGCCTCCTGTGCCACCGTGAATTTAAAGACTGGGGAGCAGGCTCCGTGAACGGACTCCCCGGAGGCCACGGGACCAAGCTGGCTGATGCCGTGCCTGCACTCTCCCAGGCCTTATTGCGGGAGGCGCCAGGGCGTAAGCTTGCTGATGCGGTGCCCTCGCTGTCTCAATCCCTGCTGGGAGAGGTGCCTCTGTGGATCTGTCAGAGCTGCTGCAAGAGTGTGGAAGAGGAGGAGAGGCGGAGCACCCAGGAGCAGCCGACGCCGGTAAATAAAAGGGGACTGATTTGGGTCATATGTCTGGATCATTTTCACAACTTTTTTTTTTTTACTACTTTTTAGTTAAATTGTTTGTTGTCGTGTCGACTGAGGTAATCTCATCTTTATTCATCATACAAGGCATTGCATTTGCATGTGCTTACTCACTAAATAAATCGGTCTGTCGAAATGTCACCTTGGATTTAACAGGTTTAAACTTGGAGTCTACTTTTTGCCTCTTCAGAAGTAAGTTATTTTGTATTTGTGTCTCAGTGGCACATGTAAGGCATCAGCTATAACCTTTGCTTTCTTGTTTTGTTTTTACATGGAATGCAAATTTTTAAAGACTTAAATGGAAATATCGCCACGTTTTATGTGGATGTCCAATCAGTGTTGATGGTTGTTGTAGTCAACTGAAACAATAACTTTCTCCGTGCGTGCTATGTTGACTGAGAAAGCGGAGTTCTCCTGCTTGCAAATCTGTGTGGGAGCTTTCTCAGTGCCTACATGTACCAGGATGCACTGCGTGCAAGCTTCTGATGCCCAACCCCCAAATCCTTCCAAAAATTGCCCATGCTGAAATTCATTGCATCAGAATGATTCAATTTCTGTTGGCATCGGAGGGCAATTTGAGCAAAGGCGCCACCAGTCGCTGTTTGCTCTCAGCAGCTCAGCTTCTGGATGGTCCCCGCTGGCTACATCCTCCTGCACGGCTAACGCAGCCACAGTTTCGGCCTCTCTCCACCGCATTTCTTCTGGCTCGAATGAATATGACTGAATATCTGAGTCAACCAAAACATTGTAAAACGTATCCTCGTCCATAACATCCTCTGCACTCATATTTTGGGATGCCATTTTTGCTGTTGGAAACGTAGCAATACAAGCGAGCAAGCCTGTAGTTCTTCCTTGCCCCAACTACTCACTGTACACGCCGAAACTGCGCAAGTGCCGGAAGAACAACACATTTTGCAGCTTCGCCCCAAAGACACAGAGGACATTGGCAACAACTGCAGACGTTTTTCACATTATATGCACAACTTGATTAGATGGAGATAAGGTTGGAAATCGACGAAATGGTGCTTTTAAGCTCAACTGCACATGAACATGGTTTTCAAGATGTTTTGTTGATATTTGGCTCAAACTTGCAAATGTTAAAAATAGGAGAAAAGCAACAGAGGCAGCTCTTGATGAACAGTCCCCTGCAGTGATTTTTTTATGTTTATGTTGGGGGGGGGGGGGGGGGGTTGTTTGTTTACTTAAGATTAATTAATGCATTTTAAATATGTTTTTGCTTGACTTGTCACACTCCTTAATGTTTTACAAGCTAATATTGATGGTTATGTGGTGCCACTGGTGCCAAAATGTAAGCCTAAGTAGACGGCCCTGTGATTAACCAGTTTGGTTTTGTTGTTTTTTTTTTAATTCAGGTACCATTGTCACACTCTTCCTCCTGTAAGTCCCAGAGCTGTGGGAACGGTTACCCGGAGCAAAGTACTGTGGACTGGGACCCGAGTTCCTTCCTGTCAGCCCACAAACTGTCAGGTCTCTGGAACTCTGCCCACACCAACGGAGGGGAACACTGTAACCACAACACTTCTGCACACTCACAACAAGGTCTGTCATCACAGGGTAAAAAACAGCTCCAGAAAACATTGAATTGAGAGTAATCGTTGAAAACATCACAAACCTAAATTTCAGGCTGTGTCGCAAGTTTCAGTTTTGTGAAATGGACCTTTATTTGGTTAAATCAGAGCTCTACCGCTGGCTTGTTAGCTGACTTACTTAGCCATAAATGTGTGATAAATTTCTGGCCACTTTGTTCATGTGTTAGTCTGCTGTGTTTTAGAAGAACAAAGAGGCATCTTGTAGAAGCTTGCAATGCTCTACTTTCTGAAGTCCTTAGAGCTCAGCATTATGAAAGGTGGAGTGTGAAGGAATGTTTTAAGATGAGCGTGTTGTCAAAACTACCAAGTGCACTCAAATAGTGGACATACATTTAAGAATAACAGAATTTCCAATGAAGATGATTGAACTAAATCACACAAAATGACTTGGGTCACCATTTATAAAGTATCAAGAAGAAAACCCTGTGAATTATTACAAAAAACATTGTACACTTTTTAATAATTTTATTTAGTACACTTACTGTATTGCAATGTAAATGTTGGCAAGCTCTGCTATAATCAGAGTCAAATATCAGTGTCGTGGAAAGGTTACAGCAAAGCAGAGGCAATTGTCTGCCTAAACTTATTCCACCATAGTAATCAAATTCTACCCAAATCGTCGGAGCTACAGAAACTACATAACTAAGCATGTATAGCATTCCTGGACTTGCAGCTTTCCGATGTAAGATTCAAGAATTGACCCACAAAAACATGTGCACTACCAGCCATAATGTTCTCTAGCCATAACAGAGATACCTAAAAGAAGTATCACACGAGGAGAATTGAATGTGGAAGTGAGGCATGTTTCTCCTGGGCATGAAAAAGACTGTTGTTTATAGAATGGGAAGCATGGCATTTCAAACAGCTATGGTTTTTGCTTTTCTCTGTTTTCTTCCTGTTTCTTGGCTCTCATCAAACCACTTTGTAGACGTTACCTGGTGCATAACTGGGGTTGTATTTCTAGTTTAGCAATTACTTAAATGGGTCATGTTGCCAAATTGCATTTAAGCTTGGGTAAGTGAAAGTATTCATAAATTACGGCATGTGTGCTCAGTGAGTGCTGCTGTGCCCTTCCTGCATGGGCAAAGTTACATTGCAAATGGTGCATTTTACTTTTATTAATTTAGAAAGTATGTTGATGTTTTAATTAGAAGTAATATCAAACAAATATGTGTCTTAAGTTAGATGGGAACTGAGCTGCTTAGTGTTCTTCATTACACACCATAGAAAAGGTTTAAGTGGGCATTACGTTACAGTGACTTGTATCAACTTCTACATGCAAGCATGGACAAGAAACAAGAAAAGTTTCTTGTTATTAAGTGATAAGTTTGTATGTCATAATAGCATGAAAATTCCTTGTTATAACGTGAAAAATGTCTTGTTGTAACAAACTTCTCATGTTATAACGTGATAATGAACTGTTGGCGTGGCAGCAGTATGCTTCTGTAGGGAATTATTGGTACTATTATTTGGCTATAATCAAAAGGAGTATTTCCCTTTTAATGTTACAGTTGTCATATTGTCTTAAAACCATCATCAATTCCCTTTCAAATCCATTAAACATTTTTCCATCTCCAGGTGTAACAGCAGGGTCAGCCTGTCATGAGAAAAGAGGACTTCATGAAGCGCCTGGGAAATCTGCTAAAACGTCAGGGGCCAAAGTCTGTCCCTACAGTCACCCATCAACCCAGAATTCCAGTGGATCTTCTGCTGGGAACCCCCAGTCTACCTCAGCAGACCTTTGTAAGACCACTCCCAAGCACTTCAAGACCATGTGCCGTCGACCAACGCCACCAGGTAACATTTCCTTTGACATTTTATTAAATCGGAACCCAGTATAGAATCTGCTTGATTTCAGTGTCTCTTATTGAATCTACAGTGTTTTGGTTCAGGACTATATAAGGAGATGCGATATAAAATGCTGAATTAAATATTTATCTGGTGTTTGTTTATTTATTATATTGTAGAAATCTTTGTTTTTAGATAGAAACACTTTTCTTACTAAACGAAATTGGCCTTCTGAAGTAGTGTCTATATAGACTTATACAGGTATAAGAAATCCCATGAAATAAATTGTGCAGATCACAACACAAACTGATGCACTATGTGAAAAGATGATACAGCGTTTGTGACCTACAAGTCATTTTTATTCATGTTTTCCATTATTGTCCAGGTGAAGCCTTCCACCCCAGTGACCACCATCAACACACAGACTTGTCGGTACCCCCCAACAGTCCCACTGGGCTGTCTTCCCAGCATTCCTCCCTCCTGCCCCCAAAGCCGAACTCTGGGCAGCACGGCCATGTAACCTCCTCGTCTGGCACTGGTGTGGCAGCCCACGCTCCCTTCTCCCCGCTGGTACCAAACCTCCAAGGCCCTACAGCCAAACTCAATTCTCCCAGTCCAGACAGCCCAACATCGGTCCATAAGCCCAGCCCGTGCAAAAACTCCCACATTCCTGCTGTGAACACACAACACAGCAAACTGGGCACGTCTGTCATGGGCTGTAACCATCCTTGTAATGGACACAGTGCAGGAACAGTGGCAGCTTCAAATGTTGGTCATTTAACAGCTGGGGCCTGCAGGTTAGTAATACTATCTCAACATTGCTTTTATGTGAAATTGAGAAACCACTTCTGTAGCTGTGTTGATTCAAAATACGAATGCCTTCTGAGGTTTAATGTCATGGTTTTTCGTTTTTTGTAGGGACCAGGCATGTAAGGGGCACAAAATGACAAATGGGACGTTGTGCCACCCATCGTCTGAGCTGGAGGAGGGGGAGGATGAAGATAGCAGCTCTGAGAGGAGCTCCTGTGCCTCCTCTTCCACCAACCAGAAGGACGGGAAGTACTGCGACTGCTGCTACTGCGAGTTCTTTGGACACAACGCGGTACTTTGAAACTTTTTCTTGCTATTCCCTTTTTGAGTGCTAATTAGTAGTTACCTTTTATGTTTATAAAAAGCTGACATTATGAAAAGGTATTGTAATATATTATTTGGTCACAGCCTCCAGCTGCACCAACAAGCCGAAACTACGCTGAGATCCGAGAGAAGCTACGCTCACGTCTGACCCGGCGTAAAGAGGAGCTGCCTCAGCGTCAAGATTCTGACCTGACAGCAACTGGTGCCATTGACAACCGGGACGTAGATGAGCTGCTAGACTTCATAAACAGTTCTGAGCCCAAACCTGTTAACAGTGCCAAGGCTGCCAAAAGGGCACGACACAAACAAAAGAAGAAGGTGTGGTAACTTTAGAAACAATGTGTTTGAATGTTTTTCTTTTCTTCATTTTAATTTGAATATTTATCTAATCTTATCTAATGTATAGGTCTGGGTATTGTTTTATAGATTTTGATACTAGTACCCATACAGTACTTCCTTTTATTTAACAAAAGAATCCAACATTTTATAATGGTAAATGTTGTCTATACACAAGCACCTCTACAAGAACTTTGCCTAAATAAACTAAAATCTGCAACATTTAAATTAAATTGATTTAAAGTTATAATCCCTCTGATTTCAGTCAGAGCAGCAGTAGGACATAGTGTGAACAGTAAACGGTGAGGCTGATATCAGTTAGATACAATTACAAACAGTAACGCTGGATCACGTGAATGCATCAATTTCCATGTGTAGGTAGGCAATTTGAATCCTTTGTGGGAATGGCGGACAACTACTATATAGAGAGGTAATTACATAATGTAAATTCATTGAATGGCTATTGCTAAAAAAGCCATGCCAGCCATGATTATCAATAGGGGTTTGATTTCATGGAACTCTGTTTAACTTAAAATCAGGAACTAACTCATCAAAGAATAAGTAAACAAGATAAAGATACTGACCAGACATTTGATGTCAAATCTTTGTAGTTTTTGACACTCACAGATAGATTTTGGTCAATACCATGAAAATATTGAGGTTCGATACCTTCTGATGTATTATCTCAGTAACCTGTGTGTACCTGTGCCATTTCTGTTTCAGGAAAAAGCTCAGCAGGGCAACATGGGTGCTGCAGGCAGTGACCCCCACTCCGATCCATCTGAGGCTGTTGACGAGCCCCTTCCTGATGGTTCAGAAGCCAGTCGGTTGCTTGACTGGCCTCAGCTGGAGCTTGAGCGCGTCAACAGTTTCCTCACCAGTCGGCTCGAAGAGATTAAGAACACCATCAAAGACTCAATCCGGGCCTCATTTAGCATGTACGACCTCAATCTGGATGTTAATGACTTCCCAAAGAAGGCAGCCACGTTGGAGGGCAACCATTTACTGTCCCATCTCAATGGTTCCTCTGACCTACAGCAGATAGACCTTGACCTGGCCCCTCTTTCGCTGGGAACCTTTAAGAGCCACCTAGACCTGGTTAATGGATGGGAGGACACAACCACTGTCCCATCCCCTAATTCCACCACCACAGCATCAGGAGTCCCTGCTGTGTCCAAGGACATCCAACGGTTGCACACTACCCCTAGCCTCTCAAAGCTCATAAGGGTTCGGTCCCCAGAAAGATGCACTTCCACTGGATCTGACAGTTTGCCACAGGTGCCAGCCCAAGCTACAGCTAAATCGAAGGAGGACACACCTGATCCCAAGAACACAACAGTTGGGAACGGTGGTGCAAAGTCAAAGAAGAATAAAAAGCAGCTGCAAAGGCAGGAGCAATCTGTGTCAGAGCATAACTCCAACAAACCAACCAAAGCCGTCTCCGGGAATGAAACACAGAAAACCAATGAGTCTAAAGAAGTGGCTTCTAATGGCTCAAAAGCTGGAAACAAACAGCCCCAGCACTCTGCAGACAACCAGAGAAACGGGCCTAAGAAAGCTGAAGAGGGCAGATCATCCAAACATGCAGCAAATGGTGGCCTCTTGAATGCACAAAGGGGGAAAGGTGACACAGAAACACGAAGTGGTCGGTCTGAGCAGGATTCAGAAAGCAAAGCTCACCCCACCATTCCAGTAAATGGGCAGCAACAGCAGCAATCCAAGGGGAAAAATAAGAAGAACAAGAACAAGGGTGAAAAATCCAGCAGTGCTATCGGTACAATAAATGCTCTTTGATATCATATTCAAAATTTTGATTGATTCTCAATTTGTAATGTTTTTAACTAACCTTTAATCTTTGTTGTTATTCCCTAGATGATGTGTTTCTTCCTAAAGATGTGGATCCAACAGAAATGGATGAGATTGATCGGGAAGTGGAATACTTCAAAAGGTATGCTCAACACAGCCATGTATCTGGATACTTTTTTAAAAACTTTGCACTAAACTGTTTTATACTAAAACCAGGCATTATTTCTTCCTCCTCTTTGTCTGTCTTCATTCCCTCTAGGTTTTGCCTTGATTCTGCAAAACAAACTCGCCAGAAGGTAGCAGTGAATTGGTCCAACTTCAGCCTCAAAAAGGTTCCTTCCAATGCAGCTCAATAACTTGGATGAGTGCCAGAAATAGAACTTCACACCACAAACTCTTTCAGTAGAGCCCTATTTGGCCTGAGGCCTTCTCTCATTCCCTGTTTCCCTCTCTTCCTTACTAAGCCAAGGGACCCTGGGTCAAAATCATACTCCATTCAGAAGACTGAACCATAACTTGTGGCTGACAAGCCAGGGATCATTCTCAAGGCCAACTCCACCCTTTGCTATTATTGCAATGTTCACTAAATGAGAGATGCAACAATGGAAAAAAGTCTGTTGAATCCACTGCATCCATGTGCTTATTACGTATGTAGTATGTAAACAATTACATGAAATAAATGTTTTTATCACAAATCTGAGACATCCATTAACGTTGTTAAATTTCCAATCAGTTAAATTTGGTGCTCATCATCCAGTACATTCTGCATTGCTAGTTTCTCGCCCACTACACCAGTGTCTGTAGGCACTAGAGACCATTTGTCTTGTACTGTATTACTGTCAAAAAGGACCACTTGTGCCCTCCTCTTCCACAATTGCATTGATTTTACTCACAAGCAGACTGCAGTGCATTTGGTGGTTGGTGGTGATAGTTTTCAATTTTGCCAGTATTTAATCGTCATCATCAAATGATTTAGTAATCAGATAGAAAACTGAAATGATGAACACCTGATGACCTACCTGCTACACTGTTATCTTTTTGTATGAAATCATAAAATTAACGTGAATGTCTGACAGTTTTCAGTACACCAACAATGCTAATAGAACCTCGTGGGAAAAGGTCAACTTGCACTTGGCTCACAGAATGCATCTTAAAATATAACTCCAATTAAGTACCCATGCAAATATGTCCCCATACATGGGAAAAATCTGTCCCCCAGTCCTGTATTGGGCAAAGTTAAATGTTTCTGCTGCTTCAATGTCAATCCTTCTTTGGTGTATTATTAACAGTTATCTCCTTTAAAGTGATATCCAATATACACTCTGCCATCTGTAGAAGAAAGTCCTTTACCACGGTTTTCTTACTCTAAACTGTTATTTTAAACCCTATATCCCGGCAGTGACAGGTACACCAGTGTGCTGTGTTCGTTTTAACATAGGAACCATCACACATTGTTTTCAATGCTTGTACATATTGAGTGATTATTTTGGGCCCTTTTGAGCCTTTGTCATGCATTTCTGGGGGTTGTGTGTGTGAGATATATTTTCAACCATACTACTCTTTTCCCTGTACTGTGACCTTGGTGGCACCCTGTACCTCAGCTAACCTATCTGAAGTCCAAGTCTTGATAATATTTTGATGAGAAATATCACTGAAGAGTTGATACTTTTGGGACAAGGGCCTTGAGATTTACTCCAGTAACCATGTTATAGCTGATGGCTTTCATTGAGATGGATCATTTCTTTTCCTGAATCTGTGCTGAGATTTTGTTTTCATATAACATCTCTGATGCTTTCCAGGTTATATACAATTAGAGAAGATTATCTTAATGTTTCGAATGTAGATTTATACTATATCAATAATAGCCAAGTGTATGTTGGCTTGTTTCGTTTTTTAAAAATTCACTTTTGATACTGTGAAAAATCTTTCGCTCAGAAAGATTAAAAACAATACAGTTTTGACAAAAAATAAAGTGTGGTGTTTGCTTTCTAAGTTTATCTTTTTGGTTTGACTGACAGACTGAATCGCCTTTGTATTGGACGCAGCGTCGCGATGAAGTTCGGCCCTTCCAGCGTCCCGTACAGTATCAGAGCTTCCTGTGTCGTCCTGTGTTGTGTAAACATGTGGATTTGGTATATTTATTGAATTGTGTGGCGAGTATTTGGTCATTAACTCTGAGGCTTAAGTACATAGAGGACGTCCCTGTATTCGTAAATAAAATGGAGACCGAAAATCGTCCCCCAAAGGTAAGTTAAGCGTATGCTATTGTTCACTTTATGGAGAGTTTACGCTAGCTAAAGTTAGCTAGCTAGTCAAGAATTAGTGTCCATCTGGCTTACATGCACAATGTTGTCCATTACGCAGTTAAATCATTGCAACAGGCTTAATTTCGGTTTAATGAGTAACGTTAAACTGAAGTCCTTGAATACTATAGGATTTTGAATTCGATTTTATATGAACGTGTAAACCGTGTTTGGTAAAGCTCTGCGATCAACTTAGCCAAAATGCAGTGCCACAACATCCACTCGATACATGAAAAAGAGTTAAATATAAGATTAATGACACTTCAGTCTATAGATAATATTCTTAAGTTGAAAGCAGAGCCGCTGAAAACTGCACGATTGCCTTTCAAATGTGTGCTCGTACAATACCAATGTGGACCTCATGGTGTTTTTGGTTACGTGAATCAATGAAAGTTGAGACTCAAGGGAGTCCAGAAAACACGCTATTCGGCTACTCTAAGGAAAGGCTCATTGAAAAGTTAACAATCAGACAAACGTGATATTAACCGTTAATATAATGTAAATGTGTGTTGTTTGAGCACCAGATTCTGTTATTGTAGCAGCTGTTTTTCCTGTATTGTATACTGTATTGTTATGTTTTCTTCTAAGGACTTGCACTGGATGTGTTTGAAGGCCATTCTGGCTGAATGCTGAGCTCTAACCTCTCTGTAGAGGGGAAAAACAAAAGGTAATTCTACTCAAGAGGTAAAACTTCTGATGGTGTGTTTGTGTTAATGTTTGTACAGAGGTCCCATGGGGAGGATGAAAGGTCTGGCTCAGAGGGGATGGAGGATGACGATTATGTTCCTTACGTTCCAGTCAAAATAAGAAAACAACAAATGGTAAGTTACTGTGCACTGTCCTCTTTGACACTTAACAAATTAGTAAGAATGCACCAATCAGAGCCAAGACTTTATCTAGCTGATCAAGGATGTTGGCCAGATATGACCGAACCACATTGAATACGGTTTCTTTGTTATTATAAAATATAAAAAAAAGAGTTTTCAAGCTGCACCACAGCAGTCCCTGGCCTCATGTTAGCTAACATACAAATTACCCCCATGAGTTCCACACAGTGAGCTATATAGGTTTTAAATTTTGGAACAAAATAGCACTGGTACTGGACAGGGAATCGGTATTAGAAGATACCTGGAGTTGAGGTATCAGAATCAGTATCAGGAGAGAAAAAGTGTGATCGGTGCATCCCTCTTTAGTGGTACATGTTCATTTTAACATAGATTTGTCTAGAGGAACATTACTGCAAAAGTTGTATATTTTTAAAAATAGAATTGTATGTTTCCATATGTATATCAACATGACACCCAGTTATCACATATTCAAATTGAATGCATTTTTTTAACGTGTACCTCACAGCTACAGAAGATGTTACGTCTGCGAGGAAAGGCGGTGGATGAGGAGCAGAAGGACAGTGGGGAGGAGCAGAGGGATGAGGACGAGGGTCTTGGTCCACGCTCCAATGTCAGCCTCCTTGACCAGCATCAGCACCTCAAGGAAAAAGCAGAAGGTATAAAGTTCAAACACAACCCACTCTGGATTATGTTTGTTGCCTGTTTAAGTCTTTTCGCACTACGACTTACTTATCATATTAATTGTCATACTGCTCATTAAAAGTGACCATGGTGGTTCATACCATATGTTTTTGTATCTACAGCCCGTAAGGAGTCGGCCAAAGAGAAGCAGCTGAAAGAGGAAGAGAAGATTCTCGAGAGCGTTGCAGAGGGCAGAGGTAAAATTATAATGCTGTGAAGTTCATGTGAAGCCATTTCGAATTATTAATCAGATTTACTTTGATAAACTTATTCATGCAAAATGTTTTAAACTTACAACACTAATTCTGGGGACTTTCATCTCTTCTCATCAGCTCTGATGTCTGTGAAGGAAATGGCCAAAGGTATCATATATGATGACCCCATAAAAACAAGGTAAGTTCTTCAGTGAATTCTATAGATTAACATTGTTTATGAAGTTTTTTAAATGTTTTATTTAACCTGGATTTTCCTCACAGCTGGAAGCCACCACGCTACATCCTGAATATGCCAGACACCCGACATGAGCGCGTCAGGAAGAAGTTTCACATCCTGGTCGATGGAGATGGCATCCCCGCTCCAATCAAAAGCTTCAGGGAGATGAAGTTTCCACCAGGTGACAACACACTCCCACACACACATGAAAAACTGTTTGTCTTTCTGTATGAGGCCTTCAGTGGACATGATCAACACATGGCATCAAATCTGTGTATTGTTTTTGCAGCGATTCTAAAAGGTTTGAAAAAGAAGGGCATTGTGCATCCCACACCAATTCAAATTCAAGGAATCCCTACAGTGTAAGTAGAGAATATGGACATGTGCTATAAAAACAGACTGTAAAATATGTAATATATGTTAAGTGTGTGTAGATTGTTCATGAATTGACAGTGTTTATCTGCAGTCTGTCAGGTCGAGACATGATTGGCATAGCCTTCACTGGTTCTGGAAAGACTTTGGTCTTCACTTTGCCCATCATCATGTTCGCCCTGGAGCAGGAGAAAAGGCTGCCTTTCTTTAAGAGAGAGGGACCGTATGGACTCATCATCTGTCCTTCAGTAAGACATTCAAGACTCCATTCAAATTAAATTTAGTTTGCACATACTCACACATAACATTGAATCAATTTTAAAACTGTGAGTGACCATCCAAGGCACCAATACGTCTACAGCATTTCTTTCTGTTTGCACTTTAGACAGATGGCATTTACTGTGAGCAACTTTGTTTTTCTGCAGCTAAGCAAATCTGATTTGAATACCTTTCCCTTTACTCCAGCGAGAGTTGGCGAGGCAGACTCACAGCATCATCGAGTACTACTGCAAGCTGCTGGAGGAGGAAGGAGCTCCTCAGCTGCGCTCTGCCCTCTGCATTGGAGGAATGTCTGTCAAGGAGCAGATGGAGGTAGTAAAACAGTAAGTAAGAGTGAAATTATCTTTTTCTGTGTTTTATCTGGAATTTCAGTTTGAACTGAATTGTTAAGCAAAAAAAATGCGTGATTCAGCAGCATTAAATCATTCAGAGTGGAACAAAACTGGCAAACATTAAACCTTTCATTAAAACATAGTAGTTTGAGTTCATTTCCCATCTGTATCTGTATCTCCTCTTGGTTGTAGTGGTGTCCACATGATGGTTGCTACCCCTGGCAGACTGATGGACTTGCTTCAGAAGAAGATGGTGAGTCTTGACATCTGCCGGTACTTGGCTCTGGATGAGGCCGATAGGATGATTGACATGGGCTTTGAGGAAGACATCAGAACCATCTTCTCCTATTTCAAGGTGAGGTCCTCCAAATGACAGCAACCATATAATCAGTGCAGTAGTATTTCCTGGTCGTTAAAGCTCTAGCCAGACAAGTTCCTTTTACAAAGCTAGTCTGGCAAGGCCCAACAAAATAATATTTGTCACAGACATAATTTCAAATAGGTTGTACATTAAATGATTGAAAATGTTCTGCCACTCTCAGACATGAACATAAATTCCTTCTTTACCTGGTTGAACAAGTTCACCACCCACTGAGCTTTTCACACTGAAAATCTATGTTGGCATTTCTGGAAACTTTGTCTAATTTCTACTAAATTTGTCCATAAAATCTGCTGTTCAATACATTTAGAGCAAAAATAGGCCATGCAGTTACAGAATAATGCTTCATTTTATATCTGTAATACTACATGAAGTTGTTTTTCACACGGTCCTAATGCTTTAAGAGGCAGAAGATTTCATCATCATCATCTAAGCTCTCCCCACAGTTGGCCGGTTAGTCCATCTTCCAGCTGCTGGGCTTGGGAGATGCTGTTTTTTTTAAGCTACCAGACATGAAAAGTCCTTTAAATAGTTATTTCTTTGTCTAGGGACAAAGACAAACCCTGCTTTTCAGCGCCACTATGCCCAAGAAGATCCAGAACTTTGCCAAGAGTGCGCTGGTCAAACCCATCACCATCAACGTGGGCAGGGCCGGTGCTGCCAGCTTGGATGTCATCCAGGTACGTCCGTTTTTCACTGACAGATGTTTTCTATCTTAGTCAGGGAAATTCATTGCATTGAATTTACAAACCCACTGATGTAAATATTGTGTCAACTAAACAACTAAATGATAAATTCTTCTTCTGTGTGTGTGCAGGAAGTGGAATACGTTAAAGAGGAGGCCAAGATGGTGTACCTGCTGGAGTGTCTCCAGAAAACACCACCTCCTGTCAGTACTTCCACTTGTTATGACATTGACATATACTCTGTAATATAATTCTATAATTCTGTGACTCAAACATGTCAAACGTTACAAAATATTGTCCGTTCATATTGACAGGTGCTGATATTTGCTGAGAAGAAGGCCGATGTGGATGCCATCCATGAGTATCTGCTGCTAAAAGGAGTAGAGGCGGTGGCCATCCATGGAGGAAAAGGTACGCAGAACTCTATTCTGATCATTAAAATACACAGTACATAGTAATAGTGCATGCAGAGGATTACGAATGTCCGACCCAGCACCTATCATATGTGCACAGCTTTACTCCTCTCCTTCCTTGTAGTTGCTCATCATCACCACCAGATGCCATCCTGCTTCCAAATATCACCATTTCTTCTTCACAGTTTGCTCAACATTTCCAAGGCAGAGAAGGCATCGTAGATGCTTCTCTCATGTTGTCCATTTGTCATTGTCTTGCAAAGTACTGTTTTATGTAATATTTGTGGATTGTTTTTCAGATCAGGAGGAAAGAACAAAAGCCATAGAGGCATTTAAAGAAGGAAAGAAAGATGTCCTGGTTGCCACAGACGTTGCCTCCAAGGGTCTGGATTTCCCAGCTATACAGCATGTAGTGAACTATGACATGCCCGAGGAAATAGAAAACTATGGTAAGAAGATATATATATATATATATATCTGCATATGGCATATTGGCCTTCTTAAAAATAAAAAAATTAAAATAGCTCAGTCTGTTTTTATTGAAACGGTCTTTTTTTCAGTCCATAGAATTGGAAGAACTGGACGATCGGGCAAGACCGGTATTGCAACTACGTTCATCAATAAAGGCTGTGGTAAGGAGAAATACCAATGAAAAATCTTTCATTTCTATATAGCAGTAGTGACTTTCAGAATATTTGCCATGTATTATAGTGAGTTTAGTTAGCTTAATTCACTGATAAATGACAATATGTTAACAGTAAGTGTATGTCTTTCCCCTTAGATGAGTCAGTACTGATGGACCTTAAAGCCCTGCTAGTTGAAGCCAAGCAGAAGGTTCCTCCAGTCCTCCAGGTGCTCCAGACGGGAGACGAGACCATGCTGGACATCGGAGGTGAGTCTAGTTCACATCTCTTTATCTGCATGCTCTTCAGTGATTGGTTACTCTATACTAACTTTTGTGTTTCCTTTTTAAATGTTCCTCTAACCTGTTCATGTGTTTTCGCAGGAGAGAGGGGCTGTACATTTTGCGGTGGTCTTGGTCATCGTATTACAGACTGTCCTAAGTTGGAGGCCATGCAGACCAAGCAGGTCACCAACATCGGCCGGAAAGACTACCTGGCTCATAGCTCGATGGACTTCTAAGAGGTTTTCATGAGAAACATTACTGAGGAAACTGTACAGTTATGTGTTGTGTCACTGAACTAAGGAAGTGTATCTTTATCATCACCTAACATAGTTTGCAGGTCTGTCAGATTAATTTTTTTTTTTTTTTTTTTACCTTTTTTGCCCCAAAGACAAGTCATACTTGTTCTGTATGTGTAGTTTTGTAACGTACATTTTTGATACTCTAATTGTAAATAAAACCACTATATCTGCTGTCATGTTTTATGCTCTTCCTGGAAAAAATAAAAAGGTGTGGTGCCAGTGAGGAAGTTGCTAAAACAAGCAGAATAATGCAAAGGGAAGTTTGACTCAAGAAAACAGCAACACATAACGTGTGCGTCCTTTCTTTTGCAACAATTGCAGATCAGTGATATCTTGACTTTCAGCTAGGTTAGACATACACAAGTAGACAGCAGAATGAAAGCTGCTGGTGACGTAAAGGAAACGAGTATTCTACGTGCATCGAAAACCTAATTTTAACCTCTTGGTTAGTTTCATCTTGACCACAGAGCAACAAGTGTACTGTAGAGTGAAAGATTCACAGACCAAGCTCACAAGCATGGATGTCATCTTCAAAGAAGGGACGGTGTACCTTCAGGGGGTCAAGTTTGGAAAAGTAAGTTTAATAGAAATTTCACAAATTGAGCATACTTGTGAAAAAGTGAATATTGTGGCTCATTTGATTTTTCAGTCAATATGGCCACCGAACAGCTTGTTGGTCAAAAATATGTGTGACAGTATTTTGCTTTCATGAAGTGCTTAGTTAAAATAGCCAAAGGCTCACTTGGCAATGGTGTAAGCGTTTTGCCCCTTCTCTTTTCAAATGTTGGGTAATATGTTCAATGGAGTTGGTAACTCTGCAAAGTCATGCAAGTGAGCCATCCTTATACTTTCTTGGACTTGAATTGGTCGGACGCGATGCTACATGAATACATGTTTAGGGTTATTGATTTGCTTTAAATTGAATCTTTTTGAAAATCTGGTATTGGTTCTCCCATATTAGATACTATTAATTAATAATAACTAAAGCTGGTTACATATTAATTTGGTTTCACTAAAACTGAGTTGCTTGCTTGTTTTTTGCTGCCTATTTCAGTCACCATCACTAATTACATTTTGTGAAAATATGTGAAACTTCAGTGTGGTTTGTACTGCCCCCTCACAAAATGTTAAATTTAGCTGCAGGTTTTCACAGGGAAAAACAATCCACAGTCTGACCCTGAATGGTCTTTCATAGGAACACCTTTTGCAGTATGACAGTAATGCACAGAGGACCATATTTACTCAATATTTGTTGTCAAAAACCAAAACAACAGTGTTAAATAATAATCAGATTGCTAAACTTTGTATATGGCACATTTCAAGAGATGAAACAACAGAAAAAATAAGACAATTAAAAAATATATATTATAATGAACAAGAAAAAATATATTTCAATGTTTACTTGTTATAATACAGGGAGGCTGTTCTGTAACTTACAGGCAGTGTTATAATACTCTGTAAAAAAAAAAAAAGAAAAAAGAAGTCTATTACAATGATGAAGACTAGCGTAAACTAGTGTGTGTGTGTGAACATGTTTTCCCAGATGTCCTGTGAGTGTCATGATGCGACCTTGTATGCGCTGTAAGTGGTAGAAGGTGTTGTGGTGCTCTGAATATGCAGCACTTTCTCTCTTTTTGCCTTTTCCCTAATAACCATAATCTCTGTTTTGTTAACTGTAGAAAAGTTTGAGCCGTCCAATCACTGATTTTTTTAAAAAAACAATGTAGCAGCAGGGCTCAGATCATCATGTAAAGTAGAAATGTAGAGCTGGGTATCTTCTCTGTAACCATAGAAACAGATGCTGTGCTTGCTAATAATATAACATAATAACATGAGATCGAAACCACTGAAGAACTGTGCCAGAGAAGCCACTTATTAACTGTCCCTTTTTCCATTTCGCCCTCTGTCATCTACAACAGAGAACATGGCGGAAATTTCGGATGGTGCTTTTTAAACCCAGCTCCACAGGGGTCGGGCGGTTGGAGCTCTACACTGTGCTTGACAACAATGCAGTTACTGACCATAGGAAGGTCGGCAGGCAGAAAACACCAGACAGAAAAGTGGTGCGTCTAAGTGACTGCCTCAGTGTCACCCCTGCTCCAAAGGAGTCTTGCCCTCCTGGGTGCACAGCCTTCTACTTAAACACCACTCAATACAACTACACCCTGGCCTCCACGATAAGCCAGGACTGGCTAAGTGCCCTCAGCCTCCTAGCATTCCAGGTATCACACACCGCTCCTCTTGACCATTGCAACTTTCCCCTTTTCTTTTTATATCAGTAGTAGTGTTATCATCAGTGAACTGTGGGGATAAACTGTACTCACGATCAGAGATAGATAGCACAATGAGGAAGTTCTTCTGCCACTTCACTTCTCTAATTCTCATGCTTGCACAAGTCATGTTCTTTCTTGCATCTTACCTCTTTGAAGTCATAAAACAGTGATAAAGGGTTGGTGTACACTCCATGTCATGTTTACTATGCCACTGTGTTTACAGAAGGATCCTGGAGAGTCAGACAAAGGGGGTTTCGAGAGAGGAAATGGCTTGACCATGGAGGATAATGACCTTTACTCATCTTGGAAAACAGGTATTGCACGTCAGTCTGCAGACGACAGCTGATCAGTCAACAAGCGATCAAGAATATCATTCAGTTTAGTTTAGTGCCAGCCGAAGTAGTTCCCATCAGAAAGCAGCATAAACGCTTGTCTTCTCTCTCACCAGGTGGTTAACTTAAAGGATTACTTGGTTTTATTTCAGCACTCTGGTCTTATTTCCATAGTGTTCCCCATCTTTGCTATAAATATTATAACATTTTACTGACCAAGGTAATTGTTGAGATTTGGAAACATGGGACTGTACTGTAGTGTAAAATTATTAGTGGGGAAGGGTCAGAAAAGGAGGAGGGCATTGTAATTTTTCTTTTGGCTAAAGGTGGGGTAGTCATGGGAGGGTGTTTTATCCCTTTGTCCTAAATTGCTTTTTTCTTGTCCTTAATTTAAATCCAGCCTTCCTTTGCAATATAGTTAATAGTTACATAAATGGCTGCATCAAAAAGACAACTTGCACCATGTTTCACAAATGTGCTCTTTGCCAAATACAGAAATCAAATGTTCTGTTTCTGTACAAGTCAAGAGAAGGGTTAAAAGAAAACATTATTAACCCTGGGGAAGGCCTTGCTTTTTTACAAAGTGAAAAATAAGGTTTTGCCCCACTCGCCACTCCAATAATCTCCTATATCAAGAATTAATCTGTTGAGTACAATGTTGTCACAACTGATAGGAATAATATCCCAAACTACAAACATTAGACTCAAGTTGTAAGAAACTGGGATTATCGTTTAATAAGGTTGTAAGAGTCATTTGGTGAATGTATTATAATACAGGAAAAAGACCAGGAAAAGCTAGCAGTGAGGTTTAGATGTCCTAGCATCATAAATTCAGAAAAAAAAACCTTGAATCAGCAGAAACCTTGAATATGCGTGAGCAGCAGCCACTAATGTATTCAAACATAGATGCCAGAATGTATTAGCGTCAGCAAGCTCTGGCTTACACAAATGTATTTCTTTTTATTTCCTAATGAATTACACTTCTACTGAAAAGTCCAGGCAGCCCAGTCACATGGAGAGATTAGTAGAAAGCAAGCAGTTTTAAATCAGACTTTTTACTGTATGAGAATGAAGTTGGTGTACATTTATTCCCTCAAATGGAAAATCTAGTACTGTCATGTGTGGTCACGCTGCTCTAACTGTGATGTTTTAGGTGACAAGTATTTTCATGCCTTCTTGTGTTTAGATCTGACCCTTCCTCCAAACCAGTACCAAGTGACTATCCACAGTACAGAGGCATCCAGGAGGTGCCAATTGTCTGGGGAGTATCTGGTCTCCTCAGAAAAGGAGGCTGTGATACTGCTGGCCATCAATACTGGTCACACCATCTATAGCTGGCCGTACAGGCTCTTACGCAAATTTGGACAGGTTGAGGTAAAGTACTTGAATGAATTTCCCCAAAATCTGAAAGGATACAATAGTGAATTCAAAATGCATCACCATAGTCATGATAAACCTGACATTCAGCCCAGATCATTCACATATCTTTAAAGGAATAGTCCAATCGCTTATTGGCTTTTTTTTTTGCTGAGAGTTAGATGAGATACTCTCCTTCTGTCTGTACGGTAAATATGAAGCTACAGCCAACAGATGGTTAGCTTAGCTTAGCACAAAGACTGGAAACAGCTAGCCTGGCTCTGTCAAAGGCAACAAAATATACCTACCAGCACCTCTAAAGCTCATTGCTCAAGAAAGCAAATGAGAGCACTTCCCGAAATGTCAAACTATTTCTTTAAGATGTGTATCAATGTGATTGCAGGGTGGATTCAGCATTGAAGCAGGCCGTCGCTGTGAGTCAGGAGAAGGAGTGTTCATCTTCCTGAGCAGGCATGGTCCCCAGATCTTCCAGGCTATATTGAAGCAGTGCTCTGTGGAGAGGATGTCATCCGTCCAGCCATTCAGTGTCCACAGAAGATCATTATCTGACCAGTCTCCTATTATCCTCCCAACCACAAGCAACTGGTCCTCTGGTTCTCCTGTCAACAGTCTTGCAGATGTTACTGCTGACACAGAGGACGAGTCTGACAACCACTACTCTACTATCAATGACACCTCTGTACAAAATGTAAAGCGACTATCTCTTGTCAAACCTTATCTCTTCAACAGCAAGGAGGCTTTGGGAGATGAAGGTAAGGATGAGGATGGACGGTGTCATTCCCTGGAGAATGTAAACCTGAATATTGTCGTGGAGGACACCATTTATTACAACCTAAGGAGAGCCACGCCTCCTATGATCAGAAAAGATCAGTTCAAACCTGAAACAGGCGATTCAGAGTGCATCTATTCGGATTTGAAAATAGTTGATTCTCCCTTAAATCCTCAGTTGCAGCCCTTCTCGTCACCCCTTCCTCAGCCTGTTCTCCAGCCTCCTCCCTGCCCCCTTCCCCAATCTGTTGCCAGCGTCCCACCCAAGCCCAGATACCAGCGTCAGCCCCCTGCGATTAACTACATCCAGCCAGGGTACAATGCACAGGCACAGGCTCAGGCAGTGGATGACATGAAGGAGATGGAGGAGGCCGTCAGCTCTTCTTCCCATGTTAGCCCCACAGAGGCCCCCGGCAGTTTTAAACACAGGCTGGCAGAAATCATTTCCAAGGACCTGGCAAAGTTCCAGCCACCTCTTCCCTCCGGAGCGGGCAGCCCCACATTTTTTCAGTAGGCTATTAGTTAGCAGACAGACTAGAAGGAGCAATTTAACCATGATAAACTGTCATGAAGCCTAATTAGTTTCTTTATTTCTTTGAAATCCCCTCCACTGGGAACGTTAGGCAGCAGATCTTGGCTTGCAGATGTTTGTGTGTTTATCTACAGTGGTGGAATGTAAGTATGTGTAATAAAATACTGTACTTACAAGTACAATATTGAGGTACTTGTACTTCAGTATTTCCATTTTATGTTACTTTATATTGCTACTCCACTTCATCCCAGAGGCAAATATTCTACTTGACATTTTTAGTCATATTAATACAAAATATAAGCAACTAATAAATGATGATGTATTTTTATGGATTAAGTTGACCAGTAGTACATAAAGCACTAGCTAGTTAAAATTAGATCCACTTTTACCAACTGTAACATGAGTGGTGCTTACACATTAATGCATGAATAATTATAATCCAATAATATAATATATGTTATTCTAACATTGGGCCATTCTGCATAATGAGTACTTTTGGTACTTTTCATGCTAATACTTTTACTTTTACTAGTTTTGAATGCAGGACACTTCCACCACTGTTTGTCTGTAGCCTGTTGTATGAAAACACATCTGGAATCCATTTTATTCTGTGGATTGTTATTGCAGAAAGAGGATTCGATTCTTGTTGTGCTTCACTGTTAGAGAAGCTGTACGTGCTGCTGTATCTTTATTGTGACGTTGCCATTAGTTGGTGAGCTGAATGAACATCTGACGGTTGGACTAACTTTTTAAAAAAAAAAGTGTGTCCTTGTTACAGTCAGTGAGATACACAACATTGCTTCTTCTAATTCATGTTTTTTTCGTTTTTCTTCTAAATTCCCTGTTGTAACGAGAATAAAGAGGGTTTTCTCACATATGAATCAACAGTTTTGCAGCAACATGGAAAGACCAACAACCCAAGTTGTGTTTTGGTGCATATTTGGGACGAGGACGCTTCAGTCTGCCTCACATGGTAGAAATATTGAAATGTAACTCAGTATAAGGCAATGCATTGCTGACTAAAAAATGACATAAACAACAAAAACAACTTAACATGCACACTCATGTTTTAAGTATATCTTTATTGTAGCAAAACAATCTCATAAAAATACCACATAGTTTTACATAAATATCAAAATAATTGTTTTTAATTTAGACAAATGTCACTAATGACACTGGAATTGTCTTTAGTGATGGTTCAGGCCATAAAGTGCATAAAAAAGGCCTCTGGGAGTTTCAGCATGGCCTTAGGAAGTAAAAAAGATCTCAGTAGTTTTACCTGCTTTTTTCATTTGGCAGTGCAACATCTACGCTATTCAAATTGACAGGAGAATATACAGGACTATCTCACATGTTCAACATTTCTACAAGCTGTAAGATGGAGCTCTCCTCCTGGTTCCTTCTTTAGAAGTGAAAAGTTAGTGGTTCTCTGTCATTGTCTCCCAGTCTGACTTTCCTCCATGTCACTGAGGTGCGAGGATTCCCCGTCACTGCTGTTGGAAGAGGTCGTTGATATATTTGACCCCAAGTCAGATGTAGAGCCAAGTATTATAAGGTGTTCTCCGGGCAGCGGGGTCTGCTGCTGCGCAGTGACTGCTGGCAGGAGAGAGTGAATCAGATTCCTCCTGGAGGTCTTGTCCGCGGAGCCTGGACGGGGACTCCTGCACTCCGGATGAACCACACCGGCCAGGAGCTCCGACAGCTCTGTGATGTAAATCTGCGCCATTTGGAGAGTGTCATACTTGGACAACTTCCTCTCGTTTTCCAGGGAGGGGATGACGCTCCTCAGCTCGTCAAACGCTTTGTTCAGGCCGTGCATCCTCCTTCTCTCCCTGGCGTTGGCCGCTACGCGCCTGTGTTTCTGGGGCGCAAAGTGGCTCACCCTGCCTCCCTCTGCCGCCTTGTCAGAGTCCGGCTCTGTGATGCATGCGGCGGACACGCAGTCGGGAAGTTTACTCATGGGCACAAGCTTCTCCAGTGAGAGGCCCGCGTCTGCAGCTCCGTGCGCGTCCCTCCCGGAGAACGCATGGAGAGAGTTAGAGGAAATCCAAGTCTTGGAGTTGATGTGGGTCAAGCTGCGCTGCTGCAGCAGGTTGAAATCCTCTGGGTACTCCGTCCAGCTCGAAAGCTCTGCTTTTGCAGTCATCACTGTAATGGCCTGTGGTCGTGCGCGGCAGGGAAAGGTCACACGGAAGACTCCGGCTGATGCCCTCGATTCTGGAGTGGTTTGCGCTGCGCCAGCAATTTATACAGCCTCCTCTCGGTCACCTTGGTGTCACTCCCAGCCCTCCAACAGCTCTGACAGCCCTGCAGCCTCAGGAGGCAGCAGCCAATCGCGCAATCCCCTCTGACCCTGTCAAGGAACAATTAGACAAAGCTCGACTTTTTTTCTCCTATTGTGCATTGTAACTCTATCACGACCTTGTTATTGTCCCCACACAGAGGGGAGCCGGAGGAATTAATCATTTAAGAGCGTGGCTTATATGTTTGAAAAGCTCAGGAAAAGATGATCTAATGAACCTGTTCAGTAAAGTCCGGGCTGCATGTCTGTCGGCTTTATCATGAAAGTTTTCCATAAATAAAGTAACAAGTGTGCATGCCAAAACTGTTTACATTTATTAGTACAGCTTGGACTCAAAGAGTTTTTCATGTTTTTTCCTCCAAACTCATCTTTTTACGGGAGCTATTTCTGATTTCTGATTTGGTATTTTAAGGTTAACATTTAAAAAAAAAATTCAAGGCTATATCATCATCATCATCATTACCATTACTATCATCCTCTTCCGCCATAGCTCCCAGTCCATGGAAAATGCATGTGGACATCTTTCTCAAGGAACTGACTCCTTCATTGGGTCTGACCCTTGAGGGATCTGGCAGCACTGAGGTTTGTTCTCAAACAAACAGTAAAAGGTGGACAATCTTTCGCGGGTTATTTGCAGAAGAATAATAAAACCAACAGGTGGAAGGCAAGGCTTGAGACACACCTGTCTATGGCACAGCAGTGATAACTGATAAGTTGTCTGAAGGCGATTTATGAAGCATTTGGCAAGAAACAAGGATCAAAACATGCATATGTCCCATTACTATTGTTATTGTTGTTATCAGCAGTATCGTCGTCGTCGTCAGACGATTCAGGTTTTATATCCTAAGTGAGACCAAATCAAGTCAGATAAAACGGGCTACAAATTTTGATTAGTCACGTGGCCCCTGTGCCTATCAGCTGTTGTCCCCGGGCTCCTCACACAAGACACACACCTCTGTCACAACCGGTGTCACAACCGGTGTCACCCTCGTCTCCCATATGCCGCGCGCAGCGACAACTGAGCGTTCACACTGCCAGCCACTGCTCCGACACGAGAGCTAATCACTCATTAGGTCATCAATTACAGGAGAGCAGCCGCCTCAGCACCGGCAGACCTGTCCGGTGGGAGAGCTGAGATGCTGCGATGAGACTTGGACAAGTTTAGCATTCAGTGCCCCTCTCTCTCTATCTATCAGCCCCCCTCACCCCGTGTGTGTGTGTGTGTGTGTGTGTGTGTGTGACAGTCGGGGTCGAGCACCGGTAAAGAAAATCACCGTGACCTGCCTCGCCGCCAGCAGTTTAATGAGGCCTGGTCTTAGTTGAATAAATCGGCACGCTCTCCGTCCCGGGGTGTCCATTCATTTTTTGGGCGACATGAATATTTCATTCCTTCAGCCCCACTGCCAGCGCAACAGCCTGTAACCCTGCGTGCAGGCTTTAAAAATGCGGCTACACTTCCCATCTGGTGCGGGGCGTGAGCGGGGGAGAGGCGGCGGCCGAGGAGGTGTGAGGAACATTTTCTAAGGTCAACTTCTAGTGACCTCCAGCAAGAGAGAGACTGATGTGTCCCGCCAGGCAGGGAGAGGGGGTTGGGGGGGGGGGGGGGGGGGGGGGTCGAGTTATGGCAACTTTCAGTGCTGGTCCAAGCCTCGTTGCAGGGCTATATATTCAAGATCCCCCCCACTCTCTTACAAGTGAAGGAGTTCACTGTAAGTGATTGCCCTAATTACTGCTGGGCAGTGGTGGAGACAGTAGGATTTACCACAATGCAGAAGTACTTCATTACAAGTAAAAGCCTACATCCAAAATCTTACTTAGACTAAGTAAAAAATCTAATCAGCAAAAGATACTTAAAGTATGAAACGTTAAAGCAACAATCACACCTTTGAGTACAATAGTATTTTATATTTTTCAATTGAATGTGTAAGCTATATTTTAATGTTGTGGTTGGTGAAGGTGGAGCTAATTTTAACTGCTTTAATCGTTTCAAGGCCTGCTTGGGCCTTTAATTTGTAGTACCATATTTTAGAGGCTCCTCCATTCATTTTGTATTTCAAATCTGAATCTGCAAAGTAACTTGTAACTATGAGCTCTCAAATAAATCTAGAGGAATAAAAAGTGCAGTATTTCCCTCAGAAATGTAGTCTATAGTATATAAAGTGCAATAAAAGGAAAGTACAAGTACCATAACATTGTGCTTAAGTGCGGTACCTGAGTAAATGTACCTATATAGTCACTCTCCATCACTGTGGATAAGTGATACTAAAACATAGTGGCAGCAAACAAGTGATCCACTGAGAAGCAACAACACAGCACCTGTTGAACATATGCTGGTGTAACGTTTTTAATGTACAAGTGTTTAACAGTTGTGAACTTTACATTGTGTAAATGCAAAACAATAATCAACTGCAGCAAAATAAAGGGATTCAGCAATCTCTGCTCAGTATTACATGTTTTTTCTCATACAGAATGTCAGCAGCTGGATACCAGATGTTTTTTTTAAACCTGTAACCAAATGTAGCTTATTTCACCAAAACTATAAGCAGTGATTTCTCCACCTGCTACAGCCAACTCCACTGTTAACATCTAACTTCTGGCCAGGCTCTCCATCCTTCAGATGTTTGTGTAACCAGACCGGGCCCTGTGACCAGAAACCCAGAACGGTCAGGCTCCTTCTGATAAAACAGGTACACGTGGACTGTAAACACTGCTGACTGTAGCAGAATGTAAACAGTTTGGACCAATTTGTTCACAGTGAGGACCGGTGAGTTCTCTGCCTTTAAGTGCTCCTTGTAAACTTGTATTTACAACTGTCCAAATGACTTAAGTCGGGAACAAACAAGTTTTTTTTGGAGTTGTCACACAGACACAAGTATTTATGTGCTTCAGTAATGGATTTAAGAGACTGTCAGGTAGGCTGTAGTGTCAAATACAGCACCACAATAATATCTAGATGGTAGCTAACACAAAATGCCTCAGCAGCCTCACAGCTCCATTCATAGCCAATAATGATTCCACAATATGTCACCAACTTGGCAACCTGAGTCCCAAAGACAACTGCAGCTGCTAGATGACGTTGGTGATGGAACCTGGCAACACGCCCAACAGTTTAATCTGACCTTTAACTATTCAAACCCTGAACACAAGCAGCCAACCGCAGCAGCACCCCCTTGTGTCAACACATGTGCCGTGTGTAGGTGGTTGTAGCAAATGCCTCTCAACCAATGTTTGGTGGAAACTACACTGTAAATACTGCATGTGTGTTTTGTTCGTTTTTTCTTTTACTCGTGGGCTGATAATGGAGAGAGTGAGAGCAGCTCCCATATTAACACATCGTCTCATTGTTCTAATTTCCAGTAAATTAAGCAGGCCTAATAGTGAAATTAAAGCAGTCCTCGTTTCACAGGGGACGCCTTAAAACCTCCTCAACTGTCCCGGGGGGAGCCACAGTTGGGGAACCCGGGCCCCAAGCAATCTATAATTAATTCATTTTGAGGCTTTAGTTTGAAGTGTTGTGTCACCGTCTCTTTGTCCACCTGCTCAAGACATTAAAACACCTTGTAAGAAGACATCCCTGCAAACCACTTAGGCTTCAGACATGTTCCTGGTCTGTCATTTTGTAATCATTTTCCAGTAAGTTCCCTGGGAAAAAAAGTGGTAATTTGGTATTAATTAAAGGGGAAATAGGAAATTTCTCAAGAGAACAGCTCCATTTAAACCCAAGTACCTATTCATTTATTATTCATTTATTTTTCATATGTTGAGTTGTGGGCAAAAAAATCTAATTTTTTCAAGTTCACCTGACCTGCTGACTCTCGTGATTAATCCAGGAGTTAACTAGAATGAATTAATTGGAAGTTTACCAATTGAACACTCAATATTCCTCATAATCAGTTTTATAGGAAATTATTTGGAAATCATGGACCCATACAGCATTGCCAAAATGAACAAAGGTTTGATTACACTCTCCACACACAAATAAATAAATAAAATGAAACACTGTAACATTCACAGTATGGCGTTTGATGTGAATTTCAGTATTACATATCTAGGCCACATATACATACAATTTCCAACATCTTTTCCAAATGTTGATTTTATTGTGTTCTCTCCTCGTGACCTCCCATTAGCCTATTAAACGTTTAGATTGCTTTCATCATGTATGAATATATAACAACAAACAAACAAACAAACAAACAAACAGGTCTATTGAGTTGAACTCTGCACTGACACGCTGAATGGGAAGGGTCTATGAGCCACCGTTTTGCCTCTCTGTGTTTTAATTAAAGACTCCTTAATTTCGTAACAATAGAGCGTTTCCATTTTTTCTCCACACAGTCGTGCACCAGTAACAGTGAACCTCTTGATGTCGGGAGCACTCTGTAATTATCCTCACACACCCGGAGCTCCGGAGGTGGTTCGACTGAGCAAAGAGGGACATTTTAATGCCGGGGTTTCACACGCAAATTGGGACAATTAGTGGCCTCATTAATTTGGGAAAAGGGAAGTAATATTCAAGCTAAAGTAACGGTTCATTAAGTCAATGTTATCTCGAAGGCTAATTGATGAACTCTGAGAAGGACAGTAATAATAAGAGGAGACGACTCTGACTGGACTTTGCTGAGTGTGCAGAGCTAGAATGAGTTTAATTTTAGGGCGCGTTCATTTACAACTTCACACACACACACACACACACACACACGTCTTTGCTGTAAACACACCGCCTATCTCATCGCGAGAATAGCTGCACAGACCAGCCGGCGGCTCCGCTGAAGTGGAAGGAAATCTCGCGCTGCCTGAGATCAAGTCTCTGCAGGGTGCCGTTTCGGTCTTTCGGGGTGTTTTTTTTTTTTGTTTTTTTTTACACGTGATGCAGGAGATAGACGGGCCCCGCAGGGTCAGCCGTTCACTCAGCATGACGGGGACAACAAAGCAGCTCTTGAAAGTCAGACCTGCACCATCGATCACAGGTGTTACCAGAGAGCCTTTGTAAGGCACGTGTCTTACAAAAACGACAATTTAAGTTGTTAAGTAAGCATGCTGTTGGAAACTGTAGTTTGATTCCACACATTTCAGTAACTCTAAGACTAATTATATACTTTGTGTATACCAAAACATGTATTCTTATAATACTCTTTTACAGAAAGCTGGTTGTTCAAACTTTTAACACTTAGGATTAAAAGTTTATTTGCAGTATAGAAAATTCTACAATTTATTCACATGAAGAGGTATTAAAGTGTGTCAGACTTTATCCTAATAATGCCATCATGAGATAACAACAGTTAATTATACAAATTATTTGTGGTATCTGAGGTAGTTATGGACTTTGGTTGAATGTAACTAAGTACTATTTACTCAAGTACTGTACTTAAATACAATTCTAAGGTACTTGCAATGTTATAAAACTGTATACTTCTTCCTCACCACATTTCAGAGGCAACAAAATCAATGATCAGGCTCTAAAATATGATGATTTCTTACAGACGGTATATAAAGTAGTAAAACTTGAAATGCTGCTGACATATTGACATAATAATGCAATAATGTAATTTACATAAATATAATATAACCTCTGAATGGGGCCACTCTGTTGCCTCATGAGTACTTTTACTTTTGATAAATTATGCTGATAACACGTCTGTACTTATATTTGAATGTAGGTATTTTAGAGTAACAGAGTAAATGTGCACTGTGGTATTGATACTTGTAAACAAGTAAAGGAGCATCCCTCTGCACAAACATATTTTTCTGTTTTTGTTACCTCGGGATAAAATTAGTTATTGTGCATCAGTGATGTATCCATCCAGTAAACATTCAGAGAGCTTAATCAATCTTCAAAGAGCAGGGGTTTGTTTTAATGGGCCATTCGTGGGGTTTTCCTTCATGTATGACAGGCTCACAATGCAGTTTCAAGTGAGCTCTTTTCTTGCACCAGCACACCATATGGCAGATAGGCGAGCGTGGAGTAGGCCGTAAAGACCAGTCCATCAAAAGAAGAAGAAAGGCTTCCAGACACTTGAGCATCGGGGACTCTGAGAGCTGTCAGCAGTGGATAAACACTTGCAATGTGTAATGGATGCTCAGGCTATTGTGCTTGTAATAACATCTTTACATGATGTTTTGATACACAGACAAGCAGAAGTGAACTGAAAATATATTCAACCCCGATTCACTTGTAACATAAGGGACTACGGTACTTACCAAAATGTACAGCCCTAGAAACCTCTATATATTGTGTTGAAACCCAATAAGACAGTCCCTGTGAAACGTTTCATTTGTTCACACACCGTCAGAGAGGTGATGATGCCATCTGGTGAGTTATGCTGCTTTGCTGTATTGGATTGGAGGAAACTTTGAGGTGGTTTTTAATAGTTTTGCCCTCCATATAAGCAAATCAGGAACACATTTGATGCTCAATAAAACATAAACTACAGCTTCAAAAGGTACACAACGCACAAAAAACAACTAAAGTAGCGCTTTCAACAAAAAATTATTTATTATTATTATTGTTCTTTTTGTATTGCATTACATTTCATCATACAGATGTTTATATTTGTCTGGTCACTCATGACTTTGAATTTTTCATCATACCGTTCTTGGCACATTTGAAATATATCTAATTTAATGCCGCAGTTTGTCTCGGTTGCTTGTTCAGTTTATTTGATGATATTTTCTTTTTCTGAATTTGATTCACTGGTTGCAAAATGCTGTTTGACAGCACAAAATTAGAAGCTTTAGGTGAACAGTTAAGTAGTGGCAAATGTTATGTGTAAGTATAATATGAATATGAAGAAATTATGAGTGTGTACCTGCCTGAATTGACATTAAAAGGCCACATAAATGAAATATAGTCATGTTATTTCGCCAGCTACCACCAGATGGAGACAACACAACATACTTGCCACAGACAGTCATGGTGTTACTAAAATCAAATATTAAGAATTATTTCTCCATCAGAAAAGGAAATAATGTTACACAAATACCATAAAACACTTCAACCAGCTAAATGGTTCTTTGAGAGCTGATAGGGTTATTCACCAACTGTCTACCCGACATAAATCCTGAGGGCGATAAATAGTTGTCTGAAAAGGGGGATATCTCTGGAGGCTTCAGCGATGGTCAACAATCAGAGAGCAATTTACTGTGAGGATAAAGACGTGTATCTTATCATAATAAGGCCTTGCTCAGTTCACTGGGGATTACATCCCTCATGATACGCCTCAAGACAGGATGTGATCGTATCCTCAGCACAGCAGCTGCTCCTCTAAACCTCCTCCCTTGGAAAGAGAAAGGTCCCACCAGTCATTTCCTGTCATTTTTATTTCATTTCATTATCATTGATAAAGTAAACCTTGATAAGAGATCACCATTTCAGCCGGCTAGTGCCGCGCAGCTGTCAGTAGAGAGCAGTAGCGCTCTGTGTTTGGAGGCGAGCTGCATGTAGAGCAGCATGTGGCCGTTAGTCAGTTAAGATGAGCAACACTTTGTCCACTGACCTCTTTGACCTTGCGGACTGAATTAAACGTGCTGCACAAAGTGAGAGCTGTTAGGAAGTCATGTGGACATCGCCGAATCATGCGAGGCTGTTTTCAATAAGTGATCCTTTGAACGTACGTGACCTTCAATGTCTTTAGTGCCTGTGAAGTCAGTGAACTGCCTTGGAAATGACGGCAGACTACTCACCTCTTCCTCTTGTCATCCTCTTTGACTTGATATCTTCCCCCTGTCTATTACACACAGAAATGTTTTCAAACTTAGTGAGTTTCCTGCATGTAAAAGACAATCTCCACACAAGCAAGAAAGTGGGATGACGTGGGGAGTAAAGCACAATATTTGGAGAAAAAAAGAGGGTGGTAATTATGTCTGTCATGATCACGGTCAGGGGGTTAGCTCAACAAGATTATTTCATTAGATGGATAGTGACAGCCACAACCAACTTCAATTATAATCGTGCAATCCCTGTAATTTGGCTGTAAAGATTGTTCATCAACCTTCAGTATGGATTTTCTATGGTCGATTAATGTAATTGGATTGAGAATCACTGATGTCTCAGTCTGATCTGACATCTGAGCTCATGTCAGGTTTTGCAGCAACAGGCTTGATCTTCATATTTCGTGGCTTTGAATGATGAGCTGCATTCGTGGTGTGTTTACGTGGCGTGTGCACAGGAGTAAAAGCCAGAAAGTGAGGAAGAGAAAGAGAAAGAGCCTTGAGCGTTTACTAGGTGACAATGAGGCAGCATGTCCAGCTCTACGAGGGGGCATGTATAAATAACCTTCATTATGAAAAGAGCAATTTTCTGCACCTGCCTGCTAATTGTTCCCATGCTGGCACTTTGGATTGGTGTGATCTCTCCTTTTAAAGCAGTAATTTCAGATAGAGGGAGAGAGAGGGGGGTGTGATATAAGAGTGGTAAGGAGAGAGAAAGGAAGGGAGGTGGAGTAAGGGTGAGACTGCTGATGGTGAACGCCATCTTAAACTGAGGGAAGCTGATTCGCTGTTATAATCCTTCAGTGATTTCCATCTGTAATGTGGGCTTGTAGGGATGCCAAAGGATTAGTAGAGGTAGTCATGGCTCCTGCATGGCACTCCCATGTCCATCCCCGCTGCCCTCTTCTCCGCCGTCCCGCACTTAGAAGATGATAAAACGTTGATGTCATAAATCTTAGGATTTATCCAGGATGTATATTCCTGAGCCCGGAGGCTAAACTGAATGGAAATCATTAGCACCTTGTCCTTCATTGTGATCCTCAGTCTGCAAAGTGCAAGTGAGGGTGCCAGGGGAGAGTGCTATAGGTGAGCTTCTTGGCGATGGGAAGCAGCGAACAGAGATGGATGAGACCAGCGAGGCAAAGGTGATGGGTGAGAAAGAAAGAAAGAAAGAAAGAGGGGGAGACTGGTGGGAGCTGGAGTGGGCAGTCAAAGGGAGGTGGAAGCTGTTGTATAGGATGAGAGGTGTAAAGGGTGTGTGATTTCTGTGATAGCTCAATGATGTGCAAACACCAACAACTCTCTCTCCTCATAGTTTGAATCGCAGCCTGATAGCGGCGGTGATTCAGACCATTTTCCTGTGCTTTTCACTCAGCTGTAACCACAAAGACACCGCAAAGTTGTTTGTTTATTCATCCTCAAAAGAGAATTTCTGTGTCAGAGTCCTGCTGCGTTCACATTTGTTGGTAGGTAACACAGCAAATTGCATTTGTATCATTTATTCAGTTAGAGATAGAAGGTACTGACAGACGGCAACACTGACGGGCAACACCGGTGTTAAGTGCTGACCAAACCGGCCTGTGTGTGGGACTGAACTTGCTGACAGAAATCAAACTTGATTTCCTGAACAGTTTGCTCTCTGCCGCCATGTTTGAAAACAGATGGCTAGCTGTTTCCCCCTGCTTACGGTCTTTATGCTTAGCTAAGCTAACCGGTGACTTCATATTTAGCATACAAATACGATAGTGGTATCGATCTTCTCATCTAACTCTTGGCAAGAAGGCGAGAACGCTACTACTACTACTATTACTACTACTAATAATAATTTTATAGCCTCCATTTTCAGTTTCTTGTTGGGTTTGAATGAGATCCCATGATGTCAACTGTTGAGGTTTTTATTACTTTACAGCCTCAACACAGAGTATTATGGTTTTTTATTGTCCCTACAGTGGAACATTGATTTTGCATCCCTTTGTTAAATGTACACCACAAAGAAATGACCTTGCCAAGCCTGTCACCCACATGAAGTATTGATCACCACATAGCAACCCAAACACAGCGCAGAACATGGCAAAAAACCTCAAACAAGATACATTACTTTAGAAATAAAAGTGTCTGAGGACATCTGCAGGGCTTCAGTAAACCAGGAGTGTGGAATCACGGCTCTTTTGTTTTCTTGCTTTGGGCAAGACTTGTTTTCCCTCACACTAACTCACTCACTCATTCTCAAACACTCACACGCTTGAGCACAAGTCTACAATAAAGCATCCATGATCAAAAACACAAGTGAATTCTGCTTGACAGGGAATTTTCGCTTTACTTTGACAGCCATTGTCGGGCTATAAGCTCATCCAGGGGTGAGTGGCATCCCTGCAAAGAATAAAGGATGGTTATTAAAGGAAAAGACCGGGGAGGTGTTGCCGAAAGGAGGCGGGGTGCCCAACATGCCTGGCATTGCAAGGTCAGGAACAATGCCCTCTGGCATGAAGTGCTGTGAGGAATGGCAATGTCAGTCAGACGCCTCCCTCACCCACTTGGACCTGTCAATTTGCCGGTGATAATTAATCTCTCTCTGGTTAAATATAAAGATTGTAAATCACAGCATGATCCTGCACCATTAGGGGGCCTTCATCTGTCAGCTACAGACCTTGGCTAATGGCCCTTTGTAAGCAGAGCACTGACTGAGGCAGCACACCAGCCACCTACTGGTCCTCCTCATCATTTGTTTCTCATGGAGACATCTCTTTACTTTACACCCACCTGTACTCTGTATGACGTGCTAGTGAGGCATACGTTATAGGATGTTTAAATGATGGCTTTATGAATGGCTAATAAATCATTTTATCATGGTTTACACTGCAGCTCAGTAATAAGACACTACTAAGAAGACCTTTTGGGCTGCCAGGTTGGTCTCTTTAGGAGGTGCAAATCCTCCTTCCAGTATAACTTGTTTTTTTTTAATCGACCCCTCTGAATAGACTTCTTACCACTCACCATCTGCAAAAGTGCTGCAGAGCATCTGTACCACAATTCATTTAATAACAACTCTTAAGCAGAACAATCCAAACTTGGGGGGTTATCATGGTGGAGGAATTCTTTAAAATAAACTAGATAGACAAAGTAGTAATTGCATTTTCATTATGCATATTTATTGTCAAATGAGAACCTCAAGACTCCTTGTTATCGACTTTCAGTCATAAACTTCAATTTCTAATAAGGCCTCACATCTGCAGCTGTGCAGGAGGAGTACTCAACATTCAACATATAAACAATTTATAAAGTTAGCCTTACTTATGTAACCCTGAATTCTTCTCCAGTCACTCTGGCTAATAAGCAGGCAACAGTTTCTCTCAGACTTTAAAACTTGAATGAATGAAAACACGGCAAGACTGTAAACACACTGAACTTCAGTTTGTCAAGGTTCATATTAGGATCTCGACTCTATTGTTATGCCTGTTACTGTCACGCTCTCAACTGCCCCCTGTAGAACAACAGCAGCTAGGAACTCAAATTACTGGCAAAGAGCGCCAGTTCATCCGTGTGTTATACATTTGGAAATACAGCATCTATGCCCTCACTCTTGACTTTTTACACCACACAGATTGGCAACTATCGCACACTGAGATTTGCAGAGTCAACTGAATGGCTAATAACCTATAACCTGTGATGGGTTGTGGCTGTAAAATAGGACTTTTCAAGCTGTTACACAAGCTGTTCATGGTCAGCGTTGATGGATAATGAGCATTAGATGTATTAAATGAGCAGAGTAATGTGTGTCCTTCACATTTACGCACCTTAAGTGTGCGTTATCTCTTCCTCCCTGAACATCCTTGCTATTCTGCAGAGTCCAACAGGGGTGAGATTCAATGACAGCGAGCATGCAGTTGAGCCTTTAATTACTCATACACAGACCTGTGACCCACTTCACAGTGATCATTATATCACTGCACTGTTGCTTTCTTTGGAGCACCTTTTTTCCCCTTCACATCCCTTTGGACTTTACATCATTACATCAACCATAATAAAGTTGTTTGTTTGTGTGCTTGTAGGGGGTAAACTCTGCGATAGTCTTTGAACGAGCTGTTAGCACTGTGCACTGCTGTGCTTGTTAAATGCTTTGTTAGAAGTTTGACACTCAGCTTCTCAGGCTGCACTCAACGCTGCCGACGGTATCCTTAAGTCATGAGGCTGTTTCATGCTGGGCCCCCATGGGTGAGGGAAGGATGACAGGATAGCAGAAGAGGCAAACAACAAATGTGGGCACACACACACACACACACACATACATACACAGAGTCACCTTTAAAGTGTATGAGAGCTCCCTGATGCCAGTGCTGCCATACTGCATGACTAATGCAGCCCGCGAGTCACTGTTTCTCCTCGCCGAGTCCCCAAGAGCTGAATTAATTGGCTGTCATCATGGTAGCTCTCACTCTCACACACACACACGCACGCATGGAATGATCAAGATATAAATAAACCGAGTCAACATGGCATTTAAGTGACAGGCAACCATAAACACTTTGTGCAACATTCAATGCCGGGCTCTTACTTTGGGGTTCCCATCAAACATGTGGACCACCCCCCCTTAAACGCACGTAATCACAACACAAGTGTTAGAGAGGATAGACAGCTCAGGCTTAAAGGAGTAGTTTGACATTTTGGGAAATACGCTTATTCACTTTCTTAGTGCGAGTTAGATGAGACAGTCAATACTACTCTCATGTCTGTGTGCGACCCTATCGCCTAACTTTATATTACTTCACTACTGATGTGGTCACTAGGATTAGGCAACAGATGCACTTTGGTTAATGTTAGGGACACATCTTGCTTGGTTGTCTTGTGCGTTTGACTTTTTCAAGTCACTTTTGACTTTTTCAATATTCAACGAAGACCTAACCTTAGTCTTAAACAGGTGCTTTGGAGGGTCGAGCTCCACGTCCAGAGAGGTGAAGCTCTGGAAAAGATACATGCTTTAAGTGTAAATGTTCACTGGTGGAGCGCCATGGGTGCGAGGGGTGCCGTGGCGACCAGGCTGGGACTAGCAGTTTGTGAACAGTACAAAGAAAATGCACAACAATGCAATAAAATGAGAGATGAGGTGAGAACGTCAACATAGTGCTGAGTGTGTGCGCAACACGCAGTGTGTAAAAACTGTTCGGGCTCTCTTGTGTGTTTGTGGGCTGTAGCTGCTGTCGAGTTCATATTGTCAATTCATCTCTGTTGTCTGCCTTGGTGTAGCTTTAATCTGCTGTTAAAGTGGCTATTTTATATTTTGGCTAAGTGGTTATTTCATTTCTGTAGCCTAATAATGCTCTTTACAACTCCCAAAATGTCTTAACTTTTCTGCATGTGTACGCTCCAATATGAGACGTCCCAATCACACAACTTAAATATTAGATACATTTTATTCATAGAGTGAATGCAGTCGAGATAGATATAGATGATAAGATAAACATTTCCTGCATTGCCTCTTTGTATACAGCACAATGAACAGATACGTTTTTAAAGACCCTCACATTTGAACAGCTTTGCATTCCAATTGTAATGCACTTAAAAGACAAAGAGACAACTCACCTCCCTTCCTATTTGCCTGTGCTTTGAACCATCAACAACATTTGTGTTTCTCAACAGTTTGCTCAGACTGAAAGAAACAATGGGGTGTCATTCCGACCCTCTGCCTTTGCATAATACTGTCTGAGTAGTCATGCAGTATAATATCCGGTCTGTCTGAAAGTGATTCTTTTTAAAGGATTTCACTTTTGTTCTGAGTACTGATTATCATTTAAAAAAAACTCTCATCAGACAGTGACAATGACGTGTTGAGATCTGTACATGACTTCAGACGGAGAGAGGGCTTTACCTTTTAATGACCTCAGACATGTTTTACTCACGCATGTGTGTGTGGAGGAGGGTTTGTTCTGCCTTTCTCTTTGTCCTCAGAGCTTTTCCTTTCCATAAGGCTCCAGATGTTGTCGTCTGCTCATTTGGGATGAGACAGAGCAGTCAGGTGTGAGAGAGACCCTCAACAACAGGATCTGAACGAAAATAGAACTCTGCCATGTGTTGTTACATGCTTATGCTTTTACAGCTTTTTAGGGAGAGGCAACAATTATCAGCAAGTTAAGTTGTGACTAGGCTTTGTACAATCAGCTCCTGCTCCTTTGCTGCCCGATGAGGCAGTGAGACTTATATTTTGGTACTGGCTCTCATAAAAAACATACAAAATACTAAAACACACACTGAGGAAGTCATGTAAATTTCAGCAGCTGAAAATGAGTTTAAAAGTTTTGGATTTAAGGTAATTTTCTGTCAAGGAAATTAAGAAAATCCACAAATACTGTGACAGCCTCTCTCAGCAAACAGTTGCTGACTGAGTTTATGACTTAAATAAATCATTAAATCTGAATAGCCAAAATAATTCATGTGGAGGATGACCTTTTAATTTACAGTTGTAAATCAATGGTTGGCTAATACACAAGAGAAGTATGTAGGTTCTCAAGATTTAGTATCAGGTGTGTGTAGCCAATGTAAACTGTCCCATAGGAAAAGTGTCAATCAAGACTAAGAAGTCTACAAGCCACGCTAGCAGCTCTGAGAGACTAAAGACAGGTAAGTAAGGCTGAATGTCATTAGTTGTGATAACAATGCACCATGAGGGGGACATGATGAATGTCTTTGCAAAATGTCATGTCAATCCATCCAATAGTTGAAATATTTCAGTCTGAACAGTGGTAGTGGACCAACCGACAGACTAACCAACCAACACTGACATCCTAGTGCTAGGTCGCTAGCATAGCTAAAAAGTTTGTCACACAAATACAAATGATGCGTTCATACTTTATTTAAGTTATCTTGGTAGCTAAGTAACAGCTCAGACTGGTAGCATTGGTATGGTTCAAGGGTAAGAGTTTAGCCACTTTACAGCATATTTTCCAGTCTTGTTTGCCTCCCTCAGATGCATTTGAAGTCACCAGATCAACATTTACTCTGCTTCAGAGGGCACCAAGGAGTCTGGTGCCTTGCTCAAGCACCTTTCAGCCACGAGGTGCGTGTACTGTAGCAACAGATGTGACTCCAGCTAACCTCCAGTAACAAGCTGGCAGCTGGAGCACACCCGGCTCCAGAGTGGCAGGGATCAAACTGACAACATTGGTAATTGGGTGTCCTCTTTAACTCTTGGCCAACTCGCCACCTCCAGAGTCCGAATGTGCTAATCCACTTATTTCCCATCATGATCATGGAAGCAGTTGACACCACTTGACAAAAATCTAATCATAAAACATAATCTTGTTATTCTGGTAGGTGACAAATGTAAATCCTTCTAATGTGCCTCACAAACACAGAAAATCATCAGTCTCTTCTCTATTGTTCTGACCTAGCAGAAGATTCAAGGTGCTGTACGGATGAGGATGATGTATCGCTATGTCTTTTAGTTGTGAGAGGCAGAGAAATATTATCACATTAACACTTGATTTCCATTTCCCATGAATAATTTCTTTTCTGTTCCATTTTCAGGAACATATTTCATCCTACAGCACAACTGAAGAAAACTATGTACTACCAGTGATGCTGCTTACCACTAAATTATGATTTACTGTTGAAATGAAACATGAAACATGCCTGAAATATGCCCTCTGGAAATTACCAACAGTCCACTGTAATCACACAGCCTGACAAGCAGCTATTTCTATTCTATTACCAGCCACAACACAAACAATGACAACGGTCCAAAGTGTCTGCTGAATGTCCTTTAATATTTGTTTATTTTTCTGCCATATGTGCCGCGACAACCCTGCCATGTGGCAATCATTGTTGTTATTCACAGGGTGTTATGATATTTGACAACAGATTTCAAGAAATGAATTCCAGGAAAACAGGCTATGGGTGAGTGATAATAGCACCTTTCTATTGACAGGGCTTTCACACAGATCAAAACTTAATGGGCTTCATAATTAATAGGGATGATTCCTCTCCCCTCTGCTTAGCCTTTGTTGGGGCAAAACAAAATGAAAGGCTGACATTTCTCAGATTACTTACGATTGATCTTGTCCATCCTACTGCGAGCAGCAAATGAGAAGGGCTAACTAGCTTTGCCTTTGAACCTGTGGACATCCGCAGGCTTTGCCATTCAGCAAAGACCGAGCCGACAAGAAAACATCTCATTAAAGGTGTGTGTTTTGCTGCATAGCATGCCAGATGTAGGTACTATTAGGCTTGTTATTGTTACAAAATAAGTTATGAAAGACTTATTGCTAGTTTCAATTGAATGTATTGCTCCCTGAGTGCTGTAACTGCTCTTCTGTTACCCTGGCAAGATTGGCTATGAAGGCGTAAACCAGTGATTATTAGTATTGCACTTCCATGAAATCAGTTGTTGTTGTTGATTATGTTCTGTTTTTTTTCTGCAATAGCCATTCAACATATTTACATTATGTAATTATCTCTCTATATAGTATTCATCATAGCATTCATATAGCATCATTGTTAGTGGCGGAGTCCGCCCTTCCCAGGCAGGATTCAAATTACCTGCCTATGCATGAGGAAATGATGCATGTGTCTATTCTATTTTGTCTCATTGATATCAGCCTCACTGCTTACTGTTCACTCTCCTACAGCCGTATCAGAGGTGTATTAAGTTACTGCTAATGCAAACTGGACATTTCCTACTTCTGCTAGTTCACATTAAAAGTGTTAATCTAGCAAAACACGGGGTGTTTTTTATTGTACAGCAGTCAGTGGAAATGCAGTGTATTTATCACCAAGATTAGAGCTGACAGCGATCCTTCTTCAAAAATGCGTGGATCAGTGGAAAAAAAATCAGTGGAATGATGGAGGTGCAGTGGTTAGCACTGTCGCATGGGATGTAGCGCAGGTTAGAGCGGGTTGGGGGTTTGATTACTGCCCCCCCCCCCCAAGTGTCCTTGAGCAAGACACTGAAACCTAAGTTGCTCCTGATGGAGACCAGCACCTTGCATGGCAACTTGGTCGCCATCGATGTGTGAATGTGTGAGTGAATGGGTGAATGAGACTTAGCTGTAAAGCGCTTTTGGAACCGTGAAGGTTGAAAAGCGCTATATAAGTGAGATCATTTACCATTTTCATTTATCCTTTTATAAATTCCACCACCCACGAAAGGCCAGAAATCCCAAATAGCCTTAAAGGGGAACTTTAAGGCCAATGTTACACATCAAAGTCTGTTTACAGGTCATGAGGAGTACAACTGCATAAGTGAAAAAAGTTGTATAAAGCCTTTTTGTGGTTCCAGAGGGAGCTGCTTGAAATCTGATAAATTGCCATGTCAGAAGACTACATGTTTGAAAATTAAAAAAATCTGGAGGTGTGGAGTCACCAGACTTTTGTAACCCACTCCTCAGCTCTGCTTGAGGCTAGTTGCAACTTGCATAACACATCTGAACCTCCAGCAACCGAAATGTAGGTGGTCAAGTTGCATTGTGGGTAATGTAGGCACTAGATTACACAAGGAAGAATAATGTGTTGAATTAAAAAGACAATGTCTCTACTTCTGCTGCATCGATTTTGACTTTATAGGAGTGCAATGCTAAATCGGTGGAGTGCTCTACATTGAATATTATTCTCATTCCATACTGTGGAAATACTTCCCCTTTTTTCCTAAGTGGAAAACGATGGAAACAGGTGTAAAATACAGTTTTAGAATACTTAAAACATATGTGACAAGCATTGCAGTGTGTAATCACACAAGTGCTCTTTGGTGAGGGGATGAAACATTCACTGTTAACCAAGAGACGTGAGCCAAGGAAAGTGTCTTGCCAAGACACAGCGACGAGATTAAAAAGCCTCTATTAAATGGCTCATCCACAGAACAGAACAGAACAATACGACATCTAAACAACATGTTTCAGATGCTGGCCGTCATCCAGCCAAAGAACTCGGCCACAAGACTGGCCAGTGTTTGGTTAATTCAACTGTCTGAATGTAGTGGCCTTTTCAAATTGTTAACTGTAGTATTATTACTGACATCAACATAGTCATTTATTGCAGCTCGTTGCTAGATATAGAAACAGGCAGCCCCTTCATTTGCTTTCTTCTGCTCACTTGTCGTTTGAAAACTTAATTCTCTGTGCGGCTGTCCAAGTTTTAACAACATGAATGTGCCCACTAGCCTTCCAAACAGTGGTGGACCATCCTGTTATTTACCCCCAAAGTGTATTAAAATGCCAAGCAAGGAAATCATAATGAGTTTTTGAATCATGGTTGCTGACCAAAAGTGGGAGGCTGCAACTGCAATTTCCATTTTCATTTTCAGAGACTCGGAGAAATGCCTTTTCTGCTATACGCTAATGTGTAGTGTGTCTTTTTTCTGTGTGCGCATCTAAGATATTGTTTTACAGTAATTAGACTTTATGCTTGAGCGATCCCCTGTTTTAATTAAATGAAACTCAAACTGAACAAGTGTGCCAAAAGTGTGTTTTTCAAAGGAAGACGGGGTGCTGCAGAAATAAAATAGGAAGGTATTGATTTGTCTGAAAGTGTTGGAGACAACTCTCCTGGCTATCCATCTGAGGTGGCTTTTGACCCGAACAATGACAGGGTGAGAACCTGCACTACAGACAACAAGCAGTGAGCAGCGAGTAATGAGCTGCATGATGGCTGTCTTTGTGTTCGTGAAAGAAGAAGAATTTTGTTTTTTCCACTCACACTCCTGTTTCCCTCTTGTCTCTTTAGATGCTACTCTTAACAAAATGGCCCTCATATGAAAATAGCACGCCATTCTTTTGTTCCTCCAATAAAAGATGTAACAGCTGCTTCTCAGGGAGTGAATTCTAAATGAGGCTTGGCATTGCCCTCCGCTGTCAGATCCCACAATGACCTCTACTTCTCCTGCTTCCTACCTCCCCCTTCCCTCTGTCATCCTCCACCTCTCTCCTCTGTCTCCCTCTACTACTTGAGACGAGCCCCTCGTGGTGGGAGTGTTGACAGGGCTTTCTCACTCGGATGCAACCAGAGGGAAGCTGATGTGTCCCGGGCCGCGCAGGAGCATCACGGCATGTGATGGCACCTCAGCCTCTCCTCTTAACAGAATCCACAGGAGTGCCTGATGTGGAAAAGAAATTAAAAAAGAGCAAACAGGCTCCTCAAAAGAATTTCCTGAGCAATTATTGCTGCAGCGTTGATGACTTGTGATGTGTTTGTGTCACAGCACTGGGGTTAAGACTTAAGGTCCTTATGGTGCAGGTTGTCCCACTTCTGATTGCGGCTGTCAGTCCTGATTGCAACAGATCAGCAGCTGGTGACACCGGGGGACATGGCAGAGCACAAATCCCAACCATGCAACCGCCTGAACCTTGCAGCCAGGCCAATTCATAGGCAATTCTCCTGCCGAATAAATGATTCATCCTCTGTAAAAACTTGTGATTGTCGGAGGAAGATGGGAAATTGTGTTTGCGAGGTTTATCAGCATGTGGGCAACAGGAGGGTATGATTACTGAATGGCTGCATCATACATTTCTGAATATACATTGTGAAACAGGGAGATATGGAGCGAGGGAGGCGAAGCAGCCGAGTAGAACAGTGAAGATGTGACAGAATCAGGGGATGTGTGAAAAGGGAGGAAACCAGGCTGTGGGAAGATATTTAGGCCACACTGGGGTTTTTTAATCGCTTGCACAATATGCAGCGTGTCTGCTACCTCAGATGTCCAGCTGCTGCTGTTCTCCTGGGTAACGCAGCTACAATGAAATGACGCTGTGACTCCTTATGCAGAACATGCTATTATTCTCCCAAAGCAACAATCTGATCATTCAGCGTCCCTAACGAGCAGGCTCACAAATCCCCCAGTCTTTGTAGTATTTTTCCTGGATTTTGTAGCAAATTGGGCTGAGGGATTGAATCAGCTTAACCTTTCACCGGTAATCATAGGTGATTATGAGCATTTGGACATCCTGTTATTCAGAATTATAGAGGGGGGTGGCCAGTTAGGAGGTAATTATACTGCAGAGAGTTACCTGTCTTATATGGTAGATTTTTGTCCCACACAATTTTCAGCTCAGTGGGTAAAAGGTTCAGCAGGACTGTAATAAAAAGAAATCACCGGGCTTATTTACAACAACCAGGCTCCATTTTTATATTAATAACAGAATAGCAAAATCAATAAAACCCCTTTCCCTTTGGAAGATATATTTCATTGGAAGCACTCATCCAACTAGGCTCCAGCGTTACTTTTTCCTTGTTCCAACCTAGCAGATGGATTTTCTAAATATTTCAGCAAACAGCTTTTTTTTCTCCCTCATCTTTGTTTCCTTGACAACGCATCTAAACAAGGAATGGTCTCCCAGACAACGGGTTTGAAAGTACCGCAAATATCTCAGTGTGAGTCAGTGCGTGCGAGCGAAGAGGTGAGAGAATGCTGTGCGCATGCCATTTTTTTTTCACCCTGTTGCGCTCTGCGTGACCATAGCCCTCTGTGTTGATTGATCTATTTACTGCACTGTACATATATTACACACACTCACACGGTCTGCGGCGATGGAGATGTAATTGAATGATAGGATTATCTGTTTAGTCAAGGCCTCGCTCGCTCTAAACTGCAAACCGTGATCCTTTCCAAGAAGAAGGAACACGCCAGAGCATGCCAGCTGGATCCTTTTCATCACCAAAACAATACTCTCTGTGTGAAACAAATAGTATTTTTGCTAGAGATGGACTGGAATATGCTACGCTCGCTGACAATGCTCATCCCCCGTCTCAGATGCATCCACGGCTAACAGGGCCAACAATTCATCCCTCCGTCTGTTATTGACCCGTCCTCACTCCTGTAGATGACTGCATCAGCCGACAGGGTCTCTGTTTTGCTGAAAATTTCTTCATCTCCCCCTGCCCACTCTACTGTATCAGTAGTTATTACAAAGGATTGTTACAATGGCTGACTCGGTGGGAAAAAAAGCTATTAAAGGGCTGATTGTGAGCGTGTTTGCATTGAGGCATCACCTCTGCTCTCGGCAGACTCGTGTGTGAGGCTATGAAGCCATCTTCCAGACAGAGAGGTCAATATAGAGGGTGAATGTCTTTGCACTTTCATTAAGATGATTGGAGACATATATGGATCAAGCTCTTAGTGGCCTCTGGGCATTAACACTACATTTCCCACAGCAAGAAGTGGATGGAGATAATCAGAACGGGGCATGAGGACCTTTGCATCATTGAGGAAAGTATTTCCTTTGTCAACAGAATTCATTTTATTGATTTATTCATTCAACAAGAAATAACTGTATTCTTTATTGAGGCATAATAAATGCAGCCCTTGTACAAAGGAAGAACCTTGCTCTCCCAGCAGAGTACAGACTAGTGGAAGCTGAGCCTCTGTTGTGCTGTCTTCCTGTACACCTTCCTCTGTCAGTATGGATTAGAAAGTAGTCGAGCTGGAAAACTTCAGAAACAGAACAACACCTCCCAACGCCGCTCCAAACTCATGAAATATCTGCAGCCATGCATACAACAGATAAAAGCTTGTTTTTGATATTAGCTATACATATTTAATGACAAGGTGTGCATTGATATGCGAATTCAGAAGCACCTTTTGTTTGAGGGTCTCCATTAGACTGAATTGGAGAGTTGGTGCAAGACCAATACTTGAACCTCGTCTATCCACCTTTCAAGTAGGTTTGTGGGGTGTTAGTACTCAAGAGTAGAACAGCTATACCAAAATATTCCTGTACCAGACTGTGAAGAAGCATTTGCAATAAAATTGAAGTGTCAAAAGCAATTGTATAAATTAGTTAAGAGTAAGAGTTAAGCTGTTGATGTGTTGCTATTGATGTGTTTAACTGGTGTTATCTTCTCCAGATGGAAATAGATGCACTGCAGTTGAAAGCACTTACATTTTATAAGCATACTGTCATAATGCATGATTTCCTGTAGAATCTTTAAACATTGTCAGCACACATAATCACATATTCCAAAGCAAGTATGTTTTTAGGCTGATCGCCTTCAAGAGAGCCACTGTTTTCAATTCCTTTTAGTCTTTCCTTGTAAGACTTACGTAATCTACATTTTTTCCCACTCAGACTCAAAGTTGTCATTGTCGTTTTCATTTGTAATTACTAATCTCTGTATTGGTGCATTTACAGTAAAGATGCTACAACATGTGAGATTAGTGAATCAATGGAAACAATCACATTTTCATTATCCTATTTACAGCATCTGTTTTCTTGTTTGCTCGTATAGATTTGATTAAATGACGACATACAGCAGCAAGTTGCGAGTTTTTGGCAGCGGATCATTGATTTTTTCCTCCTTGAATACATCACCAGGGAAAGTTGTTCAACTCCTCCCTCTGAGTGTCACTGACACTGAAGAAACAGACTGGAAATCTTCTACATATACTACCTCAATATTACCTATTCTTAAATGACAGTGCAATACATACACATATATATATTGATACATATACATTGCTGCTGTATATATTTTAAACTTTTGTTTTTCACTTAAATATTGTAAATGTGTATATTTTTATTTTCTATATCTTATTTTTATATTTTGTACATACTTTTATTTCTAGATTTATGCTGCTTTCTAATCTTGAATGGGAGCACCAGTACTGTAAAATTTCCCCCTGGGGATCAATAAAGTATTTCTGCCAGCTCACAACTTCAATACCACATGAAGATAACATAACTTGACAAAAATGTTAAGGTGAGAGATTGTTCACTGTGATAGCTTACTTGTAGCAGCACATTTCTGCACTTTAATTAAGTAAACAGAGATAAATGGAAACCAAATGGCTGCCTAATGGGCAAAAAATAAACAGCTTAATTCATGTTTTGAAATATGGTTAATAATAATAATAATAGTAAAGTTAGTGTTTTTTCAATTTGTAGCTTATGAGGTAAAACAGGGAAAACCGTTGGTTTCCTTCAAAACCGGTATTTTTTTCTATGCCAGGTGTTTGGTAGCCTGTAACCAAGACAAGACTCTAATGTGAACCAGCATTGGATCCCAGTGGAACCTCTACACTGCAGGGAACCAAAAAACACAGGTGAAAACCTGGTGAAGCTGGATGTTTCACAAAGTTTTATTCATAAGTTTTGAGCCAATCCCCCACTGAGCGTAATGAATTATCAATGTTACACTTTCAAACACTGCCAGCATTCCCCATATACAATATGGCGGGATACGGTCGATTGTGGAATCTGCATTACAGCACACACTCCAGCCTTCAGTAAATATTCATGGCCATACAGGTGGTAATCTGAGCAGAGAAATATCTGTGACCACTACATCTGTCAGTTCAGTTTGCGGTGCATCTGGCCCGTGTTGTACCGAAGCCAGTTTCTCTAAATAAAGACAGACTTTTTGCATCCCCGGCACCCACCCTCTGTTCTACACACAACACAACCCCTTCACCAGTGCCAAGCCGCCCAAATTAAATCAGGCTTAAACAAGATATATCTCCATCTCTGTACGCGGGGATAGACTGATCCTCGCAGCAGCGCTCTGACATTTCTCTCAGGCCGCGGGACGCCTCTGAAGGATTACCTCGGTGGGAGTGGGCTGCATTAGCTAGCCCATGACGACTCACTCTATTGATAGCCGTGGCAGGTACACCTCAGCAAGGAGCCCTTGTGCGGCCTGTGGAGAGAAGTGAAATGAGTATAAATTGTGGGTGTCAATTCCAAAGGGGAAAGCTGGTCATCTGTAAAAGAAAAGATGTATGAGCACATAAGGGTGGGCAATTCCACTCCTCTGCCAAGAGAGGACGTGGAGAAGATGACATTCCCTCCTCTGGCCTGTGACGGGACTTCAGAGTTTCTTCTAGTCTTCTTCAGCATCCTTTTCTTTCTCTCACCCCCTTCTTTCTCATTTGCGCTTTGGATTTCATTCACAAATATCCACACTTTAGCCCCAGTCAGACAGATGCACACACACATGGACATGCACCCTCCTATTGATCTGCATTCTGATTTGTGCCACCGCTGTTTCCCCCGTGTTTGACAGTGAAGGGAGCGATGACCCAACTATCAATCAAGAGTAAGACAAAAGCAACACCTTCTTCCTCAACAGGCATGCACACTATTTGTCAGGCGATGCATCGCCTTGTCAAGGTCACATCAAACTGACAGCTGTGCCAAAGCAAATGTTGAACACCTTTTGATGCAGCCTTTACAAATTTGTTTAATGAGGAATTGATTTTCTCCTCATTTTTTTTTTGTGAACAAGGCATGCTGTCCCTCAGGCCTGCTAACAGCAGGCGGTTCAGCTCCACGGGAGCAACAATCAGACAGAGAAGGAGAGCCGCTCACCCCGAGAACAGGCAGTAAGAAGCAGCTCACTGGGCGGAATGACTCACAGACAAGGCCATTCAGACGCATACGATGATGGCTGCCGCTTGCCTCTCTCACACAACCACACCAGGCTGCTGGGCTTGAACGGATAGACTCCTCCGGTGCTAATGTGTTGTAGCCTAATGTTGTGGAAACAGATGGAACTCAGTCATCAGGGTTGAATGAAAATGTAGACAGAGAGGTTGGAAAACATGCTTCGGAGTGTGAGTGATCTCATCAAAACATCAGAGGGATCAAATACATCAGGTCTGCTGCTTTTAAGTTTGGCCGCCTGGACAGAAGGAATATGAATAAAACATGGGGGAGGTCTGAAGTAACATGGCTGCCAACCAAATGGGAGGTTTGGAATTTCTAAGCAAAACATTTATTCAAGACCGGTGCGGTGAATACAAAATATTGTTTAAAGGAGGAGAGCGGCTCCGACAGGAATAGTGAAATACAATTGATGGATCGCAGCATTATTGATCGGTTAAACACAGGGATTTATCTGCCATAGACTGAAACGCATATAAATCATCATCATCATTTCTATTCTGTACGCTAACAGCCAATGAGGGAAAAATGCCAACCCCAGAGGACGTCAGCTTGGCTAAAGAATCCGCTTGGCCTCCTTACCCTTTCATAATAACTCACAAAAGATGGTCAAGTCTTTCTAAATGGGTTAATGAAATCTCAGACTTTACCCAGCTGAGGAAGAGGCTATTGATCCCGCTGTGGGGAGGAAATCCTATATCACCGTGCCAGTTCAGATTAATCATCGTGCGCGCTGTATGACATTGCTTTGCATAATGGAAGCGATCACACCCTCTCCGAGAGAAGTTTTGGAATAACGATCAGGGAATGATTACTCAAAGTCAGAAAACAAGTGCAACAAATATAAATGGAGACGCGCTAATCGGTCACTTCAAAGAAGAGAAATGTAATCAAATGATTTCAAAAGTTTCTCGCCTCTTTTTCATCTCACCATTTGTCTGGTGAATAATGGGCAGTCAGTGTCAATGGTGGCTGGAATAATATGTTCCAGTGAATGCAATGAGAGGCTTGATTATTTTCATTTTGGAGAAAATTACCCTTCTTCCTCTGTGACAAACATCTTTGATTGACCTGCTGCCTCTGCTGGGTCATCCAACAAAACAATGGCTTGCAACATTCATGCTAGAAAATGTCTCAGATATTGCCTCTACCAAAGGAGGGAGGGGGAGAAAAAAAAAGTAATTTTTGCTTCATGAGGAAGAGTCTGTGAACAGCCATGATTGACATGTCTTCAGACGTGAACAACTCGAGGTGTGGATCTGTCAGCGGTGATCCACGCTAAGCCCTGGCAGAATAAGCCGGGGATTGGAGCAACTAGAAGTCCAGCCGGGGTGGATGTCTTCGCTGTGACATTGTCGACTATGACAGGCTCCTGTTCTCCCACAGACGGGGAGAATTTATGGAAATGGAAGCGAAGTGTTGAGACGGATGGGAGATGATCATTGTCTGTCCCATGCAGCAATCAGGTGAAACCCTGCAGGGCTGAATTTAAAGCAAATGTGCCCTATAAATCTCTAAGGTTCCCTGGGCCGCCTAATGAAAACTAATAGACAGACTGTGAAAGGAGCCATCCATCCTGCTAGTTTCCCTCCGCCCAGTAACGGGTTACTCTCCTGTAAAGATAGACAGTGTTTACATGCAGGTTCCTCTGGGGGAAAGGCATGTTAAAAGTAAACAAGCTCCAAACACGTCTTGTTTAACAATTAATGTCAACTAAATATAGACATAGATCACAGCTTGTGTTAAATATGGAGTTTACTGTCTATTTAACATAATGTGGCAAGACAGCCTGAGGAGAAGGAAATGATACTGTCTAACTGTACAGCATCCTGCAGGATTTTTAAATACAGATGTTGTTGTTTTTCATGCATTTTCAGCAAACACCAACCAGAAAATCAATTTCACCTAGAATTGGAAAATTGCTATGTATTTACGTACATATCTAGGTGTAAGCGCCTATGTTGGATGTTTACGTGTGCTCCTTTGCCCTCAATAATAACATTTTATTTCAGAGAGCAGGGACTGGGGCCCATCCTGCATGGAACCACAGGGAAAGAGGTGGAGAGAGAGGGGGAGAGGGGGGGAGACAGGGAGGCTGTTGGTGATCTCAGCCTGCAGATAGGCACCACGGAGACGTTCCCAAATAGAATGTGACTTTGATTTCTCACCTCATTTCACTCTCAGCTGTCAGATAGGTTTCTGCTCAGATGACATCTCCTTCACAACGATGCGCAAAAAAGTGGAACGACTCAGAAATGAGGCAGCTGCTGCCCTACATGCTAGGCAGCCTCTGTGACATCATCACCTCCGCCGCTCTCCTGTGACTCAACAACACTGACAACAACAACTACAACAACAAAACTTAAACCGCAGCCATGCAAATGATGCACTGCACCTGTCTAACAACCCCCCACCCCCACTGCTCCCCACCTCTGCAACTTTGTCTGCTACTCCGTCTCCCGTGAGCAGCCGTGACCCATTTATCTCTGATGCATCAGCGTCTTGGTTTTTACCTGTGCAGACATGTTGATGCACAGCCATCTTCTCACACACACACACCTCCGTTAGCACTGCAGTGAGAGATCACTGACATCATAATATGTTGGGGGGGGAGTTAACTTTTTAAGTATGTTTTAATATGAAAACTATATCATGGTACCATTTTTTCTAATAAGGCTCCCTTTTATAATAGGTTTGAAACTAATGGCTTTATTAAATAGTTAATAAGTAATTTTTTACTTCTTTATAAGCTGCTAATAACGACACATTTTGAGTTGCCAGGTTGTGAAAAATCCCATTGGCAGATGTTTATCCCTTGTATTTTGTAATAATGCATTGCGTTATAAATCGTCGCTGTCCGATGAAAACCATGTATCTCCATATTGGGTGATTTATAATTTTTCAGATAAACTGCAGGAATACGTTTTCCCTTTAGGGTTGAGAAAACTCCCGTGCTACATGAATAAATAATGAATAAACCATTTAAAAACAGTTTTCACACAGCAACAAAATGGTGTCAATCCATTAATGAATGCTCACTTTCTAATAAGCCATCAAGTCTGCAGTTATGAATGTTAATAAGTCATTAATGAAGGGTTTTGATAATCAAGTCTGCAGTTATGAATGTTAATAAGTTATTAATGAAGGGTTTTAATAATCAAGATAATCAAGTCTGCAGCTGTAAATATCAATAACATGTTAATAAATCGAAAATTAGACCTAACCAGTCGAAGGGAGTTTTCACAACCCCAATATTATTCTTAATAATGGTACATAAATGATCTATAAAGCATTAATAAGTGATTCATTAACTTTTGATACATCTATACGCTACAACGTGTTTATAAAGGGTGTCTTATTAGAAAGTAGTACCTGCATGTAACTCACTTATTCATCAAATGTGTCAAATTTCACTTTGTGCTGCAAACAGTGTTTCCATGTAACATATAGAAGTACTGTAACAAGAAGCACAGGATGTTCAGACACCCTTCCTTGTGTTATAGGTGTATAATTCACATCAAAATGTGTTTACAGTGTCTCAGATGTTGCCAGCTGAAGGTGTCCCTGGTGGAAAATGATGAAAAACAACAGCAACAAACGGCTGTATCCAGCTAAGCCCAAACCTCCTGTGCAGTCTGACCACATGCAATAAATAAGATATGTGTCTCGTTCTGTAACTCTATCCTGTCACCTCTCTCGACCATGTTCTCATCTTGAATCCCGAGGGTGGGGTGGGGGTTGAACAGGATTTGGGGAGTATAACCCAAGTCACCGGCAGACTGGCCGGTGCAGAGGATAAACTAGCTCATGGCCATGGATTTTTTATTTTAGCCATCAGGGACAGCTCTGCAACAGTATCTACTAGAGCTGTCTGGCGAGAACATATCTGACTCATATCTGTGATCGGCCGGCTCAGCCTGTGTAAGAGACACCAGCAAACTGCCTCTGTCCTTGTGAGGGATTATTAGGGAAATGGAGACACTGAAACAATCTGCCTGTGGTTGCCGGACCAGGTCATTTTCAAACCTGTTAGCAGTCGCCCCCGTGGTGTCATGAGGCTTACACACCACCTGCTTGGCATGTATTCCGACCAGATCTGCTCCACTTGGCGATGACTACTATCTCAATGAGACAGCTGGGTACTGGTAACTACTCTCCAATGTTTCATCAACAGGGATTCATGTGTTATTCATTTGCCTGGGCCGCTGGCCGGTGGCCATGTAATGACTGTTGATCACTGCAGTTGCATACTGGATTGAGATTTTCGCCCTGGTAAATTCTGCTGTTCATTATTCCTCAGACGTCCCCAAGCGAGGCGCAGAGCTGCGGTTTAAACCATATGAATAACCTAATCAAGTAGACATCCTCAGGAACTGTAGCTGGCTTATAATCAAATCATAATCAAATTCTCATGGAGTTTAAAAAGCATCATAAAACTCTGCTCAATAATTCAAAAAGCAAATATGATATTACCGGGCCTTGTTTATAAATTCGCCAGCCTGCCACCCATCAGTGAGCACTTTTTGCCCCAGAGCAACTCTGGTTGGTCCTTCAGCAGCAGAAGTCTAGAGGGCTGGCAGCCGCAATATTAAAAAGGAAAAGCCACTTGCTGGTTCTGCAATATAAGTGTAAATATGGGCACCTTAGAACAGCTGGGTTATGAATAATGGAAGCAGGTTGCCCTTGGTATTCATGGGAGGGGGACCATTCTGCCACTCAAAACAAGAGAGAGAAAGTTCACAACCTCGCGCTGTACTTGCGCACACAGCCGTCAGTCGCCGGTCAGAAGTGAGACAGCAGCAGCAACGCCGCCTGATGCTGCAGGCCTTTGGTTGCATTCACTTGTCTCTTTTATCCCTTTATCCTTAAGAGATGCATCTGAAGTGCGACTGGAGAGGGATCTGTTGCAGTTTGTGACAATAAATAAACAGATGACGTGCTGCCTTTGCCCAGCGAGCATCGAGAATAGAAAGGGAGGTCAGGCGCTGTAGGGTGTGAGACAATGCAGAGGGGTCATTTCACAATGACACTGCTGATCATTTCACAAGTGAAGAATAAAACAGCCCCCCGTAGCAAACTGCAATCAAACTTAGAGGAACTCAAGGAGGAAAAAATATGTTTTCTTCACACTCTTGTCCACATTAACTGATTACTGTCTCAGATCTGAATTACTGTTTGTGCACTGCTGAGTGGGCTGCCTGAACCAGGGTCAGCTGTCTCATTAGACAGTAGTTAGTGAGACTGGGCTGAAGAGTATAGATGATGTCTGATAAGTTGCTGTTGACAGCGGTCATTCAGTTGACTGCTGAGCCCTTTAATGAAGGCCTGTTTCAATGACATTGAATTGTCAGTTGTCATCAAGCAAGGTTCAACTTTAAACCCCAGCCAGCTGAGTGCAGAATGTATGCAAAGCTAAAACGCATCTACTGCATAGACCACCTCAGATACTCTTACTGCTACATATCCAAAGTGTTGTAATTCACTTTTGCGGTGTACCCACTTCTGTTAGGCCTTCCTTATTTACTGCTGCTTCTACAATGACTTCTGACAGAGAAAAGGCATCAACTTCTCTATTTTCAGCAGAGATGGCGAAGAAGGAAACAACCAGATCGACAGTGGAGACAGATAAACCACAAGTCATGTCACTTTCAAAATTGACCCTGACACAGTGTCATTAGCTCTTGTTTTCTCTTTCTTCTTGAATTTTTCAGGATGGATTTGTTCTTTAACATTAATACCACAACTACTATATTTATATATCCAAAAAAGAGTTTGAAAATGGCTTGGCTGCAAGTTATTCTGTAGGGATCAAAAAGATATCCTTATGTCACACACACACACACACACACACACACACACACACACACACACATGGCAGTTAAGGATGTTGCTCTTTGCAGTAAAAATAGAAATACAATATTATCTATCATAAAGCATCTCTTCTCCATTGATGAAAGTGATCATTGTCATTATAATAAAAAGAACAATAACCAAAGCCATCATAATTTGTTATTTGCTAGATTGAAATAAATCCAGGAAATATCATTCGCTTTTTTTTTTGGTTTCTTTTCTTTTATTGCATCCCTCCCTTCCTCTGAACCAACACCTACACCATTTATTTTTATCACATCTATTTTAACTGTAATGTCTGTGTGTATGTGTGAATTTGTGCAAGAATCAAGAGGGAAAAAACCTCATCCAAACAACATGTTCAAATAAGTTTCTGCAATTTGAATGTCTCTTAATAACTTTCGGTCTCATCACGTGCTCATCAACAAACTGAGACATCTTTTTAGTTCAATTACTTCTTGAATGTCACGGTGCTTAGCAGGTGTTTTGTTTCCTCCACAGGTGGATGAATCTTTCTTTTTGTCCCTGATTCCATCCATACAAAATTCAAACTTGTCTTTACTCTGTGGGCCACAGGGGCGAAAAAAAGAAGTTGCATGTGTATTTTTGTAGTGACTGCATTTGCTGGTGCTACCGGCTGCTAATATGATTTGTAAGAAGAGCATAAGATGTAACATCCCATTGCGGCTGACACATCTGAATACAGTCAAGCGATTAACAGAGAAATCATGCATGAGTGGGCTTGCTTACCAATCTGCTCAGTGTATTAGCCAAAACATCCATATATTAAAGCTTGCTGAGCCTAATGAACATCCCGCTCTTATTGATGATCCCATTGTTGTGTGGAGGAATTTACATAATCGCTACTTTACTTAGATTAAATTTGCCTCCATTAAAACACACCTCTCTTCCTCTTCACTTTAGCTGAGATGGTAATAATATTGTCTCATATACGGTGTTTGTATTTTGAGAGGAGTTCAAAACCAACAGTTTTTCTTTAAATCGTTTTTTTTTTTTTAAAGGAATTGCGCACAGTGGAGAACAAAGTATGTTTTTTTTTTCCACTTTCTGCTCCCTGTGTCGCATCATCATTATATCTCACAATATTTTCTGCTGAGACAGGGACTTGCAGAGAGTGTTTTTATGTTCTGGGGAGTGGAGAAGGCGGAGGGGGATGAGGAGGAAGGAAGCAGAGAGATAATAGTTTGAAGGCTGTGTCAGTGGTAGGCAGGCTTCAGAAAACATCAGGGCAGCATTCAGAGATAAAAACAGGTATACCACCCTATCATGTCCTCGGAGCAACTGTGCTTTGATATGTTCTAAAAAAATCCATTGATGTCTCTGACAGCACTTTCCTCTTTTTTTCCCCTCCCCCTGTAATGACAGTGTGTGATGCTCTGTGAATGTTAAATCAGGGTTGGTTTAGATCCGAATCTATGAATTCTATCAAATTCACTGAGTTTGAGTTGCTCTGATTTAATCAGCAAGGAAAAAATACTTTAAAAGCTCAACAAATTCACCAGTTATTTAAATATAATGATGTAATTGAGATTATTGTTCTTGAAAGACACAGAAATACAGAGAAGGAAGATATAAGCTCCTGATTTTTCCAGAATTGTACTAAAGAGAAAACTTAATTTGGTTGTTTTGTCTGTATTTACTGTGTTTTTTGTATTTGGTTGTGTTGTCTGTGTTTTCAGTCAGGAGAGACTGAACTGAACAAGAGACTTAAAGAGTAATTCAATTGACATACATAATGTGCTCAATTGGAAAAGCTGAAGAAAGAAATTGGGGGTCTTTGGTGATTAGACCCCGTCATGACATCATCATTTCCAGGAGGTAGTCAATACAGGAAAATCCCCCCAATGGAGTCTACACACTGGTGGTGGTGGTGTTGTTGAAGAGGTGAAGAGCAATAACTGAAGATCTGGATGGATGAGATGTGTAGCAGGACCTCAGTGGAAGGACCAGGACGCTGGTTCTGATGAAAACTGGAATGGGGTGGAAGATGATCACATTGATCAGACATGAAAAGAGAGACAGCTTCATTTGGTAGCTTTGTCTGTATTTGTTTGTGGTTTCGATGTTTGGCTATGTTGTCTATAGTTGCACCGCGTCCTGTTCTGGTGCATTTGTTGCCAAATTGGTGAAGATGCTTTCTTCATTTGCTTGTTTTTTGTCTACGTTCGTGAGTTTTCTTCAGTTTCTGTCGTTGAGCTCTCAGGGCCACCGTACTGTACTTGTATTTGGCCCTAAAGAAATAATGTTCAATATGCTGAATATGATTCATTAGTAATTGTAAACAAGATGGCAAATGTTGTCAGTAATGTTCAAGAATAATAATACTTGCCGAACATTGCTGAAGTGAAAATGGGAGAGATCAGATGAAATGTGTCTAATAGTATTTATAGTCAACAGTTAACAGTGAGTATGTGCTGATAGAAAGCTTCTGAACAGATTGTGTGTGTGAAACAAAAGGATGACATTTTTCTGGGTGATAATCTTTCTGATGTTTCTGGCAGTGAACTGTGTCAGCTCTTCAAGTTTCCAGACAGGGTCATGCACCCAAGCACATCATTATAAAACCATACATGCTGTGGCCACCCACAACACACACACACACACACACACACAGACGCACAGGATGCATTATGCACTTGCACACACACATAATGGCAAAATTCCTAGCACAGCTGAATGGAGAGCCATTTGCCAATTTTTGATTAATTCGTTTGTCCGTTTACTCAAACGCATGAGGAATTCAATTAATTTCATAAAGTGGAACAATACTGGGCCTAATCAAAATAAATGAATCCACAAAACCACATCATTGCTATTTATTACAAAAACACATTTCTCCAATTTGGTATGATGCTTTCCAATATCCATGGGCTGACCTGTTATTCCCAGTTAATTAAAAGACATACCCAGTTATGCTCAACTTAGCCCTTCAATTGGCTGAGACGTATCACAGCCAAAGCTGCTCTTACAGCAAGTTAAATAGGCATCAAGTCTGGCTGCACTCAGGCTTTACCTTAGATGCCAGTGGAAAGTCATGCTGACTTAGTTATGTTCAAGTTCATTTACCTTTAAAGGTCTTTATCAAAAGCACATCTCAAAGCAAGTTTACAGAGACATAAAAACATCTGGAGAAAGGAAGAAAGAACAAACTCATGAACAAACATGAAAAGGCCGAATGACCCACACATTTTTATAACAAAAATAGTTATAAAAATAGTTAGTAAAGTTAACTTTTCTGAGCGTACATGGAAAAACAATAGTAGGAGAAAATCAGTGGAGAAAGAGGTAAAGTGTTAATTAATGTAAATACTGCAAAATGCCCAGAAATGTACTGTAAAACGTTTTCACAGTACTGTAAGTGGCATAGCATTATGGGTAATTTACGTGATGTCACGCAGTGATTGCAGTAACTCACTGTAGATGTTGGAATTATGGTAACATATGGTAGGCCAATATTACTGAAATTATACAGGTACCCCCCTCTGTATCTGTACTGTTCTACACTGTAGATTCAACAACAAATACTGACTGACACTGCATTAACATAAAATTGTATGTTATGCTATTGATTGGTAATGGAAATTCACCTGGAAAATTTCCATTACATTACAAGTTGTCCTGCAATCAAAAACACAAGTTAAAGTACATATGTATTATCAGACAAAGGCACTTTCAAAAAATAAACTATCAAAAAATAAAAATCTATAACAATGCATCATGTTTTGTAGGAAACATCTTAATCTGTAAAGTAAGGGACTGCACAAAAAGTATTAGTGGGAGGATCAGAGAAGGGGAGGATTACATCTTTTTCTTTTTGCTGAAGGGAAGGTTGTCTGACTTTTTCGGGGGACAGTCTTTTATTTCTATCTCAGTATATTTGATGTCAGCCTTCCATTGATGAGTTTCAATAGAAAAGGGGGTCAAAAGAAAATATGAATGATCCTCGGGAGGGCCTTGCTTTTAAAAAAAAATCTAAACATAAGATTCACCTCCCTTCCCATGCCAATAACCTTCATACAATCCCTAACTGGTACCTACAGCTGATCCGTAAATATAAACAAGTAGAAAGTCCAATATTTCCATCTTAAATGTAGTGAAGTAGAACTGTGGCATAAAAGAGACATACTAATTAAGTAAAGTACAAGTATATGTCAGACTTGTACTTGTACTTGCTCAATTTGAACAATGGAAAAAAAAATATGTTGAGCAGCCCAAGTCAGAAAGAGATCCATTAGGCTTGATTGTGTTTTCATCCTAATTGATACTAATGCATTATACATTTGTATCATTATTATTATTATTATGAAGTGTCTTACTAGGTGTTTGATGTGTTCAATCCAGACGACAGCTGCAGACCTTGCAGGCCTGCTCCACAGTCGCAGACTGAGATCGACTTGTTTTGCCTTCGCCTTTCCTGTGCTATAGACCCGCTGAGACTTGTTCTGCTGTGCCATAAGTAACCTATACAGCACGGCATGTCAACTCACAAGTGACTGCCACAAATATCAGACAATCCGGATGAGACACTTTATCACATTTCATTGCTTTTCAAACGTATTCCAGGACAAGGACAATGTGATTTATTATTTATACTCCCGAAGCCACCTTATCCTTCTCTGCCAATGGGCAGGCTAAAAATAAACAATTCATTTAGGACTTCTAAGCACAGATAATGGATGCTTTGTGCTTTATGCAGTCTGACATTGTCATCTTAGACATGATGTGCTTTGAAGTACAGTTCATATACTGTATATCATTTAATATTAAACCAAACCGAATCTTCTTTATAAACACTGATTGAGAACTGATCTATTTCCTTCTTGCATGAGGCAAAATGCACGTTTTTGCATAACACTGAAGCAAAAAAATGAAAAAATGTCTGGATCAGATGCATCTCTGAACTGTGTGTGTTTTCAGCGCCTTAATTTAAAGCAATTACATTCTCAGAAGGCAATGGGAGTCTGGGTTACAGGACAAGGTTACCTTGCCAGGCTGCTTATCATGGAGAAAGTGGCCTGCTAGGACAAAGCAATTCAGAATTTTATTATCATTCAAATTAGAACATATAGAGGGGCTTCTATCCGATTGGTGAAATAATGGGAGTCATTTATCTAGGTCTCACCGACCTTTCATTTCCCATTCATGTCTTATTAGTGGAGCATACATCATCATCCTGCCATAATTAAAAAGAGAAAATCAAATTGATTGTGGTTAAAAAAAAGGTGCATGCAGGTAGAGACTGAATAGAGCTGTGTGTTCTTTGTAGCCTCATCTCTGTAGTGGGCTTTAACTGGTCTTTTCTGTGTTGATTTTCTTTTGTTATTTGGCTTCTTGGTCACACAGAAGCCCTGGAGGGACACTAACCAGACGTCATAGGTGTTTATCAGCTCTTGGCTAGCTGCTGCCATAATCAGAACAAAAGCATATTAGAGGTCCAGTGATTAATGCACCATGAGACTGAAGGAAAGGTTTCTCACGCATATTAGTCTGCATAATGGATTTATGAAAAACAAAATGAAAGTAGCATGGGCTGATGACGGAGATAAGACAGGATTTATATTGTAAAAGTGCCTATTTTTTTGCAGTTTGGAGTTCTTGTTTTCAAGACCACGCAGTACTGTGAGAAAACAATGCTATTACAAATGATAGACCGTACTTTGAATTGAAAGTGGTGGTACAGTGGAGCCTGGGATGTCAAAGAGAGTTTCAGTGGAGACTAAGAGACGCCTGTATGATAATGCATCAAAACCTAAACAAATTGAATATGGAAGGCTGTTGTTATCGTTACAATCATGTTTACAGACGTCAGCAACGCACTCAGCATCAACAAATCCAGATAGGAACTGAAAGGAAAGTAGTTAACTACTCATCACACTGCAGTTCAATGAGCACAACTCAATAGTATGTGTCTCTCTCTTCTCCATTTGAAGCTTGCAATTCACCAGGGGTCCACATTGGAGAAGATAAATGGGGTGAGAGTTACCCTCAAAGTGGCCCTAATGAGAAATCTGTGGGAGATGCTCATATTTTATCTGCAAAATAGAACAAAACAATTCTCCCCAAAGGCCTCTTAAATGCTAATTGAATAGTAATGCAATGCCTCAGGCATCTTGTTGTCAGCTCATTTGGGCAGTGATTTGTCTCAATCCGTCATAGGATTCTCACTTTTGGCACGCTCTCAATGAACTGCTCAATGTGCCATTGAAATTTAATATCATAAATCCCTGTGCTGTACAACAGCCTCTCTGCCAGGCCTGCTCTACACTTTTCATCATCCCAGTTCCTCTTTTTCTGTTATTTGAAAACACAAACTTTGTGAAGTCAACATGATCATCTACTCTGTTTGATATATTTCTCTGCTTTATAAGTACCAACCTGGACAGATGTCCAGTGGCTTTGTGATTCAAGTAACCTCACAGTTAAAACATATTTAATCGCTATTCTATGTCATGTGAAAATGGATTCCCAGAGAAACATAACAAAGTCTTATCTCACTGCTGCACTAATAAAAATGATGGATAACATGGGAGCCTGAGATGATTGGAGACAATTGGATTTCACCCACATTATGTAATTCAAACGCTGCTTGGAGAGCAAGCTGGAGTCTCAGGTTCCTCCTTGACTTCTCTCCACCCGGCAGGGTTATGAAGAGGCCACAACTAAACCCTGCTGTGACAGAAACCGAAGCTGCTTCAACACCATAGCTGTATGCGGCTTATAAAACTCAGAACGGATGATGACAAAGGCTTACCTGCTGTGCTTGTATGAAGAAATATGCTACCATCAAACATTAAAAATGTATTAGTTAAATGTACTACTATACATTCTTAAAGCTGCACTAATCAATATTTTTATATTACCAATAGATCAAACTAGACTATGTGTATGTTAAAGTGGTCACATGTAGTGATGAACACACAAATAACTAGAACCCAAAACTCTACAGAGCTTTTTAGCATTTCTTAGCTCATTGTTTTGGTTTTATGGCCCACAGCTTTACTCTATGGTTCACTGTCTCTGCTCTCATCAATGTTGTGAACAAATGAATCTTAATGTTGCTCTGTGTCTGCTGGATGTGCAAATAGACAATTATATTTTTCATGACATTTTTCGCCATCAACTTTATATAGTCATATGTCAGTGTTGTGTTTGTTGCCTCTTGCTGCACCCAAGTGGCTAAAAAGTTATTAATGCTACTTTAAATGACTAGAGTGAGTATCTGAGTCTGATTGTTAGTAAAAGTGAATGATGAAGATGAAGATGTATTAACTTGCACAGTGATGGTAGCAAGCCAGAAACAAGACATCATGAGACTCTTAACAACCAAACCACACTCTTTAGACCACTGATGTATTTGGCTTGGGTTCAAAGCAGGAAGTGCCAGATCTGAAAACTAACTGCTGCAGTTATTGCTTTTTGTTTCTGTGATAACCCCAACTTTAATTAGTAATAAAATAGACAGACAGATCCCATTAAATTAGATATTTAGTAATCAATAAATGCCATATTTGTGATAATTATGCTCAATTTTAGCACATGGAGCGAGTGTTTTACTTAAGAAATGAAATTAATGTTTGTTATCTAACAGCATCTTTGAAATATCTTTTACTTACTGATAAAATATGTACCGTCTCCGTTGAGCACAGCATGTCAGCTTTCATTTGCAAGCTTCCCCACAGCCCCCTCGTCCCTTTTAAATTCATTTGCCACCTCTGAAGTTCAGCTTCAGTCCAGCAGTCCCTCTCAGTGTGGGGTGACAGAGCAGGTTAATTGCTGAATTTTGATTGTCATGCTGTAACAGATGAATGTAGAGGAGAATGTATGGCGTTAACAGATAGATAACAGATTGCCATCTCTTGCTCGCAGCAGTCTGGTGTGGCATAACGGTGTCAGAGTGAAGAAATTTTAATCACAGAGGTATGTAATGACATAAATCTACATATCATGGATGAGTAAAAATAATAGATGAACTCCTTCCAGCTGAACAAATGCTCTGCATGTACTGTATATGTCAATGAACTGCAGCATCCTCATCTCATGATGTTAAATTTAAACCAGCTCCCATATCCCTGAGCTAGTGGGATTTAAAGCGCCCACTCTAAAATATGACTCAGAGATTCAAAAAAACACAACCATCCTGCATGTTGAATTCGACCTATAGGACTTTTGAGGTCCAACAGATATTGAAGACATTACTGTGTTATGTGGCTATCCACCACTTAACTTCCTATTCCTTCCTTCGAAAACAATTTGAACTATTTCTGCTACAGCTTAAAGGCAGTAGTAGGATTTACCTAAAAAACAATGTATAGACTTAAAATAATCCATTGACCCACTAGATGTGTCTGTATCTGCAGAGACCCTGCCCTCTGCCTGTATGTTCTTACTTTGCTGTGCTCGGGATGTTTCTGGGCGTCAACCTATCTGCCCCTCGCTCAGCCTCCAGCCCTGACACTGTAATCAATGTCTTCTGTCTGGACACAAAAACAATTAGTGAATGTTGCTGTTGGCTTGTTGATTGCTGTTTGTAATTCGACAGATTACTCGGCATTGCAATTATGTTACAATCATGACAAGTAATTATTGTCTATAGCTACTATGCCTAGCTAGCTAGACTGAAGATGGGTAAACTTGCTGGCCAACTTTTAGCGTAGCTGTTCGTTCATATACACAGGGCAACAACTTTGAATGTTGTGTTTACAAACCACAAACCTACAAATCCTACTCATTCTGCCTTTAAAGAATAATTTTTGTCATGCTCAAGTTGAAACTTGATTTCTTACTGTAGTTCTGGTCATCATGAAAGTTCATTAGCTTTTAAGGATTGCTGCTGTCTATTGTTCAACTTTTTAATCTGAAAAGCTATTTTTTTTTCAGGGAGAATTCCCCTGACACAGTTGGCACCATGCGATGATGGTCTAATTCAGATCACTTAAGATAATAGTATTTGTTTTCAAATCAGATTAATTGACCTTGTAAGATGGATCTTCCTTGCAGGGTACCTGTCAGTCGCTGCATGACACAACCATCTTCTGGGTTTGTCTGGATGTGTCGCTGGTTGACAACACTAAGGGAAGGAATATTATACCACATCATCGCAGGATTAGACATTATTTTTCGTTGTTGCCGATGCCTAAGCCCTGTCTAAGCCCTCGTTATGTTTAATGGTGTGAGTTATTGCCTGCCCTGAGCATTGTAACTCACGGGACGCAGAGCATAGAACATTTATAGACCCTTCAGTTGCTATACAGGCTGAGCTGCTTCTGCAGTAAGCAGGGGATAAAAGAATAGCAATATTCCTCATTGTGGTGAAACTCTGTGATACCTGAATTTTAAAATTCTCACCTCAGGAGAAGATGATTTAAATAATGCATTATTTTTGCAAACAGTCTTAGCTTTTCAAGCATGCAGAGTTTATAGAGAGCAGTCTAGAAGGATCCACTGAAGTGGAGTGGACGGGTCGTATTAGGGGTCAACCCATTATCCTTACTAATGTGCTGTGAGATTGGTAGCTAATTGATATTGCATGCTAATTGATATTAGCGCTGGGCACATTACCAGCCTTAGGCCTTACATACTGTCCACACAGATACAATTACGAGAAGCTGTGGGGTAAGACTCATTTAGTTCAATCTTCCTTTCTCTCCATGGTTATGTCTTGGTGATTTACATTTGATATTCTGAAACTCCAGCGCAAAACCACAAAATCTTTACCTTCAGAAAGAGGAGGATCTGCTGGAGGAGAGCAACACTACAACCAGCAGGGCAGTGCCAAGTGGAGAGTAGACACAGTAGACATTTTAATATGTGACAGTAGGAAAAGCACAGGTGTAAATAATAAAATTAATGATGGCTGAATTCCATTTAGCTGCTGATGTCATAGTGAAATGTCTGGCTGTAATTTCATGAACTGATAAAAACTTAAAAAGTGGAAGTTTTTGAGATGATTCAAATATAGGTTAATGTTTGAGCTGTGGCTCTGTGTCACTGCCCAGGCTCAGTGAGCTGTACAAAGAGGGAGACCATGCGAGATGTAATCAAACAATATTCTATTTAAAAGTGAACAAAAGAAAGTAATAGATGAATCTGTAGTCTGTAAGTCAGTGGTGGTGTTGTGAAAGCAAAACAAAGAGGAAAACCAAACCAAAAGGCTCGATGGTGATGGTGAGAGAGAGAGACAGCCTGAATAACCTATAGACCCAGCCTGACCAGGTGCAAGACATCAAGTTAGATTGCTCCGCCCATCTCTACCTGGAGGCAACCTGCAAAGGGAAAAAACACCAGACAGCAGGAGGAGCACTGGCAGAGACAGAGGCTGTCTCATCTGTCATGAAGCAGCATTTTACTAACTGCAGGAAACACTTGAGTTGTGTTGTCAAATCAGAGGACAGAGGTTTGAACATGTTTACAACAGTTGGTTCAAAAAGAGTTTCTTGTAACATTGATTGTACAAAAGCAGTCTTTTTTAATAATTGTAAAAATGTAATATAAACATGTAAATATAGAGTCAAGCTGTTCCTGTGCTCATGTGTGTGCATATGGAAACAATAAAGTGTAAATGCATCATTCTTAATCAGTGACTCAGTTCTTATTAATACTTTTGTCAGTTTCACCTTGCTGGTTATCAGCTTCAGAACTCCTGTGAGTTTAACTTGTAAGTTGAAAGGACATCTTAATTATGCTCACTGGCATTCCTTCCAGCATGCAGTGCATTTGAATTAACTCTCCAGAATCTTTTCCTTCTCATCATTTTGGCATTTTGGTTCTGTATGGTTGCTCAGTAAATCACAGATTAAATCATAGAAAATTATAGTAACTATGATGAAAATGAGGGTATATTTCTATCCTTTATGACATTGTCATGTAACATGAAAACCTTACATCCCCTTACCTGCAAACACCTTTACTTGCCATTGTAGGATGTGTCCTCAGATTTTGTCAGTGTGAAGTTAGAGTTACATTTTTGGTAATATGTGTCTGAAAGTAAATGAGTATAAGCTTGTTTACAAAGTTTGAGCCAACCATTTTCTCTGTTAGTACTGCAGAGTCTTTGTGTTGCTAAATGGCAGTTTGTTAGCTGTATCCGGAGGAACTGTGGAGTGTTTCTTTTGTGTGTTTAGAGTGAATTAGTTTGAATACGGAAGAAACCCTGCAGTGGTTTCCACCTTAGTTTGACTCATTTGGGCACATAAGAACAATCAGAAAGCAATTGTACTGAGTTGTGGAGCGAAAACAATTGGACCTCGCTGGGAATAAATTTGTTGTGGGCATTGTTCACATTCAGACTCAAGCTATTTCACCAAAGTGGTGCCACTTATATAACGAATGTTTTTTGGACAATGGCCATGTCCTTTTAAGTGTTTATATGAATATGCAAAGAATCCTTTTTTACATATGCTTGTAAATGCTTACTATGCTTGATAAAAGAAGGAAAAATTCCATGTGTATATTATACCTACACCATTGTCACTGTAAAGTTTGTGGAAACAAGCAAACAGGTTTATGATAGAATTGTCAAGGAAAGACGAGCCTAAAGGCTTATAAACAGTAAAATCCCAACTATCAAAAGCAGTTAAATTGGAGGTACCTCAATAATCCATCCAGTAACTACTGCCATTTCCATACACACCACTGCTGTTTAAGGTGGGTTGTGAACAGGACCGTAGCCAGGATGTTAGGATTACTGAGGTCACGAGTTCCCCCAACACACCCATTACCCCCATCTGAATTTTGACCAGATAACAAAAGGAAGGTCTCTAAATTTGTTCTTATGCTTTAGATTTTTCATATTTGATCAGTCAGTTTACTGTTATCATTATATTTTCTGTGGTTTTTGGAAAAATGATCCACCACTTTGGCCCAAACTTAAATATCTCAACAAATACTGGATGAATTTCCAGGGGATGGATTGTATTGACTATTTGTGGTCCCCTGACTTTTCCTGTAGCGCCACCATCAGGTCAAAATGTCAAATTTTGGTTTGGTTGACCAAAACTAATGACATTCTTATCAGCCTCAGGGTTGAGTGTTGTGCAAATTAGCAAATGTTAGCATGCTAACGTGCTAAACTAAGATGGTGAACATAGTAAACACTACACCTGCTTAACATCAGTATGTTAGTATTGTCATGGTGAGCATGTTACCATGCCAGCAATAGCATTTAGCTCAAAGCATCCACTGTGCCCCCTCACACAGCCGCTAGCATGGCTAGAGACTCTTTATTTAGTTTGTTACAACCCCAGGAATAACATTATAGTGGAGAATTACTGAATCTTCCATTTTGTCTTTAGCCTTAAAATGTGTCAAATTGAGTCTAAACATACTGGATTGAGTCTACAGAATATTAATCATGTGTTTAAATGACAGACAGACAGACAGACAGATAGATAGATAGACAGATAGATAGATGGATAGATAGATAGATGCAACCAAATGCAGCCAAATTCTTATCTAGACGCCTCAAGGATTTTATGAGAAGCCGAGTTCGGTGGCGTATTTGTGATGGGATGTGTTGTTCTGAACATAGCTAACATGCTCCATGTGGGCCACCAGCCCCGCAGCCTTGCTGTTTGCCAAGACTGTTATGAGACGAGATGCTGTACATGACATTCCGCTACCTCAGTTTCCATGGATACCACACCTGATTAGACATGAACTCATGCACGTGCCCTCTGGATTGTGACAGCAAGACGAGCCGGATGACATCTCTCCAAGAACCTGTACTACGCAGAAAACAACAACAACAAGAAGCAAACCGACACAACAGAGCTGTTTATCAGCCTGCGCACATGTAATCGCCTTTTATCCCGTTTAATTCTCTCAACCACCCAGTGATGCACGGAGACGTTGACTTTCTTTCTCTCCTTTTGATCACCCACTTTGGTTCATGATCAAATGTTTGACAATCTAGAGATGTCATCGACTTTTTTCCCCTCCATCTTTATTCTCTATTTAAATCCTTTATTCACTTTTCACATTCACTGGCTCCATTCCCTATTCCCTCTGCTCAGCATGCATGAAGCGGACAGCGAGGGGAGCCCAGAGATCCATAATCCCCCTACAGGAGAGAAGTGGATGGCTTTAATGATTTAAATCTTGTCAATGAGCACCTTCTCTGATTTGAAATGAGAAATTTGAAGGCCTGTTGGAATTAGCCCAAAAGAGGGCCACACTCACCACATCAGCGTTCCCCTCAATCAATGGTCATTGACTGCAGCAAGTAGGTGCTTAATCATTTTTAATTAGAGATAATCAGACATCTTGTCCATTCTAGTTACAAAAGGGCAAAATCGAGGTCTGCTAGGATCAAAGTTCCCAATTTGACATTCTGACTCCAATTTCTTTAATTTGACAACATTGTTAATCCAAGATTTTTTCCCTGTGCGGAGCAGATAAGTCAGCATCGACAAACTATACGTGATTGAAAGGAAGTGGGATGTGTTCACAGCATCGTGTTGCTGTCAGTGTTAGGAAGCTAATTTATTGTGTGACAACAACAGCAACAAAACTGAAAAAATATGAGCAAAACTGAGAGTGAAGTGTTGGAGTCTAAATGCTCGGTTGAGTCACGGGGTGGGTGTGGCAGTGCAGTCTCTCTCGCTGGTGGTATCTCTTAGTAATGAGGCCCTGTGAAGCCGCGGCTCTCACCCCTCACTGGGCCCTCATACATCATTAATGTTCCCACATCATAGTCCTGATAATTACCGGGGACGTGAATGTCACCTCAGTCGCGCCTCCTCCACAGAGGATGACAGCACAAGGGCTGTGGGCTGCCAAACGTGCCATGAGTGCGTCGCACCTCGCATGCATTCCTTGCACGCACACACACTCTGGGTCCCTCCACACACTCGCAAACATACCGATTTTACCCAAAGTGAACCATATGTGTCCTCTTATTATGCTCACAACACATGGGATGCTTGACTCCTTTGGCTTTGTTCCAGCAGACCACTCGTTTCTTCATAGACGCTGCGAAGCATCTATGTGTCAAAATAAAAGCCTTCTAAAAAAGTTTCTTAAAGGGTCAGTTCACAAAAAATACAAAACAACATATGTTTATTTTACCTTGTGGTATCGTGCCATACAGTAGTTTTTGTTCAATTTGCCCAGATTTTAAGATATTGTCCCTGAAAATTCTGCCTCCACCCTAATACTATGGAGGTGAATGCCTATATTTAGCGCCAATACAGGAAGTAGTGTGCCCTTTATGTAGCAAGGCAGAAAGTAATTGACTTTTATGCAGGAGACTGAAGTTTGTGTTCCGTCAGATCTGCAAGTCACTTTAGCATTTTCATTAACTATAGCCATGACCTTTCCTTTAACCCTAACCATACTGTAGTTGCCATGTATAGAAAGCAAAAAATGTGTGTGGTTTTGTAGAATTGTCCTATATCGATTTGGTTCTTGCCTGTCGATACAATTGAAAAATGACATAAGAAATTCTCTTTCGAGAAAATGTTTTCCCATTACTCTTGTATGGATGTTCCACAGAACAGGCTGTCAACAGTTTTCATTGGAACTATTTCTTCGGTAGAAAGTATTCAGGCAAAATGGCCCCTCTGTGAGATCGGTGGGTAATCTAGAAAAACGGGGACATTATTTGTGAAAAGACATGCAGCTTTTGAATTTTATGAATAAAAGAATATTTATATAAAAACAAAATTCCATTCTCCTTCACCGTGTCTAGCGTGGCGGCAGAAACCTCAGAGACAGATATCTCAAAACCTGAACACATGAAACCAAAACTATCTGCACAACTAGACACCAATTAGGTTAAATGAAAAATTATGTTTTATAATTTGGGTGATCGGTAAAATGGCATTTAAGGTTCCTACCTTTGATAAAAACATTTCAAAAAGCTGATAATTGCCAAGTTGTACTGATAGAACACTTTTTTGGGGAGACAAGATAAGATTGTGTAATGAGAGAAGGTGGACGACAATGTTGCGCATAAGAAAAGGTATTCTTCCCAAAAACTAAAAAGTACATGAATAAAGAAAAGAATTCTGTGCAAAGCATTAAAGTCTGCTCATTAAATGGCCAATTCATGTTGAAACATTTAAAACCCCCAACATGTTTTTGGCATCAGGGAGTGAGACTTTATCATTCTCGCTGTCAAATTACCCGTGTGACTGAACAGATGTTTGCACCTACTTCAATTCTTCATCACTTTTCCTTCTCTGCGCCTCTCTCTCCATCTCTTTCTCTCGTACAGCCACGTGCACACACACACACACACACACACACACACACACACATGCAGACACTCTACGGGTTTCGCCTGAACCCTCATTTGGCCAATTACTCCGACCTTCCAAATTGCAGAGACCATCCAAAAGGCTCTTACAGTGAATGTAACATCCCCTCTTTTCCTGCTCTCTGGAGAGATATTCAGCATGCTCCTCCAACCCCGCTGATAGGACAGTTTAGCTTTAAATGAGCCTGTTTTTCCTCAACACATTTCTTCCCGCATATCTTCCAGGGCTGTAGGTTTTATTGATTGCTGTCCTCCCAGGGGTGTTGGTGCCTGGACTGGGGCACGCAGCAGCAGCTGGTTGGGCTGTTAGCCCCGCTGGCTGCTCTGTTCTGGGCTTTGAGTGGTGCCAGGCTCAGCAGTTACCCTGCTCCCCTACAGCCCTGTCTGAGGACGCTTGTTAGGAAGTTGCCTAAAATAGAGGAGAAATATCTCCAGTCTCACTGCACCACTTCCCTCTCCACACGCTTGGCTGATTTAGCTGGCTGTCTGGCACAGGGTTACCTGGTACCTAGAGTGCAGGGTTTACATAGCCGTGTGTGCGTGTTTATGAGTATCAAATTGGGGCGCATCTCAGTCTCATCTTAAAACAAGGCTCGGTTGTGTTGTTTACCTACGCATGTTTTGATTTGAGGCAGTCTACTGGGATTTCCCCCAGCTAGGGTGACCGCGGGGGAGCTGAAGGGGAAGTCAGGGCACACGCTCTGCCTCTCCGCCTCCCCCGCCACGACAAATCCTGGCTGGTTAGAAGCTCTGCACTCATGCATTTGCTATCAGGCTTGCAGGATAATAGCCAGCACAGTTTTTATTCGTTTTAATTCATCCTGTGCTCTCGGTTTTGCCATTTTAGGCAGGACATTTTCATCCAGCACCTCTGGTTAGTTTGAACTGCAGTTTTTCCAACTTCACACTATTTCATTCTTGTTTTAAAAGCAATGTTTCAGTCATGTGACAGGTAACTTAAATGCTGACCAAAACTCAGCGCTGGGACCGATTACAGTTTTAGACTAAATTAGTAAACTAATTGAATTAGTTAAGTTAAATCACGGGCCCCTTCCAGTCATTTGCCTCATTAAACTACAGCTATCATTATGTTGGCCAGTACAATAATGGTTTCCCAATACAGTAGTTATAGTGGAGTTTCATGGTGCCACAGACAGCCCTCCACTAATATCTAGAAACTGTTGGGGGGGTGATGCTCCTGGCAACGCTGAGGCCAGGTGGTGCGAATCAGTACACACAAACAGCCAGCCAATCAATGTTCATAATACCACCTGGATACACACACAGACATACTATCAGATGGCAAGCGGTCAATACGTTTTCAATTCAGATCGCTCAGCTAAGTGTCATATACTTCACGGTGCCTCTGCATTTCGGCTTATTGCACTCGTGAGAGAATCATTTTCTGATTGCGTGATTCACATCGAGCGGCTTCTCAACGAAAGCAAGTTATTGTTACTTATTGTTGTAAGTGTTGTTATTGTTTATATTCATTATCCATACTGTGTCAGCAAAACGTTCCTTCTTAAACTGCTCATTTACCTTTTCAAAGTAGAGCTGCCACCTCAGCTGCGTGCTGACAAAGCGTTGGCAGGAAGTGATCATGTAAACAACACACGGTGAGATATGAGTGATGCCGGCTGATCCATAATAAAGATAACTTTATTGGAGATGAAATGCAAAATAATGACACTTGGTCATTTGATAATTTAATGCTTTTACTGGCCTCCACTGGTTATTTATAGATGGAAATTGAACATGACAAAAAAAAAATCTCTCCTTTAATCTTTAATGCTGGAACAGCCACCCAATTCACTATTTCTTGTTGATTTAAAGCCTGTGCCAACACTGAATGCATTTGCATATATTCCAAATATGAACTCACATATTCTGGGTCTGATCTTAGGCAGAGGATGCTGTCTGAACTGTATGCCTCCTTATATCCCTCAAATACATATAATACACTAAATATTTCCATGGAAACTGCAGCTTGCTGCAATGGAGAAAATGGTAGATATGTTTAAGTGCATTGACAGTCTCACTGTCTGTATTAGCACATCACAGTTGTCAAATGGAGGTTGTTATACTAAAGAGGCTTTTATAGCGATTGGGAAATGATGTTGGATGATGTTCATACACACAGTAATATCAAAATGGACTATTCCCCAAATAAGTTTGTGTTATTTATGTGTAATGTTATAATTATTGGCTATAAATTAAATGAGTATTAATTTAATTTAGTTTAAGTATTTCAGGTGCTGTATCTGTAATTACTGTGTAAATATTCTGGCAACTAAACTAAAACTATATTTATACTCTCACACATTTTCTCTAACATGTTGAAGCAACAGTAATGACTTTTGACGTTGTCGCGTTTGATGGGCTTAACATCAATGTGTGTGAAAATCTTAAAATGTGTCATAGCAGCTAATAATTCATCATGTGAATAAATCAGATGAGGAGAGGATGAGCCAGAAAAAAAGCACCGTTTTTGCATGGACATGGGGGAAGGTAAAGAAAGTAACACAGGAGAATTAATTTCATGTAGGATTATTTTTTTCCTTGGCTTCACTGTTTGGGGCATTTTCTACAGATTCAATAGTTTTTAACCTTGTGCTGTTGCAGGGCTGTGACGTGATCCTCCCAAAGCACACTGTTTACAACTGTGTGTGTCATGATACACAATTAAAAGCCTACTGGTATTCATCTTGGATAAAAGAGGCATGTGATTTCTGGCTCTCCTGTCAAAATGTTTGGGGGAAAAAAGAAAAGAAAAGACTCAGATAGATGATTGTTATTCTGCAGCTCTTTCTCTCTGTTAGGGCTTGGGATTGGTTTATAACTCGCCCCCAACAGCACAGTACCTGGGCATTGACTCGGCACAGCAGGAGGGCGCTGTTTTCTGTCTCAGGTTATCTGGTGTGCAGGCGGTGGAGTTCTGTATAAAGCTGACACACTTAAAGGGTCACATTTTCAAGTTTCCAAGTTTTATTGTCACACAATCATGCACAGTAAAACGTATAGTGAAATTCTTAGATGCCTACTTCTAGAATCAATATAACAAATAAATAGAATAAAATTAATCTAACAATATAAGAGAATCTGAATTTACAAGTAGATAAAATAGAGATAACTAAAAATGGAACAATGCTGATGGTACAGACTTTAACAGACTTTACTGACCCTGCTTAAACATTAAGAATTACTATATAGAAATAGCCAATGTTCTCGCTGACGGTCTCGTTTGCTTATATAGGTCATATCTATCACATCAGTATAAAGCGAGACTGTTTCATATGCAGTTAAAAGCACCTTGTAGTTGCTTTAACTGGTCATGAAACAGTCAACAAATAGTCAACAAATCACACCGCTTCCTAGGAAGTAGAACTATGATGTGTTTGAATGTAATATTCACAGACAGCACAGCAACTAATTCGATATACTGGACATCATCTAATGTACAGCACATCATCCTCACTCTAACACCTCCGGACGGAAAGCCAATACATCAGCCACAGTTTTGTGTTAAGCATGAGGATAGTTTTATATCGCCAGATGTTGTTCTCACATAGCCTACATGCCAATTAAGATATATATATAATATCTGAATATTCTGTGCAGGTTAGTTTAACTCCTGTTACTGCATTTCTAACACGTCACAAAATGTCTATATTTCAATGCAGGTGTTTTCTGGATGATTTATAGGAGTCTTCCTGAGCTTTTGGGTAAAAATATGATGTGCTGCCAAAGTTTATGGCTCATGGATTTCCTTGAGAAATTATTTCTATAAAGCGATCATGACAAAAATGATGTTCTATATCCCATGCTGCTGTCATCAACTGAAAGCATAGATTCATAAATCTAACGTATGTATTATAGTTTGGAATCTTGGCTGTCAACATTTGTACGTTGTTTTCAAAGATAAACCGCTGCATATCCAACTTTGGCTAAAATACCTTTTTCTTCCTCCAGCATTTGATAAAAGATTAAAGGAGGCTCATCATATTGGCACATTGATAAGTGACCTACATTAAAAAGAAAAGAAGTCAGGTAATGTGAAACACCATCTCAGGTAAAAAATCCCGTAAATTAGCTGCCGGCAGCGTCTGGAGGAAGATTTCCCCACTTAGTCCCTCGGCTCATGTGAGCAACTGGAACAGAAGTTCTTCTCACCTTTGTCTTTAAAGTTAAAAGGAAGAAAAAAAATATATTCAGTCCTTATGGGATGAGGTATTTTCAAAAGAACACCATCACATCTGTCATATTCACTTTTCATGAGGGCCAGCTTGAGCTGGTTTATAAGCTGCCATGAAGCAGCAGCATGAGAGGAGACTGATGCACCTCTCCACCACCACTCCACCTCCTCCCAAAAAGGAGTGAAATTAATTAAATTCTGGATGAGACAAAGGCTTAGGACATAAAGGGCTGCTGTTAGCATTTTTCTAGCCCATTGATTCCTTGTTACTACTGCACATTATGGCCCCCTGAACCCTCATAAATCAATTCATACCCTATTGTCCTTTTCAGAAGGCTCTCTTCACTGTTGGCTCTAACATGGCTGAGGTGACAATAATCTATTGTTTCAGTTTAAAGCTTGGTGCTGCACCTCAGACCCATGGCCACAGAGGCCAGCAGGATGTATGTGCTGCCTGCAGGGAGAAGGGGGGATACTGAGCAGTGGCTGACACGCAAGGGTCGAGCTCTGCAACACAGGGAATCCATCTTTGTCTCTGTGAGGGATACACATGCTGTACCAAAAACTTAGAACAAACCGCTGAACTTGAGTGACTTAAAATACCTGGATTTCAGATTTCCAAATGGATTATAACAAACAGGTGAGAGGGAGAAATTCAGTGAGTAAATCCTCAGATAAATGAATTAAGTGCTCAATGAAGAAGTGATTCCCTACTCTGTGCTTTCTCGGGTTGTTGGAGTGTGGATTAGAAATTGAAAACTGTTTCACAGAAACATTTAAATGCATCATTCTCTGTCTGCTGTTTTTCATGATTGCAGCTTTAAATGTTCCCTGAGGTATCTGTTTGGTTGGATTATAACTTTTTTTCCCATTTTGGTTCATCAAATGGTTCTTCAGGACTGGATATTAAACTGGAGTGCAAAACATACGAAGCTAGTAATACAAATATCGTATTATAGTCATTAAAAACTGAACAAAGCTTGGCAGTAGGCCAGGTACTAACTGCTCAGTTTCAAGAAATATCAGGTAAGGATTTTACAGCTTGTTTTCTGGTATTGTTCTATGTTGTGTGTGTAACATTGTATGCATTATGAATTTCATTGGTATTATATAGAAACACATTTAAAGGTGGGACTTTGGTTCATGCACATGTGTTCTGAGGGATCCATCAAATCAATTAAATTGCAAAAACATTTCAATAATTTCAGCCTTCACTAGCGGTGTGTTCTTGTGTGTATGAATGACTATTGATTGCCTGTACCATAAGATTTAGTGTAGTTCAGAGCCCAAGAGGGTTGACTGTGTGACAGACTGTGACCAGAGAGAAAAACCAAGAAAACAAAAACAAAAAGCTTTTCTCTGAGCAGAATTATTTACAGTCGGGTAACAATCGGACTCCAGATCGATTCCAACTGGTCTTTGGACTGACATTAAGTAGACCAGTGAAGCAGCTAGTTAGACACCAGAGCTCAGCCAGAGATCATTCTATAACACCAGCCGGCTGCAGCAGCCACATACTGTACGTGCCTTCTTTATGCTCATGAAGCACATGTTATATGAGCATAAAGCAGAGAAAAAGGGAAGAATCAAATAGATTTATAAAGCACTTTAAACGGAACGGGTTGATCAAAATCAAGCTTGTCAGAACAGTAACAGACATGTTGTGCACTGAATATTGTGTGTTTTCAGGCAGGCAGGAGGGCTACACCAAACTCCAGCCCACCCACCCAAAGCAATTGTGTTCTGGAAGCAGTCGGGAGCCTCTCTGGCCTGATTTGCATGCTGATTCTGCATCTGTTCACCAAATTCGAACGTAATAACAGTGTTTGATCAATCAATCAGCAGCCATAATTTCATTTGGAGGGTGTTTTGTGTCCTTTTGCATCACAAACATTTGTGCAACTTTTCCCACTTTAGTGGTATGCTCATAATAGCCATAACCGATAGTCTTCCCACTGTCTGTCACACATTCGTTTTCAGTTTATAAGTAATGATCCCAAACGCAGAGCCAGTGACGCAGATGACAGACCACTTAAATGACTTTCAGCAAATTTGAAAAAATAAGAACCTTTTACCTGGAAAACGAGCACTTAATTGAGCCCTTGTCCAAAAAGCCCCATTCATCGCCCAAAGTGCACCTATAAGAGCGCCGGCTGTTCCATTTTACTTCCCCCACATGCCTCATGCATGCTGTGCAGTTCGATCTCTTGACGACAGTAATATCTAGTTGGGTGTTTGACTTGCAAAGGTGTGACGGCCTGGAGATATTGGTGAGGGAAGGTGCCGCGGAGCGCTGAGAGGTCAGCCGGGGCCAACAGTAGCCTGACAACAGCCTGTGGGCACAGCTGTAGGCACTCCTCTAAAGGTCACCCTGGCCTGACCACACACCCCATCAAACTCCATCTCTGAACACTGTGCCCATAAACTGACATGTGATGTTGCCCTTTCTTGCTCTAAAGCAACCTATATAGTTGTTATCCATATACATGAAATGTCCATTTGCCTCTTGTTTTTCTACAAAACAGTTCTAGATCTAACACAGATCTGAAATATATATATATTCTTTCTGGCCCATTCTGTTTGCTGGTGTATTTTTGTTATTTCCATCAGTAACAAACCAAACCTGGATAAAGTGATGTCAAAGCTGCTTTGATTTTTCTGTTTTTATTTCTGAACTTCTAGTTTTTACGTCACACTCTTAAGCAAAGACTTTGGTCTACAATCACCATTTTGCGGTTCTTTTCAACAATCATACAGGGAGAAATCCATAACAGGAGAGTAGGACATACCAATTTTAATTCCATCGGTAGCCACACAGGTCAGCATACACAGCAGCCACCACTTCCATCTGTGGCTTTTTTTGCCATTTGTACAACAGGGCACATCATCATAGCTTTATTCTCCCTCCACACACTTCTCTTGAGTGGACAAATTACTGTTGTATACAAAGCTATTTTTATTCCTCTCTCAGCTGCAAACACAGTATAGAGCAAAGAAAACATAGTCCACTGAGGGTTGTCAAAAAGCATTCTGGGAAATACTGGGGTAGAAGTACCCGTAGATGATGCTGAGTACATGTTGAGGGAAAAGAGGTCAACAGAAAAGTAAATTACATCACTAAATAACTACTGGAGAGCAGTGAACATTACAGATTGATAATGTCCAGCACTATAAAAGGAGCACAGGGTCCTCTACAGATTGGATTGCCACCTATAGGACGCAGCTCTAACTATGACATACTGTAGAGTAAGGCCAGCGTGACATAGTAAATGGACCACAAGGTATGCAGACCTTCTGAGGAAATGGTGCTTCACACTGTGTCTATATGGTTGATTTAGTGCTTATGGCGCACAATAAACCGAATCGTCATAAATTACTTTCTTCAACAGCAACAAGCACCAGTTGCAGCAATAACAATGCAACAGACAGATCTCTGGCTGTCACATGTGTCCAGATCATCATCCATTGTCTCTTGACAACCATGTTATGAAGTCAAAATGAGAGCGGGTTCAACAAGTCATTAACTGTTATGCCACCAGCACTTATTGCCAAGCCCTAACCCTAACCCTAACAGTAATGGACAGTGAATTAAGCACAAAAGACTAATTTGCCTTTCTTTTCTTCTCTGTTATCTGACTTCTAAATAACAAGACTACTATAAAACCCTTGTAGTGACCCCTCAAGGCTATATTGTCCACTAATTGCCACAATATGAATGTGTTTGATGTAATAAATGAAATATTATCAGAACAAATGTACATTTTTGGATAAACAGGATTAATCAGTCATGAAAAACAGCCCAACCTCTAGATACCATGAATATCCACAATACATTTAATCGCAATCCAACCAGATGATAGGCTGCTTACAGGATTGACAATTTAACTTGAAGTTGGGAACCTGAATAGGAACTCTCATAAGTGTCCAAAATGGAAAAGGTTCATCCTCTGCAGAGCACAAATGAGAATTTCATGGCAATTTGTCCTTTATAGAGTTGTTAGTTTGTGTTCTTGCATACAGGTTGATTTGGCCCAATGGAGGTGCAGAATTCATCATCTGAGGACCATGAATATGTATGATATTTCATGGAAAGTCACCCCTTAGTTTCCCATTTCAAAGTAGCTTATCAGTGTTGGTCAAAGGTAAGTTTTGACTTTAATGTGGGACTAGATGAAATGTTAGTGCTCACCAAAATACCAGGAATCATTCTTGGGGAGCACGAATATCGAATCTACTGGCAGTCCTGCGAGTTGTCTGTTACCCTTCAACCCTGTTACAAAAGTGTTAATGCCTGTGGTCATATTAACATATTATTAAGTGAAGGACTCACTCTTTCAGTATTGTTTTCTGGTCTATTATGATACAGAACCGAAATGAAGTGCAGTGGCTCCGTTGTTCATCACTCACTGCTGAACTTTTGGTACACTGAGAAAATGATGCTCCTATTGATAACAGCAGTGGGTGTATTATTTTCAATCATTAGGAGAGCTTCCCTCTGGCAAAGGATTATTACTGCCATTACACCTGTGTGAGATTCATTTGCGTGTTAAAGGTCAAACAAAAAGCTAGTTTTACATTTGTTGAAAGTGAAAAGAAAATATTAAAAAAATAAAATTTAAATTATATTTGGTGTAAGTTCTTTTGGTTTTATCATTTCTAACCTTTATACAGTACATCATTATGAGATGAATGTGGGTGCATTTTTAATTCATCCCATTGTACAGTGTATTAATCATTGTGGATAAAATGCATATTCGATTTGCAATTAAATACCACAGTCACTGTTTTAGTAATACCCTCTTCTCATTTCCTTGATATTGATTTCACGGTGATTTCTATCATAAGGGCCATAATGTGTTTTTCCATTAGCATTATTTCTTTAAAAAACATTGATTTAAAGCAACATGTCCGTCCGAATGTATGTGCTCCCTGCAGTTGTCACCATCCTGCAGACATTTCATGTAAAAGTAATTTCTATTTCAGGCGTCCAGCTAATTTAACCAGCTGGAGAGAAAGAGCCAACATGAGGAAAAGGACACAAGGTTAACCAGATAATGCGCTTGCAATACCGAGCTGTCATCCGTCGCTTCTCCACTGCTGTTGTTTTGTTTGTTTGTTTTTACGTTTTCTAATGGGCCTTTTCATTCCCATTCCCAACTCCCTCGCTCTGCGATCGGCTACTGTCGGTGCTGGGCGCTGTTCAGGGGCGAGGCTAAGATCACTGCAAGGGCACGTCCGCCCGCCTGTGACTCCACTGTCAGCACTAATGCATTCAGGGCAGAGCTACATGTTTTTTCAGGTGTGTCGCAGGCTGCAGCATCAGCAGATTGTAATCAAATTCAATCTGGTATTAAAAGACGATCTTGACACTTGACTCCATCAAAAGCAAACAGGGAAAGTTTGTGTGTATAATGTGAGTGTAGATGAGTCCTCCATGATCTTCCTGCCTCTGCTCACCTTATAAAACTAAATATGGAGCGCACCCTAAATTCCACCTTTTTGAATGGAGTCAATAATGACTCTTTGATCTGCACCACAGCACAGCAAGCACGCTCTGTGTGAAGTGTCAAGGCTTGACTTCCACTGAATGACGCACAACAACACAACACATACGGACTCCCCTATTACGTATTGAACAATATAAATGCTTCAGTCAATGATGTATATCTTCGAGGGAGGCTTCGCTCCTGATTTGGCAACCTGTCTCCATACATATTACCGCTGCCACATCGACTTCTCAGTTAAAAGGCACTTTGAGGAGACTCAGTCATGCGGCCGTATGTGAAACTGGCCTTAAAGCTCAGTCACTGCTCAGCAAGGAAGTGTTAAGCATTCATCTACGCTCTCGCTCATGTATTCATTCAGATGCACAGTGTCACCTTAAAGGGAGAAACTGAATTCAGAAGAAAATCAATATGATAAACTGCTACTTGTTTTGTCCCTAAATTGTTTCAGTTTGGAAATCAATATGGGAGCCAGAGCCATTCATCACCGTTTGAGAGAAGTGGGCGCCCCGCGGGAAAATATTAGGGCCTCCATGTGGAGCGGGGGAAAAAAAAGAAAATGCAATGGGTGTTAGTGCGAGGTGGGTGAAAAGGGAGGTAAGCTGATGGCAGGCAGGGAGAGGAATAAGGAATAAAGACAAAGAGAATAAACACAGGGCACGGAGACAGAAAGCAGGAAGAAAACGAGTGGGAAGAGGAGAATCGTGAGATGCTTCTGCGTCTCCTTTCTCCCTCTCTCTTTCTCTCAGAAGGATGGATGATGTGCAGGGGTTTATCAGACTCTGACAGACACGATAAAAAATAACCTTCCCAGTGTGGGGCCTGCTCAAATTAATACAGTGCAGCAGGCAACGTCTGAGTCGGGTCATTAGGGGCCGCTGACAGCGTCATTAAGACAATGGGCAGATTATAGCGGTTACATGTGGCAAACTGCTGATGTGGACTCCGCCATGTTCCTCCGCTGACCTTTGGTGAGCATCAACATGACTCTGTAAATCAGGGAAGTAAAAAAATAATAATGAGGGGATACTGTATGTGGTTATTATGACAACGGTACCATTATTGTCACGGCTTATTATGGCTTATTGCTGTTCTCTAAAGAGGTGGAGGATAATTTAGTATGCCAGCACCCACTTAAAATGTTGTTGGTGTGTTTCTGTTTAATAAATGACATTGTGAATCAAGCATCAGGTTGGCATTTAAAACCTATAAAAATGCTTATGTCTCCGTCTAAAACATTCAAACGGCATATTACATTTGAATCTATTACAGGTTGTGGACGCTGTAAAATTAGATTTCACTGCCTCGCTGATTGTCTTCACAGAGGCAAAGTTAAATCTCAGATGGTTAAAGAGAGGAAAGTTAATTTAGGGAAACTGTGATTTGAATTTAAATCAACTGTTAGTACATGAGTGCAACTGTTGTGCGTAGAAAGAAGTATGACCTTTTGTTTTGGTGTTAATTAGAGCAACTTTTGACAACTAATGCCTAAGTGTATTACATAGACTGCAAAACTGTCTTGCGTTGCTTATCGTCTACTTCTAATTTTGTGGTTCATCATTATGCATATATGTTAAAAAAAGATATATTCTTTTGCAGAAACAAACTGTTTAATTGCAAGAAAGTTCATTGAATTGCCCTGAAACAAGGCATCTCATTCTTTGGAGAAATCATTTTCATGCTCAGAGGAAATCCAATAATTAGATGCTGTGGTGTTTACAATCTTACTGAGTTTACTAATACCTTCAGAAGTCAGAATCCAGCACTACATTTGGCATGAGTTACAATAATTTGCAGTAAAAAGCATCAAGAACTGATATGCGTGTTCCCTCAGAGCTTGAATTTACACAGAACATAGAAAATATCCCGAGCACTTTGCTGTGTGTTTGAAATAAACACAGTAAATCCAGTGGGAAGTGAAGATCTCTTTTGGTTTTACCTATTAAATCCCCCAGTTATGACTGGGAGATTTAGATGAAGACACATCCTGTCAGGGAAGCCGTTATTGTGTAAAACTAATCCAACCTCAAGTCTGCCAGGCCGGGTGAAATCTGAGCAATGCAAGTATTAGTCATTAAATGCACCGCAGCTTTTGTACACAGAGCGTAACAGGTGAGCAGATAGACAGAGGGGAGGGAAATGACTTGGCAACCAACGTTTGCTTTTATTCATTTTCTATTTGGAAAAGAGATAGTACAACCTGCCATGAAATTAGCTTAGAGTTCTAGTACACCTATGGTTTCAAAATATAAAATGAATCCTCCAGTATGTTTGTCTAGGTAACATCATCAGTATGCTGCAGTATAAATAGCTGCAGAAATGGATAAACAGTGACAGTAAATCACATTCATGAATGAATACAACACGAAAGTGATTAGTAGACTTGGAGGATTTCAAAACCAGGGCCATAGCTACCATTGAGGACAGTGAGGGCTTTATAATGACAAGAAGAAGACTTTTTAGACTAAATTTGCGTGCGAGCAGCTCTGTGATGCTGTAATTTGAGCTAAATGCTAACGTCAGCATGCTAACGTGCTCACAGTGAAAATGTTAACATGCTGATGCATGTATTGTATTCGTAAAGTATTTGACAACATTTAGGCCTGATGATTGAGCGAGAGGAAAAGTTATTACAATTCATCCTGAGGGGAACATGAATGGTCTGTTCCTGATTTCATGGCAATTCATCCAATAGTTGTTGAGACATTTGACTAATAGACAAAAATGTCAACCTCATGGTGGTGCTAGGGAAAGTCAGGGGATCATCAAAGTCATAAGAATTCATCCTCTGGGGAGCATGAATGAGTTGATGATGAGTCACCTACGTTCTGACAAAAACAGATCTGAAAATTGAGGTGCGTACTGTTTTACCCTTTTGGATACCAACCTTCAGTTCAGAAACACATCCTATGCACTCAAGAACCAGTTGTCATGTGACTTTGCTTGCCAATTCACTAGCTTTCTCATCCTTAAATTGCTCCTCTGGATCCAAGGCTGCTGGGTGGGGGATTGAATCTGGTAAGAGGGATGGCGGTGGTTGGAGGTCTAGGTCACTATTCATATGGGAGCATGTTTGTGATATCATATCATTTTAATGTAATAGGGACACTAAGTAAAGACAATTAGTTAAAATGGGGGAAACATTAGTTTTCATATAAGCTTAGCGTATTGTCTTTAATTTAGTTTTCTTTCATTTAGATTCTTGTTTAAGTGAACCTATTGCGTGGACTCGCTGCTTGTCACATTCCCTGAGCCAGTTTGTGACAATGGCAATCCATCCAACAGCTGTTGAGATATCTCAAGATCCTCAGCATATATGTCATCCCCATTATAATTCTCATTGTCTAAGTTTTTATTTAATTTGTATATCTGTCATGTCAAGGTCGTGATAGTGCAGGCTTGCATGACGCACTGATAATGCATTACAAAATACCGCAGAGGGAGGAATCGTCTTGTCTTTCTGCCCCGGTGTCATTGTGTCGGATTCTCTCTGATTCAGGCATTCAGCATTTTGTTCTGTGCATCTGTCACTGCCGCTTTGTCTGGCAGGTGAAACAGCAGCGATAAATAAAACACCGAGGTGGAGTGTTCACCCTGCTGTAAAGTACTCATCACAGAGTTCATTGCATCACTTTGGAGTGAGAGCAAACATGATTTCTCATCACCCTCTACTCAGTTTTTTCTGTGCAATGAGTGTTGAAAAAAAAATCAATTTTGTACAGATGTGGTTTCAAAGATTCAAAAGTGCATGAGAGTTATTACCTTATTACCTATTCAACAAATGTGTTATGATGACATGTTTTAGTATTCCAGTGCTGCTCTATGAAATATTGAAAGCAGAGGTATGTTGGTGTTGACTTTGATCACTGTCGGCCTTGTCTGTCTTCTGCAGCTCTCCGCCCCTGTCAGGCTAGATCAAAGCACACAGCAACATGTGTTTCAGACCAGGGTTTTCCCCAGAAATCACAATCGCCTTGTTCTGCTTATCCACAACAATGATGACTCCTTAGAATTCAGGGTGCTGCATGGACTTCATTAATTTATTTATTAGGCTGCCTCATGCTGCGTGTCACTCTGAAGAGGAGCCACTGGTGCACTCATGTCGACGCCGGGACGGGAGCTCTGATTTGTGACACTAGTCAATGGACCAACAGAGACGAGGGATTCCACGCAGGCAAATTAAGCCATGCATTGTGAGGCAAGCTGTTCTCACAGAGCTGTTTTGTCGGAATGAGAGTCAGACAGGAGGATTTAAATGACACCAGCGCTGCAAAAAATAACTCTTTGAACATAAAATAGCTTTTCGCTTTTTATTTGTGGGAGAAAAGACTTTCAAAGAGCTTTTAGACATCTCTCTGCAACACTGACAAATAGCTAAAAAGGCATTCTTTTCTAGAAATTTATGTTTTGAAACCAGTAAAAATAGATTTAGTGATGTTTGCATTTGGATTAAAGATAAACCCAGCAGAGGCATTGTTGTGCAATAAATGTCAACAGCTCCATTGTTGCCTGTGCAAAAGCACAACTGCTGCTGGATTTTTGAAATCTTTCCAAGTTTGCTCCCCCATTTTAAAACATAACCAGGCGCCCATGATCGCAGGTGCTGCGTTCCTCACTCACCATTGTGTCTTAATGAAAAGGTGGGGTGGTCCTCTTTAAGCAACAGAAGGGAGTTGCACTGTACATTATTTATCTACAAGGCTCGACTGACTAAGTTTCTCTGCCCCCCGAGCATATCTGAAGATAGTAATTACAATGTCAGGTCGCAGGACATTTTAGCTTTAGCTGTACCACATGTTCAAACTGAGCTTGGAAAAGTGGTCAAATACAAATGGAATGAGTTACAGAAAGATTTGAAATAAAACTCTCTAAATTCAGATTTTACAACATTATACTCAAGCATTTTGAATGCCAGTTGTAATTTCTCAATGTGGAACAAATGTATATTGTGTATGTAAATTGTGCGTTGTGAATTTCTGTGTGTTTGTTTATGCTCATTTAAGATCATTGTTGTGCACAGATCTCACTTGAAAAAGAGATCTCGATCTCAATGAGGCATCCCATTTAAATAAAGGATTCAATCAAAATAGTGCAACCAAAGAAACATGGTGTCTTGGATTTAAATATTCACTCATTGCAAGTGTAAAATCAGATCAGGGTTCAGACTTGGCTGTTCTCAACTATTGATGCAGCAAAGACGCGTAATGGCCAGACTCTCAGTCCAAGTGGCTCAGCGTGTCCGGAGTCTGGGAAGTGATTGAGAGGAACGAGGGTCCCGGGAGACGGAGCTCTAAGTAAGAGCGATTCTTTCTGCTCACTCAAAGTATGGACCACCATCCCGGTGACCTTCTGCTGGCGTGCGGATGAAATTGGATGATTTCATGCTGGGCCTGAAGAGGAGTGACAGGTGGCTGCGCTCCCAAGCCTGAAGGAGGGTCGGTCTACTCAATCCAGTCCCTGACTCCCTGCCATCCACTTCGTGTGCCCCCGTTACTCCGCTGCGATCAGGGAACATCTCACAACATCATCACTTATTTATGGGCAGATATGAAGAGCTATATTTCAATCTCACTGGACATTTGAGATGTTTCGATATATGCATTCGACTGCTCTAATTTGCAAGCATGATTCAATAAAAATGCAATATGTGCCATGAGAACTCAAGACAGTTCTTCATTTAAATGTAAGTGACACTGATGCTGCACTTCCAGGCATTATGTTTATTTATGTGTTGATTCCTTTTTGGTAATTACATGGCGTGTCTGTTCCTGTGGAGCTTCTGAAATTTGATCGCTCACATGGAGCTTTAAGAGATTCACATCTGACTTTTAAGAAAGCTCGCACAGGCTGTAATGTGTAAAGTCTTCCACTGTGTAGTCACGAGCAATTCTCCTCCAAAGCAAGGAAAAACCAAAGAACTGAGACTCTAATCTGTGATGACATGCTGATATACAGCTTGGAGCTGCTTCATTGACCATGAATGGGAGACTGACTCTGTGTACTCATACAATGTTTGCCTGAAGTTTCACATCCAAGTGAGTTTCATATTGATAGTGCTATAACTTTCAAAGCAGAAAATGTGCCCCGTTCCCAAGGAAATAATTCTGAAAACTGTCGCAGACACGTTTTCCATCATTTGGAATTCATCTCCACGGAAACATCAGAGACACGCTTTGTGTACGCATGCACACAGAGGTGTGTATTAAGGCACTAACAACCACACCACCTACAGCCACGCATAAAACATAAACACATGCACAGCCTCAGCAGTGACTCTCATTTTCTTGCAGCCAGACAGAGCGGGAGTCTGACTCTGCATCCTGGTTGCCGTGGCTTCCCCAGACCTCCGGGAGATTCAGCCACCTAGGAGGATAAAAGACACTGCATGCAAAGTGTTTCATCACTATCATCCTACCATGCCAGGTCATCCGAAGCTGTTAAACATGCACACAACCGTTCTTCTTCTGTTGTGTGCTAATATTGTATAAATGAGTCCTTGAGCATTGTGCTTCTTCAAAAGAACATGGATGAGAAGAACAATGAATTCACCTCTTTCCTCTGTCATCTTTGTTCTTAATTTGCTAAGCATTGTGGGTGTAAACATTGGTGTTCTATTCACAGACAAAATAAAGGGAAAAAAAGGCCCACTGAAATAATTAATGAATAAAAACCCTCAGGGAGGGCTTTTAAATCTACATAATATCAAACCGTAGCTTTTTCTTTTTAATAACAAGGCGTATTGGGTTCTGTGATGTATTTCTTGCATGCCTAATTACTGAGATATGAATTATCTTTCGTCCTTTGCAATTTAGTAAATAAATCCCAAGGGAGCTCATTTGAGGAAGGAAATAGGCCATATTTCTAAGTGGAGAAACCACCATGTGAAGGAAGTTCCATAGGGGAAATATGTAACCAAATCAGTCATGTAATGGAGGAAATCAAAGGGCCACACAACCTTGTTTACTCAGAGGATGGCTGCTTGCAATTTTTGGTCAGACAGGGAGATAACCAGGCAGCAACTCCCCCGCTTGTCTAGCACCAGTTGTTTGTGAAGTTAAAAGGGGAGATTAAGATCAGTAAAATAACAACATAGTCCTTAGCAGAGATCAGTGTAGGTGAGAGAGTGAAGAGTTAAGCTTGCATGTTTTAGGAGAAGCGATTAAGCAGAGAGAGATGCAGAGTGAGAATGTGAGGGTGAGAGAGAGAGTCAAGAAGTGTCCAAACAGAGCTCACCTATAGGTTGGTTATTCTGGGTTCTTCGGTGCAGCAGGCGATGGGCAGCCCTGCAGGTACTACTCTCCCTGGGCTGAGACCACTCCAGACAGACTGCAGTAATTTACATTGACAAAGCTGTCAGAGGAGAGGTGGCCTCCCGCACGGTGATGGATGCCGACCTGGGAGGAAGAAAAGAAAGAGAAAAAAAAAAGCAGAGAGGAGAGGATTCAGGAAATGAGCAAAGAGCAAAAGCAGATATCAGATTTTTGGGTGTAGTATTTGAATAATACCGAGCACACAAAGTAATAAGACAGTGAGTAATACAATAAGAGGATTTTCATTTTGTACAAGAGATCAAAAGCACTTCCCTGCAAGTCCAGAACTTCTATCCCCGTGTATCTCCAAAGACTATCGATGAAAGCTCCCTGGCACTTACACCCTCACAGCAAAATGCAATATGAGACACACCAGGTCGTATCAATATTTCATGCCTCTGTCTGTCTTCCACATGGCGGTTAGTGGAATAACAAAATAAAGTAACAGGACATTGGGAGAGGAAGGAAGCGGATAACTTCTTACCCTCCCTGCTTTTCCATTCCAACTTCCTGTGGTAAGATGTGCTGACGCTGCATCTCCCAGGGCAGGTGCTGTGTGGTGTCAGGGGCCCCCGGTGAGCAGCTCCCTGCTCCTGTCACCTCTACTAACGCCGACCCTCGTCAGCAGGGGCCGGCGCCAGCGCCGCAGCCTCCCACTCCTCCTGTCACCTGTCCTCACACAGGCCAAGGTGACTTTGTTCCCTCCTGATGGAAAAATGACAGCTGCTGCAGCTACAACGTCCAAAGAAGTCAGGGAGCAACCAGTCGGCTTCTCTCTCTGTCCTTTTCTCTCAGTCTTTACGGCTCCCTTGCCCTCCCCTCCTCTCTCGGTCATTCTGTAACTATTTCTCCAAGTAAAATTAATTTTCTTGTTTGTTTTTTTCAACATACTGGTCTGCTGTGTAAATTGAGAAAATATCAATAAAGGCAGAAATTTATATTTTATATTTTTTGGTTTTATGACAAAATGCTGTTGGTTCTCTGTTTACGTAGATAGAGAACTTCTTTGAATTTTAATATATTTGCATAAAGCAATAATATCACTGTTCTGTCATTGTCTGACAGTGATGCTGACAAACCAGACAGCAGCCTTACACACAACATGAAAAACAACTTTGAGCCACAACCTAGATTAGCTTTCTAGCTAATGCCCTTTTTTTTTTTTACCTACAAAGACATGTCTCGTTCAGCACCTCGGCTGAGTTATCACCAAAGACACATCCACCAAGGAAAAGCACACTGTTAGCACAAGTTTGCAGGCACATTAAATACCTCAAATACGTCAATGCAAATGTGAATATTGGATATTTGAGATGTTAAATAGTTTGGTCCTTTTTCTTCAAGACCACTGCTAACAAAATACTGTTTGAGTTTAGCTTGTAGGCTAAAGCTATCTGCCCCTGTTGGCTTTCTTCCTTTCAATAAGAACATTTCAACAATATGTTAAAAAATCCCAGCAGGGGTGGCTAATTGTGTTTGGACTTTAACAACCCATGTAAATTAAGGCCGGGTGTGTAACTTTTCTGTTGTCAACTCCCCTGCTCTCGCTTTTCTTTTGAACCAAATCAAATTTAAATCTCTTTTGTCTCAGCTAAGACCTCCCTCAGTAGTCGCAGCTAGATTGCTGTCACTGTTGGTTGGGTTGATGCAGACCAATATGGATCCCATTCAATAGATCTCAGCTGGGACACTGGGATTTGTAATCTGGCATAATTTCTATCCCACAGTTACTTTCATGCAGTGAATGGCAATTACAGACCATTAGATACATTAATTTCCACCAGCAATGTATCCCTCTTCATACTGTATTTGCATTACACCTCTTTAAAATGTGCCAGAGGGGATTTCCTCAAGCGTTGAGGTCTGAATGATCTCACTTGACATGTTAGCTCTGAATTAGGCATGATACTGGCTTGGGGGAATCTGTGGAGTAAACAGTGAGATGTTCATGTTTAGGGCGATAGTGTTGAAAATGTTTCATTTGAATTACAGATGGCTCTGGGAGCACTGTGGCATGACTGAAGTGAGAGTAATTGGCGAAATGTAGATGACACACAATGCTGCGCGCATTAGTGCCGCAACACATCCTGAAATTGAAGCTGCTTATTCCATATTTTGAATGCTCTTACTCGTGTTGTTTTCATTGCGGACTGATTCGTCTACTCTTCTCCTGTTGCACTGTAGATTGCGTCCCCAAGCTTTTGAGCAGCTCGCATGAAAAATGTCTGCTGTCAACACAGTGTGTCTCCTGGACAATGGTAGCTGAAATCCTGTTTTGAGCTTCTTCTTTTTTTAATGGGTAGCAGGGACTAAAACCTGATGAAATGGAACAGCTGCGTTGAGTGTACATACACGTACACACACACAAAGGGGAGGCAGAAAGAAAGAGACTGCGGTGAAAGACAGAAAAGATTCCTGTGTTTTCCGTTCCCTTGAGCACTGGAAGGATGTTGTGCTGGGGACTCATGCTGTGATAAAAGGGGAGAAACGAGATATCAAACTATGCTGTCCACCTGCTGTCTTCTCTCGCATTCATCATTACATGAACCTGTCATATAGGCCTTGCTTCGGTCAATTATCACCACCATCCATTTCCAGCGTGAGACAGTATACAGTGAGTGGCCATCTGCTGCTGCGATGTAGCTGAAATTATGGGTCACACAAGTGGTTGCTCTCTTGAAAAGTTGCCGTGGTCACAAGCTTGAGACAAACTCTGAAGTGTTATATCATTTAGCGCAGGCTGTTCGCTTGTGAGACATTTATGTGAAGTCGAACTCGCGTGTCAGCCCAAACAGTTCTGTCGGAGTGTGGATGGAGAATTCATTTGGACAACATCGCCGTCCTCTCACACTTCCTCCCTGTGTGAGAGATATCTCTAACAGCCTCATGTTGACTCATTTAGCATCTGGCGCCGCTCTTCGCTAGACTCTATAGACTACAGCCAGCGCTGCAAGGTGTCCAAATTTCCACCTCATTTTCAAGATCTTTCACACCGAGGCTGGTGACGGCTGGTGATGACATCACCGTTCAGGCATGTGAGGGAAGGTAAACATCAGGCTCTTGCCGAAAGTGGAGACTTTCATTTATGGGCAGCAATTCTGAGTTGAAGATGTTATTCAGCAAATATCATTTTCTCGATTTCTAAGCTTTTCTTTTGGTCAGACCTATATCATTTCTTCCCTCCGGGGGCATTGATGCAACAGTGCTGGAAGATAACTATTCTGCTCGACTGTGTCATTTAATATTTGAGCGGGTCCACGGCGTTTTCAATCTCAGAGGTGTACACATTTGAGCCACCAGCTGTGGGAGAGACATTACAGCCTTACCTCTGTTTTTACATCTCATTGTGTCGGCCTATTGGGAATCCAATGACAACTTCTGTTTTCTCAAAACAATACTTTGCAATTAGGTGTTTTTCTGATGATCTCGCAAAGCTCTCTCCAAGGACCTAGTCTCTTTTAAAATGGGCCTTCCTCTACTATAACCTCTTTAAAATTTTAGAAAATAATTAATTAGTTTTGGAAAACAAACACAGTTTTTCTTTCCTTTGTTTTTTGCTAATGATGTAAGAGTTGTTCAGAAACTGCTATTCTATGATTTTGAATCTATAGATTAGAGCATAAGGCCTTTGAAGATTAAATGCCAATTCATCTGCCTTGAATTACTCATTTTCCTTGTGACATAATGGTTATTCTTATAGGTTGCTCTGCGTTGCGGCTTTATCATTTATTATGTTCATTATTCCCGAGGACTGATAAGTGCATTTCCTCCCTTTTTTCCCTTTTCTGTCTCATCTGCGGGGTTTTAAAACCCGGAGCTGGAAATCAAGCATTCCTTTGTTCCCTGTTCATTTGGAAGGCAGACTTTGCTGGCTTGTCCCTCTAAGCAGTGATATTGTGGAAGCAGCTCATGGCAAGCATCCTCGGAAAAAGATATTCTGCTCCGCTTAGCAGGTTCATGAATACTGAACGGCATTGTAGAGATCAAACAGAGTGAACGTAGTGTTCCAGCGTGCGTGCTGGAGAGGAGTGTGGTTGACACTTTGACACCTGCAATTGTGTCATTTTCTACTATGCGGTGATGGTCGGGGTAAATGTTTATTGAAATGAAAATCTGCCACGAGCTATTTACTGTAGTTAGACATTTTGTAATAGTTACGTTCACATTTCCATTTTGATGTGAAAGCGAACGTCTTTATTTAAGCTGTCATCAGTGTAAATGTGCTACTATTAAAAGAGTCTGGCCAACTGTTCTGCCTGTTTTTTTTTTGGCCTCCTTTAATATGATATTCTGGGCCTGACTCCTGAGTGACTCCGTCTTGGTTTCCTCTGAGTTTTGAATAACTTCCAGATAGCAGCAGATAAAACCTTATTCCATAGTTTTTCACTCCCTTCTGGTGTGCTGGATTCAGTAGTCAAAGCCTCCTTTAGAGGGAGCACTGTGGCTGTCATATTTCTTCTTCACAGAAATGGGCTGCAACCAGCAACAAAAGCTGTAAGGGCGCTTGCACCTGTCTGGTGCACTGTCTGGCCCTGCGCACAGCCGTCGCCTCTCCTTGTCCTTCATCTTTGTTTAGAATCCTTGGGTCTGTTTTGGGTAAATGAGGTTCACGACCCTGGCTTTCTGCATCACCAAGCTCTCACATCGTTTCCTCATGGTCGAGGGGGAGAGGCTGGCACTCAGATGGAAAGCACTCTCAGCAGACGGTTTAGTAATTACACACTGGAAACCAATCAGCCTGAACACTGCTTCTTAATTAGCCAAACAAAACAATAGTGCATGGATTGGAGGACCCTGGAGGTCACACGCTACCCTCAGGTATCCCACCAAGGTGCACTTTAAAGAGCCTCAATCCGACCGACAGGCTCCAAGCGATCACAGGTGCATCTCAGCAAGGTAAAAAAGAGCCACCGCGTCCACCAGAAGAAGGAGCCAGATCCCATTGAATGTGGCAGAGATACACTTTAAAGGTGTGACGGCCTGATAGCTAGAATGGATGAGCATCCGGGCCTCCTCCCGGTGGAATGCAAGCAGAAGAGGAGAGAGGTCACCTAATCCATTCTAATCAAGGCTACAGCAGCAACACACATGGTATTCATTAGTAAACAAGGGAAAGAGCTGCTCCACGACAAACAACCTGGCCGTAATTAGCATGTAGAGGATCTTGCGGTGAACAAAGCCTGTGATAGGGGTCAGGACGAACCTTCACTGTGTTTATTTCTTACAATCGAAACTCTTCACATCAGATTACACCGGCTCTAAACGCGAACAGTGTGATAAATGCTTCGACTGCGGGCTCCCTGCATTTCTCTTGCACATTTGATATTTACAAGGATATTCATAATGTCTCGTAATGGACTGTGTTTGCTTGCAATAATTCATCCTGTAATACTACCCGGCCTAAATTACTGCCATGGGAAGACTGCTTCCAATTTCCCTGCATGGAAAGATCTTAGATATCCACAGTCTCTTCATAAAGCTTCCTAAAAATGACAGTAAAAGCATTTCGGATAAAGAAAAACTGAAATATGGAGATTGTAAGCACAGGAGTGACTGTGTAACAGGAGTTGTGGAGCTGCTGCAGTCTGACATGCTGCCAGGGAGTTTTTTTCTTTTCTCTGCTATTAACAGTTAGGTAGAACAGGCTGGTAATAGTTTTTCCATGTCTATTAATGTCTCTCTCCAGAGCCAGCAGTTACATGCTGTGTCATTAAAGGTCAGAGCAAATTGGATCCTCAAATGAAGACAGTGCGGAAAAAAGCAGAACTTCTTAATAGCTCGCGCAAGGATGCCAATAAATGCTCTGATTATTATTAATGATTTTTCTCCGTATTGATTTGGCCCTGTCTTGTTGTCGAGGTCTTGGTTTATCTCGCATAGTTAAACTATAAATGTGAAGTACTCCGCGGCAGCCAAGGACTATTTTACATATGTTTCTTCATTTTGTTTTTTCATAGAAATTTGTAAGCGTGCTGCATGTAGTACTGACCAACATTGTTTTTCTGGACCAGGCAAGTATGGAAAAGTAGGATGCGTTATATGCATAGCTATGGAGTTCAAAACCAAAACAAAACTAGGAAAAAAAAGGAGAGCAAGAGAGAGAAAAGAAGCACACAGATAGTGCCAACACTTGACAGTGGGATGTTCCTCAATTCCTGGAGGACAGTAAATACTTTATTTTTCACATCTTAATATTAACCACATGCACACACTAAGAGGACACGATCCACGTGTTGATTAATATTAATGATATGAGTGAAGTATGAATGTGGCTTTCCTCAGCATAAAGAAAATACATGATTAGTGGACACATATGGAGCTGGCTGATTAGGGACTGTACAACTATTAAATGGGTCACCCTCCCCCTAATACCTTAAAAGATAGTACTGAGTTGGTACAACTCCTTTCACCATTAATACTTACTATACTTAATACTTACGTAATACAAATTAATACTACTTAAACTAAAAGAGGCAAAGCATAGAACATGTGAGATAGATGTAATTTAAACCATAAAATGTTAATGGAATACTAATTTTCACTAAAGCTGCTTTAGCGCACATTAAAAGTGGAATTAGAAATTTCCAAATTTATGGCAAACAGAACAAAACCATAAATATTCCAGCCAGTCTCGGTTTTACTTTAGAATAAAGAGATATTAATAAAAAGTAAAATTTCAACTTTTAATTTAAATTTGTGTTGTGACTAATAAAGGAAACAATTGTTGGTAGAGATGTTATTTAAAGTTGAGATGAAACGGCATTTTGAGAGTATCTAACGTCCGTATCGTGGCGTATTTCCAAGTGAAACAGGAGGAGGCAGGCGGGACATAACATTGGGAGGAATTTGATTTGAACATTGAAAAGTGGGCGTGTCGTTACTGACATACCATGCTGTTGCTAGCTAATGAATCTTAGTTCTGCGCCGAAGATTGATTGATTGATGGGTGGATGTCATGATATTATTACTTGAAATTGGTTGGTTCAAGCTTATGTAAGCACACTCATATCATCATACACATATTTTGTTTTACAGGAAGAAAACATGATTGAATTGATTTGATGTCAGAATACAAAGAAATTGATTTTCTTGCACAATACGACTGGGAATGTTATCTAAAAGGTGAAGCCATGATTTGTGACAATTTGATCTTTTTTAATTATTATTTAAAAAAATATATAAATACAAATTTGGGGTGAGTAAACAGTAAAAGACCCCCCATGGTCTACCAAAAAAGTCAGACTACCCTGCGGCAAAAAGAAAAAAATCATAACCCTCCCCTCTCTTTCGACCTCCCACTGTAATACTTTTCATACAGCCCCTTAGCGCGCTTCACCAAAGTTCAAACTAGAGAAAAGCAGTAGTAGTCAGTAGCTGCTGCATTTGAATGTAATATCACTGCAAAAACAAAGCAAGAGGCTAACCACTAAAAAGCACTACAATGATTAGTGAAAGGGGCTTTTATTTTCTCTTTTCCCCAGCTGGTTGGTTGTCATCACTACACTAGGTTCCGGAGAGTCCAATACTTGATAATGCTCACAGCACCTTTGAAGACAACAAGACAGACACACCTTCCCCCTCCCCATCATTTCTCTGCCATATCGACTGCCAAGTTGATATTTCAGTTTCTGTTATGTGACATTTGGCTGACTGAACAGAGGTGTCGGGGACAGCCATCACCAGGAGAGAACGCAGAGCGGGTGGAGGGAGGAGAGAAGAGATAGAAGGAGCAAAAAACTGAGGAGGAGGAGGAGGAGGAGGGGTGTCGAAAGAGACACACTAACAGATAGTGAGTGAGCTGGAGGGATTGAGGCAAAGGAGGAAAGGAAGGCAAGAGAGGAAGAACTGTCATATCCTCCCTTATCACAGCGGTCTGCAGTTTTCCAAATGTCTCTCTTCAAGCGGCAGCAGAGTGTGCATATTAACTGTAATGGTGTGTCTTTGTCCAGGCTCCTGCTAGGCCATTCACATCCCGCACTCTCTCTGCAGGCAAACTCCACCGCGTACCACACACCCAGCCAAGCCTCGAGTCTCACCAGCACTACAAAAAGACATCTCCTTGTTTTTCAACCAAAGGATTTCTTTTTTTTAGTCTTTCCAGGGAGTGTGCTGAGAGAAATTTTGCCATGATTTTTGAACACGAAGTGAGAAGAATAACGAAAAAAAGGAAGAGAGAGTGTGGATGTTGAATACTCTATGCCAGTTGTTCCCAACCTGGGGGTCACAAGACAAGTCTGTGGGGTCATAAGATATTTAGGAGGAAACGTATTTCTGCTGCACCAAACCATGTTAAATTTTCCTTCCAATTATGTCACCAGCGCAAAATGGCAGCAGCCCTATGTGGGATATTTTGGCTTCATTTTTGTACTGTGGGAGGAAGTAGAGACATGTCATCCATCTTTATATACAGTCTATGGTCACAAAGAAATGCAACCTGTGAAGAGAGTCACAAGCAGACATTGCTTCATTTTAAGTGGTCACAAGCCAAAAAGGTTGGGAACCATTGCTCTATGCAGCACCACAAATTAGGCAGAGTTCGATTTATTGATTTATTAAAGAGAACGGCTGCAAGACTCCATCTACTGGTGTCATGTGTGAACCCTGTAAGTGCAAGCACTCGCATTGGATAAACTGTCCACATGTAGTGTCCCAAGCCCACATTAAGTAGCTCATCTGAAAGCTGTTATGCAATGATAACCTTGAAATCCAGCTCGCTGAGAGCTCAATCTGTGGACGCAATACTGTAGAAACGTGAGGCACATAAAACCTCTCATCAGATAAATAAGCGGAGCCACATACCCGAGTGAAATTTTAATGAAACCCCTACATAAGATATGTGTTTGAGTCTGCAGTGTGCCAGGGAGACACACCGACTCATGAGTGTTCGTGTAATGTATGCTCGAGGCATATGAGTACACTTCATTCAAGGATTTATATGATTAGTAAGAGTAGAATATGATTCATCCCAGTCTGGGAAATTTCCTTATCAAAGAAACATCACAAGCAATGCAAGACACGTGATATCAAACACAAACAGGCCAGAGACAAACCAAACAACCCTGGATATGCACAGCCAGCCATGTTTGTACTAATGCTATCTCAGTATACTGGGAACAAATGGCACTTTGAGACATTACGGGAGGAATTAACCCATTTCTGGAACAGGTGCAACAGTACATTGTAGTCTGGTTTGTCTAAAATGCTGGTTGTAATTTTGTGCAGGACATACGTAAAGATTCAAGATTACTTCCAGGAATTGAACAGGTTGTCTACATAATGTTTGTGACAGACTGATTTCTAGTTGATATGAGAGCACAAGAGACAAGAATCCTAAAATACAAAACCAAAAGCATGTTGTCGCTAACATGAAAAGATCTGTTTCTTAAGGAGCCTGGATTTTGCTTACTTATAAAATCATCATGAGTTCTCTCTGCAGTTCGTCTTACTGTCATTGTTTGGAGAATTGTCTTAGAGAGACTGAGACTAGTGATTGTTTTTGTCATGGACTTTCATCATTTTTTTCAATAAATTCATTGCAGTCATTTGAAGGCAGTGAGGCTGTGTGGTATAATAAGAAGCTGGAAAGCAAGTATTTTTACTCAAGTACAGAACCCAAAATAAATATTTTGAGGATCAAGTTTTAAAAATCTTACTTCTGAAAGGATGTACTTTTTACGGCAATGAAAAGGGTATGGCATTCGCCCTGTGTAATCACTTCATTAAAATGTTGAACTTTCCAACTTTAATTTAAATTTAAAGTTAGGGTATAAGTATAAAAAAGAGACAGACTTTTTTTTCAAAAAGTGCAGTGTTTGAAAGACTGAACCAAACTAGCAGAAGAATAATGTATTTTCAATTTTAGTTGAGCACACTTATCATCGAATTTTGAGACTTCAATGTGTAGTGTCAGGATCCTCGTTAGAGTGTCTGTGCATGCTGTGCTCCCTCTGGAAGCTCCTGCACCAACCCTCCTCTTGTCATACTTACACAAGATAAATGAATGGTCTGTAACCTTTAGTGGTACAAACAAACTGCACTCACTAATGACACTGTCTTTAGCCACATGGCGGAGGGCAGGGTGGGTCAGTCAGTCAGTCAGTCGAACCACCACTTTGGTTCCGACCGAAATACCTCAACAGCTATTGAATGGATTGCCATGAAATTTGGTACAGACATTTGAGGTCTCAAGAGGATCAATTCTGGTGACTTTGGTGATCCCCTGACTTTTCCTCTGGTGTCACCATGAGGTTGACATTTGTATTTTTTAGTGAAATGTCTTGGATAGACTTAAATTTGGTACAGATATTCGTGCTCCCAAAGGATGAATTGTAACATTTTTTCATCATCAGTTCAAAATTTCACATGGTTTCTGACCAAATACATGCAAAACTGAGGACATTATCATCAGCCTTAGCTGTACTTTGTCTGTAGTGCTAATTCCCTATTTTTTCCCTTTGTTTTCTTTGAATTAACTTATGGTGCAGTAATTGATTATTATAATTGCGGAACGCCAGGGCAACATTATTCCATACTGTTTACCAATTTACATACTTACAAATCATAATCGTTTAAATCCTCATACAGCAACAGAACCTACAGGTTTACTTAATTTGTCTTGTAATTTATTATATAGAGACAGGAGAAAAAAACAAGTTTTGAATTCATTCATTTGAAGTCATTAAATGCAGTGAGGGTTGAAGTGACGAGGGTTGATTCTGGGGGACACCATTGGTACACAGCTGTAGATATATTAAAAATGATACTGCTGAGGCCACATCCATGAAAAATGTCACAAAGACTGCCAAGACCTTGTTTGCCACCAGTAAGCAGGTTATTATTTCTAAATATGGATCAGTCTAAATGCCACTTTATGTCCTGTTGACCTATTCTGGCAACTTGTTTCCATATATTAACTGAATGTGCAATAATTGGTCCACAGTTAGTCAAACAGAAGTGTTTTGAAAGACACAAAACACAGAATATAATTATTGTCTTAAGTGAATCTTTGTTTAATAAAGCCAGATTGGTCTGGATGAACTAAAGTAGGCAGTACTGACTCAAGACACAGAGCATGCACCTTGGCATGCAATTCTATATCTCCATTAAGCAGAGACACAGGATGGTAACTTGAGCATTAATTACCATCTTTCCCTTTTTTCAGTAAAACTGTAATAATAGCAGTGTTTATATCTCTATGAAAGCTTCCTTCTCTGAGGATTTGCTGGAACACATCCAGTGAGAGAGGACCAAATTCTTCCCAGAAAGCCATCCAGACCTGGTGATTTGCCACGATTCATTTGTTTAAGTGCATCATATACTTCATTTAAATTAATAGGAGTTTTCGGTTAATAGGGTAAGATTTAAGCCATCGAAGGATGAATCTAAATCTGAATTTGTTACTCTTATTTCACATGAATAAAGCTGCTGAAAAGTATATTGAAATTCTTCATTAACTGCCACTGGATTGTGCGTCAAGACCCCATTTTTGTTTTGAGGGAACAAATATTTGCCTTTTGGTCATTACTATGAGTGTTTTTGAGAGTAAATAACTAGGATTAACATTTAGATGTTCAGTTTGTCTTGCGAATTAAAAACTCTGCCCTTTGTGTTTAAATAGAAATCAGCTTTTTCTGTTGCTGCTGAAGTAATAATGCTTGCTTACTTGAGTTTTATTGTAGGCAAAAGACCAAAAGACTATTATTATTATTACTATTACGAGTAAAACCTTTCACTGCATCAGATACCTCACGTTTGCAACAGTATTCCTGTTCATTCTAATGAACTTGGTAGGACTGGATTTAAATTGAGTAACAAAATGTGAGTCCTGCAATAACCTTAGATTAAAACGCCATTTTAAAGCGCAAACTGATTTATTTCCCATATGTTAGCATTGTGATCAGATAATGACATATGAACAATCTCAGCTTTTTTCATACATATGATGCCATATTGGCAGATGCAAAAATATAATCTGTTCTTGAATATGATTTGTGTCTTGCTGAGTGGAAAATAAACTGCTTCAAATTGGGGTGGTACATTTTCCAAGACATCCATCAAGGAATGATTGATTCATTAGTGCTGTGGAGACACTGGTTTGGGTTGACCTATCCACACATGGATAGGCCATATAGGAGTTCATATAGGGATACACTTAGCTTGTCTGAACGTGTGCTCTGGTTTCTTGTCTGAACTTGTGCTTCTTTGTTAGGGTGTTGTTGAGAGCTGGAGCAACTGATCTCTATGGACCGGAGATCCAAATCTATAAACCAAAAGCTGTGCAGAGATGCTGCATTATATGTATCCTATGTGTAAAAACTGAAACATAAGCAAACAAAATATGCTGTTTCACGAAGCCTCTTACAGTAGCCGTGTGGGTCTTAAAGAGGTTATTTTATTTACAGTATAGTGAGGATGGTGAAGGAGTTGATGGATTTATCCTACTTTGAGATTCTATGTGAAGACAGTGCTACAGACTACACACAGAAATCCTATGAATTAGATCTATCTGTTCGACTTAGTATCGACTAGGCAATACACTGTACATGCATGATGTCTCAGTGCAGTGGGCTGTACTGTAAAAAATCACATTTTTATATCTAGCCAACTATGGATTGACTAGGATGGACAAATGCCAAATGCCTCTTTAATTTCTTATTTAATGGCAGGAGACCTGCCATGAAATTACCTCATCTCACAGTAATGTCACGGGGTAGCACATTAAATTATTCACTGTGTTTGCATGTTTAAAAAATCACGTGTGTGTCAGTGTACGTTTTGGTTCAGGTGTGATCTTTCTACACAAGCATGACAGAGAGAAAGAGAGGCAGAGGGAGAGTGGGTGAATGGGAAAGTGAAACAGACACTTGAAACTTACTTTGTACCTGTTTCATTGTGCTTACTTACTTAATTACAAAACAGCAGCAGACTCTCAGGAACACTCGGGTAAAGCACCTGTGACAGACACACAGACACACTTTCACCGGCAAGATTAACTCAATCTGCAAGGCTTCACTAAGATGTAAGATGTTGTCCCACAAGGTGGCAAGGACAATTTGCCAGGTCTCAAGTTTATTTCGTTGCAAATCCAAGTACAGCCAATTAGTTGATCAAACAGTACTGTTTTGTCATCTCCATCATAATCTCCATGAGATTGGCAGTCCTCTTCACACCATCTCTCTTTGTTTTTCTCCTCTGTCAGTGTTCTGTCCACTTTCATGAATTGTGGGACAAGTTACATCATTTTCTTTGACAGGTGATGCTAAGATAAACATTGTTAAGGCCCTGGATGTATTTCCTAACATGTATCCAGTTGTTTCCTATGTTGTGTGTGTCTGTGTTTGTGTATGAGAGTATGTGCTCTCAATTCATTGGTGTCTCTTTTTCACTGGCTGGATTCATGGCACCAATCAGCCTGGGGAGTGTATGCTGTTGGTTGGTCCCAACATCACATTCTGCCTTTTAAAACGTCCAGGTGTCCAGCAGTCTGACAGCAGCACCTGAGGTCTGTCCTCAGCCCCCAAACCTGTTTGTTCAGCTGGTTGTTTGTCTTTAAGTATCTGAGTACATTTTGTAGATCATATGTTGTCACAATTTCACTTTTATGTACTAATAAATTCTTTCACTATAATTGCAGTTCTGTGTTCAGACTTAAGTTTGGGGACGTTAACAAGGAAGATTTAAGCCATCTTAATGGAGATATTGGAACAAGTCAAAACAACCATGGCCTCGCATAGCCAGACTTATCTCCGCAATTAGGAGAAAGGTGTGGCTCAACCCCATTATCATTCTGGGGTAGGGGATTCTGTTTGTATTTCTTTAAACCAATCACAATCGTTTTGGGCGGCGCTAAGCCCAAGATGCAGCGACGGTGCCCTTGCAAAACATACATTTGCAGAATATCGACTGAAATAGTCACCCAATGGCAGACTTATACCAACAGCCTACATCCTGTGAGTCAGACTAAAACAACCATAACCTCTCACTTTAATGTAGCATAAAGTCGTGTTTAGACAGACAACAGCACTGTGTGAAAAAGTGCAACCCCCTCATTTATTTCAATGAGGCCACTGCAGGGGTGCCTATGCAGTGGGCTCCAACAAAAATATGCAGAGTTGTCCAGCAAAAAAAGTGAACCTGTATTTATATCAAAAGTGCATAACCTAATCAACAAAGCCAATCTGACTGCAGTGTAATGGAGGTGGTGGTTTGTCTCACCGTCAGCTCTTCATACACACCGCCGTGGCAGAGGGGTCCTCTGTGACCCTCTTTGTCATCACCTGACACCTGACTCCGTGTCTGTCCGTCGGTCCAGCAGGTACGGTGCGACAGATTAGCATGATCAAGGTCAGTCTGAGTGCGTTGACCTGAGCGAGTCGCAGCAAAGGTGAGTTGATGCACCTGCTGGCCCCCTGCGGGTTGATTTAATTAAGGATATGGGTGCACATTTGTTCCTGTGGTATCGTAAAGTCCAAAGGGAGGATCAGCAGGAGGGAGGAAAAGGAGAAGAAAAGAGAAGAGAAGAGGAAAGAAGAGAAGAGGAGCTACAGGTAATCAAAAGCAGAGTGCAGGGGAATTGATGAATGAGTTTTTAATCTGCATAGAAATAGCTGGGTTACAAAATTGAGCTGTGGTCTTCATGGCCTGGCCTGATGTATGAGAGTGCTGTGGGATCCTTGTGCAACACACACCCTGACTTTATTAGAATATGTTTGTCCTTCCAACATTGACCTTAATTAAAGCTCCCTTAATGACTTTCCTGTCTAAGCATAGCATTGCAGACTTGTTGGTGCGTGCACATGTGTGTCCGTACATGAGAGTGCACCCGTGCCCCCTCACCAAATTTTGGAGTGTACCTACTGTATGGGCGTGGACAGGTCTCGTGTGTGTGCATGTGGGTCTTTTGGTGTGTGATCATGTGTTTGCCGGTATCTGTGTACTGTGTGTGTGTTGGTCTGTGTGTGAAAATCCCAGCCACACATGAGCTTGTTCTACACCTTTATTTCATTAACCTGCATGTTGTAATTGCATTGCAGATGAGTTAAGGCTGCTGAAGTCACTGTGGAGACTCTTTATATGAACCACAAAAACCATCTGATTAAAAGGAGAAGCGCAAACCTGGGACTACAGGGTAGAGGGAGACTACTTAATGAGATTTTTAACCCACTAATTCAATAGTCAAAAGTAAACAGTAAGGAGCTGGGGAGAGAGGAAAAAACGCTGGGGGCAAAGCCGACTAGCATGGGAACATGCACACAATCACTCTTACATTAGCTATGTGCTATTATATTGCACAAGCAAAACCAACTGAGGATTAGCACGCACACATTTCATTTCTTTCTGTTCCTTGCAGGCCCCCCCCCCCCCACCTTGCTTTAATCCATCAACCTGACGACTAATCCTTTTGAACATTCAAAGCAAGAGCCAGGAAGGCTGCAACATGATCAATTCCAGACTTTCAGCTGCTGTCTCAGTCCACTACGTCATGCAAACATTGGTACAAACACACATTCATTTTGTTGATGCTGCTTTTCTCATTCTCCCTGCTGTCTCTTCTCAATTCATGCCAACCTCTTTCTTAGCATCAATTGCACGTTATAATTCTGCACCACAAAAAGACTTTCCACTGCTTAGTTTGCCAGTTTCATATCTTGTGTTATTCCTCAAGGAAATTTACCCTACAGAAGCTTACCTTGGTTTTTCAGAAAATCATTTTAACTCGCTTTAACCGGCAAAAGACAGAATAATAATGACTTGCCATGTGTTTGTCATGATGGTGTACTTGTATAAAAGGTGCTGATATACTGATATTGCTCCCTAACAAACACTCTGACTCTTTGCACATTCCCTCATTATCCTATCTGGAGAAGTCGGGGGGGATGCAGAGGGTACAAGGCTCCAGAGTTAATTCCTCTGCTGTGTTACCACAGCCAGACTTTTTTTTTCTTGTATTGTTTCTCTGTGGCCTACATAATGGCCAGTGTTCTGTTGAAAGGGATCCTGAGGGGGGACTCTAATAACCCAGATAGATAGTGCTGTTACATTTCTATCTCAAGGCACTCTGTCTTTGCCTGCAAGCGTCCAGGTGCCTTACTCATAGCATTCAGAGCGCTTCCTCTGCCATGTAAATAGTATCTATCACCTGGAGAACAGGTTGAAGCATGGAGTGGGGGGGGGGGACAGCTGAGAGGGTGGGGGGGGGGGGCAACTTTTGTCAGATTGCACATAAAGATTGCACTTAAGTGTTTTGTCAAATGTTAGCTGGTGTGGTTATTCATGTTTTGCATTATGCAGTGTGAAAATGATCTTTAAAGTGTGGGTGTGTGTTTGTGTGTGTGGGGGGGCTTTTGTCTGAGATCAAATGTCACACTCATTGTGAAATATCATATTGATAAAAAATGGTTTGGTGTTGTCAATGGATGTACTCATGCGAGTGAAATGGACCGTGAAATGCATTAGGCCTCTGTCACTCTCCACACTGGTCAGCCATTAAATCCTTTATTTTCTCAAGAACGAAAACAGCTTACTAGATACATCCAATATCTGCTGCCACATGCCTGTTCAGTCCTCTTGTCCAGCCACAACTGCAACCACAAACAACAAAATAAATAAATAATAAATGCTTAAAACTTGGGTTGAGGGTTTTCCTGTGATTTGAAAATGATTACTTCCTGAGAATATATCACACACTTCTTGGCTTTCATGGGATTTATTGTCATAAATCCTGTTTTTGTAGTTTGAGGAATGGGAGCATTGTTCTTGAACGTTAAGTTGTAAAGTTAACTTCTGCACTCCAGTGCTCCATTCTGTTGAATGCCACTCTACAATCAGTCCTACTGCTATGATTTGGTAAGGTGGTCTGCATATTAAGCTACTTGTTGAACTGATTTTTGCAGTGTAAACTGCCCTTTCAGCTTGTGAAGTTATAGTGATAAACCCCTGCAGGTGAAAAGTTGATCCAGTCATCTTACTGTAGTAATTTTAGGTCTGACTCATGCCAGGTGGAATAGGACTGGAGAAGTCTTCATTTCAGTATGTAAAATATTCTTCAGTAAATGAATGCACAGGTGCATACAAACACACAAGCTGCAAATCCCAGGATCCCGCAGGTATTTTTCCTGTAGAACCGGACCAGATTTTAGCTGGAATTTCCAGGAAAAAAACGGTTTTGATAGATAAGCATCCAATTTTTTTTATAGAGACAGATAAGCCTCCACAAAGAGCGACAGTACAGATTATTTAAAATAAATTCTTTGACCGTTCCTGTCATGCTGCTTGACACAGCTTTGAAGGGGATAAGAGAAGTCCCCAGTTTGATGAGCTGCTGATTTTTCTGGTCCAATCAAACGTAACCCTCCCATTAAAGAAGTGTAGCCATACCTCAGCTATGACTGTATGGCCAGAGATGAGATGGGTTTGAGCGGCAATCTGTCGAGGCGGCCTCTGGTGTACAATTACAACAAGACCACAGGGCCTCTGCTGCTTTGGCAGATGATAGAAGGTGACCTGATTAACCTGCAAATTGACATTAACCATCAAGAGCCTGCCTTGGCATGCCACCTAATATAATCTAGGGGTTAATTAAGCACTTAACACGTGAAATTGAATATAGAACCCGTGTAATAGGATGTTGACCAGAAGGAGAGAAAAATAGCTCCTCGCAAAGAAAAACTAGAAATACTGATGGTTGCATCAAAATCATTAAGTGAGATTGATAATCACAGCAGATCGCATAACTCCAGGTAGACCCTGAAAGACAAAATGTGTTTGATATAGTCAATACATTCAAGCAGGTTTTCAAGGCATCCCATAGCCATTACTGAACAGATGAGGGTTTCTTTTCTGTTACTTTGGTGTGAGCAATAGTTGAAAATGATGAAACTCTGGGGGCTTTGTCTGGCCTGGCATGACGGATGACTCTGCCGTGAAAATAGGGCATTGTCCCCCACTATCATTTATTATGAGTGTTGGCCAGGTTTGATGGAGGGAGCCAGGCAGTTGGGAGCGTAGATCATTCATCCAGAATGAGGGGCCGTGCCGGGTGGAGATCTGCTCTTTCGCCAACAGCAGAGAAGCTTGTGCAAACTTGGTCTGAACACAACTCACATGAGTAACATACGCAGTGACGTTCATCGGGGCAGACTGTAACAACCGTAATGCTGGGCTTTACTGTGGACAAAAATAACTCTCCAATGAAATCAGCTATTCCCGATACAAAGAAAAGCTCATGAGGGGCTGCATATGCATTGTAGTGTTTTACTTTTGAAAAGTGTGTCTGCCAGTGTCGCATAATGTCCCACCTCCACAGAACAGGCAACCCAAAGCTGCCACCACAAACTGTTGATTTTTAAATAGACGCTTGTGTGCTGTTAGCTTCAAATTGTGTGCAAATCTGTGAGCTAGAGCTTGGATTTATAGTTAGGTACACCGATCTGCCAAGGGGATGTGCTAGCTGACTGATTGAGTGAAATAGGGCAAGGTACTCTGTCTCGGATGTCACTCGAGGGCACATACTGCTAATGTATCCAGCTGTCTATCTCTTAACATATCTCAGAGGAAGAATGGTACTCGGTTAGAGCAATTGCACTTTACCTATCATCAATCAGATGCTCCACCACTGACACTGGCCACATATTCACAAATATTAACAAATAATCTCTGTAAAGTTTTTCCACCTCCTAAGCAAACACAAAAAAAGGAAACCAACCACAAGGTACTTTCATAACTCATGCCAGCGTTGAGGTACACAGCGAGGAAAAAGGGGGGAAAAAAATCTGAATCTATTTTTTAGGTTCAGACGGTATGCCATCTGCAGTGCACCTTAATATTTTATTAGGCTGCATGTTTAATGCACAAATCTCGAAATCTGAGCGTTTCTGTCAGTAAAGCAATAACCCAGCCATTTGTGATTACATGGAGCCACTCTGCTTCCTGAACAATGCTGAAACTTTCAAAAGCCTTTACACATAACCTGCTGAGGGAGCACAATCCCTGACAAGCCATAGCAACTTCAGAAAGCTCTTTGAATCTGGTTACAAACAAATAACCGGTAATGATGGATCGACTGAGCGAGGCAGCCAATTAACTGCAATTAACGCAATCAAAGTGCTCAAAATAGCTATAATAATAACTGTGTGACTTCTGCGGATTTACATGAAACTCGATGATTGTGCACGTGTGAACATGCACAAATATTTGCATGCATGCATTTTGTATATATATATATGTGTGTGTGAGGGCAAGGCACTAACGATTCCCAAACATCTTTTCTAATAAATCCCCTTTTAAGCACAGACTATCTATTGCCTCTCATTTACATGCATCTCCCAGCCAGACAAGCTTGTTTACTTTAATTCAGCAATGGTCCAGTAAGCACTTTGTTACTGGGTAGTGCTGATGGATAGCCACAGTGACGGACATTTATTAGCACGGCTTTTTGAGATAGGCCCGTGAGTGCCGCTCTTGACAGAAATAGTCCTTGTCAATAGGAAAGATGCTGCCCTCTTTGTGCCAACAGCGCTGCACTGCACTTGAATATTTCCCCAACCTTAAAGTCTTGCAGCCAGCAGTGACAGCGTGTCTCACACACATCTTCTCCAAGACGAACACAAAACGCTGCTGGATTGTATAATTTCATTGATGAGGCTGTCATCAACAGAGAACAACACATTCATTATTTAAACCAGGCATGGGCATGAAGTGAGATGGGAACAAAGTTGTCAAAAAGAATATTGTTTGGACATGAAAAGCTTTTTAATCCATTTCCAATCAAATCATGGGTAGATTTTTCCCAAAAATCCTACTTTTGAAGACCTTGTTTTTACTGTTTTAATGTCCTCACTGTTCCACTGTAATGGAATTACTTAATTATATATGATATTAAAAGGAAAATTGAACATGTGATGTGTTTTTGTTCAGCCTATATATGTCAAACATGAATTACTTCTTGATGTTAAATAATACAGAAATAACATATATTAAATAATGGATAACATGCAAGTCTGTATTATTTAAATCAAACTGCTTCCATTTGTCTTTTCTTATCCATAGAATTATTCTCTCCATTTAAATCAACAATCACGTCCTTTCATCTGTTGAGCTCTATAGAGTTTTGGTGATAACCCTGCACACAATCCATTAAGATTTTGTGAGAGTAACAAATGTAGATAAAACCGTTTTCATGTTGGATTATCTCAAAGTTTTGTTCTTATGCAAAAGGCGACTTCAGTTGATTTCTTTTAACAAATCAAGTGGGTGAGTTAGATAATAAACAGCGTCTGTCAACTCAAAGGAAACATTTATTCATCAGACGATTCTATTCCACATATGTCCTCACTTAAGAAAAGTAAAAGTAACTTTCTTTTTGCATAATCTCCTTCAATGTCCCTTGATTCTAAAAGGGAAAAATTGCAGTGCAAGTGTTAATGCCTGTGAGAAGCGGCTCTCATTGTCAGATAACAGCTTTATTTCATGCCTGGGATGTACTGTGGGTCACACATAGTGCATTTCATAGCTGTAAGCCATCGTGGTTGAGTGACTCGTTTGTATCTGTTCATAAAAAGCCCATCTAGTACTTAGATGTCAGCTCCCAGTGTTTCATGTTACGTTGATCTTCACCCATTTCCTTAGCTGAAAACATTAAATCATCCAATAGATTCATAAGATCTATTTATCTGGTGATGAGAGTTAAAAGAACACAATAATCTCCTTTCATTCTGCCATACCTCTCATGTTTTTTTTTTAAAATAGAAATATTGACAATGCATGGCTAAATTAATCTAAAATTGGGTAAACATTTCTTCTAAGCACCAAAATCCTCTTGGACTGCCAGTGCCACTCATGGACTAATTAGTCTTCTTCCAGGCCATCTTCGGGGTTTGGCGTATGAGAGCTCAGAGGAAAAGCAGCCAGAAACAGCCGGGCAAGACTGCCGCTGGGCATGTGGGGAGGGACACATCGAAAGCACATTGTTAAAAAGTAATTATCTTCTCATATAAACCCAAAGTATGAAAGTATGAGGAGATCCCAAATCGAGTGTAAAAAACACATGCTAAATATACAACTGTATGCTAAAATCAGCCTAATAATACAGTTTACAGAGCAAAACAAACTGAGATGTTGTGCTAATTTCATATGAAGCAATGAGGACTTGGGGAAAAAAAACCTGTGCAGCATTAAAGGTTAAAGTGCAATTAAAATTAATTTACCTTGACAAAAAGTAATTTAGACATTAGGGTGATAAATGAGTGCTGACTGATTAAGGTAATTAACTAGATATGTTAATTTTCAGTTATCTTTGGGTTGGTTTAAGGAATCAATGATTCCCCTGAGCGATGCTGCAGGCTGTGACTGCCGATCTAGATGTCCAGAGACCTTGTGTAACCAAAGGCGCTGCACCGCCATTAGAATAGAAATGTACTACATTAAATTACACATACCTTAGCCTTTTGCAACCTCGAGTATTGGCCAAGGATTTCAACAGACTGCTAACAACACCATTAAAGCAGAAGGGTTATCCTCTGGGCCTCATGCACCAGATTATTAAGGTGCTTCTAAAACTGGGAAGTAACCATATTTTTCTCTCTTTCACATAACATTTTTTAAGGGACCAATCAAACAATGCAGGATAATGATCATCTCAGGTTGACAGGGCATTGTGCATTCACTCCAAGACCTCATTTTTCAAATTTAGTGGTGTTTAAATGACTGAACCTGCACTAGTAGTTTTACATATTAACGAGAAGGATATTCCAACTGCTGATTGCAGATGAGGACGTAGCTGCAAGGATGTGTGCTGTATGTATTCTATCCAATAATATCTGCTGTTTTATCAGCTTTAACACGAGTAAAACTAGGTGGGAGAAAGGCTAATAAAGCAACCAGACAGTCTGTGGGGCAGCTTCAGGAGCGATGGGAGTCCATTATAAAGCCTCTGCAGAGCTCTAACAGGTAACACTGCCAGCCATATGTCAGGTGCTACTGAATCAAATATTTTGTCTGGATTCCCTAATTATAAAATTTCTCCTGGCATAAGGGCCACATACCATTGCCAGAGTGTTGCTATGGATGCAACACCCTGGCAATGGTATCCCTAGCTGCCATAAAAGCTTGAAAAGCACAAGTCCAGGAGCTGCACTGCATGACTGATGTTTCAGCATGATGCACTAAAGTCACAATGGCCAGTGGCCTAATTAAGAATCTATGACACAAGCCGGGAAACAGAGCCGCTGAAATCCTGAAATCCCAATCTATTGGATTTTTTATCTGCTGTGGATCAGGCACAACCCCATCATTTTGAAACCTCATCCTTCCTGCCTGCTCAGAATGTTTGAGGACTGTGATTGATCGTATTTGATGGAGTGTGTGCTAAAAGCAACCCTGTATGTGCATAACCACTTGGATTCTTTGAGCGAAGAGATCCAAGGACAGTTAACTTCACAATCACCCGATGAAAAGAAATGCTAGAAAAGAAATATAAACAATGCGTCGCTCCTTTCGCACTCTATAGATTTCTGTCTCTTCTGGTGTAATCCAATCTGCATGGATGTTGCCCGAACTCTTCTTTCATCTCACTCAACACACACTGTGAGACTTTTAAAGGGCAGAATAGAGCACCGGAAGAATCCAACATAACTGGTGAGTAAAATAGTGAACCCTTGTTCTATAAATACATTTTTTATCTTTTAAGTTTGTTCTAGTTTTTGACATTTTAAAATAGTTCTCCACTTAGCTTTTGGCCACAATCTCACTGTCACAATACTTTGTCTCATCGTGCATGATATTTATTCACCTGCTTAGAGGCAAAGTGACAGGAAATAAAACTGGTAATTATGTTAAATATGTTGTATGATGTTGGAGAGGAAGGAAGTTAAAGTCATTCTAGCCTGATTTCCACTCACACAGACACCTTCGCAAACACTTAAACATATCAGCCAAATTATGTGAGAATCATAACAGGCTATAAGAATTTTATTCATTCAATGTGATGCATATTTGAAAAGTACTCAAGCTATTATTATTTTGCTAGCAGTGTGGCTCTAAGATGGCCGTCCTTCAGTCCACCAATTTGGTCTATACTGAACCATCGACTTTGAGATAGATTGCCATGAAATTTTGTACAAACATTCATGGTTGCCAGAGGATGAACTGACTTCAGTGATTCCTTGACTTTTCCTCTAGCGCCACCAGCTGGTCAAAGACAGTCCCATTAGCCTCAGTTGTATGTAGTGCTTATTAGAAAATGTTAGCATGCTGACACTTTAAATTGAGACAGTGAACACGGTAAACATTATACTAAAGTTCAGCATGTTAGCATTTACATTGTGAGCATGTTAGCATGCTGACGTTGTGCCTAACGGGCACAACCTCACAGAGCAGCTATTATGGCTGTAGACTCTTATAGGCGTAAGGTGACCATATTTTCAAACCCTAAAACCAGGACACTTAAGTGTACCGCATGTTCATGTGTATGCACACATACATGCACCATAGGCGTTTTCATCAGGATAGGGACAATAATTTCAGTGATTAGCCCACCTGCTGAGTGCACCTTTCAACACCATGGACACCTGAATGCAGCATGTTCATGGCAGAGACTTTATGAAGGAAAGAGTAATCCTCCTGGAACGCTTTAGAATAGACTGACTTTCTCTTCGGCATGACAACTAACCGACAGGTTCTGTTATAGCCTATGAAGCAACAGCCTTGACAACGACAATTTGATTGATTGACGCACATACAGATAAATCAGTGTTGAATTCAGACGCGTGGTGCATTGTTTATGCGTTCAGGTAATAACGATTGGGACAGAACATGATAGTATAATATTAGAATTACTATTTTAATTGTGGTGAAAACCGGGACAATTCAATGGCTGAGCCAAACAATAATACACTCTCTCTCAACCACACACACACATATACACACACACACACACACAGTTGGGGCATCCATTTTTACCTATTACAGCTAACGTTTGTTCAGTTGGCACATTGGCTCTTCAGGGCGTATAAACACAGACTGCACAGTCTTGCAGTAAAATTTGTGCAAATGGCGTGAGGCGAGAGTCAGCTCTGCTCTCTGTCTGAACACACCTTTAGTCTCCTTTTAACAAATACTCCTCCTGTAAGTTTTTACTGTTGTATGTTTATCCCAATAATACCTTTCAGCACACCTTCAGTTTCTGCTCCTAAAATACCAATAACGCTACAAGTAATGTAAATGATAGATCCCATGATCTTTTTAACAAAAATGTAATCAACCTTTGTAACAGCACAAGCTTCAAAAAACACTCAAACAACATATCCCTTCAAACAATCCTTTTCATGTGTTGCACACATCTACACAAGTAGATGCAGCAAATTAATGATGTAGATTGTATTCCACCTCTGGTAAATCATTTGTTGTAACCATGCTCCTCTTCACTACTGCTTTGAAGCAGTGGCCCCACAGAGCTTGTTTTAATCTTATTAATCTTATTTGGTATTTGAAATGAACAGATCGATGAAGCTGCCCTCATTGAGAGATACTGTATCTCAACATGTTGAAGAGCATCCTTATCTCACCGTGCCTCTCAGGCACGAAAACCCACAGTTACAATCTAAGTTCAAATGTTAACATGTACACCTACGCGGGTCTAAAACTTCGACGCGTACAAATCCTGAAAGGGAAGTGAAATTATCTCAGTGCCCAGGGTGTACAGAGAGACGGCGCAGGGGAACAAATGCACTGCTCTCCTGTGCTGTGTGCAGATAACAGAGCAGGCCTACAGCATCTGCAGCAGCTCTCCGATAAGATTCAGGCGTGATTGCGTCCTATCAGTCACCGATGATCAGCTGTTTGGACTGTCCAAGAAGACAAAACACATATCATAATCATTTCTGAGACTGCTGGCTCCTCACAACACCTTACACTTAGCAGAACAACTTGCTGCTTTATGGGCAATGAAATTGCTGCTGTTGCATCGGTTTTGTTGACTTGCTTGGCTAGCAAAGACACTTACAAGTTTACAATACAGCGCTTATTCAGCTGAGTAGATTAATTTACACATGGATTCCTGCAAAGAAATGCTGAATGGTGAAAAAGAACAGATTTAACACAGCATGAGGTGGTTCCCTTGCAGAGGTGCAGTTGCAACTCTCTTTCAATCAATAGTAATGTAAAAGCGGTATTCAAACATTGATCAAAACAAGAGCATAAATGAACACACACACTGCATTTCTAGAAGCAATCTTATCCAGAAGCACATTATCATTTGACCCAATTGGAGTGTGTTTTGGCCTACTTATTGGCTTGATCCTCCAGGGTTTGGCCTTTTTGCACTTGTTAAGTGTGTACAATGGCATACTCTTTTGATGTGCAAGTATCGATTGTACTGATACAAGACTCCCGGCTGACCTATAGCATATTGATTCGAGAAAGCTGTCTGCGTTCTGCCTCATCTCCAAGTTGATAAAAACTCATTTTGCAATGAGCTTGCAGACTAAACCTGATGCTCAGAGATGCATATGGAAAATAATATGTGGACATATTAAATGTCAGATATGACTAGAATGTTTAGACTTTTAATAAAGCGTCATCCCCGCTGCTGATCAGTTTTTTCCCCCGCCAGTTTGAAGGCTACCGGTGCCATTCCTGATGGGGTTTACAGTGATATGCTGGATTTAAACCCTCCTGTTCATTCAAAGGTCATTAGGTCATTTCACATCAGCAGGTAATGGAGTTGACAGGGTTCATCTGAGCTGTGTTCTTACAGCCTGAGGGGCCCTGAGTGAGTCCGCACAGTCTGCAACCAGCAGCCAAAAAACATCCTCACAGCTCGCTGGTTTGGCGATAAGTAGGACGACTGCTGGGTGAAATTCAATTGTTTATGCACACGAGGAAGGATGGTGTGGGTGTGGATATGCTGTTCACCGGTGCCAAAGTTCAGCATGTGCATCAAATCTGCTCCTACTGTCTGCGGGAAGGCTAATGTGACAGAATGATCCGACTCAGAAGGCATAATTATGGCGGAAACACTGCAAAGCACTTTTAACCTGTTAGAACAAGACATGATTTGTGCAAACTGCATTAGGAGTGAATAAACTGAGTCTTATGATTTAAATATGAACCATCCTCAACAAAATCAGCGTCACTATTCTCTTTAAAAATGAAGCAAAAAAGATTTTAGGAGACTGCGTGCACTTTCAAGAGTATGGAGCACAGTGGGGAGTGGGCATTCAGGGTTCAAATTAGAACCTGACGAGAGATTATAATGATGCTGCTCCATGGTTCAGTCCACATCCAGAGGGGCCAAATATCCAATTAAAACTCTCTCTCACTCTCTCTGTCTCTCTCTGTCTCTCTATCGTTCAGTGAGGTAATTACTGGGAACCCTGCATGTAAATTCAATTCAAGATAATACCTCTGGAGAAACATCTCACAACAACCCACCAAATGTCATCTCTGCCCTATAATTGTCATTTTACTAGATGTAATCCATCACAGTGCAAGTTTGATATCACAAATACCACCTTTAACTTTACACTACGCCGTATGGCCATTCAGAGACAGGGTGGTGTTTAATCACAGGTAATTCCAACTTTTGTTGCGCTCCATTAGCTCAACTCAAATAGCGATTGTAATTTGATGCTAATTGCCGCTGCAGCCGCCATTAACAAAAGTGTGTATGTGATTCACCACATGAAAGGTTGCAGTATCAAACGTAGGCCGGATCTACGACTGACAGGCGGGAAAGGGCAGCTGAGCTAAGGCTGATTGGTGGTACAATAAGAGTGAGAGCTACACTTTATTTCCTGACCTTTTGCAGCTTGCTTTCACGCCCTCTCTCCTTTGTCAGTATCACTGATCAGCTGCACAGCTGTGTACAGGCCGGGGCCCGCAGCCCGGCCCAAATGATCTCAACACACAATCTGTCTCTATAATGTTCCCAAACCCCAAGCCCTGCCTTTTCATCTTCACACTAAGATAATGCATTGGATGTGGCAGAGCAGCCGAGCAGTGGACACTTCCTTTCATGTACATACTGTAGCTTTTACTGTATGTGCTGCAGCTGCAGGACGGGGAAGGACATCTTTGCACTTTTGATGGCTCATCATGGGCAGGTGTGTCACAGTGCAAAGAATCCATGTTTCAATATTCATCTAAATCAATCCGGTTAGGTCGCCTCTCATATTGTCTTATGAATCTTGAATGAGTAATTGGTTTCAGCCATTCTTTATGAGCCACATTCACATGTTATTTGCCCTCACATTAATCATTCTACTCCTCCGGCTCGCTCTGTCAAAACAGCATCTCTGTTTAATTGAATGACCTGAAATAACCACACTCATTGGCTGGGTTAAGATCAGTTTAACCCACCGTAATTATACCTGACATGGTTTTGTTTGATGATTAGTCTGCAGGACTGCACCAAAAATTTGAAATTAAATTGCAGTGCCTTCCGCTTTAATGATGCACTGTGCCTTCAAGTTGGATGAAACTATCTCCAAGCAGATTTACTTCTAAAGGTGGAAGAGAAACCTGAGAAACCTAAAAAAGAAGCCCCTGGTTGAACGGAGCGGCTGAAAGCCTGTTTTTTTCCCCCCATCTGAAAATGGCACAAAACCAACTGCTGAAAGTCAATTAATGTAACCCTGACATAGAGCAACACAACACAGAGATACAAACAGCAAATTTAAATTTAGGGAACCTGCAGGCATTCAGATAAAGCTGGTGTCAGAAGCTGCACAATTTACCTGCAAATAGAAAAAGTATGGATAAAGACATCCATGTGAGACTTTTTCTTACTTTAGGTAAGGGAGAAGCTGATCTTCATTCAAAATAATTTGAAATCTGACTTCCGGTGAATAACTTCAGTAATGCATTCCTCCAAAACTTTTTGGATACATCATATTTTGTGTGGTGGGAAGAAAACAGATATAGAAGTATCTAGTGTTGATAAAATCAGCAAATAACATCACGACATAAGATACATATTCACTGTAAATTCACCAAATATTTGAATGATGTCTGATGATAATCAAGCTCTCATTTTACTACCAATATCTCAACCTTGCAGTTTGAGCAATTCACTATCTCTCTTACAGGTAGGACCCGTAATGGCTGCCATCACTGGGCTCACGCAGTGAAAGAGACCAGGCTCCTCGACTGTATCACACTTAAATGACAAGCTGGACAGCCAAATAGGCCACCTTTCAAGCCTTGATTGCAGCCGTGCGGCCCTCTCTGTGTTTTTATTGTGTGCACTGTTATAACACCAGAGTGCAGGTAATAGGGAGCCATTGTGTCCTTGGGAGGTCATTTCAGCTCCAGTGGAAATGGATTTTAGTGGCTCTCATTGCGGCGTGGGCACCAAACTGGCTCTCGTTGGGTCCCTGAAATTAAAAGACGTTTGTGACTTAATTTATCCTCTCCGACAAGGAAATTGACCTGTGTGCCGCAGAGAAACAGATCAGTCCTGATTCACACTTTTGACCCACGTCTTTGAGCCTAATTTGTCTTCAAAGGTATTCATAACCCTGATCTGGTTCGAGCGCTGCCTCTAGGACTTGCCAGATCATCTAACCATGTTGGCTAATTGATTCATACCATGTTGGAGGGAAGGAAAAATGTAGCTATAGTCAAACGTCAAACAACATTAGCCTTTAGTGTAGTCGGCCAAATGTACTGAGGGCCTCTAAATCTATTTATTCTCTTTAAAATGTCTGAACAGAGGATTTGGATTTAGAGACCCCTGATCCCTCTTGTCACAAAAGCAAAAGATTTAACACTCTAAACAAATTAAGATGTTCTGCTGTACATTTGCAGTTTAAGGGACGCCTGAGCAGTGATGGTAATATCCTCTGGCTGGTTTTCTGTTCATATAAAAAGGAGGGAAACTTTGTGGTCACTGTAAAAAAGACCCTTTTACTGAAATGAGGCACTCTAGAAAGGTCACACAATCATAGGAGCATGGCCTCGCAGGGCTGAGTTTTCTTACAATATCCTCTTTGACAAGTGTCGCTGTCCCATGGGTAACACTTCATGGCATGATAAAGTCACTAAGCAGATTTGCTGTGTGTCTGATTGTCCTGTCCAGCAGACTGTGTGAAAAGCCTGTATGTGACGTGTATGTGAATTTGTGTTCGCGCACATGATCAGCGTCGGAAACAGAGGCGGGATCCTATAGCCGCCGCTGCTGCTTCCTCTGATGTCAGAGAGCAGCTGATTGTTTTTCCTGTCAGTTTCGTTTGGTACTGTTAATCATTAAGACATTATGGGCTGGGTTGTTAACCTTAAGAATTACAGAGATACAAACACACACAAGCAGACACACATCACACTTCACCCTGAGCCCACAGACTGACTGAACCTGTTAAATCTATAATGCTGCTGTAGTGTGAAATCCTTGAAGCTCCTCTTCTGGTTATTTTCTATATCATCAGTTGAAGTGAAGGCGAGGGCTTTCTCTGAACTGCATTAATAAAACCATTTCCAAACCTAAAACTCCAAAATGCATCGCATGATGCACAAGTTGATTGTCTTTCTGCTTTCGCATTTGGACATTTGTAGATACAAGGTATCAAACTGTTGTAGTTGTGAATCATTGTGGCTTGTTTAACATGTAACTGATTCCTGTTGTTTATATCCAAACGTTTGTGCTTTACATTTCTATTAACAGCGTAATGTTGCCACAAAGTCATGGGTTCTATAACCAAAAAAAAAAACTAAACCTAAGGGAATTTTATTTCCTGAAATTAAATAAATTAATATCAATATTAGAACACAATGGTAATCCATGATAATGGTAGTCTAACACAAAAATTAGAAATGTAAATTACTAAAATAAATGGTAGTTAAATGAACAGTCATTACTACTATTTAAAGTGTTTCCTTGTTTATAACCTCGTACATCGTGATACATACTGTTGTGTTTCTGTCATTACTAAAAGGAGCATTCTCCTCTACTGCCTTATCTTTTGACTGATGACTACATAATTACACAGTCACCTGCAAAAATCAAAACATAGATTACATTTTTTTTCATGAAATTATGGAGAGGAGGTTGCAGTATTTTTTTCCAACCCTAGTGGTTTCTGCATGTCTTCCTTTCAGGCTGCCTCCGGCCCCAACAATCTCCGCCAGTCACAGGGTTAGGGCATTATGTATACAGTACAGCCTGAGAGGCTAAACCCAGGGGAGAAAATTAGGATTTTGAAAAGGGCGTGTCCCCTCCTTCCCCAGTAGAAACTACAGCCAACACATTTCTTCAGCCTTCACTCTCTTTTGTTTCCTGTCTGCTATTCTCCTCTGCATCTCTTTCAATTAACCTCACAAGAAAATCTGTGTGCACCTGTTGTAATTGAGGAATAAATAAAGCAATTTTGATTCTGATTAGATGAATTGCATGATAATCGTTTGTCAAAATTGTACTGCTTCATCAGGATCACATCTAACTGGATTTAACGTAATTGTATTACAACCTTGATACTGAAGGACAAACTGTGCAGAAGCTACAGAGCATAAGGTTAAAGTGGAATGTGTTATTTGCTTTTTGCACCTTTTTTTTTTTGTTGTTGTTGCGAACACAACCTCGGTGCCTTAAAACACAAAACCTGCTCGTATGGACACTTTAAATGTTGGGACTTTTATCAAACCTGAAGGGTAATGCTGATGTTATCCAGGTTTGGATGCGCTGGGTGGAAAAGGAAGGTGACTAAAGTGGTGGAAGAGCAGTAGCAGCAGCAACTGAGCAGGGGAAGAAGTGACCTGAACTTTAACAGGATGGAGCCAATTCCCTGAGGAGTAAACATTCAGTAAAAGCTGAGCAGCCCATATCTGTGGAGTAAATGGGCAGTAGAGTGGAGCATGTTCCTCCCTAACAGGGCCAAGGTACACTGCCAAGGGAGCTGAACTTGTAATTCCCTTCCGCTGTTGCTTGACTCATCAGCGAGTGCACCGGCAACTTTTTGCCAGAAAATAAGGCCACGGCTCTGGTAGGGATATCCATTATCAAGCCTGTAACATTATATTAATATGAGTTAATAGTGGAAGTACTTTTGCCCTGGCAACCAGGGTCAGTAATATCACCAAGGAGTGCAAGTGAAATTGGACTGAAATAATGTCAGATCCACTTCATATCGCTGGTTGAGGGAACCAAACACATTTTATTTGTGTGTGCCATGTTTTGAAATCCTGAAATGAGTCAGGGACCTTTCTGATGTGTGCATCTATTTGACATTCTGGGAACAAGATGAAGTAATGACGCAGGTCCGATGTTTCATTTAAAGACAGTAGTTCATCTATTTCAGAGGGTTAAATACAGTCAGTGAAAGCGGCAGGATTTGATGCTCCCTGTGTGTAATGATGAAACTGTCCACAGTCGCAGGGTGCAGACTGCAGGGGTGTCTCTCTGTTTTGGAGCAGGAGACTTTCCACCTGCCTACTACGTGACACTCTGACAGTACCAATCCCACCTTATCTGTCCTCTTTCCCTTTGCCTCCCCCCCACCACTCACCCTTTTTTTCTTCTCCACACACCTTCCCCTTCCATCATCCCCTGTCTGCGCCAGTTTCAAAACCCTGCTGTGATAGTGCACTGAATTAAAATGATTTCTTTTTAATTACTTTCCATATTAAGTGCAATCCGAAGCGCATGCATTATATATGTATGTTTCACTCCACGCTGTATGAGGTTTAAACCGTTGTGGGTGAACCTTGCCTGAGGGCAAAATACACAAATGCAATTAAATTCATTTCAATGGATAAAAAGACACTTTTTCTCACAGTAGACAGTTTTGGAGAAAGAATAGGAAAGAAAAACAATTCTGTCCTCTATGTGAGGATGTGAAGTTCATTATTCTACAAATAATGAGTAGAAAAACACTCCTCGCTTTAATTAGGGTGAAGCTTGTTTTGTACCTGTGCTTACAAATGTCCTAAAAGGGGTATAAAGCAGCTGAGCATAGCTATATGCTGTTGCTGCAGCAGCATATGGAAACATTTGGCCATCTTGTTTCATATTTCATTTTATGACAAATTAGCATGCAGTTTGTTTTCTCCGTTTCCTATGAGGAAAGAGCCGACTGTGGTACTTAACAAGAATCACCTGTACGGCTTACAGTGTTCACTCCACTGCATCGAGCTCATTCTGTGTGCTGAATGTCTGTTGCTGAATTACGTGTCCTTTATATCCTTAAAGCGCAGATCAATGATTTGTCTTTGGCTGTCAAGAGGCTGGCAGACAAATAGATGAGAAAGTAAATGGAACAGAGATCAATTACAGCAGGCAGATCTTACGTCTGTTGAGAGGTCAGCGCGCTCACCTACACACACAGACACACACACACACACACACACACACACCTGCCACTCCAGGCCCACGCCACCTCGCCAGAGCTGGAGCTGCACATCAAAGGCGCACTACTTGAACTTGAGACTTGAATTGCCCGCCCTCAACCCGAGAGACATTTGTGTGTCTTTCAAAACCTGAAGGGAAGAGAGTCAATCCACACATGGGGACCTTGATGACCCACAAGGCATAACATGAATTCCCCCCCCCTGCCCCCCCGCTCTGTCATGCTCTGTTTAGAGAGCAAAGACACAAAGAGAACCTGATGTGTATGGATTTTCTTTTAACGGTAATAAGACTGGCAGGGGGGCTGTACAGCTTGTGTGAAGATTTGGAGCCACAGACAGCAGTAATTGAAACTGACAGCGGGTTGAGCACAATGACTCTGTGGATAACAACAATCATAACCCCCATAATCATCACAGCAGCACTGCACGCACACCAAGTTCTTAGGTAAACAAAATTACCCAGCTGACACCAACCACCTTACTTCCCCGATCCTCATTGATTGTCTGAGCTTTCCTGGCGTCGGGGGCCCCTGAGCCCTCTGTGTCACCCTGGAGGCACCCAAAAAAGCTCTGTGCCAAGGGTGTTGTATGTTTTGGAGCCCCCTTTATCTTCACACCCCTCTGGTCAGCAGTGCCTCTCAGGTATTCCTCTACCTCGCATGTGTTGTGTTGAGAGATGCATTACCTATGGTACAATAGTCAGTGTAGGGTTCATTCAGTGACAAAAGTTGCAGGATGAATTTCAGTGAACATGAAAATTTACTTTAACCGAAAAAAAAGTTGTTTTTCAAGTCAGTGAGAGACAATAAACACAGGTCCTGTCTAAAAGGCAGCATCACACGTCAAAATAGGTAACATAAATTGCCGCGTATTACACACATTTAAAAATAAGTGCAGTAATTATGTTTGCTATTTGTTTTACAGGTTTGAAGGAATCCTGGATAATAATCATTTGATTGCTTTTATTTCCAGATATGCTGCTTTATTATGTTTGCTTTTTTTTGTTTTGTTTGACTTTGGAGTTATTAGGTTCTATCTGCAATCTGAGTGGTTTTAAGATATACAACAGGTGGATTTAACTTTCTAATTCTGAAAACCCATTTTCCAGTATATTCATATAAGGCTCTATCTGCTAAGGCATACTAAAATCTTTTCTTAGGGGGAAAAGCAAAGTTTAGTCTTACTTTGTTTTAACACAAAATTTATGTATTAATCACTGACAAGAAGACTTTCGGGCAAAGACAAGAGTTTAGTTACTTGTTTTTGATTTAGACATGAAAAAGATCAGAGATTTTCATTGACTTGAACTTGAACTTGAACTGATAATAGGACTAACACGTTTCAATCACAAGGCAATTTAAAAGCAATAACAATAAAAAGAACACTAAAAAATTTCCTTTTCAGTGCTCTTCTGGTGTCTTTTCTACTTATTTGGCCTGGACAAACTGTTAAAAAAGTTAGCAGCACAGTAGAGTTAGCATCAGATCACTAGTAGCAACTAGCAGTTAGAAACCTGAATCTACCTCAGATTCCTGCATATTAAAGGATTGAACTTAACTGCTGTCATCTCGAAAGAGATTACAGCAACTTGAGCTACTAATAATAACATTATTAGTAGCATGAGCTGTGTATGTTCATTAACACGAGCAAGCCAGCTGACTAGCATGGTGGCTAATGGTAAGAATCAACAAGTTCAAACAAGATTAAAAAAATGACTCAACATTTGTTTCAGATCAGAATCAGAAATACTTTATTGATCCCCGGGGGGAAATTACTGTGTCATTCATAATGTTTTGAGCCATAAAGAGGCAGAACTTGATTGGTTCTCTTGGGAGCATTCTGAGCACTGATTGGTGTTTTGCAGGTGGAACTTTATAGAACCAAGTTTGATAATAACTTTGGAAATAGCACCTTTTCTTTTGTAAATACAACCATTTTTATTTAATTCCCAAAGGTCTAAATAAACCTGCCCAAACTGTAATAATTCTAAAATCAGGAATTGTTTAATATCCACCATCATCTGGTTACACTAATGTTAGTAATTATAGTTGTTGCATCTTGGTTAATTTAAAGCAAATTCAGTACCATTTATATTTATTTATAATTTTTTATACCAAATTAAATGTGAAAGATGCACTGTGTAAAAGGAGTCAGTTATGCCTGCCTACCATTATGTCAAATATACACACAGCACACATAAGACGAAAACAATCTTTTTTCCATATTTCACTTTCAATTAATTTCTCGTTTTCATGAAGTCAAAACCTAATTGCATGCGAGTCAGAGCAAACATCTGTCCTCATCATTTTCAATAAGTGCAAGCTGTCAGGCATGTAATCAGAAAATCATGTGCTGTCAGTCATATTCCATTACAGTCAAAGCAGCTCAATTTTTGTCAAGACGTGGGTTTTTGAACGTTTGATGCTCATTTCCTCGTGTGAGCTGACGGGAAAACTTCCTGACTTCTGTGTCTGGTATCAACAGCTGTCAATGTCTTTGTAGCAATGGCAGGAGAAGATACCAAGCTAATATTATTTTTACTGCTAAGGGTTTCGGATGTTTTTATTCAATCATATAAGAGGTCCTCAATTTTTGCTTTTCTAAAGATGTAAAAATCCACAAGGAACATTTGTGAATATTCCTCTGATTAGCAACAGTGTTCAGCAGGAAACAAAGTTAGCAGCCTCGCAGCTTGGTGCTGATAGATGAAAGAGGTGGTGAAGTGTTATTATGGCTGGAGTGTACTCAAAGGAATGCAATGGATGGCCACTCTAGGGTCAACTCTGCTCACTCCGCCCCAGGGGAGAAATCTCCAGCTGAAGTATCACCTGCTTTGATATTGGGATGGTTGTAGAGCTTCTGCCTGTGCTTCACACACACACACACACACACACACACCAAAAAACATGGATTACGGTGTGCACAGACCCGTGGTAATACTGCACAGCTTTACATGCATGTGTGTATGCATGAAGTCTTTACAGTGGAAATTCTTTGACATAATGAAGACATTATTCTGCTTGTTTTACACAGTTCACACACATGTATATGAATGTATACAAAGACCTGTACAACAAGCATTAATATTCAAAAAAACAGACTGTCGTGCATTTGAACCACATCATTGCTACGGTGCATTATGTAGATGAAGTGAAATTTCCAGAGTCAGTCAAGTTGACTGCAGGGCAAAAATCAAGCCAGTAAGTAATCCCAGGTTATTCTAGTTTCTTACCTCTGTGGTTGGTGACAATCCCCCCCACCCCCTGCCCTCTCCTCCAGCTCTCATTAGCTGGAGAAGGGGTGTAGACAAATGGTGAGAAGTGAAATGGATATGCTTTAAAGTCTCCGTAATGGGTTCATGCGATGCCATGAACACAGCTAATTAAGGTCAGGGGAGTTCTCATCGCAGGCAGTCCTACGGTTGTGTATGTTTTTATCAAGGGCGTTTATTATGCAGCTCAGATGAGGGCTGGGCTGCCTTGCTTCACTGGAGTGAGGAGAAGGGTGTCGCCCCCTGTATGCCCAGAATAATTATCTCCTACCAACAGTAATGCCAATTTTCTCCAAATGTTGCTTTGGCTCTCCTGGGCCAGCTAAACAGTTGTCAACTATATATTAAACAACACGTGTATTTAAGTTAATCAGGACCTGGACAAGGCTGCAGTGATTGTCCCCAGATAACCTGTGAGCTCATCTGTAATGTGTGTTTGTACAGACAGAGACATTGGTTGTAATTAGTTTAACAAATGGCTCACTGGTCAATTAGGAAAATGCTCCCTTAAAATGCTTAATAGTGCCAGTGACTAACAGCACACACTAGCAAACATTAGACCGCACATCTATAATTTCTGATTGCCATAATCACAGATAGATGAGACCATAATACCTAGGAGATTACTGCATTTAAAAACTGGACTCATCTCAACATTAACCGTCATTTAATAAATGTTCCTAAACTTTGCAGTGAAAACAGGAGAGGTTAATGTCTTTGCTATAGATGCTGCAGTTATTTACTTGCCTTTAATTATTTGTAATAGGTTAAAAAAAAAAGTACTTGAAAAAAAGTACTTGCTGACAGCACAATAACTTTGAACTGCACCTCTTAAAATTTGCATGTAACAGAAGCGGTAGCAGTGTGCAAATAAAAGTAAATAAATCATTTGTGCATAATTTGCACGTAAACCATAATTATGTTCAAGCCGAAATTTAAATACTTGGCTGCAGGTCAGATACTAAATGTTTTGACATCCAACCACAAATCTTCACATTTGTGGAATGAACAGTTTCTGATGGAGTATTTCTTTTTTTTTTTCATGACCACATTGTTGTGTTCCAAATAGGAAGTTTTGTTTAGCATTTATATGATTGAATCAGTCAATTATCTGAGCTGGTATAATGCCTTTACAACTATTCAAGCTGTAAGGCGTGAGTTAATAGTTTCACTATTTCTGTAGCCCTTTTATTTTTGTACACAGACAAATAAGCAGGTGACAGCAAAGCGCATAAGAAATAGTTGACATTTTGGAAACAATTCGCATTCATGGTTAGAGTTAGATGAGCGGATCAATACCACTCTCATGTCTGTGTGGGTAAAAATGTAGCCGGGGCCAGGAGTCAGTTAACTTAGTGTAGCATAAAGATTTAAATAATCTGCCACATAACTCCCCCTAAAATGGTGATATTGTCGTTTTTACACTTTAACACAGTTTTCGTACGGGTTAAACAAAAGAGATATAATGTAGACCGGCTCCATCCAAAGGTTTGGGCTATCTCTTTCCCCCTGTTTCCAGTGTTTGTGCTAAGCTAAGCTAACGAGCTGCTGTTTGAAGCTTCACATTTACCGTACAGAAAGTACAGAGAGTGGTATCAATCCTCTCATCTCATTTCCCAAAATGTCAAACAATTCTTTTAACTCAGCTTCTCTTTTGATTACATTATACATAATCAGTAATCATTTTATTTTATATATACTTATATTACTCTTTATCACACTGTTGCTTTCATTGACACCAAAATATAGATGGTATCTGAAGTGTCTATACAATGAGGGGCAGCCACTGAGCAGGATGGAGCCATTGTTTCATCAAATCAAGTCCTCTTAATTATTTGAAGGTTTGATATGTTAAGACACACAAAATATAAAAACAATACATCACACCATCCTTCTAGATTTGTTCTAAAACTTCACTTCTATTATTACACTTGTCAGTTTAACACTGATTATCACAGATATCATTTTTTGCTATCTTGTAGCTTTCAGTCTCCGGCTGATGAGTATCAGAGTGACTTATTTTCATGCTCACAATCAAGGATTGTATTACTGTCTAATCTCACGCTGTAAGAAGCAAAGCTAGATGAAGATCTGGGAGATTTTCACTTCCAGACTGTTTTCAAATCAACCATTAAGATCTCTGTCTTCGGTAATCCTTTGAATGTCATTCACTTCTGATTTTGAACGCTACTCTGTGCTCGGAGGGAGCGCGGCAGGAAGAGCTGGGCTCTGTGTGTGCATTGGCTCATTTTGAGTCAGTCGCGCACTGCTTAGAGGAGTTATAATAAGGGGAAAACCGTCTGCACTCATACACCAGACAGCATGGTAGCTGGTGTACAGTAGACTCACATACCAGGAAGTAGCTTAATGATTCTTCTATCTGAACCAACTGAGTAACACATGAATTAAATATTTTGCTTAGCAATTCTCTTGGTTACAACAACGCTCTGCTGCCACAGCATTTTAAACCCTCAGTTTCTGTTAAAAAGGTGAAGCTCTTAAAGTCAGCACAGACTCTTTCTGAGCACCTGGAAAGCACATTTGTTCTCGAAGGGGGTTTGAATTAATGAGACAAGCATCCACTGATGTTTCAAAAATAAAGCTATCATTAGCTCACATCACCGTCAGCTTCAGCCTTTTTAAAAATGTTTGTAAAATACATGTCCAGAGGGGTGCAGAGGGAGGGGCTAATGAGTGTTCAAAAGTTCAAAATGTTAGAAGAAATGTTGATTATTTGTTATAAATATAGAGAAAAGAATAAAGTGGACCTAATCAAGAGTCATAGTGTCAATTCCTTATGAGTAACATAGATAAAGATCAATATTGAAACCAAGATTTCTGCCCAAAAGGCATGTTTTGAAATGTGCATGAAAACTGTGCCAATGTTTAGAAATATCATCCCAGTTGAGAAGTGACCTAGTGCTGAATGGTTGGTACGTAGCTGAAAGTGTGGTAGCATTGTCTACAAAACAAAAATGTTTTGGACAGAAATTTAGGATTCCCTCTTTATTAAAATATGAAACCACAAGTTCAGTTCAGTTCATTGTCAGTGAATGACGGGTTTGATCATGAGTAGTTTTGTGGATGAGGTCCTGAGGTCTGTGGGGTTCAGCTTTGCCACACAGCTCTTCATGTTTGCAGTACAGAATGATATAATAGGATTAGTACGAGTTCAGTTTGTGACTTGTGCGTTAACAGAACCTACTGTGCTTTGAAGCCTTTGTGGCGATAAAACGATGAACAGACAGGGTTTAATCAGTTCATGAAAATGCTCGGGCACCCAGCAGCACCAGATTAAATAGATGGAGGGCCCCCCAAAGATAATGCCAAAATAAACTTTATTCTAACAGCATAGAGTAGAAAATAGCCAGGAGGAACAGACCAGGAGAGTAAACAAAAGATAAGAAATAAGCAAAAACTCCTCCTTAAAATCATTTCCAACTATAGTAGGGGCACAAAGAAACATTGCTGCATCAAGTTGTAGCCAACAGCATTGATTTGAGACAATGCTGGACCAATTAAAATCAATCAATACTAAATTAAGCAAATTTAGGTGTTTCTTTTCATTGCAATAATGGTATAGACTGCTTTACGAAGTAATCTAAAAGATGTTACTTAAAAGTTGTTCCCCTTTCTAAAAACAATGACTCAGAGAGGAGGTGACTGGGCATCATGGCTCATGTTTTGATTTTCAGCCACTAGTAAAACAGTTAATAAATTATCATGAATACATAGTCCATTATAGAGACAGGACTACAGCATGACATTACACCTTGGAGAAATAATTTCACATGCAACATGTGAGTGAGTAAGATCAGTGGGTCTGACAGGAATCATGATTTACAGATCCCATTCAACAAAGTTCCTGTCTTGATTTGAAATGAGTGTGAATTTTAAATATTGTCAGAAACTTGCTGGTTGTCTTTCTGCTCCAGATCACAACAATAACAATATTTCAAAGTAAATGACTACAGAACAGGATGGATTTGTTTTAATGATCCCCGTATGTAAATGACCCTTTTCACATCTTTGCATCTCATCTCTTTGTTTTTTCCACACACCCAATGCTCATCAGTGGCAATGACCATGAGACTTCACACAGTGAGGAAAAATCTGGGCATGTTTAGGAACTCCACTGTCAGTGTTGAAAGGTATCTTACCAGGGGGGCTTTCTAATTAAACTGGTGCCCAAACCAAGGCTGTGGGAGCCAGTGCATCTGCTATGCAAAGTGGTTAGAAATCCTCCAGCTGCCCATCTGTAAAACTTTTCATCTGGCCTCCATCGAAAGGAGGAGGTTTGGGAAAATGCCTTTATTTTTCATAATCCCCCCCCCTCTCTCTCTCCCACCTTATCCATATTTCATGAAGAGCTCTGGAGGTATGAAATTGTCTGAAACTAATCCACTACTGGATATTTAGTCCCAGATTAAAATCACTCGCTTCACTGACTCATAATTCTGTTCCTATTGATTGCCTGGGTCCAAATATAAGTCAAGGATGTACAGAACATTTTTCCCGGGACTCTAAAATTGTATCAGCGCGGCTTCTCTACACAGAATCCATGTAAATGGTGCCATCTGAGCATTTGTCAGGCTTTGCACCAACTCAGCACTGCGCCTGGTTTGTTTGGGCTCATGTTTAAATTGCCAAGACGTTCTAAACTCGTTGTAACCCCTGATGCCACAAAAGCCACATCTGCACACCAAAGCATGATTTAAACAGAATTCAAAAGGACCTGAAAACAACCCCTGATGATCAAGATAGACAGATAGAGATACTGTATACACAGCATTGTAGTTTAAAATCTATCCTCAGGAATTTCCCATTTGTTTCCCATGCTGTGTGTCACTGTCTTTTGATCCAATCGTCACATCAGGCGGCAAATTCAATACAAGCTGACAACAGCGCCACAGCCTGATGTCAAAATAGAGAGAACAAAGATGAAAAGAAAATACCAGAGTGGTGCTCACAAATAAACACAAAACAGTAGAAGCCACTGGCCAGCTTACTTTAATAGATGAGGATGGCGAAGTTCAATATTTTTCTTGTCGTTAAGAAATCCTTTAAAAAGACCAAAACTACAAATGTGTCAGTCCGTCTCTCTCAACTGTCTGACTTCTCTTCCCTGTCGGTGGCACTCAACCCCAAGCCCTTAAAACAGGTCACACATATATGGTAGCAGCAGGGCACTGTACATTTTAGTAAACATTACTCCAACAAGAGTAAATAGTACATTTGTTGGGGACTATTTTCAGCCACGGTGCTATTAATGTGGGATTGAGTCAAAATAAAGTACAATGGTCGTGTTCATCTTAATCACAAAAGTCATTGATGTGTTTTTAATAGTTTTTGGACAACCATGGATGTTCATGGAACAGAGGAATTAGCTACTTCAGCCTTTAGATACACAGACAACACTTGTAAGTAGAAGCAATTCATCGTTGATTTGGATCTTTGCATAGATAATAAGTCAAATATAGAAGACTGTCTATATTTTCTTTATTTAAATGACATGCATAGGCTACCATTATGCTGGGTTAGCATGTTAGCAAACTGTTAGCTTAATAGCTTACCAACACCTGATCATGATATCCTTTTAGATCAGTAAAGGGTTTGGGTCGTTGTGATCCAAAAGCCTTCAAACACATAAAGTCAAATTCATCAGGAAAGAACTTTACGAAAATAAATATGGACAAATATCATATCAAAATATGCAAACAGCTTTTCAACAGCTGAAATTGGCTTGGCAGTAATTTGTTTGTGGTCTGTTAAAACCAATTTAATTTCATAGCGGGTTAGTGATAATTCATAATTATAACTGACAGTAAAATTCCTCTTGTTATGGTGTGAAAGTGGCTGGAATGCGATGCACATAGGTGTGAATGATATGATAACTAGAGGTATTTATTCAAGTACTATTCAAGTCTAACCTATACCTCCCATGAATCCTGGTGTTACTGACATATCATTGATAAACATCTCATCATGTTTTCACGATGTTTGCGCAGAGCTGGCTGGAGAAACAACAGGAGGGCCTATTCAAGGCAAGCTGTGGGGGTGTGGGCCCCTCCACATTTGCATTGGTGCTGTTTTCCTGCAGGATGCTCTCCAACACACCATCCATGAGACTCAAGTCGTCACAAAGCTAAAGATGGAGATGTGTTGATGCATGCCTGCCAGAAAATCACAGCCCAACTATTCAGTGCCAAAAGCCACACAGGCATAGCAGGTGAGAAACTGAATGAAAATGAAACTCCGAAACTCTGCAGGAGAGGGTGTGTGGGGGGGGGGGGGGGCGGGGTAATAAGCACCACTCTGTCACTGAGTCACGGCTCGTTTTTCTAACTGATGTCGGAGGGATGTTAAAAAAAGAATTCCACAATAAGTTTGAATTGAAAACATGTGAAGCAGAGCAAGAGTTGAACAATGCATGATTTAAAAATAACTAGATGGTGCTTGATTCATTCAGTAAACCTTGGAATAATAATTTAAAAATTATATGTGATAAATAAAATATTAGAAATGCTGGATAACATTTACTTCAGCAACAACAGAGTGCATTTAATGTACTGTGAGATACAAGCCAAAATTGAAATTCTGCAACAACAACAACAACAACCAGCAGCTTATCTTTGTCTACAAGGAAAAAGTGAAGCACTTCCATGTGCACTTGATTAATTATGGAAATAAGTATTTGTTTGTTTTCTCTGACTCTTTGGTGCAATAATCTGGCTGCAAATTGATTTTCAGCAGGCGCTAGCTAGAGTATCATGTCTGGTATAGTACAAGCCCTCTTGTCTCCAAAGATTATTCCATCTATGAAGAGTCTGGCAAGTAAACAAAGGAACAGGTGGTTGGCTGCAAAAGAGGCAAAGGAATAATACCACGTCCACAGTACATGGATCCGTGTCTGTTTGTTGTTCTGAGCTTCCAAGCTCTCCAGTATCTGACTGAGAGCATGGGCCTAATGACAGTGTTTAGTCATCTCCTCAACTTCAAAAGCATCCAGAAGCTTTGACAATAGTGCTGTTACTGTGGTCATAAACTGGTTTTTCCACTGTAGTATCACCACAATTGGTTGCATGGTCACTCTGCAGCTGCAGATCTTTTTCAGAGTACAATACCCATCTAAAGTGCTTAAATGAATAGTTCAACATTTTGGGAAATACAGTAGATGACAAGATCGATACCACTCTCACATCTGTCTGTTAAAGCCAATTATCCAGGAGACAGCTGGTTAGGAGTCCAGTACACTGCAAAACCATAACTTGTTGTTTTTACACTTTGGTTTTTGTTGAATTAAACAAATTACATTTAATGTGTTTATTAGCATTAGTGGTGCTGGTAGGGGGATTGTTTTTTAGCCTACCTTTGGACAGAGCCAGGCTAGCTGTCTCCCCTGCATCCAGTCTTTATGCTAAGCTAAGCTAAATGGCTGCTGGCTCCAGCTCCTTATTCAATAGATATTAGAGTGGTATCAACCTTCTCATCTAACTCTCGGCAAGAAAGCAAATAAAGTTTATTTCCCAAATGTTGAGCAATTAATTTAAAGCAGCTATACTCAATATTCTTATATTATCAATGGATCACATGACTACTTGTATGTTAAAGGGGTCGCTCATAATTATAAAAGCCCAGAGAATTATCACCCGACTCTGGAGTTCCTCTAAACTCTGCTAGTAGCTCATTGTTTTCATTTTCCCTACTACACCTGTGTCGGTTCACTCCCGCCGCTCTCGTAGTGATGTTTTTGGCCAAAGCTGTTTTCAGCAAAAAAAGGCACTGAAAACTCCCTGTACTCCACCAGCCCAGTATAGACAGGCAGTTAGCAGCTAGCTGGTGAACATAGTGGAGCATTTAGCAGCTGAAGAGCCAGATATTTATCTCAGAAGCTGGTGGACACTAAAAACAGAGATAACGGGACAGTAAATATTGGGCTTACACTCATCAGGTGGCCAGAGACAAGACTTAAAATGCCTGCTGATGTTGCTCCATACCTGCTGTTTGTTTCACAGTTTGTTTTCCGCTGCCCCCAAGTGTCCAAAAAATTAGTGAATGCACTAAAACATAATGTGATAATACCAAATCACATATAGAGATTTTAAAGCCACCATGTATTGATATTCTTAGTGGTATTCTCCCATACTTCGCACTGCACCTCCGTCTCCAGACAAGCCAACGAGGATCCATTTACTGTACTTACTCTGAGTGTGCTGCTGCTGTAATGATGATACTTAAGCAACACAACAGCTGTAAATCAAGACAGAAACATAACTTGCCTCTCTTATTGGGTCAGGTTTGTGGGTCAACCATCTATATAACTCACAGCAAAACACATCCAAGCCAAAACTCATCTTGTTTGCTGGCAGGCCACTTCACTTTATGTTCATTCATTGCAAATATAAAGCATAGCAGACTTGATTAGCCTAAGAAGCGTTACAGACAGTATTTCTTGGCTGTGCTGGTGAAGTCATCCAGCAATGACCAGGCCCGGCTGAAACGAACAAAATATGCTGCAGCACACAACATTGAATTCAGATTGGAGAGCAGATAGCTTGCTGTATGGCTTGTTGATTCCTTGAAAGGGAATGATTTTAATGAGCCCCCCAGTGATGACTTCCAGTCTCCAGGCCTTACAGTACAGGGATCCTGGATTTTTCTTTTGAGGCCAATCATTTTACCTTCATATTGGAAATTCCCCAGACGACCGTGACTCTTCCTGAACCCATGCTTCGCTGAAAACATTGCACTTCCCCTGCCACCACCAGAATTCAGGGGGGAAAACTCATCTGAATTTGAAAAACTACGTCTTGTGAGAACAGAATTCCCAGTTGTGGTGAGCTTGCCCTGGAATTCAGATTTATCAGGTTCCACTCCGAACACAACTCATATCAAAGAGGGAGCAGGGATTATTTGCCAAATAGTGAGAAGATGAGACAATTCCATGGAGTTGTAAAATGCCTCTAAAGTCTCATGAAATAAAAAAGAGAGAGAAAACCGAAACAAGGTCAAAAGTCTCCCAGAAAGATCTATTCACTCTTCAAAGGCTTGATAAAAATGGTAACATTCATTTGTATTCGTTAAGTACTTCAATAATACAGTAAAACAGAGAAAACAATTCAATTCAAAGAAATCTTTTTGCTCATTGGCAGCCTGAATTGACAGCCACATTAAACACATGAAAATAATAAACAATAACCCATCAGTTACTGAGAAGCTAACCAGCATTGGCAGCTGTCTTTGCTGCTTTACTTATCTTTTAAATTCCTTTGATAGAAGTGTCTGTGGATGCAAAGAATAATGCATGCCCAGGGAAATTTACCAAGACAGGACTTATAAGGAGTTATGTTGAATGTATTTTCAAAGGTCATCTTCTTAAGACTTATTTGGCCTCAGGTTTGTGTGAGTTTGAGTTTTAGAAAGGATGTTTTTGGACCTGATGTCCATATTTTTGGGTCATCCCCAGATGGCAGCAGTTTAAAAATCTATATCTAAGGTACTTTTACATGTATTAACTATAATGTAATCAACTGCTACAGTTTGTCTATGGATGATTTTAAATACGTTTTAATGAGTTTGGCCAAGGGCAGAAAACACATGTAAAACGCCTCAAGCTAAGGCAATCAAATCCTCTTCCTGTTCTGTCCAGCAACATAATCAAGTCACAGCATTTTAGAGAAACTGCACTGTGAAAGTTGTTGAATTGAAAGGACATATTGTCAGTGCTTTTTGTGTTCAGCTGTTGGTCTTGCTGGCCCCTGTGGATGAGCTGTGAGAGCAGATCTGCCAGCAAAACTGAAGGTATGTAAAGCTCAGCAGTTTAGCTGTTATGAGCACAATTCATTTTTATGATGGTGAAAACTAGGAGGTAAAAAAAAGCCAAGGATAAAAACATTTGGATTCATCATTAATTTAATGCAAAAGCACAGATCCATTTGCATTAAGTTCATCTTGACATCAGGGATGGACTGAAAATGAAAATTGATTATGTACTTTATTATCATCCACCAACCCCCTCTAAATCAGTCCTAATTAGTTAATTTAGTTAGTTTATTGCTATTTTTGATAGCAAGAAGATAAATGAGATCAAGAACAGAGACAAAGGTAACACTTAATTCTCTGAGCATGTGCAGTTCAGTTATGCTTTCCGCACAGTTTATGACATGTGATGTGTGTGTTTCTATTATGATTGCATTGGACCTGCAGCTCACTCACCTGGGACAGTTGTCACACACAAGCCCACTGTCTTTGTTTGTCTGAGTTGTGTGTCCGTTGTGATTGGCCAGGTGGTGGAAAGCAGATATCACAAGAATGTTATGGAATCCTCCAGAACATCCAGATGGCGAGTCCAGCTCTGGATGACATGATGTTAGGCTGAAATATTTTCCAGTGCAGCCACAGTGTATTCAATAGCAGAAACATATGACTATAGGACATTTAAAAAATATGTTTGATCATAAAGAGGAAGAAATATGAACTTTTGATTGTTAGCCCAATATTTTGAATTTTAAATCTTAGCTTGGGGCTTACTAAAGTCAACTCTAGAGCATTGTTGTCTATGTATTTTCTAGGATCTGAAGATCACTATGATGTAAACTGGTGTTCATGTAAAAAAAAAGAAATGGATAAATGTTTGTTGTCAAAAACACTCTCAACATTTCATATGCTATTAGAGTCCTGACAATGTTAACCCTGAGCTGTGATCTGAGTGTGAATCTTTAACCTTCAGTTTAATGTAAGCCCTGGCTTAACTCTGGGCTTTCTGGAGCAAAAGAGGGTGTCGGTTAGCCCAGGGCTAGGAGATGCAAGAGTCGGAGATCAATCTAAGAGACATTTGAGCTTTCTGAGCTTTTGTTATGGATTTGTTGCTTGTCTCTCGTACTCAAATTAGAAGTCAGAGAATAGTGGACTGTAGGCCGAATCTGGCCCTCCACCAAAATTATTGATGTCTGAAATATTCCCTTTTCAGGTTACATCAAAACATAGTATTTCACAAATCCATGGTAGCTAACAATATAAATAGAAGGTCCAAGTAAAGTCTTATTTTATCATGTGGTTTTGGTTATCAACACCTTCATTGTGGAGCGATTCATGTAAATTGAACCTGAGCTGTATTCTTCAGCAGGCTGTTGAACAGGTCAGACTGTGCACAGCTCCTGGTTCTGAAATGAGGTCTAATAAACCCACTAGTTGAATACCACCTGAATAACATAACAGCTTATTAAATAAAACCATACCTGATCTCTTTATATCAAACACAGGTTTAATTCTATGGCATTATTTCACTATAGGGGTGACACAGACACATACTTCACTGTTCATGCTTCTGTTTCCATTTCCTGCTTTTCTTCATGATGCCTCATTTCTAATGCTGGCTTTGACTGTAGCCGAGCTTAACATTAGACCTGAGGAATCAATCACAGAGATCATGTCTGATCCCTCCACATCTGTCTGAGCGTTATTGTGAGGGCCATATAACTAAGCTGAGCAGCTGCAGGACTGATCAAGCCTCAACGGCAAGAAAAGATGCAAATTAATTAAAAGAATATTGAGTCAAACTAAAGAATGATGTCTCCCCTGCAGCTGTAAACCTGTGTTGGCCCCACAATGTCATGGCCAAATCTTGACTTATCCAGTGGAAATATAATCTAAAGAGATGCCAATTTTAAATATTATATGGAAGGACTGCTATTAGTGTTAATACATCAAAGGAATGGATACTGAACTGAGTTTTTTAAGGACTAAGAAGAATATGAAGAATTATTCTAGGTCTGTAACATAAACTAGTGATACTGTGAAATGGGTTTTTTTACACAACAATAAACCTAATTTGTTGTCTAATTTAGCAAAATACCAAAATGTGAAATGGTGACATGTAGTTATACAATTCAGATAATTAAATGTTAACTAGCAATACACTGCAAGGTCTTGAACAGCAGCTAAACAAGGTGGTTGCTAAGTGACACATGCTGTAAGTCACGCTCAAACTCTTTCAGTCAGTGCGGTAATTTTTGAATTAGCTGCTATGTGATGTATGACAGGTGCCAAAACAGAACGATCCTATTATACACACGGTGTGGCACTGCTATTCCTGGCTGCTTTGGGGTTAACAGGGTTAATGCAGGATGTGGTGGCTCCTGTCCTGCAGGGGAAATTAGTTTTTCTGGTGAAATATCACACAAAAAGCTGGAAAGATCAAGCAATACTCATCTGACCAGCTTTGCAACCTGATTTCCAGTAGCAAGTCTGACATCTTGACAGCGCAATCAGGGTATATATTGTGAAGAGTAAAACAAATCCTCTAATGTATCGTATTGTGAATCCTAAAAAGCAGTTTACCTCTGGGAACTTTCAGTGAGGTGTGCATAACAACCAACTGATGGATGCCTGCCTTCACTGATGGCCTTAAAAAGCTAACCTGAGTTTGTCCTAATGGCACCACGGTCTGATGAATACATATCCAGTAATAGAATGTCTGTGCATGGTTGTGTTTGTGAGTGTGAGTGTGTGTGTGTGTGTGTGTGTGTGTGTGTGTGTGTGTTTGTGTGTGTGTGTGTGTGTGTGTGTGTGTGTGTGTGTGTGTGTGTGTGTTTGTGTGTGTGTGTGTGTGTGTGTGTGTGTGTGTGTGTGTGTGTGTGTGTTTGCGTCTGTGAGATCACATGGCTCATGAGAAATCCTCCATAGGGATAGGTTCCAGCAGATTGGACTGCCGTTAGGGAAAGCGCCGCCACATCCAAGAATTTAGTTCTGAGCCTCGATTTCCTCTCTGGGCTTGTGGTGGTGTTTGTTTTTCCTTAACATTGTTTACTTTCTGTCTGTGTGTGTGTGTGTGTGTGTGTGTGTGTGTGTGTGTGTGTGTGTGTGTGTGTGTGTGTGTGTGCACATTGGTGTTTATATTAGTTTTTCATAGATCTGACACTAAAACTGGGTGCCTGGCAGTAATAAAAATTAAATCCCTGTCGGCTTCCTTTCCATGAAAAATAGATTATCCTCACAGTGGCTAACTGACAAGGTTTGTGTCAGGTCTTTTTATTTCAGGTAATGTTTGCAATGGCACAGCTGACAGTGTCTACTATAAACAGTGTGAATACCAAGGCCAACACTACTACATAATTCACAACATGCAGCGCAGTAATTAATACAATTCAACATCATACTGTTTCATATCATGTAATGAGCCAAGTCGAAACTGTTGGCTGATCTGTTAAAGACAATTAGGCCGAGGTCAGGAGGTCATTTGAGGTTATTTATGTATGCGGCTGCCAAGCAAGTCATGCCCAGTTCTGTTTATTCACTTTATCAAATATTTGTTTTTCAAAGACTAGCCTCCTTCCCTGCACTTAATGTGACTTTCTTCTTTGGCCTCATCAGCAAATACGAAAAAAAAATCAGCCCCTCTGGGTATGAAGTAGGTCAAACTGTTAGTAGTTAATTTGGGCTTGGCTCAGACAGGCTTGAAACAGCACTTATTTTTCTGTTCACTTAACTCTCTCTCTCTCTCTCTCTGGATAATAGATGATGCTGTCCAAAGCCCTTAATCTTATAACTTTGCAATATTCCAAACCTTATATTTTTCCAAAACCGTCATTTCATGCTCTTGGTTAATGTGAAGAGCAATTATTTGTACCATGTTGCATGATAAAGACACATTATCCTCAGCGTCATTAACTCTCGATGGTGCAATCTGGGATATAAAGTGGTGTGTCAGACACCGAGGGCTTCCAGTGTTGTCACTGCCATTACACATGCATTGTTGATGTTGTTTCCAACCCGTCCTGCTGTGTGTGCAGCACATGTCACTCACTTGTCATGGCATTTCAGACTCAATATCCAATCACCTCCACCGCGAGGATACTTCAGTCATATCTGCTCCTCTGACACTCTACCAACTTCATTCAGTGTGTGAAATCGTAAATGCATGATAAGGGAGAGTAAGACACTGGACTTGCAGCATTCAAATGTTAAAGGACAAGTTAAATAGGTTTTTTAAAAGCTTACAGCCCACTCCACACTCGTGCTGCTGACCTCTCTCGCCCCCTCACTGATAACGCTATGGTCTATTACAGGACTGGGCACTCCATCAATATGGCAGGTTGATATGGCAAAAGAAGAATAATTGCAATTTTTTTGTCATAATTTACTTGACAAAAACTTTATGGATTATATATATATTATGTGTCTTTAAAAGCCAGAAAACACAAATTGCATTGCATTTCTATTGATTCCCATTGTGAGCTCCAGCAGGAATAACTACAAATTTCAACCACAATAACATTTTTGTATGTATATCAACTTAAACAGAAAATACATTGAGTGACATGTCCTCAAAAAGTCCTTTAATTAAAACTTTAAGGTGCTAATTTATGCCAATACCCAAAAGTCTGCACATGTTTACTTTAGCTTTAAAAATATATTTAATACATTGTGTTTAATTATGAGATGTGTTTTAGCTGGATGGGGCGGCACATTTAAACATTTTGGACCCAAGAGGTGTATTGTAAATGATTCTTTGTATATTTGCACATAGCGTTTGCTTTTCATTTTCTTAAATCGAGCACATAAAACTCCAATGTTATTTACTCGGGTAAATAAGGAACTCTAATTAATATGTGTTACATGATATATAGTTGTAAAGGTAATTACAATATGATACAGTTCAGTAAAACTCATTTGACTTCAGAGCCAAGATTACTTGCTTCCTGAGTACAATTTTAATTGGACATTCATACATATCATACTGTAGCTGCCATCTGTATATATGTCAGTCATTCACAGAGCAGTCTGAAAATCCATGCGCTAATAAAGTTCATGTTTTGTACATTGCACTGGGTCCTTTTTCCTCCAAAACACATTTCTTGATAAAATATGAAAAACAGAATCACTATGAGTCACACAAATTAAAAGTCTCACAGGCGACAGCTTTTGAGGTGATAGATTATCGCGCTCAAAGATGAATCAGAGATAAGAAGACCAGAACCTGGGATGAGCCCGAGGCTATATGAATAAAAATAATATTATATTTTAAGACTTTGACCAAATATACCATTTCTCAGAGTCACAGAGTAACGTTGGGTTTTCTACTGTCAGTGGTTGACTGCCAGTTTATGAGACACTAATTGGATTATCTAACATTGCGTTAAATTATGCGTTAAATTAAACAAAACTCACTGACCAATTCAATGTTTTTCTACTGATTATGTAGCCATAAGTAGTAAACCATGTTTTTAAGCATTACCACAATGTAACCCCTACACAGACAGACTCATTTTTAGTGACACCTGACATTTAGTAATAATATATTTTGGAAATAACCTGAGTAGACCATCCCACTGTAACTATATATTAATAGGAAAGGAGAATAACACAATACAGTATGTGTTAATCAGTAATTACAGATACAATGCACATAGTATCTTTTCACACAATATGAAGACAAGCTATTGTACCTGATAGAGTCAGCATCACCCACATGAATCATTGTGATATGCAGCACGCACAATAAAGATTGAATCGACTCTAAAATGTGTCAGTTACTTTAAAGTCTGAACAGTATTGATGTGATTTATGAGATCCCAAGTTAATGCAGGCAACAGGAATGCCACACAGATGGGCTGTAACTTAGACACTAAGTGGCATATATTGGTTTTAATAGACAGAGAACTGTCTCTAACGGTTAAATACTTTGATTTACAGCCTTTTACTGCTCCAGGTCTCAGGTGTTGCTTTGCTCAGAGTCAACATTACTGCGGTTGAATTAGACCTTTATTTCTTTTTTTACAGTGACATCAAGGTTGATGTGTAAAAACATCTATCAGGTGAAGGTGAAGAGGTGAAATATTGTCTCTGCTTATTTTATATTGGAACACCCTGCATGTATTATCATGCTTATATCATGGCTATATACCAATAGAGAAACAGGAAGCAGCCTATGGTAAGATTAGTTTAACTAGTGAGGTAAATGTAGTGACACATAAGTGACATGTATGAACTGTGTTGTTGCCATGGTTACCTGTTACTTGCAAACTGTTGACCAGAAATATGTGTCATGTTCCAATATATTAATCTAACAGACAACTGGCATTCAATCAGAAACAAGTATTTGCTGTTGTCATGGCACACTGAGTGATCAGAAAAATGTAAACTACTGTATGATGTAAAGCAATGTATAATAGTTCTTCAATAAATATTACCTTATTTAAAATGAAAATAGGGTAGGGTTTTGATGCTGTGTTTGTGGTGTTTTATGGACTACAGTATAGTAAAAGGTGTCTCTAACATTTCGTCAACCTCATGTACATATATGGAAGGAAAAAATATTAGAAACACTAATATTAGACTTATAGGTTTTATTAATTGTAGTAGATTGCTGGCTAATACTTCATAGATCAGTTAAAAGGCATTAAAGTCAAGCCACTAACAGTCATCAGTGAAGGGTAATCAGCCACTGCCATGTCAAAGCAACACACCGAGTGTACCAAGTGAAGTCATATTCACTATGGAGCTGGGGTTTTTTTGCATTGTCTTACATTGTACAGGTATTTCCATATTCTTTCACTCAATCTGTGTATATGTTTGCACACAGTTCTCTCAGTTTTGTTAATTAGCTTCACATTGTGGCTGATTTTCCTCATAACACAGCACTGTAGACCTTAAACACGCCCACACAGACACACACACACAAAAGTCTTTGTCTAGCCCATGTTTGCTCATACGCAGTATAAAATACCACTGTAACTTTTGTCCTGATATGCCATCCCCTCTCATAAATCCCCCCAGTCCCATAAAGGGGTGCAGAGCAGTGGCATGAGGGAGAAAAATGAACTCCATCAGGAAGCTGGATAAAATTTCTCTGACACATACAACCTTGGTCCAGTAAGAATATCTCTGTATCCTGCTGACATGTGAGCTTCTGAATCTATTCGGGACAGCTTGTCTCACTGAACTCTAAACAAGCCCTTTCAAGCTGCATCATTCATCAATTTCAACCCTGTTTGTGGGCTACAGATGATACCCCGCAAGCTCAATAGCTGGCAGACATTTAACAATATGTCACACAGGCATTCTCAGACAACCCACACTTAAGGCTTTTACTAATCCAACACTTCAGGTGTTGACAACATGAAATGCTCGAGGCGTCGAGCAGAGCTGATCACATACTATTGTTACCATGACAGCACTTAATCAACATCTATCGCAGGTGAGCTTTGCGAAATTGTCATTACCGTCTCCTGGGTGGTGACTATGTAACTAGGCACACGTTTTGGGGTTTTTTTTAGGCTAAATCCGTTTTTGTTTGTGATGATGGTACAGTACCGCTGAAGCACTTTCCGCTGATGGAGAGGTTCAGCAGATAAATGATGAAAGGGATTTTCTGAGAACCGCTGTTATGGCTCTTTGAACTATTTTTACTGCCTTATTTTCCATGATTGCTGGGAGGTCCAACTCTTCTAAGACAACCTCTCTGAACAGGCTTACGAACATTTTGAGACATGTTTACTTTTGGACGTCGATGTAGTACGATGTAATAATTGAAGGGCTGAAATAGTTGTCCCACAATTTTCTGATTCTCTGCTGTAAAGCACATTTTCCCTGAAACCCTTTTCTCAAAGGCATACTGTACTAAATTATTCTGATGAATGGGAACAAAATTACTTTAATTGTGATAAAACTAAAGAGGCAGCATGTGAAACAATAATTTGATTTTGGTTCAGGACGTTTACCTACTTTTAGAATAAGCGCCAAGTAAATGTATTATTTGTTGCATGAAAACTTAATTTATATTTTAATTCAACCATAATATATTCACTGTATTTAATTCTTTACTATGGTCCCATTGAAGTGGTAACCCCTTGCTTTGCCACACACTGGGCATGCACATTTGATGAAGATGAAAAAAAACATAAAACATAATTTTTACACCAAACAAGGAAATATATCTTGTTTTATATGTCTTATGCATGAACAAAATATATTGCTTTTGTTTGCCAAAAAGTTAGTCACTGATGAAGTGCTGGATGTAATCCTACATAGTGACATCACCTATGTATGTTTGAGGTCACTTGCTGTTAGACCTCTTATGAACAAACTGTTTTAAAACTCCAATAAGAGAATTTCAAATACATATTTGGGATTTTTGTAGTGGTAGAGCGACAAAACAAACTTCTGTCAACACCAATCACAGATATAAAGCATATGAAAATTCATTGTATTCAACCATTTTTTTAGGGGGGGGGCTGTGAGACTTTGATTTTCTGAAGCAGATTTCTGAAACATGTAATTCACAAAATCATGTTTATAAGCAATTCTAATAGAAATTAAGAAAAGTCATCATTGAAGTGATAAAACTATGTAAACGAAGTATGTTTTTTGAGCTGTAACATGAGGGTTAATTTTGCTGGTCTTCCAGTTTTCCATATTAATTTACAAAATGTTCTATGTAGTGTCTCATTGAATTCACCAGCAAGGAGCTTTTGATATATTTTGTTTCCTATAAAACAACAAAAAAAAAACAAGTTGATTTGTGCAGTCCGCATTGAATTTGTTATTTAGACCACTTTGTCTTAATGGAGTAACATACTGTATGAGAGAGAACAGAAATATTGTCCATCATCCAACTCAGGAATGTGTTTTTGAAATGGTTTAATCAGTAGAACGGCCATCTACTACAGTGTCATGCACAGCACTCAAGGGTTCAACACTGGCAGAGTCTCGGCCCAAAAGGAGGCTCAAGTATTCCCTTTAATGAATGATGCCTGGAACACTGATGCCTGTTGACCTGGACCATGTGGTTAAGCTCTTGAGCTGGGGTCAATGTTTCCAATTTCCATTAATATTCTAACATGATGTATTCAGTTTAAAAGTTGTGAGTGCTGCATTCAGTTTGTAATAGCTCGCAAAAAACTCATTATCTCAGTCAGAAATCCACCAATGTCAATATTAAGTGGGACATGAGGGATTTTCAGCTGTAGGATCTGATCTGAGCAAGTTCACCTTCAGTGATAATATTCAGAACAATTTAATTCATGTGTGTATTCACATCTGGGTGCTAAGGATACAAATTGCATGAAAATCTTCTTCAAAATATAACCTTGTAAAAGCAGTGTGTGTGTGTGTGTGTGTGTGTGTGTGTGTGTGTGTGTGTGTGTGTGTGTGTGTGTGCGATTTTGACATAGCCTACTTTTGGGGACACATTTCAGACTAAAGACCAGTTAATTGGGGACAGATTGTCCAATTGGGGACAAAAGCCGTGTCCCCAACTGGGAAAAAGTTAAGGGTGAGTCTCCAGGAAATGCATGGAAGTCCCCCAAAGTGACCTAAGTAACCATTGTGTGTGTGTGTGTGTGTGTGTGTGTGTGTGTGTGTGTGTGTGTGTGTGTGTGTAGATAACAGAAGAAGAAGAAGAAGAAGTCAGGTTAGCTCTCTCCTACCCTTCACCAATATCCTGCATCAAACTCAAGGCTGCATGTTTTTGAATTGGCTTTATCAGTAATGCAGCCATCTGTCATCCATACAGAGTTAATAGCAGCACTAAAACTTGTCACATAGAGTAAAAATAATCTCATGGCCTTGAGAACATACTCCATACTGTTTTTTTTTCAAACCGCAGCAATGCCAGGAAAACATGTGGTTTGTGTGTGAAAAGATGAAATGGAGATCATTTTGTTGAAGAGATCAAATGAGTTTAATCTTTACCCTGCAGAGAGCCAAGCTAACTAAAAGATGAACATTTAATTCTCCACTGACACAAATGTAGCGTTTTTTTAACGTTTATAAGTGTCTCAGTGAAAAGTACGGTCATTTCTTGACTGAAGTGAAATCTTATATTACAGCTCTTCTTCTTTTTTCATGTAAGTGTTTCAATTATGCTACATTCATCATATTGGAGACAATATTTTGGTACCTCTGACACTTTTTTCTTCAGTTGAAAAACATGACTTCATATTTTCCTCTGTGGCGTTTCTTTTAGCCGCTGAGGTTATTTGCTGTAAATGTCACCTGGGACGCTGAGTGACAAAATAATGACAACCTTTTTTTTGAGGCAGAGCAATTTCCCAGAATTGAATGAGCAGGATGTGTGCAGAGTGAACAATATGTGCACTCGCCTCCCGATTGGTCTCTGTCAATACCATTCTGACATCTCTCCAAGAATGTGTTCAGACAAATAGATTGGACGTCTCACAAACAGACGCTGAGAGGCAAAATAAAGATTTAAACACATACATGCGCGGTCCACCGGCCTCTGTTTATTTTGAAACTCCCTTTGGATGAATGCATTAAGAGGCAGAAAATGGATCATATTAAGGCAACGTCAAAATATGTTGAACCAGGTTTCCAAGAAATGCATTTCTGCTGGAATATACTGTAATTGCAGCATAAATCTAACTGAGCGCTTGCTCATACCTACATGCTCAGAAAATATTAGTTAATTAAAGTGTTATTGAACCGGGTGGGTTGTGTGACAGAAAAATCCATTCATTCCATTAACATAGTAACTGTATCTATTTGCATGTCAAATGTCAAAGAGAGTATTGAGTTGTGAAGTGACAAATACATGTCTCATTTATTCCTGTTATACGACACTTTTACCCATGTAAAGCAGATAGTTTGAGTCATGGAGGTCATTACTTTTGAATGTGAACCAAAACTAGTTTTTTTTTTTTGTTTTCGTCTGTTTGCACCATTTTTGACAAGTGTTATTTTTAGACGTGTAATCTATCTATCTGTCTTGTATAAATGACATTCTCCCCAGATATTTGAAGGCACACGATGGCAGGCGTGTTTGTACATCTCTGGTGTTAATTAAATGGTTCATTGGATTTGAAAATGAATTTAAAAAGTGACACCCTGGATTTTTGGAAATGTGTAAAATGTTACAAAATGATTACTGGTGTGAACGGAGAACATATTACACATCATCTTTGAAGCTATTAGCAATCTTAAGATTTACATAACTGTAACATACAGTAAATGTAAAGACATCTGACCTTCTATATATTTACCTGTCTGCTCCAAGGAAGGTTATGTAAATGTACATTACAGTAGTTAAAAGTTAGTGATGGCCACGGGTAGAGGAAGTATTCAAACCCTTTACTTCAGTAAAAGTAGCAATAAAACAGTGTAAAAATGCTCCCCTACAAGTAAGTCTTTACTTTAGTAAAAGTACATATTATCAGACAAATGTACTTAAAGTATCAAAAGTAATTCTTACTCATTATGGAGGCAGAATGGCCTATGTCATTGTCATTATTATTATTGTATATCATTAGTTTATTATCACTCATGCATTAAGCAGCATTTTAATGTTGCAGCTAATTTTAACTACTTAATACACAGTTGGGTACTTTGTGTAAAGCAATATATCATATTTATAATAGAACTTAAATGATGTTGATAAACAAAATTATTTGGCAACTATAGTGATCATTTATTAATTTTTTTTAAGCTGAAAAGCACCATTCTCTGGTGATTATCTGGTGCTTTTCCCTGTTTTATTAACAAACTGTTTAACTTCTGGTTTTGGACTGTTGATCAGACAAGAGAAGACATCTGAAGACATCACTTTTACAAATTACAATTTCTATTTTCCACAGTTTTCTGATGTTTAATAGACCAAACAATTACTCAATTATCAGAGAAACTGCAGTAGCATAGCATAAAAAGAAAGTACAAGTACCTCAAAATTGTACTTACTAAATTGTAATTGTATTTTGTTACTTTTCATTGCTGGAAATGGCAGATGGTATTTCTCTCCTTGTAATAAACAATATATAATGGTTGCTGATTGGAAACTGGCATACATGTGAAGGATATTATACTAAATCATAAAAAAAGTATTACGGGACTTTCTATGGGTTTCTTTAGCCCAGAATCCATATGCATATCTATTTTGAAGTAAAAGTCTTCCCGTGTTCTTCTTCTAAAAAGATTGATCTTTAGTAATACATTTCAGGTAACATTTTCCCGGGGCTGATACATGGCATTTTGAAATGAAGCTCCTCAAATGTTAAGTGTGGCCAGCCTGTGTGTTACTCTCACGCTGTCAGATCCAGCAGCGGTAGATGAGGTTCTCCTATCAGAGTCTCAGAGCAGCACTGGGAAAGACTGACACAAAAGCAGGGAGTCATAAAACATTCAACATCATTCAAAGTCTCCTCTCCCATGCATGCTTAGACAATGTGACATTCAAAACATCAGGAGGATGTCGGTCCAGGAAGCATATTTCAGGAAACCTTTTTCTTTTTTTTTTCTTGAGAGTCATGAAATGTGGAAGGGGGAAAAAAAACTTGTGAGAAAAAATGCTTCAGCTTGACACATTTTACTGTCACCCATTGTCTAGTGAAGAGGTATATCAAACGGCATATTTACGTGTTCAAGTTGGTTCCAATAAAGTCCTAATATTATTCTTTGTCAGGCATACAGGGTTTTGAATTATTAGGAAACCATTCAAAGAGGGAAAAAAATGCAGATGCAGTTTTTTCTCTCTTTACTGAGCAAATCACACCTCATTTAGGCGTGATTAGATGCCTAAAGAGTTTCTTTGAGCTTTCTTTACGTTTACATTCAGCGGTAAACAAAATTTATTCCTTGTGCAAATGCAAATGTCTTCAGAATTAAAGCCCTGCCTGAAAATGTGTCATTGATGGAGTTCATTTCTCTTCTTTATTTTATTGTTTTATGAGGTCTTTAAAATGTAAGTGCTGCTTTCTCTTCCTCCTCACCTATTAGATCACACAGCTGTGAGGCAATTCTGTGAGAGAGAAAAAAAGTCAGGTTACCATGTGTTGAACTGTTTGAGCGCTAAGCAGCGAGTTTGATGAATTACAAGCCAGTTAGTCCATTTTGCTGACAGAATGCAAATTTATTTATGACCCTGAGACTAGGAGAAAATGAAATCATCATATATTTCCAAACACTCGTGCAGTGTTTTAGATTAGGGGAATCTATTTGGGATGGAAACACATTCTATGAATAAATTGTTTGAATTCCCTTTTTCGAAAAAACTCTTGGAGCGCCACACTCAAACATCGCCGGGGTTTCTTTCAACAATCAAGCTCTTGAACTTACGAAGAAATGTGAAGCATCTGCACGAAAGAAAATCTTAATTTAAGGGTATGACACCCTTTCTTCCTCCAAGTCAGGAGAGTCGTACTTTGAATCAAACACGCAAAATCAACTTTAATTTTTAGAGTGTCTGCTTTTGATTTATAGTCGTGGAATAAAACGCTGCCCATTTCATATGATTTGGTGGTTATCCCATTTTACATTTTCATCAAATCACATTCTCGGGCCATATCTGTAAAATTGAGAAATCATCAGAGCTGAAGTAGTGGGATATTGGAAGTTCAGCTTCATCAGCAGTCTGTGCTGCTGAAATGAGAGACCTTCAGTGGGCTCCTTCATCCCCCCTCCTCCTCCCTTAACTTTCTTCCTCTCTGTTTTTTAAACTCTCCATCTCTCACTCTCATTTGGTTTTGCTCCTCACTCAACTGCACAAGATGTGGTGAGATCACACTGAGGCTATTTTATCTCCATTTGTGTGACATAATTTAATTAAACAGGTCTCAGTTATGCATAGCAGATCCAGATCATAACATTTTTACTAGTGTACTGAGAGCTATGGATACAATGATCTGGAGTAAAAGCCCATGTGTATTACTAATGTGGTGATGATGCTGATGGCTTTTACAGTAGATAACGTGCTTTAGCATGTGTACCATGGATCCTGAGTGTGGCTTATATATATATATATATATATATATATATATATATATATATATATATATATATATATATATATATATATATATATATACACACACATATATATATATATATACACAGTGTCATTCCATTTTAATCGATAATAGTGACTGGAGGGCCCACTGGAGATGTTATGATGTGAACATTACAGGAATTATGAACATTACAGGGATTTGTTTAGCTCCTAATTAATTTTCCTAACCCCCTATCGATAATATTTAATTAAATTGATACACTATTGATCGTCATACAGTCATTTTGCTTTGTAATTAATGACTAAAGTGCTGTGGCATGCAAATCTGAAACCTCAATTTCATTCTCATTGGACTGCATCCTCATAAGTGGTTTGCAATGTAATATGCAATCCGCTGATGGCTTATTAAGATCTTTACAGTCATTTAATCTGAGACTGTGGTCAATTATATCTCTCTGGAGTAGCATTGCAGTTTAATTTGATATAAACAAAACAATAGGCTGTGAAGCTGTGGTCATGATGGAAGTTGATACACCCACTCTCTCTCTCTCTCTCTCTCTCTCTCTGTGTGTCTCTCTCCACAAGTCTGTGCTGGAATGCAGACAGTCAGAGTCTGCACGGCATCCTCCTCAAGGGACCTTCTGTGTTGTTTGTAAATAATAAATAATATTAATTTCATGCTGGACACCTCTGTTGGATCGATGCTTATCGACCACGCGAATCAGCTGTCTTTATAGGTTGTATATGTCGAGAGTGTAATTGTGCAGTTTATGTAAGGATGCAGGAACAGCACACACTGTAATAATCTGTGACATACAGATGAGCCTCACGTTGTCTTAATACTTATCGGTCACTGAGTCCGGTCTCTTTGGATCGTCGCTGCTGTGAATAATTTAAGATGATACAAGAGAAATGGAGGTTCTGTCTTGGGTTCGTTGTGATTGATTGCAGGAGAACAAGCTGCTTCAATTCTCAGGATATTGTAATTCAAGCCAATGATGGAGAGAAAATTAATTACAACACCACAAATCGATGAACAACTGAATGTGTCAACTCCCCAAAGAGCTGTGATTGTTCACTGTAGTCTGATTGAGGGAGCAAACGGGGCAGGATGCTGGACCCAAAGGAATCAGTGGAAGAAAAGCTTGTGGAAGAGGTTATGCCCTGCTTTGACTCAGCAAACACATCACAGCAAGAAAACACACTCTAATAATTCCTTTAAAAAAGCAGCTGAAGCTAAACTCCCTCCCTGTAAGAGGATAATATAACTGACTGTGCATTTATATATATAAATATATATATATATATATATATATACATATTCTCAGATCCTCGTTTGAAATGCATGAAGCTTGGGTGCTTTTTCAGAAAAAAAAACTGTGACTGGAAGAGACAAGCTCCAGCTTGCACTGCCTGATAGGACACAAAGCAGATTAGCAGAATGAGAGAGATCATTACGAGCAACCTCACAAGTGACCAAGGCTGAGTCATTCTCTTGCATTTAGCTGCTGTGCGTCCGCCTTTTCCTAACCCCCTCACATTCACAGTGCCCATCAGGATTTGATCGTAAAACTATATGGCTGTGGGGGTTGTGCGCTTTTGCATGTATGCGTGTGTATGCGCTTTGTCCTGTCATTCTGACTGCGACTTTGACCTTTAGCAAGGGATGCTGGATGGTGAGAAGGCTTAATGAGTTTGTATAATAGCTGAGCTCTATCTGAGGAATCATCCATCTACATTGAGCCCCATAATTAGCTGGTAAGACAGAGGTCCAGTCCTGTGCTTCCACTTATTATTCTGCTGACTAGTATGTGGGAGTGGAGAAATGGATAAACAAAGACACAAACCCCCCTCTGAAGCGTATTAATAATCTGCTGTCGATCCTGGAAGCCTTGTAAAAAGGCATGGCTGAACAGTCTGAAAATCACTCCATTGACAGCCCCAGAAAATGAGGAAAAGCTATCTAAACATAAGTCACATCCTGGTCTGAGTTTGCTGACAGGTGTACACTCTCATGGGAGCGCTAATCCTCATGCTTCTTCATCTGTGTTTGGCCGTCACTGGTGTACTGCAGCAGACACATACACACAACCTCAAGACAAAGCAGAGGCACATTTAACTGAAACTCAATGACATGCAGATGTGATCTGTGTGGATCTGTATGCAAAGCAGCGATCTGATTCCTATCATACAGGACTGAATGTCATATCCATCATTTTCATGTGAGGCAGAAGATATGAAAAGCACACTTGCAAGGACACAGGACGAAATAATTTCCATTCTGTCGTGCGTTGCCAGTATGTGGTTTAGTTATGCTTATTCAAGATATGTAAATGTTTGCCCAAGAGAAAAAAGCATGTAACAGCAGGGCGCGCTGAGGACGCTCCACTCCCAGTGAGCACGCAGAATCCGCTCCTGGTTTTGCCGCTCCGCTCCTCGCAGCACTACACCTTCCCTGACTCTCAACACTCCAGCATTGCTGTGCAAGCAGATGTTCCCTCTCTCATGCCAATTCATACAATTTTCGCATTTGGAGACGGCATTCTTTCGCGCGAAGGCTGCAAAGTGACAAGAAACAGCAGAAACTGCCTCCCTCCTCGGCTCAGTGAGACAGGGGAGACTTGTGAGCGGATAGCTGCTGGCTTTGGAGAGATACAGTACAGTGAACACCGCGGCGGCGAGCGAGGAAGCAGTTTATTTACCACACCTGTGATGCGTTGTTCTGAGCAACGAAGACGCAAGACCGGGATGCTGATGGCCACGCTACGGCAGGAGGATATGTGTTGAGGAAAAAAAAAAAAGACTTGGGCGTTGTGAAAAAAGGCGTCAAGTGCTACAGAGGACACTCTCCGGACCTTAAAAAGCCCCGTGTGCCCGTGTTTCTTCTCTGCTCCCTGCCTTTTTGAAACTTAGGTGATAAAAAGCACGAAGATGCCCTTACTTCTGGGCCCCTTTGTCCGCTGTAGGTTCAGCGCTACGCTCCTTGTGCTCTGGCTCGTCTTCGCTGGCTTCACCTGCACTGGTGAGTTTCACTAAATAATTTGTGCTTTTTGGTTAATGATGCTTCATAATGTTAAAAAGCACAGTAAGTACATGGGGAAAAAAGGCTGCACGTGACAAGTTGTTTGCTGGCTTTTTCTTGCCGAAATGTAGCCGCGCGTGACAGAGCACGTTGTTGGCAGTCGTTATTGTTCTATAATTTGCTAGCTGACACTCATCAATTAGCCTGCCCCTTCAAGGTTACATGGGAGAGAGCGTGTAGCCTCAGACATGTCCACCAAGGTTAAAACTAGGCACAAACGTCAACTATCATTGTCCGTGTTGCTAATATATTTATTGTAAGCAGCGCGTGGAAGTCTGCAGCATGTCTTTTATCCGTACTGTCGTCGCTGTAAGGGAAGTTCAGGCTACACCTGCTTGAAAGGGAGTATTAAACCTGCACTTTAAGATGTTTTAACAGACGGGGCCCGTGAACAATAAAACAAAAGCAGTGCTCAGTAGCTCCTTTCATGCTGCCACATAAACAACCGTCACTGCATTTTTGTTGCGAGTCTAATTCAAATGTAAGAAGATCATCACCTCGCTATTCGTTTTGTTATTAAATCTTTGAGCTATGTAGCCACAGAGCGGACCGGGCAAACCGTATATTCAGAGCCTCCAGTCATCCATCTAACCCGGGTGCTCGTTCAGCTGCACGTTTCTCTCCGGCCAGGACTCATTCCTGCTGCATTTGCAGTATGGTGACAGCTTTACGGAGTTGGTAGACGACCTACTCGCACTGATGAGTTACATTTTATGATGTAGCCTCTTGGCCAGACACTCCCGATTGCATGCAAATGTGCTTTGATGTACAAAACAATCACCTATACAGTGGGGTAGAGCTGAAGTGCTCGGACTGGAGATAAGTTTCCCTGCAGCTACAAATAAGCCTCTGATGCAGTCTCAGATTTCCTTTCTACTCGATTTCTCAATTAAAAAAAATCAAAAGTCCTTTTATAATAACAGTATTAAACTACAATACTTGTGCAGATGACATTTACATTTTTATGACAATCAAACATAACAGTGCTGGCCACTGACCCCCAATATTACAGGTTACTGCACAGTGCACAGTCAAGCCAGTCGAATCAGTGATCTGATCAATGCAATCAATAGCCCTGTTGCCCATAATGCACCATTTCACAGTGCAGCCCTTTTGACTATTTAAAAAAAACCCACTTTCTTCACTCTCCCCGATGCTAAATATCATCCTCACAATGCCACACAGCTGGAAGCTGCTGGTGAGTATCCACAACACGAGAATTTCACACATCATTTGCCTTGCACTTGTTTCCAAACTGTTAACCTTGGTTTGGACAGAAGGCAAACATGTTAAAGTTGCTGTAATTGTGTCTCTTGCTTCAGGACACTGAGATGATGAATTAAGAGGGCTTTTCTCTTGCATTAATTAGTGTATAATTATGAATATATTAGGATTAAATAAACAAGTCATGCTCAAGGGACCTCATATATCAAGCTAAGTAAGTACGGTGGTATTTACAAGTCACTTTATGATGCATGTTGAAACTGATGTATTCTGATTGGGTTGCTGGGTTATATGGGTGGAGTGGTGGTCCAGTGGTTGGTTGCTTTATGTCAATTGTAAGGCTCTAAATTCCCATAGGTGTGATACTGTTTGTCTGTTTCTTTGTTCACTCTGTGATAGACTGGAGCTCTGTCCGGGGTGTTTCCCTGCCTTTCACTCAATGCATGCTGGAATAGGCTCCCAGCCCTTCTGTGACCCTGAATAGCAATGAGCCAGTTCATAAAATAGATGAATACACTCTTTTCTGTCTTCTATATCACATTTCTAGGCAGACCCCTCTCCCTGTTTCAGTCTGTCACTCTCTATCATATATTAGGTCGCTACAAGCATCCTTATAAGCTCCCATCACAGCTTACAGGCTACTTTTATAGGACAGAGTGAGTTCCAGAAATGGATCGGAAGGTAATTTGGTAGCCAATTCTTTCTACATCAGGGCCGGGACAGTCTCGGATGAGATCAGTCGAGCTATCCTCTGTAGAGAGGGAAGGTGCTGACTTGGCATTCGTCTGAATCAAAAGCCGACTTGTCTTTTTTGCAGGGAAACATAACTCAGTCAGTAATAAAGGTAGGCCTGTCAATCTAGATTTGAGCAAGCCGAGCACTTTCCCTTTCACTGTGTTGTGAGTGTTCTGACGGGCCGGACAGAGGAGTTAGGTACGCTTTCAGCCTCAGGAACAAAGAACTGTACTGCTTTGCCTGTGTATGCACACCACTTGATGTTTTCAGTATGCGAAGTGCATGAGTGTGTGTGTGTGTGTGTGTGTGTGTGTGTGTGTGTGTGTGTGTGTGTGTGTGTGAGAGAGAGGGTGTTTCGACAAGGATTTGCACACATGCATTTCTGCTGCGTGTGTTGGGTGTATGCCTGCAGATTATTTCAACTCCTGTTGCTTCTGTTGTTTCTCATTTATTTAAACTTGCCTGTTAGTCTGTTGCCTGTTGTTAGTCCTTTGTTACTTCCTCAAGAAAAAAAAAATCTTCAAAAAAGCCGTGCAGAGAGAATAAAAAAATCTTGGATTATTTTCTTTGTTTTTCCCTCTGCCCAATGAGAGCGTTGCCAAGCAATTGTTGTCTGGTTCAGCGAGGGAGCATGGGATTTGGGATCAGGCAACTTCCTACTTGTGTGAACAGTCACCTCAGAGCAATTTCCACGGGGTGTAAACCTTGTGATGATGCAAGGAGATGGCCATTAAATGACAACAAGAAGAAATCTATTGCATAATACAGTAATTTGCGAGTTCCCATTTCTCAGTACAGTAATATAAGAGATTCTTTTGCCAGACGTGTCTCATCATTCTAATGTGAATCACCCCAGAGTTGTCTTTCTCGCAGCCAGTTTTGTCTCTCCTCATTGACTCACTAAAGAATGCGATAAGGAGAGCGAAAGCTGAAATTAACATAATTTATTGGGGGAAATTGCCTTCTGGTCAAAGGAATTTAAAACCACTTCGTTTCTGTCCCATAGCTAATGCATGGCAAATGATCGTCGCCATGTATTTGCAGGGATATGGTCTTTCGCAGGGAAGTGATAATTTACTACCAGAAAGAGTTTTTGTTCCCTCTAGTCATGGGAGATGTATTCAGATGACACAGACAACAGGAGGACTTGTGCACTGGGGGAGGGAAATTTCATATAAAATTATTTATTTTCTCAACTGCTGATACCAGTAAATAAGCATGATGTAGAAATGCAGAATATATCATGCAAGGAGGCAATTACACTTTGAAAAAAAAATTTAATTATTTCACTCCTCAGGAGTACAAATGTGTGTTCTGACTTTTATGCTGCTTACAGAATTTGAAATGAACAGTATCGCAATGAAAAAGACAGTTAGGATTGCTTATTTGCTGGACAGAGCTGATCAAATGTATTGCTTTTTTCACTTTCCATCATGTTAATTTGTCTGAAAGAAAGAAAGAAAGAATACAGATGAATTGGATGGATGTTCTTCCTGTCCAAGTCTTGCACAATGTAATTTCTTCAGTTCGAGTTACTGTGATTAATGAAAGCAGAGATAATAGTTCAGCATAAATGAATAAAAGGTAAACAGTGCATGTCAACACAGGTCAGCTTTAAACAATGGAGGAGCACGCTCCATTTGGTGACAAATGCCCAGGCGCCTTATCTTTCAGAAGGCTATGTCCCGGCGCTTATCATTTGCAAATGGCAGTCTTGAGGAGTAAAGGAAGGACGCCAGCGTTGTCGAGGACACATGGAGGATGAACCTTGCAGAGGGGAGGAGTTAGGTGTTATTTTCTGCAGTCTGTGCAGAGGCCCTGCGAAGGCACTACATCTCTGTCAAACTCTGCCCTTTTGTTTCAATTACCCCATTTCTATGATTCAGGTCTATGTGAGAGCGCTTAGGGGTTGAAGTTGGGCTGTTTCCCTCCTGAAATGTGGTGCACCGTCGTCACTATCTGTGCTTTTCTATCTAGGTAGCACAAAATTGACCTTTCACCTCTGATGTGGGATGAGATTACCCTATGTTTCAATGGGAACCTGGACCATAATTCATGGAAGGCCACAGTATCTGACATTGTATCAGCAGTTGGGAGATTGCCCTCAATCTCTACTGTTGTGTTTCTGTCGCTGCTAACCAGACTGCGCCAACACTCAGCCTCATATATCGAAGGAGCACCGATGAGCTTGTTGAGTTGAGCACTGCGTCTTTTCCTGGAGGGTCTAATCGAATGTTCTTTTCTCTGGGTCATCTCTCTCTTACACCCTCATGGAGAGAAAGAACATGCCATTTTGACCTTGAACCTTGGATGCCACCGTGTTCTCTCGCTGGGAAAACATTTCACCTCAGCAAAGATCATGGGACGTGAAGGTTGAGGTTGATGTCATGGAAGTTTGTCACAATAGAAGATGCTAATGCTGCTGAAAGGCACTTGGCTGTAGTTTCCTTCCCCAGAATCTCTTCACCATGATTTTGCTGATTATTGTTAACCAGAAAACAGATATAGTGAACAGTTATGGTGTGTGCTAGCCTTGCATGCAGTATTTGTGTGAAAAGGCTGTCTTTTCTTTTTTGGTAATGTTACATGATGTGCTGTCTGGCTGCTCACTTGTACGCTGTACAGTGAGAACAGTGGTGTGTTAGAAGCTGTTTCCAGATCCTTCCTGTACTCTAAGTGATCAATACTCTTCTCCAAATGGTTAATTGGCCATCAGTCACTGTCAGAGGAAGCGCTTAGATACCCAGAGGTGTCTCAGTGCAGCTCATAATAAGAGAGTGTCCAGTCCTCTGGGTCCTCTTCTGGCCTTTACTTCAGGCCAGGTGGTGGCTGGGGAAAGCGGATCTGAATGCAATATGGAGAGCCATAGATTAATAGTTCTTTAGTAAGGCCACCAGGGAGTGATGTGAAAGCCACTTCCACTTCATCATACAGTAGACTGGATGAAAGTCTGCAGAGCATGTGGAGAGAAAGGAACTTTGAAACGGTGTGAGGGTCAATTGATGTGAACTGGCATTTGGCAGATTTTATCAGTTTAAGGTCATTGTGGGAAATCCTTTATTTTTTTTGTCCATTAAAAATCCTTTGTGTGTTTGTGGCAGTTAAGTTAAATGTATATATTTCAACATGCTCTTATAATATTAAGGAGAAATGATCTCATTTGAATTTCCACAGGCCTCTTTTTTAGTCTAAAGTTACAAGATAATGACACTTTGTCTGCTACTTCAACCTTGACGAGAAAACACACCTCCAACCGAATGTATAGCTCATTGTTATGCTTGCCCCTATTTAGCAAGGCATGTAAAAGACATAATTAGAAAGCACCTAAGGCTACCCAGCCCTGCTGGCGCTTGATTGGCAACAGTATCTGAGAGCGGTCTGGCCCAGCCTGAGCCAGAATTTGTCATCTTGAAGTGATTTTGTTGACAAGACAGGAGGCACAGTGACCTTTCCTAATTATGTGTATGTGTCCAGGCACTGATGCCTTAGGCAAGCAATTCAACTGAGTCAACAGAGCGCTGACTCCCAGAGCACATTCAAGCCCAGACAGCATGTTGTGTGATGTAAGGTTAGAATATGCTGGGTTTAGCAGCAAGCTTGTTAATAATTCAGTATTGATACAACATTATTAATGTCATTTGTGTCACCTTTTGCTTAGAGATATGTAAAGAAACAAACTGAAGGATTAGATCAGACGCCTTCTCTTTGTCGCCACTTGCACCTGAAATCATCACCAAAAGTCATTCTGATGTTATGCTATGAAAGTTGATTCCCACAAAACATGAACCATTTATCATCTAGCCTAAATGTGTAGCAGTGAGAGAACAGCCTCTCTGATCTATGTAGGTCCCTCTGTTATTGTTTTTCCCAAACAAACCATTTCCCGATGTGAAATGAGGTCTGAACATTACAGATTCAAAGCTTAAAGCTAAGCAGCAGATTTTCTTGGCAAGGCCATCAGGAACACTAGGCTCACGGAAAACACATTCAAGTTCTTACTCCAATAGAATTAATCATGATAACACAGCTACCACTAAGGCTCAACACTCGCACTTTTTTTTTTACAGCACGCCTTGCTCTTGATTATGGCTTGTATGGATTTAAATGTCCACTGACAATGCATTCATGTTGAATCAAAGTGTGTTTCCATACCTGCAGTTTCTTGTCACCAGTGCTTGAATTTCAAAAGATGAGTGCAGAGCAGCTCTGCTCTGGCATTGTTTTTGTTCATTACCCACTGATTTAAAATCCTGTGTTACAGGCAGAATTAATATTGAATGTTTAGTGATATTAGAGAAATAGACTCTTATGATTAGAAGTAATCAGTTATAGGAGGAATGTCACTTATTTCAGTCCAAAATGTTGCAGGGCCATTGTAGAACATTCAGCCTGGTTTATAGCCAGAGCTAAAACAGTTATCATAATCATGCTGTGTAGTGACTAAACTGACTTCTGAATTATATTTCACAGAATTATATTGTCACAAATCTGAGCACTCAGATTTTCTTTGGTTATATCCTAGATCTGTGCCATCAAAACATAACAAGAAGAAAACTAAGAGGTTGGTGGAGGAGGGCCCAACCGTGATTGTCTGGCCAATCAAGAGCCATTTAAAGCAGCTTTTTCCTGTTTGTTCCTGTTTTATTTAAAAATCTTACACCATACAACCCTCGTAAACATGTTCTGGTTTTCAGTGGGCTATGTTTGTTCAAGCATTGGACTATTGTAAACACTGTTTACTGTATTATTAGATACTCCTATTGGATTTGCTTGGTTAAAAGTTGGCAGGCTACTAGATCCAATATGTACCATTCTCTTGGAGGGAACATCTTGCCATAATCCACTTTAAAAACTGACAGTGGTGAATGTTTGATCAAGCCTAGGGAAGTAACATGTGAACCAACTGTTGGAGAAAAAAAAAATGTTGAGATGAAGTGCTGTTCTGTGAATTGCTGGTAGGCTCTGTTTCCTAGTGGCTACCTGTGATTGTGTGATGCTGTAGCAATGTAGCAACATTTGTGAAATAACAAAATGAAACAAAACCGGCTAGCTCAGGCTGACCACACCCACCGCTCTGTCTTATCTGTATATTTGTTAAAAGAAGTAACTTTTTTTTTGTTAAAATTTAAACACATCTATGTTTTTTTGGTTTGTTTGGGGGTTTTTTGACAAAAAAATCTTGGCCCAAGGTCCACTTAGTACCTTTTCCCAGAACTTTCAACCTCAGCTCATGGTCTTCAACAGCAGATCGCTCAGTTGTCGTTAGTAACCTAAGTATTGAATATCTGTCACGTTATAACATTGGGTCTTATTTGGGTGGGTTATTGTAACCATGTCTCTATGTCTCTCAAGGGTGTTCTTTGGCACTGGATGTGAATATTTAATATATGTGTGTGTAACGTCCAACATGCAAGGTTGTAGCTGTCAGCATACTGACTGATCTTGTGGTGATTGCAGATACAAGAATTTCTCATTAGGAAACACATCCACATGTTCACATGCAAACTTTGTGTCTCATGTATTTTTCATTGAACAGCTTCAGTCATGTACACAATATGTTGATATACATTTCTATTACTTCACAACAGGTCTGGGGTTAAGTCTACTGGGTACAGTCAATTGACAGATATATATACTGACATCAGCATGAATTTTGGTGAGGGTGGATAGAAGATATATTGCAGTTCTTGTTAGTGTTCAAGCCTCCTGTCAAAAAGACAGTATGATGTCACCATACTGCAGTGCTTCCACTCTGGCCTACAGATGCTACTTGCTTAATTGGACACTGAATAATGTGTATTTGCTGGTATGCTGTTTATAGACTTGAAAGTGCTTTAACAGATTATTGATTGTAGTTTTGCCGTTGCTTCTTTTGGGAGTTGGCACCGGTCAACTCTTTCAGTAAAAAACAACAAAGCTCAGTTCAATTTGTTCATTTAATTAATTTGCCTAACACGCAGTTAGGGCGGGCAGACATCTGGTGACCAATAAACAAGAATATAAGGGGTTATTTGTTCGATGTGGCTGTCATTTAATGAATGTGAGTCGGTGTCCAATTTCAAGCAGTGATTGAACGTACACTGGCCTCTGACCAAGCTTGGTTCGTACCATATTGTTAACGTCTAATGACTTCATTCATCCTTTACTTCTGAGTCACTGTAGAAAAGTTTTACTCCAAATTCAGAACATCCCATCACTCATAAACTGAAGACGCTATAGAGGATTATTCGTCTCAATTATTCCAGATTTGACTAATTGGAGCTGAAAAGTCAATTGGGATGTACCAGGTGTGACTCAGTGAAAGATGATTTGTTAGATTCAAGGGCTCATAGAAACTGGTAGACTTATCTTAGCTTAATATTAGATATTTCTGATGTTTGCAGCATATCTGGGAATCTGCACATGCCTCAAACAAGTCCTGTGGGGTGTGGGATCACAGATTCGTCCCAAGAGTGTTCACAAATGTCGCCAAATGTCTTCACTTGATCTGATGGTGTTGTTTGTAATCATGAATACTGAGCAGCATTGTAAGTCACTCTGGATAAGAGTGTCTGCCAAATGTTGTAAATATAATTGTGATGACAATAGCCAATGGAGTTTACAGTGATCGGTGTCAAGATATGAAGTCTGTGCTCCTGATGTTGGTGATATGTCAAGAGTCAGCAGGATCCAGTAGTTTCTCCATTTGATCACATGCAACTACATGTGACTACATGAGACTGTGTGTCATTGCTTATACAAATGAAATGTGAGGACATTTATAACTGACAGTTTTGATTTCAGAGTTTCAATTTCAAAGGTCTTCTATTGTGTCCCCAGTTGCACTGTAATCAAACAGGAAAATATCAGCCTTATTCTGTATAGTCAGAAACCAAAAGACTCACTCTTACACAGTTTATCAGACCACAAGAAAACCCCAGATGTTGACTTTTGTGTGGCGAATTATCAGCCTTTAGTACTGATATAAATCAAGTCTTTTTGTCTGCACTATTAGCATTAATATTTTTATTCTATTGTTGCTTCTAATATGACCATTGGACTCGCAGAGATTTTTTTGGTGGCATGCTCCTCTGGTCCAGCCTTAGGGGCACCAGGGGGCTCCACTGGGCCAGACTGACATGGCGCGGCACTGGGAGGGAGGGAGGACTGGGTCCCCTTAATCTCTACCAGACATGACAACTTTATAAAGGCACATTAATCCACAATGAACAGGCTCTCTCTGGAGAGTTTGGGGCGTTTTTGTTTTTTTTTTTCGTGTGGGAAGCAATGTCCGACTTATATCGGGCTGCCCCCTCCTGAGGGTCTGAGGAAGGTGATCCCTCTTCTTCTTTCTATATTAGTGTCTAATGAGGAAACAGAAATGGGGAAACTACTAAGTAATGCAAGAGGAAATCATTAAAGATGGAGGGTGGAAGGGAAGTGAAGGGAAAATAGTTTGTTTTCCTTTTCATATTGTTATTTAGGTTGATCCGAATAGGCCAACCCAGCTGCCCCGTTCTAGGATCACTCCCTCCCCTGCCACTTGCATAGCAGCACATACACGTCCACATAAACCGAACACCTACTCTGACCTGTAATTATCAAACATTACTGTATATCAGCCTGACTGTATGGGCTTTTGATATCCTGAATGTGTGTATAACCCATCTTTATGTTTCAATATATCCTGTTGCGTGTGTCCTTGTGTGTACAAAGTCACCTCATGCTCGTGACTGAAGAAGAAACGTAAAACGTTACTATGTGTTAGACTCTGTGACTGAGTAACCTTTTCCATTTTTTGCTGCTGTTCTTCATTTGAAATCTCAAGTGTTGTTATGAATCATCTTATTTTCTATCTTTCACAAGTTCCCAGAACCAGACTTCAGACCATGTCCCTGAATCACCCCCGTAATGTGTGATGGAAGTGCCACTGTGAGAATTGGAAGATTGGACAGTCTATACTTAGCTATTTAAAATCATATTTCTGGTTTTTAAATTACCCGACTGAAAAACTTGGACAGATTGGTTTCAGGCTGAATCATCACAAAGCCAAATGCAATTTGGCTTATTTTCTAATTTCTTGGTCTGCAACATACACTGCATATGGCTTTACTCTGCCATTTTCACTAAAGTAATGATTAAATAATAACTTTTCTGGCTGAGTCAGATTGTTGTTAAAAATGTCATTGTTAAACTTTTTTTCCCTCAGATATTTTTTTATTTATTTTCTTGCAGAAATGTTACACTGTGAAATCCTAAGCTTTTACACACAAGGGCAGAGTAATCACTTTAAGAAGATCATTTGCTACACAACAAAAAAGTCCTTTATCTTTGTGCACTCTGCTACAGAAGTATTCAAGTCCCTGTCCAGATCTGAAAGAGAGGATTTGTCCCAGTCGTGTTCAATGGATCAAGATAAAATTGGGAAACAAACTAGTCCCATGTATAAAAAAAGGACTTCCTTACGATAACATTTCTAAGATCTCACAAAGGCACTTTTGTCTTGCGTTGGCAGCCCTCAGCTTTCCTTTTATCAAGCTTGTCTTACCTTTCAGATTCCATTGTGTTAATCAACGGCATACCTTAGCTCTCTTCACTCATTAGAGCAGGCTGAGAAGCTGACAGTAGATCACTTGGAAATGTGATTTTTCTCTACTCTTCCACGTCAGCTTTATCCCTGTAAAACTACGACTCAAACTTCAAATAGTCAGTAAACCACATTTCCAACATTGGGCTAAGTAGCACACTTTGGTTGATATTCATGTGTCGTCTTTTTTCCCCAACATAAACTCAAGCATTATCCGTGCCCATCCTCTGTAACAGGCTGCCATTTTGTGTTAAGCCAGCACTGATGCATAGAGCCTCCACAGCCTGGTGGAAATTGCCAGCACCTAAAGCAAACAGCAGGGCCCGAGGTCCCACAAGTATGAAGCAGCCAAGTAAACCCATTAACTGCCTATAGAGTGGTTTGTGGTGTTGTCTCCACACAACGTTATCCACAAATGAACCACAAGCTGATTTACTGTTTGTTTGGCTGTGTTAGATAACCACAGAGTCAAGACGACACTTCACTCATTCTGTATCTGCTGGTAGAGGAAATAAAATGTGTTCACATGATTTAGCATTTGTGATGGAAGTAGTTGGGGAAAAAGTTGGAGACTCTGCAGTTGTCCTTAATTTATAGTGTAGAAAATATGTTGTATATTATACAGTAATGCTGGTAAATCACAGCATAAGCATTTCACTTGGAAGATATAATTTGACAAGTCTGCAGCATTTCATTTTGGGTCACTGAGGCATGATACTTTCTTGCTCTGGATTCTTCCATCCCTTCTCAACATATGATGCCCAACTGTACAAATTATTTGAATCGCCTGAAGGTGTTTGATTTATGCTGAGTCTAAGTTATCAGCTCCAAACAGGCCATGTAGCTTCTCTCTTATCATCCTACACAGCCGCTTGCAGAATTTCTGCATGTTTTTGAGCTCAGCCGTAAATGTGATGACAATAGTCATGAAGAGAACACAAAGACAAAAACTGCCACTTGCAGCAAAATGAGAGCCTCCCTCTCTCGCCTAATTTTTGTGTCGGATTCTCCTGCAGTATGTTTGACAAGAAGGGCTGGCAGCTTTACTCAGTGGCACAACTCAGGCTGTAGTGGGTTGTGCCCACCCCCGACCCCTGTCACACAATTAGCTTTCTGCTTTTCAGATAGCTAGAACAAAGGTGAACTTGGGGAGCTGAGGCTGTGTTCAGTCAGAGAGGAGCGGTGTGTGTGACACTCTGATGACTCTAGGGCACTTTCTTGACCAGAGGAGTCGTTGGCTGTCACTAAACATCACTGTCTCCTTCCCCACTAATGGCATCTCCAGATTGTGCTATGAGGAACAAAGGCTGGTTGTATGAGATACTGAGGAAAAAATAGAGCGACCCCATTTGGGCTGCAGGCTGCTGTTTGTGACAGTGGCTGCAGACCTATAGAAGTGTCATGACAGATATGAACCAAGGAACAATTATAGGGTGATGTGCTTGAAGCTAAGCTGGCTGTTCCTTCAACAATAAGGAGAAAAAAAGTGTCAGATGAATAGCACAGCGAACACATGCCTGCACACACACACACACACACACACACACACATATACAGACTGTATGTTCACATGCCTGTATCTGTGTTTCCAATGTATTCGGTTGTTAAAGCTATTCAAATTATGCAACAATAAGGGGGGATATCAAATGTTGGTGTGTTAAGCTTTCCCCTTTTCTGTGTTGTTTTATTCACGAGGTTAAATTTGAAAGGTGAGCGTGTTCACAAAACAAAAGCATATGCAGAGAAACAACAAAATTAAATGTTATGAAGAATAATTTGTAATTTTCCTGTGGCTATGGAAATAAATATATTCAATTGACTGAACTGAATATTTTTCCTGATAATCGCTTGCTTATGAATTAATTTTTATTATATGCAGATTTGCATTATCCTGCCAGTAATCAATCTAAAAAAGCTTTTTTTTTTGTATTGCTGCCAACAGTAAGATATGAGTGAAACAGCAGGAGTGTATTGGCTTGATCTTCATTCAATCTTAGTTGCTGTCACAGAGTCACTGGGAGGCAAACTAAATGTGTTTAACAACAGATAGCGTATTTTTCTGGTGTGGGCACTAAACACTTCAAGACAGTGATGAAGCATAAAGGCATTAAGTATATTTTTAAACCACAGTTTCTAATTATGAATTCATAAACTAAAATGTAATCAAAAACAGCTTTTTGTTATCTCTGTTGTCCCCTGTCTTTTTGCTAGCAATCCTAATACTAAGAATTGTCATTGGCTGATGGATCCAAAGCTAATTGGATTAAAAGACAAACTCATTTGCCAAAATTGTTTCATCAGTGTTCATTCCCACCATTATAAACAGCACATATAGCCCCAAACTAACAGGATTGACAGTAATGCACCATTTCAGCTGTCAGTCTCTACAGGAAGTAGTCAAACCCAGCATTCTACTGCCTTTTGGTGTCACTGTTTTTGTCCAAGGTTGACTCGCAAAACAAAATTCATTCTCTGGTGTAGTTCCTCTTTGAGAATGCTCAATTCCTTTTTATCTTGAGAGGTAATGTGACTTTTCCACATTGTTAATTCAAGTCTTGGGTGATATTGTGTGCAAAGTCAGAACGTTGAATGTGCCATGTTTCTGCAAAGCATTGCAGGAGTACCGCGCTTGACATCAGCGTTGTCACACTAAATCTCTGTTTCCATGACACTCGGAGTCAAAACATGAGCCTGGAAATGCAAGCCCTCCCAGTGTCAAGAAATGCTTCTCTTTTCTAGGCTGATGCTGACAGAATTAAAAGTTATTTGATAATTTAATCATGTCTCATCAAAAAAAGCACTGCAGATATTTAGAACCACAACATTTGACCTGTTTTTTTTTTTTTTGCTTCAAAGGCAGAGTAATATTATGCCTTCACCCTCCCTATTTCCTAGGTCACGGCATGTATGCCGGTCCATGTGTCTAAGTTTCTCTACGGAGGCTGCAGAGTCCCACAGGTTTAGCTGTAATACCCTCGTTAATTCCCCTGCTTGTCGGGTTATTGCCGTCAAAGCTCCTGTGTCAGTTTATCCTCAATTCTGGCTTATTCTTTCATTTTTACTGATGGCTTTGTTGCGCTGTGTTACCATGAAGGCCCCACCCATCAACACACAGATGAACACAAACAGATATACACATACAAGAGTGTCTGATATATGCTTTTCATCATGTTTTAACTGACGCATAATACATGCACAACGTATGTTACTTCATGTATTTATCATTTTTAGCACTCATCTGCACTATGTCTTGCAAGTGTTTATTGTGCCATCATGGTTTTGTGTTAATTCAGTCTTCGAGTTAAGATGCAAATGCAAAAAAGTTTTATTTGTGTTTGTCAGTTCAAAGTTATGTTCATGATATGTTTATAGAAACAAAAGTGTTCACACAGTCCCCACCCACACATTTTTATTATTCACCATGAACAGTTGGTAACGCAGCGGTAGAAATTGAGGTTTCTGTGTTTAAAATTTTCACCCTAGTTGGCAGAGTTTGTGGGTTTAAATAGCAACTGATGCTCATTTATAATTTCCACAATGCGAGCACTGAAACTCCATTTTAACCACAGTGGTTCACACTGAAGAAATGGAGAATGTCTTTTTTTAATAACATTAGGAACTAATTGGTTAAAAGGTATGATGCATATTGAGTTATACAGTTTAGACAATACGTGTCTACGTAAGTATTATACTATACACGGTGCAGCAATGTCATGTTGTCTTTAGAGATTGTATAGACTTAAAATAATTTAAGTCTTTGATTTTGATTAGTGACAACTGGAAAGTGGCATTTATAACACAACAATAGTTATTTACGCGAACTTTACAACCGCCCTCTATATAACTGCCACCCGATGATAACAGAAAGGAGCAGGCATCACTGATATGACTTCATTAAATAAACCCCTGACCCTTGAGATGCTGGGTTGATCTATTTCCTCTAAGTCCCTTTACTTCACCAGAGAATGAGATCCCACGTCAAGATTGGGCTGTGCTATCTCCCTATCTTTAATTTAGAAATGCAGGAAGACTGCACTTGGGTAAGATGGTTATCCACGCTCACTGTCTGTCTTGTCACTTCATGCATGTTAGCTCTGCAAAAGCCTCCTTTGGGACCACATAACTGGCTGTGTTCCAGTACTTTTAAAATACTTTTCTTTGTCTGTCCTTTCCCTAATGACCGCTGATAGAGGTGAGGATGTCAGAGATTGTTTCTAAAGATTTCCGTCTTGATGCTTCAGAGGCCTCTGAGACCAGACATCAGAGGGCTAACTAACCGTTAGAGAACAGTTTTAGGATTGTAAGAATTCAGTGCTGGTTTTAAAAGGAGCTTTTTCTTTTTGTGTTTTCCACAGAGAGCTGCTTGTTTGCATTGCAGCAAAGGGGTGAACACACAGGGGCAGCCAGGAGCAGCTCCCCTGTAGCTGTGTCTTGATCAAGGACACTTCTGCAGGGGTGTTGGTAGATCAAAGCAGAGATGGTCTCCCTAACCACAAGGCCTCCCCTGCCTCTAGAATTATGTAGGTGGATTAAGAGGGGGAGGTGCTCCTCATTCTGGGTGACGGTGAACGTTAGCTTGAACTGAGTAAAATGCCGTTGGTCAGAGCAAAGACGCATTTCACAACATATTTGACATCCTCTGGAAATCCCATTATAATGAAATAGCACACACTGTACCCATTATCATATAAGCCTTGAAAATTATTGCAATTCATAACTTGAGTCCGTTTATATGCTACATCATAAACTAGATTGGCTAATTTACTCATTGAATACGATAATGCTCAATGCTGAATATCTTTTAAAGAATCATAGTTTTTTGGTTCAGCAGAAGGATCTGTCTGTAGCTACAGTTGATTCAAAGTCCGGCTGTCACGATGGATCACTGACGATGATGTCTCCAGGGGTTTCATCTTTGCTCTTTACATTTGCCTTCCAAACAATTGAAAGGCAGAGAAAACAGTGCAATTTGTCTAAAAGGAAGCGACTCCGATCGATAGGATTTTCATTACAGTTATGTTTTCATACTGCTGCAGAGGCAGGGTGCAGAGCTCTGATGAATGATACATTAACGTTCCCGTCCCCTCTCCCTCCTGTGTCAGTCCTCGGCTCCTGAGTCCTGTCACTGCGATGATGCGGGAGCGCCGGGATGAGTTTGTGCGCCGGGACCTGATTCTCCTCAGTGCCACGTCCCCAGTCAACAGCTGTCAGTTTTGTCATTGTAGATTTCAGGCGGTGTCGTGGCTTTGCAGGGGGGAAATACCAGAAGGCATGATCTTTCTGAGAGCTGCACTTTATTGAATTATCCCTCACTCTGTCCTACTTTGAGAGGTGGAGTTAAGCAGCTTACCTGTGGCCCTGAAAAATACGTGACTGCAGTGTTCAAAGGAATCGAGTTGCCCTCCTGACACTAAAAGTATTCATATTTATTATGCAACTTGTAAGGTACTATATGGCCAGAAGGATGTGGACTCTTCTGTCCATAAATGTTTGTATACTTTTTGTTTGGGGCTGTTGTTCTCAGTTGTTCCCAGTGAAGGGCATCATCAATGCTACAGCGTACTGTGATACATTGGTCCTCAACCTTGTTGTTTTGCGACCCCTTACAGTAAAGCAATGTGTACTTGTGATTACTTGTCACTGGTTTTGTGTAGATGGGTTATGACTTGGCTAAACCAATTTTTTTTGTTCCCTCTTATTTAAAAAAAGAGATACAATCATTCAAAACGCAACAATTTGAATGTCTGAAAACATACATATAATTTTGTGTAGCATAAGTATTTTTTTCATCTTGTTAGGCCTCTCACGACCCCTCAGATTTATGCGGCAACCCTTTGTGAGGTCTCGACCCTCAGGTTGGGAACCACTGCCTTAGACAGTAGTGAGCTTCCAACTTTGCTGCAACAATTTGAGGAAATCCTTTTCTTTTTTGTGACGATGCCCCCATGCATAAAGTCAGGTGAGAAGAAGTGGTTTTCCACGTTTGTTTGAAGACCTTTACTGGCCTGCACAGAGCCCAGACCTTGTATACCTTTTAGGATGAACTGGAACACCAACTGCAAGCGTTCAGTGTTGGACCTCACTAATGCTCTTGAGGCTAAATGAGCAAATCCCTGCCGCCAGGCTCCAAAATATTAATATGTTATGTTCAACAAACACGCGTGGCTGTAGTGTCCACATACGCTATGTCTTTTTAATACTAGGGTGATAGGCCCCGTCTTGCCCCTGTTTGTTCTTGTTGGGCACCCACTCATCACCTACATGCATTTGCTAACTACTACATCATCACATTAACATTAGCATACAGTGTGTGTCACAGCAGACAGGTTTTGAAATGAGAGGACACTGTGGTAACTCACACACCACACAGGAAATGTTGATCAGCACCCATGACAGCAGAAGGTGTAGGTGTAAACCGCAACAGCTCCATCTCTGAATCCAATAAACCTCCCTGTGATATAGCTGTGACGGGTCAGCCAGATAATGCAACACAAAGGGCAAAACAATTCGGGCTTACTCACTGGGTGCCTATTGCTCATTATGCCCTTGGCAACGACCACGGGCCTACAGGTGCAACCGATTCACTGTCTTGGCATATAGTCATTTACATTATCATCATTTATCATGTGTGGTGTGGCAGCCTAATATATTGCTTAGTGTTTTGTGTTATGTATGCACGTCTCAGAACAAGGGGAAATTGCACTCACTCTCACATCTCAGTTTATGGACCACCACACTGGCTTTGTTGCTGTCAATGCTAGCAAGCAGCAGCTGTGAAAAATTGTTCAGCTTAGAGAGTTTGCGGTTTCCTCCTCCTGCTGCTGTGCATCTGTGTGCAGCACTTGTGTTTTAGTTTTAATTGTAATTTATTATTATTTTTCTGCAGCTGCACGTGTTTAACTATCTAGCCAGTGATTAACGATCAAGCTTTGAACTTGTACTTTTCTGACTTGTGCACATAAAAACTGAAGTGGGCTAATTAGGTTGTATTTTTACACAAAACAGTAGGCAGACATGATTGACCACTGAAATGCTTATAAAAATGTATTTATGTCAGTGGAGTGTTTCTGTGCTGATCCAATAAAGCTGTGGCATCAGTGAATCATCCACGAGCCTGCCTTGCTAAAACTTATGTCTGGTTGAAACCGGGTTCTCCACACATCTCCCAAGCAACATGCAGCTGAATCAGGTGCTTCTCAGTTCCAGGACCGCAAACTTAGAAGCACCTGATTCAAAGGAGGAAGTCTGGTGCACACAGTCTGTTTGCAGAATTAATTGCTGCAAATCAATCAAACGCCTCATCAAAGTCAAAATGGACAAAGACACGAGGCAAACAACACATAGAGCCAGCCTAGAGCAGGTGTACAACTGTCATTTGGATACTTGGTTGAACAGGATTTCAAATCTATTGGATAATGAATCCCAGGGTGGGAAAGTCCAAGTGCCACACCACCTCAGAGACAAAAGAGCACAGACACATGTTAGTTACAGACAAGAATACAGAAAGTACATCCATCAAATACAACAAATGAAATGTGTGTGAGTGTGAACCCCATATACCTCTCTGCAGAGCAGTGAGTTGATCATGTTTAATGTTATTTAATGATGCCATGGTTAGCCTGTGCATAATGCAGAGCAATAGCATAATTAAAACTAATGTCAACCATAAAGACAATAGAGAGGAAGATCAATAGAGAGGAAGAGAACCTGTTCATAAAAACACGTATTGGCCCTCCTTATTGATTTCTGAAAGTGGAGTTTGGACCCACTTAGCTTCCATCTACATTACTGGTACACAATCATCAATGTTCATGAACAGTATAGTTCTCAAGATGGTTTATACTTCTGACATATTGTTTCCTGTCCTTCCTCAATTGACACAATCTCAATGCTACTAAACCCCATCAACAAGTTAAATGGAACAAATAGATAAAGTGGAACCACGTCTTTTGTGGAAAATGGAGCTGATGTATTCAGTCTCAACCAGACAAATGTAAACACACAAAGTATCAAGTGACACAGGTCAAAGAAAAGGACCTCAGAGAGATTTGAAGTCTACTGCTCACCATCATCATGCTGTTTGCCTAAATTTAGGTCTTCTAGTTCCAAAGAGGTGACACAACTGGAGCTGAGGTAGCAACAACAACCACTGCAAACACCCCAGAATATAGATGGGTTTCCCTGCAACCATGCCCATTTGTAACTGGGGATTAGGTTATTTCTTACCACTTACAAGAATTCACTTATGGCTAATTTGTGATGCTGCTGTTGGTTGTAATTTCTCACTGTGTCATGTTAGCTAGAGCAATCAGTTATCCATCAACCTGTCTTGATGTAAAAAGATCTCATAAAAATTTACATCTACAAAAAAGTAATAATTTTTTTCTAGCAAGTTGCGCTGATTTTAATGCTGAAAATCTCCAAGGATAAGTCATCATGACTAGAGCTGCAACAATTAATCAATTAACCAATCGTTGTCATCACTATTTTGATCATTCATTAATTGTTCAAGTAATTCTTCAACCAAAAATGGCAAACATTCTGTTTAGTTTCAGCTTCTCAGTTGTGTGGATTTGATGCATTTCTTTGTCTTACTGGATGTGATAGTAAACTGAATATCTTGGGTCTGGGACTGTTTGGACAAAACAAGCAGTTCAAAGACGTCACTTTGCGTCGGGAAATTGTGATAAGTGTTTTTCCCTTTTTTCTGACATTTTAACATTGAAAAAGTAATTAATCAGTAATTAGAATAATTATTTGTTGCAGCCCTAATCATGACAACAGCATGCCTTCTTGAATGATTGTAGTGGGGCAGTGAGGCCGTCTCACTGTAAGGATACAGTAAAACAACACAGTTGCCAGTAAACATCTGCTGACAGGAGTGGATTGTAACAGAAACAGAGCAATTTCCTACATAATACATTTTTTGCATTATACTTAGCTAAAAGTGGTTCCTGTGAGGCATTCAGTTACCTCTCATATTTTCCCGTGTCAGTAACTCAACCAGCTCTCATCTTCAATGATTGGTCAAAACGGAGGAACTGTGCTTAGAAAGTGTTGTGATCCACCATTGTCCTCTGAATGCTGCTCTGATGGGCTGTAGTTCATACGTGATAGACAGTTCTGCTGCAGCAATCCTTCATTCCTCCCTTCATCTGAAGACAGCTGAAGCGGTACGCTGATGGAAACACACCTTTTTCATTACTGGCTCGTGGTGCAGTTCCTCTGCCTCGGCTCATTGCTGGTAGGACGTGAACCCAACTCCTACGAGATGGGAGCCATTTAGTTTATAAGGTCTTGCAGTTTGTGTCCTTTTTCTTGACATCATTTGTCAAATAGTTTGAGAAATCCTAAACTTTAATTGTAATTATTTTCTTTGCTTCTTACCACTAACCTCAAGTTTCCCTCTCCCTACCGCTACAAACACACACTCACGGTGTTCCTGATAAATTCTGAAAGCAACAATTTCCTGCTGTGGAAGAGATTACGCCAACGTACAGTATGCTAACATTTAATCTGTGATGATTTATGATTCGTGTTTATATTTCCATTGAAGTCCAGTTTTCTTATCATGGTCGTTCTGGAGTGAAAATTTGGCTGTTGTTTTTTTCTGATAAGCCTAACTTCTGCATTTCCTTTCTATTGCCCTCATCAGTTATTTATTTACCTTTTTGTTGTGGTGACTCATGTTGTCCTCACTGGAGGTAAATGGCAATAAGAGGCATATCCACATCTACAAAAATCCGGAGCATAACTCATTTTTCAGAGGGGTTACAGGGTTTATTTTGCTTTTCCACCACGATCTTATCACCGTCTCTGTGACTGTTTTCTCTTTTGACCTTATTTGAATTCTGAGATAAGCATCCCTCCAGTAAAATTGGACCAAATTAGTCTTTTATCTGGTGTGTTTTAAGGGAATGCTTTGTCACCATGCCGGTCTGCTGAATGCAGGCTCGTATAATTTAGCTGTGCTCAGCTGCTGGCTTGTCTGATTTGCCCAAATTCGTTTTTAGTGGCTGTCGATGCTTATTCAGGTCACAGAAGTGAACTGACCTCAGTCTGAATGCCTTTTAATGCTTTATCACGTATAACAGAGAAGCACCAACAAATCTGTTTTGGTTGAAAGGGATTCCAACACATTACAATGTGAAAACAAACAGTAGGATTTGTTGAGAAGTGTGTAAAAGCTTTGTACACTCCGGCATTACATTATCTCATTTATCCAAATCTGTAAGGAATTTGTTTTTTCCTTGGCTGCATAAAATATTCAGAGGCTTGAAATGTATTGAAATTATGAGCTGATGCTCAGTAGGAATGACTTACAGTACATACCATTTAAATTATCCTAGATACACAAATAGGGAATTTCATAGCAATTATGCACATAATTAGAATATATTTTGACATCGCCATGTCTCATTCTCAGAGTTGTGATCAGTTTACTTCTGATGAAATTAGTTCATGAGGTGCATTTCCCTTCATTCAAAACTTGTAAATCTTTTGGCATAAAAATGTGGTTGGGAAAAAATAAAAATGACAATTTTACTTCAGTTTTACAAAATTATAATCATAGTTTTTCACTATTTTCTGACTTTTGTTTTTGGACGATTCGGTTAATAGAGAAAATAATGGCAGATTAACCCAAGTTTTCACCCAGTCTGACTCACTACTCATTATTATCTCTATCTCCAGTTTCAACAATTATAACGTGTTACATAATGGTGGTAATGCAAGATTAGTAGATTTACTTTTCTTTTGCAGATAATTTGAAGTTTGAATCGAGTATGACATCTTTCCACTGGCAACAGGCCTGCGATGCTGATGTGGGACGAGTGCGAGTCGAGCCGCCACCTTGTGCCAAGCACTTTTCGAGTTATCTGGTGCTGAGGCATGGAATAAGCAGATAAAACAATTCTAAAGGGGAAATGATTCTGTCCGTAATCAGATTTATTTACGCAGCCCACTGAGGAAGATTGATGTCTTATCTGTGGCTGTGGATTTCAATTCTCTATGCTACGATGCAGATAAACAATCAGTCTGCTGTCTCCAGAGCTTTTTTAATTGTGTGTGTGTGTTTGTCTGTGTGTGTAGGCGTATGTGCCTATTAGCATGTTTTGTCTATCAGCATGTTTTTGACAACCGAGACAGTGATGTTTCAGAACAAAGTCACCGTCTCTCTCTCTCTCTCTCTCTCTCTCTCTCTCTCTCTCTCTAGCTTCTTCCATGACTATTTTTCATGGCTTTTAAATGCCAGACATGTGCTCTTACATCTTTGTGACTAGCAATTGAAAAGTGGAGCTCAAGCAGAGATCAAACCACTGCTGTTGCTCCTGTCTAGCTGGGAGACATGTTTTCTCCTTTCTCGGGAGTGTGAAAGGAGTGAGCCACCATTTTGACTGGGGAGGCTGTTGTATGTCAAAATCCATGTTGTACTTTTCTTACAGTTTTGCAGCATATTTTTATTCACTATCTGGAGCTTGTGTGCCTCTGTGGTTAGAGCAAAATGTTAAAATGTTCCTCCTATACAGTGACTAAGTGATCTGCTAATACAGTTTGTCAGTGAACAACAGTGGAACACAGTATATCTGTTCACTAAGGGATGAAGAACTCATTACTGGTATGTAGGCCTATTATTCATGTGCCACATCATGTTAATGACTTGGTGTGCCAGGGATATAGACTATTTTAGTGTTTTTACTATCATCTAGTTATGTGGTGTATTGATACTGAAGTTCAGGGTAGTTTCCATGGTAGCCACTATATTTGATGGCAGTGGCTGCAGTCTGTTGCATTGGGATTTACTATGTTGTATTGGGAATTAGGAGGGGAAAGCTCTCCACATCTTAAAATAGGCCAGTCAAGGCAGAGAAGAGGTGTGAAAGCAGAAACTTGGCATTACCTGCACGGTTGCTCAGAAGCTAACAAATTGCACAAGTGCACCTTTTTTTTTCTTTCTCTTGCTCAAAGCAAAAAATGTTGATAGGCAGCTCTCACTTTTTTCTTGGAATAAAAGATTTTGTGAGTTGTTATCGAGTTGAATTCTCATTCGTGAGGAATAAACTGCAACAGAGTGGTAAGCGAGATGTGAGTAAGATTGCCCCCTCCCCCCTCCTCTCCCCACTTAGACAGCTCGTCTTATTATCTCCTGAAATGGCAAGGTTACAGTACCTACAGGTGCAGAGGAAGGTGAGTGTGTTAGCTTTTTATCTTTAAACCAGTCAGCCTTAACAGAGAAGCACAGCCACTGAAGTCACATCAGACTCTGCGAGGAATAAACATTCTCTTATGTACAAGTTTTGCAATTCAGCCGAGCTACTTAGATGAGGAAATGGGAGAATGTTGAAATATATTAGGTGTGTTTAATGGACCTGGAGAAATACTGGGAAAAACAACCTTGGTTACCTCTGGCATTAATATAAAATTTATGAGAAGGATTTAGGCCGATCTCCTGCAGAGCCTTGAGAAGATGTTGCTTTGTCAGTCAGCACACGTTTAGCATAAATCTCTCACTTCTCCTTTTTCTGCAGCCACCTTGAATCTCCCAGCATTCCCTCTTTCCTGTTGTTGTACTATGGTTGGATCATCTCCATTTTCTTTTCGGTTGAGGTTTCAGACGTATTAGATCAGATTCTTTTTGGGAATTCAATAAAATAAGGATATATCTGTGTTTTTATTCATCTCTTTACCTTGTTTGACTTCATATTGTCTTGATTCACTGCAGTCTTTGATATAATTTGCCTTGTGTGGATGTTAATAACAGAATAACAATTTATGTTGTACTGTTAGGATCCTGCTTTGCCATACTTGGTACACTATATAATTTATTCTATAATCTATGAATAAAATCACCCATTTCATATAGATTTGTTCATTTACATCATTTACAATTGCTGGCATTATATTAATGCTTGTGTTACTTTTTTCTTCAGCCACATATTATTAATGACACGTCAGGAATTGGACTTATTGATTGCGCCTCATTTGCATTCATATGAAGGCAGTTATAAATTGAGCCATTTTCCTTAGTACAATAGTTAGGCTATCTGCCGGTTAATAGGAGAGACCTTTTTACAGGTGAGGCAACTGTCGTCTGTCTTACTGTGATTCATGAATTTTGTGAATGGACTTTAATGAGCAGCATATTTCAATCAGCTTAAGGATCAGGAGCAGGGCCCTCTCCTCCTCCTGCTGCTTTTGATGGTAATGGAAATTATCAAGCAAATGGTGTGGCACATTTCGTTTTTTTAAAAGTTCACAAAACCACTTTTTCAACTATCAAAGAGGAGTTTTTCAGTGTGATTACCTTTAGTGACCTCCATAAATTAGAGCTGGTGGAAGACCTTCACATCTGCTGATGTTTTTTTCATAGCCATAATTTACCCTGCCAGAAATATCAATGCTCAAATCTTATAAATAAATATACCCACGAATATTTCTTCTTCGAGTAACTGCATGTTTTGAATTGTATTTGAAAACGTACACTAAGCTTTGTGGTCCAGAAATTCAAACATGAGAGAAATGGAGAGCTATACATGTAACTAGATTAGATATTCCGGTTTATTCAGTCTTTACCTGAGATGATCAACAGCATACACCATCAATGAAGCACAATTCCACCAGAGAATCTGGCAATTAAATCAGTAGAATAGCACTGCAAACACTGTAGAAATGTATTGATTTATTGGTACATCATGTCTCCTCTGGTTATGCAAGTACCTGAAAGAACAAGTCAGAGGAGCAGGGGTGATAATATTTAATAGAAAACTATGTAGTTACACTAATGGGGTCAGTGTGTTATTTTTAAATGTATTCTGAACTTGGTGTATATAGACAACACTTTTATTCCTTCATTATCATAAATAGCTCATCCTACTCACTTTATCACCACTAGTTCATATTATCTAGAGCACAAAATGGCTGCTGTCTGAGGCTTTGTTTGCACACTGCCTGTGCTGTATGTAATTGCGCTCAATAGGTAGTAAATCCAGCCTCGTAAATCAGAGACCTTTCCACAGTTATGAATATGAACTAGCTCGGCCTCTGTGCACAAACATTTACCCATGTCTTGTGGACCATGATGCTCCTTTCCCACAGAGACAAACTGGCGATCAGGACCCTCTGTGGGGTTGCTCTGAGCTGCTGGAACCGGTTCAAGGGTTTGAGCTTACAGCTATTATTAGGACAAGGTATGCTCTATGGATTTGCTTTTACATGGACTCTCAAATGACCATTCACACCTACTAATTCCAGTGTTTAGCTAAATGTTTTTATTATCAAGCGGAGGAAACATATTTATTTAAACAGTAATAGTTTGTAAAGTATTTCACAAAAACGTTTAAAAGAAAAATGGATTAGGCAATTGAGAAGTGAAGACTTATTCAGTCTCTGGGTTTTCAGGCTGCCTCTGCTCAACTGGCTGAACAGCAATTCAACTTTTAATATGTTTACTGTTATTTAATATGCATGTATTGCTAACATCATCTCATAATGTTTACCATCTCCTATAATGCTTTTTATTTAATTAGACAAATTGCACTCAGTCAGTCGGAGAAAGCAAATGGCGTAAAACAGAAGTAAAGTTAATTGCTTCAGAATAAAGCCCTCTTTTAATTAACCTCCTTAATGAAGGAAGTCACATCAGAGTTAAAGGAAATACATTTCAAGAGCAAATCATCAGGTTAAGAACAAAAAAACTGATTTGATATCACAAGCTTCTCTGTATTAAAAGCATTCAGCGACTTCTGTGTAATGCTGCTATTCATTCTGAGCATCGAGCGAGCATCCGAGACATGCAGCCATGATTAATTTACATCGGTGAGAGATGGAAAGAGCCTGCAAACACCAAGCAAGAGCCTTTCTTTTGCACTGAGGAATGGTTTCCTAATGCCTCTTAATGCACATAGGTCAACCACGTAAAAGAAAATATCATAAATCAAAATTGCCCCCATATATCTTGCATTCAGGCCCTCTGGTAAATGCTGTGCATCATAATCTTCTCATAGCTGCACTTTCGCCTGAGGGATGTTGCCTCTAGAAGTCATATCACCCTGTTTGTAGAATTCACTTCAGGATTTACAGCTGCTGATAACCGTCCACCTCCCTGGTTTGCAAGAAATGACATTCACTGTATATTCAAGGCGATCGTTGATGCAGTGTGTACAGGGCTGGACACAATGAAGAAAAAATAGTGTCACCTCATAATGTAATGCAATAGAATAGTAAGGTGTATGGCTTCAATTAATGACTATTTTCATTATTGATGAATCTGATAGTTATTTTCTCAATGAATTGATATTTGGTCTATAAAATGTCAAAACAATCATCAACATATGGCCGTCTCAATTTCCTAAAGCCCAAGGTGATGCCTTCAAATGACTTGTTTTGTCGCAACAACACACTAAAACCTAATGACATTCAGTTCACCACCACATGGGACAAAGAAAAGTAGCAATTGCTCACAACTGAAAAGCTGGAAATAGGGAAGGTATTTTTTTCATCGCTTATCAAATAGTTGCTGATTATTTCTCTGTTGATCCACCGATTGATTAATCGACTAATCGTTTCTAGTAAGGTACTTCCTATTTTGTCCAACTGTACCCAAGACCACAATACAAATTGACACTGTCTCCATGAGGGAATCCACGGATGGCACTGATTTCAATGAAATGAATTGATTACGATCAGAAATGTTGCTGTTTTCTAAATGGTGGTGTGATTGATCCTAAAGTCTCAGCATCTATCTACAGATGTCCATGTTGTCTTGGACTGATCCTGCTGACTGATAGACTGGGTGACTGAAAGACTAATGACATGGACAAGACTGAAAGCATAATGATGTCCTTGGGTCTTGTTGGAGCAGATGATATAGCTGACTTGAAATCCCTTCAAAACCAGCGGGTGAATATTCATGGTGGTCTTTCCTCCGTGGAACCTCCCAAATCCCAGAGAGAAAACTCAACGCAGTTCTTCAAAAGGTTAAACTTGGTTGCACAGCTCCAACCTTCCAAGTATCTTATCAAATAGTGCATGAACATAATAAATTGAGTCTGGCCCAGGAGGAAAAAGCAAGTGGGACCTTTCTGTATTATTAAAAAAGTAATTTCTATAATTCACAAGTTAAAGTTTCTGGAGGTTAAAGTGAGTGAAATAAGATTGACTTGGCTTTTTTATGCAGATTTCATGGACGAGTAGTCAGAAAACACAAAACTATTGTCAGCCCACGCCATAACCATCTGTTCAATCCAATAGCTGTGTTGCTGCAATGCAGGCGATGGGAAAACAACACATGAAGCAGGGAGAATCCCTCCTAAGACTGTTTCAGTTATGACGCTGCTCACTGTACACCTGTTTCTTGAGGATTTGAGGAGAAAATTGTTTGTTTAATATGCTTTGAGATGATTTTGTCACAATGTTCCTTCAGTGAATTTTAGAGTTATTCACCAAGATGTTCATGTCAAATATCTACTGTATAGCATCTGAATTTTGAGTGCTAAGAGTTTATGAGAGGATGCATGCTGTGATTAAAAACAATTGTACAGTATTATGTTAACTTTGAAAGTAAAACCTGCCCAATTTTCACTGCCTTATCTCAGGAAATCTACCAAAATCTAGCAAAGTACCTTAGAAGTTAAATATGTAAATATGTAATCAACAACACAGTCTGCTGTGTGTCATTTTGTGATCCAGTTTTGGTTCTCCAGATACAAGCATCAATCTCCTCCAAGTATATCCTCTCTTTACAAAATCAAGTGTTTAGGCTGCACAAGAAAGCTCTTCATACTGAGGTCAGCTTCAAATGTTTGAAAGAAAGCTAACTTTTGAGTTGCTATTTCTGAACTGTGTTCCTCCCACATGAATATCCCGCAGAGTTCTGTCACAGACAGATTAAAGAATTGATTCACAATGGAGGAGAAGGGTAAAAATAAATGCATCACATAATATTAAGTCAGGGGTGGCGCAAGAATCATTGTGCAAGAGCATATTTGCTTTGTTCATCACATCTAGTTTCACTCAATGGGCCCAATCTGTCCCCCTACAGATGGCTCGAGCAGAGGTTTGCTCGGGTGAATGGGTGCACAGGGCAGGTGGATTCAATCAAGCCGTCTAATGGAATGTAAATCTAAAAGGCACCAGGACCCTGGGATCACATCCTGCATTTAGTCATGCCCTTCGCATGGTGGCTAAGTGCAGGTGCACATCAGATGACACCCCAGTGACACGGGGAGAGGTGATCATCTGCATGCAGAATTGAACAATCGAGTCAGAGAAACTAGAGTGAGGGGAGATCATAGTCGGGATCATTCAAAGCTTGTGTGAGCTGGCGCATGAAAAACAACCTTTACTACTGTGGTGTGCTACCTCCCTCCAAACTGTGACTTCTTCATTATTGTTCTTTGAGGTGAAGTGTAATTATCCTCTCTTTGGTATGGAGGCTCCAAATGATCCAGAGGTGGAAGTAAGCCAGCTCGATGTGGATCAGGCACACCAGCCCCAAGGAGGCCTTTGCCGACTTCAGCCTTTATGTGCTCCTGAATATTCCTGCCCACTTCAATACCCCAGGGTTGTATCTGTTTATCCTGCAATGCTGATAGCACAGCATTGGAGGTAGTGAGTGCAAGACACAATGGATGCCTCTATGATGTTGAAATGTCTTCTCTGAAATGTCTACATTTAAGGTGGTGTATCTGTGGCACAGAGCACCTAATGTGGCACGGATGGAGTGCTTAGTTGCATAGCAAAGCACACATATCAAGTGGGGTAAAAGGCAGAAGATGAGCCTGCAAGACATTTACAAGATACATATTACATTCAAGACAAGAACTCTCCATTCCTGAGACGTAGGCGGGACAAAATGTTTTCGTTGTGGCATTTCTGTCAGAAGAATGCCGGGGTCGTTATGCTTCTCCACAACCACGCTGACATGACTTGTCCTGTTTCTGGAAGAGCAAGATTTGCTGTATGGGAGATCTTTACTTCTGACTAAACCTCAGCCACAATGAAGTGATGGAGAGACATTGTTAGCCACCAACATGCATATATGGGTTTTTTCCCCTGCAGCAAGGGACCATGGGCGGCTGAGCGATGGAGCAAGTGCAAATGCATCCCCATTATTCAGTTAGGGGGAGCGTATTTTATTTAATTTTTTTTGTGATTTTACAACATTTTAAAGTGAAAATGTGATAGAATTGTGCAATTTGGGATTAAATCTATAAGAAAAACAAGAAATGGGTATTTTTCACTGTCACTCCAGCTAGCCACTTGACTGAGGACTAGAATGTAATAATTTAAAGGCTGTTTGGTATGCTTGTTCCACAAAATCAACCCTTTTTTGGTTTAAATATGTAATTCTCTACAATACATCTGAATATAACTTAGAGGATGTCAACAACAAATCCAAACCAAAGATCCATTTGAACAAACACATCCATACATACAGCCACACAATCATGCCTTGACTTCTGTTATAAGAATAGTCTTTAAATCTTTAAAAAACACTTGTTGGTGAGAACAAACACTTGTCATCATGTGCAATGGTTCCTCTCTCTTTAGAATTACGACTTGGGGCCAGATTTACATTATGTTTAGCAAGTTTCAAAGACGGCCTCTGGTTAAAGGTAGTTACTCGTAGTTACTAGTGTTAGTTTAAACTAACACACTTAGGCTCATATGCTCGTATGCTGCTTCCCTGCATTACCACCCTGCAGTTGGCAGAAATGAGCATCATGTTTCTTCATGCTTGTGCTTTTACGTCATCAAGTCTGTGCTAGTACAGCATGAGAGACCAACGATACAGGGACCGGCTCATCAAAACATTGCTCGACAGTGCCTCTACTGGTCAGAAACTCCAGTTAAAATTTTGAGGTCATTTAGGAGTATGAGGAATATTCAGGCTTTGATGGCAGCTGTAATGCTTTAGACTGAATGCTGTCCCTCTCAAGCTCATTAATTTATCTTTCAGTTAAGTGTGCTGTCACTCTCTACTATATGTCAATTAATTGGAGTGTCCACAAACGACCTTGGCCAACATCCAGCTTCTTAGCTGTCCAGTCTGAGCTGGAACCACGCCAGCCTACTGTGCTTGTTGTCCAACCACAACCAGGCACAGCGTCAGGTAGGCCAGTCCCAGTGCACAGTCTGAGAGCCAGCAGGCTACCGACAGCCTATGCTAATGTCCATATGTTGAGCTCTGGTCTCCCCTGGACACAGAGCTGCTATTCAGTCATATGTCTTTCAGTAGCCATCAAAACTTAGCAGGGCTGATTTAGACTGTAACAACACCCTGCAGGATAGACTCATGTTCAGTCTTGAAACTTGTATATCTTAAATCAACCAATTTAAGTATGTGATAGTACATTTACTGTACAAACCATCACTGACTTTATAGTTATATATTTTTTGTTTCACTCACCAATAATGTGTACTTATTCACTGTCCCAGTCTCATCAACCCCTCAATCTTCACTTAAGAGGCTAATTTTAGAAAAGTTAATTGCATGTGTGTAGTAGTCTATGTTAAAAGCATTTTGAAGAAAAGATAATGAGGTCCGATGAAAACGCTGTGTGTAATTGGCAGTTCATTCGCTGTGCCTGGAACAAGCATGGATAGCTAAAGCATGAATGTCTGGTCCCACAGCTGCCTTATCCACTTTTATTATCATTTACTTGTGATGTTGCATGCTTTTTACATTATGGTAAACGTTCTAAAAGTAGGATTCTCCTATTTATCTTATTATTGAATTATATTTTTAAAAAATGAAAACAGCTGAGAGTATTTATCTTATAAGCTTCCTACACCTCGATGTCTCTTTTGCTACTATTCAACAGCCAGGCTAATTCAGTTGTATTGTAGCTGGATGGATTCCTCTTTGGCTGATTGCTGAGATATTGTGAGTGTTTCATGTTCCAAGTTATTTAACTGATTGCCTCCTCTTGGTCTTTGTACAACTTTGATGCAGATGCAGTTTTTGATTTGCCAGTTTCTGGAGCAATAATTTTGGAAAGCCAACAAACCTGGATGTGCTGTGATGAAGTATTGTATGTAATTACTCATAAAAGCTACTCAGTTATCTTAGTGCTTGTAAATGTGCTTCTGTTAATGTGTGTGTGTGTGTGTGTGTGTGTACAAGCGAGATCACATATGTGAAGCCTGCCACAGGTGGGGTATCGTTCGAATAGCCCTCAAAGGAAAGGATTTCATTTCTTGTGGAAAGAGCGTCATTCCTCTGCTCACATGGTTTCTCTGTATGTATTACTCCCAGTGGCCCAATCAGACTTTGCACATTCAGACCAACAGCTTCACAATGTTTGTTTCTGGGCTTGATCACAGAACCACGCGCTGATATTCTGTGTTTTTTCCTTTGGATCAAGCTTATTCCCTCTCTACTTCACTCAGCTGTAAACTGTTGTCCATAAAGATCACAAGCTCACCCACGCAGTGCCCATCCTCAGGTGATAAATGCCTATCATTGATCTCCATCGCAGTGTAACTCAGTGCCCGTTGGAGCTGATCCCTCACTGTTAGTCTTACAGCAGCAGCCATATGGTTAGCACTTAGTGCCACCTGCATCTAGTGCTAACCAGGGGAGATGGGGAATATGATGCCGGGGGGGAAGAGGGATTGGCAGGTTCGGCTGCCATGAGAGCAGGAAATCACAAAGTCTCCAAACTGACTTAATGGACTTCCTCCGGTTGGCTGTGTGAGGATGGATGCCGTACCACAGGAGGGCTTCGGCTGCAACAGAAGCCTTTCAGCAGTAGAACTGAGGTCTGCAGCAACATTAGGAAGGTTATGTTATTCTCTGTGTAGTTCTGCTGCACACTACTATTATTTAGTGTACCTTTGGCTCTCATTTATCCCATCTTTGCCCCTAGCCCTGTGAATACCAAACAATTATAATACCCTTAAAGTACTGTATAAACACAGAGCACTTAAAAATGAATCACACTTATTTGCACTTCAGCTTCTTAGCATACAATTATTTCTACCAAAGTGCCATCTGGTATAAAAGTTATCTCCTATCTTGGCATATTACATCTTCACTTACAGTAGGTGTATTTTTATTTCCTGTTTAAAAAAAAAAAAAAAAAAAATCACACCACGATCCTTATCTCAAAACATCAGTCAGCAGTAAATGTGTTGAAAATCTTTCTCCTCTGCTTTTATTATGTAATCAGATAAGTTTACAGTATAGAGGCATAGTTTCCATATCTTTAAATGATCCCTTAGTTTTTTTTATGTTTTTATGTTTGCCTTATATTTTGGAATCCTCTCTCCCATTCTGTACACTGCTATTATCAGACTTGGTTATCTTTACAATAACAGTCTCTCTGTTGGTTTCCGGACCGTATTAGAGCCGGATTTTGACCCCCTGCAACAGCGTCGCATTCCGAAATGTGAGCTAAATCAATACTGGAGGCAGCGAGCTGTCTGTCAAAAGACAACATCACTTCTGATGCATTAGTGTGTGTCATCTCCTTCATTGGTTATCAGCATCACATTGACAAATCACATCTGAAAAGACAATACTGAATGTCAAATCAAAGAAGCTTTCTATTCACAAACAGCTTCCTGGTGTACACACGGAGAGGGTTCCTCATCAAGCGTTGACGTTGCTACAGTAACATTGTGTCATTAAGGCAGCAATTGCAGGACAATCTCTCTTTTATTCAGATTGAATGATATAAACCAACATCTAACAGGCATCTCTGGAATCTCATGGCTGCAGATGTGTGTTACACAGGACAACGCTCAATAGTCTGCAGCAGTAATGAGCAGAGACTCCTGGCCTCCTAATTGCTTGCCGGGCCTCTGCATGGCTCATCAGAGAGGGGCTTAATTGGCCATCACTACCCAGGCAAGCATGAGGCTAAGGCTAGCCCTGTTCCTGCCTGCTCGCTTTCACCAAGATGCTTGCAGAATAAGTAAGCAGCCCCATATATTCTGCATTGCTGCTACTAATGAACACAGTTTAGCCCGGAGGTCTTGATTATTGTGTCGCACTCCATCTTGATCTTACTGTGTTTGGTGTGTTTGTAACCGCAGTTTGCTGGTGTTGTTCCAGTGTTTGGTCTTTTTTCTTACTGTTAAGCATCAACGTAATGAAGTGCTTCCCAGTTTTGGTATTGGGGTCTCTAGTGCAAAGCTGACTCGCTGGGAGATAAGTGTCTTCAGCTGCTGGCAATCAATTTATTTGCCCTCTAATGTTGAATACGTGTGTGGAATGAATACTGAAAGACGTTGGAAGATGGAAGAGGGAACGGGAGTTGGAACTGCCATCTATGTACATTCCTGTTCTCTCTGAGAAACGATCCTTTCAGAGGGACTACGCAACTCTTCATGGACCATTACACTATCCTGAAAAATACAGTCACACTTGAACACAGTTTTAGAGCCTATTTCAATAGACACTTCAGTTAAATGTTAAAACATTGACAATGAAATTACATGATTTTTTCATTTCCACACTTGAGCAAATGTGCATTGTTATTAGTTTTTTATTCTGTCCCGATAAGCCAGATATCATAGACTGTGCAAGATTATGAATTCCTGATTACATGAAAATATGGTGTGTGTTTCACCCCATGCAAGGATGTTGTTTTAGAGGTGAAAGACATTCCTGAACCTGTCCTTGGAAAAGTTGCCACAACCCTGAAAGAAAAAAGACACCCACACATAATGCAGTATTGATTGGTGCTTAAATCAGTTTGATAACAGCTTTGTCAAATCAGCTCTTTTAACAATCAGATTAGAGCTTTTAGTACAATCGATCGGGAGGGATTTCAAATCTACAAGATGACAGTTACAGAGGAGCACATAGCTAGAGCCTGGCCACCCATGAAAAGGATCTAAGCCTGCATCCACTGTTCACAATCACTTTTCTTATACAGAGCTGCTGCTTTACAGAAAGACAATCTGAAAGCAATTGCTGGAACAGAGGGAATACAGCGAGAAATGATAACCAGCCTTGTGACCTGAACCACTGTACAGCAGGACCTGCTCCAGTAACAAACTCCAAAGATTCTTTACAGTACATCATACAGATGTGGCAGCCTCATCTGAACATATCAGAAGATAACAGTAACATTATTTTACTCTATGTGCTCCTGGACAATAGAGGACGTGACACAGAGATCAACTTGTCAGTCCGCCACGTGTCTCCCAGAACAATACCACGATATTGATTCTCGCTGCTGAATTTGAATTAATGTCATGCAGCATGACATCCAGATGAAAGAAATGCCACCTGAAATGCCACGTACAGTAAATAAGGACAACCCCATAGTGGCCAAATCGTTACAAAATAAAACGCGCTCCACCGAGGTTACGACCATTTATACTTAAAGCACAAGGTGTTATGCTTGCATCCATTATTTCAGTATGCTGGGTTAGCATGCATCTGGGATAAATTAAAAGTGGCTTTATGAGTCACCACTTAAGTTGTTGAAATGGAGCTAGAGAATGGAGGTATTCATTGGTAATTGCTGGTATTCTCTATATTCGATGTTGAAAGGTACTCTCTTGAGCTATAATTCTGGTTGCCAAGTCAGCGAGAGGCGACTGTGAGACTGCGCTAGCTTCTCTCTTGGGCTTCTTAATTGGCTTTGTTATTGCAGACCTGTGCAGGGTGAAGGCAGCGAGAGAGAATCTGGGCTTTGGTATATAAGATACAGAGCTTTCGACTGTGACCCTCCTCCCAGGGGCAGAGTGTTCACAGCTGCTCTCTCTGGAGAAGGTGACCTGGCTTTGGATCCCTCTCTGTGCTTCTCCCAGCGGACCACCCTCCCACCCATCCTCTCCACCCGCCCCTTTCCTTCGCTCTTCTCCTCTCAGAGGTCATTTTCTACACCATCATGGTGTTTTTCTCCTCCCCTCCTTTTCTCTCCGCACCCATCCGTTTGGCACAGCAGGGAGTCGCTAATTCTCTCCGCTCTGCAAATTTCCACACTTTTCCGGCGTGGGATGCCAACACCTCTTCAGTGCCTCACTCTGGCATCACCACCCCTCCTACCAACACAGACACTCATGCATATAAGACACAATTCTCCACACCGGCTCGACCCCACACTCGCTGGGCTTTTAGAAGTGAGAGAACAGGGGTGGCATACGTGACAGTCATAACAGAAGAGCGCTGTATTATCTTGGGTGCTGCCGCCAAGGCATTGGACATATTTACTAACAGTGATGTTCACTGAGCAATTCTTCTGCTGACCAGTCTTTTCAAAAGCTTAAGAATAAACGACTCTCTGGCACTAGCAGCGAGCTTTGTGAATGATGAGGGAGTGTGTATCAATGTCTGTGTGTGTGTGTGTGTGTGTGTGTGTGTGTGTGTGTGTAAGTGTGTTTGGTGTTTGAGTTTAAAAGAGAGGAAACACAAAGCGGGTGGTTTACTATGTTAGGGCAATGTAATAACATGTGCAATCAACTCCCTATTGTAATTCTTGACCCAATTTCTGTTACAGCTTATTATCATTAGCGGCCATGAAGCTTTCATTTTGCTGTGCGTACCACTTCCCTCGTGTATGACACATACAGTACATGTAGGCAGGAAAAAACAAACCACGCAAGATACATTTTTAATACAACTTTGCAATGACATGGACTTCTAAAGAGCTTTCAAGTAGACATTAGTCTACATGTGACTTGATTATGCAGCATTAGTCTATTTATTACTAGGAAACTGCTTTTGAGCTGTCACAGCTAAGGATGTCTCGCACTGTAAACACAGCTTTAGAGTCCATTTGTGGAATTAAAGTTGCAAATGAGCGTTCCTAGAACAAACCAAGAGAGGGGTGTCAGAAACAAGAATCATTTTAACGTATATTAATGCTTCTCGTTGGAGGTATTAAATGATCTTGATGTCTTGTTCAGCATTTAAGCTTCCTTCCAAAAGATGAGAAGTGCTAAATTATTCTTCACAGGTAAATGGCCTTGTTTAAGAAGGATGTAGCTAACAAAAAGTACACGTAAAATGAGAATTAGAACACCCCATAAACCCTCAAATTGTTGTTTTTACAAACCAACAAAATACATGTATACAATATACAAACAAACAAACAAAGTGTTAGCTGTGGAGGCGCTGGTAAGCAGACCGTTTTAACCTTTGACTAAGCCAGGCTAACTGTTGTGTATGCTAAGCTAGTTTGCTAATCTGGCTACAGCTCCAAACATAACACATAATCATTAGAGTTGTCAATCTTCTCATCTAACTCTCGACGAAGAAAAAGTGCATTTACCCAAAGTGTCAAACTATCCCTATAAAATACTGCAACAACAGATTTGAATTAAAACTTTTTTTAACTTCGACCACATGTAACACAAGGTTTTAAAAACCAAACTCACCAAAAAGAAAACATACACGAAAAGTAAAGTATAAGCTGTAATTACTGTACACACTGGTGACAATAAAGTGAGAATGACAGGCACTGAGGGTACGGCTGCAATTGGATGTCAGCATTGATGGCAGCCTCCAGTGAATACTATTGATGTGCATCAACAGTCACATCTGCAGAGTCTGAATACAGCTAGATTTTGGTTGAAAGGCATCACTGATTGTTTGGCTTTTCAGCTGTTTAGGGCTCTTGTTGCAGGCTGATAAAGAATCAGGGCCCATTTTAGAAGGTGTTTGGTGGAGTTTTGGTACAACCTAGGATGGTTATAAAATAAGTATCATTTTTATACTAATTAGTTTTAAGCCTTTGGTTATGTCTTAGTGCTGTTAAATGTAACAATCCATGAAATACCGCACATTGCATAGTATTCAGTCCATATAATTATTCAAACTTACTCAAATTCCCTTTTACATCTCCTGTATGCTTTCTGTATAACATTTCCAAAAAAATCCTTTTGTAATTAGGTTCCTGCGCTAGAGTTCCCTTTTTGTTCTCCATTTCTGCCGTGGCTTCCTCCTGCCACACCAGTGAAACCAACCACAGAGGTGAAAGCAATCATCTGAAAAGCACTCAGCGAGGCCAGAAACTTGATCATGTTTCAACTAGGACACATTCATTACAAATGCAGCATGAGTCTTCATTAATGAGCTGGAAAATGGCAAGCAATCAAATCTGTGCAACATATAGAAAGAGGAGCTAAGCTAGGACTGATTAGCTGAGTATAGGACAAGTGGAGGAGGGTGGTGGTGGTGGTGGAGAGGTGGGCATTATTCTGGTAGTGGAGACCACTGGTTTAAGGCCTTGAAGCCTCTGCCTTGTCTTAATCATGACCTCACATTTGCACGTCGTAATTCACTTTCACAATGTCTCCACAAGAGAAGCGCCTCCATTAGACGCTCGTACCAATGGACAAGCAACAATAGGCCTGTTGAATAGTTTTCAGAATCACACCAAAAATTCCTTTAAATTTCTCGAGCAGTGCTCCAAGCAGTTATTGAATGCAAGACTCTTATCCACAGAATAGCCTTTGTGCCTGGTCTATTGTATGAGACCGATATTTAGAGCAGGCCAGCCTAAAAAAAATCAATATCCACTGTCACCAGAAGAATGACATGTCCTTACTGAATATGCCAAATAGAGCAAGGCAAGATAACAATTTGAGCCCAATTGTTCCTTTAAAAGGACATATCGATGTAATTGGTGTAAGGTTTTTGTATTTGACTTCTTAAACAGAGACATTGTGTTATGTGTGTGAAATGTATCAGAATCAGCTTTATTGGCCATATATATATATGTATATGTGTGTGTGTGTCTGTGTGTATATATATATATGTATATATATATATATATATGTATGTGTATGTATATATATATATGTATGTGTGTATATATATGTATATATATATGTATATATATATATATATATATATATATATGTATATATATATATATATATATATATATAAAAGCAACAAAATAACATACAATGTCTATGTACAAGTCAAGTGTAAAAAAAAAAAAAAATTCAAATAGTGCAAATAAGTGTTGGTGATTTCTGTTATCCTGTGAGTTTGTTTTAAAATATATTTGATTAAAACAGGAATTAAGATACAATAATGCAAGACTAAAGATGAGATTCATCAACACAAATCTCATAAAAAATATAACAGCTTTGGGCTTTGTGCATATTATCTCTCATATCATCTAATGTTTGACCAAATTCACAGCATTAATAGTATGAGCATTTCATTGCTGGCTTACTTCTCCTGAACTGTAGAGTTAAAGTTACATTTTTGCATTGTTAACTAGATGTTGTCTAAAGTTAATTACACTTGTTACATCCCAAATAAAGAGCAATTAGTGATAAATAAAGTCACATTTTAAGTGTTGCCTTGTTGACACAAGGCACTTGAGGCAAAAGTGATTCAACCTCGTTTTGAAGCTGTACTCGTCTTACACGACGCTCCCCTCCTCATGAATAATCGAGGGGATTTTTACATGGGGTCTGGTAATCCACTCAAATGAGAAATTAAATATTCCATTTTCTTTGCGAGAATCTCCTGCATATATTTGTTGTGCAGAAAGTAAATTGGTGTGCATATCAGCTCCCAGCTGTGTTGTTGTCCATGTCTGTTCGGAGAAATCACAGCAGGAGACCCCATCAACATCATGGTACTAATTTGATTTATGGCATGGTGTATGCAAATGCATTGTTTGAAGGGGGCGTATTTTTCAACAAAAAGACAAAACTGCTGAGAGAACAAATTCACTTTGCTTTTTGAAAACAACTCAGGATGATTAAGTGTTTTTAGTACTATTAGAAATATGCAACAGGAACACTGTACTCACTTTGACATCATCAGACAGCAGCAAAACACAGTTTTACTTTCCTAAAGCTGCAGACAGCAGGTATGACCGTTCTAGCCTGCAGTAATCACATCTGTAGGGAAGAAGGTTAGTATGCAGAACATGTGAAGACTGATTGCATTCTTATGCAGTGAAGCACATTAGCCAACCTTTGCCTTCCCCTCAGAAGGTATTCATATCCCTGTTTTGATTGTTAAAGGCATGTCAGGCTTTTGTTTTTTTCACAAAGCTGAGGCCATTTACTCTCAATAAGATTCAATTTTTCCTTTCGGCTGAGGCCGCACAGAAAGCTGTGAAACCTCAAGGCACCACTGCCGCCTTCTATATCAGACGCTTGTGGGCGTATCCTTGTTTTCTCCATCTAAATACAGAGATGTGGACTTGCTGCTCTTGCCTAACACTTATGTTCTTATATTTTTTGCTGTAGTTTATCTTCAGACATATTACTGTTCAACATATTTAAGTTGAACAAATTCGCCACAGAAGTAAGAGCGTTGGTGCACAAGCTGCTTTTGAGCAAAGATTTACTCCAGCAGTGAAGTAATCAATAATATGTCAGCATTCTTGCAGTTTAATAATTTGCATTAAATTGTTATTTTTCTGTGGTATTCTCCATAAAAGTCAAGATCAAAGTTCTGGGTCTTGTGTTTTTTAATGATACATGGCTTTAATGTACAGTCAAAGTGGAGCAGAGGAGCCAGTCTTTTGAACTTTTAAAGAACTAATTATCTTTTTCTCTGTCTCTACACAGTCATTGTTCTTAATAAGCTATAATGTGGAGAGGAGCTTGTTGGCTCTTATATTGTTGTGAAAACAAACATCAAATCATTTGTAGCGTCTATGCGGATCATTAGCGAGTATGAGGTATTATGTGATGCAAAGTACAAACATAAAGTAGGTGCAATTGAATTAGTCAGAAACTCATCTAATCTCACACACACTGACCTTTTTTTATAGGTTACCCAAAAGAGGAAAGGAATTACTTTTGTCCTACTTTTAGTTTCCGTGAAGGAATAATCTCATAAGTCTTATTTGAACATGTCTATAAATATGGGTGCATTGATTAGTTTAGCCCGATATAAACTCAGAAGTTGAAACGGTATTCAAAACTTCAGGTTGCCGTGTTTATTCTGTCATTATTTTGCATATAATTTGCTATATTTTTCAGACTAGTGATAATAAGTAATAATCAGTTACAGTACATCGATCTAGCAGGCTTCATGCTTGTGGAACTAATATTTGAAGTGGATTTCAATGACGGATCTCAAATATTAACTGTTACTGTGCCATACTGCAAGTTCACATCCAGGAGGCAATGTCACATACTGTCCTGTGACGAAACCACACCTGGTGAAGCTTCTCTCTAGGACAGCCGTGTCACCTTTCGTTGCTTTGACCATTTGTTTTCCTTTTTATCAAAACAGTTCGACACTTAAATGATGCACACGCCATAGATTGTATCACAGGACGGGGTTCATGTGAAGTATAGTAAGATGTTGCACATTTTATTTGACGTGTTGACTTCGTGGCAAGAAAAGATTGCAACATGAAAGTACAATCCCTCTTGAGTGATCGCAGCGACACAATGGTGCTCTTAGTTGTGGGCTGTCGATACCGTCGTGCTCGGCTGAGAGATAAGTTCCTTCATGATGGAGCTGCATGCTCTGTGCTCCTCCACTCACTGGGCGGTGGGGCTGTTTTAGGACAGAGCCAGTGAGTAATACCGCATGCTTGCTCTCATTGCAGCCGATTACTTATCTATTGATTGAAGCCAGCGTTGTGCAGATGGATGCCTTTGGAGTGTGACAAGTGCTTTAACAACCCCGGAACCTAATGCTCCTTAACGTCACTCTGGGTCCATGTTAAATAATGTCCCATCTCTAAGTCACCAGGATTCACTCACAGTGAATTCCAGCAACGGAAAAGGAATCCATCTTGATTGGTTGTCTTCATGGCCAAAAGATCTATGGCCGCAATTACATGTAGCCACTCCTCGCCGCAGCTGGTGAGATGTAATAAATAGCATTAAGGACTGTGAAAATCCTTTAAATACACTTTCCCCCTTCTCTTCCTGCTTGACAGTTAGAAAGAGCCATGAATTCCCGGCGATCGTTGGAAGCAGCCTGTGAGAAGCAGAACGCTGTTTCTGCTGCTTATCACTTTCACTTAAGCTGCTCGGGAGATTCAGTCACATATGCACTCAGATGTGTACCCCCACACACACACACACACACACACACACACACACCCCGTAACACAGTGCCAGCCTTTTTATTGTTCATACCAGGCAGGGGATAAACCACAGTGCAGAACAGCACCCGGCTCTTTGTCCTATTGACGGCTTCTTTCATGAAAATATACCTCAAGACAGCGGAGTGCTTCACTTACTGATGTACTCCTGCATTTGGACATTTGAACCAAATATTTTCTTTGCTTCCTCCTGTCAGGTTCTGGCACAGGTCCATCACAGCTCCCTAACAAGTAGCCTCAGGCCAGCCAAGTCAATCAGTTGTATAATCTCAAAATGTTAAAGGCTGACACAGCCGGATGAATGTTTAAGATGAGTCACGACTCATCTGAAACGCCAGGCTTAATATGTTTTTATATCAAGTTGTAAAGCAGCCTGAAAATGCACTCACAAGCCCCAACGTTTTATTTGTTAGCTCAAGCCTTTACTGATGGTTGCGCAGTTTGTACCAACAGAGCTTTTATCGAGTTTATTTTTGAGATATCGGCTGAACATAGTCATCACAACCCTGCTGCCTGCAGTTTCCATGTGTTACCAAAGCAAAGAAATCATGTGTCTTCTATATTATACCTCAAAGTTTACCTTTTTTTGCTCATATGCTTTACATACATAGATGAAACCTGGCGACAAAGCAGAAGCAGACATCCGAGCATTTCACAGGAGAAAGCAGCCTCACACCCGTTATCATCTTGGATGCGTTAGCCTGAAAAAACATTTCCATACCAAGGGCATCCACACCCAGAACAAGGAGGGTTTTCTGCCTTAATATTTATCTCTCGCTGTCAACAGCACCACAGCCAGACACCTTATTCTCAAGTCTGCAGGTTCTGTCATTGCTTAATGTGTTTTCCTCAGTAGACATCTGACAAGGAAATGTTTTGATTAGTCCCCGACACAAAATACATTTGCTATTTAGAATGCAACATATAACTTCTGTAACTTCAGTCTAGGTACATGTTTTCTCTTCACCAAACTGCACTGGACAATTTGGAATAATTGTTAGCGCAGTGTGAGCTGTTTATTTAGCAATGAAGATGTCAAATCTGTTGCTGTGGAAGAAGGCAAAGAATGTACAATGTTATGCATTTTTACTGAACTAGCTTTGCGCTGTTAGCCCTTTTATTAAATCTTCTAATTCAAGCATTATTAATTTTCAAACAATTCTTACAGGGATTCAAAGAAGTAGGATATTTTTTAATCAAACATCAAAGGAGCTCATTTTCATAGAGCAACCCTTTGGCATAGAACCCACAATAGGATTTCTGTGTTGGTTCAGGATGTTATTGCTTTCTTGTCTCGTTTTTATTTTTGGCAAGATTACAATTTCTTTCCAACTCTTTCTCACATAATTTTGCTCACTCGAGGGTGCTTTCCATTTGCACTTTAACAAAGCGCAGGAACAAACTCCCTCTGAGAGTGACTGGTCTTCACTTAACCACAAGCTTGAAAATAGCTGGACACCGTGGCCTGTCTATAAAAGAATGCAGTGATAACTGAATATCCAGCTGAACTAGACCATTTGCCATCTCCACTCTGTCATTTACCATAGATTCGCCTTGATGATTTCCTGCTGAAAATCAATGATTCACTCACTTTCGGAATAGCGGCTCCTCTGAGGGTGTTGGTGAGGTTCTCCCAGTGGCAATGATTTCAATCAAGAGGCGTGTGAATTCTCGGGCCTTTCACAATAGAAGGGAACACTGTAATAAATTGGACAAATAAGTAATTTGTGTGTGGAAGATGGATTTAAATTGATTCATGTTGTGACCTCTCAGCACACACGCATTCTCAGACACATGCTGCATACACACGGATGTACCAACACCATATATGCTCACATATTTACTCCCTGGTTCCGCGGCTGCAATCAGCGGCAACATTTTCCTTTCTGCTTACACTAGTTCAGAGTACAAAGAGGCTGAGGCGCTCTCCAACAGAGTAGGTAGTGTAATACTAAAGGCTATTTCCACATACATACAGGACACTTAACAAGGTTGACCTTTATCAATTTCAGGCTTGCATTTGCAATACTTGCAGCTTATACTGTCAGAAGGAATGAAAAGAGGAAGAGCAACAGCATGAAAACCAGCAACCTAAAAGCTTCTGTAAGCTTGTGCTCAAAATTCTTCATCCGAGTACAAAGGTAATATCATTATTATTCAACAAATGTTCAGATTTTTGACTTCAATATCATTGAATTTCTATTTTTCCTGACTGAACACTGTAATGAGCCCACATGATATTTAAAAGATTTGCCAGAGTCTCCTCAAAGCACCTCCTTATTACATGTCAGCATGACCCGTATGTCAGAAACCATTGGTATTGTTTTGAAGTCAGTAGTCTGACATGTTTGTCTGAAGGGCAAATTTGTACAATTAATTTGACAGCTAAAGGATGCCATGTAATGGTGCTTAAATCCTGTAAAACCACTGCCAAGTGCTGGCAATTTTAATCCCATACTACCATTCAAACATGAATGTGTTATCCTGCAGGACTAATCTTCAATCGTAAACCAACAACATGGCGTGCATATGTGTCTAATAGCTAATGTGTCTTGATTGGACTGGTGCCTGCTCCCTGCTGGCGTGACAGAAATCTTACAATATGACTACAAAAGACATGTGAATGTGGACAAGGATTAGCAATACAAGTGGCCCTGAACTGTTGAATAGACTTACTATAAGAACCAATGGGAACTCTATATCATGTTGTGTTATAGGCAAAATGGGAGCTATCCATGACTCCAATTTTTACCAAATAGGTCATGCAGTCTTAACAGTGGATCTCAGCCTGTAGTCTTTGGCTGTGCAGAAATCGTGTTGCAGGCCGGGGTTTTTTTTTATTAATGGAGGACTTGCTGCTCCTAGCCAGGTGGAAGCGGAGCAGTAATAAATGTGGCCCAATATATCATCCGCAGCACATTACAGGGGAGCTGGGGGTGATTATTCATGCCAGCAGGGGCATGAACAGACCTTTCAGGGGTTCATGGGCTCAAACTTTGAAAAGGGCGTCTCCCTCATCTTTCTCTACAGGGTAGGTAGAGTCTCCCCATGTCTGATGTTGTTGGCTCAACTTATCTCGTAGTGAACGTAGTGAATCCACAATGATGGCTTGGATGATGGGAAATGTGCAGTTTTTTTTCCCCCAGCTGATTACTTGATTAGTCTGGATTGGTTTCCATGTGTATTTATCAAGGCCCTTTGTTTGTTTTCATGCACTCACTGTAATCATCATTGAATTCTTTAACCTTAATCATCAGTGTCAAATGCAGCAGCATGCAATTTGTAGTGTTTACATTGCATTGTTAACTCTTCGGACTGCGATCGTCCAGACCATTCTATTAAGCCTCGCTGAATCTTAAATCCTAGAATTAGCTTCTCAGACGGGTGTAATCAAGACTGCAATTACCGTACTTGCAGTGAATCAACTTTTTCCCCATCAGCCACATTCTTGGACCCAATTAAAGCCGGCACTTCTACAGTCATTTAGTCAGGGGCCGGGAAATGATGGTATTGTGAGCAGCGGGGACGTGGGGTGAAGGTAGATGGGGCGTTATGTTTGGAGCAGCCTGTGTTTACTGTCTGTTTGTGGCTATCATGGCACACACGGAGACAGATGAGGCACAACAGCTGGCCCTAATGCGTGTTGGGTAGGATCAGCCCGGCCCAGTCACAGCACATCAATAGACCCATACGTTAGCTGACAGGGGGAGCACTAAACTGTGCTCGTCTAGCAGGTGTCATGGGCCCGGCCCCAGCACAGGTGATAGAAAAATAGGCAATCTGTCTTTCCACTGCAGGGGTATGGGTGTGGGGTGGTGGGTGGGGGTTGTTGGGTTGCCACCGGACATCAGAACTCTGATCCTTCACAACAGAAAAAACAAAGGGCTGTTTTACACAATGACAAACATTCATAACCTCGACCAGCAGCACTTACCTCAAATAAGTGCAGGGACCAGCCAGGTGTTTACTGGGCTGATGTTCAGCCTCAGTCTCTGGCTGGAGGTGTCGTTTATGACCAGTCCTCGTGTTGCAGATATATTGCTGATTTGTTCTCTGTGTTGCAATGTAGATAAATTAACAGTTTCATTACTCAAGCCTGTCTGTTACTAATATATTTGGTCTCATGTCACCATTTAGGGTTGAAACATCTTCTTTTTGCAGATGACTTTGTATATTATTACGTACAGTGACAGCTTATAATTAGATTAAATGGAATAAAGAACAATTTTGTTGTAAGCATTGTAGGGAGCGTATTTTGAAAGCTCCATAAAACTGTAAATTAAAGGTCCCACTGACTTGTTTTATGTTCAAGAAAAAATGGAACCTGTTAAGATGGAAGGAAAGAATTAATCATTACAATTTTCATTTTATTGACTTTAAACAGATGATTAAATCCTCTGATGTGCTTATTTTCCAACTACAGGTTACTAATATCTTCAAAATTACTAGTTCAATAATAATGATGATAACAATAGTACACATACAGTTTTAATGGCGCACTAGATCTAACGCGCTTGCCATTTACCCTGGAAACTAAATTTATGCAGCTCAGACAGGATAATAACCACAGTACATTTATTACAAATGTGGATTTAATTACAGAACTAAAGCAGCAAAGTATTGAATAGATAATGCAACAGTATTTTTTTGATCTGTGAGGTTTTATCATTAAATTTGGAGGGAGAAAAAAAACTGATACCAAAATCTGAGAACAGAGGATACAATCAGCTTTTATTTGCTGAGACACGGTGACAAGTGCTTTAACAATTCAGTCATTTGTCCAGAGGATCTTAGAAATTGTGAAAATAACATGACAGTGCTGCCTGTCAAACATAATAATGTCTTTATTTTTCACTTTGCTTCCTACTCCTCCTTTCCTTTTTATTATACCACTGTGGTGGCTCATATTCAGCCATAGAACAGGTCATTCATTTAACTCGGATGATGTAACTCAAATCAAAATAATTTAATTTATTTTGCATAATAAATTCAGGAATTTGTCTTGATCACATTAGTACAGAAGCGTATTGCTGTCACACCATAAAAACACGGATCAGTATCATGTTATAATGTGAAAAGTTTATTGTTATAACAGGATGTTTTTCAAGTTATTATGACATACAAACATCGTGTTGTAACAAACTTTTCCTGCTTCTGTGTATTGGTTAGCGTCACAAGTAAAAACAAAAGTAGTATTGATACTGACACACATATCACTCCACATCTATACATAGTTGGCTATGATAAAGCTGTTATCGCCATAACACATCAGGGTTATCTGGCTGTACTCATTGCAGAATTTCAGAATCTGTGTTGTGCTGAGTCTGCTGTTAGATAAATGGGTTTTTCTACCACAAGCACTTGAACGCACCATCAAGACAGGTTTTTTTTTTTTTTTTAAGCCATCTCTGGTCCCCACTGCATTGACCACATAATGATGATGAAAACAAATGCTGTTCACTGTATTGGATCACTATAGTTTTTGAAGGAGATGGAGGGTGATTGATGAGTGGCGGTCCACTCTCTCTGATAACTTCTACAAAGACAAAATGCTTCCTCAACATCCCCAAAACAAAGAGCCTGAGCTGCTCCTCTTAGAGTTACTTAGCAGAGTTACTGTGCAGACACCAGGTGTAATCGATTCTTTTTAGCACAATAAAATCACATTTGCACTCACTGGCAGCAGCACTGTAGCCCTGATGTAACGTCCCTGTTTGTTTTTTAAGTTGTTGTTGTTGTTTTTCCCCTATTTTAATAGTTTTTATTTAGTGCTGTTACTGCTTATATATTTTTTTAGCTTGTTACTTTTTATTGATTTATTGGTTCTTATTCTGTCCATTGTCTGATATGTCTGTCCTTTAAATGTGTTTTTGCCATGTTGCAAACCAAATTTCTATATAATGGGACAGTGTTGAAAAGCAGAGATGGGCTAGCAGTTTCCCCCTACATCCAGTCTTTGAGCTAAGCTAAGATAAACACACAGTGTCTCTCTTCTTTAACTGGATGCAGAGAGATGATTCCTTAATTTGCTTAAAATGCAAAATGTTGCTTGTTTTTGTTTTGTTGTTTTTGAGATTAGAGTTAACGTTTCATCCTGCAGTGATCTGGGAATAATGGCAAAGGGGAATTAAAAAATGGCCTCATGATGAGTTGACCGAGAGATCAACAATTTGACTGGAGGCTCGATGACACTTTAAATGTTCAAAATTAAGAATTTGGATTTTCACCACAGTGGTGCATGTGAAGAAAACCTTTGCATGAATGTTGGCGCTTAATGCTTCTCGTTTCTTCTCTATCTTAAATCCTGCCTTCTCTCCAGCTCCATTGGCACTGGTCCACCCACATTTTCTCTAATGTGTGGGTAGGCGGTTACCTAGAAGCCAAACCTGCTCTATAGGAGGGAGTGGCCCATTATTTAGACAGAGATTATCTTAAAGTGAAATAAGGTCTGTCATGCTGCATTCGGTATGACTAACATTTCCCCTTTTCAAAGTCCAAATTCACTGGGTGGTTCCTTCGTACACGGCCTTTCAGGGTCGTTGCCTGCCTTGCATTTCAAAGCAGTTCCCTAAAAAAACCTTGAATACCACTCCATTATCCAAATGACATTCAAATACTCTCGGACTGAGCCTATAGTTTGAGACTCCCATTTTCCTGGTAGTTTTACAGTCAAACAAGAAAAGCCCTAATTGCAGTTGTCACTACGAATCTCTTTTCTATACCGCATAAAAAAGAACAAGGTGACATGCTGACTCAATTTATAAAAAGTGTTCTTTTTAATTTAGATAATGATCTTTCTTGCCATTAAAGCACTTCCCACTATTCTTCACACCTCTGTACGCGCTGGCCGACGGCCCTGATAAGATGTCTCCACCAAACTCATAGCCTGAATTGGCGTATTTTCTTGCAGCAAAGTGCCTCTTTTCAGATATTTATTGCTAGTCACCTAATGCTTTGCTATTGTTCATGCACATTATTGGGTTGGATGTGGAAGCCATTTCTGTCTCTGTAATGTAGACCGTGGCCATCAAGGCTCTTTATGGATTTGGGAAGGCAGGGAGGAGGAAAAACCCAGTTATTGCAGCTATTGTTGCCATTGTTGAGGGAACTCAGGAGAAAGGTCCACTGTACTCTACATGTATGCTATAATAACAAAGCAAACACTTGAATTTGTCCTCGTAGTGTTTTTTAATATTCACAATACACAGAGGACAGATAGAAAGGCGCCACTCTCAATGGGAGGATCTCAAGGACAGCTTGAAGAATTTGTGTGTTGTGCATAAGGCCGTGAGTGAGGTGGGCAAAAATAAGAAGCTGACCATTGTGTTGATGAATTCAATGTCCCTCTGCGTCAGATGAGCCCCCTGCAGCTTGGCCTCTGTGTTACAACTGCACTGAAGACTTTGTTGTACTGACAGTGACTTGAAAACAACACATTTACAACCAATATGAGAGGACGAAACTGCTAAGCATCAAGAAAAAAGACACATTTATGGGGATTTTTCAGGTAGATTTTATGGACTGTAACAGAAAAGCACAGCTTGTAAAGCAGATGCACCTGTGGGAGGCATCATGGTTACACTGGTGTATTTGTACATTTCTATTATTCTATTGTTATTACATGCTGCCATTTTTGGCATTTTGCACAGTAAAATATTTTTAATTTCAGTATGCTGAAAAACAGCCACAAGTTCAATGTGATGATTTTTTAAAATGTCATTTAAGTTTACTGCAGAACTGAAACACTGAGTTTTAAACGAGACACGAGAGGTACATCTAGATGTATCACACCTTTTTGTAGACCTAACTATTTTACATGTCCACTACTCACAGGTCACTTTATACACATCTTAAAGGGGAAAATATCTGATAAAATTAGATGAGCGTGCTGAGTAGAAGCTAAGAAGAGCACCTCCTGTTCAGTGAGAGCGGCTCCCTTGTTATCAGACGGTGCATGTCTCCAGCCCTTATTTGCGGTGAGGTGTTATTAGCAGCGTAGCGGCGCTGTCCCCCCTCATCACATCATCCGTCAGAAGATCATCAGTTGCCGTAGCGGCCCATGAGGAGGATCCCCGTGTGCTACTTATCTGCCTCAGACACACACATAGCCTCTTGTCCTCGTGAGAGGAGGAAAGTAACAAAGCCTATTACTAAAGTACCAGTGTAGTTTTCATGTATTTGAGTATCTCCATTGTTTGAGACTTTACATTTTCATTCCATTATCTTTCCAAGAGAATTAATATAGTTTGTTACTCCACTACAGGTGTAATCACTGTACTGGTTACTTTACAGATTAAGGTTTTACATACAGCGCATATAAAATCACATAAAATATGATGCATTGCTAGAGTTTTAAACTATACAGCAGTATATGAAGTAGTTAACCTGAGCACCAGCTGGACCAGCTACAACATTAAAATGCTTCTGACATGAATAATTTAACACCATAAAAAGGACCATTGTTCAGAATGAGTATTTTAACTTTTAACATTAATCTTTTAATGTGCATTTACATTTGATGAAGTATTTTTGTATTGTGGTATCACTAGTTTCACTAAAGTAAAGAATTTAAAGGATAACTAATTATTTCTTATTGTCAACAAATCCTGTGAAAAGACTAAAAGCAACTATACAAATTTAACAAATAAATTGATGCTACTAACAAATATTGTCTTTTTTTTTTATCCAAAGCCTGATATACTATATCTTATTCCTCTATACTTTGGAGCTCCATTGTTGTCAAAAAAATTATTAAAACACATCAATGAGCCTCACTGTTGCACTGCATGACATGAATATGCTCACTGTAGTCACCGTCCTGGGCCATAAATACTAGTGCACCAAATTTGTGTTAATCCGCAGCTGAAAATAGTCCCCAACAAATGCACAATTTATTTGTGTTTGAGTGATAGAGCCTAAAACTACAGAGCCCAGCTGTTTTAGCACTTTAGCACTTTTAGAAAATGAAACTTTATGATTATGACTTGTATCTATAGATTTACTTCTTCAGTAGTAAAACATGGCCTTGCCACAGAGAGGAAAGGGAAGTCAGAAAATATTGAACACATTGTTGGTTGGTTTTGGTCTTTTTTGGGAATTGTTGACAATAACCAGATTATAGAATATTGCCGGCCTATATATTCTTTAAAAACTACTTCCATCACTGAGAAATAAACAGTATATCTGTGACTACATTCAGTTGCTCATTGTCTGTAAGTTCCCTCCAGATTTTCTGCTTTAAACATGCTACTTTTTTTGTATCTCTTAAAAGGAAATGGATGAGGTAAAATAATACATTTATTTTCGCAAGACAAAGTGTTAGTTGTCTGTCACAGGTGTGGGGAATTACATTGTGTAGGCATCAGCAGTCAGAGCCTAAAGTAGCTTAAAGCCAATAACACTACATCTGATCTGCAGGGTTAAGGCAGAACAAGAATTGTGCTCAAGTGTGGTACCATCTCTTCCTCTTTTATGCCAGCATGAATGTTGTTATAGCTAAAGAAATTAGACTGTCTGGGAGAAAAACATCAGCTCCATTTTAGGAAGAGGTTATTTTATTTGGCTCTCTTAGTGAGCAGCTGGTCTTCTTCGTATCCTATTACCGTGTTTTTTAAACCTTTTTATGTGCCCTTTATTTCATTTTCACTTCATTGACGTCTACAGTGACTGCAAATTGGCCCGCATCATTATTGTTGTTATTCACTTATCGGTGTGCAAGGTTGTATGTTCCAAGGGTACCATTTAACTTTCATCACTCGTAATGTACATGACTAGGTGAGGAGTCATGTACATATTACAGGAGTGATTAGCAATGCACAGATAAAGGCCAAGTAACATGAGTCATTCTCAAGTGAGGAGGCTAAGCTGTTAAACCAGCTGCCATCATTGGGTTTTTGAACGTTATCCGGATCAGTGTTGTTGTTTTTTGTTTTTTTTTTGCATTAGCTGGTGTGAATGTTACACGTGACTGCTGTCTCATACTCAGAGCTTAATTTTATTCACCACAGTTAGTGCTTCATATGTAATTTTACATCCTTAAATTGGCTAAAAGAACTCTAATTCAATTTTTGAGGTTGATTAACCTGAAAAGGAGGAGGTGTGTTTTGAGTAATGAAAGATGTGCTTCTTTTCAAAACCAATTTGTATTCATGCATTGCTGAAATCACAGATGCATGTGCGTCTTTGCTTTTGGTTGTGATGTCAGGAGATCTGGAAGGAGCTGGGGGAAAAAATGGAGAGAATAATCCAAAAGCTGTTGAGGTTGAAATGAGTTTCCCCCTCTGCTCGCTGCTCCTGCCGTCGACTGATACCCTAAACACACGTGGAGTTCAGATGTGCTTTGGTTTGCTTTGGAGGGAAAGTTCTATCAGATAACCAGCTCTGCCTTTTATTTCTAGACAGGTTCACACTTATCTACATAATTCCCAGTTACATTTCTCTTTCAGGTCCGGAGCCTCTGTAGCCGAGTCTTTTTTCGCTTGTGAACATGTGACATTGTGGTAAATGCGTTTGTCTTTTGATAATTCTGCTGCCACATGTCTGCATTCATAACGGTTGCAGCATTCATTATTCTTGACATATTCATGGATTATAGAGGCTGGAGTTGGCATCTGACGTTAGTCTCTGGAAGGTGGAAGATATGGAGGATGTAACGAATCACTTCACATATATATTTGTGTTTTCATGGCTCATTAAGTGAGCAAAAATAATTTTTAGCCTCGCTAGCCGCATGGTTCTGTGGATGGCAATGTCCGCCGATTGGTTGGTCCGCCACTTTGGTCCAGATAGAAATATCTACTATTGGATGGATTGCTATGAAATGTTGTGCAGACATTATTCATGGTGCCCAGACCTTTCCTCTATGACCATCATTGGTTCAAAAATGTGGTTTATACCTTCAAAACTAATTTGACTTTCCAATCAACCTCATCTGTACTTTTTTCTGTAGTTTGGCGCTAATTAGCAAATATTAGCATGCTAACTAAGATGGTTAATATGGTAAACTTTGAGGCCCCATTTACATATGTATTAACATCTATCTGGATATATTATCTGAATAATGACATTCATTCCACTGGCCTTTTCATTCAAACCTGGTGTTAATGAGCATTTTGTTATCTCAGCGGTCTTGTTAACAACCACGGCATGTCCCAGGTCAGAGAAAGCAGCAGGGTTTTTTGAAAGGGAAGACTTGCTACTGCTACTACTTGTAGGTTTGGGCATGCTTGCTTAAGCTAGCAGAAAGAGGCAGTGTTAAGACTTTTCAACTTGCTGGGCAGAATTTGTTCTTAAGAATGTGGTCACCCTGTAGGGATTGCATTTATACCTGCTGAGATACAATCACAATACAAAGCAGATTATCGCATTCTGCTCACTATGTGTCATGTGCATGTATTTAAATCTATATTGACATGTGCTTTTCCTTGTTCAGATAGGATATCCAGAAACGGATCACATGTTAATGCCAGATGTAAACGGGTTCTTAGTCCTAACCCTTAGTAGTTAAATGCAACTGCATGGTCAAGTTCTCAACCAGTGAGATTTCCCCTCCATACTCAAGCATGCATTTCCCTTATCTTTACGCTGTACTGTTAGTGAACCCAGTGGCATAGTGTGTCACCGCTACAGTAAGTGCTGGTGGCTTGTTAAATTGGAAAGTTGGTGCCAGCATTGTGTTACAGTAATTAGAGTTGAACAGGTGATGCTTTATCTCAGCCTTGTTATGGATCATATCTTCGTGTTGTGTTCTAATTCTCTGTCTGATGCTGAGGAGGCTCCATGCTCTGTCACACTAATTAGGTAGCGCCAGTCATTCCCCATTTCTTTTTACCCGGATCTTTACTGGGAGGAGGGGAAATGATGAGACGAAGGGAAGGAAGAGGAGGAGGAGGAGGAGGAGGAGGAGGAGGAAGAGAAGGGAATTGGCAGGTTGACGTGGTTGACAAGTGTCGCAGGGGGCCTCACGTTTACAACGGTTTGTATCAAAAGCAGACTGGAACAGACTGAAGAACTTTTAGGAGCATCTTCCCGCTACTCTCCCTTTGCTGCTTCATCATTTTACCAAATTGGTTTTTTTTGGGACAATCCCTAAACCAGTAGTGTATTTTCTGTGTGTATGTTGGCCATATTGTGCTGAAAGAGAACATGTTTCCTCTAATTGTAAGGCTCTCAAAGTAACAGTGTTTGTAATATGAGAAATGGGGCTATGGAGTGAGTTTCATCTCGGCTCTGAATTGTAATTTGTAGTGTTTTTGTTGAGTTTTTCCAGCATCATAAACAATATAGATTACCAGCAATACTGACATTCCATTATTTTAAGGTTTATGGCTCTTGATCATTATGGCGGTCTGCCTCACTTTCTGCAGTTCGAATTGTTCCACAGTTGTAAAATGCAGTGTGTGAAACCTTTCATTTTAGCTGTAGGCATATCCGGTAATTAAAGGATTAACTTGGTAATCTAAATTGTCTCGTCTTCTCCTTCCTCCTTCCTCCCATTATTTCCTAACATCCATTTCAAAGATTTAAGAATGCCTCCTTTCCCCTCTCTGTCTGCGTTTCTGTGTCTTCCCATGCCTGCACTGAGTTCTGTAATCAACTTGCTTCTGGATAACCTCGTTTCCGGCTAAACGTAAGGGGACGACAAATCCACAAGCGCGTGTGTGCCCTGGATGGCAAAGACTGCGACTGTGTCTGCCCCTCCTGACAGCTCAGGATGTCTTCAGTCCCTTTGAGGATTGCGTTTACTTATTAAGTTAAAATGTGTTTAAATCTCTGTGACTCTTTTGAAAAACATCATGCACTGAACCGCCAAACAGGTGAAGCTTTGAAGAATCTGCGGCATTTAAATCCCGAGTTTTTCTACAGCAAGGCACTTTGAATCTACATTGAGAATGAGCTAAATCTATCAAGTGTTTATGTCTGCAGGCTTTGTTAATTTAAAAAAAAAATATTCTGTTTCCTCTTGAGATTAATTCATTTTTAAGGACTTCTGCACCCTTGTCATTTTTTTGTTTTTTTAGCTGAATATTTTGACCATAATACAATGAAGGTACCAAACATTAATTAGCTAAAGTGTGCTTTACAAAGCAGAGATGTTATGCAAGTTTCAGAATTATTTCTCCTCTGTCTAATATAGACCATGTTGTTTTGAAGACCAGAACTAATTTTTAGACACACACTCAAAAAGGAGCACATTTCTAACTAATAATGCAACTTGATCTTTGCTTTGCTCTGGGTTTGAATTATGTATTTTCAGTTTAAACTAAGCTCTTCATCTCTTGAGGAGATGCTATTCAATATGAGGCCATGATCAAAAGTTTATTTTCTCATAAAGCAGCCAGACGCTCTCGTACTTAATTTGGAATGCCCTGAAATTTGTAATGAAAGAGGACAGCATATATGTAACTTGAGTAAAATACCCAAGTTAGTGTTGCCACTGAATTATGCAGAGCAGGATATAGAGTTTATTTGGTGAGTCACAGCCAGTGATTAAACCACTGCTATAGAAAACTGGTTGTTTGAGAGGCCAATTCAGCCGTGAAACTGGATCGTCCGTGGAAACATCTGGAAGTGAATGGGGACAAAGCATCAGCTGTGGCACTTGAGTGATGAATGTGAGTATTTCTTCCAATCTAGAGACTCTTAGTCCACACAGTGTTAATGCTGCTACTAAGAATAGGTCTGACTGTGTAACTTTTTAAATTGAAGCATAGATTTGTCCCTTGTTAGCACTCTTGCTGTTATGTGCACAAATTCAGGCTCCCAGCTTTTGATCTTTTTCATTTATTCACACACATTTGCACAAACATGCACATCTGCACAGACAAATTTTCTCACACACACAAGCAGCCTCTGTCACTTACACACACTTCTGAAAATGTCAGCTGTTTTGCGTTGACAGGAAGTTTAAATGGTCTCATAGGTTTCAAGGCAAAAGCCTTTCAAGGCAACGGCATCTTGAAAGGCGAGCGAAGCGAAGGTGTCGGGTAGTGTCAGCGCTGGTGGCAAAGGTAGACGGCACAAAGTTGCTTCCCTGCTTGGACCCCCCTGCTGAGGCGTTGCTTCATGTAGATGACAGAAAAAAATGTTTTAAATAAAAATCAACAAACCAGAATAAGCAGATGTGTAAGCTCCTCTTCAAAGGTGTAAGGCTCATTAATAGTGTTGCTGTGCACCATATTTACAGCTCCAACTTTTTTTTTTCTTTTGTTTTGACAAACTGTTTGACGACATCACTCAGAAGAAAAACAGAATTTAATCATTCAAGGTGCTGCCTGTTTGAGTAGAGATGATTTGTGCTGCTAGCTTTTGATGGCAATTCTCAAAGTTTGGCGATGTGACCTGAGCTTCAGGAGCGCATCTATCATGGTAATATTCTCGTCAGGGAATAGTGTAGGCAGCGTGTTATTAGTATCCAGAATTAATATATGCACACAGATGTACAGCCCTGCATCAATGTACATGCTTAGCGGCCAATTTTCTATTCATGTAAATGAGAGAAGATTGTAATAACGTCACATGTGGCATGTGTGAGACTGATTTACTTATTCACCCTGTCCTCCCAATCCCCTCCTCTCCGTCTGTCCTTCATTCCCTGATTTCTTTTTTCTAAGCCTCTCCGCTTCCTTCACCACTGATGGAAACGTGATGTGATTAAATTTAGGGTTGCTATGGGTGCCATCTCCTACATGTTTATCTAATGCATCTGAGCTGTGTCCTTTACAAGTATGTTCACACTGCCAGTGATTGATTTGTTTTCCAGACCAACCTTAATGACCAGGGATCTGAATGTGTTGGTGTTTGAGCATTTCTGTGTAAACCTGCATTTTTGTTTGCATGCATAAATTCTGCGTCTCTCATTGATCGAGAGAAAGACAAAGCTGTTTGTGAGCAGCAGTTTTCATTTTTTGCTTGCTTGCTGTCTATATTTTGCGTACGTGCGCATGTGTTTTTATAGCTTCTCGTGTGTGTCTGTGTTTCAGCTCTTTGTGTGTGTGTTTGACAGAGAAGTGTGTGTGGTTGAAGGAGTGCTTGTTGAAGCATGGTTGTCTCATTGAAAAATGTATTCTGAATCCCAGACATGTGGAGGAGTAAATATTTGTCATCTGGGGACAAACATACATCAGTCAGCCGTGCTCCAGATTATATATGATGGTGGATGGAGCTCTTTTTTTTTTTCTATTACACATCCCATTTCTGCGTCTTTCCCTGTGTTTGATCACTTCCAACATTAATGTTGTCAATGAACAATGCTCCTGTTCCCAGAACCCTAATGTACATACATTATATTTAGAGGGATTATCAAATAAAGATACTCAGTGGTGTAAAAGCATCCCGAAATCCACTTGAGCAAACCCAAGCACTCCGAAGAAAAACATCAACCAACAAAGTGGTTGTGACAAATTTGATCTTGGCTTTGTTGTTAATGGCAGCTAAACATGAAATGGTTTAATATTCTGGATAGTAATTTTAATTGAATTAATTTCAGAGGACATTGTAAGGCGCTGATGGTGTCATAAAACACTTGTTATAGCTGCTGTTCATCACTGTGATGTAAATTATGCCCAGTGATTGCTCAATGATGCTTTCCTTTGGGGACATGATGTTGTAAAAAAAAAAAAAAATTGTAATTGGCTCCAAAGGGCACACGATGTGTTGGTGCCATGAGGGAGGAACACAAAAGAGGGTTATTTTCTCTCTAGCTATGGTTTGTCTCCCTGCTGACATCCTCATACTATGGTGAATTCAGCAATTCTGTTCTCCCAAGTAGATAACTGGGAGTGAAATTAAAAAATAAATGTTTATTTCACAAGTGGCAGTAACACGAGTCGACAGTACGTGGTACACTGACACGAGCAGAGGAGAAGTGAGGATGAGCATGAGGAACTTCATTTTGAAAAAAGATACCTCCAGCTGGAGAGTGATACAGTAAGTGACATTAAAGTAAAAATCTTTATGAAATATTGAAGATGGATGGTAACAAAAGGCGTTTAGAAAGCTGCAACACTTGTGAAAATCTAATCCTGCATGCTTTTTAAAAAGCAGTGGTGTCTGCATATACAGTTACAGCAGTTACTGGAATATAACTTTTTTTTGATTTTTAAATATACATTTTTGAGTGCATCATAACCACCTCATCATCTCCTCCTCTTGTGGTTGTGCTCGGTCCCTGACTTTGGTCAGCTGGACAGATGAGACGTGGGGTCTGTGCGCAGCAGGAAATATGCCCTGGACATCACGGCTCAGCACACTGACACCTGGTGCACCCTTGTTGTGTTTGTGTGTGTGTGTGGTTGTGCGTTTGTTTTAGGTCAGTTGTCTCTCGAGAGAATAGCAGCTGCAGACAGATATCGGGTCACAACCCGATGCAGTTCTTTTATAAAGTACAAGAATCAAAATAATTGTGAAAATGATTGAAACTGTGTTATGTGATGGCTACTGGGCCCTAGCAACACATCCAGCATGTTGTATCAATTAAATCCTCTTCATTGGCCAATGGTCAACAAGGGAGACATTTAGCGTCCTGTTGTTGTTTATGTGTGAACTAAATGATCTGGCAATGGACTCGGATGCATTTGACAATTAATGGCGACTTTAGCCAATCACGCTCAGTGGAATCTAATGCAGTGCCCATAGTGCTGCTGTATGTCTATTTGATTTGTGCATTGACCTGCAAGAAGTCTGTTAAGTGGCTGATACTCCCTGTGTGTGAGTGCATGTGTGCCGTGTGCACGTTGACTTTGAAGTACATTGTGTCGTGACAATAATCTAAGCCAATTTACTACGCATCAGCCCTCCATTATGGGTTTGATATAAAGCAGTGCGTGACTAGAATGCCCTCCCATAAAATGACAATTTACTTCTCTAAAGAAATTACGTGTTTAACCTCATTAACCTAAAGTGCATGTACTAAAATGGAAGACTAACCCCCACCCCTTGTGATACACACACAAGCGCACGCGCGCACACACACACACAAACACAAACACAAATTGGAAACATCATCAAAAGTTGAGAGTTCATGTTGAATGTGACTGAATGTGACCCATGCAAATGAGAAGCCAGCGGCGAGTTAACAACATCAGGAGCTCATCAAGCAGTTCTCACGACTCGTCAGCGTCTCAGGTGGCTTTGGTTTCACTCTCTGTTTCAACATCATCTGTCCTCTATGAGATGATTAACCTGGCAGGTGTGAGGTGAGTCTCACCCACTGTTTTAGTGAGCTGTCGTCTTCAGTCTGCGGGGAGTACAGAGGGTCAGCCCGGCTGGCTAATGGCCTTGGTCACAAAGCTGGAAGCCAGCCCATTAGAAGAAGCCGCCATCATTAGGACCAGCACACTTTCAAACAACCTGACCTACTGGTCCCACACTGTTTATTAGCAAAGTTTCGGCTCTCCGTTAGAGCAATTATACTCACTATTCATGACGACCTGTGGCCTTTTCCTCAACACCACAAGACAAGAAACACACACTTGCATACATAGTAAATAATGTCGGGCAGTTGTGTTGTCCTGAATAGGGAGCTGCCATATTAATGACATTTTCTTCCCTGCAAATAATAAGAAAATGTGCTGGGAAAATGGGCAAAACGACAAAGTGTCAGCAAGTGATCTATGTCGTTCATTGGACACAGAACATTTAGTTTTCATTAAGAGTTAAACATGTACACGAAACATTAATGGGGTTCAGCAGCGGCAGCAGTGGCATGCTTCACTGTATCTCATCCTGATAAATTAGCAACTCAGCACACAGGGGTAAAAGAGAAAATGGAGAAGAAAGAGACATTAATATAATGTGTAGTGGGGGAGGAACTGACAGATAATGTCTTTATCCAAAGATTGGTGTTTATGACGCAAAGTAACATTATCCCTGACCCGGGCATCAGCAGACTGCAAAGGATGAACGAAGGCTGGGTGAGGGAGGAGAGGAAGAGAGGAGAGAAAGGTCAGCATGAGTGTTGCCGTTTCATTATGAGAGATGTGGACTCCCATCCTCTCCTGCTGCACAGGGAGTGATGGAGAAGGTTGTTAATGCCCGGTCTGTCAGCCATATTGGATTCAGGGCAGTAAATTAATATTACACTCCTTTTAAAGGGGTTTTATTTTGGGATTTACTGGTCTCCCCTGAGTGTCGGTGGTGTAAAGAGGTTATTTCCCTCTTTCTACTCTGTTCTGTGTCCTCTCGCTATCTCTCGCACAAGGCTAATATGTTTAGAGAGAGAGAAACTGTGTTCACGGAGGAAAGATGTGTGCACTGTAGGCTCCATTGTGTCATTCAGCGTTTGTGTTCAACATTTTTCAGCGGGCGTAAAAGTTTGCTGTAAATCGTAGCATTGTCCCCCACAAGGACAGCTCTTGCATCTCCACACAGTGGAGATGTATTTTCCCTCTTCTTCCTCCATGTTCCCTATATGTCATAACATTCTGGAGGAATAACATGACGTCGACTGTATATAGGAAGTGATTTTAAGTCAACTGGCTGTCTAGCTGTCAGTCATCTCTAACCTCCCTGCCTCTTGCCCTGTCTTGCTTAATGTTGGTAGAGTTAAGAGTCCTGGTTGAAGAGCCGTATAACACCATGTGAAGTGGCCTAGTGGCTGAGACAGGATTTATGGCCGCCGGTCCATCAACGGTGATGTTAAAGGGCCGTGATTAAGAGTTGGAGTAAAGACGTGGACTCCACTGCTCCCTCCGACCCAGCCAAGAGCACACAAGGCCGAGCTCCATCACTGCCAACTCTGCTCCATACAGCTCTGTCGCTCTTTTTACACTCTGTCTGTCCATCTGTCTCTGTCTTCTTCTGCCTCTTTTCATATGCATATGTATGACTCGCAATTCACCAAGGACACTAAATCTCTGCATTAGATATTTGGGTGTCTGCTGCATTTTCACTCACTAGTCAAGCAGTCACAGCGGCGAAGCAGAAAAGGTTCAGCTCCTGCCCTCATGACAACTTGAAATCTTGAAAGCGTTTTTTATTTGACATGTCCTCTAAAATCCCTGCTTCTTTTTATCCTCTAAAGGTTCAGAGCACGTCGCCACAGCAACACTTCCTGCCGCCTTCTCGGACCTGTTACCTCACTTCCTGGTGGAGCCAGAGGACGAGTACATTGTGAAGAACAAGCCGGTGACGCTGACCTGCCGCTCCACCCCGGCTACGCAGATCTACTTCAAGTGCAACGGCGAGTGGGTTCACCAGGACGACCACTTGATTGAGCGGACGGTTGACCCAGCCTCAGGTACATGCGAAACAAACCATCTAAATCATTCATTTCCTTTTTAAATTTTGGCTCAAATTGAGCTCCTTCTAGGCACTTTTTCAGCTGAGATGAGCAGTGATTTCACCTGTTTTTGGATGTTGTTTGTTGGAGATGTGTGACATGTGCGACTCCATAGATACATTATGTAAAGTGTTTGCGTGCTGAAACTAAGGTTTGCAATTTGCCAGTGATTACTGTGCTCCATCAGGCTCTTGGCTCATCCTCCAGCCTATTTAGCCTGCCAGTCTCATAATAAGCACATTGGTTTCAGTCTCAGAAATCTTCTCAATCACCTTGGAGACCTGTTTGTTTTTCTCTCTGTTGTGCTGCAATACCCCGCCTCCGCCATCAGTGTCATAAACATGTATGACACTGATGTGGTGTGATTCAGCAGCGATCTGCAAATTCAAACCACCAATTCACAGCCTGACAACTGATTGGGAATGAGAAACGTGGAAATGACAGGTTTTTTTCTGGGGAGCTGGAACACACACACGCATGCAAATAAAATAAATAGCTCCGATTTGTAGCCATAAATGACAAACGCATACATAAAAAAAGTTAATGGACACAACAGTTGGGAAGTACACAAAAAGGCAAACATCAGTGTCTGCACACATATACACAAAAGTAAGGTGTTTTAAAATGCATAAATAAATAATACAGGTTATTACAGTGCATCTTAACACCTTCTCTGATTAACCTGGTTATTTAAGTGCATGTAAACAAAGATTCTATGGCACACATTATTTCTGCATTCTACATTGCGGAGTCGGCTGCTTAGCTTTGATACGATGAACATGAATTGCGTTTTGTCAATAGCAAGTTTTGTCAAGAACACGATGTGCCCCATAAACTGCAGCTGAGTTTATGGGAACATCACATTAACAATGCAACGGTGCTCTGCCAACATTTAATGATGATGGACCGTTTGCCATGCGGTTATTAACCGTTATAGTCAGCGTTTATTTGTCTATGAAACAAATCTGTCGTGCCGGGTGCCATGGACCCCTGCAGCAGTGAGGGGCTCCGTCTTTGGAAATGCTGTGAAGTTCCAAGGCCCCCTCGCAGCTCTCCACATCACTCTGTGTTCCCCCTGCCTTTGATGATGAATGTGTCATATGTGAGGCTGTGCGGTTATGAAGGACACGTGGTTGTCCAGAGGTATGGCTGCTCCAAGGTACCCACATCGATCTCTCAAACACTTGTGCTGTTTAATGTCAGCACTGCCCTGAGGAGTTTACTGATGGCTCCCTCTAATCCGCCTTCCTGCAAGAAACATGTGAAGCGCACACATCCAGCTGTGATAAAGCTGTGTGTGTGTGTGTGTGTGTGTGAGTGTCTGTGTGTTGTACAGCCTTGTCAGGCTGTCCTCTCACCCTGGTCGTCACAGTCACACCGGACTCTAAACTCGTACCTGTTGCCAAGCAACCAGGACTTCTGTCACACCAGAAGCTGCTCGATATCAACATCATGCCTCGAGGAGGGAGGAATGAGGAGTTTGGAGACATACCCAAGTTGACAAAAATTGATTGACAATTTATACCCAGTGTAACAGTGAAAAATCACCTTCTCAAAATAGCCCATTTCTCTAAAAGAAACTTTGAAAGATTTCCTACCTGACTCTAGGTGGTTATTCCTTTTTCCCCCATGCTTTGCACCGAGCAGAATCTGTGCTTGTTGCCTCCATTAACAAAGTCAGAGATGTAAATACTGTGCACCCATGTGACTAGCCAACAACAGCCGTGAAGCTCCCGAGGTTTCAGCCTCAGTTTCATTGGCTGGCGTGTTCAAACTGATTTGGATTCTCATCAAGGATCCCCGTTTCCTTTGTTATGTAAATCAAAGTCGAGCTGTGGATCGAGTTAATGCTCTTAATTCCAACAATAAAATAATGGAAATGGCGTGTAGACACATCAGAGTCAAGAGTCACTGCTGGAGATGGTGTGCACATTTGTTCTGCTGTTCTCTGTTCAACATGATAATCTTTCTTTCAGTCTTTGATGGATAAGTGGCCCATCAGCAATGAAGCACACATACAAATACCAGTTTCATACAGAAATATAAACATTCTGTAGCGTTGGCTATTGGTTTGCCATTGGTTTGCCATTGGTTTGCCATTGCATGTATTTCATTTTTCATTAATGAAGACAAACAGCTGTTTTTTGGCTCCGCAAGTGTTTCTGAGTTTGTGTAATTGCTTTGGAAAAGGTTTCACAAACCCTGGAGCTGCAGGATTTTCTCAACCCATAAAGTTAACATCAATTAAAGATGCAGGGTAAAATAAAGGTTAAGGTTAAGGGATTTATTTATATTCAACCTTTTAATTAATTGGAATAGCCTCATTAAGATTAAAAGTCTCATTTAAGAGTGTCCTGGCTAAGATTAGCTGCAATAACAATGAGTTGCAGACAAACTACACAAGACAGATAACACAAAATATGCCGCAAAATCAGAAATAAACAGAAGTGCGATCATAAAACCATTCATAACTTTTCTAATACAACCATGTAAAAGATCGTAAAAAAAAAGAAACAACATCTTAAATCAACCCAAGAGCTAAAACCATAAAAATAACAAAGACCAATACAAAACAATAACCGAGACGAACACATCGAGATTCTAAAATACCCCAAAACATCAGCAGCCAGGAGTGAGAACACCCAGTTTCTGCAGCGATGATTTGAATACACAAAGAGAGACCAAATTTAGCAATTTTAGATCTACAGTAACTGCAGAAGGTTTCAGGCAGAGGGAGCAGCACAGAAAAAAGCTCTTATACCCACTCCAAGATGATACAGATGAATCACAGCCATAGCATGGAGCAGAGTAACGGTCAATATGACCAAGATGAAAAAAAAGAATTATTGTTACAACTCTAAATCTATTGAAGAGAATAATAACTCTTGTGTCTTCAAATGCTGAGCAATATGATGATATACCATATGTGATAATATGTGTCTACCATATTGTTTATACCGAACTGCTTTATGGTAGTGTTGGACTTCACTGGATTAACCAAAAACAGATATAAATGTTTAGTTTTCTAGAAAATTATTACTATGTCATAACATATATCATTACCACAATAACATATTATATTAATATATAAACATAGATTAGTCCCTCTTCATTTGAAGTATGAATGCTGAGCTGCTCATAATCTTTAAGTAATAGTAATGTTATTTATTATCTGAATGATTATACACAAATGCTACATCTGATAAATTCCTGGGTGTTAGCAATATGAAAAGCAGTGAGAAACAGATTTAGAGACTTATGTCTACGTAAGTTGAAAGTCAAACTAGACTGCCTGTTTCTGAATGCACGCCTGATCACCAATGCACTTGAAGCAACCTTTCGTCTGCTGCTGTGATATCTGCGCCGCGAATGCCGAGGGATTCCCACAGTCCTAATGACTTCTGCGCATGTTTTCGTTGCTAAAGGATATCAAATGGGAAAACAAACTGATCAAAGAGAGCAGGAAGCCGCAATCGATAATCCCTTCACCGTCACGTGGCGGAACCGAATTGAAGTGATATCAGAAACGTGGCGGTTTCAGAGATTAACTGGTCCTGCCCAGCACAGCAGAGGCAATATTCAGCAAAAACTCCAGTCCATGTTCACTCCCAGCAGACTGGAGAAAACGTCAAAGTAACTGGAAGGGTTTAAATTAATAACTGATCCAGGTCTGAAGTGCAGACATGTTTCCGTCAGCCTGCTCAGCATTCAAAGCTCAGGAGGTAGAGAGCAGGACATGTGGATGACCATTGACAGCAGACGCAACCTCTGCCCTCATCAGACAGGTCTGTTTATTGCAGCTGATTCAGTGCAGGGAAGACAAAAGACTGTGCTCCAGCTGATTGTGTCTACTGGACAGTTATAGTGAGAGATACTGACACCCCTTTGTATTGTGAGAACGCTTTGGACCCCCTCCACACACACACACACACACACACACACACACACACACACCAGTATCCCTACACAAGGGCCACTTGTCTCAAAAGCTCCTTTGAACATGGATAAGGAAAGAGTTGTCACAATCTGTCCTTCCTCTCCTGGTATCAATGTCCAATATCGATCCATCCTCGAGTCTATCGGTTCTCATTACCTGTCCTCAGTAACTTATCTCAATTGTTATGGCTGTGACTGCTTCCAAAGCCCCGGCCAGCTCTGTGTCTCTCCCAGGTCATCCTTAATAGAACTGGAGAAACTGAGACGTCTGGCAAGTCCTAATAAAGACATATCCCCTCTGAACAAATCAATGCTGACAGTGTGTTTGCATAGATTAGGAGATTCTCCCACTCTATGATTTCTCATCAGACACATGATGAGGAGAAGGGAGATTGGCATTTGAGCGGAGGATTGTTGTACGGGCCAGACTGATTTGATTGTGTTTGCATTTCATCTGCCAGCATTGATGGAAACGATTTTGATCCACGTGTCGCATTGTCACCCCTGCAGCAAACCCTCTCAGGTGGAAAATACATGCATTTCACATTCCTATTTCAATAAACCTCGGCAACTGCCTTATAAAGATGCAGGGAGATTATATTTTCTTTGTTGATTGAAGCGGATGTCGACAAGGCCTCTACAATGAAAACAGAAGATGATGGAGAAAATAATCAAACGCTCCGCACTTGCCTTGTTCTTTATGAAGGTGAATTTCTCAGAGTTTACAGTGGAATCGTATACACAATATTAATAAACTCTTTAATATTCCTTTTTCATAACTCCACATATCATTTCAAACCCCTATAAGGGAATATAACCCCTTCCTAAAACCCCCAGGTTTATCAGCTCCTGTCCTCTGTCAAGTCTAAATACCACATCTGACGTAGTCCGTAAATCTTTTAAAACCATCTATCACTTTCTGATTATAACTAATAATGTGTTCTGGCACCACAGGGCTAACCCCTGCGCCTGCAAACCAGCGAGGATTCATTTGTAATAAAATGTGTATTTTCTGATTGACTAGATCCTGGATTGTAATGTGATGACATATTTAATTTCTGATCTAAGGGGGAGATAAGCTGGGCTTAGCTGAAATGATCTGTAACCTTTATTTTAATACCTCAATACTTATCCATGGTATTATAGCAGCCAATCACCTCTCTCACACCAGCTTCCACCCACCCTCCCCTCTCTCTGTCACTGTATTACACGTTTTTTCCTTCTTCCTTTCTCGGCCCTGTATAGGTCAACAACATGGATGCAGATAAATACCTTTACCTTTACCCGAGGCCCCTTAACATGAATGACATTTAGTAAAATGTGAAGGCAGCAAGCTGTCATTTTGTTGTTTTCAAAATTCGGGTGAATTCAGGACAGAGTCTTCCTAATGGCACTGGGGCGGCACAACAGTGATTAAACATGATCTTTAATGGAATATTGAAGAACAGTCCTGCTGCAATTTAAGTACAACCTGAGAGGCCTGTGAGCCGGGATCTAATGAACAGAAGGAAATAAGAGAATCATGGGGGAAGAGGACAATATAGTCCTAAATGAATGAAATGGCCTTGTACCACCTGCTAAGCATCGATCAGTAGCCAAGGGGACTAATTGATAATGCATTATTAGCTGCTTCCCCATAATGGGACTTGTATTTCATCCTGTCCTTGATTGCGGGACGGAAGGGGAAGGATTTGGCGGTGAAGCACAGAAAAACAGATGGCAAGGTGAATTGTTCCCGTGACACATCTGCCAACGTGTTCTATTAGGCTTCCCGGGCAGGTCAGCACACTGTCTGCGTCCGTGCTTGTGTGTATGGAGGGATACCTTTCTCACAGCAAAGCAACACACCACAGAGTGAGAAGGGAGTCAAAGTGGATTTAATTGAAGCCTGTGTTTGTCTGGCCTTGAGACAATTGCAAGTGTGTTTTGGAGCATTGGGAGTAAAGTGAGGCAGGCAGAATTTAAAAAAACGAACCAGCTGTGCTGATTGATCTCGCCGATAGACTCAAACAAAGTCCACACGTCTTAGTGTCTCCGACTTTGTCGTATTTTCATTTGGAAATTTGGAGTACGTTTGGGTCTGTCCCTTTTTGAAGTTGGCCTTGACATGTAGGAATAATGAATTTCAAAATTAACTGCAATTAGTGGAACAAAACCGAATGATAATTACCATTTGTCAAACAACAACGCTGGCGTTCCAATCTCCCACGCGCGCCGCCTTTATCCTCCCACCAAAACATATCCTGCGTCAGCCCCGCGCTTTGCTTTCTCCAAAGTAATTTTGTATTTGTCAGTCTCACAAAAGCTGTGTCCTTGCTGGAATGCATTCAGTGGTTCTTTCTCTCACAACAGTTCAAGTTATTTATTTACCCCGTCTGGTAAAGACAGGCATGTGATCAATACAGTCCCTCAAGCCTGCATTTGTAGTTTGCGTGTGCCCAGCAAAAGCTTTTAAAAGTCTGTGATCATGTTGAATTTATCTTTTTTCAAAATAATAATAGGTTTCTGGTTCTTTTCTTTCAGTTTCTATATTTTAGCTTTGAACTTGGATGATACGTTTTGTAAATGCTCAAATAAAATGCATTTACAACTACATTTCCAAAGGCCAACTGTGCAGTCTGTGTACCTTTTTGTGGAAAGCGGCCTGGCCCTCAGAGCTATATGGAAATGTTTGCTCGGATCCGTCTAATCGTAGTTTTAAGCTTTCTATGCTCTAAGCGAGACATCTGAATAAAATGTGGTCTGTATGCTGCAATGAAATGCAGCACATGCATTACACAGGCCACTTGTACTGCCCTTGTGCTGAGCAAATAGAGGCCAAAGTTGCCAATGTGCTTGGATTCCACAATGTGCCTCAAAATGTCCCGTTTTAACACAGTGGGAGCAGAGGTGGGCCGTAAACTTCCTACCTGCCTTTGCTATTTTGACTATAGGCAATGAACTTTTGATATTTTTCTCATTTTCCATCTTTTACTGTAATATAATTTTATCTTTACCTCCACCTCCCTTGGAAATGAAAGACGTGAGTGTTGTGCTGACAGAAGGAGACAGAGTGGGAGTTTGTGGTGTCAATCAACACCTGCTCTGCTCAAATTCGTTTAAAAATACTGGAGCTGGGAGGTGTAGTGAGGGAGCTGACAGCTAAATAGTCCATGGAGATTTTTGATAGGCAGAGGAACTCAGTGGCTGACAGTTAATGCTTTGTGTGTTTGGCCCCAAGGAGACTTCCAGTATAGGTAATTTACACACTCCTCGAACAAACATCAACTCACCGTTCTCCTCCTTTTTAAACTAGAAGCTGCAGGGTGTCCTGGGTATGGGATAGTGGTAGCGTAGTGAAAAGACAATTTTTTGGAGTGAGGGAAGAAGAATGGCTTCAATCTCCTCATGAAGTGCTGTGTAAAATATGAAGAGGGGCACAGAATCTTTTCTCTGAAAGCATCATAAATAAGAGGTGAGTTGCAGGTGGGATGCTGCTTTTATAAGCAAAGGCATCTGAACCTGTGTAGTCTAAATTGCGCTTTCAGGATTTTCTACACAGTCTCAAGTAAGCTTACAGAGGATGGACTGTGTATAAGCAGCCTGCCTGTGTTCTGCCTCATGTTTCAGGGAATAAAAACCCAAGACAATGATCAGCATGCTCCTGCCCACATACAACAACCTTCAGTCTCGTGTGGTCAATGCGTCGACCACAAACACACGAAAAAAGAAAACACCGAGGCGACGGCGCATGTGTTTTGAGGAAACCTTTTCTTCGGAGGGGGAGTGTTCAATGAGGCATGCTGACAACAACAGGAGCTGCAGTCCTGGTCCGGGAGCCATCAGGAAGCAATCTTGAGGATTTTATGTGATTCATATTAATAATTCATTCATTGTCGTTGTTTTAGACCAAGAGTTTGTTTTCTGAAGAGGTTTGTTATTTTTTCTTTCCTCTGTCTTTCAAGAGATCTCAACGCAACATGTATTTAAAGGCAGCCAAAGGCCACAGATTTACTTTCCAGTATTCAATCACAGGACAATACAAAGTACAAGAAAATAGAAATAGAATAAAAAGCTGTGTTTAGGAAACAAGTATTGGCATGTTGTTGGTGTCAGCTGAGTCTTTTAGTCTGTTATAGTCACCTCGCCTCTTATTTAGTTTGTGTTAGAAATTTAACTGAGTCACAAAAAGGAAAAAAATATTCTTTGGTCACAGCTTCTCAAGGTGATAATTTGCTGCTTTTCTTTGTCTTATATGATACTTTAATGAATATCTTAAGGTTTTGGACTATTGTTTGGAAAGAAGATGGATTATAAATTTCTTACCTTGGCCTCTATGAAATTGTGACATTTTCTGACATTGTATAGACTTAACAGATTAATTAATCGATTAATCAAGAAAATAAATGTCGTGATGGAAATAGGGTTAGAAGTGACCAGAAGTGATATTCGGAACATCATATCTCTTGTCTTTATAACCAATTATTAAATCATCACTTGTATTTCTTCTTTTTAAGCAAGTTTATAATCGCTGGTGCATCTGTGCATATTATTCCAACACCAACTCTCAACATCTGGTACCTCTGATATCCAACCAAGCTCAGGCGTCCACTCTGCACTTTCAGCGTCAGGTTATTTATAAAGTCCACAATTCTCTGTTCAAATGTGACTATTAATTATTAATACAGTAGATGCAAGACAAAGAAATTAATATTTAAAGGCTCAATCCGTGTTCAGTCTGCAGCACTTCATCCCTTCATGCGTCACATTAGAGTCGATTCTGGACCGACAACATGGTCACGCTGGAATGAGGACCATGTAGACTCAATGTCATGTGACCACTTGGGCAAGTGGGGGATTTAAACAGATTACAGGTTGAAGCTGTGAACATTTTCCATTATTCTTTTAAGATCTAGACATTTCTTACACTACAGGATATACTACATACAGTAAAAAACTATTCTTTGGTTGTCTTTTGCCTTCTTTTCGTCTTCTTCATTCTCAGGGGAAAACAAGCATTTGATATGTTTTAAAGGCGTCTTTGTAAAGTACTGCTTTATTTTCTCCGTCATGTTAGGCTACCGTTATGGGTCATTTTAGCTGCTGCTGTTTGTTGTAGAACCACTTGTGTGTCATGGTGCAAGGGTGGCAGGTAAGACTTGAGGGTATTACTTTGTCCTACATCTTCAGGAAAGATTGATTCTGAGATGCTCTCCAGTTCTGTCTGTAGTGTACATCACAGCACAGTGTTGACACTGACACCGGAGGTTTCTCGTGATGCTTCAAGGTGGTGATTTTCATGCCAGCTCAGCCATGAGATTACAAATTGTCCCCATATCATAAGTCCTTAAAAAGACAAAGCAGTCTGGCTTTGATTTTTCTCTATCCATCTTGGTTATATCTCCCTTTTTCCCCCCTTTTAGGAAGGCTGCACAGAGGTTAAGTGCTAAACTATGAATTTTTAGCAAAGGCAAGAACCTGAGTTTGAAGTGTAACTTCTCAGATCCTGCAAGATTGTCTTGTAATATGCACTGTGATCCCTTTTTGTATGAATTAATATTTTTTTCAGTTAATTACTGAAGTAGAATGACACCACATATAAACACATCATGAACAGGTTATTGGTTGGAGAGAGAAACAGAGTTGTAAATTGTAAAGTTGTTTATGTAAAATTGCCACATTGATTGAGATAAATGCCAGTTTTATGATTTTCATGATCTATATAACAAGCTAATTGTGGGTAGAGAGCTAACTAACTCTAACCCTTACCCTTACAACTATTAATATGAGTTACAATTTGAGTCATTATCCACAAATAGTGAATGTTATAATCAGAACAAATGTGAATTTTAGTATGTCAAAGTACTTCAAAAATGTAGAAAACATTTGTAGAAAGACTTTCGTAGCCTCTGTGTTCCCCCAGGCTGTTTACTGAATGCTGTTTGTTGTTGTGCTGAATATTTACATTCGCCCACACACCTTCATTGGATTACCAAAAACCTCTGCCTTCTAACTCCGACAACACTGCCGGCCAAAGGCCCAAGAGGGACCGACCGATCTTCAGGAGGGAGGGGAAAACCGTAATGCAATTTTGTATGGCACAGAGCACTCGACAACCAGATGGGAGCCAGGCTGACTTACCTGAAGCAGTTTTCCTTATTTACTTCAGCGCCCAAGGCCATGTCAGACAAGAGGGAGAGAAACATGTTAGCCCGAGCAAATTATCAGGGCTTTCATGTGGGTTACGTTCTATCAGATCCTCCCACTCTGCAGAATGTAATGGAAGCAGAAGCAAAGTGCTCAGGGCCTTCACCTTCGACGTGTTCTCATTCGAGGTAGGACAAGGTGTGTGTAGGAGATAAAGGACCAGGTCCCAGTCACTCCCAGTCTGAAGACTGTGGCATATAGAACATTCTGCTCTTGCCAACCATCAGGGTCACAATATTGGATGGAGAGTAATTACAACAAGGGCACTTTGGTAAGGGCACCGTGGTAAATCACAGCACTGCCTCTCTATGCGTGTGTGTGTGTGTGTGTGTGCTATTAAGGAAAGGTTAGGCAAACTAATTATGGAGGGACAGTGTAAATAGAAAAATCCATTGCTTTGAATTAATGTCCATTTGATGTAATCTGTTGTGGCTTTTCTCTGGTGGCTGGCAACCAGATATAAATATAAATAAATAAATAATGGAAACCTAATTTTACTGTGTGGCATGTGATGTCTGCGCTCGCTGACATGGAAAAGCTATTCTGAAGTTTTATGCATCAAATCATTATCACGTTCCAAACCTGTGAACACCTGTGCAACTAAAAACACAATTTGAGCGTCATTTATGTACACTGCACGGCGCATTGTTGTGAGATCCTGTGTGCACTTAGCGTGAATTTGTGGCAGTGACATTTCTTGAGTGAAGATTTCACTATCCCGGGGCATGCAAAGTGCATGCATCATTATTAATTATTATTATTATTAAATATCCCCTCTCTTGTTAACCTGACAGTCTTCCCTTAAATGGTCTTCTCTATCATTTGGTCGCGCATATTTTGAATTGTGAAGTTTTGTTTAAAAAGCAGTTAAGCCGTAAGTTAATTAAGCACTGCAGTTTTCAGAACCAAACTGTTTCAGGTGGCCTCCCTTCAGGAAGTTAGCGGCAGCAAAATCACCCTCTGCGTCTCTCAGTTTCCTGTTTATGGTTGACGTTTCATCGGTTATATATATATATATATATATATTTAATTTTATTTAGTGTCAGACTCTTTGTGATGGACTCAATATTTTTTTAAAAACATGCTCCACCAATCCCTCAATGTCCATTCATTGTAAAGTAGTATTGCAAACAATACAAAACAACACAAAACTGACGATTGTGATGGATTTTTTTTTTTAAATGTGATAAATCTAACATTGTTCCGTTACGTATTTGTTGAAATTATTATATCAATCTGACTTTTTTCTTTGGATATTTTTGATTAATTTACAGTCTCAATTAGTCAAGGTCAAAGTCAAGGGCGACACTGCTAATACCGCTCTTGACAATAAAGAGCTTCTAAACAAATAATGCATCTACCTTTTTTAATGATTATCTGTACCGTTTGGTAGACGCTCATAACTGTTTTTATTTTTCTGGTTGTGACCATTAATGGGTTAAAAAGACCTGCACTTCCAGTCACTTAGTAACAGAAGCAGAAATTCCACGCAGGCTTGTTAGCCTATGACTTTCATCAGTGTTTCCTCTGTCCTGCACCATTTACTCTTCCCACTCCGTCATCGAGGCTCCACCTGAGTCTCCTTGGAGTGGCATTGGACTGAACCTAGTCGGATTGATTGGAGCGCTACCTGCTCGCCTGTTTGTCAGCCATGAATAATCTGTAACGACATTCAGAGCATCAGCAGGGGCCTTGCAGCGTGCATTCATTGTGGAAAATGGACAGCTCAATCAAAAGAAGCTCTTGAAAAGCTGGTCATAACCGGAGGCAGAGCCTTGACCTAGAACACTGTCCCACTGACTCGAGTCGCGAACCACACCAACATCCCTGAATGGGAGGCCTGACTAACTGTCTTCTCTGTGAACTCAGGGCTTCTCTGTGAACCCCCCCCCCCCCATGCTCCCATCTCTCTTGCTGTTTAATAGAGCCATGCTTCACTCAGAAGGCCACGTTATCCTTGTCAAGAGACAGACGCTTATAGCGCCACCTGCCATTCTCAGCTCTTCACGTCAGGTAGCATGAGCCACCCATCACTGCACTGCTTTACATGGTAATGAAAGTCTGGAGACTTGATGATAAAGCAGTTATGCCCTTGGCTCTGTGACCTGGGGTTAACTTTGGATTATTTACACATACTGTACATGCTATCTACCTGTGGTTTTAGACTGATTCCAACAGGCTGTTTAGCTCCAAAGCTGTGTTATGACAGCCTGGCTTGGTGTCAGGATTTCTCTCCATGTAGAGAAGGTAAAGTAATTGGTCTGAGGAAGAGCACATTGTTGGTTCCTTGAAAAGAGGTTCTGGCCGCTCGTGGCGCTGGTGATGACACTGATGCCATCTGGTACAAAGAAGAACCGCAGCAGGAAATGAAACACTTAGAGCATGCTTTTGACTGGTTGCCAGGATGTGCAGACAGTTCATTCTTAAAAGCGTTCATCTGTGATGTCTCCCCTCAACCATTGTGAACTCTCTCCCTTGAAATGGTGCATTCCCCTGATGTAGAGTCACCCAACTCTAATCCTCCTATATCCACTGATGAATCCCAGCCACACACACAGTACGGTATGCCACCTAATTGAATTTCCCTGGTTTCAATGAACACACACTCAGGACCTGCAAGTTCCAGTCCTTGCCTTTGATAAGCAAATGACCCCTATGGAATTGAGGTCACAGCCTGCGAAAACAAGAGTGAGGGAGAGAAAAATAAAGTCCCGCACTCAGACAAGCCCAATATCGACTCGCCCGGGATTGAGTCCAATGATGTTTACCCTGTGTGTGTTGAGCCCCTGTTGGCTCAGGGGGGAATTCATCCTACACACACACACAGACATATGTCTTGTCCTCCCTTTTTAGTGTTACTGTTCTTTTTCCACATCTGCATGGAGTGCATGTGTAAATAACCTTGTCTCTGCCGCAGATTACAATAAAGCACAATACAGTAGATGTTGGCGCGTCCCCTGTGTGTGAGTGCCAGTGGATCTAGTAATAGCTTATATTGTACTTCTTTGCCTGAAGACTTTGAAACAAGCTCCATCATACAATAGAAAGGTCAGGTAATTCATGAACTCAACCACTCTGCATCTCTTCCAGTCTTTTATATTCCTTGCGTTCCTATTTGTTAAAGTCTTGAGGCAGAACAGTGTGTTTGCTTTGGCGTCTCTAAGCCCGAGCACAGAGTCCACAGCCTCGATGCTTTTACAGATGCTCCTTTTTAGATGCAAGCTCTGCATGCTCTCCGCCTGCTTTACACACACATTGTTGATTAACAGAACTGTGTATGTTCAGGTAAACTGAATCATAGGACATCCATTTTCATCTGGAATGGGGGGCACTTGTCCCGCTACATTTTTACAGTTTCACTCCGTTTGATTTAATCACTAAAATGCCTACCGATTGTCCAGTCTTTGATTATTACTGTGCACTTACAACAGTTAAGCTTTACTAGCAGCAGTCAGTGATTTCTAGACTTGATTTTATTTTTATTTTTTTTACCCTGGGTTTCATCTTACAGACAACATAGCTGTTTATCTTATTGCTGGAGGTTGTTGTTGTATGCAGGCACTACCGAAAAGGGTTGAAAAGAGCTCTGCCACCTTCCATGCATGTTTTTCAGGTTAAAAACAAATTGAATCTGTTTTAACAGTTAATAAAGACGCTAGAATTGCCCATCAATCAAAGGGCAGAAGACAATGATCTTTATACTTAAGATGGAAATACTACATTATTTATGAAAGTATCAGCTCTCCATCAAGAAAACTAAACAGGATTTTAAGTAACGTATTGCCAAGGATAGGGAACAATGTTGAATGGGGATGAATTGATTAAGTAAGTAATAGTAGTAGTTATAAAGCAGCAGGTGACATAGCATAACTATGTTTACATTGCATAAAAGTTTTCATTTCAAAGTGACATTCCCACCTCTGAAACTAAACCTACGCCCTTGCTGGATGTATTCCCCTCAGACTAATGCAGTAACAAGGGAGAAATCTATATATATACTACTATATTGTTGCTATAGAAATATTACAGTATTACAATAAACTTATAGCTGACATCGGCAGTGATAATCAACCATTCTGCTTATTTTAATCCTGTAAAATCACCCAACATTGCAGAGATCATTTTAGATGGACTGATGTAATAATGTGTGTATGTGTGTGTGTGTAACTGCAGTTTCAAAGCCAGCCAACCCGTAAATGCCGTCTGGTATCGATGTGTCAAAAAAAACATGTAATGTAATTTATTGATATTCATTCACCCTTGAGTTTGAGTGTGAAGTGGTGTTTACTACCAAAAGACAGGAGCTGACTTTATTGGTATGACTGTATGTCAGTCACTCTTTATTACAGTGCAATGTTACAAAGCTCAGAGATGTGTATTTTCCAAATATTATGCGTAAGTACAGCCGAGTAAGTTGCCCCATTGCACTCCAATAAAATTAAACTCACCAGGCTTCCAGCTGTGAGCCCAGAATTCATACAGTGTCAATCACATAATCACCCTTTAAAATGTTCAGAGTAATTTCACTGAGGTTTGGGATATGAGCTCATTTATAAATGGGCTGCAGATCAAACCGAAGGCTGGGGGAATCGTGTCATGTTTTAATTATCATTTAACAGGAATGTTAAGTGCGCGCTCAGTATCTTGCAGGAAAGGAAGTATAAATTTCCTCTCACTGTTTTTAGTTCCTAACACCTTGGAGGCAGCTGAGGATACTATTATAAATCGATATTGATATAATTGAGTCATAAGTGTGTCAGTTTCCACAAAGACACAGCTTTCTGTGAATCAATATTGAAGTTGCTGTATCAGTCATCTTTGAGTGATGTCCATAAAGTTTTGTTTTACTTACAGCCGTCCCAGTGGAACAGACTTTGAAAACAACAGTAAATAGCAGCCTGTCCAATCATTATTAACTGCTATAAAATTACAGTTCTGTTTTGTTCACAAAGTGATGAGATTATTTTGTCCTACTTATTAATTGGAGTGAAATTGGACAGAGTGACTCACAGCAGTGTTACTGGAAGGTGTCAGACACAGAAAGCAGGTAATTATGGAGACAGGAAGAGATAAGGAAACAGAATGCAATTACCCCGGCAAGCAGAGCTTCAAATTGCTCCTCTTAGGATTTCTCACCTCAGGTTGCTATTGTTCATGCTTTGCATCTCTATACTGATCTTTATTCCTTTCACCCTCTAGCTCAAAGAAGTAGGAAGGTTTGCATTAATCAAGTGAATTTCTACTGTAAGTAGAGCCAAACAAAGCAGTGAACGTGGTTTATTGCCAAATTTCGAATGTATTCAAATATATTTTTTCAAATCATGTTGCGCACGTAAACTGCTGTGAGCTCAGTCTAAATCAGGGCCATCAAATGTTTCCAAGGCTCTTACAGTTTCTCAGAATTTAGTTTCATTTAACTTTTAGGTTCGAGGGCACGCTTCAGATAGTTTTTCCATATGTTTGTCTGCCATACTGCAACTGTACTATTGTTGCAGTCATATATAGCATGCATTGCATTTTTTAGGGATTTTATTAATGACTAACACAGGATAGCATATACAACAACAAAATAAAACAATTCCCGCTCCCAAATCCCTCCCTGGTGTACTAGATATAAATTGCACATTGCTGCTTGTACTGTAAACAAAAGTGTATGTAACCAAGAAAAAAGCAGTTACTCTGCTGCTGTGTTCCACTTAATTTCATTATATTCTGTCGATGCTGTGGCTGACGTTTTGTTTAGAATATACACACTAACTGCAAGAATAACCATTGTACTTCAAATGTTGTTCCTATTGTATAAGATACACGTACATGTTTTTATTTGTTGAAGGGAAAGCCAAATACTGCCGTGCTGCTGAGAGTTTCTTCTGCTCCATTTGTTCATTCTCTGTAGTGCCCATTTTGTTACTTTAGCCATTTGTTTTAGCATTTAGTGCCACACACACACACACACACACACACACACACACGTCTGACAGAAGATGTGGAGTTGAGAGAGAGAGCAAGTTCTCAGAGTGAATTCAAAATGACTCCATCTTTTTTTTTACTTTTTTTGGCCTGAATTATTAAGCCAAATATGAACATACAATCACCTTTCCTCCTTTTTGAATTAGCTGTGAGTGAAGTGTGTACAAGACCATGTTGGTGAAATCTTGCACACAGCACGGGGTGTTGTTGACGCTCAGAGTGGCGCTCCAGGGCTGGATTCACTGCACATGTACTCGTATTTACTGTGACCGCATAAAGCAAAATCTACCGGGTCTGCCAGTGACCCTCACAGCTACTTATCACCGTTTGGCTGCCGGGCAATGCAGCCAGTCAGCTTTCCTCTCCGACAGCTTGTGTCACCGCTGGGCCAGCCTGCGCTCACACAGGCCTCTGCAGATCCACGTACAGTTTGCCTCAAATTGTTTACGAAAAATTCCCCATTTTTGATTTGATGAATACTCTGTATCGGCGCGAGTGCTTTACGTAATTGCTGTATAGGCTTTATGGCCTGATAGGTGCCACTTAGTCAAGCTTTAGTCTGGAGCTGGAAATGATCATAGCAGACGGATCAAGTGTGTGAAGGGAGTGTAAGAGTGTCACAAAGTGCTTTTATGTAAATGGCAGTTGAAGAGCGGCCCTCCGTTGAGACTTAAATATACAGCACTGTATACGCTACTCTGTCAGTCTCAGGGATGTGTCCTCTGCAACTGTAAAATGTTGTGTGTTCATATGAAAGGTTCAACACCTCTCTTGCTCCCGAAGACCCCAGAGAGGAAAGATGAGACGGAGAGAGAGCTGGAAGCTGAAGGAAAACATGGCAATCTCTTCATCAGAGTGAGGAGAAAGTAGGACACATGGATTAGAGGTCCCAAATAAAAGGTTGAAGGAAAATAAAATGAAAGATTTCTCCTCAAATATCAAAAAAAGACAGGACTCAGACAACACTATATTGTTTGGACGGTTTGGCAGAATGGATTTTGTCGCAATTTTGCTTTGTTTAGAGAAGGCTTGTCTTTACTTTCTACTGGAACAGAATTAAAGCTATTTTTGCCCTTCGTCACAGCAGCATCACTTATATCAACGCTTTTGTGGAAATTCATAGATTGCGAACTCTTCCCCCCCTCCTGGATTTAATAATAGAGGGGCAGGTCGTACTGAATATTTTTGAGTGTTTGTTTAGCGCTTCCTTGTTCCTTCCCAACTGTTGCTCTTTTAACGCCCTCCAAATTACACCAAGGATAGCTGTGAGGCTCTCTTCTCATTTTCCTCAGTTAACAAGCACTCTGTTTATATATGATTATGGTTCTCTGCTTGTTTATTCTGTCTGGCTTTTTGAAATGACTTTGCCGGTTTAGTTCAAGGTACAAAATGCACTAAAGGATTCAGTTCGGCTCATTTCTTTTCTTTCTGTGGAGAAATATTTATGGTCATTTCATTCCTCGCTGCCGTCAAACGAGCTGATGGGGATAAGCCTGCTCTTGTTCACCATTCTGACGGTTCGTCCTGTGTTTTTGCTTTGCAGCGCTGCCAATCATGCAGGTGACAATTGACATCACCAGACAGCAGGTGGAGAAGATCTTTGGTCTCGATGAGTACTGGTGTCAGTGTGTCGCCTGGAGCACCACGGGAACCCAGAAGAGCCAAAAAGCGTACATCAGGATTGCTTGTGAGTGCACTTTAAAACGATCACTGTGTCATTACACATGCAAACGCTGCCTAACAAGGTGCTTACACATTGCATGTCAGTTTGTAATAAGAGGGTACTAGCAGGATTAATTTTTCACTTTGGGTGTTTGGGGAGGGACTAACTTTCATTTAACAATTAGCCCAGAGGCCATTATGATCTGATGCATCACAGTGTATTACTGTGATTACAGTTTAGTTAAATCTGCGATTCTACTTATAAGAAGAAAATATCTGACCCTGGCAGGGAGAAACAGAGAGTAATGCATCAGCTTGAAGGCAGTCTTAAAAAAAAAAAAAAAAAAGAAAAAGTGGAACACTAAATTTGAGTATTCATGAGCATATCTTTCACTGGATACAGTACATCAGCAATGATCCCTATGAAAGTAACTGGAATAAAAACAGATTTGAAATTTATTGCTGTGCAGCAATCTTAAATCTGTCTGGGGAACACAGACACATCCCTCGCTGCAGCCTCAAAAGCTTTATTAGAAGAACCCATTTTACATTTGAGTATTTTAAAGCATTCTGCCTATTAATTCCCACATAAATATGCATTATTCCAGACCGAGCCGAACACAGCACCGTCTCCAAACCACCAGACGTTTTGAAAACACACATTCATTATACAACCTTGTTTGAGAGCTCTACAAAGTCAGTTAGATGTAAGATAAGGACACGCACACATGCTTCAATAATGATGCGCGCGTGTGTGTGTGCACGCACCGGCTCACGATATTGACGTGCGTAGACGTACACACTCGCATACGTTTGAGCCTTCCAGGACTGTTATATCTTAAGTCTCCTGCAGTCCCATTGTATCAGCTCTAATTAAATTGAATGTCGTGAAAGTCTCTGCTTGTCTTAATGTTTCTCTCAGTATGATTGGTCAGGACAGGCTCAACATCTGTTTAAAGGAATTCACCAGCAGCCCACAGCCGCACCCTCGGAACACAATAACACATTGCTTCGCTCTGAGTCAAAACCCGGGGTGAACACATCAAATTTGCACCAACCCGCCAGCTATCTGCGGCCTGTCTTGCTCATCAGATACAAACAGCCCTGCATTTATTTCCCCGTGTAAGAAATGAGCATTGCCAGTTTTACCTGTGTAATTGACAGCCTGGGCTTATGGACAAATATATAGCAGGACTTGGTGCAACAGTAAGAGCATTCAATGAGACGTAATGTGAAGCCCCATGCAGTCAGCCAGGCTTGCAGGAGCTCTTGTCCAGGCGCCTCAGGGCTTTGTTTTCGTGTGGCTGCTCCAAGCCCTCGTACAGATGGAAGCTGGAGGCTGGCGGATGCTGGAGAGAGGAGAGTGGGTGGGAGGGGAGGAGCGAGGGGTAATGCAATTGCTTTTGCTTGATGCCGGGCCCCTCTGGCAGCAGACAAGCATCTCTGAACCAGCCAGGCAGCTTGTAATAAGCAACATGGTTGGTGCCACCGATCCCCGTGTGGCTTGGGGGCCAACTGGAGTGCGACAGGCTCAGCGAGGCTATGGGTGGACGTTTCAAGAGTGAAACATGTTTGAAACATCACCGGGCCAAGTTTTGTGGATTGAAGCGTTTCATTCAAACCTCACAAGCTCTTACAAATACCCTAATTGGTTGTGTTGACTTTTTTTCCCCCTCAGACCTGAGAAAGAACTTTGAGGAGGAGCCGCAGGGTAAAGAGGTGGCATTGGACCAGGAGGTGTTGCTGCGCTGCCATCCCCCCGAGGGAGTGCCAAAAGCCGAGGTGAGACACGGATACAGAAGATATTTATAGGCTCACATCTAGCATTCCTTTACCCTTTCCTCACCAGGAGGACAAAGAGCAAAAAGTGGCTCAGGATCAGCTCCCTGGCGTCTCTCCCAGCTCCACCAGGGAACAGACAACCCTGTACGGATAAATTACACCTCTAATTATTCCCCATTATTGATTTATTATCTCTCTTACATCTCAGAGAAGCCGTATATCACTTCGTCTCGTCACATCACTCAGGATAGGCTTGGAGGCTTCACTCCCCGTTTGGCATCTCTAAAGGCCTATCCATAATTAATGGATCTATTTGCCTCACTCTCTCCCAATCTCATTCTCTATTTCTCTGCTATCTCACCATGTACTGTATCTTTCATATACTCTCGTCCTGCTCATCTCTCTGTCTGTCTCTGTTCTCGGTGGTGTGTGTCTGTGTTTAGAGAACCAGACTGGGGCCAGCTGTTTCACCTCATCTGCTGCATCCTCCCAGTCCCAGATAGGCACTAACTGCTTTAATAACAACACAAGAGGAGGTTAGGCCAGCCACTCAGACAGCCCAGAGACCAGGAGTAGCAGACTAGCCAATCACAGCTCAACAGTGTAGGGACAGTTTGCAGAGAAATGGGAAGGAAGGTGCCAACCGCAGTTCAACAGAAAAGAACATCAGAGCAGAAGTCACCACGGGAGAAAACAGGCATAGCGCACAAGAGGAAGAAAGCCCAATTATACGCAGCATCGCAACTGGCTGTAATACCGACAACAATGCTGCCGTACCGTAGCCACTCTCGAGACGGCACGAGGTCAAGTGAGAGCAAGAAAACAAGCGAGCCAATCTGAGAGTACACCAGAAAAGGAATAACATCAGTTTTGGCTTCTGCAAGAGGGCACCGAAACTACACAAAGCAAGATCGGTTTCACTCGCAGACCACCAACAGCTACAGAGATCCTCAGCAGCTATGAAACAAAAGCTGCATTTCCCACACAAAAATTAAAATCAGTAGGGTGTATAGATAAATGAATTCCATCTCAGCATCAGTATCATGTCAAGCTACATTTGTTCTTCTTTTTGTCCGTTTGATTGCATCAAAAACAGAAGTACCTCACTGCTTGTCCTGTCCGTGTATCTCTAATCCACAGCATGTCTTGTCACTGTAGAGCTGCACAGGAGGGTGGAGACTGTTTCTGTTTGGTTGCAGTGAATTTTGACCGCTGAAACATATTTTCAGGTGGAGTGGCAGAGAAATGAGGATGTTGTCAACCCAGCAAGCGACCCCAATTTTTTCATCACGGCTGACCATAATCTCGTCATCAAAAAAGCCCGGCTGGCGGACACAGGCAACTACACGTGTGTGGCCAAAAACATCGTCGCTCGCCGCAAAAGCACCTCCGCCACGGTCCTGGTCTATGGTAGGTGATGACTTCTTTCAACAGGTGTCAAAGCAGTGCACACGGAGGCTAATGAGAGGTCTGGGCTCGAGTGATCCCCAGCTTCAAAATATCCACACGTAAAAACAGCTCAAATGAATCATGTTTTGAGTCATGCTTGCATGTTGCTTCCGTTATCCCACATTTCCACATTAACCTCTGCATGTCCTTGTGCATGGAAGATACCTGGGTGCACTTCTTCTGTCAGGTGGTTGCAATCTGACATTCAGATTCTACAGTGTAATAAGAACAATGTGCAGTGATACGCATATGTGACATATGGTGACAACCTTCATAGGTCAGCTCTATTTTTCAGCAAGCAAAGAATTACACATCATAAATAACAACATAAAGAGATAGTAGTGTATCTGCACATTAATTAGCACAACTTAAAATGTTACTGGCAGCCGTTCTGCCAAAAGCTGGCAGTCTCCGATCTCGGGGCTGCCATCTTCCTCCTCCTCTGTAGTGGATCCAATATGAGAAGAGAAATTGAATTAAGAGCAAACTGTAAATAATGACTTGGCTTGATAAGCAGACTGATCTTTATTAGAATGCAGAGGAAAAGCATATTTTCTATCACGGAGGGTTCCTTGGGTACCAGCACTACTAAGTTCTGCATACGTTACAGCCTTAGACTTAAATCTCAGCTACATGCAAACAGGAGATGGAAATCACGTGGGAATGCATCATGAAAGCAACTTTATGCATATAAGAAATGTATAATCTGGCACAAAGTCTGACATAGGGTCTGTTTTTGTTAAGGCTGCCTGGAAAAGACGGCACTATGATGTGCTGTAAAAGTCAGAACAAGAGTTCTTGTTTGTTATATGACGAACACACCATATGCCACAAATATACCGCACTATGTAGAAGTATGCACACCTCTTCAGTTTTTTCCATCATTTGTTCTGCTATGAAATAATTTTAAATAAAAATACCTAAAGATTTTTGTGGGACATATTTTCATTAGACTTGATTTAAAAGAAAAATCTGGTTATTTTTTTATGAAGTTAATACATTTGAAATACATGAAAAACAAGGGCTGTACTGCAAGTATGCAGATCCCTGGTGAAATCAGGGCGTCGGTGGGAATTATTTGATCAAAATTTAATATCTTATGCAGTTCTCATTTTCAGGTTGTAGCTACTTGAATATTCATTTCCACTTAAGATTGCAGTGACTCTTCAGACTTTTCAGCTAACAAAAGCTCTCAATAGAGTCTCAGTGGATTTTAGGGTGTAGGATGAATTCAACTTCAGAAAACAGGAGCACAGTGGGGAACATGAGGGTCACTTATGGTTGGCCTTAGAGCCTTTATATATAAAGGAAAATGTTTCAGAAATACACATGTGTATAGATTAGACAGATGAGCTAGAGCACCTGCATGTATTACTTCTGATTTGACTTGTACTTTATTTACTTTATAAATGTAATTATCAAACTAAAATGTAACAATAAAAATGACGGTCACAGAGATCATTGCATTTTAGATACACTGACAAAACACACAGGCTAATTTTGTAATTCAGCAAACTGTGCAGACCATGAAGGAAGTTAAAACTTTTAAATAGCTCTGTATAACTGTAAATTAAGTTGGAATTTGAGGCATGTGCACTTTCATGGTGAACAGTTTCGAATGAAATGTGTCAACTTTGAGCATGCAATCAAAACACACATTATCATACACTCCTCCAAGCCTCCAGCATAAAAATAAAAAAGCGCAATTATTCTTACTGTTGATTATGATTGATTAGCTTGTTGTTGAAAGACTTGCTCTGCAGATGGAGAAATGTAGAGCTGAAATGACTGTGGAGGCAAGAGCATTCACACTCTTATTGTTTGTCTTTCTTGTATTGTCAAACAATAGTTTTCACTCTTAGACCCGACAAATTGTGAATAGATTGTTGGGATTGCTGCAATTTTATTTCTTGCCATCACTCTATGTGCTTGACAGGATGACAAACTTTATTACCATTGTAATATTAATTAAGGTTAAAGCACAATAGAAGCCGCCTTGTTAAAAAAGAAAGGCCGGTTATTGCTGTGCACTTAAGTTGCACAGTCCACCGTGCTAGCTTATCTAGCTAGCTGTAGCAAGTCATAATAAGCGCCACTTTTCAAAGGGGGTTCAACAGGGGGCCAGAGATGCATTTTAACAAGGCCTGGCTGGTGTGACTGCACTCTGTGCTAAGAGGTAATCAGGGGCCGAGTTGCCTGGCAATTTACCTCACCGCGGCGGGCAATCAATCGCACAGAGAGGGCAAGGAAATGATTCAGCCACGACAAGCACAGGAGAGAGTTGGGGGGGAAATTAGGAAGGGAGTATGTACAGAGAAGGAACGACAGTGCTGTTCAAGTCAATAAATCAGGAATCTCGGTATCTTGTAAGCTGAGGCAAACACAGGAGTTACAGGAAGGAGCTGATTGGAATTAAACCAGCGTGATTTGATGTAATCACCTGCCATGATGGAGCGAGATAGCAACAATTATGCGCCAATAGACGCTTAAGGATCAGAACATGGTCGCTGCTTCAGCAAGTGGCTGCAATAATAGGGATCCAACTTGCCGAGTTTTGGAACTGCCTGAACTTTCAGTTTCAAATATAAAAGAGGAATTCATTATACAGTGTTGTTCTCTACAATTCAAAGAGTACTTGAGTTTGAAGAATGACATGTAATGGTGTGAAATCAGTGACGGATGTGTGAAGGACACAATCTGAATTAGTGGAGCAGCCATGATATATTTATTTTTCAGTGGTGTGTTGGCATTTCCAAGGAGTAGGCGTTGTTTTTTTATGCATTTATGACCATGGGCATTTAGCTTTAAATGGAAATTATTTACAGTGATTATATTCTGAGTTTTGTATAATGTCTTGCATTACCGTGGTGAAATTTGGAGGGATATTTAAAATGTCCACTAGTTACTTTGCAGCAACTGTTTCTTCCTCTGAGATAAGGTCAAAGATGGTAAGCTGTCGTCTTATTTTCTGCTCCCTGTTGAAGCCATTTTGTTTTCATTGCAGTTAGCTGTAATTCCAACTCGGACACAGGAGGCAGCCCCCTTTGCTCTTGCTCTTCCATTAGTTCACCTTGCAGTGCTGAACCAAAGAGTGTAACAGCAGTGTCGATTATTCTAGCGCAGCACACCTCTTTCCTTAGTGCATGTCGGGTAATCCTGGCTGCTCTGTCCCTTCATCCATCCCTCCCTCCAACCTTCCCCCCTCCCTCACCCCTCCATCCCCCCCGGCGTTGGTCTGACAGTCAACGGCGGCTGGTCCACGTGGACCACCTGGTCGTCCTGCAGTGCTGTGTGTGGGCGTGGCTGGCAGAAGAGGAGTCGGAGCTGCACCAACCCCACGCCACTGAATGGAGGCACATCCTGTGAGGGGCAGAACGTCCAGAAAAGTGCCTGCGTGGCCACCTGTCCAGGTAACTCCCAGGCAACCCTGTTTGTCCTGTGGCGCTTGGCTTCCTGTGGCTTCCTTTTTGCATTTTTTTGCATCTAGAAGTCATCAATTCATCTTTATTTTGGCTGCCTTTTGTACCAGCACCCAGGTCTTTTCTTAGATGTTAGTGCTTCTGTTGTTTCCTGCAATTAGACCGCTTACACAGCAATGTCAGAGTCTATTAGTCTTCACAGCAAGGCCTCATCCTGAAAATGATTTGTTATTATCAGTCTTTGTTCACATATCTCTTTATCTTCTGCGCTGTATGCAGAGCCTGCTTTTATTTCAGAGACCTGTCTGCTTTTGTCAGACGAGCTAGTACATTTGTTATTGTTTGCTGCTCAAGTAAGCTGTAGTAAATATGGGCCATAAAAAGCTGAATTATGGCGGCCTGTGTGCCATGTTTACGTGTGAGGAGTTGAGGGCGTTTCATTTGCCTGCCCGTCCTCCCTTGTGAGAGCATCGGAGAGGCAGAGAGTGTCCTGCCTGATACTGAGCAACACATATCGATCTCTGGTAGCCTGAGATGGAAGTCAAGCTGCTTCATTTGCAGTCCCACATTAGCCCCCTGACGGAGGGAGAGATAGCGAGGGAGAGAGCGCGAGATAGGAAAAGGGAGGTGCAGGGATGGAGACAGATGGAATCAGATAGAGTGTAAGGAAGGCAGGAACAAATCAAAAAGGGTGAGAGAGAAGAGGAAAGCTGAGAAAGAAGTAGAGAGCCTGAGTGTGTACGCGAACTGGCCAGCAGATCAGTTTGTGGACATATAGCTAGGGCTCTGCAGCCATGCTGACCGCAGGAGAAATCTCCCACGCTCGGTAAACAGCAGAAAGGGAAATCCAACACTCCTGGCAGTGGCAGCTTCTCCCTGCCTAAAACAGAGGTTATCTTCCTCAGTGAATCAGAGTTGGGTTACACATCTCCCATGTAAAGACATCACTAGATGTCAGGCGTGAGTGTAAGTAACATGGCCCGCTGGAATACAGCAGGAGGAAGACAAAGGAAACACAAAAACGCGTGGTGCTCTGTCAGGACACTATCTGGACGGATTTGGAATTATTAGCGCTGGAGCAACGAGTAATGGAATTAGAGGGGTGTCCAGGGATGCTTGACATTCCCCCAAAGCAAAGCAGGATACTGACCTCCATGAGCTTAAAGAGATTAATGTCAGTCCAAGCTGCTATTGTTAGACCAAACCCCGCCCTCCTATATCTTTCTCTTGCCCCACAAGGAGAAAGTGTGTAATTTCAACCCTTAGGGTGCTGTGACAGAAATTGCATTGTGCCCTGTGAACAACAGTTTGCAGAGACTTTGGGAGAGAAAGAACTCCTATTTTTTTCTCTTGATGAGAGACGCTACAGCAACGTGACCCCGCTCACACCTCCATCAGTCGTGTTGTTTGGTAACAGAGGGTAGTCTCTGCCTCCTTTTGTCATCGTTACCTGTCTCAGACAGAACATCAGTGGCACAGACAGCCCCAGCTGTCGGACTCCGGAGAGGGTTCCCCTCAAGGCCGTAGTTCACCACGCCAGAGCCTGGGGATGATGGGCTGTTGTTTCCAATCACAAGTGGCACAGCAGCTCTGTTGTGTACTCACAGACATGCTTCTGAAGTCCCCCAAGATGAACTGACTGCTCCCATCATTTTTTACCCAGCACAGACACAGCCTAGCAAAGACAACCCCCCCCCCCCCCCCCCAAATGCATCCAAATCCTCACTTTGATTCACCAAATACACGATTAACGCATGTATGAATCATCAGCCTGAATAAACGAATCCACGCTCTCACATAAGAGTCACGTTTAGCGAGGGGGAACAGATGAGAGCATCCTTACATACTGGATAACAACTTTAATTATCACTGTGCTTATAGCCTCCGCAGGTCTAATCCACTAGATGCACAGTTGATGCTGATTTCAGCCCATTTCAGAAGAAAGAGACTTGAGAAGAATGAATTACATGGGGAGCTGTAATGCTGCAGATAGACATCATGTTATTTATTTAGACACGGCTGACATTTGAATTCAGAAGTAGTTTTCTTTACTTTTTTTAAGTCAGCCTTGAGAGGCATTTTTCCTCTACAGTGCCTTTTTGCTTTTGAGCTGCATTTTAAAAATTGCATGATTTAATGCTGGTCTTGTTTCAAGAGTTCATTAATTATCTAGACGAAGATTCTTTGTTGATTATTAGCTCTCTAGTGCATTTATCGCACAGCTCTAGATCTTTGAAATGGGTTACAGAAAAATATATGTTGTTTTTTAGCTGCTTATTCTTTGTAATTTGCAGTTGCAGTCTGTTTTTGTTTTGTCTAAAACACATCGATGGCCGCACAGATTTGCTGTACTGCTCCTTTGAGGATAAAGAGATGCTGTCAGCTGAATGAATGTTTGCTGGAAACAAATCAATTTAAATTTGGAACCAATAACATGCAAAGGCTGTAATTTGTCTCTGCATTGCAAGTCTATATATATATATTTCTTGTGCCGTTGGCCATGTGTTGTTCCACATTTAAAAAGTAGCATGATTCTTTCACAGCAGTGCTTAGCTATAGCCGCAGAGGCATATTTCCATACGCATACTTCATATGGGCTTCCACAGACTGACAATGGCCTGCTCAGTAACAAAACTCTCCACATGTCTTCTCGCAATGACTCTTGTATCCAAATGTGAGCTCCCACCTCTCATCTGGAAAGTGTGAAGCTAGAGAGGCTCATCTGTATTTTTGTCTAAGTCTCCAAAGTGTTTAATGAGAGTTGGCGGAGGCTGTGTGGCAGATCAGATGGGCTCCATGCTGGGAAACACACAGGGAGCTGTGGAGGAGGAGGAGGAGGAGGCTGAGGCTAAAGCCTGAGGCTCGGAGCAGAGCAGATCAACACTTGAGACAGCCAGTAGCCAAACCATGCTAGAGCTTATCTCCATTTCTCTTTTCCACTCTCTGCCTTCTCCTTTTCTTTTGTCTCCATCTCATCATATCCCGCTGAGGTATCCCACATAAATCTGCAGTCCATCCCTCACCCTTTCATTGACTCTGCCCCTACGCTGACTTGTGGTCAGAGCCAATAGCCATGGCAAAATGTCAGATCACGCCAACATTTCCAACAAAGACACAGTACGCCGAGCCAACAGCAAATAGTTAGTCACCAGTTTTGGAAGTGACACAAAACACCTGCCCCACACAAATGAATGGAATCATGGCTGATGTGTTAGAGAACAGCAAACAACCTGAAGAGATCTCTAACTTGCGTGAATTATTAAAATATTGTACTGATCCCTCAGGCTTGCCAGAGGAGTCGTGAGAATTCTACTAGATGGAAAATAAACAGACTCGGGGCTGGTGTATTTGTGCATGCGTGCTTGTAAGCGTGTGTTTGTGCATGTACGTGTTGTACACATGCAAGTTAGCACCCATATGTCCACTGTCTGCACTGCAGGCGGATGTCTAATTCTCGTTTGGAAGTAAGCATCCACGTTTCTCTGGATATTATCAGAGATTGTTCTGGAGACTCCATGTTTTATCCAAGGAATGAATAAGGGCTATGGCTGATAAATGAATTACACATTAGTTCACTGTGAAAAGATGGTGGCCATCTGGTGACAGCTTTGCATCAGCGCTGTTTTTGATCATTCTGTGCCATTTGTTTTGGCTCATTCTCTTCGTATCTCATTCTGTCTAATTTTGGTTTGTTCTAGTGGGTTAGTTAACATATGGGAGTAGACTCAGCTTTTTATTCACTCATTGATTACATACTGTATCACAACCACTAAGAAAAATCAAATTTTTTATGTAAAATGTGTCAGAATAAGGTTTGGTTATTAATCTCTGTTGCATCACTATTGTGGCTAAGCTATCAACCCCCTCCATGGGTCTGTAGTTTTCTGTGGCTTTTTTTTCATCAGCCTTTGAACACTTGGATTAGGGGTGGTTACTGTGCACACATGTGTGTTGACAGGACAGTGGGAGCAGAGGGGGCGGCCTGCTGGTCTCAGTGGTACTTGTCTACCTCCTCGTGTTCCCCTCAAGGACACGGAAACCATAGGTGTCCGATGATCTCGGACTGTGTCCGTCAGCAGCCATTGTCATTTTGAACAGCAAAGCCTCAAACAGGCCCTCCTACCGACCTGTAAAGAATGGTCATGTTCCTTTTGCTTCTCCCCTTGACAACATGTCCAAATGGGGACTTGCCACAGGGCTATTGTATTACTGTCCCTCCTCAGAGACCTGCCTGACCTAAAACCTGTGGTGCTGCATGATTGAAAATCAGCTGTGGTGCCTTTTGCAGTAGTGCTAACAATCTCTTTCTGGGGATTTGATAAGGGAAACTGCGGCTGTGGATAACAATTTTCTTATGTGGATTCTGAAAAAATAAAAGGATGAGGTTTGGATCTGATTTCAGCCTTGAATTTGAGAAAAGAAAATCAAGGAAAGTGTCAATTTTCTTGCTTCACTGCATTTATTGTAACCACTTACTATCTTTCCACTTCCTCCTATACTGTCCAAACATTTCTTTGGTCTCTGCCCAAGTGGAAAGCCTCTTCTGAAAAATTTGCAACATGTGTTCAGAGACAGACAGGCCACCAAGAACTGTTTATGCATCTTCATCTTTCTTTGATTTTCCTCAGCCTCGGGTCGCAGTGCTTGTGCCTCATCCACATTCTCGTGAGCAGCACCCCGTTTCCACTCCAATCTCCTTGTTTGAAAATGTTATTTGCATGGCCATTAGTCTTGCTTTGTGGTGGAAAGGAGAAGTAGAATTTCATCACCTCATCAGGGCAGATGTTGATCTCATCTCTTTATTTCACAGTGGTGTGGATAAACTGAGGGGCGACATAATATATTCATTAGGATGTAATTCGCTATTCAATCATTCTCATTCCCAGCCTGGATAATCAGCCCACTGGCCCACGGATGGGTCCACTCAATGCCAAACAAGGACAATTATCTGATTGGTTCTGCTCTCTCTGCCAAATGGATCTGACTGCAAAGAGGCCCGAGCTGTGTCAGCATCCCACCACACACACACACACACACACACACACACACACACACACACACACACACGCACACATTCTCTAACAATCATTTGAGGACACACACGGACAAACATGCCGACTTGTGCGGGAGCAGGGCCTAATTCACACACCTGTGCCTCTGACCTAATACGCTCACAGCGCCTTTTAGCTCGTTTTGCAATCGGGGACTCATTCTAAAACCAAATAACATCATTACCTGGTACAGTTATGGTATCCCATCCTGAATAACATCTCACTTATGTTTTATTAAGCAAAGCCTCTGACCTGCAGCAAGTCGGACCTGCTCTCTCGGGGTCATGCCCCCTGCACTCTTTATTGCCAGGATTAATGAGCACTAAGGTTTCCTTGCCCTTAGGTCAGTCAGGAGGAGGGTTGCTGCTGTCATAGAGGTGTGCTTGTACTCTGTCTGAGTGTGTGTGTTTGTGTGTGCGCGTGTGCAGCTCTGGTGATTCTTGCCTGGTCCCCTTCACCCTTGCATTTGGGAGAGAGAGAGAGAGCAAGACAGTGGCGTTTTTTCCCCCATGAGAGCTCATTACTGCTCTTTTTCCCATTAGCCCTATGGTAACCTTCCCCAGACCTGGCGCTATGACACTGTCAATATCACTCCCAGCCAGCACCCCCCGCCCCCACTATGCCAAATTATTCCCACCTTTGCAAAATGGCCTCCCTCCCTGCGTGTGGTAAAGCTGTTTATTTCTTCCAGCAGCAGGGCCCACTCAGAACTATTACCAGCCCATTTCCATTTGTTTCATTTTGCTGGTTCTGATGGTGGTGTGTTTGAAGTTATGGCAGCCAGAAATAGGCTGCAGGTGTAATGTACATCCGTCTCTGTGAGAGTAATGCCAACTGTATTGTGTTTTGCATTCAGGTACATAGCAGGTAATGCTCATGTTGCTATAGTAACGGCTTGTTGGACAGAGAAATCAAACCCAGGCGGGTTTGATTCCTCTCACAAATGTTAATTGATAGAGATATAGAAATAGAAATAGAGATATTTGTGTGTGCATGTATGTTGGACAGTAGACTAGAGGGTCAAATTATCCTCCCTGTACAGATTTAGTTTGTTGACAGCTGCGTCTACCAGGCCACAGCACCTTCTACAGCGGCCTCGTACCCCTGGGGTTTAGCTTAGTTGCATCTGATTTCCATGTTGAAAATAAACAAAGAAAGCAGAATAGAGACAATATGGCTCTCGTCAGTAGTTTTACACGCTTTGGTTTCCCTGTGTGTCTGCTGGATTTGAGTGTGTGCAAGTGGATTTGCATGTCTTTATGATGCTTTCCCTACCAGGTTTCCATTTTAGAGCGAGAGGATTTGTACAGGATGGCAACAGAGTATTCCACCAGTTGTTCACACGCAAATACACCACTGCTTTTTACACTGCTGTTGCATCTGAACTTCACTGTGTAGAGTTTTAACATTTCACAGTTTGTAAAAAAGGAGTTACAGCTTGATACTGTTCAGCATGTTTTCCGATCAATAGTTTTTCCTGTGAACTAAAATATAAGTGTATGAAGTGAATCGGTTTGAGTTTTTGCTGCTATGTGTGTGTGCTCACGCATGTTTTTTGTGTGTGTGTGTTGCAGTGGACGGAGGCTGGAGCGAGTGGAGCAAGTGGTCGGCGTGTGGTGCAGACTGTTCGATGTGGAGGAGCAGGGAGTGCACCCAGCCCTCACCTGGCACCGGGGGCAAAGACTGCCAGGGGCTCGACCTCCAGTCTCTCAACTGTACCAGCGAGCAGTGCCCACAGAGTGAGTGCACTACCACCCACATACTGCATACCATACTCTCAACTCTGCAACCCGGTAAAACAATAGAAAAGAAACAGCAGAACAAGATGTTATTTAACCACTTTTCTGTAACAGGATCAGTAGAATGCAGCTTAGCTATATATTTGCTCATTATAACTGAGCTGATCAACATTTTAAAATCAATAAATGTGCTCAAAACATTTGAGAGCTGTAGCAAGAAAATACCAACAAAAAAAAAGAAGCATGACTGTTCAGTCTTGCAACCTTCATCAAAACAACAAGTAGATCACAGACAATACACAGAGAACAAGTGTACATGATTAGCATCCATTAGCTCCTGAACTAAGGCAGGTAGAGAGGATGGGAGGGAAAGGCTTTTCCTGTTTCTGAATACAGTTTCCACTTTGGCAAGAGGAGCGAGTGTCCTTCTCCTCTTTTTTATCAGATCAAATAAACATTTAATGTCTCCTTATGGCATCAGCTTCATGTTATAGATAGATAGAGTACATCTCAGAAAAGGTTCATAAAGGAAAGATGTCCATCTCATAAGACGCTTGTACTGACAGTAGGATTGTCTGCGGACCAACGCTCGTCCCCACCTGCGTGACCTTTCCAGGCAATCGGTTCTAATAAACACTGGTTTGACACTCGCTGCTAAGATTATATACAGTCTTTTCACCTGCGTAGGTGCTATGATGCTCTCTGGCCGATTAATAGAGCTGAGAATTAAACCGTCTCTCTTCTGATTAAAACATAACCTGCCAGATAAAATGCCACAGGTCAAATCGGCCGTGAAAACACACACACTCCCCATGTGTCATTAATAAGGCATGTGTGCACTGTCAGGATTAGAAAGCGCAGAACTCGTAGAGCCCGAGCCGGCAGCTGAATGGAAAGTGGCACCACAGGGTCCACTGCTGACCAGATGGACGTGAGGGGAGAGCTCTGTCGCTCCCTACAGATATCAAAGACAGAAAGATATTGCAGCTTCCCATCCAGAAGTGATGACTCTCATGGTGGCGTCTCACAGAGAAAATGTTATAAATAGTGCGCTGTTTGGCTGATCTGCATGGTAAACACTGAGCTGTAATGGGTTGACATGGGCCACTGAATTAACACGCTGAATTATGTATCTTGCACTGATTGACATGATCAGATAGACCGATGCATGGAGAGTGTGTGTGTGTGTGCGTGTGGGGGGGGGGGGGGTTACTGTATGTGAATGTTGCATTGTGTTTGTGTTCGCACTATGTTATGTGTCAGTGTGTGTGCATGCACGTGTGTGTGTCAACCGTTAGCTGAGTTTGGCTGGCGCAGTGAACCAGGGAGCTCAGTCGGCCCATCATCAAAGGTCAGCAGCTCCTCCCCAGAGAGGCAAGACGTATACACAAAGATGCCAGTCATTGTTCGTCGCACACACACACACACACACAGATAGAGAGAGAGAGAGTCGCTCAGTATTTACACTGACAGTGCAGAGCGGAGCGCTGGCCTCTGAAGAATGCCTGTCCCAATCTGTTCCCAGCAGATGTGTTTCCATAGACAACGGCTGTGTGAAGTATTATAATAAGCAAAATAGCAAGATGGTTTTGGCTTGTCAGCAACTCCCATACTTCAACCACGTCTGCAGGCTATTAGCTGAGATGGAAAACTTCCCCTTGAAACAAAAGGCACCCTTCTCTTCTCCAGTGTAATCGAACAATACAACTGCAGAGTGAGCTGTAGTTACTCCGCCACAAAAGATGTCCTTCGTCTGAGGACCTCACAAACATCTCTAATCTCCCTCATTAAGACAGAAATGGCATAAGTTAGATGAGGTTATTGTTTTTGGGTATTGCATATATGAGAATCAATGTGTGGCGCCGAGCTTTGTGTTACAGCTCTAAAATAAACAGATCTGACCGAGGCAGGATCGTTTTCATAAAGCAAACAAGTGGAGCCCAAGATGGAGCGACGCAAAATCTGTGCAGGGAAATAATAAATACTCTGGCAGCGTGCCAGAGCCAAAATGGCAGACAGGTGTTAGAGGGTAAAAAAAATGATAGTGAGGAAAAATAATACTGCTCGTATTCTCAGGCACAGGAAATTTGGACAACATAAAAACAATTATTTGGCTTAATGTGTGTAATGAAGGTAATGAACTTAATTTGCAGCAGCATCCCATTTTGACGGAGTGTCACAAATGATTGTGCGAAGACCATCAAGCTATTAATCTGTCTTTTTTGAATTTGGGGGCTAATTTAGTGGCAAAGCAGCTGATCGTCATGGGTTGGTTTGTCAGAGTGGGGTCACAGGCTGTATGAAAAATGGCTCAACATTTGTTTTGGGCCATATTTCACGGGGACCCGCTGAGGGATGGGACGACTGTATTGTGGAGATAGTAATGGTCACGTTCACTCTGAGAGTTTTAGTAGCCATATTTCCCTGACCTTAAGAACTCCAGTGTTATTCATCTTCGGGCAAGTGACTAGGATTGGCCATGGGATGAAATATATTCTCAGGTCTCTTGATAAATGCCCAGGGAGGAGGCACAGGAGGCTGCAAAGCTTTTATTTATCAAAGCAGGAGAGAGAAAGGAGCAGGTAGAGAGAGTTGAGGACTATCAGGTGGGACATTGTGCTGACTACCAATGCAGCGAGGGGTCCAAACTTCAACAGGAGCTGGTTACATCGCCTCAGAGGAGATGAATTATAAGTCCATACTGGCCCATCACAAGTCAGAAACTGATCCCTAACCCGCCAGCCCTGGAGCGAGTCTGAGGAGCCGAACTGAAAGCTTCAGGAGAGGGGAACAAACAGAGATTGGCCCGGGGTCAACTCTGAAAACAGCTCATCTCATCCACAGTTTATCCGTAGGCGGGTGTCAATCATGAAGAGAGGTCACACACAAAGAGAATCAAAAGTTCTTTGCCAGCAATTACGTCAAGTGGAAATGAACGCAGAGAGGAGTGTGTGTGGAAAAAAGAGGCAGAGAGAGAGGGCGTGCTAGAAGGGGGACTAAAGTAAAGCCCATCCAATTATAAAACCTGATTAGCTATGTCAATTAAAGTGTGATGGATGTCCTTTCAATTATTGGCTGGCATCATGGAAATCAATGAGTGGGGCCAGGAAGGAGGTGAGAGCCGCTGCTGGTCGGGGTTGTAGTGAGCATCGGGATGGTTTCGCTGTGACACCTGGTGGGTCAGATAAAACTTCACTCAGTGATGCTCTGATAAGCCACCAGAGATTACAGACAGAATAGAGGAAGGGAGGGAGGAAGAAAGAGAGCGAGAGTTGTCTGATTGACTGACTTTATTGTCTGGGTGCAAGAATGGTGTGTGTGCAGGGGGGGGGGAGGGAAGAGTAGAGATACTGGATCTTTGCATCTGAGGTTAGCTAGGTGCCTTTGGGTTGCCCTTAGAAAGTAAACAGCAACTGGCCAATCTAAGGCTATGTTTATCCAATCAGCAGAACCCAGTTGGCCTGTCTCCTTGCTGACGGGTGTTGTTTTGTCTTAAGTCAGACTGCATATCTCTCTGTAGACTGCAGTGCTTCAAGTCCAAATATCACAGCCTCGTCTGGCCTTTGACTCACCAAGACAATTGGATTTAGGAACTTTAATGAGAGGTTCAGCCATAGTCTCGCCCCCCTTTTTTGAGGCTCATTGTAGAAGGTGGAAGGTTTAGCCAGGCTGCTTACAGTTAAGCACCTCTGTGCTTCCCTGAGGACAGACAGACAGAGACGGGAGTCAGAGCAGAGAGGCACAGGCAGGTAAATGGACAGGATGAGAGGTGGAGGAAGGGTGTATGTACCATAAAAGACTCTTCATGCCTTAAGTATGTTCTGTGTCGATGTGCTATGTGATGTCAAGAACAAAACACACAATCTTTGCGTTGATCTTCAGCCGGTCATTCACAAATGATTACATGTCAAGAGATCTCTGGCATTACGACGGGCCGCCATAGAGCTTGGCTGCATATAATCCTGCTACTTAAGGTATCAGATTGCACTGAGATAATCACCCATGAAATAGATTCTGGCATTTCTCTTAAAGACTTGCGTATGTCAGGCAGCTTTGTCCAAAGAAATGGATTTTTTGAGGCAAAAGGAGAAGGCAAGGACAAACGTATGAAAAGAGATGAATAGAGACGAGAGTGAGACACCGAGAGAAAGAATACTTTTTTGACCAATTTCTCTTCCTTTTTTTTCCAAATAGCACTCTGCTAATTTAATTGTGCCATTCTCATGTCACAGATTTACTAACACCAATTAAAACTTGTCAAATCTGTGTTTCCGAGGTTGAGCACAGTTCCTGTCAAGCAGTGGGATTGCACATTGGTAGAAAAACATGCTGTCAGTCACAGGGACATGCTGTCTCCTTGTTCTGTCTTTTTTTGTCCTCCTTTAATTCTTATTGTCATTCTTGCACATTTGCTCTTCTCTTCCTGCTTCTGTCCTCCTCCTTTTGTTGTCAAGTCAACGCACGCCAGCCTGCAGCACTTTAACCTTTGCCGTTGTTCTCTAGCCCTCAAAGCTGCACTGCTCAATGCGTCCCCTCCTTGACTGTGTTCAGTTGACAGCGCTACGCCCCCGTGGCTCCCCGGGACAATGGCCCTCCACAAAGGCCCCAGGAGCATCCTCCACCTCCGCCACCAAATTCCCCCAGCCCAGGGAGACAGCCATAGCAAATCCCATTCTCCTGCAAAGCACACACACACACACACACACACACACACACACACACACTGTATACACACAAATGCACACACACATTGATGTTTGTCTGGGCTTAGCTGTCATCTTCATACTGTACTTTTGGGAGAAAGACGCTCTTGTGCTTTTGAGGGAGAGAGAGACATTCAATAATAGTGCTAGAATTTCATAAGCAAATCCTTCATTTTTCCACTGTCTCTCTTGGGGGTGTTGTGTGCTTAGAGACAGAGAGGAGAGACAGGAGAGAGAAAGAACATGCTAGCATAAGATAAAGGTAAAGCTGAAAACCTGCTACAGAAACTGGTTCTTTCTCTTTGCAGATTGTCCACAGGTTTGACATTGAAGCTTTGGGCTTTTAAAGAGACTCCAAATCAAGATGGTTATCTAATATTTGCTAATGTTGGCTCTCTTAACTGCATCAAACAGTCAGGGTTAGGGTTAGTCAAGCAGCATTAGGTGGCAAACAGGGAGTGTGTAACTGATTTCATGCTATTAAACAGATCCTCAAGCGAGACCTTTGCACAGAAGATAATAAAAGATGTTGCAGCAGCACATGTGGGTATTGTCATTCAACACCTGAGGGAGTTCTTCAGTCATGATTAATCATTTCTTTTCTGTTCTGTTCTGTCCTCCCATTGCAGCCGTAAGCGGGGCTGAGGACGTGGCACTCTACGTGGGCATGGTGGCAGTGGCTCTGTGTCTGACTCTGCTGCTCATCGTGGTGGTCCTGGTCTACCGGCGCAAGAAGGAGGGCCTGGATGCCGACGTGGCGGACTCCTCCATCCTCACCACTGGCTTCCAGCCCATGGGCATCAAGCCCAGCAAGCCAGGTGTGTGGGCACCGCGGCCACGCAGGCCTCCCCCCCACAGCAGTAGGACACTGTTCTTTGTTATACCCTCCTCTGTGCGTCCGTCGGCCCGTCCGTCTGCCCACCATGACCGCGCAGCACTCATCTACATGTAGCACTGATCCTGTGTTTGTTTGTGGTTGTGGAGGTGGTGCAAATGTGTTCACAGTGGTTTGTAGTCTAAGCAAGATGTATTATGTTGTGTGTGTGTGTGTGTGTGTGTGTATATGGTGCACGAGCTGTTTATTTGCCTGCCTGAGACATTATGTTTCGCCACCACCTCATTGTCAGGAAATGCACCCACTCTGTTTACTGCCTGTATGGAGCCTCTGAGGTTTACCAGCAAGTAATAGAAATACAACTGTCTGAGTTGGATGGAGATGGGGAACTGGGTTGCAGCGCCTGTGATTCACCGTGAAAAAAGCCTTTTATACATTCTGGGTGCTAAGCTGTATCTGAGTTCTGTTCTGAATTGATTGTGTGGTTGCTAAAGAGACAGACAGAGATAGAGAGAGGGGAGGGAAATAGACTGGCTTTGGGTGGAATTTGTGTTTGTGTATTGTCAAGAGTGTGTGCGAGTCTTCTGTTTTCTGCACCATGTGTCTTTTCCTGTTAGTTTCAGTTTTCTGTGTGTGTCGCGACAGCTTTAGAGAGTGTGAGGTCTGTCTCTGTGATGTATGAAACCACCCCGCCTGCCACTCATTGGAGACTCACACGTTTTCTTTTTTATTATTCAAACAGAAAATTCCCATTTGCTCACCATCCAGCCCGATCTAACCACCACCACCACCAGTTACCAAGGCACGCTACGCTCTCGCCACGATGCCACTGGGAAGTTCTCAATGACCAATGGGCCTCTGCTGGACCCGCTTCCCAACGGCTCACACACTCTGCACAATGGCAAGCTAAACTCAGACCCTTCTGAGTTTGTGAGCAGGCTGTCCACTCAGAGCTATTTTAAAACACTGACCCGTGATGTAGCTAACACCTCCTATGGGACCTTCAACTTCCTGGGAGGGAGGCTGACGATCCCCAACACAGGTGGGTTCTTTGTTTACGTTCATGTAGGTTTCTAAGGGGCCTTTCACACACATTCAATTGGTTTGAACCAAGAAAAATAGAAAATAAATTGTTGCCTTTTAGTTTTGGTCCAGTTTACATTGTCACTGACTTTTTATAAACAAACAAAAAGCTGGTAGAGAGACAGGTAACTCATTCATTGGACAGTTTTTGTGATGTCATCATAGAGGACCCATGTGGGGAAATCAAATGATAGCCAGTCATGCAGCACATTAATGCACCTTATGTGTAGTATGATGTGAGATAATAGATTATGAGCATTGTTCGTCAATACTGCAAATCGCACATGTATGTCATAAATAGTGATTACGATATATACTGTGTGGTTTCTACATTTCACTTCTTTTCAATGTAAAACAGCTAAAATGCACAGTGATGATGACTAACGTGATGACAACATTTTGGGTTAGTTCTTTGTGACACTAGAGAAGACCAAACAAAAAACAAAAGTAAAGCGTAAGTTGCAGTTGTTTACCTCCGGTGTGAACAGGAAACAAACCAAAACTAAAGGGCTACAATGTATAATTTATAGGTCTGGACCAGTTTACTGCTTCCTGCTGTAATTTGTAAATGAAATTTATGGAAACTCCTAAAATGAGAAGGCAATGAGTAAAAATTCTTATGATACAAAGTTGGACAGTAAAAGCAGAGTGTTTTTTATGCAGGTATTGTTTCAGTAGACACACGTTGTACGTCTGTTGTGTAAGGACGGAGAGATTTCAGTAATCCTCTGTAGGATGTTCTGTTTGCTGCTCTACTTCAAACAAACAGAAAAGTTCCATCTAAACAATGTAACATCTGCTACTAAATGTAGAAATACGGTGGGAACAAATCAGTTTTTATTTGTATTGCACATTACATACATTGTCTTTGCTTTTACATAAAAAAGAACATTTACAGAAACTTTATTACACCTGCTTTAATGCCACGATGCCTCTGACTGGACATTAACAAGGAGAATTTATCAGTAACAGCTGAGTCCCATAAACGTCTCAGTGTCTCATTGAAACCGACCCAGACCATTCAGCCTTTAAATCTCATGCGCGTGGGTTTCCTAATAGGTTTGTATTGGGATAACACACAGTGTTTCAGCGCTTCATACAAAACAGCTTAGAGCACAGGCTGTATTTCTGTCTGTGCTACAAATGAGTTTATACCAGTTATAAGGAACAAGATGAGACACCATAAACGCATGAAGGGCTTGTTTTAGCTACGTGATTAAGGTGGATTGTGTGTGAAAGGTTCACTTGTTTATATAAAAAGTGAGTAATCCAAGGATTAAATCATACAAAAAAAGCAAGATATTTGCCTTTACTGTATCTAAACTGCACAATGGAGTAAAATGTTTTGTCATCAACCTGCATCTACACTGCACAGCATGAATAGCTGAAATGGATTCAGTGCAGGGATGAGATGACTGGTTATAAAATGAGGAGTGTGCGCCAAATACATTTAACTCTGAAAGATTCCTGGAATAAAACCTAGAACAAATTATTCCAATTAGACCCCTCCCTCGTGACAGAGCTGGTTGAATTTGTAGCTGATGTCCACAAGTGTCAGTTGTGTGCTATGAGCGTGGACAGAAGAATAGAGATAGTCCATTAAAGATTAGTCTGATAAAAGATATAAAAAGCCCACCATCATTAGTCTCCTATTTTGCTTCCCCTCTTCACATTAGCTGAGTACAGAGCTTATATAATTATACTGGAAGACAGTGTTTTCACTTGGCTCATTGTAGGCTGTCCAGATTAGCCGATGACAGTGCCAGTATACCAGTATCTTGTGGGAGAAAAAGGTCTTTTTTTCCTGTGTTTTCCTTGCCATCACACTCTCTCTCTGTATCTTTTCTCCGTCTCTCCTCTGCACTCGGATTAACTCAAAGCCATGTAGACTATACCACACATTGGCACCTATCTTCTCATTGGGACACCGAAGGAAAAAATCAGTACTCGCATGCATCCACTTGGAGGACATATACTGTCATTTAGCAGAGTTTCATGGTTTATAGATTCAGACAAGGCTGTGAGCATTCAGGAACCTTCGCCTTATTCAAACAGATGTTTTTATGGTGAACAGACCCAGTTTACAATCCAGAGACTATTAAGGATAGTGTCACATAGTCACTGTTTGTACTACATTTTAAATAGGATTCTAAGAGGATGATTTTGGCATGAGAACCGCAACACAAATGCCACCACACTCAAACTACCTCAATAGCTCTCTCTATTCTCCAAGGTGCATTCCTGCACTCTCCTGGGGGAGTGTAATTTTCCTGGAGTAGTCTGTTTCATGGTCTCAATTATCTACTTGGTGGCAGACGGAGGACATTTAAACTGCGATGCAGTGTGCGCTTTTGTCTCAGCTAATTGTTGACCGTGGGGACGCATGCCGCCTTGGCTGCCGATGCAGAGATTTGCATCTACTGTACCTGACGGAGGCTGCCTCTGACCTTCAGAATAGATTTGTTTTTTGTTTTTGCAGCTATATAGTTTTGTTGAGTGGGCCGGCTTCCTTTTGTGAGATGACAAAAGCGCTGTTCAGTCAGAACAAATGAGCCTGTCCCCCCTCCTCCTTACCCCCCCTTCTCTCCCTTTGTTGTTATTTGCATTAGGAATCAGTCTGCTCATTCCTCCCGAGGCCATCCCCAGAGGAAAGATCTATGAGATTTATCTCACTGTTCAGAGGAAGGAAGATTTAAGGTGGGTCTCTTTAACACTGTCTAACTGGCAGTCTTCCCTGGATGCCACTAGGCTGTTTGTTTTGATGCTCTACTGTTCCATTAGGAAAGGCTTAAGAGGCTGTGCCAGTACTGTGGAGGAGGGATGTAAATAAATAACGTAGCCTTCCACCAGGATGTGCACTATTTAAGTTAAATGAATTGTTTGGAAAGCACTGTTTATCTGGCTTGTTGCCTTCAGTCTCAGAAGGCTCAGTCATTGTAGCATGCTGTGATAGTGTAATGCTATTACTCAGCAATCACAACTTGGTCCAGCTAGTCAGTGAATCCAGCAGGCTTTCATTATTCTCTGTTACAGCTGCTAGATAATTTGCAGAGGTGACAGTATCATACCCGGCTTACAAGAGACCTGTAAATTCTCACTAATAACTTCATCTCGATTCATTCCCCTCTCTCTCCCTCTCCTCTCCATGGTGTAGGTTACCCCTGGCTGGCTGCCAGACCCTGCTCAGCCCCGTTGTGAGTTGTGGCCCTCCGGGGGTGGTCCTGAGCCGACCAGTTATCCTCAGCATGGACCACTGCTCTGACGCATGCCTCGATAACTGGGCCGTCCGCCTCAAGAAGCAGAACTATGAGGGCGCTTGGGAGGTGAGACAGCACTATAACTCCAGCGCAAATCCTCCGTAGAAAGACAAAGTTGCCACCCAGTGAATTTGTAAAGTCTTACTGAACTCACTGAGAGCTTCCCTTGAAAAAGTATAAACTTGGTCAGCAGCAGACTTGAAACTCACACGGGAAAGCACTCAATGCTGTACGGCAGAGCTAGTTCTGTCCCAGCACTCAACCACTCCATAGGGTTTAAATTATATTGACCATCAGGTGTTTTCTCATTGGGCTGGAACAAAAGCCTGGACGCACCGGCTCTCTCCAGCTCAAGGGTTGCTAGGCAACATGTGTCTCAAAACAGAAATTCTCTAAGCAAATTACTGATCCTCAAAGTACTCTTCTGAGTGCTCCTTGGCCATTTTTGACTGCTGCTTCCAATTACAGAGCTCCCTCCCCATTTTTCTACCCATGAAATTTGAAAGTAACCAGAACTGCCAGACTCCAATAGGATAGAGTTGAGAAGATCGTTTGGTGTCAGCACACACACATGCACACACACCCACGCAAACAACGGTTTGAGGCAGTAAACCCATCTCAACAATCCACAGAGATTGGAAAGGGTGCTGGTGGGCTTTGGAGTGTTAGTAGGTCTTCTTTCATGTTCGATATTGTGCATAAATTATTCAGCCTCCCCGTGTGTGGCGGCGGTGGGGTGTCTGTGGGATGGATTGGCCTGTCTGAGGCAGAGGTTAGACCAGCACTTTTAATCATCGGCCGGACCAAATATAGCCCAACGGCCTGACTGCGTGGCCACCAAAGGAAAAAGTGCCAGGTGGACGAGAGGATGAAAGTGGAAACAGCCACAGAGAGTGTGAAGAGAATGAAAGAAAGCGGACAAAGTGGGAAAGGCAAAGTGGACAGGCAGGTAATGTAGAGGAATGATTAGAAAGAGTGGGAGATTGGAAATGTGGCTCAGGAAACAAGAGAAAGACATAAAGAGATGGTGAACATACAGAAGCAGGAGGAGTAAGAGAAATGAATTGCCCGTAGAGTGAGCACTCAGTGGCGTAATTGAGCCACTGCTCCACTTCGAAGAAATATTAAGATGATGAAAAAGTGAGACTCCATTGTGGTTGCATTGCAAATGAATTGTGTCAATACTAATTCTATTGATGTAGATGGTGTCTGGTTTGAATCGATCCTAGAGGGGCTTGCTGGGCATTTGGCAGGCAGAATGCTCTCTTCAGCTTGATTGGCTAATGAGAGGAGTCAGTCAACTGGCATGATGGGATTTTAGAGAAAATGTTGTCACCTTGGGTCCAATTTGTCCCCATCAAATTAGCCCGGAGAGCAGTGGAATTATCTCATAAAACTAACCCATACTGTGATGGGATAGGATGTTTTCACAAGTCTGTCATCTTTATTAGAGATGCAGTTGTGATACAGAGCTTCAGTTCTGTAACAAAGCAAGAAAAATTCAATGTTTAAATCTGCCTTTTTTTTGGCAAACTAAAGTACCAATTAATTGTTGCTCTGTCTGTTGGCATTGTTTTTAAATACTCCTCACCATCAGGCACGAGAGTTGTTTTGCAGATAAATTGGCAAGTTGTTTTCACCTTTCTTAACAAATCTCAAAGGCTGAAGGAATTTCCGGAAATCCCAATAATCGGATATTTACTGCACCTCCGCACTCTTTCCTTTCTCCAGAACCATCTATTCTTGCCAGGAATCTATTCGAGTCTCCTTTCATGTCAATTGAGTACCTCGTTCATGCATTATTAAGTAAATTGATGGTGTTCTATAGGATGTGTCTTTGTATGAGGGAATGTGTGTCTTTTTGTCATTATGGAGTAAGTGTACTGCAGTGAAAAGGGAATCTGAAGCAAGAACAAAGTATTCCTTTTTTACCCAGATACTTATGTATCATTACCTTAAAGACCTTTAGCTCAGATGCTGCTTTGTCACACTGCAGGAGGGACTGAGTTTGGGGCCTTGCTACTGCTCCAAACTACTTTCCTAACAACCCCTTTACAAACACACATCAGGTACCCAGGCAAACACATTACCCTTCCCTCCCACATAAATTGGGTGCTTGACCTTCCATTCACGCCTTGTTTTTTTCTCTCCACCTTGCCGCCTCCAGGACGTCCTGCTGATGGGGGAGGAGCTGGTGTCGGAGCCCTATTACTGCCAGCTCGAGGCCGAGACGTGCCGGCTTTTCTCGGAGCAGCTGGGCACCCTCGCCCTGGTTGGAGAGTCCCTGCACATGGGCGCTGCCAAGCGCCTGAGGCTGGTGCTCTTCTCTGACGCGTACTGCTCCACGCTGGAGTACAACATCAGGGTTTACTGCATGGACGACACACAGGACGTCTTCAAGGTAAATTGTGACAAATCTAGGGCTGCCTGTTTTTCTGTTTGGCAGGCAGCTTCTCAGCCCAAGATTGGATTGAGCGGTTTCGGATCAGCTGAATGATAGGCAGACTATTATGTGTAATAGCGCTGTCTGTCACATTGGAAGGTTAGTAGAAATCAGCACAGACATGTAGGAGTTAGGCATAGCCATGGTAAATTGAACAATATTGCAGGCCTGATTACACCATGTGCAGTTCAAGGGTGTGTGATTTGTGGAGCTGATGTTGCCCCCTGAGTCTATTGCAACGATGCATATGTCCAGGTTAATTGCGGTATACAGTACAATCTCTCAGTGTGTTTTTGTGTGCATGCCTTCAGAGATGCTTCATTCCTTTCGTTCTGTCAGTGGTTCTGCTCAGCTGCCGTGGGCCAAGAAGTTTCCCATCACTTTGTTCAACAGCATATTTCACTTCTCTATTTTGCTCTCAACATGGACAGAGTGTAATCAAGCACTAATGCCTTCCTCCCTCCCCCGAGGACTGCCTCTGAGTAGCCTGTTAAGATTTCATTTGCATGGTTAATTAGTAAATTAAAAGGAGAGCCTGCCCCAATCTTTTCCCAGCAACCCCCGTGCTCTCTTTCTCTCCGCACCTCTCTTTCTCTCTCCAAGCTGTTCCTCTTCGTCTGACACCACCCACAGCCACAAGTGCCACTTCCCACTTGAGTCCACTTTTGCCAGCTGTAATGGCCGACCTGCTCGTGCAGAGGCTCGCCACCAGCACAATGTATGGACGGCTGTGGGACATAAACAACGGAAGGCAGCGGGGGGCTGAAAATTAGCACTCTCACATTCAGGGAGCCGGAGATGAGAACTGTGCACAGGCTCTAGCTGTTGGGTGGGAATTACAGGAAACTCTCCTAGCATACATCTGTCTTTTTGTGGGTCAATTCTGCCCCTGCTGCTATCTTTCTCAGTTTTTGACAGCATGATAGCAGGCGTGCTCAGGGAAATAGCTGGCTGACATTCAACTGCGTTCTAATGTAGAAATGAATGTAAATTGTAGCATACAGGAGCTGATGCAGAAGAAGTGATTTTCTTTTTGCAGATATCAACCCTTTTTTGTTTCCTTGCTATCAAAGCAGTTGTAATGATAGGGCTCTCTTTATATATTCAGGTGACCCGGTGGTGTTTTGCTGCAGTGTGACTGTTGAGATGACCTTGTGTGTCCTGTGTTGGATGCAGGAAGGCTGCTGGTGCAAAAAAACTCCTCTCTCTCTCTCTGTCTCCCTCTGGCTAGCTCTTGTTCTGCTATTCTCCCGCTCTCTTAGCCAGAAAAAGGACATCTGAGCTTGTTGACTCCAGCACTTGTGCTGCCATACTCTGCGGCTCCCTCGACGCCCTTGAGTGCATTAGCTCCCCATCTCTCACACAACCTGGTCCTGTGGTAAGCCACGGCGTCTCCAGGGTTTTGTAGTTTTTAGTGAGTGATTTAGAATGTGGCCCACACTGTTTAGTAATCTCGACTTCACACTGCTCTTGGTGCTATTATGGAGGGAGCAGTTCATTTAGCAAGTACATTAACCACTTTGAGTGGAGATTAAACTTCCCTGGAGAGGTTCAGCCTAATCACTAATCACTATCTTTAAAATGCACCATTTATGATTAGACTTTCACTATGGCTACCATTAGAGTTAATTGTAGTGTGCAGCAGTAGGTGGTACAGTGGAGTGCCACAGCAGCATTCTTTATGCTTGTGGTGATGTACAGTACCCCTTCGGCACATGTGAATTTTATGACAGCACTTGCAGCCTGCTAAGGCACTGCACTTCGTTTTTCATACAAGAAGTCAACTTTTCATGCATTAAACAGGCTACACTGTTGATGGGAGATGAAGAAAAACGAGACGGCATTTCTCTGCCGTGTCTGTTGGCTGTTCAGTGGCAGGAAGAACTGTAGAAACCAAAAAGGATGCTGAGGTTTTCTCTCCAGTCCCTTCGCTAGCTGTCAGTCTGCTCTGACAAGCCTCGATCAGCGAGAATGACATGCACACACACCTACAAACACATGCACACACGCATGCACGCTGTACCATGCAATCTCTTATCTCCCAATTATAGCAGATTAGAACCAATGTTATTGTCTTTGATCCTAAGTGTGCGGGGGCTCTGGGGAAACAGTGACATTTCCGTCTGATGCTTGCCGTATGTTAGCAGGGCTCTGCCGGGACCAATTAAGTTAATATTTAATGTGTGTCCCACTCTTGATGGGCCCAGCCAAGGCTGGCACAGCAGCAGAGGAGACATGATCGGCGTTTGGTAGCGCCCTCGCGGTGCACTCGGTTGTTCCCAGCTCGACCTGTGGGAGAGCATCACTGATGTTCTGCCATCCCACAACTGATTGAAACACCTGTAGTGAAGCAAGCCTCAGACTCAGTACAGAGATAGGCCTAACACCAACACCTAATTAAACTGGAAGGGTGCCGACAAAGGTGTCTTTTTAGTATTGCAATATGCTGCAGCTAGTGTTTTATATTTAGCTGTGATATTCAGAATCTGTCAGCTTTTAGTATGAAGGACAACATTCTCAGTACGTTTTCCACCAAGCATAACCCACGTTTGAATAGTGGAACAATAACAAAATATCCTGGTGTTTATTGATAACCACATGTTCTTCCTTTACGCCCACATGTCTGTGTTTTGTAAGGCCAGTGTTGTTGTTGTACAGTTAAAAAAAACATGTAGAATGATTTATAAACCGCCCACTTTCTGTCAGATTTATTTTTTACAGAGGTTGAAGCGCGAGTGAGGTTTTCTGTATTGAGTGGTAGACTTTTTGAGCAACCACCATAAATACTAATACAGTAGATTTTGTAATGAATATTTGTACGGAATTTTTTTGCCATGTTTATGGCTCTATGGATGGCAGTGTAGGTCGGTCCACCGCTTTGGTCCAGACAGAAATATCTCAAAAACTATTTGATGGATTGCATGAAATTTGGTACATATTTATGTCCCCAGATGATGAATCCTACTGACTTCCTGTAGAGCCATCATCAGGTCTGAATTTCACTTTGTCCAAGACTTTGGTTTATGACCAAATATCTGCAAAACAAATGACATTCCCTTCAGCCTCAGCTCTACTTTGTGTTTAATGCTAATCAGCAAATGTTAGCATCCTAACAAGCTAAACTAAGATGATTAGCATGGTAAACATTATACCTGCTTAACATGTTAGCATTTAGCTCAAAGTACAGTTTCACAGAGCTGCTAGCATGGCTGTAGCCTCTTGTCATCATCATCATCGTCATCATTGTCATCATTGTAGTAAGTTTAAGTGACAGTTAACAGCCTTAACACTTCCCAAATCCAAGTCCTGGGCTCAAATAGTGAGACAAGGCAACTCCCTTTTTACTCCCAGTATTGTATTTCAGACTACAGAATTTATGCTTTCATCAATATTCATGTAATGAGGCCAATACATTCAGCTTTTTGTCCCTTGATTATAAAAATGTATGTTCCCGTGTTTAAATGGGTGTTTAATTGATGTCTAACTGGTTAATTAGTGGCTCCTGGGTTCTTTTCTACAGTGTTTGACCTCAAGCTATTATTCTTATTTGCGTTTAAAAGGGCTCATAAACTGTTTAATGTGCTCCCTCCACTATGATGTTTTCCTGCTAGCTCCTGAGCAGCAAGCTACATTTGTGCAGAAACTTTTTGCTCTTATGTATCAGAGAGGAGAGAAAAAAGCAGCATGTAGAGAGTGTAATACAAACAGTTTTTCTGATCCCTCCATCAGAATAGTTACTGGCAAGGAATTTGTGGTTTTAAAAAAACAAAAAAACGAAGAGCATAGCCCAGTAATTGCTGGCATTAAGTTAAAGAAGACAGTCAGCTTTATCACTGAGCCCAGCTGAGAAATTGTTTCCATACGATATTTCTGTGTTCCTGTGTGCTGTTTTCTCCCATCCTGCCCTGTGATTTATCAGGCAGAATGTGCATCTTTTCCCTAGCAAACACGGCCCCCATTTATAACTGAGCAGACAAGTCCCTTCTATTTGTAGTTATTAATCAGAGTTGACTGTAGCGGGCACGGCCACTGGAGCTCAGACTGATAGACTCTCAGTCAGAGAGGAAAAGCGTGTCACATCCTGCTGACAAATACACAGATTTATGGAGCCCACATAGCCAGGCAACTCTCTATAAACAAATGCATTTGCCTGAAAAGAGCAGCTCTGAAAATGGATCGTCGCTATGAATGCACATTTTTAAACACATGAGGACACAACATTGCTAAGAGCAGAAGGGTGAGGACGAGGTTATGAGGATATTAAAGCCTGTGTATCTCTCTGTTTCGCATGACATGTAGCTTTACCAATTAACTGATCAAACGCTAGCTATAATCCCCATCAGAGCTAGTTATGTTTATTTCACACCCAGCACAATAGAAGACCACATGTAGTAGCTTGACATCGCTGAGGAAAGTAGAATCTGCAGCTTTGAACCAGTCTACTTCTTTTTATATATATAGTTACAGTATATTTATAGGCCTCTGCTAATACTTTGATTTGTTTAGACTGTGTTTCTTTCCTGCATCCGATGGCTGGATGTTTTTGTTGCAAGAGAGAGTTTGGTGCAGCCACTAACCTCTTTCTGTCAGCACCAGCCCGAAGAGATTAGCTGTATGAGTGTCTCTTGTTTCCCCAGTGGAGCCCGGCCCCAGTCCATCACAGTCCCAGCTCTGGTCCAAGCTGAGAGGATGAGGGGATGGGTGAGGAGTGGGGTGGGAGATGAGTGAGGGTGGGGAAAAGGGGGTTGAAGTCATAGAAAACTGTGGCCATGATTGCAGTAATCCTGTTATCTCTCCTGCTAAAGCTGGCCACTCCAGTGACCTGGAGACACAAATGTTAAGCTTTCTCTGTCTCTCTCCTCTCTTGCTCCTGCTCTTTTCACTCCTCCCTGCTCTATCTCACTCTTTAGCCAGCCTCATTGAATGTCAGGGGGTGGTCTTGGCTCTGCCTGACTCTAAATTCACAGTCTTCACACACACCACAGGCTATCTTGAATTCCGTCGGAACAAAAGGGGTTTTTCTCCTGCAGTACTTGAACTTCTCGCCCATCTCATGCATCCACAGTGGTGCAGGTTCAGGGTGTCTTAAGAGAAACTGCTCTTCTCCCCTCACTGAACGGGCACACAATTTAGCTCAGAGTTGATGATTAATATGTGATTTGATAAACTAATTCCAAACCTTGCATTGTTTTCCCCCACAAAGAGTAAATAATATGGTCAAATTTAGCTTCTCATCTATTAGCTTGCTCACGCTGTCATTTGTTAACAGGATAATGGGGCGTAAAGAGGGCCATTATTCTCTCAGTCCAGAACATATGCTGAAACCCTGCACAAAAAACACACTCTGATACACACACTCACAGGCACTCAGGCACACATAAACAATATACAAGCGAGACAGTGTCATTTGAAAGCGAGGACATGCGCGCACTTTAAAGGAGCGAGTGTATCATCCCATATTGTGTATTTTCCCTCAGTAAGCTCAGTGTCCCTGTCAGGAAGCAGAGGGGGGCATGCCCTAGACCCTGTTTGATTGTAATCCTGCCGTGTCTTTTAATCAGCCTTGAACCTTACAAACTGCTAGACAGGTGAGTTAGTATTCATTCTAGTAGCTATGTGTTGATCATAAGATAATTGGCATTCTGCACTCTCTCTCTTGCTAGCAGGCCTATAGATCTGCTACTATAGGTCAAAGTCCACCAGCCGCAATTTGCAATGCTAATCACCCCCAACAAATAATTGTGCTTAAGAACTGTGTTAAATGAACCTCTCTGGAAGCCCTCATAATGTGCATTTTGTCTCCGTAAGAGACATAATAGCGGAGAGCTTTTAATTCTGTGGAGAATGCACTGCCCCCTGTTATTAACTCATTAGACCTCGACGCTTTGATTCAGAGCCATTGTCTGACCTTCCCACTCTGAGTAAGTGGGCTGGGTAACATCACAGGGCTCCGATGTAGCAGTACAGTGAGGAGAAATATTCCAGCTAGCCACATACAATCCGACCACTGTACATCATTAACGTTCTGTGGCGTTTGGGTGAAAGGAATAAACCGATGTAAATGCAGGAATCGAGATGGATAATCACAGGGGGGTATAATATTCGTGTTAACAAGAAGATAAGCAATAAGCAAACATGCAAATTAGCAATGCGCTGTGCAAACATGGAAATTCAATTCTCAGGCTGAACCGAAAAGTGCTCACTCAGTGAAGGAGAGAGCACCTCAAATAACAAAAGCAGGTAGAGATTCCAACTGGATAATTAACAGCTTCCTTTCCATTATAATTGGAATCAGTCTAGCCCATTCCTGGGAAAGAGGGCAGAAAATTGAATCAGTGTTGTGCAGATAGAAATTACTGCCATTCTCCACCTTAATTAGATGTCTTTGCTGAAACCATACCATGGGCAACCATGCTGGCATGCAGCACTCAACATATGGCCACTATCTATACACACATCTCCCTCTTGGTGCCGTTGTCTTTGAGATATGTCTGTGGCACATTCTGGCTGCCTGTTTTCCTGCTGCTGCCATCTTGTTTCCCTCCTCAGACAGATTAAAAGAACATATCTTATTTCTGAGGTCTTTTCTCACTACTAATTTGGGAGGTCTGTTTTTCCCTGTTGTAATATGCTCCTCTTTTTGGAGTGTGAGGTAGCACATGTGAGCGCCATCCAAAGTCTTGGATTCTTAAAGACTCGTTCAGCTCACAGCTCAAAAAGCCAATTGATAGATCAGAGGGAAAATGCGGCAGATATTATCATCCCATTCCAGATGGTCATTTGGATGGCAACAAATGGTCCACTGAGCAAGTCCCACAGAGATTAAAATATTAAGCATGCATTTACAAATCTCTCCTGGCACAAAAACAAAAATGAAATTAAGGAGATTCGCCATGCGAGAACAATGAGCAGTTGACTAATGGCTCGTCCACTTACTTCATCACAGCCCAGGTAGCTAGTAGGCTGGGATGGCTGCAGTATTTGCATGCTAATGTAGTTGCTGAAAGCTGGGCGCACACACACTGAGGCAGAGGAACCGACCTTGTGGTGACATTAAAGCTCTGGGGAGACAAGTCGGTCCAGCCCGCTGCGGCCGCATGCAGGGACACTATCTTCCTGTCCTAAAATGTGCTGTGCCCCTGCCTCATGCTCACGCTGTGTTTGTGTCGGTGTGTGTGTGCGTTCATCCATTTGAGTCATATTCCCACCATTATCCACGTCTTCCCTTGTATTCCTGTGATTCCTCCCCGTGTGTGTGTTTGTGTAGACCGATTCTGGTTCCAAACTGTACAGTTTTGTGTGTGAGTGATGCGCCATAAAAAGTGTAAACAGGAACCTACACAGTTATGGATTGTTTTGCTCGCCTCTGTGACTGTGATGGTAAATGTGCTTCCTCTGAGTGCTGACGCCTCTCTCTCTCTCTCTCTCTCTCTCTCTCTCTCTCTCTCTCTCTCTCTCTCTCTCTCTGTCTCTCTCTCTGTCTCTCTTTCATCAGGAGGTGATGCAGATGGAGCGGCAGCTCGGGGGTCGGCTGATTGACGAGCCTCACGTCCTGCTTTTCAAAGACAGCTACCACAACCTGCGCCTGTCCATCCATGACATGCCCCAGGCGCACTGGAGAAGCAAGCTGCTAGCCGGCTACCAGGTGTGTTGGCCGGCCCTGGGGGGCTGCAGGGGCAGGGAGTCACTCCAGATCAGAGCGGGAGCACGGAGATGTAATATAAGTGCCTGGCTGAATCTGTCAGATTCGTGTGTCAGCAGTTATAGGGCTTTGTAATGTGTTTTGTTTGTACATTCAATTTAAAATCCATGTTGTCGCGAGTTATTTTAAATTAGCCATCCAGAGAAATTAAAGACGTGTCGGCAAAAGCCATGTTACTGAGCAATCAAAAGTTCTTCAGGACAACTTTTTATTGTTAATGAGGGTTCATGGTCCAGTCGTCTCTCTGGAAAGTTGTTTTAATTTTAGTTGGCTCAGAGTTTTAATTAAGTCTGTTTTGGTTCGGCTTCAGTTGATCACTTTAAAGATTCACGCAAAGGAGTGTTTTTCAGTCTCTTACTGCAGGACTCCTCTGTCCAATAACCTTTCCATTCTTGGCACTGCAACTTGAAGTCATTTGTTGGACTCGAGCAAACCTTTTTGGGTGTGTGTGTGTGTGTGTGTGTGCGCGCATCCCTGTCCATACAGTGTGCATTGTCCGCCTGTGCTTCTGCATGAGGTACATACGTGTGCATATTGGAGCTGGGAGCTGTGTGCACTAACCCAGAGCTGCAAGCTGATTGATTATCCTAGCTGCCGCTCTCTCTCAAAGGGAGCTCAGATGAAATATAGAGCAGTATGTAAATATCTGGAACCTCTCCACCTCTACTGCACTCCCCACACCTGCGTGGCCCACTGCACTGCAGCCCGGCAGCAGAAACACAAGGGCTGTTCAAAGAGGACTAGAAAATGTTCTGGCTGTAACTATGTAAGCACTGAGCACCGGGTCCCCAAAGAGAACACACAGGCTGTGCCAAGCAAGCAGCGGCAGCAACAATGAATGCACCCAGAACAGAGGCTTATTCCTCTGGACTGTGCCTGTTCATTTGGAAGTGTTATTCCCCTCTCAGCAGTGCGGTCAAAAAAGGCCTTTAGTCTCCCTGGGGCCCCGTGAAGACTTTTGTGCGTTTTGCCCGGCCCCCTCCGTCACCTTTCTGCCTGGGTAACAGTGCCCCCGCTTGGCTAGCAGCGTGTACTGCGGCCCCACTTCACTCTCAAGCTGAGTTCTTGTCAGCTGTTGAACCCAGGGTGAAGTGAGGAGTTAGTGTGCCCTTTTTTTTTTTCTTTTTTTTTTCCTAGTTACCTCTCTGCTTCTCCTGTGATATGCAAATGAGGCATGAATATGGAGCAACAGAGAGAAAGATGTAGAAATTGCAAGCCTTGAATAAATTCTACCAAACACTCCCTGGTAGCTGTTTGCTAGACAGAAGCTAGTGCTGTACTCAGAGCTATCATGCATGCATATACATCTCTATGTCACTTGATGTGTTTTAGAGTCAAAGTAGAGCTGTGATGTTTCAGCTTGAACACTTAGCATCATTTGTAGCTCTGCTCAGAAATACACATGCAGTACATACCTGCATCAGCTGAAAGACAAAGATACAGATATGTGCGTGTTGTGCTTCTGTAATCAACCCAGACAGTCAGACAACTATTAACTCCCTTTTTCCCCCACATTATTTCCCTTGAACTTACCTGAATGTTGTCAGTCTGCTGCCTCAGATATATTTAGCCATTTTCACCCAACGATGACAGCTTATGTCAGTGTAATTAATGATGATCTCAGTGTATTCTCTGCAGGCGGTCCTGTTATGCCGTGTTTCAGACATGCAGTTCTAACTGTGCCGCTGCGTTGCCGCTTGTGCGTGCTGCGTGTTTTGTTTTTTTCTGCAGGAGATCCCGTTCTACCACATCTGGAACGGTTCCCAGCGGTACCTGCACTGCACGTTCACTCTGGAGCGGCTCAGCCTCAGCACCTGCGAGCTCACCTGCCAGCTGTGTGTGTGGCAGGTGGAGGGGGAGGGACAGAGCTTTAGCCTCGACTTTAACATTGCCAAGGTGACGTTGGGCATACCCGCTCGCTTAGAACCAGCTATTGATTATGTACTCTTCGTTTTCAGTAGTCATAAAGGAATTGTTATTATACTGTGCTGAGAAAAAGTGTTTGTTTTCTGAAGCCTGTGCTTCCTGGCTCTCATTCTTACCAGGACACCCGAGCTGTGGACTCCGAGTTCCTGTTAATGGACAGTACCGCCACAGCTCTGGCAGGGCCCAGCGCCTTTCAGATCCCGTACCTCATCAGGCAGAAGATCTGCAGCAGCCTGGATGCCCCCTGTCCCAACGGTGCCGACTGGAGAATGCTAGCACAAAGACTTAAACTTGAGAGGTAAATACCAACCGCACAAAACCATAATGCCTTATCTGATCACTGATCGCCGGAGCGCGCCGGAACAGGCAGCTTACACAAAAGGCTCTCAGGAAATGCAGCAGAGCCTCATTTATCCAAACCCTTGAGAATAGAGGCTGCACAGCGGTATATGTACAATACTCAAACACAGCTTGTTTAAAATAATACACATGCAATCACAGTGATTGTGAAGGGTCATAACAACGTAGAGGTTAACAGTGGACTAAGGAATTCCAGTAATTGTACACAGTCAGTGTAAAAGCACATCGCTGCAGTCAAGTGTTTTTCCTAAAGTTTAGGTAAACAAGGTTCTGCCTTAGCAAACTAATCCTCCTTTGACACAGCTAACATTATAGGATTAATGTGAACTTGATGGATACAGCTATCATTTCTGTAAGAAAACACGACCCCCCTTCTTCACTCTTTTTTTTTTTCTCCTCGGGAACAGGTAAGCAGCTTAAAGTCTGCGGCTAAACTTGTACCTGCTGCATTCTGCTTAACAGTTGTAATTGGAAAGGTAGTGAGCTCGCTGCCCATCAGCGGCAGAAAAAAAAGACGGAGTAGGTTTGGAACTGTGCCAAGCTCAGACAGTTTGTTCTCACAGTCACTGTACTTTATCACTGGAGTACCTGTAACAGAAAGGAGCCAGGCATCGATCCCTTATCCTCCCAATTTAATTTCTACCTCGTAATGAAATCAAATAGGTACACTTAATTTGCCCAATCAAACTTTATTTACCCCAATTAATCACAAATTGAATTGATGCACTGCAGGTTTAACTAGCAATGTTTTTTTTGCTCAACATAATCAATTTTCATTTAGGCCTCAGGAAGGAACAGGCGCTCATTTGTTTGATCTGTCCTTAACAACGTGTTTTCCTGAGGAGGCAGCAGCTCCCTGGCATTCTGTCATGCTACATTTCTGCGTTTTTTTCTGGTTGTGCAAAGTGTTCAGACCGAGCGGAACGGGACCAATCAATAAAACTTAAAATGCCAAGAACCTTTTTTTTTTTTTTATTTGATCTTTTCTCTCCTTAGACTGTGCAAACGGCTGCGTCTGAGCCATACAAGATAAGCTCGTGTTTCACACAGCGAGGTGAATAAGCAGGGCTGGTTCTATTTTATCTGAGTAATGACACAGAGGTTTGTTCCCAGACTGTTTTTTTGACCAACACTTCTCTTTGTTGTGTTCTCCCGAGGCAGAGGGAAGGCTGCGCGCTATAAAATCCAGTTGACTCAAAATAGCAGAGTGACACTGTGTTCTCAGTGCTTGTGTACTGCCAAAGCAGCCGCATGTTTATAACCATCACAGAACGCTTCACCAGGCAAACAGAAGATATGAGGAAGTAATGGACTCCGTCCGACCTATCTCAAGGTGAAAAGGACTTGGTGGTGTTTTGGGCATCCTGTCTCACTCACCCCCCCCCCCCCCCCCTCCCACCCTTCATATGACAAACACTCATACAGCACAATCCCTCTTTTGTGCCGAGAGTTTACGCTGCTCTCTTTCTTTTTTTAATGTCATGTGTGCTCTACATAACAGTTAAGGCCCCAGACGTTTGGAGAACAGAAAAAGGCCATTAAATCAAACAAGCATCTTTGGATGCCGCGGGGATCAGGTCCCACTCAACATCAAATATACAGCGGGCTGGGGCCACTGCTTTGTTGTCATTGATTGGGTTTGATCGTAAAGGTTCTGCTCCTAAAATGGGAAAAGGTCACTTCCGACTTAACTGTGAAAGTCCATATAGGATTTACTATACGGGATTTAGGGCCAATTTCAACATCAAATAAAGAGGAATGAGGCTTATGCTGTTAAGCTTCAAATGAAAATTGCCAGATTCTGTATTTGATGGCGGTTTCAAGAGTGAGAATGTGTTCTTATGCCTTTTATCATTTTTTTACTTAGTGCTCCAACACAGCATATCAGGATGTAGCAATAAAACACACAATAAAAGTTGACATTGACAGAGTTACAAGAAGCAGTAGCACAATAAAATATCAGCTGAAAAGGTTTTTCTCCATCGGTGTAGAGCAAATGCGAGACTATCCATTTTGATTTGCGCACCTCACTTGATTTAATAAAAACATCTCATTGTTCCATCACTGTTATTTTTTCTGCTCTTCTCCTCTGCCCCTCTCCGCAGACACATGAGTTTCTTTGCATCCAAAGCGAGCCCAACCTCTGTGATCCTGGACCTGTGGGAGGCACAACATTTCCACAACGGCAACATCAACCAGCTGGCCACGGTCATGGCAGACATCGGCAAACAGGAAGCCATGATATTCCTGGTCTCTGATGGCGAGTGCTAACCCAGAAACGGGGGGAGAGAGACTGGTGCAGAGGAAAAGTACAGAACACAACAACAACACACAAAAAAACAACAATAACTGCAGCAGGAATCGAAGAGCAGAGCTGTCCCAATGTCCCTCTTCTTCACTTCAGAAGATAGTAAAGGGTTTATGTCGTCCCTATTTCACATCGAACAGAGTAGAAATCTTTAAACGACAGACCAAATGAGGGAAAGGTAGAGTTCGGGGTGTGTGTGGAAATGTATTCATGAACTCAGTAAAGAAAATACCCTTTATTTTCCATCAAGGATTAAGTTGAATTAGTCCACACCATTAAATTAACTCCATGCCTTTTTATATGAATAATAAGGAGCAATATGCAAATGCAGTGCTATTACTGATGGCCAATATTGCAAATTCAATGAATAATCTTTGAGCTTAGATTAAAAAATGATGGCTGGCATATTAAATATTAAATAAAAAGGGACGTGACAAAAGGTTCCAGTCATTTCAGGTTAAAGACAACAGGCGACATGTTTCGTTATGTGACACTGAGCGCAACAAGATCATCAGGGTCTGTGAACGCCTCCCTCCCGTCCACTCCCAAACCCAGTGACACACTATAGATGTACATCTCACATGTGTCGTTATGTTTCTTAAAACACACACACAGACGGCTTGTAGCACATCCTGGTCTAGCAGGTTTAAACTGGATTGTATGTCAGAGGCCCCAAAAAACCCCGTCTCATCATGTTTGTGTGTTTTTTAGTCCAGCCGGTATCACAACTGTGAATGTAACATCTTGACATCTTGATTCAGCAAGATGCTTCACAGCTTTCCTGCTTCTAAATCAATAAATGTGCGGTTTGGGTGTTTTTTCTTTTGTTTTTTTTAAACTTTTTTTAGAGGGAGGAGTGAGTAATATCTTCACTAAAAGTCATATTTCAGAAGCCAGTTCTATTTAAAGCCTGTGATTTTGATGTGTCCAGTTTATTTCACGTCCGATGTTACCCCAGTCGTTCACTGTGGCCGTTTTTTCTGCTTCTCCACAGCTAATGAAGGAGCCATAGGGCCGAAAGGCATTCCAGCTGCATATATGTGAACACTGAATGTCATCAAAACTCATTCCTAAAATGACATTTTCCCCCTGATTACATTCATTCTGTAGCAGAGAGCATGTTGAACATAAAAGCGTGGCCAAAAGGCTTCTTATCCCATATGAATAATGCAGAGCACTTTCCCACAGGAAATCTGACAACAAATTCTTCAAAATCGTCACCACAGTACTCACGTTGAAAGGCTCGTTGTGCAGCTTTGTTTTTATAATTCATAAAGCAATGTTGGTGGGAACTCTATATTTGCTGTGTGGCAAACAGTATTTCCACATCAGAGAAACGCCTGTCTCTCAGAGAAAGTTGAGCGTGGCTTATTCGTAATGTCACACGTGTGCTCACAAAAGATGCTTTGAAAGGGTTTTTTTTATTTCTAGCCAGGATGGCAGAAATGATCCAGCAGACCACAAACCGCGACTACGCACTTGCTTATCATATTGCCACTTTGCATTAATCTGCACTGTTGTGTTTTTGTTTTTTTATGAATGGATCGGTCCAGTCAGGCAACATAAATACACAGGTTCAGTAATTATTCTTTGAAAATACGTGAGCAATCCCAAATTAGCCATAGTTCTCTCTCCGTCTGCCTCAGGGTTGCATGTGAAGCTGTCTGTTGAAGTTGTAAAGAGAGCCCCCCCCCCCCTCTTTTCCTTTACACCCCTCCTTATTCAAACTGCTAGCACAGCCCATCCCACCAGCTCCTGCGGCTTCAACCTTTAACACTAACTGGAGCCTCTTTTATGATTGTCAGATATTTGGAATGTACATTTATGTTTCCTTGTAGTGGGGGAAAAGTATGTCTTTCTTTTGGTTTCTTTTTCCCTTTTTTTAAGTGTTCTTAAAAAGTTTGTTTTCGTGTGGCATCTCGGCACCTGGTAGCTCTTTTTCATCCTATTCAACACGCCTCCTCTTGACCAACACGTTTTTACGAACCCTTGTACTATTTGATGTAGAGATGCCATGAAATAAAACGTTACCTTTTTTATCGACTTTAAAGATCACGCCCCTTTCAGACAAAATGGCGATATCACCTTAAATAAATCTTTTCATGTTGAAATGGATCATCGCCACATGTGATATGTAAATACTTTTTCTATACCAGCCGCGTGCTGTCACTTTGCATACTGTATATCAGCAGAATCGGTAACCAAAGTTTTATGAATATCATTTGAGGCCACTGCATCCTCATATTGTATCCAGTCGATATTGTTTCGGCACAGTTTTACTTGCAGCTAGTATAGAAGAAGTCAAGAGTTGCCGTCTCTTCTGAACTGCGGACTCAAAGTCCAAATCATTTCTTTCTCTCATTTCCTCGCTTTTGTCTCTGAGGCAAGTTGATGCTGTTTGTTCAAGCAGTGGTAGGCCTATGTGTCCGTTTTATTTGATCACTTTGTAAAGAAATGTAAATTATATTTTAATATGAAGCCAAAAAAAGACACTTAACTGGCGCAGCATTTGTCAAGTCTAAACCGTGACGTGTTTGCCTATATACTGTTCTTTGGCGATCTAGCAGTGAAGACTTTTTGCAGTGTTAAGGGTTTAGAGACTGTTTTACAGGAAGTTTCTATACATATTTTGTCCGTCCTTACTCTGCATACGTCTACCTGATTTCTTTCTTTAACTGTAAGCATTTAAATACAAAGTGGAAATAGTCGCTAATGCTTAGTGGATCACTGCACAGGGACTGCGTGGAGGCTGATTGGAGAAAGAGGACATCAGTTCGTGGTCGCCAACAAGCCAGTGTTACAACACAGCGCGTTTAGATGAGCCATGGCAGGTGTACAGTCGGACTGTTTGTGAGATTTCTATCACCTCTGTCATTGTCTTGGGTGTGTTGTCGAAGCACATTTCAGTAATGTAATTCACCAGCCGCCAGGATGTTGCACATCTATCTTCACATCTAACTTGTCCAACAAATCTAACAAATCTGCAATTACTCTGTGTGTCTGTGTGTGTGTGTCTGTGTGTGATGAATACAGTCCCCTTCACGGTGAAACCTGGGCCTGATCGTTCTGTGTAAGACTCGTGTCAGTAACATAGACGCTTTGTTCAAGGGTTTATAAGTTTACCCCCCCCGAGTTATGAGGGAAAATTGTTACATCTCACAACCGTACTTTTTGTGTCACTCATTACTATTCAGTGTCAAGGGCGCGTGTGTGTGAGAGAGAGAGAGAGACTGGGTGTGTGCATACCCCCGTCTCTCTGACTGAACTGTTTTCTTTTTGAACTAAGAACAATAGACTTCTGTACTTGTGAATGGTTTTTCTATTCAGTTCCTTGATTCAATGTTCCTTGCCTTTCTGCAAGTCAAAAATGCTGTATTTATTACATGCCACAGCGCTTATGCAATTGTATAATCCTTTTTTTTGTTTTTTGTTTTTTTTTAACCCTTTGTGTTCCTTATCGTCAATGTAAAATGTTGTCAAACCTTTTGTGGCAATGGAAAAACTTCTGCTAAGGGAGATTTTCTGTACTTTTTGGACAATGATATGGATTTGTGGGTAGAATTTTGGAAATTCGTTTCTAAGTGCTTTCAAGTATTTACTTGGCCTTATGTATATATATATCTATGACATTTCAGAAAGGTATGTATAGTAATTCAACCTGAAATTGTTGTAAATAAATTATATATTGTTAAATCAAGGACTGGATCTTTTTACTTGAAACATTAACTTTGTTGCTTATCAATTAATTTGAAAAGGAACACAGTAAATGTACTGCTAAATGTTATAGGTTTGTTTCACATCGTAGGACTCAACGTCCCTCTGACTATAAAATGTTTAGTTTAAAGGATTAGTTTGAAAATCACTTTTTTTGGTGAGTCTGATGAAACAGTTGCCACGATTAGCATAGCATAAAGATGTTAAAGTAGCGTTGTTTCGACCTGCTGGTGAGCCGACTGAATCCTTAACTGGCTGCCATTAAACTGGTTTTGGAAGTTCTTTATCATTGTAACATTGATGCAATCAGACACATTACCTGCAGCAATGTGAGCAGGTCTCTGGTCTCTCAGACATAGGAGCCATCTTTAATGCTAAAATGCTTTGTGAATTACTCTCTGACCAAAATACGTAGCAGTCCTAAAGTTAAGACCTCTCATTTTCAGGAGTTCAGTTAGTTGGGATTCACTACGGTCTTTGTTATAGCAGCAAAGCTGTTTGTGTAAAGTTGGAACTTTTAAAAAAGCACGTATTGTACGCTCAACAAAACAGCGCAAAAACATTAGAAAGCCCATTGAGCTGCTGTTGGGGAGCAGGTGTTAGAAAGAGCAAAGACATCAGTCAATAAATAAATAAATAAATATCTTACAGATGGATTCACCTCAAAAACACTTCAGCCCAGCGACCTGCCCCAGCACATGGCATCATAGTTTTATTTGAAACATCCAGCAGCTATAAAAACAACACTTACAGGCCCATTCTGAAGCAATATAAATACATATTTAACCATGACTTGAAAGAACTCTACGGAACAATAACATCATAGAAACACGAGGGACATGTTTTTTTCTTACATTAAAATGTCCAATAAATGACGATCATTTCAAACCTTAGAAGTGTGAAACATTTAAAAATAATAGCACTTTCTCTGTCACCCACATGTGACTACTAAAATTGGTTCAATTACAGATTACATGACGATGACTTATTAACTGCAGCATGTGCTCTGATTTGAGCCAAAGTGATAAGTAAAGCCGTTAGTGCTTCTGTGGAGAGGTGCAGTAATGGGGGTCCAGTCAAGTAGAAAAAGGGGGTGTCCCATTTCTGCCTGACTGGACCCCCATTACCTTAATGGGCTCTGCAGTAAGAGTCAGTGAGTGGGCCGGGGTCCTGAATGGGGCCGCCACTTCTCTACACTTAGCACAGGAGTAGTGGCAGATCATTACTGCAATATGTGAGATTATCAGAGGCTAAATGGCTCCTCCAACTTGGAAGACACTGACTTGATCTTACTTCAGACTGAACAAGGAGGAGATTAGTGGAGTCGTGAGAACGTTTCACTAACAACTACGATTAAAATCTAGAGGAGCTGCATTTTTAATGTCCAATCTAAACACGACTTCAAAGTCAACAAGTTAGTCAAAGGAATTATTTCATGTCGTCACTACCTCCAGTTATACAACACAGCATTTGGTATTACAGGCAGTAACATTTGAACTGTCCTATCAGCACAGTACAGGAAGCTAACATTAAGCCTCACTTATAGAAACAAAGACTGAGTTTAACTAGGTGTGTGGTTGGCAGAGAAGAGAGTGTGTGCGAGTGGGCCGGAGGGCGGAGTGGGTAAAAGAGGAGGGAGAGAGAGAAGTGTTCCTCCCTCTGAAGATGAAGCTCGCTCTCTCACACTGGAGCAAAGGCATGGCCTTTGCACAGGGGCTTATCCTTCTTCGAGTAGAACGTCTTCCCCTCCAGGTTGATTTGGCAGAGCTTTAAAGATGAAAGGAGACAGACAGACAGAGACAGATTGGGAAACCAGGGCAGAGTAGATATCAGACCTCAACATTGCCAATGTGAATCTACACAGTTTTCTACCGGCCAGTGCAGACACTCGTTATTTACTTAACTGCATTTACTTTCAGTTTTGGTCACAGAATGAAAAGGGAGATGGAGAGAGTGATAGACTGCAGGTCAGAGAGGGAGAGCGAGAGAGAGAGCGAGATGGAGGCAGATTTTTCAGGTGGCATTGTGCTGGGACAGCCAGAAGAGATGGGGCAAAGACAGCCCCACAGGGAGCCATATCAATCAAAATGACTTACAGCACAGACGAAGCACGTGTCGTGCCAGCTGTAGCCCAAGGCCTCCAGGAACCGATCCCCGGCATCAATCTTAAAGTCACAGCCATGGCATTTGGTGCCAAACATCTTCTCATAGTCTGGAGAGAGAGAGAGAGCAGCGCAAATATGTGAGACAACCATCAGAATGAAACAAACTCAAAAGAGCTTTTATCATCCTCCATGTCTGGTCAAGCATCCTCCACAATCACCATATGTAAACATCACTTAACCTTTACAGGATGTTCTGGAGCACACAGTGTGAAATAGGTTTCCACCTCTTTCATCTTTTAAAGAACTGTGGGCTTTTCCTCTCGAAGAGGAGTAAAATCCCACACACACACACACACACACACACACACACACACACACACACACACACACACACACACACACACACACACACACACACACACACACACACACACACACACACACACACACACACACACACACACACACACACACACACACACACTTAAGGACTTAAGGACTTGAATGACGCCAATAAAGATGGATGGAGCTGTTTTGAAGCCAAATGTTGGCTCTCCTCCTCATTGGGCACTTGATACTCTGCCGTTTGCGTTATTTTGTCCACCCACTGTACATTAGTGCCTTTCCAGAGTGTAAGGCGGGGATTAGGATGAGGGGAAATTGCTCAAGATACTTAACTGGATTTGCCAGTCTCTTTCATCACAGGGACTCTGGGGAAAGTGTCAGGTTATAATGCTGCTTCTCAAGAGTGAGTGGGTGAGAGCTGCACAATCCCTGAAAGATGCTGAGACAGCACAATGTTTATCAGAGCTAAAGGCATTATTCAGAGTATGAGTACTCAGGTTCTGGCTTCGCCTCTGATAAAGCGGCGACCCACGTCGAAGCCTCAGTAGTGAGAGAGCAGCTAAATCATTTACAGCATAATAGAAGAGCATACACCATTCATAAAATCCAATAGAGAAATGTATGAAGTAAACTGGAGCTAAATAGATTACAGCGGATGAAAACATCACACTTTATGATTGACTATGGTGCGCGCCAAGAGATTCACGATGTAGGCCTGTGCCAGACCCCGCAGCAATAATACAACAATGCAATGTTTTACAAATAGCTTGATAACAAAATATGAAAATGATTCAAGCTAAACTGGAGAGGGGACGCCCTGCAGTGAGCCATTTTTTTGTCAAATGAAACAAGTTTATCACGAAACGCACTCGGTCGAGACCCCTGAATCACCCAGTGGCTGCATGTTTGTTTCTGTAGCCTGGCCTCTGTTATGTACCCTGAACTGAACTGAACTGCACTGCACTGCACTGCACTGCAGTGCACTGAACTTAGCCATGGCATGGGTTTAAAGTAAGAAGATATGACATCTTTCATCAAATATGCTCGATCACAAACTTAATGCTGTGTGGCGGGTTGTCAGTTCCCCCTCTGTTCATTCATGGACTTGGGGCCCAGTGCAGATTTACGATAAATATGTAAGTCTTTGATCCGTGTGTGAAGTTACAGGGGGTCTTACATGGATTGAGATGTTCTCAGTTGGCACTGGAACTAATCAATCGGCACACTGAGGATTTTGAGAATGCTTTTTCTTTTGCCAGTGTTTCATATTTTCTGCTAAGGCATTACCTTTAAATACTGCCTGCCTTTAATTCAGGTTTACAGTTAAAGTTTCTATTAAAACTGGGTGCCTGTGGGTGTCACAGTGTGATCAGCCATGGTGGCTACTGCTACCACAGTAATGTGATGTTTCCAGCAGAGGACTTCTCACCATGGAGATGCCTCCATCTCTTTTATGAAGCCTCAAGAATGTGTGACAGGAAATGTATTGTTAAGTATGAATGAGAGAAAGAAAGGACACTCAACCTAAACATTCAGTGAGGACTGAGATAAAGTTATTGTTTATCTCGCAGACACCGCAGATGGTCTTTCTCATTATCATGAAGCGTGATAGTAGTAGATTTGGATGCAAATAATGTTTTTGTGTCAAAGTTGGAATCAAGTCCTTAATACACCAGTGTTTAACTACAACTGTCCCAGTAGAGCAATCCATTTATTTTATCATTTATCATATATATATATTTATCATTTTCATAATTATTTTCATTAGTCATGAAAGGAAAGGCGGCGTTTCTATTTAGAACGGTCAAGTTAGGGAGTACAGTATGTTCAATTTCTCACCTTTCTCACAGTAGGGTTCGCCCTCCTCCATGTAAAAGGCCTGGTTCCTGATGGGAGTCTTGCAGGCCGCACACTTGAAACACTGAACATGGTAGGTCATCTTCAGGGCATGCATGATTTCCTGATAGAAAGGGAGAAATGATTGTACTATTCTATTTTCAGCTTAGCTGGTGTTGCTGAATTACAGTGAAGAATCCTTCCATGTTTCTGTTTGTGTTTGACACAATGGTGCAGCTCTTACCCCCGTGATCTTCTTCTTGCACTTGGAGCAGTTGGGAGCATATCGGTTATCGTGGCACTTGGTGCAGTAGACAGACCCTCTCTCCTCAAAGAAGCCCCCCTCGTCCAGGACCACCTTACATTGTGAACACGTGAACTCCTCAGGATGCCAAGAACGTCCCAGCGCCACCAGGTACCGACCCCTGGAACACACACACACACACACACACACACACACACACACACACACACACACACACACACACACACACACACACACACACACACACACACACACACACACACACACACACACACGAGAAGCATTGTTGAAATCTGCTACATCATTTTCCACTTTAACAGAGAAAACAAGGATAGCTCCAATGGAAATGTCAGCTCCAGGAAAGGCACACGTGACTAACAACACACAGCAAAAGCACATTGGTCCCTTTGAGAAATGTTTTCAGTTCTACTGGGAACTTTGTACTTTCACTTGTTGAAAAACAGCTCTTCTCTCTGCAACAGTGACCAGAATAAGAACTAAGGTTTCTCTGTTATCTGTGAAATGTGTGAAATGAGATTTAAATTATTTCAAAGTCAACATAATGCTTGTCTCCAGTGACAACAAGATGTCTGCAAACTGTGTTAATTATGCTGACTGACTTAGTTTGCGGCAGACGTGCGGTCTGTCACCGTGTATATTAACTCTCTTAGCTGATGTGTCACTTCTCTAACAGGACTTTGAAAGGAGCAAACATTGAGAGTATTTTACTCTGGTCAAATGAATCAAACTGTCACCACAGATGCGGCGGTGCAGTCTCACCTTATGATTTTGTTGCAGGCACCACAGAGCGGGGTCCTCCCGCTGTCTTCGGGCGCCTGCTGCGCTGCCTGCAGGATGGAGCTGCGGTTCTCCATAGGCGTCGGCTGGACCGGCTGCTGGTGCTGGGTCACGACGGTGCTGGTCTTGTCTGGGCGAAAGCGGTCGGCGAAATTAGGGTCAGTGACCCACGGTGGTCGACTGGAAGGACCTGAGCGACTGGCTGCTGCAGCTGCAGTCTTGGATTCTAGGCCAGAAAAAAAAAAGGTGATTTGTTTTGGAATTACAGCACATGGCTGTGACTTAGAATAATTTCACAATGGGAGGGGGACACTTTTATGTAATATTCACGCTCCCACCTGGTGACAGTTTCACGTGTCACGTTGTTGCTGCTGATGCTCATGTATTGACACTTAATAAGAATCTATTAGCACAACCTCTACTGGATGCTGCTGGGGTTCTTTTTACGCATCAGCAGGAGCAGAAACTCACCATCTGGTTTATCTGCTGCCTGGGCCTTGGCAGGTGAGGGAGTTGGCTCAAGGCTGTGGGGAGAATATGACTAATTAGAAAAGGTACACACACACGCACACCACTCAGTAACCATGGTTACTACTCAATGAACGTCATGTTTGGATATTAGCAGCCATGGCTGTCTCCATTACGTTGTGCCAGAGTTTACCTTCTGTGTGAATCATATTAAGCACCATAAAAGGCTTCCTCACCGGCTCAATAAGTGTCATAGATTCAGGTGAATGTTAAAGAAATTACACTAATAGAATCGCAGGCCATTGTACACGTTTACAAGCCTTTGTGAGACAAAATCAATCCTGTAATTCAAATGATCAATGCTGAACAACAGATATCACGGTGTGCATTCAGCAAAGACATTTTCAACTCTAATGAGAGCAATCAGAAACCCGAACACCTCGGATTGATTGACGTCACTCACAGGCAAAGTTAGAGAACCAGAAACTCAGACACGTTACGCTGTCAGATTTGGATGCAGAGGAGTTTCGCTTCAAGCCTGCATGTGCAGAAGTGTTGAAATAAAGAGTTGTTTCTACATTTCAAAGTTCTGTTACCCGCAGCAAGCGTCACTATATTCAGAAAATCTTCAAACCATGACTGAGACGGAAAAACAACTTCTGAGCCAAGACAGAGAGCTCTGGAGACGTCTCATCTTGGGAAAAAAAATATAACACCGCCTTAGGCATCTATCATGTTTACATCATCAACTGTGCCATCAACAATACACTAATGAAAGATGATGAAATCATTTCTCATTTGCAAAGAAAAAGAAAATGTGAAGTGAATTACCCTGAAACAGCCTTGTTCTATAGCGTTGCCTGTATCAGGTTAAGTCTGCCTATCAATTATACTCCTTATGTAGCCAAACAACTAAACACAAGAAGTTACAGAGGCAGGAGAAGTTACAGACTTACAGCTGGGAGCTATCTAGCAAGAAGAATAAAAACTATTTTCCAAACAGCACACTCTGAATAATAAAGGACATTAAATCCCTTTGCAATCGCAAGAAGATGGCTTGGAGGGCTGGTGACAGAGAGGAAGTTAAGTCTTTCTAAATTAAGGAAGGTAAGACGCCCCCCCCACCAGGAGATTTTTTGGAAATAAACTACAGCAAAACAGACAGTGAGCAAAAGAGAGGAGAGGCTGTACGAGAAGGATCTCTGGTGGCCGGGTCAAACAGAGGACAGAACAAACCTGTTTCAGCCTGTTTGACACACAGACCCTGGGTCAGCTGCCCTCCAACCCACACACCGGCAAGCCTGCCGTCTGGGAGCCCACCTAACAACTCACAAAAAAAGCATCCCGGTCAACACAGTGGCCCCGGCTACACTCCCTTGCCGAGCTGCCTGACATCACAACAAGGCCAGTGGCACTGACTTCTCGCACACCTTTGAGAGCTTTGTTTGGCTGCACCTCGCTCTGGTGAAGGTTGCAGGTGCAAATTGGAGAACATCCTCTGCAGCGGCTTATTCCCACCCGGAGCTGCCTGGATCATGTTTTCTTGACATTTTCACTGCTTTCAACATCCTGCTCCCCCTTCTGCTCAGTGAGAGGCTCAGCGTGATGTAGGTGCACAATTCCTGCATCACAGACGGGGGGGGGGGGGGGGGCTGCCTTCGACGCAGAGTTTTGGACATGCAGCTCTGCAGCACCCCATGGAACATTTCCTTGACATTTCCTGTTTGCTCTTTACACCTCGGATTTCAGATTCACCCGTTTTTGTTTATTTTGGCTTCCTCTCCCGTGGGATGCATCGACCGGAGCAATGAGGAAAGCAGAGGAGTTTCTTGGCAGCTCAACATCCGGCAGAGAAAAGGAGCAGTTGTTGATTTTAGATGGAGCAAGAAGCCACTGACATGTGTCAGCCGCCACAGCGAGGAGGTGAAAGTGATGCAGCTCTGCAAGAACCTGAATGTGACAACTGACAAAATGTCAAACAATGGTGGCACATGTCTGAAAGGCACTGCTTTCCTGCTCAGGGCTTTAATGTATCCAACAAGCTCTTCCTTTCATCCTGTGTCCCTTATTCTTTACAAAGCACATGTCAAGAACACTACAATTTTGCAATCCTGTAATTGTTTCTTTCTTTGTTCCATGTAGCATGTTAAAAGTAATGTTTTTCACTTTTTATAATTAACTATTACACATCGTTTCCCAATATCGTATTACTGTTATCCACTGATATTTCTTCCTTCTTTTGATGGTGGACAAATTTGACATTAAGTGTGTGATGAGGCGCTCTGCCTTAATACAAACTTAACACAATACACTTATTGGTACTTATACTTTCAATTTTATGTGTGTGGAAAAAACATCCATTTCCCTTTTTTAAATGTACAACATCACCGTGTAACAAGCAACCATTTCACATTTTTATCCTGGCCACCTGAAGGCAACAGCACATTTTGTATCATGGTTTTTGAATAGATTCTGATTGTCTTTTCCCTAAAAGTTATTTCTTGTTCTACATCTACATCAGGGAAATACATGGTGACCTAACCATCAAAACACTGCTATCGATGGAAAGTAATTTTTAAAAACTTGCCATTAGATCTCGTCTCTCTGATAAAGGCCTCTAAACTGCAACACATACTCTACTGAACTCTAAATATGACAGTGGTCTTTTTTACTGAGCTTTAAATACTCCTGGATATTTTTATTTCAGGCAAGTGCAACAGACTAAGAGCTGCATTTATATTACTTCATGTGTGTGTTCCCATTTGTTGTTTTTATGCCCGACTGCACAACAATTTTCTCTCTGAGGCAATAAAAGTAAACCTTGAACCCTGATCTTTGAGATGGCACTCCATTAATTCAGAACTGCATAAACACTGAGGAAACCCGTTTCTACATAATCATTTTTGTTCAGTACACCAGGAAAGTAAAGACATTGTTGTGACTCAGCTAAAGAAAGAGAAGTAAGAGAAATAAGAGTTGGATGTTCTTTTTAAGCTTGAAATCTGAAGTAAACAAGAAGAAAAGAAACAGAGGGGGGAAAAAAAGGACAGAGAAGCAAGAGTTGCTTTTTTTCAAATGTTTTATATTTTTGATGACAGCAGAAAAAAATAAAAGTACAGATTTATCTTCCTTTTCTTTCTTAATGGTTGGAGAAGCCTATGAGATGAGGGGATCAGAAATGAAAACTCTAAAAAGGATGAAGAACTCAATAAATGGAAACAGGCAGGGAGAGAGTGAGAGACAGACAGAGATCAAAGGAGGGTTTGAACTTCACAATCAAAGAAGAGTAACGAACAGAAAGACGCTTCCCACTGCTGAGACCCCCCTTCCCACCTTCCCACCAGTTTACTCCAAGTAACGCAGTGTGAAATGGAAAATAGGTCTACAGACACAGTGGTCCACAGTGTTGTCAACAATCATCAAGTCAGAAATTCAGAGGGAGATCTTACACTTAGGCTCAGTATGCAAGGTTCCGCTTTGGGCTTTGTCATCTAGGCTATGTTTCTTCTATTTTTGGTTTGCTTTTCTTTTTTTCCACAAACTTCTTTTTCACCCCATCTGTGTCTGAAAAGGTGAATTTGTTAACTGCCATTGGACGGTCGGCTATCTTCGTCACATAGTCGTTGCGGTGTGGCTATCGCTAGCAGGCTCTGGCTGGGCTCCGCGTCCCGTGGCGTGCAGGATGTCGCTCAGGATTTGATATTGAGGGCGCGAGCAGACCTGTCGTGGTGCCAATCCCTCAGACGGGCATAGCGGGGACTCTGAATCTCAGTGAGGAACTTTTCCCTGACGGCAAGCAACAGAGATATGAAATGGAGATAGACAGGAAGGGAATAGATTGTAGGGGAGAGAATAAATAAAAAATAAAAAAAGAGAGTGAGAGAGCAGAAAGTTGAGTAAAGTGCACAAAAAGGTGAAAAAGTAGCAGAGAAATAGAACAGGTGAAACATCAGACAGAATAAGGATGTGATGAGGCTTGGAAGGTAAATATTAAAGTGAACTTAAAAGGAATAGGCATTTTGTGAGATATGCTCATTCACTTTCTTGCCAAGAGGTAAATGAGAAGATTGACTCTCGTATCTGTCTGTCAAATATGAAGCTACAGCCGGTTAGCTTAGCTTGGTACAAAGACTGGACTAGACTGTCCAAAGGTAACAAAATCCACCAACCAGCACCTCTTTAGATCACTAATTAAAATGCTTGTTACAAAAAGTATAAAAACAACACATTGTGGTGTTAAGGGAGGTTATGTGTTGTACTATTCTTGGCCAGGCACAGTCACATCCCAGCGTTTCTGCTGGTTGCCTGGCAACCACACAGTGATGAAAAGTCCCCAGGAAGTTAATGCGCCCGGCTAAGAAATTGTCCGGTGCAGGTAATCGGATTTTGTTACATTTGCACAGAACGAGGCTAGCCGTTTCCCGTTTTCAGTCTTTATGCTAAGCTAAGCTAAGTGGCTGCTGGAGCACAGAGATGAGAACAGTATCAGTCTATCTCACGGCAAGAAAGCAAATAAGCGTATGTTAAACTATTCCCTAAACGAAAGTTACGCCGTTAAGCAAACTCTTGTTCTAATAATACAAAGGATGTCCACATCACGCCACACATGCCAGTGTTTAACGCAGCAAAACTCCAACAACATCATATAACTGGAGGTCAATTTAAAAAAATAGATTATGTACAAAATAATTGCCAAACTGAAGCTTCCACACACACCCACACAAATGCACAAACACATACACTTGTGACCGAGGAGGCGTACATGTGTTCAAGTTAATGACACACGTGTTTTTACCTGGACCTCTTCATGGTTTCATCATCTGGGTCCTGCACTGAGAGATCCAGGAGAGACACACATCAGCATGCCTCACTGATAAACAAGGTGACACACACCTTCTGTTGGCTTTTGACACACAGTCACACATACCAACATCAACACGTTAAGTAATAGTATATTTTCAAATAAATGGCGCCGCACAGCCTCTGTTGTAATAAACATGTACATTTGTCAGACTGGTTACAGTGAAGACAGCTGAAGACAGCTGCCAGCTGACAGTTGAGGCCCCTCTCCACAGCTGTAAAATGGACACCCCTGTTATCCACCTTTCCTGTGTCACTCACTCTGCTGTCACTCTCACTGTGATCAGATCACATCAGATCGGCTGTTCAGTCACAGGCCTCCACCTACATCTCGTCTCGACTAGCAGAGAAGCCAACCCCCAACCCCCAACCCGTCACTATCTGTCGTCTCACTCTCCTGAGCATGCCGGGCCCGGTCCCCGACTTACTGAAGTCGGTGCCTGTGAGCTGGGCCAGGATGCGGAAGGAGCGGGACTGGGTGGTGCCGGTGCGGGGCTGCCAGTCCTCAGTGTCCTGGATCAGCCTCTTCTTGCTGCGGTCGTTGGGGATAAAACAGGGCAGGTTCTCCACCCTGAGGCCGTGCCTGCACACACACCCAGCAGCAGCACACGGCAGACGCAGTTAACACAATCCCATGTAGGGACTACCCAACTCACACCAACCCGGCTAATCAGTGTCCTTGAAAATAGAGGACATCCTGAACAGATCATGCAATACTTAATGCTCAGCATCACGGTCACGCAATAAGCGAGCTAATGGATACCCATTACTAAGATTTCTCATGGGTACACTGTAGACTCTCATAAATGGACATTACCACATTAGAGATCGAATTTATAACTGTCATTAGAATCAATGGGAGAAAAGCTGGCAGGCTACAGTACCTGGCCTTGTTTTTACTACATATTAAAGCTTTTATTTTGACGATCTACCCAAGAAGCAGCACAAAAAACGCTTTATATTTCAAACTTATCGCTTCAACAGGGTCGCAGGTCAACTGCAGCATGCATTAATCAAAAAGCAAGCAGAGGATGATAGATGAATGGTTACTGATGAACTGACATCATCTGTCTGTTGCATCTCTGTTCTGTAAACCCAGTGATCTACCCAGGAGCACCAGCTCCTCTCTCTAGTCATTTCTAGCCTGGCCATATTAACCTACTAAAGCTGACAAACCAGTCTGCGTGCAGAGGCTCCTTACTTGGAGTGTTGATATATATCATCATAGTAAGTTGCTTCACCCCTGTAGAACAGACCAAAGATCAAATAGAGACAAACTGTATGAGGTTAACAGAGGAAAGACAGAAGCTAGAGGGGAACTCAATACATGAGTAAAAAACCTTTAGACATTATGATGCTTCTAGTTTTGTCTTGATTGTAACTTGAAATTGTCTAATTTAAAGAATGAGATGGTAAATGGTTCAGTTTAACTGGAAATAGTTGCATAGTTGCAGTTGTTCCCAACTCAGGTTTATCTTGCAACCCCTCTTGAGGGTCCCTATACCAGAGGGTCATGAGATGATTAACACGATAGGAAAGCAGAATAAACTGTTCTGATTCACTAAATTACCTTTATCTTTTTAGAATTTCCACTAATCTTTGCCTTTTTTCTTGTAAATTGTTGGATCATTTTATGTTAAGTTATTCAAATACAACAAATTTAAATCACTGAATGGGTCACAACCATTAAACTGCTTTGTTTTAAGAGATCACAAGACGAGAAGGCTGGGAACCACTGTAAAAACTTAATGTGAGTGAGTGTGAATGACAATTTAGTGTGAATGACAATTTAAAAAGGCAAACAAGCAAACATTATTTTGTACTGGACTGTGAATGCAAAAAGAAATATACTAACTTCTCAAGAGTTTCCATCTGCGGCGTTAAAAGAAAAGAGGAAAACAGAAAATGAGAGAAAGAGGTCAAAGTTCAGCTTTGAGTTAAAACAGGAGGAAAAATGAGAACATGTCAATATATAATATAAGACTGATGAAGTACACAACAGAAGGCCAGAAAAATACGGCAGGATGCAGAAAACATGCACGAGGTGACGCGAGACGTGCTGTTATTGTCAACATGCTGTTATTGTCAACAGGCTCTGTGAGAGACAGACGGCATTGTTTGTCTGTCAGATCATCTATTGTCAGTCTGACCCAAAATGACTCAGTAGATTTGGCACAAAACCTTTGCCTCCTCTCACCCATGTGCACAAATGCTTTACACAGTTATGTAAATGGCTGTAATATTTGCCAAAAAAACAAAAAAAAAGCCTAATTTTGCATTGCATTTAGTCTGTTTCTTCTCGGGCTCTGATACCTCGTCAACAAGGCCAAATGCCACAAAAGTGACACATCACGATGTCAGAGTAAGCTCTGTGCACACAACATGACACCAAACCTGTTTGAATAAGACAGGCCCAGACACATTAGACATATGCCGTTTGCATCGAACTGTTTACTGGTCTGGTCTGGTGAAATCCAAGAATTTCTTCATCAAAAGCGGGCTGGCAGTTATAATCAGGCTCTATTCTTCTGAAAGATGGCCGGAGGAATGTGTGTCGGCCATCTGCAGAGAAACTTCACAACCATGTGAGCCCTCTCTAGAGTACGCAAGTAAGGCTGCTTAAATAATCCAGCGCCAGGGCAGTAAAAGCTGTGAGAGAACTCAGCACAATTTATGAGTGAGGCTAAATACAGCAACAGACCGCATCTCACCAACGGCTGCAGTCAGACCACTAGCATGGCCCAAATTACAGGAACCAGACCGGCCAATCCTTGAAGACCCTTTCATGCCATACTGCAGCTTTCAGGATCATTTAAAATGTGTTTTGATCCATTCCTGGAATCTTTGTAAAGTCTGAAAACATAAACTGGAGAATACTGACATTTATTTTATGTAATTATAGCAGCATTAACAACCGCTTCAAAACAAGCAGCTTTGAAACCAAGTTACCAACCATGTCTTTTTATTCAGTAATTTACAACCAAAAGATCAGAAGACAAATGAAATGCAGTTTTTAAAAAGGAGAGACTGAAGATTCACTTTTCCAATACAACAGATAAACATTTTTGCTCGAGGGAAAACTTCTCCATCTTAGAGCTGGTAAGACATCATTTTAACTTGTGGCCCATAAAATTTCATTCATAAATTTCATTCCTACCATGGTTAAAGAGTAAAAAGATGCACCATGACCGAGACTTTCCATCATTACTACTCTGATGTGACAAATAACTAGCTGCACGGCCCTATCATTTCTGCAGGGCGGTAAATGCGGAGAGAATCGTGGAATTTGTTCCAAAATAAAAGGACGTTTCTGGTGACGTCAGTACAGACATAAATGATGAATTATTAATGCAATATAATAATGCATAATCCAAATAAAGAGATACAATTAAATGTATTATTGGAATTATGACTTTTGACTAATGTAGTGTTGCTAATAAAAAACTAAAGTGAAGAAGCGAGTACCATGACAAACAACACTAATCAAACACTACTAAAGTTTAGTAAAGAGTACGTTCCCAAGTACTTTCATCTACTTGAAAATCTATTCTGCCATTTATTTCCAACGTAATACTGATTGTGATTATTATGTATCTTCCATCTCCAGTCAATAACCCATCTGTTGAAAGAGCAAATCAGTTCTAAAAAGGTGGATTGTTTTGCAAGAAACGACACATTCCTCAAAGCTTGCAAGTTATATTTTGTGTGATGCATTGTTACTCAACTTTAAAGTCTTACTTTGTAGTATTTGTCTATCTCTCTCTCACACACTCACACTCACACACACACACACACACACACTCACAGTGAGGATGATGGAAACAAAATGAGTAAGATTTGATCATGTAGATAAAATGAGAATATAATCTATATATACAAAAATAAATCATAGCTTCTGCACTGGCCAAAAAAGAAAAACACAACCAGAGAACAAATAAAAACTGATTTCACAGGGCCATAATACTGTGACTGATTACTGACACATCCTTCACCAACCTCAGTAAACACTTTTTGTCCTCCGATAAACTCCACTGCAGAGAGCCAGCTTGAATTGCATATGTCAGCTAAATATTCCCTGCCATGCTAACAGAGTGTTTGCTTTCATGCGTATGATAAAGGCTGACAACATCATTTGGGTGTGTTTTGACGAAAGGCTGACAACCTCCTCCTTCTACCCCCCAAATGAGTCTATCACGACACAATCTATAATAGCAGCTCATTACTGCTGGCGTGTTAATAGCATAAGTTTATACTCTTGTTTGTTAAACTATTGGCAGACAGTGGAGTAATTAAGTTGATCTCAGCAGTGAGTCAGCACACATTTGTTACGTTTATCTTTTACCTGAAATGTTTCTTAAAGTCTGTGTACTCTTATATTGCCACATAATGTTGGAAATATACTGAAGTAAATACTGCACATAATGTAGTTTGGAAATCCTGAATGAGTTATTTTCTCTTTAGTGTAAAACCAGAACAATGAGACATAAAAATACCATTAAAACCACATTAGTCACTTTGTGGTTCCAAAGGTAATATGTTTATTTGTGCACCTACCCGTTCTGTGGCTGCTGCATGCTGGCACGGCCCTGTGAGCGCGGAGTGTTAAGTTTAGGCGAGTAGGCCACAGGTTTAATAGCAGGTCCTGAGTTGGCACTACCACCACCTGCTGTAAATGGCCTCGCCATCTTGTTAATGGTTGTGCTGGGGGCAAAGGAGTACTTTGGCTGAACAGAAGCCGAAGCAAGCGAGTCCTGTGAGGGTGTGGGAGAGGGAGACGATGCAGCACAGCACACAACATGCCGTTAGACATTTTTGACACACAGTAAAAGTTCCGTCTGCTGTTGCACAATCCCGAGCTTTATGTTAAGAAAGCTTCCAGTGCCGCCCAACGCTTTCTCATAGAAAATGATTACTCCGGGCTGCAGGAGCAGCTCTGTCAAAGCCTGCTGGCTTTTCTCTGCTCACAGAAGAAGTGCTTAAGAAGTGTGAACACAGCCATTTTATTTGTGTTGGCAGTCTGCCACGGACTGGCCAAAAGAATCTGCTACTGCTGGTGAAATGAAAATGCTCAAAGTGAGAAATTGTCATATTTGACTGACATGTCTCACTAATGAGATTTCTCACTGAGCATTATGCATGGGCTGCACAAGCACTAAAATGGAACATTGACTTTGTGAAAGCATTATGTTCCTGCTGCTTTACTAAAAACAGCGTGCAGCACAAAGCAGTTCATGACACCATTGTACTATTCAAACTGTAATCAGCTGGGCAAGTAGCTCTCAAGGGGTTTGACAGTGAAACTAAATGCATCAGTATGACTCTGGTATCAGGGATTGTGCAAGGCATCGCAAAATGAACCACAGGGAATTCCAAAAGCGATATTCACAACACTCCATCCAGCAAACAACTCATTTAGCGACTCACTGATGCTTTGCTAATGCACAGTGCATGGACTCTGTGAGAGCTTGACGGGTGAATCCGATGAATTTAAACACAAAGCGACATAACACACTGTTGAGGCCAATTGTGAGCAACGATTAAAAGGAAGTTTCAAATTCAATCAATGTCACTGTAGTCTAGTAGCAGACCATGCCAAAGCATCCAAGTGTACATACAGAGGTGAGCTCAATGTTTCAGACAGTCTTACCTTCTGGTCTCCACCCGCTTTGAAAGCTCTGTGAAAAGAAGAGACAGAGACAGTTATTAGTGCGTACTATCAATAAACTCACATTCACAAATTAACAGGACAGGACGCTGCTGTGTTGAATCTCCTCCCAAAATTATGTTTCATTTTATATAAACAGAACAACTTGGGCATATTATCCAAACTGAAAATGTCCCTGAACTACACAATGATGTTCTGCTTGTATTATGTATTCTATTAAATTTAAATTACAATGACAACATCTAAAATTAGTCTCATTCAATAAGTGACACTGATATCTGTTTTACTCAAGGTGAAATTATTATATATATTATAATCATCCAACACATCATAAAACTACATGAGCACACTGAACCAAGCAGCGGCCCTGAAAATGATACTGTTGGATTCAGGATGTTTACAACTGACAGTTTGGCTGTAACTTCCTTTGTTTTCATATCTAAACATGTGGTTCAGATAATTGGGTTACACTGGACTTGTTTGCTCGCATTGCTTGTGTTAGTAATGCCCCATGGACTCCACTGTAATGCTGTCTCAAGCAGAGTCCCCTTACGCCCATATCTCAACAATTAAGCTAATCAGCAAAGACGATAACAAGCCATAGAAAAGATGTGAGAAAAGTTTTCTCTGCGGTGTCATTATAAAAACCAAACCGCTCTACTTTTCACGTAGTCTTGGACTGTCACAGTGTTTTACACTTCTTAACTCTAATCCCAGGATTCACATTACTGCAGTGCCTCTGCTGACTGGAGCAACAAAGCAGACGATTCATTAAAATATCTTTACACATTAAGCATGCGGCACCAAGCTTTACATTGCTGGTGGCTCCTAAAATAGCTAAACATAAACCACTACGATCCCCTGACCAATGTTTGCATGCTACACAGAGCTACAACAGGGTTAAGCAAGAATGAACCAGCCTTGCAGTCACCCTCATTGTTTCAGGCTACAAACACACACGCACGCGCACACACAAAACAATGGGCGGCGCTTCCTGTGACAATGAGAAATATATAACTGCTCATGTCACTGCGTGCTGAACCACTGAGCAATGTTAAAGACACGATGACAGCACGGCTGTATAGATACAGAGAGGGGAGCGAAGGGAAGGCATACTGACATGTCCGTGCATGTCACACTTCTGGGAAAACAAATCAATGTGACATTTATAGTGCTTCAGCTCGCCTTAACCCACAATTTGATGAGTCACACTTAAAATCAGGGATATAAAGAATGTGTTTATGACAGCTGCTATGTAATGTATCTATTTTGGCAAAACTGGACGTCAATGAACAAATGTGGAGATGATGAAGTCACCATTTCATGGAATAAGTTAGTTTGTTTGGACCAGGTTTGACCTGTGCTGAAACTGTACATGCACACATCACAAGATCATTTCCTGCCTCATTTCATGGGTCATTTATTTTAGCTGATGCATGCTTGGCTTTCAAGCTGATGTTAGATAAAGTTAGAAATTTCCCCAGAAAAAAGAAAGACTCTCATGATACTGTAATCACAACCACAACCCTCAGGGCCAAAAACTGACGGTGAGCACTGAAATATGGACCTAGTGTGTCCCTGTAAATTCAACATGATCTGCTTTCTTTGAAGCCTAAAATCTATTGCCCATATTTTTTTGATTCCACTCCCTATGAAAAGGCTCTGGATGAAGCCTAACCCTTACCATAAAAAAGACAGGAGATGATCATTGGTGTTGAACAAAATGAGGCACTAAACCAAACAATAGACCATATCTCATCACCGTGCAGCTGTCCTCCTCTCTCGACATTAAACGAAACTGTGGATGGCAGCCAAGATACGAATAAATAAAAGTGACAATAGCTCTTCTCCGAGAAGTGTTTCAGGAAAACAATATTCGCTTGTCTTACAATGTAATAACAATAGGAGTGGGGGAGCTGAAGGGAGAGACCGGGGATTCATGGGAAGGAAAAAAAAAAAAAACAGTAGAAGACTGTGAAACATTTACAATAGCTGGACTCCACAAGGAGATGAGAAATCGAGGAGGCAAACCACAGAATGTAGGGAAAGTATGGCTGACGTTAAGTAAACATGCTGGCTTATTACAGGCCTATCCAAACATTACACCACTCCCTGTGAGATAAAAGAAGAAAATCATTCTTTCATTAAATAGACTTTTGACTTGCGTTCTAAAATGCACAGTAACAAGATTTTCTGCCATTCATTTTCTGTTTTAAACAAAATGTTACACACAAAGCCACAGCTAGTTTTGATATCGTTCAACACATAAACACCCTAACTTCATCTTCCGTCACAAGAGAAATCCTTACAAGAAAATCCTCAAAGCACTAAAAAGGGATACAACATAGACCTAAAGGGAAATAACTACAGCTAACTTTCAGACAGGGGGACGGGGGACAGGGGGCGCATCTGGCTCGTGCATGATAACTCACTAACCCTCATCCACCCCTCTGCAGACAGCATGACGTCACTATCCCCTCACCACAAAGGCCAACTAGATTATCACTGTCTCTTTTCTAATTCTTCCTTTCCTTTTCACTCTGAAACTCAAACCCATGAATCTCTCTCTCTCTCCCTCTCCCTCTCCCTCTCTCCCTCTCCCTCTCCCTCTCTCTCCCTCTCTCTCCCTCTCCCTCTCTCTCTCTCTCCCCCTCTCCTTTTAAGGCGTTTAGTAGGTCGACGTGTATTGTGAGCCCTTTCTGCAGGAAAAAAAAAAATACATGCAACATCAGCAATGTGTCTTGTTGGCTGTATGGAAAACAGGAATTGCAGCTCTTTGGTTATTTAAAAAGGATCAGGCTCTTTGATAGCAGATACAGTAAGCCCTGTCGTCTTTGGCCTTAATGCATCTTACACTCCACCTCAAAGATTTGCCTTTGATCCCCTAAAGTTTTACATTCCCTGTACTCTGCTCTACCTCCACCCACCTCACCCGCTCTTCTTATTCATCTTCCCTCTATTATTATTCTCTCTCTCTATTCTATTCCAACTAAATTGATTGAAATAGCTTAGTCTTTGCTCCTTTATTTTATTTTTTCATTTAGCAGAACACATGTGTGTAAGTGTCTCAATACTGATGTCAATGCCACCATTATCTGTGTTCAACATTAGTTTTGTATTAGGGCTGCAACTAACAATTGTTTTCATTAAAGCAATGATTAATTTCACAAAATAATGAAAAGGTGATGTCCTCAAATGTCTTGTTTTGTCCAACTAAAAAGTCCAAAACCCAAAGATATTCAGTTTACTATCATGCATGACAAAGAAAAGCATCAAATCATGATCACATTTGAGAAGGTGGAACCGACAATATAATTTTACAAAAACGACTAAAACAATTATTGCCTATCAATTTTCTGTCCATTGACTATTAATTGACTAATATTGCAGCTCTATTTTATATAACTAAGTCAACTTACTGTTGCAAAAACCCCAATAAACACATTTTAAAAAGCGACACATGAACTGGTAGGCCCACTGGATTCAGTGGTCTGTGCAGAGACATCTATGCTGTATGAATGCGAGAGGAGCCAGGCATACGTTGAACAATATGCAGCAAACATCCACCACCATGTCTAAATCTGAAACTATTAGTTTATGTTCTGGCAGTTTTCTTCTGGAAAGTCATATAAATGACCTGTGGCTGTTCTGACAGTCAACAAACTAAGTGAAGAAAGAAGGTTTGTCAGAACTTAACAGCAGAGTCTTTTGGCAGGCAACAACAAAATTAACTCCATGTGAAAATAGCAGCTGTGAGCACAACCTCTTTACCTACGAGCATCACAAAATCAAAATGAGTCCCATGACGGCAGCAAGGCTCATCTTTATTACTTAACAAGTCAGTAGTAGCTTCTCATTTTCTTTCTCATTTAAGCTCTTGAATGGATACATTCCATCTTTGGAGGAAAATCTTTTTCTTATAATTAAGCTCCTGATGAAACATTTTGGCTTGTACTCTACAGAGATACTTTATCAGTCAGGAATTTCTGGCAGGAGTTATGTGAGCAGGTATAAGTGCTGCCTGTATGAAGGTTATCCAGCGCCAATTAAAATAACTCAAGCAAAATCTGTCTCTCACTTACAAACAAAGTGTTTTAATCTGAAGAAAGAGTTTCTCTAATTTCATTACAAAGCTGAGGCATAATGTAAGGTGCTCATGGCTCCTCTGAAAATGGTTTATTTCAAATGAAAAAAAAAGGCCAGTGTATCTGCCTGAAAGCATTTGGCATTCATATCTGCTGCTAAGTGCAGACTACACACCCCTGCTCTTGCTTCTTTGGGGTGATAAGGACAGAATATTACTGTAATACTAAGATGGGAAGAATCCAGAGAGCATGTACCTCCAATATCACAAAATGATAATGTTGAGAGGTTGTAAACCTGCGTCTGATTTGAACTGACATCAAAATGCATATACTGATTGATGATAATACTGAATTTTAAAAATGAATGCCTAAAATCCTAGAAATATATATAAGGTTTAATTGTTCAAAATTCAGATTCATGACCACTAAGTCACAGCCATTTAAATCTTAGGTTGCTGCTACACTACCATATTCTGCAGAATCACTCTGGGTTGATATGTGTGCACCTGTCTTATGAATGTGGTTACAATCGCACAATGCAGTCAATACATTTGGCAATGTTTCAACTAAGCCATGCCAGCAAGACTTTGGCAAACAATTGCAGGAAAACAGCATGGGATACATTAAAATAGACCACCCAAATATGCTATGCACAGGACCAATTCTGAAGATGGGATACAATTTGTAGAAGGAATAATAATACCGCAGTTTGCAAAATTTTGAAATCTATGTAGGTGGAATTGGGCACACCTTTATTCAAATATACGAGTTGGACCAGGAATCCAGAAAATAAATGCCTTCTAAGCCTCACAGTTCAGGATTAATGGGCTAAAGCATAACGTGCTTTATAAATGACCATATGGCAGTGCTATCTCTACTAAAACCATTTTTTTCTTTTTTGGCTCATGGACTAACTTTTCACTAAAATCCACTGAAATCTGTTCTGTAGTTTTTGTTTTTTTAAATATGCTGCTAATTACTGTAATATACAGAACAGGATTGAAAACCTCCCCAGCAGATATAATTATTTTTTGACAGCATGTACTAGTGGGGTTGTGACTTATGAGTCCAAGTCTAAACCTGAAACTAGTTTGAGCCTTAGGGGAAATGAAATAATGGAATGATAACTTTAATACCAATGTGTTTTGCAACTATCTGTCATAAAGAGGCACATTTCAAGGACATTATGGTATTTTATCTCTCTTATGAATGAAGGAGGATGTGTGTTCTGTGGTGATTTATGATGCTGTGCTTGACTGAGATAAAACAGAGGGTGAGTGATCATGTAGTCTTTTGTTGCATCATGCATTTCCAGATGACTTACTTGCTGAGGGTGAGGGTGAGGGAGTCTGTTGCTGCTCTGATCTTGTTCTGTGCCTCCACATGGGTCATGTCCTCTGCATTGGAGTCATCGATGGACACCACCCAATCTCCCACCCCGACACCAGCCTGAGCCGCCTTCCCGCCCGGGGTCAGCTGGAGAACAGAAGAACACAGGGACAGAAACCAGACAGAAGTTAGGTATATGATGACAGGGCTTTCACAGGACATGACAGTTATGTGGATGAAAACATGTTAAGGGTCAGAACCACTTTTGTTTTGTTATCCCAGTCGGCAAGGCAACAGTGAAACAAAAAACAAATACTTAAAATTTCATTGGGAGTACATTACCTCCCATTATCTCACACACATCAGCGGTTCAAAGCAAAACGCAGGAAATCTAGACACACAAAAAGTCATGTTGAGTTGACTTTCAGCGTCTGTTAACAACACTTAATGATCGACTCAGGGAGTCAGTGTGTCTGGGTCCGACAAGCCCGCCGAGATATTTCACTCAACACTACCAGGAACAGGCATTATAGGTCATCATGATGTCATCAGTCATCAGCATGTGATTTACTGCAGATGTGGCTTTAAGACTTTGAAAGGAACTCTTGAAAGCTGCAGACAGGGACCATATGCTACAAATAGTCACATCATTTACTGGAACAACCCGTCCACACAGGTAAGTCACTGAGCCGTTTCACTGACAAAACAATGACATCATCCTCTCGGGCTGACACGCAGACTGCAGACATATTGAGTCAGAGCAAAAGAGCTGGAGTTAAACAGGAAGAACTCGACATAGTGGATATAGGTAGTAATGATTTTCTACATGTTCACAGACTACACTGTCTGCTGTGTATATTAGTGGTTCTAGACGACATGGCAGAGATGCCAAATCGTGTTTAGTAGAGGCTTAGTCAGCTTGCCCATGCGGCTTAATGAAACCCGAGACTTGTGTCAAATTCTCAGATAACCGGAGTACAAAGTGTTCAGCATCAGATAAGCAAGCCAGTGCCAGGATTTCTGGCAAAAAAAAAAAAACCTATTAGGATTACTCTCTGATGTCATGGATCCCTGCAAATGTTAGCTCATCAAAAGCTCAGAGGACTCAGCAGTTCAATCAATAGTTTTCTGCCGTGTTCAGCTAAGCTATCACACTTGCCGCTTTGATTCTTGCACATTAAACATAAACACTCGTGTGAGAAGGGGAGGTAATATGCTCTGTAAACTGATGACAGCTGAGGCTAAAAAACTACTCCGCAGCCCACAAAAGACAACGAAGTTAAAGCCTGCCATGAATCAAAACATGGCAAAGCTAAGAATAGGAAGAAATGCATTCTTCAGAGGCAATCCAAGCTACACTTATTTTACAGCCAAGTTCAAACACCACTTTAATTGCCTTTGATTTGCACTCACTGGAAGCAATTAGAGGGGTGAAATAAATAAATTTCTCCAGTTTAGAAAGAACTTGAAAGAATTTTAACAGCTTACACTGGGGAGAGACAACTACGACATGGACACAAGTGACATATTCTGAAAAGGGGCACAGCATGGCATAATGTCACTACGCAGCCCCCTTTTTACTACTATACTGGATAGTAAAACTTCAGCACCTTGGTTTTGTTAGTATGAGCCTTAGCCTCAGAAGCACTGTCAAAGCCTCGAGGGAGCTGTAGTACTAATTAAAAAGGGAGAGGTATTGAAATGTAACTAGCCACTACAGTAGTAGATATGTATAGGCATGTAGCCTAGAACATGAACAGAAAACCTCACCACTGTGTCATTTTTTCAGAAAGAATAATAATCAGAAAAAAGCTCTTTATGAGAATTACTTTGAGCAACAAAAGCTATTGCAAGCTAACCCTGAAGTTGAGTTGTACTTCAGGTCTACAGAAAGAGCTGAAATTATTCTATTTTTGATAAAACATCATTGGAAATATAGACAGGTGAAGAATCAAAGGAAAATTCTGTATGGGAACATTTGCATTCCTTCTTTTCACGCGTTCCTCATTTATTCAGAGCACCGGGGGTCACTGAATGGTTTGATGAATATGAAAATGATGAAAATCATTTGGTATGCAGTCACCAGATCTCAACCCAGTTGAACACCTAAGGGAGATTTTGGAACAATGTGTTAGACAGATAAAACAATAAATTAGTGGATATCTTTTTAAAGAGTGGTGTTCATACCTCCAGCAGAGTTTTAGAGACTTGGAGGATCTATGGTGGCCCAACATCTTACTCAGACATTTTATGTTGGTTTTGCTTTCAATTTGTCACCCATCTGTATGGACTATAACATTACAAAGTGCCAATAAATATTTTACCTACACTGCTGACCTCTAAATGTAAAGCTATAAGATAAAGAGACAAACAGAAGAGAATATATGAAGCCATGACGATCGTAGTTTGTATATGTGTGTGCGCGTCTGTGTGAGTTGAGTTACTGATGGACACAGACACCTGTGCTCCTGGCTCAGGTTCAGTGTGCAGCTGCTCCCTCACTTGAGAAGGCAGCAGTTAAAGTTGCTGCGCTCAGACCTTTGGTTGGTAGGGGGCGGACGGAAACCCAATACCCCCCCCAGCAGTTTGTCAATACGCCGAAGGACAGTGGAAAACATGTTCCTGAATGCAACACACTGCACTGTACATCACAACAACCAGGGACCTGAGCTGATGGTACAGCCACGATGTAGGATAACGTCATGTAGCAGCAACAACATAAAGATGGCTTTTTGATATGACACGTGTAACAAACCAGAAGAAGATTCATCCGGTCATACGTGATTTTGTGCAAATTTGATTTTAGCTTCACACTTATGACATATGGCATTCACACAAGGTATTCACAACTACAGGGTTAGCCTAAGAGTTACTAGCTGGTTTCAAGGCTTTTTGGCAGAGCGCAACAGCAGAGCTGTTCTGGTATGCTATCGAATTTCAAAGCATTAGCCAACCTTTCAAAATGCAATGTCTTGAATTCACCTTTGAAGTGCTTTCTTTGGCTGACCCTACAGGTGAGCCAGGGCCTCATACTCGCTCCGGGCTGCCTACTCTTGTTTTCGGTTAAACTAATAATGCACTAAATTTTATCTACAGCTGTAGATATACTGGCCATGTAACTCTGCACCAGCTCACTTTTATTCTTTCCACTGCTATTTGAGGGCCAAGAGACAGTCTGTCCTTACATCACTCACACAGCACAGCTGATGCAAAGCCATAAATATCCCTCTGGGAAATGGAAAACCAAACCTGCAAGTATGTGGTCCCCCCGTAATGACTGCATTGGAACACCTAGCACTAACTCACCTTAAAAACACTGCTGCGCTGATCACAACATAAGACATTCACGTCCAACTAGCCGCACAAGAAATGCCCCCTGTGTGCAATCTATCAGCAAGTACTGAATTATTTATTCACCCCTCTAACAAGGCCTCTTTTCCCAGAGTTTGTGTGTGTGTGAGAGAGAGGCAGTGTTTAAGAGAGTACACAAGTGATAAAGCAACAGATGGTCTACAAGTCAGACAGAGACACAGAGAGAGAGAAACAGGAATAGAAGACTCGATGACACATCCAGCTGTGGCGGTGGAGAGACCGTCTCAAATCTCCCCACTCGATTGACGTGACATCATCTGTAATTTCCTCAGAACATTTGATTTCAGCGGCCTGGCATGTGTTTGTCGATAGAAACCAGATGGTGCTCAGGAGGCTCGGTTATGGCATCATAATGTTTATGGAACTGCGATGGTACGAGATCTGGGGCAGATGTATGGAGAAACTCCTCTTGGGGAGTTGCAGGGCTAGCCCCAGCCTGGGGTAGACCCAACTGAAGCAGCCATGAAACAGTGTTACGACGACATCTTGCTTCCTACATTTTATGCCTTTCCTGTTGAAACAGGATGTTGGGGCAGACATGCAGAGAGAGATATCATTTTACTTAAGTAAACCTCCCTCTTCTCAAGGTCTTGAAAGTCTAGAGAAATTCAAGAAAAAGAGTTGGCACAAAGGTTGTATGGAAAAGGGTAAAGACACAGTGCGCTGTTTCTGGAGGAAGGATCATGCCTACTGGACATTTAACCCAGGTTTGACCCATTTATATGAGACACTGTCAGGCGATAATCCTTAAGCGTTCACGGAGACTCGAGCCAAAAACTGTAGCTCTAGAAACACTACTGCAAGATAACAGACTGACATCAAGTTTCAGTTTTTCTGGTCTAGTCAAATCATCGGTTAAGGGGGTACTGATTTTACAGGTGAAGCCCAGTTTACTAGTCATGGTTAGTTCCACTCATTCTGTGAAAACATTTGTATAATGTCTCCTGTGGCTTTGAGAAGTCTGACGAAATAACAAGACGCTATCGAGCTGCATTACAGGACATGTAAGATCCATTACTAACGTCGGGATTTTTTTTTCTAGATCTATCTCTTGCAAGTCTCCAAACTCTATGGAAGTGAAATACAACGTCACCAGAGTGCGCCTTTAAATACCATTTGAATGCCAATAACATTAAATTCCCAATCCTAAAAGAAATGTCAGTTCACCACTGCCAAGCAGCTGTGTTCATCCCAAGCTGGGAGGAAGGTCAAGAAGCCAGGTCTACTGACACATACAGCTGTGTTTGAAAGGGTTTAATGACATTTCAATTAAATAGCGAAATGCATTGCTTCCTGACTGGGATGGTGAAAGGTCAAGATTTCACTGGTTGGAAGTTTTTATGCATTTACTAACACACGGTTAAGAAAACAAAAAGTGGGTTATTGATATTAAAAAGAGTCAAATAAAAGTTATGTACATATTTTTTCAGTTGATAAATGGGTGTGCACATATTATGCTAAGGTCAAAAAGTTATTTTTCCTCTCACAGTGACCTAACAGTTTGTCTTGGCATGGTCTCCTTTCCTCTGATCTCACTGGAAAAGTATTGCAGAGAGATTGGGGGGAGTCCATCAGATGCACGAGAAAAGTGAGTGTGGAAGACATATTAGACACAGAAAGGAGACAAGAGGATTGTCTATTGGCAGCGACAGGGTGGATATGGGAAAAATCCCAGGAATGCTGAGAAAGCATAGCTTTCCAGGCTCGCAGACAGAGGAGGAAGGAAGCAAGAGCATTCATGGAGCATGGAAACCTATATATCAACTCTCACACACACACACACACACACACACACACGGGAACAAGTCACAGACCCACAACTTTCCAAATCAATACAAAGATGATCAGAATACCCATTTACAGTACGACAAATACTGGCTAAATGACTAAATATGAAGTTACTGATGATGTCACAATCTGCCACAATAAGACCAAACTCACTAAATAACCATGAGCTCTAAATAAATCTGGTCTCAACAACACTAATCATCATCAAATCTTTACAAATAAAAAACACTTAAAACGCATTGATCTTTAAGGAGTTATCACTTGCAATCTCTTTGCCTTACAGCATGTTACTGAGCCTTTTGTTCTGTCACTCCACATGTTCTTCATTGTGTAATCGCTTTCAACTGACTGTCTGAGCTCAGATACTTATCTCATCAGCTACAGGCCAGTAAGGAACGACCACCCACTAAATCCAATGTAAGCCCAGTGAGTGCAGGCCTGACTTTTCTTCCTCTTACTAAAGGGATACTGTAAATCTTTTAGGTTTACATCCCCTTGTTGGGTTGTTTTCATCCTCTGCGACTGTGTGATTCACGGTCCAGTCTTTTATGACATTCGTGGAGAGAGCCAACTGTCCCTGAGAGGTAAAGAGAGAAAACCTGTCACATCTTTACAAATCCTGTACCCTGAGGCCTGGTGGACAGCTGGAACAAGTCACAAAGATATTAGCCACTGACCAGTCGTTACGGCTCCGATCTGAGCACTGCTGGGGGGGGGTTTCAGAATGGGAGCCTTAATCAATTTCACACCAAGCTGCTTAGACAAACCTGGGTCTAACAAAATGTATGGAGAGACTGGCGGGGAAAGGCTTTGCAATACAGAAGACGTGAGCCATGTTTCTGTCAGTGAGGAAAATAAATCAGCATGTCTAATGTATCTGGATTGCAGAAAAACTGGCCTCCTGCACCGGATGATTAGTCAAGATAATTCACCTACAATCACTGACGCACCCTCTGACATTTTCCCCACACTACGCCTTGCCCGTCTAGACTGAAATGCCTCCAAGTCAACTTCTACATCCCTAAAATCCCTGTTTTGATTTTTACATCTGTATGGTCTGTTATGGGTAGAAGAAAATGTTTCTTGTCATGAATCCAAGGGGAACATTGTGTTTCTGACTGCCAGGGAGCAGAGCAGATACAAGACATGTATTGACAAGGCTGGTGATAACTGCTGCACTCACCACAGGATTACGTCAACTCTACACACAACTCAATGCAGCGCTACTAACAACTCACTGTAGACTCAATAGGCCATACTACTCAAAGCAACGTAAAATAGCGCACCATTTGTTTGCAGCTTTTCATCTTAATATTATATTACAACTGCAGCTGCCATGAAGTCACAACAAAACAAAGAAGTGAAAGTGTTTGAAAGACTGTGTGGGGTAGCCTTGTGAGGCCTGACCCATATAACTACCTATTAACTCCTAATCATCTCTAAAATAGGAAACTGCAAATACTGAACATAATTGATGATTTAATAAATGTAAAATCAGTCGAACATTCATAGATCCCCCCAGCCTCTACGGTGGCAATATAACAACGTCACAAGTGCACAATAGAATGCTAGGTGTGTGTGTGTGTGTGTGTGTGTGTGTGTGTGTGTGTGTGTGTGTGTGTAATAGCTGGCAGCAATGTTGGAATGATTTTATGAGTGTGCACGCATGTGTGTGGCTGCAAGTGAGAGTCTGTGTGTTTGTCAGGCAAAGCAGCGCTGCACTTATAAGGCCTGGAAAGTGGTTGGTGTTCTCTTCAATAGCGACAGTAGTTTATAGAGTATTTGAAAATGAATTCAGTGAAGAGGTAGAGAGACCTGACTTGGAGAATACAAAGCACTGCGAAACAAACGACAGCATGTCCTTGTGACCAATTATACCATAAATGCAAAAGGCACTAGATAAAGGTTGGTATATATCATAACAAATGTGAGTGATATGAAAATGAACACCAGAGTCTGCAAAAGGTGGCATGCACATGCTCAGGTGGGGTCATTATGTGGAGATTTCTAAACACTAACAGAATCTTGTCAACAGGCCAAGGCTTTTATATGGAAGCTTGGAGGAACATAAATGACTTCACAGGATAATCGTCTGTGCAAATCTTCAAGAAGAGTGCAAAGACGTCAGTGATCAAAGATGCAGAGAAGTACAAAAGCTGACTCCAATAACAAACAGTTTCTTACCCTTGATACGGTGAGGGGCATGCTGAAGTCCTTGCCACCCTGCAGCCTGAAGCCCCAGGGCGCTGGGCCGCTGAGGGTTACAGAGTATACGTTCATAGCCTTGGGGAAGACAAAGGTGGAAAATTAGTCAGAAAGCCCGGAAAAGGGTTTTCGAGGCCACACATTTTATTCTGCTTCATCCTAGCTGCTGCTCGTCTGATTGTTTCCAACACAAACACACATTTCACACAGAAACTGACACTGAGGTTGTTTACTTTCAGTGTAAATAATGTTAAATCTTGGATAAGTTCAGTTTTAAGAATAACCATGTTACAATAATTCTTTAAATGTGTCTTTTGACGACAGTAACGACACAAATCAATTTAACTATTTGAATTAGGTCATTTTCATTACTTACAAGATGCTGGGACACAATGTTACTACATTTATCAATACACAAACTAATGGGTTGCCATCCCTTGCGTCATAATCAAAGTATAACAAAGTACACTACAATGCAAATGAGTACCACCGAAAACATCAGCATCTTAAATCTATTGGACAATAAAGACAGCAGCGACATTCAACAGGTACCCTCTTTTTCCAGAGTATAGCCAACTCATTGTATTCAATTAATCATTCAACCATTTAAGTGAACTATAACAAAACACTGGCCCACAGCATACAAACCTGCCCTGACATTTTTGAATATTTCACGTAATTTGAACTGTGAAACCATGAAAACAGTGTGAAACAACGTCACCAGGACTAATTATTGACATTGAATGGCAAGTCATTAAATAACCAGGCAATTTTAAGAACCAAAGGAAACTTGAGACATAGGGCTATGTCACTTGCTCTTAACGGTGAGTTACGTCTGTACCACTGACCTCTGTACCTGCACCCCTAACACAGACCTTGCTCCTCCTCCTCCTCAACCTCGCCAGGTGTCATTGGACTTCATGACACACAGCTAGTTAAACAAGACGCCACCATGCAAACCTACCTCGTCCTCAAGGGCCGGCCGATAGCCCAGCTAGAGAGTCAATAAGCTAGGGCAAGCAGATTCTCTCTCTGTTGGCAAACCCCCCCCGTCTGTGACACAGGCAAGCCCTAGCCTCTCCTCACTCCTCAGAGGCTATATAAGGAATGTAAAACTACACCAAACTATTTCAGCCCAACACCCACATGAGTCACAGAGAGAGAGAGGGGGTAGAGGAGGACGGAGAGAGGTAACGTCAACTCCCCTATATTCTGGCAAAAAGCCTGCTACATTAAAGTCAATGGGTTTTTTTGTTTTTTTGTGTGTACTTGAGAAGCAGCAGACGGCCGCAACTTAAGTAAACCTTAAGGAATTCTAGATTCCTTCTGGAGGGCATGAAGCACAGTGCAACCAAACCAGCAATTATATTTCCACATCAAGTTCTTAAAGCAACAGAGGAGCCCACATATATTAAATATCAAAAATAGGGATGTGCACATAGATAATATAAACTAAATAGTAGCATGGTCCGTGTCTAAAATACTTTAAAGGCAACCAGCCAAGCACCCCAAATAATCCCATCCATAAAACCTGCAAACCTGCAAAACTCTTGAAAGGATTTAGAAAACCTTTCAAGAGCAGATTCCCTCTCTGTTGGCATTTAGAAATCCTTTCAAGAGTTTTCATTTCTATCCAGTTATTGTGTGGTGCAAGACAAGACTTTCAAGATTATATGAACAATTTTAATTACCGAAACTTGAATTAGTTAAGTCACTTCTCTCATTTTATACCTCCTACAGAGAAACAGCCAAGAAAATGAATTACCAGATAGACTGCTTGAGACAATAAATGGAAAGACTCATAGCAGCAACAGGTAATGGAGGTTAGATTTAAATTATGATAACACACTTAAAATTTATTATTTAGTTATATTATAATAAGACAGTGGAAGCACAGCATGAATCTGGGTGCATTCCAGTTCATTAAATACCTCCCTCTATATCAAGCCATTGGAGAAATCATCCGCCTAAACCAATAAATAATGCTAGTAATGCCTGTGGTACTCATTCAAGTGACGTTGTCCCTGTTTATGGTATTGCTATTTATAATCTCCTATGGTGCCACTATAATATTTCTATAGGAACTTTTCATGTGAGTGTTGTAAATATCCTCAAAATACACCGAATTAAACGCGTATTTCTTTTTTTTAGCAAACAGGCTACGCAATTATGAGCTTATATAGCTTGCTTATAATTCATTTCAGTGTGTCCAAGACAACCAGGCTCCACTTTGAAAACTGAAGACTAGTAACACCACTGCAGTGCAGACCTTCAAGTGAACATTTACACCCACAATAGAAGTAGCAGGATGGGACACGAAAGCTGGACCAACTCTCGGCTCTAACAAAAGTAGTTTTGCACCGCGACAGACCGACAGCTAGCCACAAACCATGAACTGCACAACACAGCCCATACAACACAACTTACACTGTGAACAAAAAGAAGTTGGCTTTAAAAAAAGTTACACCGCACGCGACGGAATGCCTTCAGATGTCAGGACAAATGAATTAGCTTACCTCTTGTCCCTCCTGTTCGCCAGACATCGCGAGTCAGTCTACTGGATACAAAAAAAAAACCCCGCAGTCAATCGGTAAGTAGGCTAACTTTCGGACTTCCTTAAAGCGGACGTCAGGAAGCCACCGTGGTTCCCCTTGGTGAGCAGCAGGATCATTCCCTCAAATTCTTTTTAGTAGGACTCGTCTGAAACGTCAGAAGTCACATGGGCCGCTGCTTCGTTTCATACTGCGGCTGCAAACCAGGCGAGGCCGTGCTTTCCGGACATCTCAGCTGTCAGTGTTCCTCCGTATCGATCATAATGCCACCTTGAAAACCAATCAAGTGTTCTTTAATTTGGAAAAAGTCGACAGCACACCATTGCACAGAATAAACAAATACATATCTAAATGATATGTTATTTTTCAACAAGAATTTAAACAGAAAATCCTCAGGTTACCTTTACTTCTAAAGGTAAAAAAAACAAAACATTTTTTAATCCACATTTGTCTGACAGCTATAGTTACTGTTTGACTATTAGTATTTACAGAACATATAATGGACTTTAAAAATATGATGCATTGTTATGGAATAAAATAGGTAGTATATTTGCTTTGAATACTTATGTAGCTAATAAGTATTGATTTTACTTACTAAAATTTTGAATGCAAGACTTTTTACTTTGAAGATTAATATTTTACATACAGACCATATAATGAGATTTTAAATGTGATGTATTGTACTGGAATAAACCAGATAGTATATAATAAATAGCAAAAAAAAATAGCTCCACTTCAACCAGCTACTTTGCACAAATGCTGGGTACCACTTTCTAAAAAGGCTTACTCTATAAAGGGTTTAAGTTGTAACAAATGTTTTTTTTTATTATTAATCATAGGTCATTGGTAGGAACTTTAAGGTTGCCAAGTTGCGAAAAAGATGTGGCTAGTGTGTCTTTATTTACAAGGCACAAGTTCTGCATGAGTATATTTGCTTTAGATACTTATGTAGCTGATAAGTACTTATTTCACATCAGTAAAATTTTGAATGCAAGAGTTTTATTTGTAATGGAGTATTTTTACACTGTGTCATTGCAACTTTTATTTAGGTAAAGGATCTGAATACTTCTATACTGTTGATAGATAGGCTATAGATAATGCCCTGTTTGTCCTCTTTTTATCGATCACATTGGAACTATACTCTAATTTCATTGATAAAATTGGCAGGCATTATTTCTATCTATTTGAATCTTTGCATTTTGTGTGCTATACTAAGCGTATTATTATTATTATTATTATTATTATTATTATTATTAAATGGGTAAAGTAACAGCAACAGTTAAAACGTCACTTTGAGGTGATACTGTAGTATGGCTTTGATCAAATGCATCTCAAGGCCTACTGACAAAAGAGATGCAGCAGATGACCAGCAGATGGAGACAAATGGCAACAAAAGGGAAATGGTACCCTCAGGGTGCTGCCCTGCTCCATCATCACAGTGGCTGAACAAGTGAAGAAATCATGAATCATCAGTGAGGGCCCTAAGTCAAAGCGTAGATTGTTTACTACAGACGATTTAATTGTTGGCCCTGTTGCCCACTGTAGTCTACTTGGAAAAGCGGATATTCGAGTAAAATATTTAAGCTGTTTGTATTAACGTTGCAGAATTGGTCGCCTGGTTTTGGGGCTTTGACGTTAGCTAGCTAAACCTACCAAGCTCAGTTAACCTAAACTTGTAAACACTTTGTGAAAGATGGCTGACAACGGAGCACACCCGGCTGAGGAGGACCCAGCCGCGGCTTTCCTGGCTCAACAGGAGAGTGAGATAGCGGGGATAGAGAACGACGGCGAAGGATTTGGGGCGCTGGAAGGAGCGGGCAGCCAAGAGCCGTCTCCGCCGCAGTCGGTCGACTATGGCAAGTTTGTGACTGAGCTAATGTCAGCTCCGGCTAGCAAGCAAACGAGCTAACTAAAGCTAGCTAACATGCTTTGTGGTACTTGGACTGGACTGGCAGTAGTTAGCGAACAATGGCCCTAGCCCTATATGTTAACAATAGCATCACTAGTTTATACAATCAGGTAGCCTATCAGTTAGCTTAGTTTAAACTAATGTAACGTTAGCCTCATAGCTTAACTTAGCTGACTGACCGTAGTGTGTTTGTTTGCACACCGACAACGTATGTTAGTAAACGTTAGTAACGTTAGTTCCTCCCGACGTTGTAACTTTAGAGATGTCAAACTATGTAGCATTTTATTGACACTGATTGCAGCCAATCAAGTATATATAGTAACGTTATACAGTAGTAACTGAGCTAAATGATATTGGCTAACTGTTTTCCCGGAAAAACCTGACCTGTCATTTGACAAAGCTACATAGACAACATCAGTGCCCAAACAGGTGCTGCTGCATTTCTGAGGTGTTAGCCGTAACGTTAGTGTTTAGCCTAAGAGCAAAGTGACGCTGCCATAATAACTTTTAGTTAAGTTAACTCAGGTGAAGAGGAAATGTAGCTAACTGGAAAACTCCAAGAAGCCTATCTTAACATTAAACTTTGCTTTCTTATAACAATGTCAGACGGTTTGGAAGAGGAGCCTGCCACAGTGAATGGGGATATGTTTCAGGTGAGCTTTACAGATATCTTTAGCCTGTTTCTTCAGTTATATTTGCCAAGTCTATCTCTTTGTATGTGTAGTTGAGTTTTATTCTGGACACCATCAAATAATGGTATTTACTTTCCCTTTGTCTTTTTGTAATGGCATTCCTGTATGTTATAATGTGATTGATTTAATATCCACCCAGTATTTGGATCAAATAGCCACTTATAATAAACATTTTGTGTCCTCCAAAAGGAGTCTAATGGCCCAACAGACAACTACGCAGCCATCGCCCAGGTGGATATTCAGAGGCAAGAGCCAGAGAGTTTACGCAAGTGGAGGGAGGAGCAGAAGACACGCCTTGAGGCATTAGGTGAGCATATGGAATGAATCATACTCTATAATGCACTTCCGTCTTTGCAGCTGTAATGGGCCACTGTGATTGTGTCGTTTTGTTATGTGTCTTGTTGCAGTTTACCTTTAAGACGAATGATGCAGCACATCTAATTGTGTCACACTCGGACCTAATAATATATCAGTTCTGTTCCTCTATTTTTTCCCTCTCTGACTATGTCGTTCTCTGCTGTTGCACCCCAACAAGACTCAGCATCCAAGGCGGCAGAGGCAGAGTGGAGAGAGAAAGCCAAGAAGGAGCTGGAGGACTGGCATGTGCACCAGAGTGAGCAGATGGAGAAGAACAAGGCCAACAACAGGTTAGTGTCTGACATGTCCCCTGTTAACATGCAGAGAAGTAACAGTTGGTTTATCATTGTGATGTGATGATGCTGGAATCACTACTCTGAACCCACTCTAGTCAGATTAACAAGTGTTGTATTGGCAGGTTGTCATTTTTCTTAGTAGAAATTCAGAATTCTGTTTTTACTGTGTACTGTGTGGCAACAAACACTATATTAACAAGAGTTAGTAGACGTAGAAAATTGAAGCACTTGTGTTGGACTTGCAGCACCAAGGGATCAAATGTTGGAGTGACTGGTGTAGTGTAACAGTCTCATGTTTAATTATAGTATTGCTGATCAAATTTGATTAATGCTTATATAAAGACTGTGTGTCAGCTATTTAAAGACTGTTATTTGAGTCTGGTTGCCGTCAATGGTGCAAGTTACGCTTACAAAAAATATTGCAGCCTTTCCTTTTCTTGACCAAGCTAACCCATTCTTCTCTCACACTTTCCAACAGACTCTGTCCAAGTCTGGCACGGTATCACTCTGCATCTGTGGCTCTAGTTTTTGGCCAGTTTCTTCCTCTGTGTCTGAGAAAGCACTGAGAGACAATCCTCTGATGAGATATTCGCCTACAGCTGTGTGTCCAGTTAGAAATGCCTGGAAAACAAAACAGGAAGCTAGCTAGCTAGAAGGAATGCAAACACCATAGAGCAAATGTCACAGTTTTCATCCCCGCTACAGCCTAGCATCAAAGCAGTCTGTAGTTGCCTGAAATGCTTTGCCATTCCAAGCTTGTTCTTTGGCAACAGTAGTACAGAAATACTTTATTTAGTCTTTGACCACTTTAAACTTTTTATTTCCACCTCATTAGAGCTGTTTCTCAGTCGCTTACATAATCCTTTTGATGCAGATCCTAACATTTCTCTGCTTGTTGTTTGAAACTGAAACTGTTCTCCTTTCTCCTTTTTCCTGCTTTCTTGGCCTTGCCTGCATACTAGGATTGCTGACAAGGCTTTCTACAAACAGCCCAACTCTGATGTTATAGGCTTTGTGTAGGTTTAGAACTCTTACGCTTTTTAATGTTGTATGCCCTACCCCATGAATTACCAGTAGTTGATTTTCACCCGATGCATGCCCAAACACTAAAAAGCCTGTTTTTGAAGGCCAAATGTGGTATTTTTTGCATTTTTATTTGATTGTTGCATAGGTCACAAGTGAATGATTGGTTTAAAGAAATGCATGAAGTCAGTGTGTATCTTTATACACAGGTGCTATTCATGTGACTAAACTTTGTGGTTGAGCACCGTGTTTGACTCAGACGGGTTTTGCTGTTATGGAAACTGTTCTGAAATCCCTCTAATATTGCAACTCGTTGGTCTCCCTCCCACCTGTAGGGCGTCCGAGGAGGCTTTCCTGGCAGAGAGCGACGGCGACAGCCCAGGATCTGAATGGGAGAGAGTAGCCCGTCTCTGCGACTTCAATCCGAAAACCAACAAACAGGCAAAGGATGTTTCTCGAATGCGCTCTGTCCTCATCTCTCTCAAACAGACCCCTCTAGTTCGCTAGAGGAGGTCGCTGGAGAATTTTGTTCTAGAAACATTGCCTTTCAGTTTTAACCTCACGTTGTATCAGAAGAGTTTCTATGCCCTTTCCATAAAATTCCTGGTATGTTTATAACCTTTAAAAATTTACCGCCTTTCTCGATGCCTGTTATATTGAAATGATATACTTAACCCCACTCTCTTGTGAGAAGATGAAGGACTGCTCTATTGTTAGCTGGTCAGTTTTAACACTGCTACCATTAAGAAAATATTGTTACTGTAAGTTAAACATTTTCCTTCCCCTTTAACTTAAAAATTGCTGTTAGGTCAACTTTATTGCATGCCTCTGCCAATATTTTGGATGCACAATTTTTAGTTGTTTTATAAATTTGAATTTTGGTCGATGTCAAACACTTACTTATTAAGCACTATTGCATATTAGATTGTAACCACTTATGCCTCTCATCAGTGTAGAATTATAAACAGTCTTTGTTCACATTTGTTGTATTATATCCCTAATTATCATATTTAACGTAGCTTTCAAATGCATAAGCTTGTGGCCTTTTTTGATGTAGCTATTAATCCAGTTTGAGTATTTCGCCAGATGGATTTCCTCTTCAATTAGGCAAGATTTCAGCAAAAAAAAAAAATTCACAACCAAAGATCTCTACTATCATCTAAATTTTCAGATTTCACATGATTATGCGATTGCTTGTGCGATTTCTCATTTCACTGATTTTTCTCAGCAGACATTTTGTGCTCCATTTTTGTGTTACACCAGTATGTATTTGAATTTTTTTTTTTAAAAACAACAATCAGTAAGGTTTCAATCTCAACAGTAATGTCTGCACATTGTTTCACATGTTGCCTATTTGGACATTATGAATACTGAAAAAGAAGTGAATGTTAAAAGGGAACTGGAAAATAAAAACAGAGGAGTATGATCACCTAAAGTTATTTGTCCTCACATATTTCCCTTTTTAAGACTGTTGCCATCACAACGACCTGGAGATGATCACTTGGTCCAGTTGTTGTGTGAGGAACTAAAATGATGTGTGGGCCCAGTACCAACACCCACCCTTGCATGCTCTCAGACGCACATAGCTGAAGGCCGTGCTGCTGTGAAACTGGTGGGTTTGAGGGATTTACCCACAATTTATAACATTCAAAAGCTAAAAACAACAATATGGGAAGTCCAAGAAGCAAGAACAAGTTTGCAAGTGCACAGTAGCAAGTTGTTTGTTTTTTTTATTCCATAAAGGCATGATTGTGTCACACTGAACTGGGCCTCTGCCTAGGTAAAGTGAGCCTGTTGAGTGTTTAAGGTGGACATTGAGACTGGGCCCGTCCTGCGTCTAAAAGCCTCCTCCCATTTAGATCTACTCACTCAGGCCATTAATATGAAAACTGTGTTCATAATGAATTTCCCCTCTTATTTTTTAAGAATAACCTGATAAATAAAGGTTGTATAAGGAGCAGATGTCCCCTGAATACAGTTGTGAGTGTGTTATTTTATCTCAAATACACACAGGACACCAGGCTCAACTTTATATCAGAAGACAGGTGTTGTGTAGATCATTTCAGTGACAACACATGGGAACATTTGAAGAAACATATACTTCAGATTTATCAGCACGTTGCCTCCATTATAGCACAGAAAAAAGTAAAATCCAGCTTGCTTATTTGGTCTGACAGGGAACTGATTATACTTTGTTGTTGTAAAATATTTTATCACCATGAGCAATTCACAGTGTTCAAACAACAATAAATAGAGTTGGCCTTCACATAGGTATCTGAACAATGCTGCAAATATTATACATTTCACAAGTTCATTCAGATAGTAAGGTCAGTCCATCGCCAAGTGGGATCTGGTCTGATTCTGAGTTGAACGGCCGATGGCAGAGGTATGGGATCGGTCCGTCTTCACTGCTTGGGTTTCAGAGTTGTGGCAAAGACACCAAAAATAATGGCAACTACAGTGAAGCCCTGAGCAAAGATACGTCCCCTCATCAACAGCTGGGACTGTCTGGTTTTCCCTTGATGGAAGGCACGGAGACCATAAACCAGCGCTCCTGCTGTTCCCAAACAACCTGGAGAGCACAAATCAAATTTACAACTTACAAACATTATCTAACAGGACAATACCCAGATACTGGACAGGTTGACAGTGTCCAAACACAAGGTAAAAGGTGGTGAGCAGATACTGTCTCTAATGTCATAATACATTGGTAGATGAAGGTCTAAAAGTCCAGTGCTACTGCATTGAATATATTTATATATTCAGACACTTATTGGCTATCAGGGTCACACTGATTAAAATAAAGGATAGCACTAAGACAGTGTGGCATAAATAGCAGTCAAGTCGCAACATTTAAGGGTACATTTGTTAGTTTCTGATTAGATTTTTCACAGATGTTTTGGCAAAGCTCAACGAATGAAAGAAAAACATTACCTACAGACTTCACTGTCAGCAGTTTTGAAACTATTTAGAAATACTGTAGTCCCAAACTACATATTTCAACGGAGGGGACATTTCACCTCCATTCTATTCAATGGGTTGCAGCAGCACAAGTTTCAGAGATGGACACTTGAAACAGACATTGCATAATGACAAATTACTAGGAGTGAGCAAATGTTTTAGTTTTTTTGTGGTTTGGCTTACCTGAACGTTATACCAAGGGCACAGTGGCCCCCCAGTGTTTCATGTTAAGGCAGGGTCAAACCACACAAGCACAATTTTGTCGGCTTCAACTAAAACAACATTTGCAAGTCATTCATTAATGAGACTCAAATAACAACAAATTGTTTCTGGCCGTGACGAACTGACTACTACTTTCTCTCTGGTGTTAGCTTACGTCGTTAGCATTTCGTGACACCTTACAATCAGTCGAGTGTGTTAGAGCTTTAAATGCTGGCAAAGAATTAGATATCACTGATTTGACCGCACTGAAGGATAAAAGACAAGATGTACCCTAACCCGGGGCTGCACTAACGTCACTTCTCTCTGCAGCGTTAACTCTGCTTGTATAACTCACCTATCGGGACGAACGGGTTCTCCTTGGTTTTTCTCATAAATTTCTCTTTGAAGGTCTCATCTTTGCTCCTCGGCAGACGGTTGAAGCCCTCGATAATCGGGGGCTGAGAAAAGTCAAACGGCACAGGTGCTGACGGCGATGTTTTAGGTGTTTGCTCTGGGTCCGCTGGTGTTGCTGTCGCCGCCATGCTTACCTTGGACTGCAAAACCAATGAACAGAGGAACTGAAGAACTACACTTCCGCCCCCAGGCTTCACAATAAAAGTCTGGATATTTTAAAGGAATGAGAGGTGTGGCACTGGTGTACATCTTCCTGGCGTCTGCGAGGTTTGCTTTGTGCACACAATACATACAACCTCTATTCAGAGCTTGAAAGAGAAAATACATGTTTAAATGTCCATTAAAGCACACGGTTTTATACAAAAACAATATGGTTGTATCTTAATGCAAGGGCATGGGGATATAACAATTCCAAAATCCCATATAGAAACTTAAATATAGCATAAAACACGATTCTTTGGTAGTGACTGTTCCAAGAACCAAGTAAATTCTGAATTTAACACACAGCCCTGCTATCCACTGGCTAGTTGGCATTTATTTTATGGTGTCTTCAGGGAAAGCAGTAATAAAAACTTAAATGATAAACTGGGGTCTTCAGAAAAGCATTGTACAACGATACAAATTAGGCATATGTGCCAATCTAAGGCACTGCAATTTATGCGGTCCTAGGGCCACATTTTGTTTGATAATGAAATGTTTGCTATTGACAGGAGGATTACTGGTAGTATTGTATTAGTATTACTGGAGAAAATGTTTGCCTGTCTCCTTTTTACCACTAAGTGGCAGTATTGGGTAAAGCTCAGTATTACAACCATCATTGACTATCAAATAGACAAGTAGTGATGTTGTATTTTGGGTTGGAAACAGGTAGTTTTGCCTTCAATGTATCCCGGTAAAGTACCATTGGGCATGGCAGTGAAGCCTTTCCAGCTAGCTCAACTCTCAGTGAAAAAGAAAAACACTTGACATACATATCTTAACAAAAAAATACATATCTATCAAATAAAAATCTGATTGTTCTTTAAGGCCAATTTGCAACCATAAAGACAGATTTCAAGATTGCACAAGGACTCCAGCTGTGAAGAGGACAGTCAAGAAAGATATTGTGCCCAAAAAGGAGCCACAAATTGCATAATTTCATTAGATGAAATGTGCACCAAAGTCACAGCATAAAAATAAGTAAAGAATAATGTTTCATAAAACAGCACACAAATACTTTTCAATCTTTTTATTGAATATTAAGGTAAATATTTCACATTAATACAGGCTACATAAAGTAGAGCCACTATACGACATGAAATTTACTCTCATTTTAACCCTTTTTAGTATGTAAACAATTATACATGTATTTACCACTCTAAAAGGTTCTGATTTCTCTTTCTCTTTAGGTAATCATCAACTAGTTCTGGGCCAAGTTTAAATAGCTACTTCATGTTGAGCCCCCTGCAGCCCAAGAACGGTGTATGTGGGTTTAAGTCAAAATCGCTAAACTACGCAGAGAATGGATCCTGTTGAACAGGTGATCGCGTTTGTTTGCATCATCGGGACACTGATAACAGCTCTCGCCAAATTTCCCCTTTCCTTGTTTGAGATAGGCACATCAAAGAATGGCGTCAAGAGAACTTCCAATTCTTCAACCTCTGCTCCGCACTCTCTACTAAAGTTAACATGTTGTACGCTTTTCTTTTTTCGTTTGTCTTAATCGGTCATATTCGTCAGTTGGTATTTCATGTTTGCGCTGTGGGTCATGCTGTGTGCGTTTGATTGCTGTGGACGCGGTCTAGTTGACGTGGTTCAGGTGCACATTGCCCACATGAGGTGCCCAGGTACCAGGCCACACCTGAAGGGAGAGAGGACCGATAAGGAGTATATGTTAGAGCAAATGTAGTCATACATTAAATCAGACTAATGGCAGAAATACAAGCCTGACAGTTTAACTCTAAGCATGTGATTAGACAGCATGGGTATAATGAAAGAGGACATTACCTGCTGTTGTGGGTCAGAGTTATCTGCATTATTTGGGACCACTTTGATAATGGGGCTCCATGCAGGGTCACCAGCGTGCAAACCATTGTACATCGGACCCCCCGGCCCCTCTGCCATGGGAGGATGAGGGGGCAGCATGGTTCCTCCATACATTGACATAGGCATCCCCTGAACAGACAATAACGAGTAATTGGTAAAAGATGTGTACACAAGAGGAACAGGGGTTAAATCATCTACAGAACTATGGCTTTGTGTTACCTTTGGGAAGTCCATGTAGCTGTTGGGCAAATGCTGAGGCTGGTGGTAGTTGTTAGCAGGGTTTGCGATGCCTGTGTCGTCCTGCTCCATGGGCTGGTGCTGAGAGAAGGCCGACTGCTCTGCCTGCAGCTGAGGGTGCATCATGTGGCTGCTCATCAGGGGCTGGGACCAACCAGACATGGCCTCTGTACCGAGACAGGGGTTCAGCATTATTAATGGCTATCAGTTACTTGTGGACAGTAACTGAGATTGAAATATGTGGTTGTGTTTAAGTCAACCTTTTGAGCTCCCGTTGTTTTAATTCTAAAAAAAACAAAACACCATAACAACAAAATCTGCTCTTACCCGAAGCACTGCCGACCCCAAACGACCAAATGCCTCCCTGTCCAACAGATGCTGTGTAGCTGGTGGTGAGGAGAGGTGGGTTGACAGAACCCGTCTGCCTGATCCTGGCCAGCCGCTCTGTGCCGATGGGTGGGGGGACCTTCCGATCCTGCTGCGAGGAGCTGCCTGGCTTAGGCTGGGGAGGAGGGGCCACAGCTGAGGTGGAAAGGGCAGAAGATGACACCGTAGAGGGAGGCGGGACAGGAGATTCACCTGATGGAGAAGAGACAGTTTAGGAAGAAATAGTTAGGGGCAGATCAGATGTACACATTTCAAAGTATTGCTAAAAACATTAATTTGCACAGTGGCTTAAAGTGCTGCTTTACAAACACAACAACAAACAAAGCCAGTAAAAATACCATTCATGAATTTAAAAAGGGTTACAGAAGAAAGAGGCCAATATAAAAAGATCAGTTACAAAACTGCTTTTCTAAAAGACTTAATAGATAATTCAAGGCTGAGAAGTTAAAAGAAAATCACAACAAAAAATGAAGAAGAGTGTGAGCCTAGTACCTGATGTGGATGCACTCCATGGGTGAGGGGAAAAGTGCTGTCTGCTGAACGAGGGTGTGCCATGACCGTGCAGATACACAGGACTGCCAGACATACTGGTAGCATAGCTGGTCAACGCTGTGGGTGCAGACAATTAAAGAGACGGCTCATTAATGAGCACAAGGGAAAGCAAACAGTACCTCATGTTAAGACATGTTTCTACTATGCTACCTTTTCTATAGTAAAGTACAGGATATATATATATACTGCTGCTACCCCCATTTTGATGCTGTTATTTTATTTAGGTTCCTCTTCTTAATCTCAAAGGATTTAACCCAGTTAAATAAACAACAAAATGATTATGTACAAACTAATGTGAAAACGGTCATACCGATGGGGCTGTTGACCATCCTCTGTGAAGCAGAGCGGTAGCCAGGGGCTTTAGAGCTGTCTGGAGGAGGTGGGGGCATCATATTCTCCATCTGGCCCATACTCATGTAGGCTGGTGGGGCCGAGTATGACTGCTCTGGAGGTGACCGAGTTGGCAGATGGCATGCACCCCAAACCTGATTGTTTCCAACCTGCAAGGCAAGCACAGTTGATAGAAACAAAATTATAATTATTGGGTGCATGATTGATCTTATATAACAGCAGAAAAAGGAACCATGACATTTGTACTGTTTAGTTTAATCACTTATAATATTGTTCAACTATTTAACCTCCTTCTGTGTCATTTAAAGTCACTGCCTAAGAAAAGCCAAAAGTAAAACAAGATCTCTGGCTAGAGTTTAAAGGATAAATGTTACTGAAACTCACCTGGCTATTGTTATCAAAGATGCTACTGAAGTTGAAGAGGCCTGCAGGACCAAAGTTGGGGGGTATCTGCTGAGGCTTGCCTGCGCTGGCCACATGCTGCATCTGGGAACCGTTCATCATCCCCAGGTTAGCAGAGACCTGAAGGGAGCCTGCAGCCTGGGCTTGAGCTTGGGTCTGGGCTTGTGGAGGCAAATTTGTGGGCTGGGACGTCTGGTTTTGGTTCTGTTTTGGGGGTTCTTGCTGAGCACTGAAGGGCACAAACACCGATTGTTGCTGCTGCTGTTGTTGCGTCTGTTGCTGCTGCTGCTGCTCAGGAAGGGAATAGTAAGGCCCTGGTGGCTGCATACGATGAGAGACTCTGGGTGCAGGGGCTGAGAAGTGGGGTACAGTGTTGTTGGGGTGTGCAACATTGTGAGAGAGGACAGGAGGAGGTGCTGAGGGGAGGTGGGAGCTGTGCTGTGGGTTGAGGAGGGGTGGTGGTGCTTCTGAGGATGGTACAGAAGAGGGAGGGGGAGGTAACTGCTGTCGAGGCTCTGGCTTGGGAGGTAAAGCCATGGCGGGGGTGGTGAAACCCACAGAGTTGATGCTCTCGCTGACAGAAACAGGCTGGTTCTCTACAGGTAGAGAGGGCTTGTCTTTTCCAGGAGGGGCAACGGAACTGGGCTCTGTTTTAGTTGGCTGGATGGGGGGCTGTGAGATAGGTCCGAGTGGCTGCTGAGGGGCATTAGCGGTAGATGTAGTGGAACTGTGATGCGCAGGAGAACCTGTGCCTCGTACTGCATTGCTGCCACTAGAAGCAGTGGCGGCAATAGACACAGGGATCACTCCAGCAGGCTTGGGGTCAGGGGCGAAGAGCTGTTTTCTGACAGAGGAAGGGGTGGGGATGCTCGGCTGGGGATTGTATGGGGTAGGATTAGGGGTATGAGGCGAGGCCACAGCTGTAGACGTGTTAGGAGCACAGGTGGTGGTCGTGTTGGTGGTCGTGACTGAGGCTCCTGAGCTGGCTGTGTTGCTGTGCTCACTATGGGTCGAGTTGGGTCTGGCCTGGCCTCCAGTGCTGTTGGTTCCTCCATTGTGTTTGGGGGAGCTGTTAGCACTGCCGGGACTCACGGGACGCACAGGGAAGGGTCCCCAGGTGCTGGCGGCGGGAGAGAAGGTGCCACCAAACTGGGCCATAGGTAGGCGAGGGTGTCTGATCTGGTGCATGGTCTGAGCAGCCAGCAGAGCCAGTTGAGGGTGGGCGTACGCCAAGGGCAGAGACACAGGGAAAGGCTGTCTGACGTTTGAAGACAGCCCCTTCCCAATCTTTCCCCCGGCCTGAGAGGAGGATGAAGACGAGGATGAGGAGGGCTGGAACGAGACGCCTGTGGAGGTGACCAACGAGCTCAGGGCCTTTGGCCCAGTGGTTGAACCGCTTGTTGCCCCTGTGGTACTGGGGAAGGAAGCTGAGGTCGTTTTAGAGCCAGGGGCTCTGATGTGATTCCGGGGGATCAGATCTTCAAGCTCTTTGGCTGGATCTTGGATTAGAGCATTGATCAGCTGGACTGCATACCTTGTAGACTCTGTGCCACCTCTGAAACAACAAAGCACACTTTATTCAGACTACGTTCATGTGTTAAAAAGTACAGCGAATCGTTCCCTAACGTTGTAGTGACAGAGAGAAAATGCTGTGCGTGAAAATGTGTACTAGACTATACGGGCCAAAGAGTGCTGATCATTTTATGTACACAGATGATTTGGTTATATTTTCATCCTGTAGTGCTTTTCACCGGTTCTACTGTGTATGGTACTGATACTGTGATGACATCACATTTAATGCCAAAAAGAGTAAAGATAATGAGATGATGAAAAAAATGAAACTTCCTTGAATTCTATTTACATCAAACCCAGTGTTCCCATATTTTAAACCAAGTGTTAGACTGTTGCACTGTAGGACAGGCTCAGTAGGAATGAATGACATCATCCAGAAGGGGCTTACATGCTTAATGCATCCAACTGTTACTATCCAGCTGCAGTGGTGTTTACAGTCCACCAGAGGGCATTGTGTTTACCTTATGGTGATCATCCTCTCCCCATTCTTGTCCTTCTGTTTGTCTACGTCAATGTGAGCTCCTGTCACATCCTGGATGGCTGTGATGTTGCAGCCTCCTCGGCCCATGATCCGAGACACAACAGAGGCTGGCACAGACAGCTTCTTTGATCTTCAAAAGAAGCAGTAAAATTTCATTATTTATGTGTCTATACCGGCAGATCTTAACACTACTGACTGTAATTTATATTAACTGATACCCACAAACCAAACAAGTTCCTTTCAGAATTTTAAGCACCATCTTATAATCATTAAACCATCTCTTATAAATGTGTGCACATTAAGTAAAACGTGGCCATGTGAATCAAAACCACGTGAAAGGTTGCAATGTAAACAGAAAATAAGATGAACTACCGACCTTCTGACCACCTCCTTCCAACCTTCTTCTCTCTTCTGGCCTCTCTTGGGGCTTGTGAGGCTGAGTTTGCTGTTGGGTGAGGTGACGGGAAGAGCCATGGTCTTGAATGGAGAGGGCAAGGAGTTGGAGGTGGAGTCGATCGTGTCCGGGGCTCTGCAACAAAACAGGCAAAGATCAGATTTTATTGGATCACAATAATGAAGATAGGATCTGTTTGTAATGTAGGTTGACACTTGGAAACATTTTGAAATAAGCTAGAGATTACAGTGAGAATGCAAGTCTGTTCATACATAAAAATTGCATTTTAAAACTCAGCTTGTTCTCCCTAGATGAGCAGCTACACACACACACACAGACAGACACACACACAGACAGACAGACAGAGCATGTCTGATGATAAATGTCCTCCGCTTCATCAGGGACTCACTTTTGCGTTGGTTTTGAGATGGAGACTGTGACCTTGTTGTCCACCTTGCCATCAGTCGGCGGCTGAGGAAAGTGTCTCTTCTCTGGGCCACGCAGGAGGGCCAGGGACTGGGCTGCTCCTGAAGGGGGGGCTGAGGAAGAGGAGGAGGAGGAAGAGGAGGAGTAGGAGGAGGCGGAGGAGGTGAGGTCAGGGAGGTAGTTGAGCTCCTGACTCTTGCCGCCGCTGCTGCTGCTCTCACTGGCACAGTCGGTGCTATCCAAGGGGTCAGAATCGCTGTTGCCACCTGTCACTCCCCCACCCCCGCCCCGTGGCTCACCATGGATCTTGTTCTTGTCAGCCTTGTGCTGTGCTAGTGCAACCTAGAGGGAAGACACAAGTACAGGTACTTTTAGTCTGGATAATCACATCTACAAAGCACATTATGAGTCAGCAAAGATAAAGAATAGCGTTGATAAAAGCTGTAGTGCTCACCTGCGGATCCTGTAATATGATGGGTTCGTTGGGCGAAGAGTCCTTGGTCTTGTTCTTTTTGTTCTTGCGATTGGTGCTCGGGGTAGTGGCCACACTTGCTCGCTTCTTACCAAAAGCTGTAGTGAAAGTGGTGGAGGTGGCAGATATACCAATGGTGGTGGTGGTGGTTGCACTTGGAGGCTCAATAGGAACATCAGTTTCTGAGGGGGGAGAAATGGGTACAATTCAGACAGGAACGGTTACCAACCACAACATTCTATTATAATATAACCAAGTATTCAAAAACTACAATTCTACAGTCTACAAACTTAAAACAAAAGTCATAAAAAGTTACCGTCAGCTGAATCCTCCTTCTGCTCCTGCATCTCAGAGAACTCCTCCTTGGTTTTCTGCCCCTCCTCTTCCTCCTGCTTCCTCTTCTGCTCCTCCTTCTTCTTCTTGCGTTTCTCCTTACGCTTCTCACGTTTAGCAGCCAGGGCCTGCTTCTTGCTCTCCTCTCGGGACTGAAAAACACAACAGAGTCATATAATAAAACATGTTTGTCCTCATCCATGCAGTGTATTCAGAATGCTATAACTTCCCAAAGCACAGCCACAGGGTCTGACATTACCTTCTCCAAGTCTAGCTCCTTGAGGAGAATGCTAGCATTCTTGTTGGCCTCGGCTGCCTGCTGGTCTTTGGCTTTGACAATGGTCTCCATGCACTGGTGGCACTTCTTCAACAACTCCTGCAACAACAGGAAACCAACAGCTGGAGTTAAAGCTCTGCTAACATCTTCATCAGTTTCATCTTCAAGTCCAATAGATGTAGCAGACTAATGACAGAAAAGGAAATCAGTTCCTACCTTGTCAGCGATGGTGGCGATATATCTCATGCACTCAATATCTGATGGGAATTGGTTGACTTCCTTCACAAGATACTGCACCACCTTCACATGACCCTAAAATGTTAAGTAAAATGGTTAGTAACCAGAGGCTCGCCAAAGTCTTGTTTTAAACACTGGGGCCCCCCAGGGTTGCATTCTATCCCAATCTTATTTTCAGATTACACAAATGAATTTGTGTATATAGAATAAATGAATATAGAAAATCTCACATTAGTGATGTACGCAGATGACATGGCTTTGGTGGCACTCCTTACCAATGTACAGTCATTAAGCATGCACACTAACCATGTTACAGAACTCGTAAAGTGGTTTGATGACAGTCATCTTTTGTTGAATGTAATCAAATGAAAAGAAATGTGTCTAGATGGCAACAAGAACAACCTGTCAAACCTCCTATTTACACCAATTACGGTTAAGAGCCAGGAGGTGGAGCAAGTGAGCTCCTTTAAGTACTTGGGGATTGTGCTAGACCAATCTCTGACCTTCACAGGTCATGTGGAATGCACTTACAAAGTTTTTTCTCTTCTTTCTTAACCCTAATTCCGTGTCCACCATTGAGTACTTGGTGCTCCGTTAACGTAGCTTTCATTGTGTTTTTACATATATGTGTTTTAATGTACCTTTTTTAACAGTAGATTATTTTCTAGTGTATTTTATAGAGTTGCATGACACACTATCAGGATTTTGGTAAACTCTGCACCTTGCGAAAAGCAGCCATAAGTGGGGTAATCTTGCGGTTGTCGGCTGCATCCACATCAGCACTGGCATGCACCAAGAGCTGGACCACGTCAAAATGACCGCCATTTGCCGCCAGCCAGAGAGGAGTGTTCCCTTTCTTGTTTCGTACATCGATATGGGCACCCCTGCAAAGACAAGAAGAAGTGTTTCTTTAAGGAGTCACACAAAGGCATTGCAGCTAAAAGGGCTGGGTAACATATAAAACATGATGTGAAAAAAGCACAATTTGCAATGAAAACAGCAATATGGGGCTTTATTCTACACAGTCCTACACAGCATCAAACAACTCACCTGCAGGAAAATCAAGGCCTAATTCACTCAACAACAGATGCAACTGATCATCTCATAAGAAAACTAGAACATGGTTCTGTACAGAAACACAAAGAGCACTCACCTGTTGATAAGCAGCTCACAAAACTTGTAGTGGCCCTTGTCGGCAGCAATGGTGAGGGCAGTGTCTCTGGATGAGGGGACAGGGGGAGCGTTGACATCGGCGCCTTTATCCAGCAGCACTCGGCCGACCTCTGCATAACCTCCTGAGGCTGCTTCCATCAGCGGAGTAAGGCCAGTCTGCATGAAGTGAGAAGTCACTTAGCAAGATAGCCAGCTGCATCACCGGCTCAGCCAGTGTAGGCCCAAAATATTTACCAATTAAGTTATTAAGTCCATGTGATCCAGACTCCTCACCTTAGCTCGATGCTCGACGTTGGCTTTGCGATCTAGCAGCAGACTGACGACCTCAGCCCGCCCCTGGAAACAGGCCAGGGTCAGAGCTGTGTTTCTGTTGGTCTCAATCTGGGCGTTGATGTCCGAGCCCATATCTAGCAACAGCTTCACTGCTGGTACATGACCATTCATAGCCGCCAGCATCAGAGGAGAGATTCCCAGCTTACTGCCAGTCCTGGGGAGAAAGTAAATAAATAAATCATTTAGAGACCATAAACCAAAATAAAACATTTAACTGTTAAATGTGCACTAAGAAAAGCACGACATGGATCACTTGGATTTGTCTTGGTTTCAGTTTTCAACATTATCATTTCACTGCAATTTAGCAACTTAGCATATATTTTCACTTTTAGCAGAGCAGCATTTATCAAAGTAGCAGCTGCTATAAAGCCTTGGTTTTGAAGTTACTGCCTTACCGTTTTCTCACTCATTTATAACAGAGGTAATCACTATGCTATTACTTTTGGGTGTGGCTAAAACACAAAAGCAGATTTGTAGAGCAGAGATGTTGTATTTGTTTGGCACCGTTTGGTTTAAAAAGCTTAAGTGTCTCCAAAGTGAAACCTCATTCACTTTCAGGAACTACGAACGTCAAATTCAGATTAAGGAGACAATGAACCTAATATCCGTAGACATGTTTCACTCATGACAAGGGGCCAAATTGAATACTGTGGTTCTTGTTGCTCACCTGGAGTTAATCTCAGCTCCAGCGTTGAGGAGTATCTTGATGATGTTGACGTAACCCCCAGAAGCAGCCAGGCTAAGAGGCGTGTAGTCAGAAACATTGCGGTGTTCCTTATTGGCTCCCCGAAGCAGCAGCAACTCAACCACCTGACCAACACAAGTGAAAGTTAAAGCCAGGGAAACGTCAAACAGGTGTGTCACCATTGTGAAGGTAAACTGAAAGACAATGTGTTTACCTCCTGGCGTCCCCCAGAGCAGGCCAGGGAGAGCGGCGTGTCTTTGGTTCTCTCTGACTGAGCCTCAATGTCACCCCCTTTGTCCAGGAGCACTTCCACCACTCCTACGTGGCCAGCAGTGGCAGCCAGGATCAAAGGAGTAAAACCTGTGGAGAAAAGAGGGAATGCAACGTTTTTTTCATTACTTAACATATGAAACACATTATGAATTCAAATCCAATTCATATCTTCCTATTGTGTGTAATACCATTAGAGGTGCTTTTCATGCCCATTTTATTGTCAAACTTTCATACCTTTTTTGTCCCGGTGCTCAATGTTGGCTCCCCGTGCAATGAGGACAGACACAAGCTCCTCGTGTCCTCCTGCACACGCCAACGTCAGCGCTGTGTCATGGTTACTCTCCGTCTGTGGGGAAAACAATATCTCTTAACAGGGTGGAGGGCTTTCTGTATACATGTACTCACTTGCAATGCCAATCTTAAAGATCAAGCATATTGGCCTTGTGTCTTACGTGTGCATCTATGTCAACAGAAGGGTAGAGGGGCAGGACTGAAGGGGGCGAGGCAATGTTTGCGGGCATCTGTGAGGGTGGCTGGGACAGGGGTGTGGGTGAGGTTGTAGTGTTCAGCATGGGCACACGGCTGCTCACAGCTGCAATAGAGAATAAAGAAAAAAAGTTAAACAGACATACAGATTAGGGATTCAGCGGACACTTGCATCCAATAAGAATCAACTCAAGTCAACTACAAAAAGAATTACACTTACCTGCCATGATGTCATCCAGCGTGTCTGTGAGCGTCTGTGCAGGTGTAGCTACCATGAGCCCATCTGGGGCCTGCTGAGGTATCATTCCTGGGCCTAACCCAGCCAACTGTTGACCCTGCTGCTGCTGGCCCAGCATCTGCTGCCCCACCAGTACCCTCTGCAGCTCTGGGCTGGTGCTTCCCGGGTAGTCTGCAGGATTGTAGTCTGGCAGGGGCTGGATGGGGACGAAGGCAGCCTGAAGAGGCGGAGGTGGAGGCTGGGGTTGGGCCTGTGGCGAGGGGGGCAGAGGAGGCTGCTGTGGAGGCTGAGGCCCATCCCTGTAGAGGATTGTGCCCACTTGAGGAAGCTTGGGATAATCGTCTTCTTCTCCATCTGCCTCTTCCTCCGAACACTCCTCTTCGTCATCGTCTTCCTCTTCCTGAAAATGTATAGAAAACATCTTCAGTCTCTAGGGTAATACACAGTGTTAGACGTCAGTTACTTTGTTTTTTGATTTTTATATTATTATGATGAGAGTTTGACCTCTTCCCCTTCCTCTCCTGGCTGCTCCTCCTGCTCCCCATCTTTGATGGCCTCTTCATCCGTGTCAGAGCTGGTGTGTACAAGGGCACCTGCTGTGGTGGGAAGGGGCCCTGGGGCAGAAGTCGTACTTCCAGGACCCGGGCCTGGGCCCTGGCTTTGTCCGGCCTCCTGCTCCTCCTTTAAACCCTTCGCCTCCATGTACTCTTTGGTGAACTGTTGCTGTGTTTTCAGCTGCAGCTGGCGCTCTACCTTCTGCAGCTCCTTCAAGATTTTCTTCTTCTTCTGCACCTAAGTGGGCAACAGCCACATCCTTATTTGACTAATTTCTGATACGTTGCAATGCAAGCAAAATGACATGTAAGTGCACATTTGCTTGTAAGGTAATATCCATCTTACTTAAAATACTGAAAAGAAGATTCAAAAGGAGTTCAGATCTTAAGGATTATACCTGCTCCTCTCGGCTCTTCTTCAGCTCCTCAATCTTGTCTTTGGTGAGCGGCTCCCCCTGAATGAGCTCTAGTGACTGAAGCTGGGCCTTCTCAATAGCGCTGATTCTCTGGCCCAGCTCATTCAGCTTTCCCTCCGTTTCCTCCACAATGCACTCGAGAGGCTGGCACAAGTGGAAGGGCGGCAGAGGCTCTGCTTCAGGCCCCCGGCCAACTGAGCTGGGAACACCGGGCTGAAGGGCTGCCTGTCTCTGTTTGGATACGCCTGGATTTGAACGAAAGGGATTGAAGAAGTTGAGGTTTAGGATGGGTTAACAATAAAATAAAATGAAACTGGGCTTAGTGAAGTCACACTGAGTGACAGGACTTGTAGCACTGATTACCTTTGCTGGAGACGGGTGGGGGCGTGGCGATATTTGATGGGGCACGGTCTGGCTCCTGAGGGGGCACTACCATGGCGAGAGCTTGGAATGGGACACGAGGAACCTGTTACGGCAGAAGACATGTTAGTCTTTAGCAATCCAAAACAACTGTTCAACTTGCCTCTTACTAAAAACAGACCTATTCCCCAGAAGAACATAAAAAAAATTTGATTTATTGATGTTTTTACCTGAGAGGCATCTTGCGAGGGGGGAGTGAGCTGGGAGAGGTCAGGGGCTGGGACAGACAGGATGTTGTTGGGGTAGTCCAACAGGTAGGACACCACATTGGTGTGGCCGCCCTTAGCAGCTTCTATCAACATGGTTGAACCATCCTACAAAGAAAACATTCGTGGGATCAATGATGTGTTATTATTACACACACGGACAAGCATAAATCTTGTGGTCTGATCTATATCCAGAGTGTGTTCATTACTTTGAGTCTGTGTGTAGGGTCCGCCCCATGTGCCAGCAGCAGCTCCACCACAGCCAGATGTCCTCCAGCACAGGCCAGAGACACCACTGTGTGATCATTATTGGCAGTAGCTCTGTTCACATTAGCACCTGGACAAGAGAAGAAGAAGGGTAAACACACAAACTCACTGTGTGTGAGATATGAGTCATATCATTCCATTTACAAAGGCAAACTCCTTCAGCCAAATTAATTAGGGAGAAATTGTATGTCCAAACAAGTATTCCGTCATTTGGATGGGTAAGCCCATAAAAATGTTTTTTTAAGAAAACTTCAAACAAGTACTGTACTGAGTAACAATTAATTAATCTATTACTAGTGTCTTATCACTTACAAAAGGTAGGTGCATTAGTGCACAATACACTGCATAAAAAAAGGCTTTTCTTTTTATCACTTTCATATTGATCAGCCAAGGGTGTAAATCATTCTAGGATGAAGCATCTTCCAGTCAAAGTGTTGAAATCAATAAAACCTAATCTTCTTTTGATCTCATATAATCACATCATCATTACTTGTTCATCTGTACTAAATTGCCTATTACTAAACAAATTGTATGAATTGGAGAGTTGCTTCACATATCTCTCCTCACAATGTTGCCATATACAAACAATGTAGTCGAAATTGACCAAAACAACATGAAGGGAAACTGGAAATTGCAGAGACATAGACTAGTGAACACACAGAATGGCAAGGAAAAGTCTTGTGCATATTTAAATTCATCGAACTGAATTTACATATCTGCTTAAAATGACCACTTTTAAACATGCATCAACAATCTACATCTACAATCTACAAGAAAGAGACTCAATAACTTGAATTTATGCAAAAACAAATAATGATTTCCAAAAATAGTACATTTAACTTGTCTAATCTGAACAGCTTGTCAATAACACACCTTTGCTGATAAGGAACTGCACTGTACAGAGATGTCCCGCCCTTGCTGCCTTCATCAAGGGTGTCCGTCCCCCTTCAGACTCATGTTCCTGGAAGACAAAAAGGTGAAGATGTGTTTTGTTAAAACTTAGTTTAGTCTAGAAGTTAAACAAGAGAGTTATGAGTTCTATACGTCCAGAAACATTTGACTTAACAAAACAAAACAGACTGAGTCCAATTCGATCAATTAACATTTGCACAAAAAAGACTCATTACGCATCTGTTTTCTAAACCTGTGTAAAACAAAGGGCCAATCATAAGTGACCAAGAGGATTTAGGAGTATGGCCTACCAAGTTGGCTCCAGCCTGCAGCAGCACATCCGCCACATCAGTGTGTCCGTTCTCACACGCGTACGTCAGTGCTGTGTCACCCGTTGCCGTGGTGGCATGAACGTTTGCCCCTGAATGACAAGACCAAAGAGATTAGGATTGTAAGAACAGAGGTATAACCAACACATTTTTTAATGCAGCTAAGCATACTCTTTGTCACTTTGCTCTCCTAGATCTGCAGCTCCAGGCCTCCTTTCCTCTTGCTCACCTGCAGCCAGTAGGTATTTCACCAACTCCAGATGGCCTTCCTGTGCAGCCTCCATTAGAGGCGTGGAGCAGCCCAACTCAATGTCGGCACCAGCCTTGATGAGGAAGTCTGCCACTTCCAAGAAGCCCCCACAGCATGCTAGTGTTAAAGCCGTCTCCTGGGTCTCCTCTGTCTGAGCATTGATGTTAGCACCTGGACAACAGAACAACAACAGTTTGTGATTAGTGACTGATTTGTTTCACAAAGTGCAAAAATACTCATGCTTTAATAAATCAATGCCAATATAATTTCAAAACTTGCACTCTTGATTATCAGATAAACAGACAAATGCAAAGAGTCCTGATCATGGCCAATCATGGCCAATCAAGTGCACACTAGAAACTGGAAAGGCATTTGACATTAAGGTTCCATTTCCCAGATGTAGGAGCAAAGCTTGCGTACCTTGAGCCAGCAGCAGTGCTACCATCTCCTCATGGCCTTCTCTAGCTGCCTCCATCAGAGGGGTGTAGCCCTCATCATTGACCTGGACACAAACAGAAACGGCAGCAGATAAGAAAACACAGGGGCAAGTATGACTCCCTGCAAGATTACTACTGGTGTAAAACTCAGCTTGTCTTTTGAGTCTGTGTTTCTCACAATGGAACATTTCAACCATAGTCGACACGTTTACCTGAAATGTGTGAGTGTAGAGGACACACCACAAAGAATCTGAAGTAATGTCATTTGGCCTGGCATCATGTGATCTAGTCCGCTACCTCACTGCCAGCTGAGTTTATTGAGATTTAAATATCGGCATAATAATGAAATATGACCAAATTGTTTTTCTTTCTTACACTGAAAGAAATGCAAGATTTATTTTTAAAAGATAAACTCTGTAGTTTGTCTCATAAATTACATTAAAATGTCAATAACAAATTGCATTCCCATTTCAGAAACACATTCTTATCGAAAATCTAGTTTCTAGTTACATTTTAAGACTCTGGCTGATATAGCATTCAATACAATATATGCCAATAATAGCTGGGCAGAATGACTTTCAAAGAGTTGGAGGCTGTTCTCTATTGCAGGATGTGTGAAATCAAAAGTTGGTCTGCAGCTACATAATTTATATTTATATACACAGCTCCAAAGATAACTGGGTATTGCATCCTCTCCTGAATTCTATGGTCTTTCTCCGTGTTGGTATTTAGGTGTCTGTCTCTTCACACACCTCCTCCAAGTTGGCTCCTCTCTCTATGAGCAAGGCTGCCAGCTCCACGTGTCCTCCACAGGCTGCAAGGGTAAGGGGTGACTCGAAGGAATCGGCTGGCATGTTGACCTGCGCACCGCTGTCCAACAGCAGCCGTGCCACCTCCACATGGCCGTCCTGGGACAGCGAGACACACAGAGAATGTAGAGATAAGCACCTGAATAAATATATGGGATCACTTTTCAATTAAGCTCATTTACAGTTAGGCTGCAGGAGTCCGAGTCTTGGTTCTTCACAATTCACTTTCAAAAGAGGGTGCTATAATTTGATTATTAAACAATTGCTGATGACTCTTAATGGATCATACTTTTTCTTTCTGTACGGCTACATTCACAATAATGAAAAAAAACAGGCACATCCCTTCAATTATTCCCAATTTCCAATTATTTGAGTGGACTAGCCTACATGAAAACACCATTAAACTCTCAACTAGCGGGTGAGATGGTTGAAATCATGATCATGGGACATAACAGTGTGTTTTTTCCCCACTTAAGTGCTGTCAAAATGCTTCTGAGTGTGGAAGGATGGAAAGAAATTATTGTTGAAAAAGTAAAACTTTTTTTGTCAACTAAATTTTACTTAAACAAATGCATTATTTGTTTGAAACATAAAAAATACAAGTAAATACAAAATAAGTGGCAGTGTAAACTGACCCTGAGAACAAAACATTTAGGTAATGGTTTGGGTCAGATGCTCACCATGCATGCCTCCATTAGTGCTGTGTGCATCTCATCTGTTTTATGTTCCTGGTCTGCTCCAGCCTCCAACAGAAAACGCACCATATCCAAGTGACCTGCATAGGACAAACAAACATTTTCTAACCCTTTTATCTCTGTTAACAAAGTATGAGTAAAGAGCATGTTAATGGCACAGAAGCTAAATAAGGAAATCAACAGGACAGATACTATCATTTGAGTTCTGACCTTTGTAGCAGGCGAGTGTGAGAGCGCTCTCTTTGAACTCATTGGAGTGTGTGTTGATTCCGGCGCCATATTCCAAGAGTACCCTGGCCACCTCGACGTGGCCAGCACTGGCCGCCTCCATTAGAGGTGTGTGTCCGTTCTCGTTGTGGTCCTCAATATTAGCACCCTCTTTCAGCAGCACCTTTACAACATCCACGAAGCCACCAGCACATGCGTACGTCAGAGCTGTGTTGCCTGGAAGACAGTGGCGAGATTAATCTGGCTGCAAAACTCAGTGAGTAAGTGGAATAATGCTAATTGTAGAGAGATGAAGAGGGGTTTTACCCGTGGAGGACTGTGCATTAACATCTGCCCCGTGGACCAGAAGCAGTTTGACTATGTCCACATAACCACCGCTGGCAGCAGCCATAAGTGGTGTTATGTCCCCCTTGATGCCCCGGTCCTCCACATTGGCATGCATAGCCAACAAAACCTAAGGATGAACGATGAAATGGTTCAGAAACGTGGATGGAGGCTTGTTATCAATGGCAAAAACCCATAACAAAACAGTGTACAGATACTACACACTGCAAACATGCAAAATCACGATTATGCCTTTCACATACCTGTGCGAGTTCATAGTAGCCAGCCGAGCAGGCGAGACACAACAGGCTCTCCCCTTCCTCTGTGTGTTCATTGACGCTCCGTCCCTCATCCAGTAATTTGCGCACAGCGTTGACATCCCCATCTGAGCACGCCTCCGCTAAACTACGGCTGAAAATAACCAGACTGCTACAATTACTGCCACTGTGACAGGTGAGCACACATACGCCTCACAATTATGCAATCACTTCTAAGGAGCAAACACACACACATACGTGCATACATACTGTGTTGTGCAACTCAGATTCAAGAGAAAAAGAGAATGATTTTATTAGGGTATATTAATTTATCTATTACTACATGGAACTGTGTACAAGATAAACTGGCATATGCCAGTGTCAGTATGGGCAAGATACATACTTGTCGGCTTGGCCGGCGTTGAGTGTGTTTTCAGCTCTCATACGGGTCAGGGCTGCTGCAGCTTCGTCCAGGGCACAACTCACAGATGATGTCAGTCGCCGTAGCACCTCAGGGTCTGCAAAAGCTTTACCATCGGCAGTGGACAGTTTACCGATGCCTGCCAAACACCAAAAGGGCAGAGGTGCGTAGGGCAAGGCAAACCACAGGGGAGCACAACCACACCAGACCAGATGAAGAAGCAAGTCCAGTCCAGTCAATCCAATCCAGGGTTAGTAGCAGCATACACAAAGAGGAAGAAGAAGAAAAAAAAAAAACACACACACACAGACACAGAAAACACACACAAGCATTTGTTAATATGGCTTAATATCTTTTTTTCACTACTTTCAATACACCATCTATGATTCTCAATTTCTACAATTTTGCCAATGACTGGGTCAAATGTAAGGTTTATTTCTCTATTTTCACTGGGTAACTATGGGAAAGTCCAGGTAAGGACAGATCTGTGACCAGAACTAGAATGAACAGAGTGAGGGAGGTAATGTTAGTTCTATATGCTAGCAGACATAGGTTCAGGCTGTTAATGCTAAGAAGAGAAAAAGGTCTCATCCCATGTGAATTATAGATGGGTAAGAGGCAGTGAATGTGAGAGAAACAGAAACTGGAGATGGTGGTTAGCAAGAGAGAAAAGCACAGCTGGGAGAAAAACAAAATGCCATATGAGAGCAAAATGTGTTTGTGGATGTGTGTTTGTCATGAGAAAAAAAAAAAAAAGAAAAGCCAAAGAGGGGAACAAGAGGGAAGAGCAAGCAGGAGGAAAAAACTGCTTTTGCTAATGACCTATACTGAAAGATCTCTTTCAGAAGACAGAACAAGGACCGTTTCCCAACCAGTGAAACCATTCAAGTGTTTGTGTTGAGTGTGGTAACATACGTTTTAAGGGCATGTGTAAAAATGAAGCAAGAGCCAAGAGAGAAGAAGAAAAGTGTCGGCTTTGAACTTTTCGGCCTCAGCCTCAACCCATCCATTAACCAGGCAGAAGTGAGCTCCAGTCCTTGTGGTCCCTCCTGTGTTTCCACCACTAGGCCTGCGACTCAAGCTAAACTTAGTATGGCTCTCAGACCAGGATTTCGCAATAGTCCCAGAGGCAGAGGGAAACAAGAGGTCGAGGAAGTTGATCATTAATGTTATACTGTATCATGTTAATCTCGGAGGATAAGAGACGTTCACTGAACCAAAACAGACTGAACATACATCAGGGTTTGACGCACTGTAAATATCTCAGCTGAAAACAAAGAAACCAACTGAGGGTGATCACTTTTTCTAACCTTTATTTGGAAGGCCTATTTGGACATTTCTGAAACAATAACCGTTTCTAAAGCTGTGAATCACACTTCAAAACAAAAATAACTGCTCTCCACCTATTTAGGTTTAACTCTTTCTTACATGAGCAAAGTGGACATTGAGCTCTCACAGAGGCTGTGACTTTGGTACAAGCAGATATTTTTGTTGTGTTTCAACGGAAACAAGTTACTGGCTAGCCACTGAGCTGTCTTCACCCACTGTACCACCAACACACTACGCAATCGGAACAAACATTTTTAGCAGAGTTGCTAATTAAAATTTCAGCCAATGTTTGTTTGAGAACAGCAAACGCAGAATTGCAAGCAAGTCAACATTAAAACTCATTGAATTTCTGAACAAAAAAAAAAAAACTTTCTGGTGTAGCAAATGGCTCACTTGGCAGGAATAAAGTTGACATTAGGCCTGTCATGATAACTACTTTTCTTGGACGATATATTGTCCCAGAAAAAAATTGCGACAAATATTATTTTGCCACTTTTCATTGCCAATGTTTTTAAACAAAGTTGACATACCGGCTCATTCATTTAGACTTGTTCTTCCAAACTTTCTGGCTAGAATTATGCAGTCCTCAGGAAAAATACCTACTAGCCTCGAGTAGCACGTTAACTTCAATTCACCTAGTTCACTGTCTGTGTGCTGACTGAGCCCCGCCCACAGTGAAACTCCGACACAGAGAGCGGAAATGAAAGCAAAACATGTCTCAAACATGTTTATTCAGCTTAGGCACTGCGCCCAAGTCTTATAATGGTAGGGAAAACCCTGCTGTATAATGTTGGTGAAATTCTTAGACATTCTTGGTGACGTTCGTAAACAAACACGCATCTAAACACAACGGGCAGTATCAAGGTCAGACAAAATGATTGAGGTCATGTCCATATATCGCATATTAAGCTGATAATGTAATTAGCGTGTCAAGCCTAGTTGACTTTTTATCAACAACATACTAGCAGCCGGTTTGTATGCTAGCTGGTTTCAGCTTTTTTAAATGGCCACAATGGCCTATTATAGCAAAAAGGTGTTAGGATGCATGGAATCAGGTCCAAATCCAGGATGAAAGGGATGTACAGTGTGTTTACCCATAAGCACCTGCCGCAGCACTGCTCCCCCCGAAACTCTGACATGTTTACACAGACAACACGATCTTCGATCTAGTTGTGCTAAAATAAAAAAGTGTCAGGGCAGGTGTATATATATACCAAATGCTCACTCAGAACATACAACTAGCCTTCACACTAAGCTGGCAGCACTGAGACATTTACATGCATATTGTAGCGCAATCATTGTTAACAACTAGATTAAGGAGGTAGTTTTCTACACAACTTGACATCTAATGAATTAACATGATGTTTGATATTCAGGTTAATGTCCAGAAAGAAACACCACTTTGCATCCAGTTCATTCCATGACCTTTCTGATGAATGAACAAACTTAAAAACAAATTAAATCAGACTAACATGAATACTCCAATAATTGAGACATAATGTGTAAATTGCGTTATGATTACTTCAATATCAACCTCATCTTGTCTGAGATAAAGCTTTAAATTACTTAACCCAACAGCTTCTAAAATCACTAAGGCACTAAGATGGTTTCCTTTCCCACACAAATCATTTACTTTAAGAAAAGGGCTCATATGTAAGCTTCTAGTAGTGTCTGACAATGTTTTCGCATTCTCCAGCGCACGAGTGTCTCAAAACTATCTACCATTTCAGGGAGAACATGTTGCATTCTGGGTAAGATGTAGCAATGTTAGAGCTGGTGAGCCTTGGCTAATGAGTTACTGCAGTTTCTGGCGCTTATTATAATCAGTAGAGCTTCTTTTCACACTGATGTAAAATGTATGTACAGGAATTAGTCTGAAAGCGCTGTTTACCGCGTGTTTAGTTGCCAGTGAAGGAAACACAAGATCACGTATTGATAACGTACCCTTTTCAGCTATATTATATATTTTTATAGCTATTGTATATTTTTATTATACATTTCATTTTACAGTATTTTATTTTCCCTTAAATTGTAGTTTTAAAACGCATTTGTATCCAACTGAGTACAGAACACTGAAGTACTTTGAGTTTGCAAGGTCTTATATAAATAAACCTGCCCTGCGTTGTAAATTCAAGTGTCGCTGCTGCATGGTGTCTTGTCACTGTAGCCTGAGAGAAGCCATTTAAAAGCTGCGAATACTGGAGTTTGACAGTGTTTTGGGAGCTTGGCAGAGGAGCAACCTGTGACTGCCAAGATATGGCAAAAGGTAGGAATTACTGACATTGTAAGGGATTGACCTTTCTACAAGTGGCTGCATCATGACAGCGGGCCCACATAATTTCATTTCCCAACATATAGCAACACAGGATCCCCAAACAGAAAATGTTAGTTAGCTCTAAAAGTGAGATTATTACTGTCACAAATTTTATGTGCTTTCAAATATACCCCCCGAAGTGCACTGTTTGTACCCTTGAGGCCTTACAAACATGTACAATGTACAACATTATTAGTTTTTAAACCCATTGAAAGTATTTTTTTATGTTATCAAATGCTTATTTTTTGTGATCATGGTGTTTGTGTGTTAGGGGGTTACAAGTAGAAGCATTGGGGTAGGGAGAGCCTGTCTATTGGTATATCACTTCCCTGGCTGTTGTTCAGAACTTGATGCCAATTTCTGTCACACTTTTCATCTCTTTTCCAACATGCTGCCTATTGGCACTCGTTTTAAGCCCATTTTCACACCTATGCACACCTGACCAGTCCCTGCAGAAAGCAACATGACCACTGGATTGTTACAAAAGTTACCAAAAATCGGGCCAGGGAGACCTCCGCATATTCAGCCTTCTGAAAGAAACTTTTCATCACTTTCAGACATAATTCTTAAAAGGAGCATGTTAGTCTAAACGTGCACATCAACCAAGCAATTGATCCATAGATACAGACGTCCCTTGGTTTAAGCTTGCAGGGCAATAACAACAGACTAAAAACTTTCATGTTTTGGCATTAAAAATCGGAAAAGGTCATTATAAGCTAAAACAATGACCGTTATATACACTGGGGCACTTTATTAGATACACCTGTACAATCTAAAACAATTCAATACAACTGTTATGCCATAAAGTCCACTTTTATGATGCCTACAATGTTCAGGTTTTTTGACACATAGGGGTTAATTCAATTATATGTTGTAGTATTGAGGTCATAGTTAATGATGGTGTTGTATTATATTGAGAAGTGTTTCTAATATTCTGGCCTTCCTCAAAAAAACACCTTTAAATATAATGTAGTCCAGTGCAACACCATCTTTAACTATGACCTCAGTAATAAACGTATAATTGAATTTACACTTTTAACGTCAACAATAACTCAACAGTTAACAATAACTTTGTAAAAGGTCAGATTTATGGCAGAGCTGTTGTATTGAATTGCAATAGATTGTGCAGGTGTATATTGAGTGTAATAGACAACTCCGCTCTGAGGAAGGCTTGTGCTATCTTCAATGATCATTATGTCCATTTTCAGATTTAAGTTTTTTATAGTTCATGTTGATTAGGTTTTGCACACATTTTTTCTCATCACACTACAGCTTTACTAACTAGAGAATAGAAGATATTAGCCCAAGGTCAACCAAGTATGGTTAGCAGTATCAGTTGCTTTCATTAATAATCCATGTATGCCTTGTTTTACATCTTGCATTTGCTGTATTTTGGTCTTCTGGGCATTAATAGTCTCTTTACAACACTTACAACAGGCTTTATAAAGGCAATTTGTAAGTGACATTATTCAAAGAATTGTCAGATCACAATATCGACTATCTGCTGATATTTAATATATATATATATAGAAAAATTCCAGCTGCACAGTGCACACGTAGCCTAACCTTGGCCTAGATTAAAACTAGAAAACCAGCTTTAATTTGAAGGTATATACATCCACATCAGATTAACAATGTGGGAATTGTTCATACATAATCCCCAGATTTTAGGGGTCTAAAATGTACTGTAAATTAAAATACACTCATACAAAGTCATCATATTAAACATATTTGGTTTCAAATCATTTGCAATTAGTCAATTACCAAGTCTACAACCCACAAACATCACCAGACGCTTGGCATCTTCCTGTTGATGGTCTTGACAGGCCTGATATTTGGCTACTTTGTTCACGCAAGGAATGAAGGAGAGGCTGTCCAAATCTCCCTGCCACAACCATCACAAGCGACACTCGTCTCTCTGCTAATACTATGCAAAACACTACAGGACACCTCACAAATCATTGTAAGAAAACATTAAACGTATTATTATTATCATCATCATTACGTTTATTATACTATCTGTAACAGATCTTAAGCAAACAGATAATGCAAATTGTCATCTCTTCTGTACCGACTAGTCAGGGAGAAAGGGGAATAGAATGAGATTAGCCATTAGCCGTTCAACACAGGCTCTCTGCATGCTGTGGAGGCTCAAGCGCGTTGCAGCGTTAATCTGCCTGGTAATGTTCATAAGCCCAAACGAGGCCAGGACACCCAGCTCTAATGAATTAATCTACACAGACCTTCTTACACCTAGATTACAAGTTCTTATCAAACTAATTTACCCAAATCACTTTCAAACTATGCGTTGATATGACACTTGCAGAACCGGCAGGTTCTCTTTACTGCCATTTTAGCCTTAGGCCTTAAACAAAACTAAGACCTCAACTTTTGTTGGGAATTGAAAGGGATAGAGGGAAAAGGTGAGGCATAAAGATGTAGTTTTATTTTTTTTTCACTTTAAGTTACTATGTTAGAGCACAAATTCAGACTGGTTGGAGCAAAATAGGTGTGGCCACTGAGGTACTGGTCAAGTACGGATGAGCAAGTGTCAAGTCTTAAGCATAATTACAAAGCAGTCGTACCTGCAGCTTCCAGCAGAGCTTCAAGTCGGGCCTGTGTCTCTGGATCAACAGTCCTCAAATCTACTCCATCTGTGGCGCTGGACAAAAGCAACTCTGACGCTGTCTTCATGATGGGGTTATCCAGGTCCTCCTGGTCCAAGATGAATGACTCCACCTGGAAGAAGTACAGAGAGGAGGGTAAAAGAGGAATAATTTGCACTTTGACAGCTGTTTTCATGTTAATCCCTGGTCAACAACTGTATTTTACATTACGTCTAGAGCTTGACCAGTATTTGTGAAATAGTACACAAAGAATAACTCATGAGAAAGTGTATTATTATTATTTGTATTATGTTGCTTCTTCATAAATCACTTATTGTTTCTATTATTCTGTATAGAAGTGGCCACAGACACCCAAATACACCACCTATAAAAAGACCAGGCACGCTTGTTTATTTACTGTTTCTTTCAACAGAGGGAAAGCAAAAAGGAGCACAGGGATCAGAGAGTCAAAGCACAGGAAGTGGAATTATAACTCCTGCACACATGGAGAGATTCAGCTGAGAGTCAGCTGCCCAAGTAGAGCACCGCAGTCTCATACCTGAGCTTTGGCCCTGTTGGCTGGTTGTAATACAGTCTGTATTACAAACATTATATTCTTCCAAAACACCCCAAGTGAGTCAACATAATTAACAAAACTAAGAGTAAAACGTACGTGAAATTATTTTTCATCTGATCACAATTAAAAACAGAGGCCTGTTTTTCTCTATTTTAACAATACTGATGTAAAACAATATAAACACATCAGAAAACAATTATTAATGTAAACAAACACCACAAGCCATAAAAAATCTTAAATCTAACTTGTTTATATTTAGTCATTTTCAGACTAACAGCTGGTTCGATTCCTGCGTTTCAAATTTGAGAGGTATTTGAGTCACACATTGTATCTTCAGAATAACTTACTAGTTGTACCACAGGTAGTTGTGGAAACTACTCATGACATATTTTGGTACACAGGTGGAATGAATCTCAAAACTAGCCTCATCTAGTAGTCTGTACAGACGGCAATTTAAAACTACACATTAAAAGATCTTAAGTAAAAAAACACTTGTCTACCAAACATTGTACTGTCTTATGAAATGTTTAAGTCAATCATTTACCCTGTATAGTAGATCAGCTGTATACATTAGCTATACTGAAAATGACAAATATGACAATCATTACAACTAACTTGGGCAAACAGCCTACCTATGACTTTAGAACAAATTACTGGCATTCAACATTTTGCAAAACAACCTTTGACAAAAGTAACAATCTCTGTCTGTGTCCATCCATAAGCTGCAGCAGGCTTTCTGGGCCTGGCCCAGAGTGCAAATGTTGGGAGAGAGTCAGCATTCAGCAATGTGGAGGAATTCAGCTATACGATGGGAACGCAGAGCACAACAACCCATGGGGGATGTAGTTCTACGACAGCCTTTATAAATCAACAATGGACATCAGTCTTCACTATTAATGAACTACAGTTCCCAGAGTGTTGGTATCCAGAGAGCTGCAAAGGCCTAGAATGGCATCTGCTTAATCCTGGGGCTCAGATTTTAGCTACTGCCCAGAGCAGCGAGTTCTCCACTGGAGTAAAACACCACAACAAACACTCCCTTTCAGGCTCATATAGTAGGCTGGGCAAGTGAAGAAACACGGAGGCCATACATTTGCAATTTGATTCAATTAAACTGCCCGAGATGTAATAGTCAAACTTGCCATTTTCTCCTTCTGCTACTACACAGCTGATGCTCAGACAGAAACGGTAAGGCTATATTGACATTGGTATCAGCTGACATCCTTACTTGTCCAACTGTCATGGCTGTAGTATGTTTCAGACAGATACCCCTTTGGTCAGATATCACTAAAGTATAATATAGAGACAGCTCAACAGGTAATGTGCATTGCTCAGTGGTGCCAGTTCCACCCAGACCCAACTCCTTGATGACAGTGTTTCTGGCAGTAAATACCGCATCACCTTTTAGATGACAATTAATATTTTGTTATCATGAAAACGTCATTAAACTGAGACCTTTGATAGGTTTTTGCAAATCATATAGTTACCATCTAGCAGTCTGACAAGATCCATTCCTGTGTCTGCTGCAGTCATACGATATAACTCAATTACATGACAATAGTATGGCTGATAGTCTTAATATCTTTAAGCTGGCAGCTCACATTAGACAAGACGTGCAATAAAAATAGTTTTGTTATGACATGGCATTTAGTACGTCTGACAAGTAACCTTTTGATTATTTTGTCAAAATCCCCTATGAGGTGGTTTTGACACATTGTCATCTGGGAAAGTGATTTTTGGGTGGCATATCAAATTTGCGCCGTGGAGACAAATATTTTGTATAATCTATGCATCCATCAGAGCTAAAGTATGTTTAGCTGAGGAGGAGATGCCTTTACACCTGTCCCCGTGTGCGAGTGCCAGCACATGGAAAGTTGGACACTTCTCAACATGAACTCTAGCTGCTCTCAATTGTGACAACGCAAATCAAGTTGACAAAGTGGTGGTAGCTATCTGACCAACATAGACTAAAAGATGAAAAAACCCAGCTGGTTTATTTGACAACACCGATTGTCGAAAATTCCAGTTGTTCCGCGAGGAAAAGCATGATTTAAACGCATCGAAAAGTTAGCTCAGGGACGATCGAACTTAATTTACATGATTTGGAAAAGTGACGTAATTGCACCACGGCTACGAAATGGCAGATAGTTAGCTGGCCGTGTACGTCCGTGGGTTTACGGGCATCTTCCATTTGCTGTGGCTGGAAAGCTGTTGGAAGAGCTGCAAACTTGTGATGGGTGTTGCGAGACGACAGCACCGAACGAGGCCGTCTTCGCTTCCACCCGAGCTAGGCCGTGGTCACAGCCTGCGCTGCATAAATAAAACATTTCAGCCGCTTAGCGTGAACAACTGCTTGTGTCTCACCAAACATTATCGACATCACGACACTCCATAAGCATCTGAACTGGCAAGATGTGTTATTCGATTAAAGTGCTGGTTTATTTTACGTAATTTCAGCGGCCTGGGAGGGGGTGGTTGCCAAATGCGAGCTAATTCGCTAGCTAGCAGCCAGCTCGCGCTAGGAGAGGAATGTTGCCTAGCTCTCTGGTTAGGCTTAGCTAACTAGCTTAGCTTAGCGTAGCTACCTCTGAAACCTCGTCTTCGTCGCTGCCGGATCCTGGACCCGAGGAGAGGACGGCCGCGGCCGCTAGTTTGAAATCCAGTCTTTCTGCTGCAGGGCCGCCTGGTTCGCCGTACAAACGTACTTTCTTTCCACCTACACCAATCCCAATGCCCCCTAGTCCGACTCCTCCTGGTGTCGCTCCTACCCCCATCCCTGCCACTGGGGAGCGAGGAGTCACCGAGTCAATCTCGTCCTCGAAGCCGTCCGTCAGCATTGCCGTCCCGGCTACTGCATCCTGCATACTTATGTTCACGATACGTGTGTTAGCGAGCTAGTTGTTGACTTAAACGTCCGTCCAGGCTCTTTCTTTTAGGATATTTGCGTGATTTTACTTCAGGGAATCCAGAAACTCTCCCGAAGCGAGGGTTGAGGAGGATCTCTTTCCCCCAGCCATTAACTTTCTAACAACCTAACCCGATACGCACTGTTTCTCAGAAAGACCGCCTCTGTAGGAAATCCTAATAACCCTATTGGTTTAGCAGGGAAAAGCTCTGTTTTCAATTGGTCAAAGTTAATGCTTGTCAAACACTAGACCGCAACGTCATGTTAGGTTTACCAATATCACGAGGCTGTAGAACGAACGTCAAGACATGACATGGTAGGCCAACTTAACTGGTAGCTAGCTTTACTAGTTCATGTAAACTCTTATTGGGAAATCACATGAATAGAAGGACTACAGTGAGAGTATTTTGGTACGTGTTGTAAATTTTAACCACTCATTTAATGTGATTTATTTAAATTATAATGAATATCAGTGTATACTGAGCCTCACAAATTACATTTACTGATATTTATTACTTTAATGTGTTAGTGAGTATGAATAAGATTAAAATTAGAGGAAATAATGGGAGATCTTTTTTTAGAGTCAATGATATGAGACAAAACACACCTGCACACAGAAAAATGAGAAAAAAAACAAGATGACCACTGGATCATAATTACACTTATTTAAAATTAGCTGCCTACATATGTCAGTAGATTGCTGCAAACAAGTAACACACAATCCCATGATATAACCCAACCTATTGCTTAGGTAACTTGGGGATCAAAACACAGATGAGTTTCACCAGTGACTTCACCCACAAAAATCAACCACTGAGGCATAAGCACTTCCTTGAAGTGGCTCTCCGGTGCTCACAAGTATTCACACATTTAAAAGTCTTAACCTGGACCCCGCTGAATGTTTGGTTTGAACTTTGCAGAATTACCCCTGACTTCAGGCACCTGTCCATCATGAACCAAGACAACCAATTGGTCTTGAGTAAGACCTGCCTCACTAGAATGCCTTTACTCTTTATATATTATTAGTACTCCTCCTAGGATGTGGGTGATGTATCTTGAAAATGAATATGCAACTGAATTCTGTGAGACTTAAAACACAGGATAACAACACAAAAAATGATGTCTCATGCTTTTTGCAGTAAACTGTATCAAACTGACACAATGTTTGATTATCTATATAATTATCATGTGTGACCATCCATGTTCTTTTTCAGCATTGTGTGCTTCATATTCATACATGGACCAGTATTGGAAGACTTATTTGGATCCTTAACATAAGTAATAAGCAGCAATATTGTAGGATAGAAACACTCTGTAAGAACTCCTGCACTTGAAAGTTTGCTAATGTAAAAGTAAACCTTAAATTTACCTATTAATCAAAAATAAATGTACTGTAAAATGTGAAATTAATGATTAATTAATAAGGACCAAGCAGTATTTTAATATTGTAGATGATCCAGGCAGTGCCAATTCTAACTATATACTCTTATATATAGTTTAATATGCATGTTACCTCAGACAGATTAATTCATTCATTCCTGGAGCTGACCATTGATATAGTGTCTTGCCATTGGCTGCTAAACAGCCTCTCTAATAATGCAGGAGGAGGTAAAGTGTCTTGCTAAAGGGGACTTTTGAAAGAAGGGAAACTTCTTCTGCTCAAATCCTTACTAAGAGTTCACCAATTACAACAAGTTACTTACACATGGCTTCCTTTTATTACTTTTGGGCTGTCACCCCACCAACATATTGGATTAGCTGCTTATTCATTTCTCCTGCCCGTATTTGAAACTAGTGATCTTTCATTCACAGTTGTCACCAAAACCAGCAGCCTAGGCTTGCTACTCTGGTTCCAACAAGACACCTAAATAATCGTACGTTATCTAGGTTACTGTTACACATTATGATCATCCCAAAAACTCAAATATCTATTGTGATTTGCTGTTGGTTGAGTTGTGTTATTAAATGGGCTTTAGTATCATGTAGTGTTTGTCCGTATGTTTTGAGTTGGCTTTGATAAGAATGAGCTCAGTTTGGCCTTGTTGTGAAATATTGCCTTTGCAGTACATATATTCTGTTTTAACAGAGGCTGAAAAGCATTACAAGTTAGTTGTTGACCATTGTAATCAGGGTTTCTTGGATTTGAAGGCCAGGAGAAGCCATCCGACTAGTCAGGGCCAATGGCGGCAACGTCATCATTTTTGGGCGTGGACGCAGGCCAGTCGGAGCCGATTGGTTATTCAGCCGGGATTGCCAGGTTTGTTTAAAAAACCCACATTTTCTGTCAATTTTAAGCTATTACAGGCATTAAACAAACTTGAGATTCTTGGATTTCGATGCAATTCAAAACACAGCAAGATACTGATATTGGTTATAAATATATTTAAAATGTTTGGTCATGTTGAATAACGTGATTGTGTTGCAGTTTGGAACTAATGCGAAAGTGCGTCGTTTTGTAGTTCCTGAAAGGGGGGTGGTTGGGGAGTTCTGGCAACCCAGTGCTAGGTTTCAGCTTCATCACGCAGGTCTGGTCATACATACTCCGGCGTGTTGTATCTACATTTGAATCAGGTAAATTGATGAGTGCCGCTATCGTTTAATTTGCTTTACCAAAACGCAATGCCAAGTTTGCTTACCATCATAGCATAACATAGCTAGCGGTATGTATACCAGATTGTATTATAATACCATTAGTTAGCGAAGGCTTGCGTGAAAGCTAGCTTGCTGTTCCTGCTAATAATATGGCGCCGACTGAGAAGGCCGCTTTTGTTCTTGTGTCTGGGTGCGGTATAGTGAGCGTGCAGAAGGCCATGCACCCTGTCGAAATTAAACGAGGTCGTTAATTAGTAATTGGTGATTTGGATTCTGCGAACTCTCAAACATTTATCAAAAAGCTTCACCACCGTATAATATTGTCGAATGAAAGTAGCTTAGCGACACATTGTTGAGTCGCTAACGTTAGCTAGCTGAGAACGACTCCGAGTTCACGCTTTTTAAGAAGTGGTCGCCTTAGCAGATAATAAGGTACTTGTGACAATTGTCTGCAATTTATGTTATAGACAACAACATTCTTTGTAGCAGGGAAAAGCCACTATTTCGAGAATTTTGATTTACTACCGGCAAACTGCCTCAAGATGGCACTGCCAACTAAGCTAATTCACATTTACTTACCTTGGTCCAAGCAAACTCCAAATACGACTGTGTTGCCTCGTTGAAAGTAGAAATGATAGATTTATACGTTTAGCATTAAGTGTAGAAAGTAAAATGTACTAGTCCAAACAATACCACAGCCAATTTCACTAATGTGGTACACTTGCACGTGTGGGAATTAATTAAAAACATCAGTATATTCCATAAAAGTAGGATAAAAATTGCAGTGTTCTTGGGATTTACTGGCACATGGAGACACAGTGTAATTGTATATTAGAGTAGTGAATGTTAGGTGAAGCAGGGACACGGAGAAAAGTGCTTGTGGAAGTGGAACAGAGATGCACTAAAATTTAGGACATGAATGTTTGAACACTAAATGACAAAAAGTGCAGAAACTTGATTACAATCAGGATAAACACCACCACAGAAGATTGTAGCCATACTGCCTCCCTCTACTGGCACTAGTGACTTCTGAGTTGAATACATTATCTGTATAGTATGTGCTAATTTCTCATACTTAAAGACTGAATAATAGTGGGGTGTTTTTCTCCAGGGATTGTGACCAGTCATGGCTGATGAGGGATATGTAGTACGCATCAGGGGTCTCCCTTGGTCCTGCTCAGTGGATGAAGTACAGAGGTTTTTCTCAGGTAGGTAATTATATATTACACTTTAAGAAATTGTATCAGCAATTACTGTAAAGCAATCAGAAATGATTTGATAATGATACATTGCAAATGCAGATTGCAAAATCATCAGCAATGGCGGTGGCATCCACTTCACCTACACAAGAGAGGGGCGTCCCAGCGGAGAGGCATTTGTCGAGTTGGAGACAGAGGAAGACCTGAAGATTGCAGTGAAGAAGGACAGGGAAACCATGGGTCACAGATATGTAGAGGGTGTGTATAACTGCTTACACATAATGACTCCTTTTGAATTGTCTCAACTTCAAGCTTTGGGGGCTGATTGTTATATGTCCTGTGATATAGTTTTTAAATCCAACAATGTCGAGATGGACTGGGTCATGAAGCACACTGGTCCGAACTGTCCAGAAACAGCAGGAGATGGGCTCGTCCGGCTTCGAGGCCTTCCTTTTGGCTGCAGCAAGGAGGAGATCGTACAGTTTTTCTCAGGTAAGAACACATCTTGCACAGTGGTTAATTGTAAAAATAAAAAAAAATAAATAAATAAAAAAAAAATTATGTAATGTAGGTGATAAAAGTTTTTTTTTTTTTCTTCCTTTTCTTGTTTCCTTTCTCCTATGGACACTTAACAATTCTTGCATCTGATTTTACTAAGAGGTCAATATGCCTTTGGAAAATTATTACCTACCGTATACATAATAGAATAATACAATTATTTGTGTTTTTGGATTGGTGATCAGTGAGAAAATGACACCAGAAAAGGAAGCTAGTTTTAATTTAAATGGAGAAATAGTTTGAAGATTTAAGTCCAAGGGCAGGAATCTGTTATGCAAACGCCCATTCCCGTCTTCGCCCATCATAACCATCTTTAGCCCATTTTCATCACCTTTTTTTCTTTCTTTAATTGGGTCTGATGTTGTAAAACGGAGCAGTTACATTTTTAAGTTGTCTGTGCCTACTGGTAATTTACTAATGATGGAATGGGTCTCACTCATCACTGATTGGACAGTCTTTTACCCCAGTGTCATCGTTTCTTTTTCCCATTTCCTCACACCCTTGTCTTTTTAAATACGTTTTTGTTCTGTACACTATATGCCAAGTGTTAGATTAGTTTCTAATGGGCGAAAAAATAATTTAACTCATGTCACCCACCAGGATCTTGTTCTCTCTTCATCAACACACCAATACTAGCCTGATGTCCCAAACAGTGACCTTTTCCATATTCCTTCTCTATCCTCTCATCTCTTCTATTTTATCCCCAAAATACAGTAAATGTAAGTCGTTGAATGGCCAGTCACTGGTTAAAAACTGAACTGGTTTGTGTGATGTGTAGAGTTTTCCATAAGTTTTCTATCTCTCTCTTTAGAGAAAGTTCTCTCTGTGATTGGGCATGTGATTTAATATGTCCCCTGCTGGGGTTATCTGTCCTTGGGTTGAAGGGTTGGAAATCGTGCCAAATGGGATAACATTGCCGGTGGACATCCAGGGGAGGAGTACGGGGGAGGCCTTCGTGCAGTTTGCTTCACAGGATATAGCTGAAAAGGCTCTAAAGAAACACAAGGAAAGAATAGGGCACAGGTGGGGATGGTTGGTTGGTTGGCTGGATAAGTTGCTTTTCTTATGGTGTGCACCCTCAACATCTGATCCAAATGCAAAACGGACACTATCTTAATCTTGGCTAATTTAAGCATATTTATAATATTTACCACAAACACATACACAAATTGCCTTGTTGGATCCAAATAAGCCACACACTCACAATGTTCAATGGGAAGATTAGTGCTTGGGCACCATTCACAAATATGAGACGATTCCTGAATTTAGAGTACATGCTTAATTTTGAGAACAAATGGTGTCTCAGCACTAAACATCAGTCCAGGTTGATAAATGGTAAGGAGTCTCCCTGGTGATAAAATCAGAGGACCACTGTACACATGGATCTGGAGACCACTGTCACAGGTAATGCTTAGAGCGAGTTGCAGAAGGGCTGGAGCCCTCTCTGTCCCTCTAAAACCAGGACAATGGCTGTCATGGAAAGGACACAGGACGCTCTATTGAATCAGATATATAACTAACTTCAGGTAACCATAAGAAAAGTGTAAAAGTCAATAAGGCCCTTATCAATTTGGACAGCTTAATTTTTGCAACTCGGTTAAGTTCTTTTTATCTGCTCTATTAAAAACTAGCATTAAGTACCCAAAGACATTAGTACCTATGGACTACACCACGACAGCATCTGCATAGCCCAGTGTCATCAGTATTGAGCAAATGCAGCCTTGCCTGGTCCATTCCCCATGCCCTCACTTTGGTATCTCTATGCTCTTAGGTACATTGAGATCTTCAAGAGTAGCCGCGCTGAGGTGCGGACCCATTATGAACCCCAGCGGAAGCCCATGGGCATGCAGAGACCTGGCCCCTACGACCGGCCCTCTGGTGGTCGCGGATACAACATGATGGGCAGAGGGGGATCCTATGACAGAATGCGTCGCGGAGGCTATGGAGGAGGTGGGTGTCAAGTGCACTGAAGATGAATTGAAATGAGATTTAATGATCTTAACCTGTGCTTCATGCTAACGCGGCACAATAGAATTAATTAGATTAGGATGTAAAGCCCTCATAGGATCTTGTGTTAATCTTCATTATGTATAATCAGGTGTATCGGATGGACGGTATAGCGATGGCGGCTCTTCCTTCCAGAGCACAACAGGTCACTGTGTCCACATGAGGGGCCTGCCATACAGAGCCACAGAGACAGACATCTACAATGTAAGTCAGAGAATATCTGAAAAACGACTTGATCGCGGAAATCCTCTTTACTGCATATTGCAAATGTTAAGCTTGCATCTTACACAAATGTATGAATTTGTCCTTGTTTGCATTTCTTAGTTCTTCTCGCCATTGAATCCAGTGCGGGTCCATATTGAGATCGGCCCAGATGGCAGGGTAACCGGGGAGGCAGATGTAGAGTTTGCAACACACGAGGATGCTGTGGCAGCCATGTCTAAAGACAAAGCCAACATGCGTACGTTTAAGAATAAGTCAATTCACTACTTCCACCCTAAATATAGACATATTTATAATTATATTCATGGCTTCTCTCTCTCTGGCCCTCAGAGCATCGCTATGTGGAGCTGTTCTTGAATTCAACAGCAGGTGGCAGTAACGGAGCCTACAGCAGCCAGATGATGGGTGGCATGGGTGAGTATCAGTAATGGAGGTCGTGAGACCAGTGGTGTCTGTCGTTTGGATGAAAATGCTATCACAGGAGCACAGAATCCTTGTGGTGTTGAAGCTTGCCGATGTTTTAATGTTTTCCTGAACCAGATGTGATTTGTCCCCTCCACAGGGAACCAGTCGTCTTACAGCAGTGGCCAACTGAGCTCAGGGTACTCTGGAGGATACAGCAGCCAGGGCAATATGGGTGGCTACAGTGACTATAGTGAGTGTCAGCTCTGTTAAAATAGGTTTCTTCTACATCCACCCTAAACTACAACCTTTCCTGCTCGCCACACTTAATTAATGCACTAATGTATTCATATGCAGCACAGCTGTGCTGAGCCCATTTCTGCTTGATGGACAGAAACGCAATGTGTTTCTTTGCATTACTCCTTGATGAACTCCTCGGTCCTATAGTGTGTATTCTCTCTCTTGTTAGGTAACCAGGGCGGAATGGGAAGCAGTTACTACGGCGGCGGTGGAGGAGGAGGAAGCAGAGGCTCTATGAATGGACTGGGCGGGGGATGGGGAATGTAGATTTTTTTTTTCCTCCCTTAATTTGATGTGTTTTTTTAACTCAGCATTTTGCTGGAAGGACTGGAAATGTAAGTCTCACCTAGTGAACATAGGGTAGGGTCAGGCGAGGTTGTTTTGAAAATATTGAGGGGGTAGGGTTTGTAATTTTTTTTAAGTGGATGATCTTTGGAGAGACGTGAGATCATCTGGTGTCACAAGAAGTGTCAAAGAGAAGCGCTGTTTGTCTTCCCCATTCCTCACAGATCTGACACATCACAGGAACCGTGCTTTCAATTTTCATTACCAGGAAGCGTGCCGTTTTTGTGTTCTGCAAGCACCTGGCTGTTCCTCAAGGTTAACTCATCATGTGCTGGCGGCTTTAACATACATTTCAATGTCTGAGTGCATGAACAAAAAAATCAGAAAATGTCTATCTTCTGATGTTTAGTCCTTGTTTCATCTTCTACGTAGTATTTAGCCTTTTTTATTTCCCGTTAAAATCTGAATTTGACTTCACTTCAGAGCATGTTTTGTTTTTCTTAAGGTGTGAGTGCTGATAGGGCTTTTCTTTTGTCTGGATGAGGGCTGTATCTATGGCAAGTGAATTTCCAATCTGCTGACATGAAGGTTTCTACTGCTTCAAATGCTATTTGTATTTCCTGTGCACAAAGTGAATAAACTAGTCTGGAATATCTAATTGAAACAAGCATTGCAAAACAGGAGGCTTTATTCATTTATCAAATATCTAGATTAAAAAATGTTTGGTCACCATTCCCAAATTAAGAAAATGGCTTTGTAGCATTTAACACAATCCACAAAATCTTGTTATATAATACATTCTAAAATAGTTTAAATTTGTTAACATTCTATAGTCATTTACACATTTTGCATGTATCCAGCGGTGGGGCCACAGCTGCAGAAATTGTTAGAGTAGATGCATGACAAGTTGAACAATATCAAAGTGAAGTACATGTGTTCTCCTATAAACCAGCTAGACAAATGATTCTCAACAGAAGCTGAAAACCAGCAGTAACCTTGATAACATAATCAACATCCATGGTTTGAATTAGAAAAACTACACACCTTATAATGGTCAATTTATCAAGTACCAAAGAGTCAAATTGATGTTATTCCAGCCCAAAGAAACAACTATTTCAAACTCTAAGTAAAGGCTCCTTAACATACACTCTGCATAAAGTATGTCAGCTCATCCCATCAGTGTTAAAAAGGTGGCCCCTTATTTAATACAGGTGAACTAATGTTCCTGAATTTCAGGTAACGGTGGAAATGGAACACCAAATCACATTTCCATAAGATTTGATGACATTAGTAGTTAAAAATCATAGTGGATGAGTATTTGCGGTGTTGGAAAGCTCTTGCAGGTGTTTTGTCAAGAATGTGTGGAGGAGCTTCTCTGCAGCAGGAGGGAGTGGCACATATCACACACCCGCACTGGCCGAGGGAAGGAGGGCAAGGCCAGCTCGTTACCGGAACAACTGTTGCAGTAGATGTCTCCACAGTTTCTACAGTGGTGCTGTAACACAAACACGGATGGCTCATTCGCATTGCTGTGAAGATGAATGTACAAGCACTAATAAAATGTGACAAAAAAGTAGCCTACCTTTCTGCGTGCAATGGAGAACTCCTTCTGGCATTGCTTGCACTGAGTGGCCTCATCATCTTTCAGCCAGGCGTGACCCTGATGGGAGCAATGAACATATAAGATATGGCTTTTCAGGATTTTGTTATTCAAATTACACAGCATCAATTGTCCAAGCACACCATTCCTAACGTTTCACCTTCAGAGCTTTGTTGACCTCCTTGAAGTCCTCCATCTTAAGTTTAGACCTTTGACAAATATAAAGGAAACCCTAAAACCTCATGACATGAAATGATACACTTTGTTCATAAACAAATTGACAAAATCAGTAGCACTGACTGGCTGAGATGCAGTCCCATCTCCTGCAGAGCCTGTTCCTGCTGTTCACATGTCTGCTGCAGCTGCTGCTTCTCCTGCTTCAGATCCTGCAGCTCCTGCACCATCAATTCACAGGAAACAGGCATTGTAACGTCTCAATACTGTACAGTGTTTGCAAGTATTTGCTCACACTAGAAAGACCTAAATAGGGTGAACAATGTTTTACTGAGGCTGTTGCACCAATGAAACTACTGTAGTTACATTGGAAATATTGATATATATGGAAATATTAAAATAGGAACTGCAGCATCTAATCAAACTAATCCTGAAACAGATTTGAGACCGAACCCCAGAATTAAAATGAGCCCAACAGCTATGATAAAGAAGCACTTATATACCTTTTTTAAAGTGGTGATTTTGTGGCTGTGTCTGGTAGTTATACATATGTTCTCAATTCACTTCTGCATAGGGAAACTACATATGAATCCTGTAGTTACAACACTTAAACAGTGTTTCATCATTTCGAAAGTAGAATCCACTTCCAGAGTTGACTGACCGTAACCCTGGTGTGTGTGTGTGTGTGTGTGTGTGTGTGAGTGAGTGAGACACTGACCGTGTGCAGGCCCTGGAGTTGTTGCAGCTGTGTGCGGAGCTCGACGCTGTTGTCCTGCTCCCGCTGGAGAGCTTTCTGCAGGCTTTGCCTCTGCTCCCTCTCAGTACGCAGCTCATTTTCCAAACCCAGCCTGAGAACAGAGATGAGACACTTCTTATAGCCAATTAAAGTCTATATGTGTGTAGGACTACATGTTGAAACTGCTACTAATAATCAAAGGTGGGAGACTAAAGTTACATTTAACATGAATGGAAGTGTTAAAGAAAGTTACTAAAGTTACTCTTGGAGCTGATTTTAAAGTTTTACTGATCTTTAAATGAACAAATGAAATGAATGAATGAAATGTGAGCTCCGACTCTTCCAAAAAGAACTACTTAACTGCTCCTTGGTATAGCATTAACTCATGTTGGACAAATAGCAACAATGTTTTAAATGTTTATTTAAATTTCTCTGGTCTTTTAATGTTGCCCTTTATTCCATGTACAGTACATATTCATAGTCATTTTATCCGTCTGTGTAATGCTCTTGTTGTTTGCGAACTTGTGCTATATACATTTTATTTTCTCCAGATGTGTGTCTTAACCTTAGTGTATCCAGGTCACTCAGTTGTTTCTGCAAAGCATCCACTTTTCCTTCCAGCTCCACCCTCATATCTTTGTCTGACTGGTCACTTTGTTTGCGCTCTCGCTCTGAGTTCTGTAGCCTGAGACGTACAAAAAGATCAAGGAGGAGGACATTAATTTAATAGGAATATCATTTTAACACACAGAAACACCGAAAAACAGCAGAGGTATGTATTGTGCATACCTCTGCTCTAGTTCCAACATGGTTTTCTCCATTTCATCCATCTTCTGCTCCAGTTGCACAGCCTCTGCCTGCTTTTTCTCTGCTTCCCGCTGTGAGTCCTTAAGAGCCACACAGACTATGTAAATGTGCGTTCTGTCTGAGCAGTCATGCAAAAGGAAGAAAAGGTGTATTCATGTGTGTTTACCTGAGCCTTGTTGAACATTTGTAGGTTTAGAGTCTTGACTTGGTCAAGCTGGAGCCGCAGGGCTGCCAGCGTGTCCTGTTTCTCATGCGTGTCCTTCTCCAGCAGCTTCATGGCTACCTCTATCTCCTGCTTCAGCCCCACTTGGAGTTCCAACTCCCGCTCCAGCTCCTGACATTCGGCATTGCAAACATACAAAATGCATGAGTCAAATTCGGTTCTAGTCTTGATTAGTGCAAAAAAAAGGCATGATGTCTTCCATTCTAGTGCTATAGCCTGTTGATACCTGACCTGGCGAATGCGCTTTTCCTCTTTACACTGCTTCCAAACCACACTGTACATCTCATCCAGGCCCTGTCGAGTCTGTTTGTATGTCTCCAGCTCCACCTGGCTGTCCTGAAGTGTTGCCTGGAAAAGCAAACACATCATACAGTTGGGGTATTTTTTTTTAGATTAGGAGTGGTTTAGTTGCAGTTGTTTGTAGATGCTTTCTGACCTCTTCCTTTTTCTGGCTGGCCTGCAAGATCGACTCATTCTCCTTTCTTAGCTGTTCGTGTTCTTCCCGCAGAGAGTTGATTCGGTCTGTTGCTGCTGTCAGCTAAGGAAAAGACAAACACACTTAATGCACACAGGTGCTATGTTGACACAGAGAGACTCAATATCGTGTTTATAGCCAAGTAGGTTTTCATTTACAAGTAACAATAAACATAGTAGTAAAACATATTTTTTAAAAGTACAACAAAAGTCAAGAAAAATTAACAATAAAAATATGAAAGAATATGTACAATAAAGAAATGTCTTCTTTTTAATATAAAAAAATGCATCACACCCCCACAGTACAAGCGCAATCACACACAGGTTCACACACACACATTACCTCCTCTACAAGTTTGCTGTTGGTCTTCTCTAGAGAGTCCATCTTAGCCTGAAGGTCAGTGACGGTGCCACTTAGGTGACGATTTAACTCCTCGATGTAGTGCTTCTGATCTAATATGGCTGTCATCTTGCCATCACTGAAAGAGAGCAAACAGTTGAGGGTACATTTAATTATCATCATGTCTTGGGCTACATTTCAAACATAGAGCAGTTCAAAACATAATGTAAAGCAGTGTTGTGAGATGCTCAATCCATCGGTAAGTGGGCACTCACTCTTTTGGAGTCTCACTGTTGGCAGAGTCTTTCAGATAAAGGGAGAAGTCAATGACTCCCACCTAAATGGGACAGAGAAACTAGTTACTGTGTATCCTGAGCAACACAGTGAGGTGTGACGGCTGGGATGTGTAGTCCCACAACATTTGTCAGCACTCACCTGAGAATCAAGATCCTCCCCTTTAATACAGAGGTTAGCGTCAATCACGTTGAGGCCCACCAGCAGTCCCCCCATCACTGCCCCCTCCTCCTCCACCATCAATGCTCCAGAGTCATAAAACTCACTAGGAGGGGACAGATGTGGAGGGGATTGAAGGAGGGGTATTATGAAGAGAAATCAGAAACTGTTTATTGCCAAGTAACATACAGTACAAGGAATTTGCCGTGGTCTGATGGTGCTTTAACATATAATCTGACAGACAACAAACGTAAAAATATAAAGGTACATTTTTGAAATTGAAAAAGTTGAGTATTTACAGGTAGAAGAATAAGATAAGATAAATAAGAGAATAAATTGGAAAGAGAGGAAAAATAGTCAATAAGTGTAACATCTTAACATCCTAATAAAATATTCCTGCTGTATTAAACCCACATAATTAATAATGATTACTAACCTCAGGAGATCTTTGCGGTCCAGCAAAGCTTTCATATAGTCGGCTACTTTCTTCTGCATGAGCGCTAAATGCAGCCAAGCCCTTGCTTTCCCCAAACCAGTCCTGAAAAGAGAAAAAACGCCAATAAATAAACGGAGGTTAAGCATACTTTACATTGTAGGTTTACTGGAAAAGGGTTTAGCATAGCATACTTAATGCCGGGCAGGTCTCTGGCACTTGTGGCAATGTTAGCGGACTCTGGGCACAACTTCTCAACCAGTTCCAGAGGTCCCCATATGGACTTGTTCTGACCAATGAAGGTTTTCTTGGCTGAAAAACAACAAAAAACAAAATGTGGAATTGCTCTGACAGTGACATGGGATTGGATCACTTTAAATAGTAACCAATTTTATTCAAAAGGTCAGTCTCATGGACGACCTCACCTTTCAGCCCATGTTTGAGGCAATGCTCCAGGACGACAAAGAACTGCTGCAGAGGAGGGTACTCTGAGTCCAGCGTCCTGCCCAGACTCAATGAGGACTGAATTAATACTTTGACGCTCATCTTCATCATGCTGAGGAGGTTGGATCTTTCTATTGCCATGGGGTCTTTAGGGGGCAGGACTGTAAAGAATGCAAGGCAAAGAAAAGGTATCAGTCAAACAGATGCAGGCTTGGAGGACGCAAGTTTGTGTCCATAAAATTCAGATTAGACACTGCATACAGTGGCAGAGAGAACAGCGTGATCTCGTGCACGGTCAGCAACCCATAAAATCAAGATTTTGCTCTTGAAGTCATGTGTCCTGACAGCTGACAATTAACTAAGTCAAAGAGGAAGTTGTGAGACGGACTTTATGGCTGCAATATCTTTTAACTTGGACGGTGTTGGTTTGAGTGCCAAAGGTGAATAACAGCCACACCCTACCTAGAAGCTTTGTTGAAGAGTTATTGAGAACATTTTCGGCCTCCCTTTCCGTTGGAGAGCTCGCAGCGGATCCCTGTGAGGGATTTCTCGGGGCAGCAACGTAGCTCACCCCGCTGCTAATCGTTTCAGTGGCCTTCCGAGCCAGAGACAGGATAGGAGCCGACCAACTGTACTCTACCGCCGCCGGAGCCGACTTGTCTGCCCGGTCCTGCCCGTTGTTGCCGCCGGACTCTCCGTCGGCCGCGGCTCCAGAAACCTCTGGTTCATCTAGCTGTTGTTTTGCTTCGCCATCCTCAACAGCTGTGTTTACTTCCCCTGCCTCGTCGGCCATGTTTGTCCCCCCTCCCCTCCTCGCCGCCGCCTATTCACGTGACGAGACCAGGGTAATCGCGAGCGTTGTGAGAACGTTCCTCTTCTTCCTTGTATTTTTTGGCGGTCAGGTAAATCAGCTTATAGGCGCACTACCGCCGCCTACTGGACAGGACCAGGAGACATACATTTAAAAACATATCTCTACAACACCTGTTTTCTTATGCGTTCTTCTTCTGCGTTTTGTCAGTCTTGAGGCATTGACCTACTCTAAAGCCAGCACTAAATGCCTTTTACACGAATCACATTTTGACATGTCACAGTAGGGAAAGTACAGTTTTTTTGAACTGTTAATGTTATCAGCGGCAACGCAAAACTTATTGCAGGGGAACGCGAAAGTATTTTGCTTATCTCACTTTCAACTTTCCAATCTGACTTTAGCAACGTTTTCATTATGAATTTTTAAATATTAATCATCTCAGAGCTGCCTGGCTGTGTCATCTACCATGGGCATTTTGTGACGCAGAGTCCACCTGTAGTCCAAGTGTACTCAGAGCAGGTGTGCTGTAGTTCCTAGTTTCACCACATGGTGCCGCAGACGAGCTGTGCATCATTTTGCCTGTGGAACTTCTTACAAGGTGCTTTTATTATTTATTGGCCTAAAAAAGAAATTCACCAGTCCACTTTAGACCGTGCAGTTATTATTGTTTCCTGTTGTGTTAGCCTAACATCACTCTAATTACTATTACTATATGTGTGTGTATGCCTCATCTGGATTAAACAGCACTGAATTCCTAGAACCGTAGTGTAGACCTGGTAGAAAATGGGTAGAATAGGTTAAAAAAAAAGAAAGAAAAAAAGTTAATTGTAAAGCTTAAAGACAAACCACATTTTACAATTTTTGGGAACTATTTATGTATTTATTCTATTTGTTATTTTATGTTATTTTGCTTTTTTCTTATTGTATATTGTTTCTTACCTACCTTGTTGGACAATGTATTACCAACCATGAAATACTTGATGAAATGAAATCCTCATAAATTAAATAGGGCAAGTCATTTGAACCTGACAGGCAAAGAGGCAACATACGCTGTGGTTTTGTCGAAATGAGAGTCAGTGTTTTGAAAGACAAGAGCACCTCAGGTCAAAGACGCATATATTATTTATCATTGATAAGATAATCATAGAATACATTTACAACAACAACTTCTATGTCTATATATACACACACACACACCAAAGTGATTAATGAATGGATGTAACATCGTTATAACACAAGTGCACGCTTTGTGCAGTGTGAGTCTGTATCCTGCCACACATGTTCCCTCAGCAGCCTCCTCTGTAGGCGTGGTGAAGTGAGCCATAAATACCGCGGAGCCTCTGTCCGGACGCTCTCTCTCTCTGAAACTCCCCGAGACGCTCCAGCCCTCCGCAGCCACACGAGCAGCTCTCAGACAAGCGGGATTCATTCACACAAAACACGTCGAGAGAAAAAAAAAAAAAATAAAAAAAAAAGGAAAGAAACGAAGGACTATTTAGAGCCGGAACAAGTGGAAGGAATACAACTTGTTGATCATCTTTTTTTTTTTTGTGTTCCCAACAAAAGAAATCACTGGGAGTTTTGACATGATGAGGATTTTCGGTGCTGTGCTCCTGCTGGTTCACGCCTTGGGTGAGTTTCATGTGAAAACAAGCGTGTCTTCTTTTCTTTTCTGTCTCCGTCGGGTTATGTCACTGTGTTGGAGGTGTGCTTTCCGTGTCTTACCTGTCTCTCCTCTGGATTATGGCCGAGCTGTAGCTAACGTGTCTTGTAAACTTCATAACCTTTAAGGCAACGCTTTTCGTGATGCCAGCGGCTATTCGGGAGCTAACGGGGTCATCTCTCTATTTTAGAGCATGCTTTATGTAACTGGATACATTTATTTTTAACTCATATTCTTGCCTGACATTAGCTAACTGTCTGTCCATGCATTTTGTGTGTGTGTATGAGACACAGAGAGTGTATGCCAATTTGAATTTGCCCCCTCCCCACACACACGCACTTTACATTTCCCCTCTGAAGCCCACAAATCTAAACTGTCCCTTTGAGGTAGGCTTCCTAGTTAAAGGCCCACTTTTGGCCAGTTTCCGTCCTGCCGAAGTGCTCCTGAGCAAGGCATGAATACCTACCAACCCCTTAAGGACCATGCTCTGTATCTGAGCTTGTGCATTTCCTAACAGGGATCAGTGTGATTGCACTGAAAGCCAAAAACCCAGCCTGAAGCTTCCTCCTGCACAACATGTTTCAACTTGCCCTCAGAGGTCCAGCCCACCTTGGCACACTAACCTGTGTCCCCAGAGAGGAGGTGTTCTGGAGTTCTATTCTGTGAAAGACTGCATCAAACCAAACTTATGTGCAATTTTAACATTTTTAAACGCTGTTATTCTCTCCTGCAGTGGTGTCCAGACTGGCCAGCGGTGCTGCAGTTGACAGGTATGAGAGCGACAGGCAGCGGCACACAGCTGTTATCAACTTTTTGGACACAACCAAAGACAGGAGGGTGGAGGAGGTGAGCACAACAGTAGAGTACGGTCAGGAAGGCGAGGAGGAGGAGTACGACGATGAATATTATTACGAAGACGAGTATGAAGACGGCATGTCTGGAGACTATGAAGTGGAACTGCCACAAGGTAAGGAACTCACATTTTCTCACCACTGATTTAATTCAGTTTTTACTTGCTTTCTTAACAATGACAATAATGTAATTGTTTTTTTTCTGGGTTTTGGTTTAGTTGCCATGTCAAGCAAACCCAAAGACCCATCTGCCACCCTGGAGGCTGAAAGCACTGAGGGAAACAGAAGGAGAGGAAAGGGAAGAAAGAGGGGCAAAGGCAAGGGAAAGAAGAGGAATCCTTGCCTGAAGAAGTTTAAGGATTTCTGCATTCACGGCACCTGCCAGTACCTGAGGAACATCCGCTCTGCATCCTGTGTGTAAGTATATCTGCGTCTACCTGCGCACCATCTCCACCACTCTGGATCCACTGAATTATTTACCCTTTTTATTATTAATCCTCTCTCCGTCCTGTCTGCAGGTGCCACCAGAGTTACTCTGGGGATAGGTGTCAGTTTTTCACGCTGCCCTTGGAGAAGCCCCAGGAGGGCTACAACCGGACCACAGCTCTGGCCGTGGTGGCGGTGGTGCTGTCGTCCATCTGCCTCACCATCATAGGCCTCTTATTATTGCTCAGGTAAGAAAAACACTCACAGATTCACTTCACAAACACATACTAACAACCATACACACTCTCTCACACACTCACACACACACACACACACACATAGATAAAGGGCTTTTCTAGAGACAAAGCTGATACTTGTTATAGATAGACACAGAAAATAGTCTGAACAAGCTCCTTCTCTTCTGTTTATTGCAGGTTTCACAAGCGGGGAGCGTATGATGTAGAGAATGAAGAGAAGGTCAAACTAGGGTTAGCGTCCAATCACTGAAGAGACAAAAGAGAGGTGAGTAGTGAGGAGCAGGCCTACAAACAAATACACTGACAAACATCGTTTTCTTTCTTCTGTGTTGCCTGAATGAAAGAAGGTTTTGCTCATCGCCTCTCTTGTTTTGCTTTTTTTTTTTCATGTTAGGCAAAGATGTGGAAATTCTACCTCAAAATAGAAAAAGAGAAGTGAAGCGCGGAAGGAGGTCCTAGAGGAAAAGGGATCGTACATGAAGGGAACAGAGGTTGTTGTCTGCCTGACCCTCTGCTAGACGTTCAGATGAAAAATGGGCAGCTGAACATATTCCTGAAGGCCTCGGAAAGAGGACGGCCCGCCTGAAACTGGAATACTAACGGCCCCGAGGATGGACTGGAGATGTGACGAGCACGAAGGAACGAGAAGAAGAAGAAGAAGGAACATTTGTCTAGACTCTGTGCTGCTTCTTGACTGTGTGAAAAGAGGTCGTTGCAGACTGAACTGAACAAGATAAAAGATTTTTAACAACGAGAGCTCAACCTGGATTTTTTTTTTTCTCAACAGACAGCATTTTTGTATTTTCCTGCACAAGTCCATGTTTTTTTTTTGTGTACAGTAAACGGTATATTTATGATTTTAATTTATTTATTTAAGCTAACTGTATTTATAGAGATTTTAACCACCTTCAACAGTTTTTAAAATAATGATGTTACAGTTGTTTTTATATTTCTTATTGGACGATATGATATTTATTTATGAGACAGAGAAGGAAACAATGCAGAAGCTCCTTGAGATATTAAGTATTTCACGAAAAGAGATATGATGCATCAATGTCATGATTTTCTGGCTTTCATTTTGGCACTTGGTAGATGATCAATAGCACTGTGATAAATAAATTGATCATTGGATAGACAAGATGGCTTCTTAATCATTCAGTGTAGTTCCATTGAGAGCAACTCACAGTTACACACAGTCACACCTGGAAGCTGCCCAGTACAACCAGCCGGATCTGTCAGCCACTAAGCAGCTCCACTGTAGAAGGTGGGGGGCGTTCAGGCCCTTGCTCAAAGGCACATCACCGGTGGCGATGAGGTATGAGGCAAGCACTGCTCTTTCACTCTTTCACATCAGGCTTAGCGTTCTGCCTCAGTGTTATAATGACAGCTCAGTGTGCGTCATTGCAGTACATCCCACTGGCTATGTATTGATTAAAGGCAACACACACACTGTGCACTAGGCATCTGTATTGTTAAAAAACGTTTAAAATGGAGTCAAATATCAAATGCACTGTAGCAAGAATTTGGTATGAATATGTTGTATTGCCATATTGTCTTACCATCATCATAGAAACTCCCTTTAGATCCATGTTCAGCTTTCAAAGCAAAAAAAATGTGAATTAAAGTGTTCCACCCTTTCAAATCCTGTCCTGCAGTTTTGAAGTGATTCTTATTTATGTGATTTTCTTTTTCAGAGCAAAATAATAATAAAAAAAAGATTCTCAGATCTTTTGACTCTTGTAATTCATTATATCTTAACTGTATGAAGCAAAGCACTGTGTTATAATAGCATTATGACAGGAGTCTCAGATGTTGTTCTGACAGATCAGTTAAGTTAAGGTCAAGTTTATTTTCACTCTTTTGGTTCACTTCCTGAGTCGGGCCACACATTAATGTGATATTTTAAAACGGCTGGTCTGGACAATGATAACACCAGTGTGTTCTTTTGGCCCATTCAGGAGCTGTAATTATAGTAAACATAATATTTTTATTTCCCCTGTCTCTGACGTGTGAGCAACCACTTTTAACCAAAGCACCTGTATCCTGGCCATTAGTGCTATTATGTTCAGTGCTCCAAAGGCAAATATTTTTTAGTCAGTGCTGTGTAGACATGGAGTCAGAAAGCCTCCCTACTTTACTATGTTTAAATCTGGTAGGCCATGAAATGTGGATACCGGTGTTTAATCACTATGTTTGTGTCGAATTATACAGTTTAACAAATGATTGTTTGTCTTTTAAGTCAATATGCTTCTCAGAGGCCTTTCTCTTTGGATTAAAAAGAAAGACATTATCAGTTTCATGTGTTGACAACAGCATCATCAGTCTCACTGACAGATCAATCATCATGAGTGCGGTCAGGACTCACTTACCGCCGTGTGTACGCACTGAGCCACGGGGGAACAGATGTGCGGCGTGTAGGCCGAGGAACACCTGATGTTCAGCCACAGCACATCATGCCACAGCACCACACACCATTACTCACACAGCCAACAGATGTCATGTTCAAAGACACACCACCACGTATAACATCTGAGACCTCAAACCAGCCCTGAGAGTTCAGAGAGACCACATACGGCAAATACTAGCAGGATGCAACAATGCTGTCATGTATGCCGCATGTAGGTTTAATGGGGGTAAGGAAAGTCAAAAGACCCAGCTGGACTCAAAGGCAGGCTGAGACCCAACCAAATGTTAGTCACCCCTTGAAGTCACCTCCTACACGGATGTTGTTACACCGACACTGTGTGAGTGTGTCTGTGTGTGTGTGTGTGTGTGTGTGTGTGTGGGAATGTGGTAGAGTAATGTCTTGGTGCTGCGTCTGTGTGAGTTCCAGGGGTTAACCGAACCCTTACAAGCAAAAATCCACAGCAAAACATCAGTGTTTACATGTTTGCTATGGGATCATTTCAACACTGTTTGTGGGTTTGATTCCCATACTTTCTATATATACTGAATAAACAAGATACTGTCGGACTCACATGTTCACACTGGGGGATGGTAGTTGAAGACAGATGTTCAGCTGAACCATAAGGGTGTGGTACCTGATTCAGGCATCAGCACTCCTCATACCACTTGTTGAGTAACTGAAAAACAGCAGTTCAGCATTCAACTTTCTCAGGGAAAATGCAATCCAGCACATGTGCACATAGTTGTATCTGCTCAGTGTACAATTTTAGCAGATGAGCTCACTGCACGGAAGATATGTTGAATTAAGTTCAAAAGACTTTGTCTATCAGGGGGAAATTTGAGGCCAGCAGGTTTGCAAACATAAAAACATAATTTATTCACATGCACAAAAACAATCAAGAATCAAAGAATATGATTGTGAAGGAGGCTGTCATCTCATGTCATTTCAGTGTCACATTGATGCAACTCTCCTCCACCCTGTTCACCTCCGGCCTTCATCACAACCAGTCTTCCCTGTTGGTCCTTCCAGTGAGGCCTACAGAAGTCTCGCTCCACATCTCATCCATTCAGATCTTCAGCCATTTCTCTTCACGTCTTCACCACCACCAGTGTCTAGACTTCTAGGGGGAGATTCCTTTACAGCTCATGGCATCATTACCCCCTTAAAATATGGCGTCACAATGGGGTCTCATTGCCAAACACTCTTCGCTTTCTTCAACTTTCCTATTGTGCACTATATCAATAAAACCATTTTATTATTATTTAAGCATCTCTGCAATTAAGTCTCTCCTAACTGAATTGTATTTGTCACATGATTTCCTGTGCAGTATGTATGAACGTGTATATGTGTATTTGCAAAAGCACACACATGTGTGCGTGTGTTTGCATGTGTGACAGGGGCTAGTCATTTACAGTAGTGGAGCCACCTAATCCCGGCCTCTCAATGTCAAGTAGCAGAGCGCACAGAAATAGTGCTGTGCAGTCATGCTCACATAGCTGCTATTCCCGGGGCTGATGGCCACCAAAGAGCCAGAATGCAGCGAGAGAAGGGAGTTCGCTGCGTTCTCTTTCTCAGTGGCCTTGTGGACCACAGCCAGGAAATAATGTCCGGTAGGGTGGCCCATCATCAGGCATCAGTGCTGCACCACTCCTGAATTTTCCTTGTAGGGTCACAGTAACAGCTCTGCTGAAGAAGAAGAGTGTCCTTGAATGTTTCTAGAGAAACTCAGAGGATATTTCCACAGCTCAGAAGGTATTTCCTCACAAGTTGGCCAAATTCATTGTGCCACACTCCCCTGAGAGCTGCCCGTGTACCAAGATCGCTATTGTTTTTGCCACTTTTTTGGCAGCAGTTGTTCACGCCAAGGTGTGCTCACCTAAACTCATTATAGGCGCCTTTGTCTGTTACATAAAAGACTTTTAGACTCATGTTTCCAACTAAATTTGCGATACACTTTTTAGTTAGTAGCAATAAACTGTTTTAATCTAAGGTGATAATGTTTTAAAGATATAATTTTTAGGAAATAAAGTGTACATTATGTATGTTGGAGGTTGTTTTCCTCATTCTGACCAGCAATTTGAAGCCTATACAGTAGAACCACCTACTTTGCATCAGTACTGATAATGTTGCATAGTTGTAGCCACCTAATGCTTTGCTCTAAAGCTTTTACTAAAAAATCTGAATCCATTAGCAAAGTAAAACCACTCCGTTGCCTTGATACTTGCCAAATAGACTTGAGTAATCAGATGCTACAGTGGTTGCATTGGATTGAATCAGTGTGAGGAGAGTGACTTTGTTGTGAAAGGTGCTTCCTGCCCCGCTGAGGAGCAACAATGGGTAATTTCCACATAATATGGAAGTGCGCACGCCAACAGTTGGAAATACAATCATTATCTGACCGGATATCATCAACAGGAACACATTAATACCTGAAATTAATGAGTATGTGTGTCAGAATCTGCTTTAGAGTATACAATTTGTTATTCCGCCAAAATAAAATGTGTTTGCATGTGTCTGTTCGCATGATGCTAGCACAAACTTAGATCCCCGACTGCTCCTGTAAAGTTGAAATGAAGCGCCAGCACAGTCTCAGTGTGCCCCTCAGGCCTGATTGATGAGGTGATAACAGCGACACAGCCATTGTCGCATGACAACAAGAGGCTGCGATGGATCAGTGTGTTGTACACAGTCTGTATCGTCCTCTTTACACGGTGAGGACAGCCAAAGAGGAGGAGGGGCGGGGAGGATGACAGGAATGAAGAGGAGTTTAGAGATAAGGTCGACGCAGTAACATGAGAGGGGGACCGAGAGACGAAGAGAGAAGGATGGAGAATGGGTCAAGGTGAGAACTTCTACTTAGGAGGGTGCTGACTTGTCTTCGCCTGCATGTGGATAAAAAAGATTAAGGAGTTAGGAGTGGCGTCACTCTGTCACTGCCTATCATAGCTCTCACTCTTCCTTATCTGGTCCTTTACTTTTATTTACCCTTCAGTTCCTGTGAGCTACCCTCTTTATACTTTATTCCTGTCGACCTCACATCCCTATCCCCTCCTCCATTTCCTCATCCTTTTCCTGTCTCCTTTTTCTTCCTCTTCATTTTACCCCTAAAACATGACACATGTGCTCAGAGGCAGTCGTGCATTAGGGCAAAGGAAGCCACATGGGTCCCTGCAGCCTCCAAAAGGCAAAAAATACTAAGTAATGAAAGCTCATTTTTCATTAATTTAGAGGATATTTACTTACTGACCAACACCCCTCATTTGTTAGATTAAAAGACTGGTCATTTCTTGAGTCATCCCCACTCCTTCCACTACTTCATCAAGCTCAGCTACTTCTCTTAACCTCAAACTTGTTTTTTTTAACCACTGCACCAAAAGCTACAAGGCAAATAATACAATTCTGTGGGTAAGAAAATGACCACTGCCTCAAAGCGTTGCCAGTAACACCACACTGTATGAGTATTCAACTTTTCTCAATCAGAAAAGATCAATTGCAGTGCTCTTATCAGTCAGCTTTAATCTATAACGTGTAACAATTCGATATTTTAGGAAATACGTTTATTCGGTTTGTTGCAGAGAGTTGGACGAGAAGATCAATACTCTGCTCTTGTCTGTGCATTAACAATGGAACTAGAGCAGGGAGTCAGCTAGCTTAGCTTAGCATAAAGACTGGAAGCGGGGGATACAGGGAGCCGAACTCACTCAGAAGTTCAAAAATAAGCTCAAGCACCTCTAAAGCTCACTCACTGCTGCTTTCTATGTTAGCAGTGTTGAAAAAGCAGCCCAGCTCAGTCCACTTGCTCCTGATGCCAGCAGGAGTTGGGCAGGGATACCAACAGATTCCCCTCTGCTGATGTCACCCTGCTGGACAGACACTTGTTATGTATCATGGTCACACTATTAAATTCTCACTGAGGTCTATTTAGGCCCCAAGGAGGCTGATGGTGGCATCGCATTACTGACTGGGTAAGAGGAGAAGGGAGAGCTAGAGACAGAGAGATAAAGAGAGAGAGAGGGAGAGAGAGAGGAGTTGGGTTAAGAGGGGACGAGGAAAGGAGTGGAGAGAAAGCGAGGGAAGAAACTGGATGTTATTGACCATTACCCTAATCACCATCACCACTACCACACACACACACACACACACACAAACACACACACACACACAACCAAAAAAATTACTCAAACAAACAACAGCATGCCGGCAAACAGACAGGAAGACTGATGACTGCATGCTTGACTCATCTGTTTTCTCTGCCCCTTACAGTTCTCTGAAATAAAAAAAAAGAAAACTCCTCCCATATCCGCCCAGTGTGCGTGTGTGTGCAGAAGCAGGCACCTAGAGGTGGTTTTAGAGGATCAGCCCAACGCGTGCTGGCCAGTTGAGCTGGCTGACACCACAGCTTATGATAAAGGAGAGGCGGACAGATGTCAGAGCAGACGGCAGCAGCCTCTGGTTACCGCAAGGAGTGGGCTCCAGGCATTCTTCTTCACTGTGTTTCCTTTGTGGTCGGCTGCTGTTGAAATTGAAAGAACACCTCACCACCGCCACCACCGCCTCCACCGCCTCCACCACCCCTCACCCCCAAGGCACTTTAAGCAATCTTTATTTTTCCAGTTTGATCCTGAAAGGATTGTTAGGAAAGACTGGAGGGATTTCCCTTGTAGAGAAATACCTCTATGTGCCTAAGATATGCGTATTTGATATACAGGCAGGGGAGGAATGTTCCTGTCACTCCAAAGAATCACTAAAACAACAATGGCCCTTTCTATTGCTCATGCAATGTGTCAGATATAAACACAGAGCGCATACAATCACTTCAACAGACAGCGTCGTTTAACCTTTGCTAATTAGTGCAATTAGCACAAAAGTCAGGGGATCACCAAAACAGTAAAAAAAATCATCCTGAGGGGGACATGAATGCCTGTACCAAATTTCATGGTATGATCACGATCCATCCAATAATTGTTGGGACATTTCACTAAAAACATCATGTTAGTGGCGTATAAGAAAAGTCAGGGGAATTACCAAAGTCAATTATGACTCCGTACCAAATGTATACCAATCCATTCAATAGTTGTTAAGATATTGCAGTCCAGACCAAAGTGATGTGTTGACTGACTGAGCCACACCGCTAGAGTTTGAATGTGTTGGACTGTCTTTATGTATAGCCCTTTGAAAGACTGGCAAGGTGTCCAGGGTGTTACCCTGCCTTCTGCTCAATGTATGATGGAACACCCATGACCAAGAACCGGAAAATTTAAAGCAAATGAAGGAATGATTTTCCCTCTTCTGAATTTCCTCATTCATCTGCCTTCATCTCTCTGACTCCCTAACAAATTCACATCCCCCCCCATGAGGCCGCCTGAGCAGCCCACAGGCCATTAGTGGGGTCCGTGACCTCAGCAAGACTTTCCCCTCTGCTGCTCTCCGTCTGTCCGTCCACCCACTGCTACTCTGTGTGTTCCCTCTCTCCTGCCGCAGCCTCGAGACAGTGTGGGAGCTGTTCAGAGAGCAGGAATGCAGAGGGAGCGCTCAGAGCTCAGCTGCTGGAGGAGAGAAGAGGGAGGAGAGGAAGGCAGGAGAGGGGGATTTTTCCTTGGATGAGGTCATGGATGATGGCTTCTCTCGGAGCGAGAGCTGAGCTCGTGGCAGACGCGCCCCTGACCTTCCTCTGCCAGCACACACACACACACACACACACACACAGGAAGAAAGGGCTGAACCCATGGAAGCACTCAGTTGGCAGAGAGATGACATCTAGTTTCATCTCTGCCCATTACACCACAGCTAATCTCCCAATCCAGATTGCTCCGTCTTTATCAACGCACCACACACGACAGCCAGCTTTGCACAAGGCAGTAAAGTCAAGCCCCAGCGGGCCACTTTAGTGGACTCAGCCATGTGAAAAGCCCTACTAAAATCTGCCCCATAGCTGAGAGATGGAAGTGATTAGTAACACACTACAATTAGCGTGCTCAGCACACACACGCGCCGACACAGCTGATTCAAGAGCAATATTGTCTCATCTCGACGAGTGATCTGATTCTGTATTACTGTACTGATTGGGTGAGGAGTCCCGGTTAGGAGCAACTGTCGAGACGACAGGATGATGGTGGTTATTATTGTGATTACTCAGCCCCTTTTCCTCCCCATGTGTGAGTCACGGAGGCAGACGCTCTGTGGTTTTGTGCCTCGGTGTGAAAAATATCACTCCTTCCCTGAGCCCCCTTCCCCGACGTGGATTTCGGGAATGTAACAGCACCAAAGCTTTGTCGGGGGGACAATAGGGCCCCCTTCTGAATGTGACACATCCCTGTGGGAGCAGTTGTTTTTATACGTCCTCTGATCCGCTCCCTGTGAGCTGGATTAGTTGGAGTCACTCTTACAACCCAACCCAAACTGTCATAATGGCAGTGTTAGAGAACTTAGAGGTTTGACTACAGTATCACTGAGCACTACTTTTGACACGAGTGTCAAAAATCTAAGAGCCCTGACACATCAAGCTAACAGAAGACTGTGAGGTGATGTTGGGCTGTTGTTGAGAGTCTGTGGCTCACCATCGCCCATAGTTTTTGCACTGTGTCTGGCACTGTTGCCTCGTCTGTTATCAGCTGCTGTTTGGCTAATTGAGCATGTCAAACTGGCAGCTGATGGAGTTCTCCAGGTGAAGATTCAAGGTGATTAGCTAATTAGCAAATTAAACACAAAGTAGAGGTAGGTTGCATATTTATACAATGCTTGCTAACACTTAACTTGTGTTGACACACTCACAGCAACAAGCAAGAAGTGATGGAGGCAGTTTTGTGGAATGTTTTGCTCTCTCGCTACCTCTTCTTCCAAAAGACAACTGGCTGACCAGGGTAAAGCAAAGCATTCCTGGTTTTATAAGAATAGAACAACTCACAGATAGTTTATCAGACCACTGACTAGTTATTTCCTCTGTGTGTCTAAGTGCTGCTTTAACAGAAGACGCGAGGCATCTTCTCGTCAACCTTTGTTACTTCTCTGCTTGTGAAAAAAAATGTAAAAAAAAATGTAACCCTTAAAACTCCATTAAAGGCTTGGATGAGGGCGACGTGTCTGGGGTTGTCTTTGAGTTGCATTGAATTCTTCTTCTAGTTCTTTTACAAAGGCTGTGAAACCAATTGATGTCTACAAGCCTGTTTGAGATCACTAAAACAGATTGAGACTTTCAGGTTGATCTTGAAACCACAAAGATTGTTTGTGTTTTTGATGCTATTTTTGGCCTTTAACTTTCAGAACTGTCACTGTCACTCTTCCAAACCTGTTTTCATTTTCTCTTTATCTCTCTCTCTCTCTCGCACACACACACACCGGCTGCCTCCCCATAAGGCCTCAGTTCTCTTTTCTAAGACAGTGCTGTGATTGTTTGAGGCTGCAGGTGTGTTTGCGACTGTGGGAGTTCCTTCATGCTAATTACAGACTCCTCACAGACATCTTTATTGTCACTGAATTCCACCCCTCCTCAAACACTCCCTCTATCTCTATCTCTGTATTGCTTTTTGTCTCTTTGACCTAACATTCAGGTCAGGAGCTGCTGAGCAATCCCTTCTCAGCGCTGCAGAAGCCTGAGAAGGAAATGAGTATGGTGAACCAAGCAGCCGCAGCGCTACTGACCACAACATCCTCTTGCTTCTGTGCTCATTAACAGCCCTCTTTCCTCTCCCCTTCCGACCTACGTCCATCCCAGTGGGGTATCGCCTCGCCCCCTCGTCCACCAACAGAGACTCCACATCAAATAGAGTTACGGCCTGCCAGGAAGTGACATCACCGCACCACAAGTCTTTGTTTGAGAGGCTTGGTTCACCATGGACTCACTTCATTCATTCCCTGCTGGGCCCCAGGTCTAAAGAGTGGTGGTTACAGAGTGACTAGGTACTGGCTACTGTCCAGGACTGACATTCCTGTCACTTCTGTGTGTGAGTGAGTGTGTAGGATCTCATTATAGCACCTTATATAGAGAAAACAGGGAGGGTAAACCAGCGGTAGTGCATCCAGTGAACCATAATATAGCCACTGAATCAAACACCATTCTTTAGGGTCTGTGCCAGCCGTTGCCATCCATCTCTATAGTTACTGACAGCAATGCCAAGCTGGGAAAACAACATCATAAAAGAAAATTGCAGTTGCATTTTACAGTCATTATTGGATTCTATAGCTGGGTGGGTGGGAGTAATTGATTGCAGATGTTTTTCTCTTTGTGAGGCTGAAAGAAATGTTTTGTGTGCTCGTGTGTCACAGTAGGCTTACAGTAGACAGTCAGGATGAGGTTAGGGTTTTCCTGGTCAAGGTTAGTCAGCCATCAGGAGCTCCCACACCCTATTTCCAAAAGTGTCTGTCTCTTATCATTTTCTATTTGTGAAAGCTAGGAGATAATTATAAATTCTTTGTCCCTCTTTTTTGCCTTCATCATTATCACTGTGCGTGAGTCTAAATTTCCTGAACAGCAAAATTTCCCAAGATATAACACAGACAGATTTGTAGGGTCCAGATAGTCTAGGTGTTGCCTCAGTAAAGACTATTTTTCAAAGCTTAACCATTTTTTATATGGCTATTTAAATGAATGTTGTTCCATGTCTGCTGGATGTGTAAATAGGTTTGCTAACACGTTAGCCATATCAATCTTTCAAGGTCATAAGGTGTCATACGTATGTGATTTTTGTCTTGTTGTGAAGTTCTGCCCACAAGAGGCCCTAAAACCAAAAACGCAAAGTGCTAAAGGCAATATTCTTGATCCAAAAGTAAACGAAAGGGTAGCTCCCAAAAAAATCAAAACACAAGGCTGGAACCTGCTTTCTTTTTAAAATGGATTGACAGGTCTAACACGAGACAATAATTAAACTACATAAAATATTCTGATGCTGTTTTAGGTTTGTTAACCTAACCAATAATGTTTATAAATCACAACAGCAAACCGCTGTCGACAAATGGACCAAATGCAGATTCTGCATCTATAATTATTCATTTATTAATGTGAGCCTCAAACACACATATGGTTAAAAGGTTTGATTGAGCCATTACAGTAAACACCCTAGGAATGACTTTCAACACACAACCCGCTGGTACAACCTGGCAGGAATTTTATTTTTGTTTTACGGACATTTATCTCACTTCTCCCTAACTCTCGCCCTGAACATTTCTCTGTTTTGTCCTCTCTGACACAGTTTTCCATTCGCTTATCTTGATATCAAGTTTGCTTCACACTTGGTAAAAATAACCCTTCTGTCAAGACCATTGTGTCTATTTATGCCATAGTAAACAGTGCAGCTCTGTCGTCTCACTCGCCCATTCCATTTGGTTTAAATGTTCATTTGCTTCTTCCTGGTGTTTTTTTTTCTCAGTGCCTTTGTAATCTAAACCCAACACATTGTTGTGTATAGTTTGTCCAATGAGGCTGCATGCATGTGTGTGTTTATTGTTTGAGAAAACGGGTGGATCCTCAGGCTAGGGGAGATACGCTGTCTGCACTTGGACAGGCTCTTCCTCCTGGCTGATTACTGCACAGTCATAAGCACCACAAACGGAAACACAGACAGGCACAGGCACACACACACACACACACACACACACTGACGACACACTGCTGACCCTACACACCCAAGAAAAGGCCCGTCTTGCATAAACACAAAGATTGTTCTTTGTTTTCCTTTTTTCCCCCCTAGTACCCTGTTCCTTACCAACATAGAAGTGTTTTATTCCATCTGCCTGTCAGTAGTGCTATTTCAAGAGGCTTTCCTTGGAAGTGGGTGTTATTGGCCTAAAGTAACAGCAAACACACTAAAAATACTAAATTCTAAATGACCTAAAAATAAACAAAAGAGGGAACCGTAGGAAGAAGAGGATGTGGAGGCATAGAAACTAATGTCTGAACATTTAGTTTGTTTATTCTCAGTGTCACAGCTGTCATCTGCCTTTATATGTACAGAAACACACACACACACACCCACAGACTGACACACACAGTATACTAAATGATGACTAAATATTGTACAAGTTAGTGCTTGTTTGCTAGATTATAAGAAGGCTAGCTGGTTGATGAATTTACAAAAGAATAAAACCGGATTACATTTTGAGTGGCTATAGATCGGTTATTCATGTTCGTACTCATTTTATTATGATTTGTCATTTTTCTCTAGAAGTCGGTGTTGTCACGGTTGTACTACTACTTTTGCTGATGCCTTGCTGATGTAGCTTCTTTCAGATCTCCTTCTACATGGGAATCTTCCAGTGTATAACTCGGGATAAACTGTCACTGTGTTGCCCGAGCTGTGGTGAATTTGTACGTGATTATAATATCTGTTAAATGATTCTGATGCAACAGGTTTTTGGTTTTAGAAGAATGAGACAATTGCGGTGAAAATCAATGCAGTCTGAGTGTTGCATTCAGATGATTCACCTCTGCATTGGTGTCTGCAACAGTGTCTTTTTCAATACTACCAAAGTATGACATTTTACAGTTCTACAGAGGAGCTTTTATTGATTCCCACTCCAACGGTGACAATGTTTGGCCTAACTTTTGAACCTGTTTGTTGCTGACCCTGGATGTGTGTGCTCTACCTTTTGGAAACACGGAGTAGCTGCCATGGAAAGACTTTGCATAATATAGACCAGGGCTTATAGTGTGGTTGGAGTCTGAGATAAATAGTTGGTTGTTCAGTTGTTGCTACTGTTGTTAGTTTCCACACCTCCGCAGAGTAGGCAAAGTAGATGTAGGGGAAAAGTCTGTTACTGCTAGTTGCTGGTTAATCAGTTGCTATAATGGCCCTAAAGCCAGTTGATTTGTTGCAGTTTGTGGGCTTCACCTGGGTCACAGAAAGGCCAGCGTCCTCTACCACTTTTTGTTCCCCCCCACAGGGTCATGAGATCACAATGTGACCAAAACTCTTTTTTGTAAATATTCAGACATGCACCGATTATGCATCCTGGTGTGATGAGATGATAAACTGAGAGACACGTGGTGGTCAGTACATTCTCACCACATGACACACCAGTTACTGTATCATACACAAATGGGACATCTTTAGTCCTGAGCACATTCTGCAATGCCAGTTTGAACCTACAGGAGACAAACAGGAGCAAAATCAAAGCACTAATCTTACAATTAGTCCTTGGCCCTTTATTTGAATATGACTGATACTCAGTGTACTGTTATGTTTGTATGTTTATCCTCTGGTGCTGATTAGTGTACACTCTTCTGAAATAAAAAGCCGTATAAAAAAAAAGAAAACAACAGCACAAACCAGGGACGCTGGAAGTCAGTCAGAGTTGGAGGTACTGATAGAAATATAATGATGTCACAGGCTGTATTCGAAACCGTGTACTACATACTACTGACAAAGGCGGTATGCAGTATGCAGAACATACAGCATACTGTTTTCCATAGTAGTATGCAGTATGAAACTGGCAAATCGATTTATTTTGCATTTTCCAGGTTTAGTGTGTTTTGACATACTGCAGATTTTGCTTTTGTTTGCATTGTTTACATGCTACATTTTGGCCAAATCAGTATGTACTGCTAGTATAGTAGTCGGTTTCGAATACAGCCATACTAAATGCTGTGACAGTCATGGTTTTTGCTCTAAATTGAATGGCCAGGATAATTTATATCTAATAGTTATTAACACCAATATACAACTGTTACACAGGCAACAACACTGAACTAATGCATGAGATGGTGCCTGGATGCGGGCGAGAGATGTTAGGGTGTTTATAATGCCTGGTTTCAGGGGGTGCTGCAGCCCCTGTTAGCACCCTTACTTCCCGAGTACATGGCACAAACACGCTCACACACCTGCATGCACACTGTAAAAGCACATGCAGACCATGAAAAGTCATCATGGTTCACTGATTGAATGTGTCACAGTTTGACTTTTTATTCTTCAGATAAAATGACAGCTGGGAATGTAGGAGGCAACACGTCAACCACGTCTTTGTTTTATTTGAACCTTTGTGGTTACATTAGCGTCTTTACTTCCTTCATACAATGACGGCTGCAAATGTGGTTTTCTCTTTAATACACTTGAATGTCTTAGTCAGAAAGTCCCAACACCTCATTGACACGTACATATCTCCCTCCATGACACCGTTTTTTCATGCTCTTTCCTCCTCGTTCTCTTTAAATCCTGTCCGTGTGGGTGCTCCGTCTGTGTCATGCTGCTGTGCCACCACATTCCTCCCTGACCAGTTCCTGTGCCGTCTGAAAACCTTACTGAAACCAGCAGCAATGACAAACGGAGAGAGACGTCAAGAGAGGGTGGCCCAGTGAGATCACTGCTGCTGTGATGCCATGGAAATGCTGGTGGCCTCGTCGCAGGCACTGCATGATAATTTTGAGCTAAAAAGGTATAAACACAACACGTCTGATGTTTATAGATTGTTTGAGCTAATAGCAGAGTACAATTTAAGAGGATATGGCCTCACTAGCTCCCCGTACAGCAGTGGATCTTCATTCTACCCTCCATAAACACAAAGAAGCTGAAATAACAGTGTTTGAAGTGAGGAAGTGTGATTGTTGTGAAGATAAAAGGGGAGAGGGAGGGTGGGGGGGTTCAACCAGCTTTTTTGTCTGTTGGCCTCATCCAAGAAATCTTTGTGTGTTTTACTGCAGAACTCTTGACCTTCAAATGAATAAATGGAAAAAATAAGCACAGCCTGGGCATTTGAAGGCAGACACAATGCCACAATGGGGAGCCATCGGCATGGTGGTAGCACTTTCCCATAATCCCCTTGGGTAACCGGTGCTGGAAGCTGCTATTTCAGTTTTATGTCAGTATTTTTACACATACAGTAGGAGTCAAAAACACACTTCCTGGTTGTTTTTGGCAATCTCAGTCTCCAAAGCAAAAAGCGTCTCATTTCTAAAGGTTTAATAGCTCAGCTTCCCGTCAGAGAGAGTCTGCTTCATGAGCTTTGACTTTGTTTCTATGGAATGTGTGTAAAATCCCGTGAGGGCCTTACTATAGTCTGAAGTATGCTCCTACATCAGCCAACGCACTGCTGGCATGCCAAGCATTACTAAGCAACATGACTATGTAACAGTGTTATGTTAGGAGACGGCCGGGCACCAGGGCTTTTAAACCTGGATATATTATGCAGTAATGGTAAATGTGCTGTGCATTTACACTCTGAGATAAGATCATTTCAAAGACTGACCAATGGGAAAAAGAGTTTAATGGAAGCTATTAAGCATCGTCAGTAAAGGACTGATACTGCCATTTGTTTCATGACTTTAGTTTATCGCTTTATTTTCATCATTAACGGCTGACATTTAACAGTGTATAAGTGGACAGTCAACTGTCAACAAGTCTGTGTTTTGCTGACCAAACTTTCTGTAATTCATGTCATCTGCTTTCAGTATAATCTCAAGTTCACTTGCTACAATTAATGTGAGTAGGCTGTTGGTTAGGCTACCAAATATACAGTGAAGGTTAAGGTTAGATTTAAGGATAAAGTTAGGTTTAGGATAAACGAACACAGTTAACCGCTGGTTTAAGGTTGGGGTTAGGTAAAAAGCAAAGCTACGGTTTATTACAACTTAGGTTTAATTGTTGTAGCTCTGGCTATCAGTTATGACAATATTGTAATTGCTGAGATATTGAAACATGACAACATCTCAGCAACTTGGTGAATACAGCGTTATCATTAATGATAGAACTGATGGCCGGAGCAACAAAAATAAAACCTAAGTTGTAATAAACAGTAGTTCACCTTTAAGTTGAGAGCCAACAATGGACCATGACAATAAAGTGTTTCTGATTTCAAATAGCCCTGGTAGGATTTACAGGTGGCAACGGTTGACATGACAGCTCACCTCATACATGCAGCACACACATGCACTCTGACACACAGTGTTTCAGTTCAAATGCAGGTCGTGACAGGAAAACACTGGAATGTGATAAATGAGGCGTGGAGGCAAGAGCGGCAGGGTAAGTGTGCTAAGTGCAGCCTGGGGCCACCTTCTTCTTCCTCTGTGTAGATAACACCTGAGTGGAACATAATTTACACAAGGTTGACTGACTCACAGAGATGATACTGTTTTATACAGCTGCTGCGTTGTCCTCTCTCTCTCTCTTGGGCTCTGGCCCAGTATGTTCAGGCCTTCAGGGCCAAGTGCAGTGAGCTGAGCAAACGTGTGACAAGCCGGCAGCACTCAGGTAACTTCAAAGCTCCTTTCCCAACAAACATGTCACGTTTCTCTCCTGGAATGTTCCACTGCCACAGAAACGCTTTCAGCAGCCTTCAGTCAGAGGCTGCGTTTAATCGCTTTTGTTTGCCATGAAAGAGACCCAGCGGCGAATCCTTTGATCACTGTTAACACACCTCTCTGTGTTCTGACTCTCCTGGGTGGCAAAGGCCAGGTGAAGAGCCTGTTGTGGTCACGCAGGGCTTCACTGAAGTTTGATCTCGCACTGAAGCACCTGGCGAATGTAGAGGAAGAACAATAATGGCATAAACAAGATGTTCACATGCATTTACCATGACGAAGAGCAGCGCACACGTGAATGTCTTTCAAGAGGACGGAATATTTTGGAAGCTTACAGCATTCCTCTAAATACTTACAACAATCCATGGATTATCTAAATTGTTTCCGTAACGTGTTTGTCTCAGGCCTTGCAGATGCATGTCAGGTATGTTTGATATTTGTAAAAACCTCAACACTGAAACTGTTGAGGGGCACCTGATAAACTTGAACCAGGGTTCCTGGTGGGGCTGACAAACAGCTAGTGACTCACTGTCGTTGCATAACTTCAGGAGAGGGATGTGATGCAATGCAGTCACAATCGAGAAAGTGACATGTCACAATTCAGGCAGATATTACATTGGTGAGATACAGAGGTAGAGAAGCAGCAGGGTAAAATAAGTCTTACATATTTATTTTTCTTAGAAATAATGTGTTCCCCTCAGTTTAATGTGACAAATGGCTCCAAATACTACAATACCCATAAGTCTCAACCACTAATTTCTATGGGAAGAATGTGAATCAGAGCTGAATCAAATACTTCATTGTTACCACTGGGATCAAAACACTACACCAGAGTTGCTGAATTCATCTAACATTGGCCCATAATAACTGATTTAAACTGCTAAACCAGGTTTTTTGAAAGATGAATCTATAACTTCCTCTCATTGTTATTATTTTAGGCATGGTGATTGGATGTTTTTTTTTGCAGAATATTTAGTGTTGCGTCACTCTTAGTTTAATTCTCAACTCACATTTTCATACAAGCTTGTACCTGTGAGTTTTTACATTTAGTAATGCAGTTCCGATGATTCAACCATCGGAGAGTTTCGTGCCCATCCAAGCTTTGGAGGTGCTCCAACTACCAGTCACCTAACACTGTCTGTGCAGAAAATGAACCAGACTTTAACTGTGACACAATGTTGAATGGTAAGACACTGTAGATTTCTAGCATTTTTTTCCAGTGAGTGGAGGCCAAATGAAAGCAAAATTACAACAAAATCTGGTATATGTATAGCTATATAATATATTCACAACTCAAATGGGGAATATTCATATGGACTACCACAAAACTGGTCTGGGCTCTAACGGTTGGCAGCTGGATAGATAATCCCATCGTCACTCCATGTCAGTTTACAGTTTAGGGTTGGGTTGAGCTGAGCAGGATGGCCCAGTGATTCAGGTAGGTTGAATGGATTCAGACACACCTACAGGAAGCACCGCTGGCCATGCCTGTGTCACCACCAGATTTCCTGACCAAAAACTCCAAATTAGGTTGACTGTTGTTTAGGATATCAAAACCAGTTGTGGCTGTGGTATGACAAATAACCAGCCTTTTGTTTTCCTGCCAAGTGAAGATACACAGTGGTGTACTAATGGTGACAAGGAAAGTGTAACTGCAGCTGAGTGCAGAGAGATTGAAACTGTTGGCTTGACAGCTTTCTGTTGCTTGTGCCATTCCTGTAACTTATTCCTGAGGCAGTTCCTGGCAAATATTTACAGTCGACCTGCTGCCAACCTGGAAATGTACAGAGGCTCATTTACTAAAAAATACAGTGTAATGATAAACTTGACAGAGTGGAAAGGAGAATAGGGGAAAAGAGACAAAAAAGAGGAAGATACAGAGGAAATAAAAGTGAAAAGGGCAGGTTGTGGTTCTTTTTGTCTTGCGTGGCAGTGTATTTGTAAATAATTGCCCACCCTGTGGTTTCATTTCCTGAGAAAAGAAATGATGAAACATCTTTTTCAACTTTTTCTTTTTGTTTTACCCAGATTACAAACAGCATATTTTCTCACTTAACCCTTGATGTATCCAGCCATGCAGGTAGTTTTGTGTCCAAATTTTGACATATCCTTGGTTTTATTTTGTTTTGTTTTTATAAAATAAACCCAGTAACCACAGACATATCTCAAACACTGAGACCTATGTAACATTGTCCCGGTACACACTGGACGTGTGACCTTGCAGCATTCTGATGTTTTACTGTATGAATTCTCAAAACTGATGGCATCATCAGGATTAGCTCATAGTCTCTGCACCTGAAAGTTCAGTTACAAGCTGGAGAAACCGTAATTTACGCCACCTCCCGTTAATATTTAATAGAACCAGTATCAGGATACAAAGTTTGTGTTCATGGAGTGTGTGTGGGCAGAAAGAAATCGCTGATACCCTTGTGTCTTACTCACTCATCTCTGATCTGTCTGAAAAGGCAGACAGTCATAATAGGATCAGAATCTCAGTAGTCACTGTCTCTATAATGCTCTCCGGCTTCGGCACGCACACACACACATAAAAATGCGCACACGCAATATGCAATAACACTAATACACTCCTTGCCTTTTATCCAGCTCTCCTCTGGTGCCTATGTAACAGGAGCTGGCTGTCCAGCCTTTCTCTCAGAACGGAGAATGTCACAACGATAGATCTTCATTCCACAGACTCTCCTGACCTTCACACAATGCTGCTTTTGAAAGACTAAATGTCTCCACACACAAGCCAGGCACTTACTGTGTGTGTGTGTGTGTGTGTGTGTGTGTGTGTGTGTGTGTGCGTTGTATGAGAGGGGGAATCCCTGAGACAAATAGTGTTTTTTACAAGCCCAGCAATTAAATGGTGCATTTTGCCAACATAAGCATGCTCTCTAGGCTCTGCAGACTCTTTTTTTGGACAATGTGGTTTCTTTTACTCTTTCACAAGCCAGCATAAAATGGATGTATGGAACAGAAGTGTGTTGATTTGGAGAAAAAAATGGAGAGAAAAACCATTTGTCTGTCTGCCTGGGATTCCTTGACTGAGTGATGCCTCCCATGATGAAAAGCCCGGTTTATTATTCTATCATGGACCACACTCACGTCCTGCAGGGAGGGAATATTCCGGCGGTCTCAGCTGCGCCTCATGGATTATGTGAAATATGAAGAGGATGTGTGGGAGACAGACATATTCTGTGTGACGTGAATGATACTGGAAATAAAAACCGATCCAAGCAGACAGACAGTCTGATGACTGAGCTGACACACAGGAGCTGACCTCTGTGATGAAGCTGTGATAAAGAGTTCACCCGCATCACAGATAACATCAGCGCTTGTATTTGTCACTCCAGACGTCAGTGAAAATTGTATTGGTTTGACATTTTAGATAGTGGGACAACATTTTGGTTCAAACACTAATATCACATCACACAGCACACTTGTCACTGAGCCAGTGTTGTTAGAACTCCACCCCCATCAGAGCCACTTTTACAAGTTTGATCATTTTGAACACCTGCAGCAACTCTCTATATAGATGAGCAGCTCTCCAACCGGATCGGTTTTGACAAGACTCTACAGCCATGCTAGCCGCTAGCTGTGTGAGGCCGTTCTACAGCTGTGCTCTGAGCTAAATGCTAATGTTAGCATCATCATGAAGGGAACATGAATGTCTTCATCGCAATCCATCCAAAACCACAAATGTCAACCTCATGGTGATGCTAGAGGAAAAGTCAGGGGATTGTTAAAGTCATTAGGATTCACCCTCTGAGGACCATGAATGTCTTTTCCAAATTTCATGTCTCAGTTGTCACCAAAGTGGTGAACAGACCGACATTGCTGTTCAGCCATGCCGCAAACTTGGCTAACTTCGTTAAAAAAATGAATGAAAAAAAACTTCTAATAATTAGAAAGTTAGAAAGACTCACTGATGTACATATCTATCATTTAATTGTAATATCTGTATATCTGTTGCTGTTATGTATCTTGAGATACAATGTTCTTATCAGACTATTTACTGTAGAGGAAATAAAATGCTCCTGTTTGGGGAAGGTGTGTGGTGAGTTGTAGACATCGGTCCTCTGTCTGGACATGTATGCGAGCACAACCTATGAACCTGTCATGACGTCACACTGAGTGATTACCCCTCTCACGACTCAGGAATGCAACACAGGCTTCCCCGTCTTCCAGGAGCCTGTCTCTGGTACTTTTCCAAAAGCACAGCTGGAGTAGTTTTCCAAAGCAATGCAAGAGGCACAATAACAGATTTAACAACACGACGATAAACTTTTCATGTAACACTTTCCTTGGCTATAACTACACACACTTTAACTTTTGCCTCCTATGTTTCCTTTTCCCCAGTAGTTTTGTTTCTTGAGCCCGTGACACGACTAATACCACGCAAACACACGTCACAGATTACAGCTATCAACACATACACGATTTATAGTATCTGAGACACTTTATGTATCGTCCCTGATAGCCCAGAGGTCATAAAACACAGTGGAGCAGCTGTGGCTCAGGTTTATTGCCAAGACAATCTTGGCTTTTTATGTTACATTCACAATTTTGAACCCAGTGCATCAAAAAAAATACACAACCTGCAGTGCAGTTCAGCAACCAACAGCTTAAGAATAATGCACGTAGGTGTTGTTGTAAGCGGCTGCACTGAGTAAGAAGGTGATGGTGGGGGAACCAAACATAGTACATAGTATATTGGGTGTGCATAGCCAGCATTCCCCCCACCCTTACTCTGTATTTAGAAGCCGACCCCCCCTCCATGACAAGGATCTACAGATCGTCATGACTTCACCATCCAGGAGGCTCGTGCATTCACATGGTCAGGGGACGGTGGGTAACAGGGGTGTTCATTTACATGATGTCATTAAACTGGACACATACACACACCCTTATCACAGCCCAGACTTGACCCCCAACATTACCATGAACCTCACGCACTGTGTTCAAAGTGTGTTTTCCCTAGAAGTACAGTGTGCAATCAGCACGGAAAAGGTCAAAAGGCGCTTTTATGACTTTCAGGATCCAAGGATTCTGCATGCAGTGACACCTTTCTTCAGCACTCATCAGAATAAAAACTTTGCTTGGGGTCATTGTTAATCATTAGTTGGACAGGAGTGTGTATATGGGTGTGTGTTATTAATACCCCAGAGGCAGTCAGTTGGGGGGATTTGAGAGGCTTCTTGGGTTTCAGTGTTTCTGATCTCACAGACAAATGTCCCTACATGGCGGGTTTATTCTCCACTCCAATGTGCTAACGACTTGGCCCCATGCTGAAAATGCCAACCCATCAGACCCCATGCTGCAGGGCATTGGTGCAACCTATACGACCTGCTGCCTGAGCCAGCACACATGCACGTCCACGCATAGGGCAACAGTCTCTCAGAACACAAGCTGGATGCAAACTGGGCGATGGACACCGAGCAAACTTGTGACTGGGGGGTCACAGGTTCGATTTGAATGTGATTCAAATCCCCCGAGAGCCTGGGAAAATCTGTGTGGGACGGATGACCACCACTGTCATCTACCACAACAATGGTTATTGCGGTAAACAAGGTACTTAAGCCCCAACTGCCCCGTTGGGAATGATCAGTGGTCAGCAGCAGAAGACCGTGGTTGTACAGGGCATCTCCCAGAGATGAACTTAACAATGAGCATGTATGCACTGTCAGCTTTCCTTGACTAGATAAAAGGAAAACAAACACACGAGCGATAAAGATATATGTGCAAAAACTACGGTTGAGTTGACAGCTGTTGAATTTGAAATACATTTTTATTCTTTCTCTGTGTTGTAGTTATTTTGTTGTTATTAGTATTTATTTCTTGGTATTTTTCTTATACAACTGTTATACTCACAAAACGTGCACAAAAAGTATTCAAGTAACAATGAAAACTGAATCTATGTATACAAAAATGCATTTATATATGGGATTCATCATGCACACTTGGAATTTCTCCACATAGTTACACTCATGCAGGAAAGCCAGTCAGTACCCCCGTCTCCAGCAGTGACACAGCATGCCTGTCTGTCTGTCTGTCTGTCTGTCTGTCACTCACTCTCTGACCTTGTGCCTATCCGTCTGTCTGTCTGTCTGCTTTAACACTATCTGTCATTGCAGGCTGTGTGCCTGCCTATCTGTCTAGCCATCTATTTGCAGTATCAGACAGTCTATCCCGTTTGTATTTGACAGTTGATGTGTTATTTTGTCTGTGTGTCTGAGTGATGTCATTCAGGTGCAGTGTGCCAGGGCAGAAAGCCCAGGTATCACCATCAGCTTTTTTCCCCTCCTGGACTTTCGTCTGTCATCGGACACCTTCCAGTCTGGGTCTTCTGGGGATGCATGCACATGTGCATGCTGAAAAGCATGCAATATGAGCATGTGCACGTCAGATGGCACGACGTAAGGATGCAGATGTTTAATGCTGCGCTGTAGGTCCAGTAGTACAGCGTGACCTGTGGCACCGTTGTGGTCAAATTGTGAGGTGTTTTAAATAGGCAAGCCCCAGGATTGGACTGTGGTGACGGATGGGCCACACTTTCCCTTCCTCGCTCTCTGCCTGTCTGTGCTTTTGCGTTGCGATGATGGATGCCCAGCCCTCTGTAAATATAGCCCTGCCCCAGCTAGTTAGCATGGTTGGCATGATCCAGGCCGGTGGTCATGAGCTAAATATATATCCAAAATAAATGCTTCCAGATTCAATTCTTAACTGTTGTTTAGACAGGCTGTAGCAAACATCTCACATAGAAGAAGAGTTAGAAAACCATTTTGTAATCAAGCAAAAACTGGTGGTTTAAACATTGCAGTCAAAAAGCTTAGAAACCATAGAGTGAAACATTTGGAGGAAAACACTGTGGTTCTGCAACTGTCTACAGATGCTTTGCCCAATGCTGTGGTGACTGTGGTGGCGAGTCACTGCTGTGGTAACAAGTCATTGCCATGGTTTCCATCCAAACTCTGATTTTGTGTTCAAATGCACTGATACTGTGGAATGGATGCTGTGGGTGGAGTAATGGAGACAGCCAGCCAGTGGTGACCGCAGTAAGTGACGCAAGTAGAGAGGCTATGATGTTAGTGTGGCACTCGAGAGTTCATTCAGGTGTGATTGTACGGCGGAGAACAACCACACCTGCTTCATGCAGTCGATACAGACCGAGGAACAATGGTACTTCCCACAAGTGACCTGTCAACACAGATGCTTTATCAGATCAAACAGGCATCAATGTACGAATTCACAAGCCCGGGACACTGTGCCACCATCAAATCTGTGAGCTCTTGTCTGAAAATAGGCCACAGAGGTATTCAAAAGGGGAAAATAATTTTGATCTGGCAGAACAGGACAACGGACCCTTTGAGAATGGTTCAGAAGAAGCTTATCAGGGTGCTGCCACCGTGACCGCGCTGGTAGGATGGAATCTGGCTGTGTGAGAGTTTCCATTCTCTCCACAACAATAGAAGGCCTTCTCCGCCTGCTTTTGCCCTGCTGACTCGCAGGGCTACAATCATCCAAACATGTCTCCGGTTTTTCCCCTCTGCTGCTGTTTTGACTTGTGTCTTACATCATCACCTATGAAGACAAATGCATGGGAAAGTATGGACGTGCCAACATTTTACAAAAGTCTTGCGATGGGATCACACCAGCATCGATGCCTGACCCATGAGTACTCAGTAGTCATTAGTACATAATTACATGAGTACTCAGTACTCAAATTTGACCTTCAATTTGATCTCAACTCCACACCTGTAAAGTTTTGTGAATGCATTTTGCATGGTTGTGACGCTATCATGTTGCCAAATCTGTCCACAGACAGACAGACAGACATATAAACCCCTGGCAAAGTACTCAAAACCGCTTCTGTGGTAGTTCCTGCTACAGTAGGTGTCTCCAAGACCACATGATGCCATGATGACACACACACACAGACCCACAAGGTGAAAACAAAACCAGCCACACACTGTCGCGGCCGGTAAAAACCTAATGAATACTGGAAGTATCTCTGCACTTGCAGCTACATTGACATCCAGCAGGCTTTGCATAATTCCTGCTAGTTCAAAATATATATTCATACATGGTATACTAATTACCCAAATAGTACATTCAACATTAGGGCATACTATCTTATTAGAGTATAGAGTCATTAGTTCACCATGGACATATCTGGAATGTAGGAGGAACTCATTGAAGTGCTGAAAAATATAAACTCCACAAACACTGTGATGGGAACTGACAACACTGGCCTTTTTCACAGCAGACATTTTTACTTGTTATAGTAGAAAACACACAGGTGTTACTGATAATACTAATGATGGCTCTGTTCTATTCAAGTGTCACAGTAAACCATGACAAGACCAGGACCCAGAGCTTCTAAATGGAATTCAGCCCCCATTGATTTCATTATCTGTCTACTGTAAGAAGGGTGTATTGTTCGTCACCGAGCCATATTTTGTTCTTCTCTGAGAACATACCAACCTGAGAACATACCAACCTGAACATTTTCCAAAACATACCTTTTTGACTTCTGATGTTGTTTATTTTTCTATGGTTGGTACTGGATGTCCTGTCTCTGTCATATCAGAAAAATGCAAAGCCTTAGCAGTGCCACTTAGTGCTGAAGGGAAGGTATGACAGAGAGCCAATTAATCTGTTATCACACTGTACCTCCACCCATCAACACAATAACAAACCCCTGATATGAGTATATTTTATGGCTTAAGGGGAAATCCACTGTTAATCACAAATGGGAGATTGTGAGCGATTTCTTGAGAATAAAAACATTAACAAACTGTGTTTTTTGTTTTCTTAACATGGCATGGTGTTGCATGCTGCCTGAAAAAAAACATCACACCGGCTCAGGGATGGAAAAAAACCCACTTGGAAAATCACACATACTGTAACACCTATCTGACACTTACCACAAACAATGTGGGGGCAAAGACCTGCATGACAAATTATCTAGGCAACAAAACTATTAAGTTGAGTTTCCTGCACGTATTGTTTGTTTGCCACTGTTCCTGCTTGTCTTGTCTTGTCTTGTTAATGCCATGGTTACTCTGATCACCGGGATCAGACCGGTTATTAGATCCAATCTAAAGGGATCACTCCTGCAATTTATGTGCAGTAGTCACTTTAAATTGGAATGTAGGAAATCATGTCAGTGTGAGCAGTGATTGATGTGGTGTAAGATAATCACACACAATCACAAGTGGAATTTGCATCACGAATATTTGAACGAACCCATTGAGAATCACCCAACTCTGCAGTTTTTACAGCCTGCAATGCTTCTGTTTTGGTTCAGTCTCACGGCTCTCACCTCTGCTCTAATCATTTCCAGCCGCAGCAGGCAGCTGTTTTCAGCAAAAAAGCTCAGATAAACCCACTGTACAAAGTTAGTGACGAGCTGGTGAACATCGTGGAGCATTTAGCTGCTAAAAGGCCAGATATTTTTTGTCAAGAGTTTGTGGAGACAAAAACAGAGCTAAAAGACGAGTGAATACTGGGCTTACATTGGTCAGGTGGACACAACCACAACACCAAATTAATGCTAATGTTGATCTGTGTTTGCCGGATGTGTTAATACTGTAAGCAACTGTTTGCTTACAAGTTTGCAAAATCAACTTAAAATGTGATAAATCAGTGCTATGTTTACAGAGTGGATCTGTGCCCCCAAGTGGCCAAAAATCAATCAACACAGGCTCTAAAAACTAGATCTTTTATGTCTTACAGTCCTTATTTGCATCATCATTTGCTGGGAAGGAAAGCAATTAAAGGAGCACAGCACTCTCAGTAAGGTCGTAAAGAAAGCAGGCTTGACTACTGAGTGAATCCTTGACTGAGTGCCCTCTACAATATGAGTTTAAATTCATATTTGTTTCATAAATGCATTAATTCATACCAAAGATGTCCCCAAAGAGGCTCCACCAATCTATTATTACTTTATATTTGGAACTGAGACATTTCTAAAAATAGGATTCATGTAGTGCCGCTACTTGTTAACTTTGACCCACTTAATCAGTGAATATTAAACTTGATGAACAGTACAAAGTACAATTGTGACGTCCATCTCCTTGCCTTTCCTTGTCCGGTCATTCGTCACTTTCTGTCCCTGCACCCATCTCCCTGTCAGCTGTTTGGCACCGCCCTGGTGTTGACCTGTGGTGACGCTGCATAGTTGACTGTATATATGTATAGTTGTGCTGCAGGATCTCAAGTCCTCTAAAGCATACCATGGATTTTCCTGACCATGTTTGAGATTCCACACACTTCACTTGTCGCTAAAGCCTGTGATAGAGATTCTTAAGTGAGAGGAGGGAAACATAGATATTTCCCCAGCAAACAGGGAGACTGATGTATTACTGTTATTGGTTTCGGCTCTAATGTCTAATAGTTGTATTATTAAATGTCTGATGTCTACAGTCTGTGAGGCCGGGGCCACCCTCGTATGACTCATTACTTTTACCTCATGCTCGAGGAATCCAGTGACCCATACACACCACCCCGTAACGGACCTGACCACTGAACGAGACCAAAGGCTGATTCCCAGGAGATTCCCTCACGTTAATATCTGCCAGACCTCTCTGCAGTTGGCTGTGGCCCATGTGGGCTAACATCGCTGTCCAACTCAATATGTGGAGCTTTGAGAAGCGGTGGAGTGAATAGCTGACATTGCATGGTATCAATAAGAATTTAGACATGTCATCAGCTCTGAGCGATTCAGGATGGAGGCAGCAAACAGCTTCTTCCTGTCAATAACTCAATAACTCTCTCTCTCTCTCTCTCTCTCTCTCTCTCTCTCTCTGTCCCTCTCTCTCTCTCTCTCTCTCTCTCTCTCTCTCCCTCAACAGCCACTTACACACACATGCACTCAGTGTCTCTCTTCTCATTCCTTCCATTCCTCATTGATCTGCCGTCCAGGTCCTGGGAGGAGGAAGAGGAGGAGGACAGCGACGACGGGTAAAGTGATCAGGCTATGACATCATTTTTTGGCTACCTCATCCTCTACGCTGGATAATGCGAGTGTGTTTATGTGTATGTGTGCCCCAGTCTTGGAGAGGAGGATAGACTCATACTATAAGTAACAATTTCCTCCCTAGACATGAGGGGTCCCGGGACACTAAAGGGACTAGACTAGTCTAGACTAATGAGTTCCACTATAAATGAAAACATCTCCTCTCAGAGCCCTTTTTCAGTCCAATATAATGTAGCTGTTGTCGCTCATTTAACAGTAAGGTCAGTCTAGAGCTTCTCTGTGTGATTAAGCACTTGGCCAAAATCAGTAATTAGAAACAAATGTTGTGGTTACTGCACAGGTGAGTCACATAAAGCTTGATAATTTCCGGATGATCACGGGAGATGACGTGCAACCTGCACAGTCAGACAGGTAGGCACACCACCTGGTGGACAGAGGGAGGTCTGTATGACACACAGGGGCGCAACAGTCAGTTATGCTCTGTGGTTGCTAGGCAACAAGGTAAATGCCGGAAGGCACGGTTTCAGGTGTTCCTTTCTCTTATCTCTGCTCTTCTTGCTTCACTCACTGGCTGTCACAATCAGCACACCTCACGCAATGCATGCTCATGCTGCCCGTAACCCCGCCCACTTCCTCCAGGAAGAAAGCCTTTTATGGGCATTGACCTAAGCGTACCTGTGAGGCAACCCTTGAGAGTTTGCTCTCTCTTGTTAAATTACATTTCTCAAAGTGTCTTCTTCCTTTTTTATGGCCTGTCACAATCAAGAAAGTTTGTCTTGGGTGGCACATGGCAGTATCAGGCAATAAAGGTTCCCGATATACAACTGAAGGAAAACTGGTAGACATCACATAAGGAGACTCTTAACTCTGATGCAATCTTTTTATTTTATCAGTATCTTTTCTGATCGCTTGCAGTTATTCGAATGACATAATCTGAGATGCTGAGGGGGGAAATTGCTTTTAGTTGGAACTGCTCACAACCTATGGACACTGCTTCATTTTAACGGGTTACAAACCGAGGAGAGTGTACATGTCAGGTGTTTCAAATCAGGTGGTTCTTAAAACGTATTACTTATTACTGTTGGTGGGCTTTCTCAGCTAAGACTGACCTCAGGACACCATGTTCACAATACAGGTTGCCAGCCAGACAGAGGTTACTAATATCTATGTCTGACAGGGACCAGACATCCACCTCATGATCTGGTTGTCTCCCTTTGATCGATACATCACACACAGAGACAGTCACGGACAGACTGACTGACACATAAAATGCTCCTTTATTTCACTCTGAGTCGGCAATACAGTCATCATTAGGTAGGATTGAACGCCTGACATCTAATCTCTGGCCGCACAAGCAGAGGGCACTCACTGGAAAATGTCAGGAAGCACATTGCACATTTTAGTCCAAACAACTTACTTATCATCACTTAAAACTCTGCCTGTTATCTGGCTGCCTGGCCTATGCCACCCACTCTTTTCTCCATTCCTGATACCAGAAAGACAATGTAAAGAGGATTTTCCCGTTGACCAATCAGCCCCCCAGTGGGTCCACATCAAACGTGGCTTTGGAGTCAAACTCACCCACTCACTCCTGGGTGTGGTATGCATGATGGGACTCCTACTGTGTGTGTGTGTATGTGTGTGTCCTCACTTTGTGGGGTAGAAAAGTGGTAACAGAACCATAACAATAACAGACGCACTGGAAAGAGCTCAGAGCCCTCTTAATGATGTCATGGTGTCTGTTTTGTGTGTATGTACGATTGGAATTCAACATAGTCACACACGACAGAGAGGATGTGTCTGGAAAATGTTGATTAATGCTTAATTACTATTAGGAGGAAGCTACATTATTATAGTGATTTAATATTTTGCTAATTTAATGCAAAAACACTTGTTAAGGCACAAGTAAGTTAAAGCAATGCTATCCTGAGGGTCCCAGGAGACCATTTTCAGACTATGGCTCTTTGACTGTAGTCTCTGACATGGCTTTGAATTGGCGCACTGAACAATAAAGCCACACTTTTATGTTTACAGAGCAGGTCTTTTTACATCAGATTTGAGCAGGTTCTGGGTTTAACTCTTTAAAAAGGCAGATAACTCCATAAAGCTGCTTCTTGGAACAGGCCCAAGATGTGTGGAAGTGTGTGTGTTTGTCTGGAAGTGATTTTGTATTAGGTGTGCCAGGAGGTTTATTCAGATTAGTGTGTGTGTTCCTAAGGTGTGTCTGTGTAAGCGTTATCCAGGTTGTGACAATACAGGATCACAGCAATAAACTTAAATAGCTAAACATTGCATTCCATTCACCATTTCAGAGGAAGACGTTTTAGAGAGACAGTTCGTCTCCAAGTCTATTTTCTGTGAACTACTAATAAACATGGGGTCGTTTTCACTGGCTTAGTCCCTACAACAGCCAACTTGTTACTGAGGAGCAATCTAAATATGTGCGCTATCGCTAGTGTTTTGTTGTTACATGCTGTTGCTGTGCAATGATTATTTTCTAACTGATAAACTTGGTATGCACCTTTCTTCTCACGTGTATGACTTGCCGTAATCACACAGGTTCAGTTTCCTTCTCAGTAACACATTGGCTGTTGTAGGGATTTAGCTTTCTAATCAGTAGGACATCACAACATTTGTCTTCTGGTTCAGAGGGCATTCCTAACAATGAAGTGGTTTGGATGTAGGGGTTTGCTTAAAGTGTGCTGGTGAAGTACATTTCCAGTGCTGAAAATGACCCAAATACTGAGACTACACATTTTGCCAGGTGCTGTCAGTGTTACATCCCCTCCAGATGTGAATGAACACACTCTGTTTCTTTCAGATGAAACTGTGTTTTTTCAGTTAGTCACAAGCACACACACTGCCACACAACCACACACATACACATGAAAGTCCCTAACAGCTACTGGTCAGGCCTCTCATTAGTTTTACTGCCATCCACATCAAAGAAAAGGGCACTAATTTTGCCCCTCTGGACTAACAAATTAGGCTCTGGTTTCAGCTAACAGGGTCAGGTTTTGATTAGGAAATCATTAAACTGTTTTACTGTGACTGGGTCTTCTCACGAAAGGTTAGCAGATTTAGACATACCTTAAGGAAGGGGCTTCCTGTGCTGCTCTACTGGTCTGTGGCACCCTCCAGTGGTCACAGTAGTACAATGTGCTGCTACAAATTCACAGTACCCTACAGGGGCCACCTCTTTGTACTGAATATTAATGGCTTGTCTGTCTTACAAAAGTCATGGCGAGTTAAAAAAACATATTTTCAGTAACTGCAATGTCATGTGACCTTGTGACTCCAAATCAATACCAAAACCACTGATTGATAAATTAATATTATAATTTAATGTTCATGTTTGCTGTTGCACACTGTTACAGTAATAGTGACAGTGCCCTCTAAAGGCAAAGACAGAAAGAGCTGAGGGGTACAGCTAAATAAAGTGCTTCTTTGCAAAGCTGGTTTCAAAGCAAAAGCTGGTCAGTATTTGATTCATCATAGTGGAAATATCTCGCAATAACATCCTCTTGGGCACTTTATCTGTTGTTGTAACTGGAAGTCAGAATGTTTAATGGGTTGTTAAAACTAATATTTAGTTTAATAAACCTCACATTGTAGCCTCTTCTGTAATGTACCTTTGTGTAAATTAGGGGAATTGATGTAGTGTGCCAACACCAAAATGAGGAGTCGGGACAGTGTCGCTGAACATGCCCCGTGTGACTCACTCCCTAATTGTATTGTCCATTCTAGCTAGATATCTCATTGCTTTTTAACATTTGATTATGGAAACCACTGACTTTGATTTGATTACATTAAAATTGTTTCCCGAAGACAAGAAGAAGAATGAAGGTCTTGCAAGACTGTATTAGCACAAAGGTTACATGATCGTAAAGTATTTTTTCACCTTACTTATATGATCTGACTGGTAAATAAATGCTGAGATAGTGAATTATGGAAAGAATCCATAGAAAAATAGATAAAGGCATGAAAAGAGAGGGATGCATATGTGAAATATTTTATTGGCATTGTTGTTGCAGACATTGGGTACAAACTCACTCATCCAATATTAGAGAAACACACTAATAAAATAAATATGAGGTTCTTTTAAAACAGTATTTTCAAGTTTTTCGAGATATTTGTTGTTAGTGTACACACATCATTAAATTAGTAAACCTATTGATTTATAGTGCCTGTGCATTACTGGTGAGCTTACAGTATGATGCTCTTACCCTGTATCAAAAATGACAAAATGTATAGATCATTTTAGATTGCAGTAATAATCTTAAGAACACCTCATAAAAAATACTTTTTCTATGGTGTTCTCCAAACTGTCAACTCAAGAAATCATGTCATGTTCTAATAAAGAAGGCTAGCACAGAACAAGCAGCAGCAAATAAACAACAACCAAAGAAATGCTGTCTTCAGTTGCAATGTGAAAACTCAAATAACATTACACGCTAACATTAGACACTCCCTTTATACACTGTGTATTTAAAACCCAACAGGCTCCAGGAAGGCGGCCTCTATCCTCTATTTCAGGACCTTTTACCCCCTGATGGGGGTAAGTTGGGGGGATGTTTGTGGTAATAGTCTGGTGGGGTGGGATTGGGGCTTGCATTCATCCCTGTAGGAACATAATACATACTCTCCAGGTAGCTCTGGTCCAGTTGTGGATGGTTCTGGGGATCTGGCTTGGACCCCTGACCAGAGGGATTCCTGTAGCTGACCCCAGGCCCGCTTGGGTGAATTGTTGCTGCGGCAGAGGCCTCAGGATATCGGGGTGGCTGGGGCTGAGCCTGGGGGTGGGCTGGAGGTGGAGGAGCTGCATAGGGCATGTACTGCTGAGCAGGGGCGTACATGTTGGGGTTGTGGAGAGATGGGTATGGGGCGGCTGAAGGAGGATACAAGCCTGAATGTGACATTGCTTGCTGTGGGATGAGCACTTCCACATATTGGCCAGTCTCTGGGTCAAACAACATTTTCCTCAGTGGCTGTACAGGCACCTCGATATAAAAATACTTCCCTGTCTCAGGATCCAGGAGCACTCTGCGAGGTGTCTGTCCATAACTACTGTCTGAGTACAAACTGGAGCTGTCACCCCCATATTCAGAGCCATAGGAAGGCCCTAAGCTTTGAGGGCCACACAGGTACTGGGGATCAATAGGAGGAAGGCCAGGAGAGTGACTGTGACTAGGATCGCTGTAAGGAGCCCCAGCCATGCCTGGTGGCTGTTGCTGGGGTGATCTGTGGACAGGGGGTCGTCGAGGATCAATATGCTGAGGTGGCTGCAACGGGCGGTCAGCAGGGCAGGCCTGCATGAGCGAGGGGTGGGGAGGGCAGGGAGGAGGCTGGTGGAGAGGCTGGTACATGGCCGGTGGCTGGCTTGGACCAAGGGGACTTGATTTGGGAGAACCAGGCTGGTAGCTCATCGGCTGAGGGTCAGGTCTGCACTGGTTGGAACGAAAAGGGGGCTGAGCCAGTGGGTAAGGTAATGCCTGTCCTGGAGAGTGTGGAGGGGCAGGGGGTGTGAGGTTATGGGGGCTGCGGTGATATTGAGGAGGGGTGAGACCAGGGTGGGATGGGCAGCCAGCTGTGCAGGAGCAGGGAGGGGGGCGGGAGGAGGGTTGATAGCGATTTGACCTCCTGTGGGTCAGATCTGGGAGCATGAGGGGACTGAAGCTCTCTCTTTCATCGTAGCTTGGAGGGTCATCTGAGGCATAAAAACGCAGGTCATCTGTTCTTTGGGAGCGCTCGCTGGAGCATGGCTGGTGTGTGTATCCTGGCACTTGTGTTGTGGAAACAGCAGCGGGTGGTTTTGCATTGTTTGAAGTTACCGGCATAGCATGTTCACGAGGGTATGCCATCCTGGGATACTGTGGTTGGCTGTCTGGATCAATAACAGCTGACTGGCTTGGCTGGTTGGCTCCAGCTGAGGCAGGTCCAGGGACTTGGTTTGCTTTTGGGTCAGAAACTGGACCTGGAGCTGAGGTTAAACCAGGGCCAGTGGCTGATGTTGGAGCTGTAGCTAAGGTTGTTGGTCTTTGTGTGTAACTAGAGATCTGAGGCGAGGCCCCTGGTTTTTGCTGCTGACCCCTGTCATTAGATGCCTCTGTCTCTGATGGAGCTGTTGACTGGTTTGAGAGATTGGAGATGGTGGTTGCTGTTGTTTTGCATGGTGGAGGTTTGAGACTGGATACTGCAGACACAGCTAGTTTTCTTGTATAATTTGATGTAGATGTGGACTCGCTGGAGATCTTTCTATAGATTGTTGGTGAGGACACAACAATTGTTTGAGGCCTCTCCTCACCTTGTGGTTTTACAGTTGATGTTGATGCTGATGGTCTCTGTGCTTCATTTGGTATTGCTCCCATATCTGCAGGTTTAAATTTGCAGCTTGGTTTTGGAGGCACAGCTGGCTTTTGAGAATTTTTAGCTATAGATTTAACTTCAATGGTTTGAGGCCTGTTGTTTCCTGTAGAGTTTGTGGGCATCTCTTGTTTCTGTGTTTCTTTAGACAGTGACTTAACCTCAATTGGCTGTGGTCTGAATCTCCTTATTGCAGGGGACCTTGGGGGGAAAGATGGATCTATTCTTTTCACTGCCTCAAAATCTCCTACTTCCCTCTGTTTGGTGGGAGGTGGTGTTTGCTCCAGTGTATTCCTTAGTGGAGAAGCACTTTTTTGCTTTGCTGTGTCTTTTATAGTAGGCTTAATGCTAACTCCCTCATCTTCACTGGTATTTGTAAGGGTGTCTGTGTTGTCAGACACTGCTGAGGGGCCAGACATGGGGGATGAAGAGGAGAATGTCCTCTCTCTTTGACACTCCATCTGACCTCCATCTGAAGGAATGGTGGTCTGAAGGGGAATTTCCAGGCAGTTCACATGCTTACGGAGAACCCCTTTACCTACAGCTGTATTCTGGTTGTCACCTACCACTGCTCCAATGTCAGCTTGGTAGCCTTTCTCCTTTAATAACATGGAAACTGAGTGGCCACTGCTACCAGTGGTACTGCCAAGAGTAGTGAGCCCAGGTGAAGGTGAGGCAGCTGGGGCTTGGAGCGGGGTGGGAATCTCTTCCTGGACTGGAGATGCACATGTCTTGGTCTTGCTGGATCCATCCCTTATTAACACTACAGCAGTGGACACCTCTCTTTCCTTACTGGGCAATTTGGGGAGGCTTCCGAGCATGTGCGGTTGACTGTCTGTTCTAACCACCGCATGTTTCTCCTCATTGTCTGGCACTTTATGCATTTCTGTCTTAGTCTCATGTGTTTCTACTGCCATGTTTAGATCATATTGACATGGCTTGGCAATTGCTGTGTCTCCTATTGTGTAATTCTGTGTGTTTGCATTTGAGGACTCTGTGACAAGCTTTGGATTTGGTTTTTCTCCTGGGTTCTCTGGGTCTTTCTTGCTACATGATATTTTATTTTTGTCTTCTTTCCAGCAAACAGCCTTGTATTCTATTTGCATTGGCTGTGGACGAGACAGAGGACTTCCTTTGTTTTGAAGAAGTGGAGATAAGTTTAGCAGCTTTGAGTCTTTTACCTCGTCTTTCTGTTCCTCTTTCTTCTCAGCCCTGAACTCTTCTTCCCTTTCTTCCCTCCTCTCCTCCCTCCTTACTTCTTGCCTTACCTCCCTCTCCTCCTTTGCTTGGACCTCTTCCCTCTGCTCCTTTTTTATTTCTTCCCCCCTTTCCTCAATATATTTTTCCATCCTTTCTTCAGTCACATTTGATGGCATTACAGCACTAGTTGCCTTGAAGGACAGATTATATGTATTTTTTACAAGACGCCTCACATCTCTAACTTTGTGAATGGGGACCTTAACTTGATTGTTCCCATTTCCGTCTTCCTCTGTTTTCTCATCTGCACTGGTCTCTACCCTTTCCTCCTTTTCTCTGAAAGACATATCTGGTGAAGAAGCTTCCACTTTGTTTTCTGCCTCTGGTGTCAGACAGACATTTAGTGAGGCTTTCTTTTTCTCCACGGCTTTGATAGTAATCTCCTGTGCTTTTGAAGTATAAGCACCCTTGTCACCCTGTTGCAGTTGTTTATGGTCCTCTGTGTTTTCACATTCCTGGTCTCTATTTGTCGTCCTGGCCTGCATGTTGCTGGCTCCAATGGCAGAAGGAGCTCCTGTGTTCCCAGCAGTGGAATTTGCAGAGTCACCACCCTCCCTTCCGTCCCATGCTTTACTGTCATCTGCTCGTTGTACTCCAGTTCTTAGCTGGTTACTATCAAATGGCATTTTCAATTCTGATCTCATTTCAGATCTTAATGAAGATGCATGCCTGCTTTGAGAATCAGCCTCTTCACTCTCAGTCTGTGAAAAGTTAACACTTCTGCTGCTGCTGGATGAACTTGGCCTGTTACTCACTCCAAAGCTTTTAGGTGGTTTGGCTTCATCCTTTGTGCTTGGTTCTCCTCTCACAGGAAGACCCTCAGACGAAAGACTATAATCTGACTGAAGACTGGAACTCAGATTATATGCGTCAGATTTTGGGGACTCTTTAAGTGTTGCTACTGCACTTTCTGTTGGTGGGCTGTTTTCCTCAAAAGTGGGGCTCACTTCTTCTAGTGCCTGCTCATCAGGTTGTTTATCAACACTTTGCATCTTCTTGGACAACACACTCTTGATGAGACAAGTTGCCATCTTGGTTTTAGAGCATGTTTCATCCAGAGAAGCAGATTTCTGGAGTCTGGATTTTCTTTCATTTTGTTGATTGGGCTCAGGGCTGCGCTCAGAAGAATAGCATTCTTGAATTTCTGCTGGTGTACTGTGTTGTCTCACGAATGTCTCTCTGGAGTGGCTCTCTAGAGACAGGCTTTCCACCATCACTGGTACCCCGGGACTACTGTTTTCACTGCTCTCATCCTGCTTTCCTTCACCACTATTCCTTCTCTTCAGCTGGATCTGTCTCTTTGGCACTCCTCTTCTCACTTTCCTGGAGTCCTCTCTTTCCACAGCCACATCTACGCACTCAAAGCTTCCCATCTCATAGCGCCTTGATGGATCCAGGCCATCTGAGTAATATGCAGATGGTTGCTGGAAGGAGAGTTCATCATTGTCCAGCTTTGGAGCAGAACCCCGGAAGTCAGCATAGGCCAGCCAGGCAGCATTGAGCCCAGATGGGCTCTCCTGGGTAGATGGTTGAGAAATGTTGGTAGATGAACGGTGACTGGAGTTGTACATATCAAGGTAATCTGCTTCAGGGCTTGACAGGCTGCGGAAAGCCAAGTCTGTAAACCACTTTACCTCATTGTCTGCCTCATCAAGCTCACTTCCCATGCTGGAGCTAGAACTCCGGCAGGGCCTGTTTGCGGCCACGCGTCCAGGAGCAATATTCTTGTTCTGAGGTGCGGGAGGTTGAAGCCGTCTGCTAGGACCACCACCCCTGGTGTCTTGTTGGGAAGCAAGTCTAAGCAGACTCTGTTGTTGCTGTAGCTGTCTGGTGGAAAGCAAGCTCTCTGAATAGGAATGCACTGTTGGCAGTCCCTGACGGGTCTCTCTGCTTGTGGGAGCTGTTCTGCGACTCACAGGCCCTTTTCTATTCCTGGCACTGAATGACAGCTCAGCCTGTTCCCCTCTGTAACTGGCGTCCCCCTGCCACCCCTTCCCTTTTTCAGGAACCCGCTCCTCCCTCTTTCTCTCTCTCTCCATCTCCCTATCCCTTTGCCTCTCCCTACCTACCTCTCTATCCTCCTCCAGCTGCATTTCCTTCTCCATCTCCAATTGCATTCCTAGCCTGACCCAGTGGGCCTGGCTATTATTGTCAACAGGGGCAACATTGGGGCTTTCCCTATTTGTCACCACTTTCTTTAAATTACCACTCTGTGAGGATGCTACAACCTGAGAGGGGCTACGGCTTCTGTTCTGCCACTGTCTGTATGGTTTCTCAGGGGCTATGATGTGGACAGGTGTAAACCTTGTGAGTGGCGGAGAGGGAGTCCGTCTTCTGTTTACATGTTGGGCCATGTCCTCTCTGAACCTCTCTCTGTTTTCACGTCTAACACTGGTTGACAGCTGTCTTCTCGTGTTCTCAGGTGTACAGCCTGAATTTAATGAGCTGCTGCTTTCAGAAGTTAGGGAATATGTTGTGAAGTGAGGCTGTAGGTTGCCCAGTCTCTGCACAGGCGAGTTGGATGGAGTACTGTGGACAAGTGAAATGTTTGGACTCCTGTCCTTAGAGATCAGATGATTGGGGGAAGGAGACTTTATTTCAATGGGGGGATTATTATAAGAGTCTTCTTTCTGAAAAAAGGTGGGGCCAATGGCTTGGTTTTCCTCTGAGAAGGAGGTTGAACTCGAGTTATCCTTATGGTTTGCTTCCTTTGGTGTTGCTTCTCTCTCTGTGCTTTGTTGTTTCAGTGAACTATCTACCTTTTCCACACCTAAGAAAGGTGAAGTAGATAAAGATAAAGAATGAACTTCAATCACTGGTGATCTGCTTTTGATTTCTGCTACAGCTGTTTTGTTTCCCTTGTCTAATTCAAGTGAGGCTGACACACTCTCTTTTTCCAAATGTGTGGAGTACTGTGTTTCTGTAATATCAACTGAGAAGGAATCCCCCTCGACCTCAGGCGTATTTCTTAGAGGAGAAGTAGGCTGTGTATACTGAGAGTTGTACTCTGTGGAGAGGTTTGCTGGTGAATGTTGATGATACCTCTGCTCAGGAGATGGGGCAACAGGTGATGGATCTTTAGTTCTGTGCTGCAGTGAGGGACTTTTATATTTGTCAGATGAAGGGGTTTGATATCTTAGCTCAGGTGAGGGAGTGTATTGCTTTGGCTGAGGTGAAGGTGTTTGGTACTTAGGTTGATGCGACAGAGTTATTTCGGGCTGCAGGACAGAACTTGTGAAGCTTGATGATGGGGAGTCTTGCGATGTATCAGTGGAGTCTGCTATACTGCTTTCTATGGGGTCTCTGCTTGGGGTAGGGCTCCTTGCTTCAGGGGAGGCACGTGTTCTATCAGGCTCAGGGGTGGAGAGACGAGAGAGCTCAGGAAATGGGGGACTGTCCCTGTCCTCAGGCTGAACAACAGAGTACGAAATCCCTGTGATATGAGGGGATGAAGTGAGGCTTCTTGATGAGGCAGAGTGAGGCTCTAGGAGAGGAGAGGCCGATGTCTCCACCTCAGAAGACCGCTCTCTCCTACTGACCTCAGGTGAGGATGCTGTAATCCTGATTTCAGGTGAGGGAGCAGTGTAAATGTGCTCTATGGAAGAGCAGTTGCTCGTAACTCCAGGTGATGGAGATAAACTATAACTTAGTGCAGGTGAAGACACCTGGCTCCTGATTTCGGAAGGTGTTGAAATGTGTCTTATTTTATATGAGGGGCCAGGAGAGGGAGTTCTTGTCCCAGTATTAGTGGGAGAAGCAGCACTTAGCAGGCCAGATGAGGGTACTGTGTGTCTTAATTCAGGTGAGACTCTACTGTCCAAAAGCTCAGGAGATGTTGCTATTGAAATGACAGGTGAGGGAGGTGTGTATCGTGGGGCAGGTGTAGACTTAGCACTTACAGATTCAGCTGATAACCTTGTATCTTGGCTCTCAGGAGTAGTTGTGGTGTCTCTTCCTGCAGTGGAAAGATCTGAAATCAGCTCAGGGGTGTGGGTAGAATCTTCTATATCAGGTGTGGAGCCTCTGCTGAAGAGATCAGGCAGGGAGACCCTCCTTCTTAGTTCAGGAAAAGGAGATGATGCTGGGGTATGAGGGGAGTAGGGCCTGTTCTTCAGCTCAGGGGAGACCAGTGTTTCTCTTGACTGGGATGATAACTCTGTGCTACTGGATGAAGGTAAAGGAGATGAAAGGATGGCTCTAGATTCAAATCCTGATTCTGCAAAATCTAGAGAAAAATCTTTGGATGTGGGCTCAGGTGAGGGACTGCTGTGTTGATTTAAGTAGCTGCTCCTTGGCTCAGGTGAGATTTGTGTTACCCTGAAGTCAGGTAAAGATTGGGCGTTCACTGATTCAGAGGAGGATGAGCTGACACAGTTTCTATGCTCAGGGGAGAGACTTGGATTTAAAGACTGAAGTGCGGGGCTGTTGTGTCTATCTCTGAAAGTAGGAGTGATTCTCCTTGGTTCAGCGTCTGAATGAGCTTGTCTAGGATTAGATGGTGATGGTGAACATCTTGTTTCAACTGAAGAAGAAGATAAGAATGACGTTCTTTCCTCTGGACTGAGGGTATAGGGGCTGTTATGTCCAGAAGAGGGGGTGCTCTCAACAGTGTTGAGGACTTCAGGTGATGGGCTAGCTGTACTAAGCTGAGGTACTGGTGATTTTCCTTTTGGTTCTAAATTTGTGCTACTGTCCACAGAAACTTCTGGATGCCCTGAGCTCAGTCCCTCGCCCTCCTGCTGCCTCTTCTCTGAAGACTCGCTCTGCAACAGGGGGCTGTAAAGCCTTTCTCTTGAATCTTCAAAGCCCTCCTCTCCTTCACTGGAGCCCGGTGCAGTGTGGTAAGACCCAGAGGAGTCGTTCAGATCATCCACTAGGGGTGATGCAGCAGTTGTTCCGTCCACCTCCCTCTGGGAAGGGACAAAAGCCCCTACAGCAGTGCTCCTTGAGAGGGAGGGCGACTCACAGTCGTCTCCAAAAATGTCACACAGGCAGGTAGTCTCTGAAATGGCACTGCGCTGACTAGGGACGTTGATGATGTCAAAGATTTCAACGTGGTTGGGTGTGCCGTCACGGCACAGGGAAAAGGTGCGGGGCGCACTGTGCAGGAAGGAGTAGCTGTCCCCTTGGAGAGTCCAGCTGTCCATTGCTCGTCCACAAGCTCCAAATTGTCACTGTGGCCAGTCCAGTCTGCTCCTCTAGTCTGCTGTGGGCTCTGTTCCTGGACTAGAAATAAGATATGGTCACCTGGAGGGTGTGTAACTCATTCATTTATATCCCCAGCAACACTGATGAATATCATTGAGAGGCAAAAGCGTATTAATAGCAAATATTGAGGCTTAAGCATTGTTCATTGTTTCTGTTTTGTTAGCTTGCCAACAGCTAATTCAGCATTTAACCCTCACACAGGTTCTGAGAATACCTACAGTACAGAGATACTAAGCCTCCAAATGGGGATCAGAACATAAATATAAATATTCCTTAAAAAGCAGTAGTAAGCACCTTGAAATCAACACAAGAGAATATAAAAACATTCACATTAAGTTTAAATATTTAGTTGATACCAGGAATTCAAAAAGCTCGCAAGATTTAAACAAGACATGTAACTTTCTTTGGAATTACAAAGACTGAGATTTAATTATCTTACATATATGCAAAGTGACAATATTTATAGTAACTCTGCCCAATACATACCTTTTATCTAAGCTCTCCACATTTCCTTGGTGTAGGACTGACTAGAGAAAGAGAGCCGCCTCCCCATTCACATAGAGCAAGACAGAATGATCGGTACTGTACCTTTGGCAAATGATGAGGCTTTCCCAATGGCATCGAGTTCCTCTGTGTTGCAATATCTGCCCCTCATCCAGCGAACTGTCTCTCAAAATCCACAGCTGAATCCAGGACTGAGCAGCTCCGTACAGCTCAGTCTGGCAGGGCCACACTGGCTAGACAACTTCAGAATGTAAAAGGGACTGCCATGTATCAGACTTGAATAGAAAGAGCAAAGAGGGGCAGACCCATTACATCCTCTAATGCCCCCATCTCTATTTCTGCCCCTCCCTTCTGCGCTGGCCTTAGGGAAATTGCTTACTGAGTCTAACCTGGATCTTTTTTCTTCTCCAGGCTGGAGTTTGGTTGGACATTGGCTATCTGTGTGAGCTGGGCTAGGGTGCAGCGCTGGGGGTGGGTGGGTTTATAGTTAGCAGCAGGTGCTGATCCGGCCAGGATGGATGAGTGCGCCTGGAATCTGACACTTACAGCCAGCTCAGTCACAGGGCTCCTCTATATATAGACCCATACTATCAGGGCCAGATAGCCATAGCTTTAGCTGTTTGCCTGGGCACGCTGGTGGGGGAAGAAAGGGGAAATACAGAACTCGAAGAACAGCACACACATTGTCCACTTAACCACTACATATGTGGTTATACTTAACATTGAGAGTGTAGTTAATACGTGCTTGTATGTATGTGTGTGTATGTATGTATGTATGTATGTGTTTGAGTGTGTGTGAATGATACGTTGTAGCTGGGGTGACACAGGTCAAAGTTTAACACAGACCACCCAACTTTGACAGCTCACATGCAGAACTGCGGTGTGCTGCACGGTAGCTAGCAACACTTGCATAACGAGAAGGTGCTCTCACACGTTTTAAGTCACGTTTTTCCTTTTAACCACTACAGCCACATTTAAGCCTACCTGTCATGCAAATGTTTGATGAAAACTGTCAAATTATGTAATTCTAATGTACATATTGTTGCAACAACAGCAGCACCCTCTGAGCCACATTGAGGTTGTCTGGGCATATTTGATGGCATTGAGTTTGGATAAGCCCTCTGTCCCTAACCTAATACCTCATGAGATTACCATTAATTCTCAGTCATTAAAACACTCAGGACAAGCAAATGGAAAATCTTTGATTGAATGTTGCATAAGGCTGTGAGCGTATATTATATCTGTCGTATCAATGGGTTGAGAGATCGCTTTCAACACTGGACAGTCAACAATCTATTATATATATATGGCATCATTCATATGTAATGCACACATTTTTAAAATGGGAACTTGACCTTGGTGGAGTCTGCAATATGCAATATGGGTCTAATCACAGAGCTATACGACAGCTATATATATACTTTTTACACCATTAATACTGTATAAACTCATTTGTGTTTATAGACTTGTGTTTATAGACTCTAGACCCCCTTTGCAAGATATCCTGTAAGTGATTTCATATTTCACTAGAAGCTCTAATGGCATGACAAACATGAACCTTCATGCCTCTGAACTCTTAACAGGTACTAAGGAGAAGATGGATGATATGATTAGAACTTGTACAGTAAACTGGCATACACTATTTCATGGCGTATTATAAATAAACACAGATATTACTTGAAAAAACGCAGAGTGAAAGTGTAAAACCTGGTCTTTCAGAACAACAGAGTTTTAAATGGTTGGAAAGGACAACATGCACGCATGTGTGAATGCGTATGTTATAATATAATGTGAACTTAAGTGTGCAGAAGTGCTGATAAATTTGAACCTCTGTGATTATGGCAGCACAGTAGACTGGAGGAGGACTCAGTGGGAAAGAATGATGAGCACCTCAGCAATGGCAAGCTTTAGTCTACATCACTGATAGATTAGTCACACAGCCTGTTCAAGTCCACAGACCTCACCCACCCTCACCGTCAGCAATGCAACACACCAATAAGCCATGTTTAAACAATACGCTGCGTGGGCATCTATAAGTGGAAAAATGTATAATAACCTTCTAAATCAAGAAGCTTAGCAGGGAGACTGATTTTCAGTGTCCACATGTTGCGCAAATGTCAAATGCTGTCTGGCACAGTACTTTCTTCTGTGTGAAGCTAAATAAACATTACTACTTTTCTGCTTGCACTGCATCTGTGGGATATAATGCAAGTGTCTAGTCTAGTGATGGGTTATAAGTGCTAGTATTAATGGCGAACAGTATAATAATAATATAAAAACAAGATCACATTTCAAATCTATCTTTTTTGAACTGACCTAGTTGCTCTTTTAGGATGTGATTAACTTTGCATGGCCTAGATCTATACAAGTCACATTTCTATTGTGAGCTATGTTTTTATGTTTTAGCTATCAGTGAAGGACAATTTTGAGATACTTGTGCTGAATATTTCTATTTTATGCTACTTTATATTTTTACTCCACTACATTTCAGAGGGAAATATTATACCTTTTACTCCACCATATAGATCTGACTGCTCTACTTGGATCTACTAGTTACTTGGCAGACTTAAAATACAAAACATGTGATTGGCTTAAAAAATATGATACAATGCTACAGATGAAACTACCAGTGTATACAAAATAGTTGACCAGCTACAACAACAAAATGGTGTTTACGTGGTGATGCAACAGTATCTGTGCCACCCTTTAAAGGATGAGTTGTGACAGCTTCAAAACGCCCGTGTGCAAGAGAGAAATCTGATTCAAGGAAAAATCATATGGTACACGAATAACTGTTAGTCTTTGACGTCGCAGAGAACACGACTTTTATTGTGAAATGTCCAGTTAACGCAGAATGCGACACAGGAAGATCCGCATTACGACTGCTGGTGAAGTGTTGCCATAACAGGCAAGTGGCTAACGCTAATGTTTGCTAACTAATTAGCAGGATAGGTGAGTGGTGTTTATTTAATCATATCGTAAAATCCAGTTAAACGGCGACAAATGTTTTAAGTGTTGGAATGATACAAAATAATGAAGACAAGCGGGTTGTCATTCTGTCCTGAAATTATTTGGGCCTTGTCAGTCAGCAGCTGGCTAACATCAACTAGCTAAGTAGCTGCTAACGTTAGCAATGGCGAGCTTTTGTAGCTAGCCTGACACTGTGATACCGTTTGTTTATGTTAGCTGTGCGACAGCTTCATTTTCTAAATTACCGCATCGAATCGAAATACATGGTTTGTGGCACTTCATACTTATTGTTGTGAGGAATAAAAACACAAAACGTGGCATTTAAATATGAAAATAGAAATGTAGCTTGCGTTTATGGTGGTTAGCTCTATTACGGTAATTGCTAAGTGGACATTTTCTGTATTCAGCTTATAAACGGTGAGTAACAGCAAAGCTATACTTATCAACGATTTGATGTTTTCCTACCAAGGACGTAATAGTATCTGAATGCAGACCATCTGCTGAAACAGAGTCACTGCTCAACATTTTCTTTCGTTACCTGATGATTAAATTATACATTTGTGTGGTTGAGACGCTAGTGGCGACTAACGTTAGTAAACACCAGGCCGCAGAGTACACTGTGTGCCTGCGTTTCATGTTGTTAAGGCCTTGCTAGTTGTTAGCAGTGTCACATCAGGCCAAACTTTTAATCAGGGCAGTCCTGGCTTTGCTTTTTCTTCTCTTGATTAAAAATAATGGATGTTTATGCTTTGTCACAGGTCTTTTAAGACCTCAGCGCTTGGGCTGTCTCGTTCAGGAGGCAGCTGTGTGACAGCCATGGGGTTGTCAATATGATATCAGTATGATAGATATGATGTGTGATGTCACTGGTATGTAACATTAAAATAATGGAAGGGATCCTGTATCTTCTTAATAGGTCCACAATCCAGATTTTTAGGAGTTTCTTTTGTGTTCAGTCCGCTGCAGTAAACTACAGAGTTCACTGAAAAGAGAAAACAAAAACATTCATTTCTTGAGCCTGACCAATGCATCAGCAGGGCTAATATTTCACTATGGGCTGACTGATATCAAGGAATTGCACTTCTGAAATGCTGAAGATATGTTTTTTGAGGTAGTTTAGAAACAGTGTTTCCTTTTCATAGCATTAATAAGTTTATTTTTCAGCATTAAAGGGTCACACTTATTGCACATCTTGGTCACAATTCTTTACAAACAAAAAATTATTTGATGTGCTTTTATGTATGTTAAAAAAAGGCTGGAATGATTAGTCTATCAACCCGAAATTGATCTCCAACTATTTTAAAAACAGATTTTTTTTTTATACCTAATTCTAGCTGAGGATCTGCTGCTTCTCTGTGTCTTATGTGCTTATAAACTGAATATCTTTGGGTTTTGAGCTGTTGGTCAAACAAAACAAACAATAGGAAGCCATCGGAAATTGTAATCGACATATTTCACCCTTCTCTGACATTTTCAGTGAAACAATTCGTTTAGAAAACAATTGGCAGATTGATCTACAAGCCGTTATATTGTTATCAAACTCTCAAATATCGGTATTGACCTCAGAAATCCTGTATTAATCAAGCTATATTAATAGTTCACTGACTTGCCTCGTATTTTTCTTTTTGTTTTTTTTCCCTTCAATATAGGTGTTGTTGTTGTGTGTGTGAGTGTTCCAGTCTGAACCATGGAACAGTGTGCATGTGTTGAGCGGGAGCTGGAGAAAGTGCTCCATCGCTTTGTTATGTACGGCCACCAGTCTGAGGAGAGGCTAGACGAGCTCCTGCGCAGTGTCTGTGAGATACGAGGACAGCTAGTTGCTTTTGGTAAGAAAAACTGATACACATAAGATGACTATATGTCGATGAAAATATAATATTTGCAAATTAATTGAATTCAATCTGATTTTTATAGTATTTCTGATTTCTTTGTCCCATCAGAAATGAATGTTGTTTGTTATGCTTCATCATTGCTGTATCAACTCATCAGGCACATGTTATTGTAAGCATGCACAGTGATGACTTTTCCCTTTTCTCTCTTGCAGGAGTACAAGATGCAGACCTATCAGTCCTATCTCAGACTATGGCACAGTGTTGTAAGAATATCAAAGAAACAGTTCAGATGCTAGCCTCCAGACATAAGGACATCCATGGCAGTGTGTCAAAAGTGGGCAAAGCCATTGACAGGGTAAAGACAGGCAGCATCTCTCTTTAACATTTAACAGTTGGCATACATATACTTAACCTCTGATATGTTTCCCTGCAGAATTTTGATGCAGAGATCAGTGCTGTGGTGGCAGAGACAGTGTGGGACACCCCAGAGAGACAGAAATACCTGAGTGAGACCATTGTGGAGCACTTGTACAGACAAGGAATGCTCAGTGTAGCAGAGGATCTCTGTCAGGTAGCTGTGAAGCCTTCAAACTAATGTTTTTGGTGTAAACATTTAAGATGATTCCTTTCTGAAAAGAAGTAGTGCAAATGAATTTAACCAGCATTATGGCTCTTCAAATCTACTGTAATTCTTGTTTTTTGTCAGGATGATTAATGAAAGAATTTTCTAATAATTCAAAATGCCCTTGTCTGTTTTTAGGAGTCTGGTGTAGTTATAGATATGAGCATGAAGCAGCCTTTCCTGGAGCTGAACAGAATCCTTGAAGCTCTGAGGATGCAGGACCTTAGGCCGGCACTAGAGTATGTTTTCTTTTCTTTTTTTTCTTTTTTTTACTGTTATCTGTCTCTAGACAGTCGTCATCTTTCTGAAGAGAGTAATCTGGCTTGATAGAGATAGACATTTTAGCTTAGTTAAAATGCACTACAAGAAGTACAGAAACCTTTATCAAGACAACGTCGCATGGGAAAAAAAAGTCAGACAAGCAAAAGTGTTTTCATAGTTGCAAAATTGCTTAAAAAAACTCCCTCTAGTGCGTTGACTGCTATATTATATTTAAGTGTTGACATAGTCAACTGTACTTATTCATGTCTGTGCTTTCTCAGGTGGGCTGTGACGAATCGGCAGCGCCTTTTGGATCTGAACAGCAGTCTAGAATTCAAGTTGCACCGTTTGTACTTCATCAGCCTGCTCAGTGGGGGAATCGGCAACCAAATGGAGGCCCTGCAGTATGCCAGGCACTTCCAGCCCTTCGCCTCTCAGCACCAGAGAGGTAGACAGTATACAGTGGCATCATTGTGACGTTCCTGACATGATGCTTAACTTGTAACTTGAAAATGTTCTAAACGCAAATACGTGATTATTATGAGGCCTACCTCACAATGCTCATGTTTGTCTTTGTTGTTTTTCACACCTGTACTTTTTTATCCCTGCAGATATTCAGATCCTGATGGGCAGTCTGGTGTACCTGCGTCATGGCATTGAGAACTCTCCGTACCGCAGTCTGCTGGAGACAAATCAGTGGGCTGAGATCTGTAACATCTTCACCAGGGATGCCTGCGCTTTACTGGGCCTCTCTGTAGAGTCTCCACTCAGTGTTAGGTTAGAAAACCATCAACAACACACTAGACCTCCTCTCTGGTTTCCTGTTAAAATCTTTACATTTATACGAAAGTTGAAACAATTTAATTAGTAGATTTTTTTTTTCAGTTCAAGATGAAGTATAAATGTTGCCATTGCACTGTCATCACCATGTTGTCTTATTTAAGTCACTGCTGCCATATCTGTTTCTCTGCAGTTTTGCATCAGGCTGTATGGCCTTGCCTGTGCTGATGAACATCAAGCAGGTGATCGAGCAGAGACAGTGCAGCGGAGTCTGGACGCACAAAGATGAGCTGCCTGTGAGTCCCTTTTGAATTTCCAAAGGGCATCTAGCACTCCTTTTCTTTCCTTTTCACCATTCAGTTGATTCACATCATGTCTGTTCATGTAGATTGAAATCGACCTCGGCAAGAAGTGCTGGTACCACTCTGTGTTCGCCTGCCCGATCCTCAGGCAGCAGACCTCAGAGAGCAATCCTCCCATGAAGCTCATCTGTGGCCACGTCATCTCCAGAGATGCCCTCAACAAACTGACTAATGCTGGGAAGTAAGTTTGCAATACAGCCCAATTGACTGATATGTGCATGGTAGGATAACTGTTAAAAATCTTGTGTTGTATTATCTTGGATCACAACTACGCAAATAATATACCAGATGTAAATTACACAAGCAGCTGCCAAAGTGTCATTGTAATGAAGAGCTATATTGTTAGGAAATCACACCTAGAAGATGGATAGCTAGAGATGGACGGATGATACACAGTTTAAAAACATGAGCCCACAGTGGCACTCGGACTGAACTACACCAAAAAGACATTTATGTTTCAGGTCACCAAAAATGTGTTATTACGTTTTGCACAACTGCATTAAATAGCACTTCTGAACAAAAGTGTACAGATTTAATAATGACACACAGGCTTCTTGGACTTTTATTGCACACAGGTGTGTGGTGCTTCGGCCCCAGTCTTGAAGGGCTGCTATGAGTTTTACAAGCCACTAGATGTCACTGTGTTTGCTGAGTTAGAAGCCCCGATGCTTCGAATCTTTTTCACCACAAATAGAAAGAAAGCCCCAAAGCTTCGTAATGCTTAATTGGCCATCCGAAAACCATCACTACGGAGAGCAAACATGGACGTGGTGAAACGATTACTGGTGGTTTCTTGCTTTTCAAAATAGTTCCTGCTGCCAACTGAATTGTCACATAGCGATAACACAACTTTAGCTAAAAAAGCAAGCATGTTTTAAGCCTGTAGTACTGTGATGAAATTAATGGAAATAAATGGCTTTCTATAAATTAAAAAATCGATCCACACACACTGTAACAGCCTGTTTCTGCTCTCCTCACCCCCCATCCCTGTCTCATCCTCAGGTTGAAATGTCCGTACTGCCCCATGGAGCAGAATCCGTCACATGCCAAGCAGATCTACTTTTGATACCGCACACTGTCCTCACGAGTAAGGATGAAGTTCCCTGGAGCTTTTTGCATTTCCAGGACCATTTGCTCCGGCCCTTTTCCTCTGTCCCTGGCCTCCTGGCCTGTTATTGTAAGCATTAAGGTTTTATCCCAGTGCTCCTCTGGACAGCCTTGGCCATCCCGTAACCCACCTTGGACCCTCCAACTTTGCGTAGTATACAGAGTCCAGCGGGGATGGTCCAACTACAACCTGTAGTAGAGTGAGGAGTCTGTCAGTAACGAGAACATCCTCATGAAGAAGCACCTCTGAAAAAGGATCATTCATTGAAACTCATTTGCAAATGCCTGCAGAGTTATAGGCTTATCTTTTTAAAGTATGTAATACTTGATAGTGTTTGTTTTCTTGGCTTTATCGACTGTTTGAGTTGGATGACTGCTTCTTTTTTTCTTCTTCCTTTTTTTGTGACAGAAGCAGTTGAATGATTATGGATGGGTGAGTGTGGGTAAATGGTATAGAATAGGCAGTTTCTGAGTTCAGGATGGTAATAAACTTCTATTGTACATGAGAAAACCACAGAGAAATGAGCTGTGTTGAAGGTTTATTATTTGCTGGTGAAGGGAACTGTGGAGGTCTAGAATTGAGCTCTTGATTGTGACCCATTACTCCTCCATGATGTAATAAAGGCCTCACGTAGCTTGAAAGTCACTGTTGGCTGATGTGTCCGTTTTGATCAGTAGAACAATTAACTCATCAATGGTGGAACAGCTTTTTTTTTTTTTTTTTTGTGACTGACTGCACCAGCAAGATTTTCCTCATTGTAGAAGCCATTTGTCTTGTTCTATGTATGTATATAACAAACAATGACAAAAAGGAAACAAAAAATATATACTACTGTGAAATGTGCTTTGTTTCTATTTTTCATTGCAACCGCTACGACAGCTCATGTAAAATAGTAAATTAAACTGAACAGCAAAATGCATATTTAACACTACTGCGTGACTTTCGAAACTAACGACTTGACTTGGTTCACATCATGGTTGTGCCATCGCCTCACTCTGCCCCCCATGTTGTGTATCTTAAGCTTGCACGCCATGTGATTTGGAGATGTAAAGTGGTGTGATGGTAGCCGTATGGTCTGACTTGCAGTGGCTGTAGGCTTGTGATTCAGCTTTACTCGTCGTGGGTGGGGAAGTCCTCTGAACATTGTGGCTGTTGTTTAATATATACTTAGGAAAAAAGTAAAAAAAATGCCTCCACTGCATACGTTTTGCTTTTTATTTGAGATTGAGTCAGAATACAAACTTTAAAATCCATACATTTCCTCAGGGCTCATTGCAACGGTTCATACCACACTTTGCAGTTAGTATTAAAGGTGTACATTTATATAAGGAGTCTTGAACACAGATTACGCATATTTCACTATAGAGGCTGATAGTTTGGGTGTTGTTGGAGTTTGTATATATTATTCAACCGGTGACGTGTGAGCATACACTTGGGGAAAGTGTGTCACATGTTTAGATGATCAATACTAATAGTGCCACTTCCTGGTGCCCTCTTGAAAATGGTGATGTCACCTCACACTCTGGTGAGGCTAATTTGTTCAGCAAGCACCGCACCAGCATAGCTCACACTGACAATGCAACATTACACTCAGTCAGAGTATAAGATGAACATTTTTTTTTTATCTTGGTTTCATTTGGAATGGGTTAAAGCACATGTTTTGTGTGGACTTTCACTGAGTTTCCAGTTTTTTTTTTCTTTCCTTGGTTGACAATCATTCATTGCTTCTTTGAGTGTTCCTTCAGATAGACTGCTAGCGCTCCGTACTTTCTGTCATATTAATTTTGTTGAATGTTTGCATTTCCTGCTTTTGTGTGTGCAACTTTTATTGTAAATATTTATCCTCTAACATGTTTCATATACTTGCATCTGAAATTAAAATAAAAATTTATACTCCAAGTCAGTTTTGGAGGTGTGTACTGGCATTTGGTGGTGGACCGCTCCTACCGTAACTCACTGACCTTTTTCCTTTATGGTTTAATAGCTGCTCAGCCCTACTTTGATCACCACTTGGTGGTGCTGTTGCTGTGTTATCCATACTCTAATTAGTCTTGAAGTCTATTAGATGTCAAGCTAGAGGTTTTAATTTGTATGAGTTTCACAACGAGGGACATATTATACACTAATGTTTAAAAAATCATGATAATTCATCAGATAAACAGCACTGATGGTATTCAGCGCAGCAACCCTCCTACAGAGTGATAACGTGTGAGGTAAGAATCTTTTCTCATCCCACTTCACTGAACCACTCTTGAGCTGTGCAGTTATATTAAGCCCCAGTTTATATAATGTTTTAAATGCCAAGGTAAGGGCTTTGTGAGTCAGCCACAGCTCATAACTATTTAGATTACGACCCTGCACAAAAAAAACCCTGCGTTATGTACTTGCATGTGCTGTCTCTCACTGTTCACACTAGTTTTTATACAGTGTATGCTCTCGCTGCAAACCCAGATACATAACACGTGGATTTAAAAAAAAAAAACTCAAGTGTTAAGCCTCGTTCCCTGCCAAGATATCCTTGGCACTCTGTTCTAGTTTGTACTTTTGACAGGTTTCCATAGGAGTGCTTATTTTCTTGAGCAAACAGGGATCCTCCTCTGTTTCCATCTCAGCTGACCTTCCACCTCTTCGCCGTCTGCACTGCAGGAGATGGTATGCGAGGACTGGCTCGGGTAGGGCAGGGAGGGCCTTAGGGAGAGGCTGAGATAAGGATTGAAGGCTAAACCTCTAAAAGCCACATTAGTCCCAAAAGCCTCCACCGCTCTGTTCATTCTGTCATAAAGCTCCTGTCCTTGGGTTTTATTGGCACGCTCAGCGGCGGAGTATTTAAGCCCCTTCAGAGCAGGCAGCCGTCTGAGCCCTCGGGTGAATGCCATCAGTTACACCTCTAACATTTTGACAAGTGATTTCTGGTGAGTTTAATTCAGAAAACAGACAGAAAATCCTATTATAAAGCCTTGATTTACACCAGAAAATGCCATTGGGGCATGCACCATCTGACTTTTACACCACTTCATAAATGTTTATTATGAATCCAAAACAAACATATATATTTATACTGTACAGTCTTAATTCCAGTAAATAGACAAGAGTCACAGTATGTTGAAAGGTCGACTGAGAGCTGGCTTTTGAATGTTCATATATTAATTATAAACAATACAAGAGAACAACTTCACCTTCACGTCATGCATTTGATGGTATTGGCTGGGTATGTGCAACTAATTGCACCAATAAGCAGGGCAGTCATGTTCAGCATCCTAATCTATTGATCGCTTTCATTGCAATCAAAAGAAGTGGAAATACGCCCATTTAAGACAACAGTGTGCTTGGAATACAATGACAGAAGGCCAATCAAATCAAAATTACAATATGTACAAAATATATAGATCTCACCTGCTGGAAATGAGAAGAAAGTCCAACATTTCCAGGTTCTTAAATAAGGTACAGCGTTTTTTTGATGGCAAAGAAATAGCCTTAGTACCTTGGCACCAGTTAGCTTTAATCCTCGATACTTAACCCAGAGGTGCAGCTTTGCTCCCAGAGCTCAGGTGAACCCTGAATCCACAGACTGAACATGTGCTGAGATGTTACCGGGCCGCATGAAATCCCTTTGAATCCTTTGGTTACTGTCGAGACTATACAGCAGTCCAAAACAAAAAGTAACTACCAAATGAACACAAAATAGTAACAATCATGATATCAATTTGTTCATTTACAGGTTATTTATCATTGGAGCTTGGCTGTATTTCTTTAGAATTGACACTGAGGCACAGACAGTGTTTCTGTGCAGCTACCCTCAGTATTAAGTAGTAGCAGTTTCCCAGAGGAGGTTATTGGTCCAGTCTTTGCAGGATAAGGGCATTAAACAACAAGAGTGCATGGGCAGAGAATGGCAAACGGACAGGAACCTAAGGAAGCCCATTTTCGCTAGGAAAAGAAAATGAAAAAATGAAACTGACTTGGGTAAAAGTTTTGAGATAAGTTTTGACTTACTAAGACAAAATTTCGAAAAAATCTAAACTGATTTACAATCTCATGATTTTAACTTAGTAAGTCTTTTTTCCTTTTCCTGGTGGACATGGGCTGCCGTAGAAACCATACTACAGAGAGAAAACTATTTGCATTGTGAATAAGTCACATTCAAATTTCAGATGATTCAATTCTCTCTATCCAGGGCAAACCAGAGGAAGGTCTGTCCTCTTGTTTTTCACCCGCTCTCTCACTCCTCAACTCTGGCTCTTCTATTTCCAATGTCCCATTTCTGCTCCCTCCTCCTCCTCCTGCTCCTCCTCCTCGCTCTCTGCCTGCCCTCAGCTGGTGCAGTTCTCTCTCCAGCGCTTCATTGCGGTGGTACATCTCTAAGTAGCTGGCCTGCAGCTCCTTCTGGTAGTGGATGACCTTGTCCTTCTCTGTCTGCCATGTCTGCCTCTCCTCCTCAAAAGCGGTGGCCTGGGCCTCGCTCTGGCGCCGCTCCAGCAGGAGCTCTGCGCGCAGACGCTCCTCTGTAGGGCCCCCGCACCCTCCTGCAACGGAGAGGTTCACATGGCTTCAACTACAGGCCAGCCGAGCCGTAGGGGAAATATAATGAAAGACATTGGCTGCTTTTAAAAGTGCAGAGAACTCTGCTCCTGGCCTGGTTAGTCAAATAACCTGATTTTGGTTCCAAGCATGTAAACATCATAACTCAAAATAACCCAGTCAAGCTCCTGCTGTGTTGATAAGAAACCCAGATTAGATACCTCCCTTGCTGTAATATTAGACAGACATCTGTGGCATATAATTATCTAGCTTCTTTTACTTTTTCCCCCCAACTTTCCATGCATGTCAGCTTGGCATGTGCAGGCTTAAGTCTCAAATACTTGTTATGGCTTTGCAACAAGATGTCCAAGAATTTTTTTTTTTTCTGACTGAATGTTGATCAGCTTGATCTAGTTTATATGTAAACTCCTTTGAGACTTTTGGATAAGTGCTGTGTCAACAAATAAACTTCAGCTCTTATCTGTGTCTGTTCCATCAGCATGACTAAAGTAAGGTGTATTCCTTTTGAGTAATTCAAACATTGCCAGTGGTGATATGCACACACAGGTAAGAGATACATACATACATACATACATACAGATCCATAAAACTACCTGTTGCCCCAGCTGAAGGACTCTCTTCAGCTCCTTTTCCATCCTCTTGTGCTGTCTGAGAGGGACATCTGCGACGCTGTGTCCCCTGCAGGACCAGCTTCAGTGCATCTATTTGGCCCTCCCTGTTGCGCAGCTCTGTGCGAGTCTCCCTGAGCTGCGTCTTCAGCTGGAAGAGCTCACTCAGCTTCTGGGTCACCTCCGCCTGGGAGTCCCTCAGCTGCTGCTTCAACAAGGAGATCTCCCCTGACTTCTGGCAAACCTGAGAGATAAATAAGGGACAGGGGCAGGAGATACATTTTACTCTACGGACCTCATTGTGATCGTTTTAACAGGACAAACAAGGAAATAATTCACTTATCTCCACTGTCCCCTGTAATTACTACTTTTTAAGTGCTTCTCCCTGCCATAAAGTGTCCTTCCAAAGCCTTACCTCCCACTGCGTCTCCTCCAGAGTCGGACTGGTTCGCTTTGCCATGGCTCCAGCCTCCTGGCTCTGCTCCCTTTTCACGCCGTCGAGGTCCTCTTGCAGTCGGTTCTTCTCCTGCTGGGCCTTGAACAGCTGCAACTGCAGGCTGCGCTGGGAGCGCTGGGCATGCTGGGAAACCTGACGCAGCTTGGCGGCATACAGGCGTTTCAGCTCCTCCACCTCCTTCTCCCACAGACGCTGTTTCCCTTCAAACACCTGCATGCGGCGAGCAGATGGGGGGGGGGGGTCAAACTTCAAAAGAGAGGCAGTTGGATGTATAGATTAATGGTGAAGAGCAGACAAATACAATGAGATTCACCTGAGCGATGGCGCCCTCACTCTCGTCCAGGTTTCTTTTCATCTGTTTCAGCTCATGTTCTTTCTCCACCAGGCGCTCCTCCAGATCCCGGACCTGGAAAAGACAACGTGAATGACGTACCAATCTGTAAATCATACTGGCCTGCTCCTCCCATCCATCCCCCCCCCATCCATCCATCCATCCATCTGCCCAGTACTCACCACCTCCTCAACAGACAGGGAGAGAGTCCATTCATAAGGAGGTGGAGCCTCCCCTCCATATGGAGCCAGACGGCTCAGGGTCGCCATGCTCCGACACGCCATCTCGCCTATGGCCACGCCCCCTGACCCCACAGGCTTCGGGCCCAGAGAAGTTCGGTCCAGGGAGCCGATGGTGTTGATGTGGCCCATAGATGCACTAGGGTAAAAAAGAAACCACAAAAGCCATTAAAATCTCTTCCATCATCACTACCCACAGAGTCATTAAGTATAAAAAATCAATTACAGCAACACTTCTTCTGAATGTAAAGCAGAGCTGAGACAATAATGCTGCGGCAGACCTGATGTGAGCCAGGTGTGGGCGGAAGGGAGGCCGGTACGGCGGCAGGCTGCTCATGGAGTTATGGCCCGAGTCTGACAGGTTATCATCCTCCTGGCTTATCCCACGCACAGAGGAGAGGGCCTACAGAGTCATAATTATACAGTTATTCATCACTGTAACATTAATAAGCTGAGAAAAGATTAATTTTAGTCGCAAATAATGGCTGAATAAAACGACAAATCATGAGAAGTTAACTGTTTTGCTTCTGTAATCAATGTACAAAGACTGGATCCTGAATCTAAAACTTAATTCACTTGCTCCCTGGCCCATAGCTCAACTTTCCACCAAGTTTAACTGAAGTGTAGGAAAAGGTTTTGTGATCAAGGATTCAACTTGTGATCATGTGGTCAGATACCTTGTTACCACTGGATGTCGGTCCTCCATGACGGGAGGGCGAGGAAGAGGACGAAGAGGTGGAAACTGCTTTAGGGGCATGGGCGTAGGCTCTGTGCAGCCCGTTGGAAACGCCGTGGTCCACATCCTCCGACTTGGAAGACGGATAGAGGTTCTGCATGGAGCTGAAATTTTTGGGGGTGACAGGCTTGAAGGCAGAGGACCTAAAACGAGCCTGGAGAAAAAGAACCAAGAGCCGGCAAAGGGCACTTTTAGAGGATGCAAAGGTAGGAGAAAGTAGCTGAGTGACGGGGAGACTAAAGGGGAGAGAAAGACCTTACTCTCAGCAGAGGGGGCTGGGCTATGGGACATAAATCACAATGTTTCTATTAGATCAATACTAGTCCACCCTCTGTGTTTTTAGCGTTGATCAATTCAAGCTAAAAAAAAAGGTGAGATATGATTGCACCGATAAATTCAGAACACAGCAAGTGGCAGATTCTGGATGAGTTCATGGTTGATTTATGCTGGTAACAGGCTATGGGGGTGTTGCATCATGCTGCCAGAGATGTATAAATGTGATACTGATCAATTTAACACAGCCCCAGCAGCCACACACTGGCTGTATATCATTTATAAAAAGAACTCAATGGGAAGTCATTAATCTGCATCTGTGCCTGAATTGGTGACTGAGACTCGGTCCTCCTCATACCTACTGCTTTAAAGGATACTTTAAAGTACTTTTACTTAAAGTACCTTTAAGATTTAATACTTTGCCCTAATTCTTGTCATCCATTTTACTCTATTCACCTTTTCGTACTTGCCCCCACTTGGCAATGAGTTCTTTGTCAAATCTACTTCGGTGCCGTCTTTATGGTAGACCTTGGCATATAAGTTGTCCTCCTCACGGGCACTGGCAGAGCTGAGGCCGGAGATAATGTCCTTCTTGCCGTCGCTGCTTGGGTTTGCTTTGGGCTCTTTTCTGTTGGGAAGCACAGTAGGTCAACTGAGGTCAAGTCCTGTCATGTTCAAAACCTTCAAAATTGCAGCGTGCATCTTTACAGCAGCACTCACCTGGTGATGTTGAGGTAGTTGAGTAGCTCTCTTTGGGTGAAGCCTTTCTTCAGGAGTCCGTTGGTCTGTTTGGGTCTCACCTGTGGCACTGCACGGCTGCCTTTAGTCGGAGACACATCTGATCTCTCCACCAGACTGCCTACACTTCCCATGCCGCAACGGGAGGAGAGCGGCGGGGCTGGGAAAGGGTTACGGAAGCTTTTGTTGGGGCCACGGGTCAGAGGAAGAGTCTGGACTGAGGTTGCCATCGGTTACAGGGCTCTGTGGGGGGGTGGGGTGCTCTGTAAAAAAAGGAAAAAAAGTTAAAAATGAAGGAAGGTTTTAAGTAAGTAGACCTGTTTATAGTAAATAATGAGCTGATGACCAAGATGGCTTGATGGCAACATATCATTTTTGTGCTTCTTGGCAAACTGTGTTTTAAGCACATTTAACATTTTAATGCCAGGTACCGGTTCATTCTGGGCCTTTTAGGGCTACACTTAACAATTATGGTCATTATTGATTAACCTGGCGATTATTTTCTCAATTAATTGATCATTTGTTTGTTTGTAAAACATCACAAAATGATAAATAAAATGCCCATCACAATTACTGTGACACATTACTCTGTTATTTAAGCATGTTAGCATGTATTTACATAGCAGCATTTGCTACTTAGGACGAAATACAGAGTCAGAGCATCACCAAAGTCAATAGGATTCATCCTCTGGGAAGTTTTCATGTCTGTATTAAATTTTGTGCCAATCCATTCAGTGTACATTTCACTGGAAAACTCTGACCTGTTGTTGGCTCTAGATGGAATGCCAGATTCATCCTCTGGGCACCGTGAATATCTGTACCAATCCATTCAAAGGTTGTCAAGACATTTCACTACAAACACAGAATGTCAACCTCATGGTGTCGCTAGATGAAAAGTCATGGGATCCCCAAAGTCAGTATGCTTTATCCTCTGGGGACTATGCATGTTTGTACAAGATTTCAAGGCAATCCATCCAATAGTTGTTGAGATATTTTAGTCTGGACCAAAGTGGACCAACCGGCATTGCACACCAATAAAGCCAAGCTGCTCGTGTGGCTAAAAAACTAAGATCTGTGTCTTTCCTCCTTTACTGAAATAAACTCCACCTCTTGCCCGTTTACTATCTACTGAGTGGATGTTGGTCTCTGGAGGAAGAGCTTGAGCTGACAGACGTTTCATCAGCTGTGTTTCTCTGTGTTTACAGACAGCTGTCTCATAGCACAGCTAGAACAACTCAGCATCGCACTTCACTACAAAACAAACACACTCAAGCTGACCTCCACGAAAACCCTATTATCGGAGAACAATGATTGTAAAATGTTGTCTTTACAAAGACGACAAATCCCAAACCAATTTGAAAATGCCTATTTCATGATGCAGTTGTTACAGCATCAGTCTCTCAGAAACCCATGTTATCCTTTTCCCAACGGCAAATCAAAAGACTCCAGGATCACGTGAAACATGTACTCAGTGAGGGTTACGTTGTTTTTTTTGGAGATAGGGCGGCATATGTCACATCACAATCCTGTTATGTAACTGTGATCCAACTATGCCTTAAAAACAGCCTAAAAAAATCAGACAGACGTGCTTTGGCAACAATACACATTATGGACAATTTAATCAAGTGCTGCAGCAGCTTATTTTGTTTGCAAATTTTCTGTCTGTCATGAAAATCGTGTATCCAAACGTAGCAATTAGTGTGCCTTCATAAGTCTAGCCTGGCCTGAATATATTTTTTTTAACAGATATGATGGCTGTCTGTGTGGGATTAGGTTTCCTATCCATCAGCAGCAGGCAACATTTTGTAGACAAAAGAAACAATACAATGATGAACATTTTCTCTTGACTTTGACGAAACTGAACCAGTTGTCAAGTTACCCCAACACCTACCTAAGAGGTACTATTGTTTTGTCAACTCGAGTTTGAGCCTCTACGCAGCAAATCTTCTCTCTACAACCTCCACCATCGATTGTCAAATCACCCACATATGCCCTCCCTTCCTTCTTTTCAGACAACCTCATTAAGGATCACTATTGATTTCACCCTTTTGACCCTCTCTCTTCCCATGCATAAACACCACCCAGCAGCCATAAAACCTTCTGGAGACCATAAAACACACTAACAGTCTGACTATAAACAGGATCAGAGGGAGGCAAATTCTCCTTTTGTGCTCAGCCAGCTTATGTGGCACTCATAGAACAGGTAGAGTTTTAAGGGCCCATACCGGACAGTTTGTTTTTTTAGCCCATAAACTACCTATCTTGAAAATGAACATTACTGCTAACCATACTACAAATCTTGAGATTAATTTCCTAACTTGTATGTATAACTACTTTTCTACTACCACTACCACTACTACTACTGCTAACTAATTTCATTGTATTATGAAAATAAATCAGAGAGGCTTAAAAGTTGCTTCAGAGAGGCAATCCATCATAAAGAACATTTCCTTGTGAAAGAAATGTTATTGTTCTATTGTCCTTCATGCATTCAAGGACATCAGACATCTGATATTTGAGATATGGCTGCCAAAAAATGGGTCAAAGGTACTGTATGTTGTCACAAGATTCGACCTGAAGGATCACCAATAAGCAAACTTGAATGCTTTAAAATGAGTATAGTATAAGTATATTTAATTATTTCTTACATTAGACAGAGTGCTGTTTGACAGGTGACTCTTCGGATATTGGAGTGTAAACGCACCAACAAGGTGAGCTTTCAAACCTGTCCCTGCTGGCTCTTGCATTACTATCAAACAATAGCACGGTTTACAGAAAAAAAATGAAGCCAAAAATGGTCACAAGGATGGATTGATTACCAATCAAATCAAGCTTTGGAAACTTGAAAATGTACATGGTATGTAGATGATTTGTTGGATGAAACATGCAAAAACTCCAGTATCGTGCTTTGGCAGGTGCATGGCTGCAAGGTGGCTCAAACCTGAGCTCGTCCCTGTTAATGACTGGCCCATCCTGCCGCCCGACCGTCAGTTCTCAGTCAGTGCACGCTCATGACACACATGCTACTTTAAAGCAATTTCTCTCTCTTGCACAGACACATGTAGTGACACTCTCCTGGCATTTCCTCTTGCTTCTAATACAATCCACATTTATCAAGTGCTTTGCACTGCTGGCCTCGACAGTTATAACAATTATGCAAATGGTTAAAATAGGCAGAGAGAGCTGTGCAAAGGCAGCTCCAGCCCACTCCACTCAGGGCTCTCCGCCAGGCTGAGATCAAAGCAGCCCAAGCTGCTCATGTTTATATTCATGAGGTACTATTTCTCCCAATGTAAAACTTTCCACTAAGGCATCCGGCTACCTAATAAGCCAATATAACACAGGCTGAACTGAGGCTGAGGAAAGAAACCTGATAATCAATGATGATGAATGTAATCAGATAAAATGTGACACTCTGTAGTTCTCTGGTGCCGTCCGACCAGGAAGTCTTACTGTCTTACTGTGTCCCGGGTCAGAGTAAGACATGATGGAAATTAGTCAGTGCAGGTCATGCTGAGTGTGTACGTGTCTGACACCACATGAATAAATCATGAGTGGACCAAACCTAATGGCCACTGGCCAAGGTCTGACACAGTATTTTTAGGTACGGTATTTTACTCAGTTTGTGTCTTGTATCTGTCAAAGACATGAGAGGCCAATCGATGCTTGACGGGAAACTGGGGTTGGGGTGAGGGCGGATGAGGCGAAGCAATTCCTTTTGGGTAGATAGGAGGAGGGTAAAAATCCTTTTAGGCTGCAACCACAAATCTTGCAGGACTGAAGAAATCTTGCATCCAGTTGTTTTCCATAATTGCCTTGTAGTTTATGGGCTCAAGTAAACCAGGAGACACAGCAAGATTTACAGCCCAGCCCCGACTAACCAAGGGGCCCTGAAATACAACACACCTCCTTAAATCACAAACACACACACACACACACACACACACACACACACACGGATCAAAGCTGTGCTTCCTACTAGCCTTGAAAAGTTATGGTCTAATTGAAAAGTGCTCTGTTTTTGATTTATGCTTCTTTCAAAGCAGTGATGAGCTTTTTCAAAAGCTGCTAACTTTGATCAAACATGAAAATGTTTAACATCAGCGTATCAAAGCGCTGCGTAGGTAACACATGAGTCTCTCTGTCCTTCTGTTCACTCTCACCTGCATCTGCTGCGCATGTTTCTAGTGGCCTCATTGTGTAATGATGTAAACTGTAACTATAAAATTAACACATGAATGAAAACCTTTCACAGATTACTGACTATATTTGGTCAACACACCTTGTCAGCCTGCTGAATGTGGCTTAGCATCAGTATAATTATCATATGGGACTATACAGTTTAGCTTGAAATAGGAAATTCATGTTTTTCATATTTTCCCTGTCCGAGAAATATGCTTATATCTTATAACGTGTTTTCATGATGTATAATTTCTTTATTTACATTAAATCTGAGAATCGCGTCTCTCCCTTCTGTGCCCGTTCAGTATATGTCACAGGTTATGATGTAAAATCATATTATTTTTGTCAATTCTGTACAGTGCTAGTGATCTAGAGCAGTGCATACTGAAGAGCAAAGATGTGAACATGGGCTGAGAGGTGTGAGTCTCTAAAGGCTTTTCAGTGAAGGTCTTGGCTTGAGTTTTGTCAGGATGATATCCTAACTCAACAAGAAAACCATACAGCTGCCACTGTACTACAATCACAAAGAAAACAAACAATGCAGCCTTCAAGAGGAGGGTTTCAAGGACGCTCTCTCCTAAAATATTGTAATCAGGTCTCCTGTGGGGAAAACAAAGCTTTCAATGAAACGCTTGAGCGTGAAGAGGGGACGTTTCAAACCCTCAGAGACACACAGGTCAGCACTGGGACTGAGACAGAGGAGAGGAGGATGGGGGAAGCCAAATTCCAAAGATGGTTTGCAGAACACAAGCTTGGACTCGTCAGGTTTTGGTTGCACAAAACCCTCACTCCCACGGACGCTCACTCGCACTTGTGTGTGCGCGGGTCACTCAACACAGCCCCGAAAAAAGCATACGCACGGCTCGCAGCTCCACATCCTCTGCCCTCTTCCCTCGGCGCTCTCTCTCCCCTGCTCCACGATCAAAGTTTGTTTACGTTTGTGGGGTAACTTTGCAGGTTACATCTAAAACTCCCACACAGCGCACACTCTGTTACATTATATAAGCTCTATCAAAGCCGTGCTCGCTAGTTTTCACAGCTGTTAGTTGTGTAAAACACTATAGAGCGATTACCAAATCAGCCACTAGCCTTATTTAACAAGAACTGCAGTGTTATATTTAACTCCTCCTCTGACAGCCCTCCTGACAGGACATTATGGTGGTTTGTTGCAGTGTCAGAGGTTTGACTTATCATGCTGACAGAAAAAGAGCACAACAATTCTCAAAGTCTACAGCCAGGCTGTGGCCTCTGTACTTAGGCACAATGGTGCTTTGAGCTAAATGCATGCTAACAGGCTCACAATGATAATGCTAAAATGCTGATGTTTAACAGATAATGTTTGCCACATTCAGCATTAGTTAAATGATGATGATGATTGCGCTAGATGAAAAGTTAGGGGATCCATGAAGGTCTGTCCAAAATTTCACAGCAACATTTGTTGAGCTATTTCAGGACATTTTCAAATTTGCATCTACTCAGAATTCATGAACAAGTTCACGTTTGGAAAATGGAAGTTGGAAATTAGCGTTTTGACTAACACTTGGCATCACTGTAAATGTGCCAGTGTTAGCCAAAACGCAAATTTCCAACTTCCATTTTCAATGTACGTTATTCCTGCAAAATAAATGTATTAAAAAATATCAAAGAAGAAAAAAGGTATCACTACTGTCTATGCTCAGTGATCTCTGAGAACTGTGGCACAAAGTTATCACCAAATATGTTGGCAAAATAAAAAAATTAAACACATCTTCCCTCACAAATTAATAATTAATAACATAAAAGCTTTAAAACAAATGCAAACATCCATCTTAAGCCAATCAGTGGGATCTCATCGATTAGCCCAAATAATAACGGATATCCTGGATGACCTGCTTCTGCTAGAGAGAGCACAAAATTAAATTCATGTAAATTCAAGTGTGACTTCCATCTGATATTATGTGGCTTCGACTGTCTAAATTTGTCAGCAGCAGCAGGGTGAGCTGTGCCGCAGGCCGACTAGGAAGGAACCATCCAACATGTGCAGCAAAGGAGCGCTCCACTCTCTGATTGACTATTACATGCTAGCGTGTAATGAGTGAGTGTGAGAGTGTCTCTGGCTGTGGGGCACGACAGCGGAGGAGTGCTCGGCAGCAGCCTCTAATTGTTAGCAGGTTATTCATTATGGATGGAAGACAATCAGGCAGACAGACCTCGTTTCTCTGCACAGACCCTGAGGCCATTCAGAGCAGCCGAGGCATTGAAGAGCAGGGTCATGAAATGTTTCTTCTTCTGCGCGTCTGAAGGCAGTTTGTGTGTCACGTATCATCATAAATCTGTAAAGATCTGACAAGACACAAGCTACACACAGACATGGAAATTTGGTCAGATGCCTCAAGCCGCACCGCCTCGAGGCGACTCCTGTCTTCTGTTTTCTGAATGAGAGAGCAGACAGAAATGGCCATAAAAAGGTCGACTTTCATTTCATGACAGATGAGGAGCAGCCTCTCTGTGAAACATGGGACATAACTCACTGGTGGTTAGATGTGGCGGTGCTAAAGCTGAAGGCCCAGTGTTCAGTCTCACACTGTGTCCATTGATGACGAACACTTGAGTCTTTACAGAGGTCAACAGGTCATATTTGGTCATGGCCATAGATACAGGGCGCTATTGACCACACACACACACACACACACACACACTTAAGAGCTGAGACAGACGTTTTATTCTGCAAGTTCTGACAAGGGAGAGCTGCCACATTTTAGGGAACACTGGAGCAGCTTGTATACCATAATATACGATTGTATACACTCTAGACTCATTATTATGAATACAATATTAGTCCTATTTTGCTGCCACTTTGTGTGATGCACATCCCCAACCTTTCAAGTTTCAGATGGCATGTTTTGAGTCTCTATTTCACTTACATTTTGCAGACAAATCTCAAAGTTTATTCCGAGATATGACTGAAACGTATAATAACTAAGTATAACCAGTCTGTCCACTAAATTTACAGTTTATTGGTAGTATTAAAAGATAAATCTGCCACACCAAATGCTGCCATGCCTGTCATCCGTCTCATTATCTTAATATCTATACTAAATGTAATTTTAGTCATTTAATGGATTTGAGCTGGCTCCTTCTCCAAATGGCTCTCTGTGCTGAGTAGATAGATGAGACTTCTAAATTTGAACACTTAATTTTATCAAACTCCCATTAATAATTTCCACAGCAGCCTCCATAATTACTGACCCAGAAGAGAACACCTTGAAACTCAGGAGAAACTCCAAACAATGGCTACTTTAGAGGATCTACAGTTACACCAGGTTTCACTTTTATGAGCCCTTCAACTCTGTTTAGAAGTCTCACAGTCCTGATCCTGACTGGCCGGCTCTGACCTGGACTCACCCCATTAAATCAGCTGTCAAGACCTCCTCTGAGGCGGACCAGCTGAGGTGGGTTTCCTCACTTTGCATTTGTTAGCCTGTTGACGGCGGTCTGAACAGTGTGCCTGTGCTGACTTATCAGTATTGTATTTCTGCACAGAATTCAATTACTGGCTCCGGCTACAGTAGCCATGTTGGGGTTATCTGGGGTGACTAGGTGCACTGGTGTTTCGTGGAACCTTATTGATCTGGATCTGACTGATGTTACATAAGGCTGCTTCAGTGTGAGTAGATGGCACCTGAGGGAGTGTGTTCACTGGGCCACCTCTTACCTCTAAATGTATTATTAGTGTTATTGAAGGGAAAATGTATTCAACAACAACAAGCCTGATCTGGTTCTCGTCCAACAGTACAAAGAGTCTTCAATTTGTGGTGTGAAAAGGATTGATTGCATAATCCCTGACGTTGTTTAGATGAATGTCTGTGTTGATCCCTCAGTGAGGTTACAAGTTCAACCTCTATGTGTGTGTGTGTGTGTGTGTGTGTGATAAAGAGAGATTTGTACTACCAGCATAAGGATAAGTACCTGACCTCAGTGTTGTTTTAAGTGACATCCACTTGCCCTTCACTCATCCCACACACACACACACACTACTAATCTACCAATCTGCCTGAGTGGTAAAAGCAACATGCTAACCAAATACATCTACTACTAGAGGTAAATCTGATAAAGGCAAATATCATTTAAAACCGCACTGACTTCCTTGACTAAAATAGACTTTCTAAATTTATATGTATCCCATAACAACTGCATGTCTCACATTATCCATCTGTTCCACCGTCACAAGACATAGTGAGTCATGCATAATATGAAAAATAAGGATTAAAAAAACTATTAAGTGTAAAGTATATTTTAAGGTGATGGACTACAGTAAATAAGATGGACAATTTCACAACGTTTCATCAAAATCCGATGAATGTCTGAGCATCACACCTCCCAAACTAGTATGATGATGCATCTTTACACTGCTGGAGCAATTTGGACCAATCTTGGAAGCATGACACATTTTGGCACTGTTATTTTGTACAGTGCCTGGCATGATGAGAGTGTTATAATCAACCAACTTGTTTACTTGTTGACTATTACAGTGATGAGATGATTATCCCTCCAGATTCTTTACATATCATCTATATGCCCGATTCCACCAGCTACGTCTGAGTTTTACAGTTTTCCCCTGATCCCATCAAGGAAGTCAACAACTGTAAAAAGAAAACAGCGCCATACACACATATTTCCTCACCTCATTGGAATTTGTGAGAAAGCAAACAACAGAATGGCATGCTATTTATTTAATCTAATCTTGAATATAGTTCAAATTCTCTGTTTGGTTTCTGTTCACCTTGTCAGCGAGCAAAGCCTGTACAGTGTTTGCCAACCGCTGCTATCAGCACAGCCATGTTCAACAGTTCAGCGTGAAGAATGTAAAGGGAGAGAGCGATGTGAGGAAACAAACTCACATTCCTTACATTTCTCACCAGGTAATTATTAATGTGCCTTCACATCACACATACAGCACTGATATGGGTGATGCGGAGGGACCCTGGTTCTCTGCTGCTCTGCCCTCAAGTCTTGTGGGCTGTTTAAAAAAAAACAACAACTAAACAACGGAGTCTATTATCCAAAGCACCTTAGTTCCCATGAGAGCTATATTGGTAATATCAGACATTTAATGACTGATAATTCTACCGCATAATCAGAGTGGGGGAGCCGTATAGTGTTAAATTGAGCTGATAAAGACAAAAGCACGAGAGCTAGCTTCTCATTAAATTCATTACAGCGAGGACAGAGGGGGACGGGAGCAGAGACTTTCTCTTTTCTCTCTGTGGCGTCTTTGTTTCCTGGAGCGGTTCATGTAGGAGTCACCGCTCTGTGATTACAGCGATAGAAATCGAGTGGTTCCCACATCGACCCACACCTGAACCAGTTCCACTTAACAGCAGCAGCATGCATCTATCCACACACCCTCTATGTCAGACCACACACTCAGCACAAACACAAACAGGAAGGTGTGTGGACTGCAGCTGAAAACTGATTGGGATTCAGGAGAATACGCAGATATGGATTGACCCCACAGTATGACTGCTTTAAATGTTAATGCTTTCCAATTTAATTTCCTAAATAAAGCGCAAAGATAAAAGGCTCTACTGAACACGTCCCAGCAAACTTGTTCTTTGATCTCATCTGCACTCTTAAGCAGAAGAGGAGCCGAGCAGGCTGCGTGTCAGGTAGTAAACACTGATGCTGACACACGCTGATGCCGAGTCAGAGGATCAGCACTTTCTCCTCCTGTGGTGTTTCTCTGTAAATAAAGTGAGTGTTTGTTGTTGGTGGGAGCTACTGAAAATTGGCTTGTTCAGCCAACTCTGGTCACAACTTTACTGTGCAGAGTTAACAATGACAACAGGACAGGAGTGAAACATCAGCGTGAGGAGAATTTCACCTTGTGATTTTGCCTCAGGCTAAACAATTCTTAAAACACAACTTGAAATAACAAAGCCAGTCCAAGGAAATCTTGTTAACCAGCTTGGATACAACACTGAGCCATGAATAGTCCTCAGGGGGAATTCCAGGGACACAAATAGACCATCAGACCAGCGATCATAAGAAGTCATGTAACGGAAAGAGGGTATATTGAAGAAATTAAGATACACAGCTCAGTGGAGCAGAAAATCCTATATATTGTTGTTTAAGCACCATGTGGCGCCATATTGGGACATTCAATAATTAACAAGTAATTAGCATATTTGTTCTGTGCTGGGAGTGAATAGGGGAGGCTGAGGCTGCTGCTCAGAGTGATGTCATCGGCCCAGGAGAAAAGATTTAGTTAAAAAGTTAGCTAATTTCAATTCCACTTCACTGCAAACAAGCATGCCCTGTGGGGCTGAGTAATTAGCAATCAGGCAGCTCTCCTCTCCTCTCCGCAGCTTAAGCTGTTCTTTAACAATGCAGCCTGAAATCACAGTGAGTTCAGAGCATGTTGAGCATGCTGGCATATAAATAAGTCAAACTTTCCCAGCAGCAAAGCTCAGGAATGTATAATATATACACATACAGGTTAGGCGAGTTCTTGCTTTGATCTGAAGCCCAGTATCACACAGTTAAGTTTTTCTAAGAAAATAGAAATCCAAATTATTTTAATGACATGAGGCCAACAGATATAAAAAGATAGGTTGGAAAAAGGAGAAAGAAGTTGATTGTTTACCTGTGCGTTTGTCCACCTGAAACTTCACAATTCTGCTCCTGATCCCATGTTCACAGTTTTTCCTTCTCTCTTTCTGTCTCAGGCTCACGCTACTGATTATCAAGCCACATGACTTCCTGTTTCTCTGTCTGTGATGGCAGTCGGGAGGTGTGGATGGGAGGGATCTGCCTGGTCCTACCCGGAGACTTGCAGGCCACGACAGGATGACTTTGCACGGATCTAAATAGAAGACTAAGCTGATCTTAAGCTGTGCGTGAGGACAACCCACTGGAGATTTACCTGCGTGTTTTACCGAGGAAACTGGGAGAAACTAAGTTGACCTCTGCAGCTGCTACAAGTCAGTCTTGACTCCCCTGAGAGACTCTGGTACTTTCCTGTTCACTCTACACCCTCTCCTTTTTCCTCCTCTTCCCTGCCTCACATGCTCATCTCTTTGTGCACTTTGAGCCCTCTCCGGGGGCCACTGTGGTTGGACTTGTTCTCCCAGTTCCAGAAACAAAAGCCCCGCATGTGAACAAGCTTTGAGGCGGTCAATCCAGGCCCTGCATTGTCACACGAGAGCCAGCTTCATCGAACAAAAAAAATACCAACAATGCAATGTGTCTTGTTTGCTCACGGATAATGAGACAATAATGAGTGATCAGACTTTGGGTTAGAAGACAGACAGCAGGAACACAGAGAAAGAAGGATGAGGGTAGGAAAAAATAAGAGAGCGCAGATGAGGAACAAGTGGAAAATGAGAGCATGTGGGGGTTGTCTCAGTGTGGACCGTCTGGACAATAGTCTGAGTGTAAGTCTCCCTTCCTGAGGCTGGGTTACTGGACGGGTTCTGCGTCGTATCAAGTTACATAACTCAAACTGGAGACATTTGCATCTGAGGAAGGAGAAAAGAGAGGACATTGTTCTCTGCTCCTTAACCAGGAGAGAGAGCGACTCCTTTCTTCTTTCTTTGCCATGTGATGTCGGCCGCAGAGCGGAGGGGAGTGAAGGAAGTATCTGGACTTCTTAAAGCTGGCATCAATAGGTGGGCACACAGGAATCCCAGCTAATAAAGCACCTTGCCAACCAGAGATGTACTATGTAGAGATTGGCAAACCATTAAAGGCATTCCAGAGCAAGAATGTGATGTTTTGCGGTGCCCTTTGGCCTGCCCAGTGCAATTTGAAGGAAATCAGCTGAAAAATGAAAGGAGGGGATAACCCCATCAAAGCTAGGCAGCCCAGTCTAACACTTGAGCAGGTGCCACTGTACCCCTGTCATTACCTCTGGGCCCCACAGGCGTATCCAGCCTCAGATTCCACAGATTCTCAGTTGTAAGTCTCCCAGCTGGCCGACAGAGCAGCTCCAACAAGAAAGCTCTGGGAACCTGGAGGAGTGGTGAAGGTGGTGCATGTGTAAAGTGGGAACGGATGGAAAAAATGGGAGCAGGAGGAGGGAGGACAGGGCAGAGAGAGAATAGGAATGTGGAGATCCATAGGTGGAAATACAAGGCAGAAACAACAGAGAGAGAGACGAGCTGGGGCCTGCTTACAGATACTGTACCTGTCTGACCAGTCAACTAGACGAGACGACAACCTGGGCTAGACTCATTTCCTCTGCATAAGCTCTTCTGGTCAATAACAGAACAGGAAGCAGCTATGGGAGGCACGCTGGATGTCTGGCTCTTGAGAAATAACATTATCCTGGTCAGACACCCACCTGAGCTCAGTGTGTTTCTCAGTTTAGCATTTAGGAAACATGGTATTTTGAAAAGTAAGGATTTAGTAGAAGCTAGCAGGGCTATCTTATTTCACAGAGACAGATTTCACATAAAATAAACAAAAAATAACAATTAGAGAAGAGTTCCATTATTAAATGAATAGGAAATATGCTTATTTGTTTTCTTGCTGAGAGTTAGATGAGAAGATTGACGCGATAACCAGCAGATGTTTAGCTTAGCTTAGCACAACGGTTGGAAACAGGGGGAAACAGCTAGCCTGGCTCTAGTCCAAAGGTAGCTAACTCTGTCTATGAGCACCTCCAAAGCTAACTAATTAACACGTCATACCTAATTTGTTTAATTTAAAACCAAAGTGTAAAAACGACAGTTCTTTTGTCCGGGCAGATTTTGTTACCTTTAAATCGAGCCATGCAAGCTGTTTACCTCTGTTTCCACTCTTTATGCTAAGCTAAGCTAAGCTAACCGGCTGCTGGCTGTATATTCATACTTATTGAACATATACGAGAGTGGTAGTGATCTTCTCATCTAACTCTCAGCAAGAAAATGAATGACGTGTATTTTCCAAAATGTCAAACAATTCCTTTAAAAAACAAACCAGATGGGTAAAAGATGAGAATTACAATGCCAGCGAGTCTCAATGTTCCACATTACTACCTGTGTGACCTAATTGAGACACGCGCAGGTCACGGTAACTGAATGTAACCTTTAAATTCACCGTATTGATTTTATGTAAAAGAACAGGACGTGACAGCAAACTGAAATGCTTTTGGAGAGAAGAGAGCTGCGGCTGCCGACTGACGACTTCTACTTGTTCATGCAGATATAAATAAACAACAATACCCACTCGCAGAGGAGGGCTTCGACTCATGGCCTTTTGTTCTGCAATGCTACAACTCTTCAGACTAAATAAAAGAGACAAGGGCCAAGTATTCTGCACACACACAATTCATCCCAACACACACACACACTGCTGATATCTATAGAAGGCAGGTGAGTGCGGGCGCTCCTCACGGGGCGATAAGCCCGATCAATAAAAACATGAGGAAACGATAAGGCTCAGCTGAGGTCAACACACCACGGCTGACTCACGGGGAAAAAAAGGCCACATTCGTTTACAAGACAATAGTCCCAGGATGAGATGCTGTCAGAGTTAGCGGCTATTTCCGTCTGCCCTCTTGAGTTGGTGACATTTAAAAACAATGGTCACAGTATGGGGTCCGTCCACCCTCCTACACTCTCAGACCTTTCCCCTCTGAAGGTCAGAGGGTCCCGCTTGTCCCATGAAGAGAAAACTATTGTTCAGCAGTCAGGTGGCAGGTCAACCAACCGTGCAGTCGGTAACAACCCGGGGGAAACACTGGGCACTGTAGACTTTACTGTGATTAAATATTAAGTATATGGCGGGTCTGGTTCATCTGACACCAGAAGAGATTTTGATTGATAGAAATAAGCATGTGGGCCACCAAGCTAGCTCCTCATTATGCCAAGTCCACCCATGCATATTCACACTTACACTTGTATATCCTCAATCTGTGATGTTGTGCACGTCCCCTGAGTTGCTTTGTGAGAAGTTTTCAAAAGTTGTTTTTGTTTTTCTGGCAGATAATGTGGCTACGATTAAGCTCCATCTAAAAATGAATGTAGAAATCAGAAAGTTACGGCTACACAATCGCAATGGTCATCTAGATTATGTAGTAGACAGCAGGTCTGATGTTTGCAGAGGTGGACAGAGGCTTTATATTTAAAGTGTATGGAAAGAGCTCAGACCTATTTGGATTAGACAAGGACAGCAGAGAAAATATACTACATCCACATCTTTGAGATGCCTGCACGCTGTCATATATCATCAGTCTGTGATGTTTGCATTCCAGGTGTTATTTTGAGATCATAGTACTAACAGTTGCTTATTACGCAGTGCAACATTAGCATTCATGTGGAGTCGTGTTTCTGGCCACCTGATGAATGGAAGTCCAATTTTCACTCACCTTTTGGCTCTGGTTTGGTCCCCTGCAACTCCCGAAGGAAACGTCTGTCTCTTTAGCTGCTAAATGCTCATTTATGTCGCTAATGTTGGCTGTAAAGTTGTGGACTGTAAAACTAAAACAATGAGCTGGAAGAGGTTGAAAAGCTCAGCAGAACTGAAGAGCACTGCTGCAGAGCTGGGTGATAATTCTCTGAGGGTTCGTCACTACAAGCAACTCCATTCACATTACACATACTCAACTGAGCAATTGTTGATATAAAAATATTGATTAGTGCAGCTTTAAGGTGTCTTTAGGACAAGTAGTTTCCTTTTCATTCATAAAGTTGTCATTTCATTATATTCTAGTTTTAAATCTGTCAAGAGGAGGTGTTGGGAATGACAAACATACTTTCAAAAATCAATCTTCAGCTATAAGGAAACACCTGCCACTTGGGGATAATGATTAACTTGGGTGTGTTCTCTGTCTTGGCACTTAGAAAATACCTCTGTTCGAGGCTATTTGAACCTGAGCTGCTGTCAAACTCACACAACACTGTGAGGATTGCCACATGTTTATGTGGACTGGTTAGTTAATGTGGTTAAACAACTGATCATCTAGTGCAGAATTACATTTTCTGGCACAGACGAACACTTTCGTTTGATTCTACTGAGGATAAAGTATTACTGTTTACTGTGATAGCTTTGAGCTAAACATCCTTATATCCAACAGTGGCAACCCAGTATGCCTGGCCAAGCCCCACAGTGATTTTGTTAACCCGGCCAGGCTTTAATCGCAGCGACAGGCGGCCCAGAGAGTGTATCAGGCCAGCCACGGGCAGAGGGATGATCGAGGAGTGAAAGCTCTGAGTGTAAGAGCATGACACTTTCTCCTCAGAGCGATCAGGCATGGCCTTGTCTATAAAGAGTCTATGAGATGAGTGCAGACAGGAGAGAGAGCATAGCGTAATAGGATAAGCCCAAGATTAGGAGCAGACAATGAGAAAATGGGAAGAAAGGGGAGGAAAATCTGAGGAGGGAAAGAAACAGAGCTGAGGAGGGGAGACCGGCCGAACACAGTGAGTGGAAGTAGGGCTGATTAGTGTTTGATTAGCTGGCTGGCCTGAGGGGAAATCTCTGTCAACCAGCACGGTGCCATTTCGACTGTGCTCTCCCTGCTACACCATCTGCTAGACTGTAGTATGCATGACTGACCTGCTACGCACTTACATGCTACACAACAAGAAGACTAGCATTATATTGTGCTGTAGTTCACAGTGGTGACAAGGATGGTTGGGTTTATTGGGATTTGACTGGGCAAAGTAATTTAGCTACACCTTCATTTAAGTTTTACATCAGTAATACGGGGAGTTCATTCAAAATGACCGTGTTTGATGGAGAGGAGTTTGTATCTTCCTCTCTTTGGGTTTGGCAACACTAAGCAAATGGTCAGCAGACATCTGATCGTTCAGCAGAATTAGTGTTTCATCAGCTGCCGGTGCTTTAAAGTGATGCATGTATGTATGCACGCACACACGCACACACACACGCACACACACACACACACACACACACACAAACACACAGGGGAGTGTCAACCCCCTGGGAGCTCAAACAGCTGAACGAAGACATCACATCAGCTGTCTGGCGGAGAGAAGAGCAGCAAAGAGACAGAGTTAATAGTCGTCAAAAATCTCTCAATAAGCAGATGGGCATTGCCATTTTGACATGTTGATAATTTGGCAATAATCAGTGTCACCTCTTTCAGAAGTTTAAATATACATAATTGGCAAGCAAATAGTAAATATTTTGATTTTGAGTCTTTCGATTTTTCTGAAATGTTCAACGCGATGACATACGGCCATCCCAAGTTGTCAGAGCTTAAAGTGATGTCTTCAGCTAGTCTTTCTACAGTGACACAAAACAGAGAAAAGCAACTGGAAAGTTCACAGATGTGGAGCTGTAATCAGCATATGTTGCTGTATTTGCTTGATAAATTACCTAAACAACCATATGATTATCAAAATGATCTGCAAGTAGTTTTCCATAGATCCACTGATCGGGGAATTGGCTGAGTGTACACTAACAAAAAAGCCCATTTTTGGGGAAACAATTGATCGTGCCAATATAACAAGACGGGTAGTTGCCAAAACTGTTCATTTTAAAGAAGCTACAACAGGTGATTCACTTTATTTTAATGCAGCCTTAAAGGGTCAGCTCATCCAAATCAGAGAAACAACCACATTTTGTGCACGAGTAGCCATGCAGGTAGTTTGTGCTGTTGAGTCAGATTTCTGTAGCATCACAAATTTAATTCCACTCATTTCCATTTTATTTGGTCGGGATCAGAAGTTCCAGAAACAAGCAACTCAAAACTTCTGCACAAAAAACTTAAGCTATATGCATGGATCATATGTTTTCATGAAAATATGACTTTGTGCGTGTATAATTTGGGTCAACTGACCCTTTGACCTGTAATCTCTCAGTCAATCGTGATCTCACACAACTCTAGCTAACGCTGCACTGTTTGATCGGTTTTGCTTTGTTTTTGCAGTTGATGATAAAGGATGGCTGATGGCGTAATCTCATCTCTCAGCCAGTCACCTCTGTGTCATACAGAAGTGGGCTGGATGAAATGGAGAAGTGCATTTTTCTGCGGTGACTTTAACCCTAAACAATACTTAAGCTGTCTCAGCGATTGCCATGCAGTGATAAGTCAGTATATCACCCCACTATCACCTCTTTGAATCCTCCTATAATCCATTCCTAAATTACAGGAATGGTTACCACGCAGTCTCCAACAACAGCTCGCACTTCTATTGTCTCTCTGTTGTCTGACGTGCTCCTTCACTTGCGTCAGGACGCACCCATAACCACCACGCTCAAAGGACTCTCTCTGCAATGCTCCATGAGTCCTCAGGTCAGAGGTCACCTGTGGCCTCTGGTCTCCACGACAACAGCCTCGCAGTCCCCAAGACTGAGCCGGTGTCTCCCCCTCACCCTTCACCAACACACATAGACACACAGAACCAGCTTTTGTCCCCAAACTCCTGTGCATCAAAAGAGACCCTGGAGTGTGAGCCTCAACCCAAACATTTACAGCCCTGCAGGCCAAGCACTATTCAATATACTGCAGTGGAAGAACAGGAGACCACCATAGCTGCAAAGTCACCGGAAATAAATGGCAAAGAAATCACCCATCAGTCTCCTCCTTTTTCTTCCTCAACACAGACACACACACTTGCCAATGCCAGGACAACAGTGGAAACACACTGTAAGGATTAAACCTTGATTTAGGGGCTAAAACTCTGTGATCAGGTTGAGAGCAATACTGAGTCATTAGTTTAGAGGCTTTAAACTACACAGTCAAGCACAGATTCAAGTTTATATATCCAGGTCTGGGCTGCAGAAAGTTTTCAACATGCCATCATCATGGACCACAACAAACCACGCACCAATGCTGACACCGATTCCGGCTGCGCCACTGCATGTGCCGTGGGAGCGGATCACGAAAAGATTAAGAAAAGTGGCGCTCACCATATTGTGCATGCAGGACATCTCTTGGACCAGCTCTGGTACTCTGCTGCGGTTTTGTCTCTCGCCGGTTATATAATGAAACAAACGGCGTTTACGTGGCTCCGCGGGATATTTTCCAGGACTTGGTGCGGAGCGATCAGCAGAGAGAGGAGCGCACACAGGGACCGTCTCTTTTCCCTCTCGGAGGTTTGAACTGCGGAGAGCAGAGTGAGAGGAAACATGAGAGGCAGGGGAGCATGTGCCTGTCCCCTCCGGTAACTGGACCGACACGAGCGACAGTTGCGAAGAGGGACAACGCCATCTAGAGGCCAGGCAAGTAGGTGCACCATATAAACAAAAAAAAATCACAAGCAGTGAAGAGAAGCATGCAGTTTTTCCTTAAAGTGCTGCCCCAAGGGCCCCAAACTCCCGGGGCCCCCAGAAGTCCCAGGTTCGTTGCTAGTCCATTGGTTGTGGTAATATGATGAATTGTAAATTTGTCAGGGGATTTGCAGCACTCGTGTATAATATCAGGTACCAGGTGGTATTATTTCAGAGTTTTGGCTGGTCTCTGTACTTGATGATTCGGTACACATGCATTACCCAGAGGACCGGAGGTTGGAGGTCAATAGGGGTCCAACATCAAACTGTTGCCACTGGGTCCACACCGGGTACAACCATTTACAGTATCCCTCTGAGGGAAAAACATCATTGTTATTCAATTAACTGTTAAGTCACAAAATAGTAAAAATGTATACCACAATTTACAAGAGCTGATTGTGTCATCAGATGTCTTGTTTTGACCGACCAACAGTTAGAAACCCAAAGATAATCACATTACAAAGATATAAAACTGAGGAAATCACATTTGAGAAGCTGCAAGTAGGAAATGTTTGACATTTTTATGTTAATAATTTGATTATTAGAATTGTTGCAGATTCATTTTCTGTCCATTTACGACTAATCATGACAGGTTTACATTTTTGTCAAGATCAAACGTTTTCACTCTTAATTTTGGATTTCTTTCTCTGTATAACAACATTCCTCTATTAATGTAATTGTCAATATGATGAGATTATGGTATTTCTGAAAAATAATTCTGAACTTTACAACTTAATGTTCATAATCATCACTTAATATGTAAATGTAAAACTACCGGGAAATATTGCAGACGCTGTGACCCATATTTCTGGGTACAATATCTCACTCAAAGAAAAATAACTATTTTTTATATAACTAAAAATAATAATTATATATTTATTTTCTTTTATTTACTATTATCTTTCATGCACAATAAGAAATAAGTAGGAAAAGACAAAGCGCATATATAAAACCTTTAATCCACAAGCTTGAAGCACGACAATTTACATACATTCATCTAAACAATAATATCTCTGTTATCATTGTAATGCTGCAGTGTGTTCTGTTGTAATTATGTATTTATATGTGACTGATAAAATACTGTTTAATACTGTGACAAAGCAAAATGTTGCACCTGATCTCTTCCCTCTCTTTCATCTTAGTGATATCATCCAGTTTTGATGGTTTATGGTTTATTAGGTTTGGCTTTGGGGACCACTTTAACGGTGGTGGACACTGATGTGGCTCCTTGCAGGTTCTGGGCGGTGCAGGTGTATGTTCCCTGGTCCACATTCCTCATCTCGTCCACCAGGAGGACAGACTGAGACTGCTGTCGAGCCGCTCCTCCACCGACTGGACTGATGCTCTCTTGAGTGTACAGAGGCCTCCCGATCTGCAACCAGCACAGGTGAAACAAACACATACTGTACAGAACGGGAGAAAAGGTTCCTCTTTACAATAAGCCGTTAAGTCTGCAGCTTAAATGTTAATAAGTCATTGATGAATAGTTACAGGCCTGGATGTGCTGCAGTCCATAGTTTAGAAGCCTCTTAACTAATAACAAACTAGCTAGAAAGACACAGTAAGCTATAATGAAAGATGATGTACATAAACTACACAGATACTTCACTTAATTTGTCTCACAACCATCCAGAAAAAAATATATATTTTCATGCATCAAAATGTCTTATTACTGATCTGTAGAACATTCAAGTTTAGATTTATTATCATTATCAGCGCCTGACCTGCTGTCCTGGGTATTCCCAGGTGAACTCTACAGCCACGTCCTGTTCTCCCACCACAGAGCAGCTGACACGCAGATTCTCCCCCAGAGCCACCGAGCTTGACGAGGCCTGGATCACTGGAGCAGGAGGAGCCATGGGGTCTGGTGCCATAATGTGGAATACACATAGGTGAGTTATGTAAGTGATAAGTCACACCAAACAATGATTTAACAGTGGCTTAGTTATTTATTAGTCAGCATAATGAAACTGTGTCTGTGTTAATACAAATAGTTACTTGTAGTGCTGCAATTAACAAGTATTTTTATTGTTGTTAAATCTGTCAGTGGTTTTTCTGATTCACCGTTTAGTCTATAAAATGTCAAAAAAACAACAACTAGAAAAGGCTAAGTACGAAAGTCGAAATACAAATACTGAAAGAAGCTGAATTAGCAATTAAAGTTGAAGTGTGAATTTAAGTGTAATAAGTGAACTGTCAGTCGAAGTGTATGCAGAAAAAATGACTTGAAAGTGAAATTAGTACCAGTTCAAGTGTATAAACTGAAACACGATTTTAGCTGAAAGCAGTTGGAGTGAATTGTGTATGAACAGAGGAAGTAGTGAGAGTTTGAAGAGCCAAAGAAAATATGTTTTTTCTAGTTGTTCAAAATGTGAAGACCTGAGATCTGAAAGGGTTTGAAGTGTCAGTTGAGGTGTAAGCATTGAAAGGAGTTGAAATGTCAGTTGTTTGTTTTGATCAACAGTCAAATACCCCAAAGTACATCAAGTATATAAACAGAAAAGGTCGCAAATCCTCACATTAGAAAACAAATTTTTAGCCTGTTGCTTAATAAATTACTTTAACAACCGATTATCAATTAATGTGTGTGTTGATCGCCTAATAAATCATTTTGAATGTGATCTTCTGTATAAGTACATTTGTCAGCCCTGTGCTGATCTGTCTACCTGTACATAGTATTTCTCTGCCTTCCTTTCTGATACATGCTAGGCCCCTCATCAACAATAGAATAGTCGACAAATTAATTCATGATTAAGGGAATGGGCGACTTGGCGGCAGCACTCACAGTTAACATAGATGAGCATGTACTTGGTGGAGCTCTGCCTCAGGTTGCCCAGACTGGCTACACAGTACAAGGCTCCAGCGTGATAAGGCCGGGGTCGATTAATGGTGAAGCCCTTCTTGACATTAAACGAGATCTCCGTCCCATCCACCGCCACCTCCACTGGTGGAAACTCGCGGTGCAGAGTTACTTTGGCCTCAGGTGACGTCACCTGGCAGGGGAGGAGCGTCGGCCAGTTGGTTCTCAGCTGAATCACCTCGTAGTAGTCGGATGACGGAACAAATAGTTCTTGTGGGTCTGATTGGTACAGTGAGAATATGGCAGATTGATGATAAGATAACCCTTGCAGTTAGGAGAGGTGCACGTGTAAGCATCAATAAAGTTTATTTATTGTACCGGGAAAGAAGACGAAGACCTTGACAGCTTTGTCATACTCCTTCCTGCAGTCTGTGTCTTCACAGTACATAGGATAACAGGTGTACTCCCCTGTGTCTGCACCAGTCGTGTTGACTAACGTCAGAACGCCGTAGCGCTCATGTTGGACAATCCTGCAGGGCCAAAACAGTCAGAGAGAATACTGACTCTCCAACAGATTTTATCATTCTATCATTAGAAGAACATATTGTACACCATGCATGATAAAGGTTTATCATCTCTTACCTGAGCCTTCCATCATCGTCCTCCTCCAGGTACGAGGGGACGCTCCACTGCACAGGTTTGCCCCTGCACCTCAGCTCCAGGGTGTCTCCTGTCGGCACACTTACAGTTTCTCCCACCTTCTTAAACTTCCCCCTGTTCAGCACCTTTATGTGTCAGATACAAAATCATACAGTTTTACAAAAATACCACAGATACAGATGCAATTTTGCTGTCAGAAGCTATTGTGTGCTAGACGAAACACCTGCGTGAGGAAGGTCTGTGCTGGGGATGCAGGTGTAGCTTTGATCTTGGGTTTGGCTGTTACCGCTCTGGGCCCTTTATTTGTTGATGTCCCAAGTTTGGGAAGTCTGCTTGGCTTGGGCTTCCTCCCTGGAGTGGTCCTCTGTTCTTGGGCATCTTTTTGACAATGAGCTACACAGAGTACAGAGAACGTGATGGTTTGCAAATGTAGCTACAGTCAAGTAAGCCATGTCGTTCATTTGGCCAACAGAAATCTCCCGTCCTCAGTAATACTAGGAACACATGTTCACAGAGCCTCTCAGCAAGTGAATAAAGTCACTTACCTAACTCGAAGATTAGACCACAAATAAGGAGAGCGCTCAGCACCAGCCTTCCTTTTGAGGCAAGCAAGTTCCCCAAAGGCATGATTGATCAGTGGGATATCAAAGCGGTCTGTGGATCGCTAGTTCAACACAGAGAACGCACTGCAGAAACCAAAAGGAAGGAAGGAGAGAAAGAGAGAAGAGGAGGAGGAGGAGGAGGGCAGAGCTTGCAAAGTGAGCCGTCAGCTGTTTACCAGAATCACACAAATTCCTCGTCCTGAGAGTGGCATTAGCACCCCAAATTCCTCCTGACTGGCTCAATGGAGGCTTTCAAGCCTGTCTGGACCAATGAGGGTCCAGAGACAGAGGCCCCTCCATGTGGAATCGCACAGCCTGTTTGCTTAGCTGCTGGACTGGAAGTGTGCTAGCAGCATGAGTCTGGCCCTCCAAAACACATTACACAGCCCAGACGAAGACTGTGGCAAGGCTGTTAAAAGCATTTGGTACCCAGTATACCTTGTGTCCAACATATAGTGATCGTCTTTACACAGGTAAAACAAATCACAGCTTTAGACTAACATAAAATGCACATAATCATAGGCCTACATGAAAAATAACATATCTTGTAAGGTGAGATTTATCATTCTTACATCTGTTTATCTGTTGTGAGAGGCAGGCAGCTTTTTAATTCTTCGTGTTTCATGTAATGCATAAAAATAGCCTTTAGGTGCTTTTCAACACTGACTTCTATTTTGAATTCTAGTGTGAAACAATTCTGTGAAAACAAGATATTAATGTAGAAATCCACCTTGTAAACAAACCTGACGTGACTTGACAATATCTCTACCTTCACAAAACATCCTCTGAGAAATTACGTGTTTCTAAACAGGAGAATAAATTCAGGTTTTGCATATTTGATTAATCCATAGCATGATGTACCCAGTGAGAACAATGTAAACCTTTCCTTTCGAGTTACTAGCTAAGCCTCGATTTTGAACATGACCCAGGTAAGCTGCTGTGATGGTTATGAAAGGTCCTTTTGTTCCCAGTGAACTCTGGGTAGTTTTGCCGTCTCTGGCTCTTTATCCAAGATTACGAGTGGAACCGGACTGTTTTCATCAACATGGCCTGCAGAAAATGAACTCCAGATTGTAGTCGTCTTGAAAACCAAATTCTCTCTTTTTTTAATTAAGGAATACATTTACAATATATCATTAGAAAACATGTACAGTTTCCGTATTTACACTGTGAAACAATAAACAATTAATAAGGTGAGTCTTTAAACAGGAAAAAAAATGACAGTTCACAAGATTTTCTGTATCTACATTGTCCATACTTTTGTACAGTTTAACTTTGATATGTAAAAAAAACTATTTTCTTGTTGCTCATAATCATAATTAGAATTGTATCAATAAATTTCTACATTTTACAATTGATAAGAAAAGTGTAAACGTGTTATTTAAGTGTAATAAAATGGGAATTATCAACAGAAATAGTTTGAGCCCTTTTTTCTTTTTCAACATAGCTATAAACTACACAGAAACAGGCAACACAGATCCATAAATGTGTCAGGCATCATTTCAGTGTTGACAATGAGAATATTTAGATAAATTACAAACTCCATCAACATGTAATAAAGTGTCAACGTGGAATAAAAGTTAACAAGTTGGCCCATCTGTGTTTGAACACTGCAGAAACAGATCAGCACCGGTGCATGTGAAACAGTAGTTACACACTTAAAGCTGTTACTCACTGTAACATCTCAATCTATTTCTCCCTGCTCCGGCCCAGCTCAGAATTTTTCTTCTTTAATGATATCCTTGTCTGTTTTGCCGCTGACAGTTTCAATCATCATCTGGCCGGCCATGAGACGCTTCCTCTGAACACTGTTACGCACGCCGTAGCCAAAATAGATGAGTAACCCTGGAGGGGGAGGATGGGGATCATTACAGTTCAGCAACTAACTCGATAAAATCCCTCTAAAGCTTTCAAGTAGAAATATGGCCTCACCCACTAACATCCAAATAGCGTATCGCATCCATGTGTCTCCTCCTAACTGGACCATCAGGTAGACGTTGATGAGTGTGCTCACTAAAGGCAAAGCAGGGAGTAAGGGCACCTGTGAACAGAGAAAATTGGATTTTCTAGTTGATGCTTATTAGAACTTACACACAAAACGTGGGTGTAATTGTTCTGAAGCACAGCTAAAATATTCTCACCATGAAAGATGCCTTGGTGGCATTTTGTGGGTGCCTCCAGATGAGGAAAATGTTGAGCAGCAGGATGGAGGCGAGGATGCAGACGACCGCCACACACCATGCTTCCACACGGACCAGAGCATCTAGGGCTTGGGCCAGGGTGACGCACAGTGCAATCACGCATGCAACTGCAGAAGAAGAAAAGATGAATGATCAGTTTGTGGAGCCAGAAAGGAAAAGGAACGTTCAAGGAAATTGTTGGTGGTCAAAAAAAGGTACTAGAGTGCTAAAGAAGCAATTGAACAGCCACAAATGCTTCAGTAATGTTTGTTTCACGTACCAGAGAAGATAGTCAAGATGGTGACTGTTCTTGAGGTGTGTGAATTGGGAGATGATGGAGGCTTCAGGAAGCTAAACTTGGTGTTTGATTCTATGATGTGTAGGTCTGTGTCTTCAGATGGACCCTCTTGGTACCTTGATTGCAAAAAAAGATAGAAATATGTAAGAAATTGAGTTTTGCTCTATCCTTGATAGATACATAGATAGATCAAAAGATAGACAGACAGACAGACAGACAGACAGACAGACAGACAGACAGATAGATAGATAGATAGATAGATAGATAGATAGATAGATCGATAGATAGATACCTCAGTATTAAGATGCATATGGCCACAAGGGTGTAAGCAAACAGAGTGCCGATGGACATCATTTCCACCAAGGCTTCCAGGTCAAACAGCAGAGCCATGATGGCTAAAGATGACAAACAGGGAGGATGGAGTTAAGACTAAAAACCTCACCACATGTACACAGAAGCGGAACATCTGTACCTGCCACGAATCCAGACGATATGGTAGCTATAGCAGGACTGCCCTTGGAGGTGACTTTGCTCAGGGATTGGAAAAGCAGGCCGTCTCTTGCCATGGCGAACAGCACCCGGGGCATCGGGAACATCGAACCCAGCAGGCTGGAGAGACAGTGTCAGTCAACAGCCATCTAACTCGGCAACACGCCACGTAGAGTGTAGCAAGTTCTGAAATGTTTTTCCATAACTTCTCATCTTGTTCTCTTGTACCTATCAGTACGTACTGTACTGGCACACTGTTAGTACAAAAAATGACACTGTAAATTGGGAACAATTACACTGTATGTTGTGGTATAAATATAAAATGCTTTTAGTCCCAGGCCAGCACAGCTTCTCTTTCATTTAGAAACAGACTGGCAGAAAGACAGATTATTGGCCACAACATCTCCATGCTGATTTGTCATTTTGTCTCAACCTAATATGAGCGATGGCTTATCTTATTTGGGAATGTGTTTGCTAATGATTGACCCTTTGCTGATTAATTAAAGTCATACTTTAATTTGCTTTAAAGGTAAAGTCAGCTTGTTAGACTCAAGACAGTTGACCTTGATGCCAAATGGAGAATTGTGATGATTCCTTTGTTTCTTGATGTTATTTGAGGCTCTTTCACAGTTCTGGAGAAAATATGTGTTACTTTTTATCATCATATACAGTATATCTCATCTTTTTTCATCTTGTCAGACAAATAAACAAAACAAAACTTCCGGCAGTCACACTGGTGGTACAAGCTCCACTTGTTAGCAAAAATCTAGTTCCCAACAGAAGCACTATTAGTATCAGTCTAGTCTGAGAAAACTGTAAAGCTTCTGACATTCTTCTTACTTTATCTGATCAGACATGGCTGTGTTTTGATTATCTACCTCTATTTTAACATCATATTTCTCTTTTACACTGATTCCAAACCCAGTATATAAATAAATAAAAAAAGTAGGTATCCAAGGTATTCAGGTGTCCTGGAATGACAAGCCACATCACATGACCCTGACTATACCACCAGCAGTTTCATACCTGGTGGACAGGGCACACAGCGACCCCACAGCCACGGCGTATTTAGCGGGACCCCAGCCGACATATTCAAAGGCCACTGGCAGGGGGCTTTTTTCACTGAGCATGTAGTAGGGCATCATCAGGGTTAGAGCAGCAGACACAGCAAAGTAGGCCAGGAAACAGATGAGAAGTGAGGCCACAATGCCTAGAGGGACAGACTTCTGGGGGTTCTTCACCTCCTCACCTGTGAAGAAAGAAACAAAGAAGTCAGTGATAGTTTAAATGATATTCCTCCTCTTGCTGTTTGATGTCACATGAAATTAAAAGAGTGGTATCCCACAAATATGACAAACATCTTCACACGCCAAGTTTTAGAAGTTTTGAAAAGAGTGACTGGGATTACAATTGGGTGCTGATTTCTAAAGAGTCTTTTAAAAAATATTACTGTGTATTGTTGTATTAAAGCTATTGTAATATAATGTATTACTAATAATTTATGATTAATATGATTAATAATTAAATCAATACATTATATTTGGTAATATCAATAAAACATGGCCACAACATGTTTTATTCACTTATTTTGGTTGATAACACGATACAAGAGGAGGAATCATTAACTGATGATATAACAGTAATAATGTGTGTACTGTGATCATTCATGAGACCAATAAGAATGATCATTTACTCCTCTTGTGAAGTAATAAATCATCATATAATAAGAGTTAAATGTTCATTACAGTTCATTACTGCCCCTGTAAATACCAGATTGACAAACACAAAGCTAAGCGCCATGTCTGGAGCTTTTAGCCATCTCATGACCTTCATCAGATGGAGATTGCTCAGCAGTCAAGGAGATGGTTCGGTTGTTATCAGTTGAGCGAAATTCCATACTTCATCACATAATAACAACTGAGCCGTCTCAAAGTGAGCAAACTGATTGATTGGTGTTAATATTACAAAGCAAATGTGTTCCCTGAACCTTTTTGTTGTATTGTTCTGTTCAATTAGTAGCTGATAACAAATGCATTAACAGGACGCTACATTTCAACAAGAAATTGCGCCTAATTTAATTGAATTACAATTGAGTCATATTTCAGCAATAGCACACCAAACATATTGAAATCTGTTGCTGCACTGCAAAGTTTGGCACACATTTCTGCTTTGTCACTGTACATAGAGTATTGTGCGTATTTGATCCCATATTTATTTAGTAAAGGACCATCTACTGGCAAAAACTGATACTGATAAAGGGAGAAGTTGTCCTCTCACCTGTCGTAGCGATGCAGTCAAATCCAACAAAAGCGTAGAAACATGTTGCAGCTCCGGCCACCGTTCCACTGATGCCATAGGGGAAAAATCCCCCCACTCCATACTCACTTGTCACATTGGCAGAAGAGCTCCAGTTTCTGCAGCGGGTTAGAGAGCATTATTGTGTGGTTATTTACAATAAGACAACCAGCAGAGCAATACCATTGTATTTATGAAAGTCAGGATCCTGCACACACCCAAACACAGACAGGATTATATTGCTCTGTGACATTACTTGAGTGCTGTTGTGGCGTTTATCAGAGCCTCTTCACTGATTTGCCAGTTGGCGATGTTGCCCTTGATGAATCCAGAGATGGTCACAAACAGCAGCACCAGGATGTTGATCGCTGTGAAGATCTTGTTGATTGTGGTTGACTCTTTCACTCCAAATGCCAGCACACCTTCATGGCAAACACGGTGAATGTTAATTATTTTGTATATATTACTGTCGCCACCATAACGACAACCAGTTTCATCCTTTTACCTGACAGCAGCAAGATGAGAACAGCGGCAAAGACATCTGGGTAAGGTGCCAGGCCAGGGAGGCCCATGGCGGCATGTTCTTCTAAGTATTTTGATATGTGGCCCCCTATGAGGTCATCAAATGTCCCGCTCCATGCCAGTGCAACACTGGATGTCCCTGAGCAGATAGTGACAGAAAGATGCAATAAACCAATCAGCCTGAGTCACCTTTTAACTGTAGTCATAAACAGAAACTACTGATGATGATGTTTAAACCACAATCCTGATTTATGTGGTTATCAACATGCAAGCAATGAATTTAACAAGTGGGTGATGTGTATTATTTGATACTAATCATAAAAGTAGTCTTTTCAGACAATGATATGCAGTACAAAGTTGCCATGTATGCAATGTTCCAGGTAAACAATTAACAGACGTTGGGGCCCCTTTAAGATAAGATGTATTGTTGTTTTGGCGTAAAAGAAACATTCTCTTAAACTTTCAAATGTCAAACTTTCACCGTTAAAAGAGCCATTGAGAATCTGCTTCTACAGCAGGTGAAAGGTCACCGAGTGTTTAAGACTGCCATGTTGATGGTTGATCATTTATGGGTTTCACTGTTCTCAGTGAGCCAAACATGTTACATAAGAGGAAAACATCTGTTTTTCACAGGATGGAAATCACAAGTTTGAGCCAGAGATGAATATTTAGGTGGAGATTAAATTGAAATAACATTATTTTCTGCACATTTTTGGCATTTACAGGCAAAAGCACTCATCATTAACTTTTCAAATCAACTTTCGGTCTGACAAAACTACTATCATGAGAGGACTTGTTCTAAAAACGTACACCTTTGAATAAGAGATATGATAATCGATTGTAATCGATAATGTATGAAACATCACACTTGCCTATGACGTAGGAGAGTAACAGATTCCACCCAGTGATAAAAGCCAACAGCTCTCCAACAGTCACATAGCTGTAAAGGTACGCTGAGCCTGTTTTGGGAACCCGGGACCCAAACTCTGCATAGCACAGCCCGGCGAATATGGATGCCAGGGCGGCGATGAAGAATGAGATGATGATGCTGGGTCCAGCAGTGTCTCTGGCCACCTCTCCAGACAGGACGTAGACCCCGGCCCCAAGAGTGCTGCCCACACCCAGGGCCACCAGGTCCAGAGTGGTCAGGCATCGGTTAAACGTGGACTGCTCCCCCTCGGGCTCCAGGGGCTTCCTCCGAGACAGGCTCACCAGAAAGGACTTTACCGCGCCGCACGGCATGCTTCTAGGGGTTTGGATCAGGATGGAAAGATGTGGGAATTGTATAGGGAGAGACAGTTTGGTGTTATTGAGAGAGAGGGAGTGTGTGGGAGAAAGAGTGAGGGGAGAGGAGAGGAATGGGGAAGAGAGGGCGGATCAGTGAACCTGTCAGTGAATAATTGTCAGGTCAGCCCCGCAGTAGAAGATTTCCTCTTTAAAAAAAAATTACTATTACTATTTTCAATCTAACAGTGGCCTTACGTTGGCAAAAGGAACTATTTAATTTGAGACTTTGACAAAATTCTGTTTTGTCAAAGCTTAATGGTGTTCATGTGATCAAATGTAACACACATGACATGCCCTAAAAATATTTCACTGAATCTACATTAAGGACAAAAGAAGAATTCACTCACCTCTTTTACGTAATCCTCTGCCTCACAGGTGTGCTTAGAAGAGACAAATAATAGGATCCGTCATTCAGTTATATCCCATTATTCTTTTATACATGCGCTTCTTTATCAGCCACCTGATATGATAGTGCTGATGCCTGGAGATTTCATTGCCGCCCACAGCACAAAAACAACGCCCTGCTAGAGGACTGCACTTTACTCAACCTTCAATTACTTGCACAATTACTTCCTTGAACATGTCTGAGGAATGCTTCATTTATAATTTGCTCTTCCTCTGGCTATGAAAACAGTATTTTGTAATTTGTGTTCTCACCTCACCAGAGCAGTATCATGTCAGAGATTATCACTCCTCTCAGTTTGAGTCGGGGCTACTTGTGATCAATCACTGCTAAAATCGGATGAAAAAACAAAATTAAAAACACCTTTATATCTCTCCTCTCCACACTATACAGTCGTGCTGGTGTTAGACATGCAAAGCGTCCTTTATGTCAACAGAAAAACTGGGAAACCGTGTTTACATTTCCTGTGATGACATGTTTTACCTAAAAAGGCATTTTTTATTTTCTTTACCTATTGTAAATGACTGCACCTGCTGCACAGTTTCTTCTAAACCAGAAGAAATTTAGTTATTTAATCCACATTTACAGTATCACAGCAGGGACGGAAGAAATGAGAAGGAAATTAACCAACCCCTATGGAAATTAAACAGGGACAGTGTTACATTTGTTCGTTTCCTCAGTCACTCATACGAGAGCTGCGGCTTTGATAATCTTTTCATGATTATGCCTTCAAGATAATCCAAAACTTTAAGGTACACATTCATCTACAACTTTGGATTTTGTCCTTTACGAAAAAGCAAAAAAAGAAATGTCTGCATGTGGCATCAGTAGAAACTCAGAAAGATGAAAAACCCTGACTACATTCCCCATGTCTGACACCCATGAATAAAACATGGTTATTTATTGCTTTTCAGACAATATGTCATACCCTCCAAAACTGTACTGTATGTTCTCAAAGTGTGTTCACATGCATGTGTTGCTGAGAAACAAGCCTGTGTTGGAGTTTTCCTGCTTGCCTTATAGGAGCCGTGTCTCCATCTCTACCTGGAGGTGTGAGCCTGCCAGAGCAATGGCCCGATGAGTTCATGAAACACAGGAGGACAAAGCAGCTTTCATGGCTTATGCATGCAGCAGGCTGCACACTTACTCTTTGAGAGGTAGCTTTCGCCTTCTCATCCCCCATCAGGAGATTTCAGCTCACCTAATCCCCCCTGGCATCTACTTCAGCATGCAGGAGGCGAGTGGGAAGGCCTCCTGTGTGGACGGTCAAAGTACCTTTGACCAAACCTTAAAGCTCAGGCTTCCTATCTGCAGATCTCACAGGTTGAGATATCGTTTCCAGAAGGACAATGGAGTAATGCTTAACTAAACAACAGCTACTACGCACGTGTGCAGCTTTACGATCAGAGGGTTGATCTGAATCACAGTGAAGCTCAGTTTATGCTCATGAATGAGTTGTCTACTGTGTATTTAAAGAAACATCTCAGCTGCAGTGTAACAGATAAATGTTGCTTTCCATCATTAAAAGGCACAGATGCAGGTTAAAGCAGAGGTCAGGGAGATGAATCTGACTTGCTGGTGGTTATTTTATTCAGCAGATACACAAGTTCTTTACCTTGTCTTCAGTCCCACGAGGAGTGACTGGTGACTGTGTGGTGAAAACAGCGCAATGAGGCAAAAATATCCGTGCTGTTGACTTGGATGAAGGAAACATGATTTCTACTGCGATATATACAAGACTGGCCCGTGTGACCCTCCCACTCAATGGAATTACTTACAAAGTCGCCTTTCTCACTCCCGACCAGTTTGGATCATAATGTGGTCATTATTGCGTGGAAGGCACAGGGTGAGAATTGTGAACAGCAAATCCTATTCAGAATGTCAGAAATGCTTTTGTGCTCGCTTCATTTGTTGTTTTGTTTTCACAACTTTTCATTCCATTTTTTTTAAATTCATGAATTTATATATAGATTTTAAGGAATTTAATCTGTTTTGGGGGATTGAACGGTTCTGAGGAATAGCTGGGAGATAATTAATCATTATAATTATACAGAGTTTCCAGATGCCTCTGTTATTAATAAAATAAACCATCACTGGTTAGTTTAAAATATATGTAGATTGTGGAAAAAATAAACATGTAGATTGTGAAATCATGGATGCAATCAAAATATTTTGAGAGGTTTAAATACACAATTAACCCATTTTCTGTACATTATAATAACCTTATTAGCCTTGGGGATGTTGCTGAGTTCAGAAATGAGGGTCAGCTTCTGATCAGTGTGCAATGCATTTTCAAAGCAGAAGAGGTCAGTACAACAATTTCAATTCATCACTGGTGCCGCCCACCTCCATCTGTGTTTACCTCACATGGCCCCCTCTCACTCTGAACACCAGAGGAAGGAAAATAAAAGAAGCTCCACAATAATATGATATGACGGGAAAACAGACCATGCAGCATGAACTGTTCAAAAAGAGGCTTGAATAAAAAGTGTCCTCTCATGTTTCCACAGTGAGCTGAGGTCAGGGGATGTCAGGGGGCATAGCAACCACAAAGCAAAAGCTAAGGCCAGTGACGCTGTGGCAAGCCGCTTTAACATTTAAAAGCTAGACTGGATGAATATTGCAGATATCTGTAATTCAATTCTTCCTGTCCACAATTGTCATTTCAGATATCCACACTGTTTTACTAAAATAAATTAAATTGCATCAACTAAAAAGCTCAAAACAATTTAATTGCTTCCACTCAAAAATTGCTTCAAAAATTTTATTGAATCAACTCAAAATTTTAGTAGATTTGATTTAATTTATTTGAGTTGATTGAATTGAATTTAATCTATTTATCTACTTAATTTACTTAATTTTTGAACCAATTCCATTTGTTTGGTTTTTCCTAGTAAGGATTTAAAGATATCCTAAATTTTGTTTTGACTAGTACAATCAAAGTTGTAGATATCTTGAAATACAATCTCTACTCATAAGAATGTTATTATGGATATCTTTAATTACCATTCTGACTAGTGAGAATACAATTTTGACCAGGACAAATGCTATTATGGACATCTAAAGAGTAATTTACAGATAGGAGTGTGGTTTGATTAAATGTTAAAACGGCTTGGCATAGTGACTTCCAGTCAGAATGAAACATGGAGTCATCTTTCTGCTACATGTGGCACTGGACTGTCTGTAAGCCTCTACGCTTCCTGGAAGTCTCCTCTCCTCTCTCATCATCTCTCCTGCAATCACACTCAATATCTCCAAGAATGAATGCAGTACTTCAAAAACTCTGCACAAAACATCACAGGAACAGTTTGTTCCTCTCCTATCATATCACCACTGAGAGTTTATGGGAATGACATGACATGTGGACTACCTCCCCTCTCAAACTATGCTGGTGTCTCTCTCCCCCTCTTACTTGGATGGTCTGACAGGACAGAAATAGAGCAGGCAAGCTCTCACATCAGTGCCAGCAAGCTCCCCTCACATTTGAACTCTCAGTCATGTGACAAAGTTCAGAAATTCCGGCAAACGGATTTAAAGTGAAGCCTGTGTACTTCCAAGAACAACATGCAAGATTGCGCGCTATTGATGCTTTACCAATTGCTTTTAAATGTTTTTAAAGACAGATACATGTTTTGTCTACTTGTTTGCAGTAAAATAAATGAATGCTAGAATGGAAGCTGCTGGTGTCTGCGTTTCCCAGATGCAGCAGAAAGAGATGTGCGTAAAATTGTGCGTAAAATTGCGCAGCCTCCGTGAGTTAGATTTCAGTTAGGGCCGGATGTTACCCGGTCACATACGTTTTAAATAGCATTCCCGTTACCGTAAGACATTGCACTGCTACATTCAGGCTCACACAGACACGCTGCGAGAGAAGCTGCGCGAGAGAGCGCCGCAGTCGTTGCGTCACAGAGGACACGTAGCGGGACGGCCTGAGTCTGACCGGAGGAGACAGGCGGGTTAGCGGGGACAGAGCTGAGACAGCAGGAGCACTCTCACCGGACACCGACGCTTCCTGCACAGAGAAGGTGAGCCATTTTCATTTGGAGACCTCTTCACGCCGACCTGCCGATTAAAACCGCGTCTTCAGGGACAACAGATCGCGACAGAAATACGGTCTGTTGAGGCATTATTAAATGTGAAATTGCAGTAGACAGCAAGATTCCCCTGAAAAAGAAGGATTTGATTAGTGGAATAAGTGGATATAAAAACAGTATAATTCATCACAAGGCTGAATCGTCTTTGTTTTTTCTTAGAGAAAAGTCTAAATCTATAGCTTCTGAAGTTTATTCCACCATATGGGTACAGAGAAGGGTGTGGCTCTGTACATTTAGAGGCCCACTCCCCCCAGACCTTGATTCTGACATTAAGTTAAACTCTCCATGCTATTTTGGGAGAGCTTCACTTTTCTCTTAAACAAACAGTGCAGCACTTAAAACCTGGATGGAGTTTTCTCTCTTTCTCTCTGTAGAAAAGCTGAATGAGCATAAGTCTACATTTGTCAAACATTTGTCCACTCAATTTGATCTGGCCTGCAGATATTCTGCACTGTGATTCTAAATTCAGAAATATAGTCAGTCAAGCAAAGTTAGTAGCTGGGCCTCCATATGCTTTACTTGTCTGAATGGCTGCATTATACTTTTAGAGTATGGCAGCATGGAAAATGTGACTAAATACTTTTCCTGTCAATTGGCTTAATGCAAATTCCACCCACCAGCATGTCAGTTTAGGTGAATGTGAAGTCTTATAGAATAGAAACTGGTCTCCCTGATCTGCTTCTGGAGCTGTTCTGCAGAATCACTGTAGGTGGTGATCAGTTTTAAGCAGCTGTCAGGCAGCACACTGAGCAGACCACCACATTAGATTTACTCAGGAAAAGGAGGGATCATCATCATGCATACTGCGTCTTTGCAACATGAGTTCTCACACATTGGAGGGGAATGACTCCTTCACTCGGGGGCAGGGTTGTTTTTTCAGTGCTGCTGTCCAGGCCTACATCAGCATTTTTCCTCTCTTCTAGGCCCCAAACTATTGATTCCTGCTCAGTGTTGACACAGAAGACCAAATATAGAAATGGTAAGTAGACAGGACTGTTCTCATGTTGCATTATGTAAGTATGATGTTGATTATATCTGAGCAGATCTTATGTCTGTGGAGCATGGATGGTTTTGTGTACCATTGAATGAGGTGTGGACAGAATGGGGTCATTTTTCTGCCACCTACCACCATGTGAGTCCTCCCCATCATAAAGGCAGCAGTGTAGGGTGTCATTGCTACCCTGTGGCACCTGCACATCTGATAGACACACCTGACAGCCTCTTTCCAAAGGCAAAGGCTTTGTAGAATTATCAAAGGCTTGTGGCAGACGTCCGACTTTCTTGTTGCTCTTAATTATACTCTGCAAAGTTGTGGCCTTGGCAGCAGAAGAAACAAGCGGCACCCAGGAAGGAAGGAAGGAAGGGGTAGAAATTCAGCTCATAACATTAAATCCACATTAGGACTTTTCCACATTAGGCTGTTGCTAGGGGCTTGTGTTTGTGGCCCTGTTGCTATGTGTGTGAAGCTCTCCAGCTGTCGTGAAGAGTGATGGTCGCTGTAGTGAAGCAGAGGATCACAGCATGTACAGTGGCCCCTCAGCAGGGTGGAGAGCACATTTTGGCTGACTGCCTCAATGCAGCAGTAATCTTTACGACAGCAGCTGCAGTCAGAGCTTTCAATACGCAGGCCAGGTTTTCATTTTTCCCACAGTGAATGAGCTTATAACATCACAACTTCATATAGAGCCAGAATGATAGAGCTATAATCATTTTGTGTGAGCAGTGACTTTCATTTTTTCAACAATGCCCTTATGCAGTGCTTTATATTTTCTTTACATGCCCAATGGAGTTTGTTTGTATGTGTCCTTGTATGACAGACCCCTGCAAAGGGAACTACTTTGTGTGCAACCTGACTCCCTGCTGCTCGTACACACCCACTGTCCCTGCCCCTGGACACATGCACCGGCCTCACACACACACACAGGCAGGCACATACACAACAGGCTTTCCTCTGATCTGTTGGGGCTGAGACAGGTGCAGGCAGTCAGCTGCTGTAATGGCAGGCTTGGCTTCACCTCCTGTCCCAGTGTCCCGTCACTTTCAGTTTTACACAGTCCACTACTCACACCCTGCAACGAAGAGTGGGTCAAGCCAGTGAACTGTTAGAAAGCGGGATATGCAGTGCAAACTTATACAGTCTAGGCTTGTGACCCTGAAAAAGCAAAGTTCATTTTGAGTCCAACCTCTTTCTCAGCATTATAAGCGGTCTGGGTTGAGGTGGGCAGCATCTGCAGTCAGTCTATAATAGTCAGTCTGTTATAGATCAAGACTACAGTCACGCACTCAGGCTCAGCGAGGCTTTGAGCTAATTGCTAATGTCAGCATGTTAATGTGCTGATGTTTAGCAGGAATAATGTCCATAATCTTAGTGTAGCGTGTTAGATTTGCTCATTAGCACTAAACAAGATCAGTAAAGTACAGAGTCTGATGGGAATGTCATGGGAATGTCATATATCAGGTTTTTATTCATAAACCAAAGTATTGGGCAAATTAAAATGTTGACCTGATGGTAGCACAGGGGACATGAATGTCTACTGAATTACATGACAATCCATCCAACAGTTCTCAAACTCATGCTGGCGCAAGAGGAAAAGTCAGAGAAGTCAGTAGGCTTTATCCTCAGGGGGCCATGAATATTTGACCAAATTATGGATATATTACCATCCCAAGAGCCAAGCTGCTACCGTGGCAAAAAATGAGAATAATATATTTATGTTATACCAAGAATTACAGACTGATTCCATTAAGCAGGCACCTTTGTTTGCCCTGGCTGTATTATTTGTGGTTTTGTAACTTTTTTCTGCCATCATTGTTGTTGTTATGACTTTTAGACTTGTATGAGCTGTGGCTAGTAGCCTACAAATTCAGTTGAACTACTGAACTATGAACCTTTTTTTTTTCAGGTGTTCAGAGGCACAATAACAGATGCTTCGGACTTTGATCCCAGCGCTGATGCTGAGACCCTTTACAATGCCATGAAAGGCATCGGTGAGTGAGTGCCTCACTCCTCCATGACGATCGGTCACGGAGGTGAAAATGTCCCGAGATGCAGTCTGAGGTCAGTTTCTGTGGCTGAGACTGAGGTTGTTGAAATTGTTGCTTTGTCTTCCTCAGGTAGTGATAAAGAGGCCATTCTGGACCTGGTCACCTCAAGAAGCAATGCACAGAGGCAGGAAATTACTGCAGCCTACAAAAGCAACTTTGGAAAGGTACAATAATCATCATCTTATCCCTTATTTTTGTTTGCTAGAGAGGGTTAATAGAATAGCATGCCAAATAGTAACATAAAACACATTTAGACAGTAGTTATAACTTCATGATGTTTTTGTTGCTTCAACAGGACCTGATTGAGGATCTGAAGTATGAACTGACGGGCAAATTTGAGCGTCTCATCGTCAGTCTGATGAGAACCCCAGCCTACCATGATGCCAAAGAAGTCCATGATGCAGTTGAAGTAAGACATTGACCTCATAGTGAGATACTTACTCATACTCCAGTCACATAATTAACTTAATGCTCTGTTTCAAGGGAGTAGGAACAAACGAGAGATGCCTTATTGAAATCATGGCTTCCAGAAACAACAAACAGATACACGGGATGGTTGAAGCATACAGGGATGGTAAGACGTGTTAAATAAGATGCCATTGGAAATCAACATATTATTTGTTTAGCATCTCTCTACATTTTACATTGATGTCTGTGTCTCCAGCCTATGGCAGAGACATAGAGGAGGATATAACCATGGACACGTCAGGTCACTTTAAGAAGATGCTGGTTGTTTTACTTCAGGTCAGTTCACAGAGGAGTTGATATTATCACCAGCGAAGTATCCACTCAACCATACAGTGACTGTCTTGGCCACAATACCTTTAACCACTGGCTGATCAGCAGTGTGTTGTTTTGGTTTGATACTTCCAGGGGACCAGAGATGAGTCAGGAGTGGTGAACGCAGACCTGGTGGAGCAGGATGCACAAGTGAGATTTAAAATTATTCTTTTATGACTAGTAAAGAAGTGCAGCATGCCTGGGCTTATTGACTTTATATGGCCTTTATTTAAAAAGCCAGTGTAACTTTTGTTAACTTTGTGTGTATAATTTTCTCCAGGCTACTTTAGTAATACAATATTATATATACATACAAATATTTGTTTTTTAAAGTAACATATAGGTGACAGTTGAATTGCCTCATTTCAGTATATTGTCACTTTGTTCCACAAGATTTATTCAAGACATTGTTGAAACAATCAAAACACACTGTGTATTGACTATATTGAGACTACAGGCACGCTAGTGGCTCTGTAAGGCCACACATTTAGGGATTAGCGTATCTTAAACATGAAACTGTTTCACCAAATTATCCAGCAATCTTTAACATTAATGACCCACATATGATATTAATTTGCAACGTACAATTAAGTTACTGATTAAGGTAGATGAGCCCTGCATGCAGTGTCTGAAACATTTTGTTTGTTGATCTTCTACATGATGAGTGCACATACGCAACAGAGCAATACATATATATATATATACATACATATATATTGTTATTGTAAATATTTTTAACTTTTATTTTTCACTTAAATATTGTAAATGTGTATATTCTTTATTTTCTATTTCTTATTTTTTATATTTTTGTACATACTCTTATTTCTAAATTTATGCTACTTTCTACTCTTGAATGGGAGCACCAGTACTGTATAATTTCCCCCTGGGGATCAATAAAGTATTTCTGATTCTGATTCTGATTCTGATTCTCATCCTGTGCTTTCTTGCCTCTGTGTAGGAGCTGTATGCAGCGGGAGAAGAGCAGTGGGGGACCGACGAGGCCAAATTCATCATGGTCCTGGGAAACCGCAGTGTGACCCACCTCCAAATGGGTTAGCACAGCTCTCGGGGAAATTAACACGACAGTGAGGCAGCCGGACATTCCCACTGTGACCTCGAGTCTCTCAGGAGTTAATGGCACATTAGAGACTGTTGTCAGAGTGTAATTGGGGAATGATGGGTTGTAGTACACACTCCTCTACCACTGTCCCTTCTCTGTCTGATGCCAAGAAAACTGTCTGAGGCCTGCTGTTCAGAATTTAAATATGTGCATCGCAGAGAGCAGGTCACTAAAGATGAATGATGATGATTTGTTCAAAGCAAAGAGGCCTGGTGTAACAAGATGCTAGCAGCTCTATGAGGCCGTACTTAAGCACAGTGGTGCTTTGAGCTAGCATCACCAAGGTTATCAGAATTTACCCTCAAGGGACCTTAAATATCTGTATGAGTACAAATATATGAGCATGAGATAAATTACGTAATGTTGTCTTCTGTTTGTTTAGTTTTCGATGCATTCGAGAAGATTGCAGAGATGTCCATAGAGGACAGCATAAAGAATGAGCTGTCTGGGGACTTTGAGAGGCTGATGCTGGCTGTTGGTAAGAAACACACTGAAAGTACCGCTTCATGATGACATGGGGAATTTCAAGTTGTCAATTTAACACAAGGGCTCTCTTTTCTCACAGTGCAGTGCATAAGGAGTGTTCCCATGTTCTTTGCCAGGCGCCTTTACAAGTCAATGAAGGTAACCATAATAGTAAAAATAGCCATTTCAACACAGTCATTAAGACATGTTTTTCTTCTTAGCGGCAGATTGCAGTCTAACTTTTTGATGTGGTATTTAAAATTGATTGGGACTACTTATGGTTGCCTTAGTATCGTGACCCTGAACACTTGTCCTCTCCTTCATTTCCAGGGTCTTGGTACAGCTGACAACACCCTGATCAGGATCATGATTTCTCGCTCTGAAATAGACATGTTGGACATTCGAGAGTGTTTCCGTTTAAGATTTGAGAAGTCACTTTATAGCATGATTAAGGTTGGTTAAAAACTAATAAGATTTAAAAAATGTACTTGAAGATCATTCACCTATAACCTGATTCTGCCTGTGTTTAAACCTGTCAGGACGACACATCGGGGGATTACAAGAGGACTCTGCTTAATCTGTGTGGTGGAGATGATGAGTAAGTTACAGTATGGCTGCAAGCAACAGCAGCAACCAGATGGGGGTGACAGAGCACCACTTTTCAGGAGTTATTGTTTTCTTAGGGGATTAAAACTCAGAAAAACACAAGATTAAAACTTATGTACTTAATGGGAGAGGCATGTTGTCATTGCAACAGACATATTGAAACTACTTGGTGAAGTTGATATCCAAAGATTGTCTGAAAGCGAAGAAACACTGTTAAGTTTATTTAATAGTAGATCCATGTTCCTAGAAATGTTGGCTTTGCTGAGTGTGTTCTCTTGTGTCAAACTGATCATTACAGCTTAGCTGGAGAGTTCTTCCCTGAAGCTGCTCAGATAGCCTACAAGATGTGGGAATTAAGTGCCATGACCAAAGTCCAGGTTTGCCCCCCCCCCCCCCCCCCCCCCCCCCCCCCACACTTTAGATGTGTTATTGCATGTTTGTCTTGGCAGTGGCATGCATCCTAATTACCTGCTGGCCCTGCAATGACCTGCATCATGCAGTGCCACGAACTTGTGCTGATAACACTGCCATGTCTGCACAGTGAATGCTTTGTGTAACTCTGGATAGGATCAGAATGCCGTTCACTCAGATACAAATAGTTTTTGTTATAAAAAACGCCGTTTGCCTCGCTTTGTCCTTTTCGTGAATGTCAAAAAGATCTCAGCATTTTGGTCAACAAAAGTTCGTCTCACTAACGCTCCATAAAGCAGAGTTGTTTTTCAGCCTGCCCGCCTTTTAATTGTTGGTGGTGTCATGGCATCTAACCTCAAGAGGCCACACTCCCCCTCAAATGTCAAGATATTGTTATCAGAAATCTTAGTGTGCTGTATTCAGAATTATGATATCAGTGGATTAATCCAACGGATGGAACAACAAGCTCTTTTCTCTTTTGCATATATTGTAGCGTTCTGCATGTTTAGTGCTTACACGTCTGGTGTATGTAATCATATTATATTTAATATGTACTTAATCGAGTGAAACTGTATGGCTTTGCCACTCCACATTATGTGTGTGTGTGTGTGTGATTATTGAACCTCACACTTCTGATTGTGTCACTCCACTACCTCAGCTAAGGCCAACACTCCGCCCTGCACCCAATTTTGACCCTGCTGCTGATGCACAAGCGCTGAGGAAAGCTATGAAGGGATTCGGTAAGCCACCCTGAAAACTAAAGCACATTTACACCACTACAGTTTTACAAAATAAATGTTTCACAAATGTTACTGCCAACAGGAACAGATGAAGACGCAATCATTGACATTGTTGCACAGAGAAGCAACGCTCAGAGGCAAGAGATCAGACAGGCCTTCAAATCCCTCCTGGGAAGGGTGAGGGAAATTGTTTATTGAAAATCAAAAATAAATAAGGACTCAAGTTGGAACATATTTCTTTACTCTTCATCTTTTGAAGCACATGTACATCGACCACGGGATATGTAAAGATCTCATTGGTTATTTGCTTCAAGCTTCCTGCAGCGAGTTTATAACAACTCAGTGTGCTTCATCTGCCCTCAGGACCTGATGAAGGACCTGAAGTCTGAACTGTCAAAGAACTTAGAGAGGCTGATCATTGGGCTCATGCTGAACCCCGCAGAGTTTGATGCCAAAATGATGAGGAAGGCGATGGAGGTACAGTCCAAAGTCTAGACCTAATTTTTCTTTTAATAAGTCACAGGCTGCCTACAGGTACATTGTTGACGTGGTTGATTTACAGTATATGTGTAGTAGAGAGAGAGGAAATGTACCCCTTCTGAATCATTTTCCAAGTCTGTGATGGTTGATGGCCCAGAGATGGCACAGAGAAGTTGGTGCTTGAATGCAATGACAGTTACACAGAATGCATTTGAAAGTCAAATAACTTTGCATTTTAGGTATTTATATTCAAACAAAAATGTAGGTATTCAAACACTGACTGAATTCCCTTGTGTAGAAACCTGACTTATCCTTTACTCTGAACAGACAAGGATTGAGTGCAAAACACCTTGATGCAGTGGAATTTAACAATTTGCTCATTTGAGGGAATGTGGTCAAAATACAAATCAGTACAAGAACTAAAGAGATAACACCTGCTTGCTGCATTTCTCAGCCTTGAGAAATGTGCTATTTAGGCTCAAAAAGTCAAGGTACCCCTGTACTGAGGCATTATTTGGAAGCTCTGTCATTCAAAGACAAATGGAGATTATAAAAATAGGAACAAACACAGTGAAACATTGATTTTGTGAGTACATACGAGGAGGCACGTTTCACACATACTCTTTTCTCCGCTGTGTGGTGTGGTTCTTGTTTATCTGGTTTGTTTGTTGTTTTGCTCCTCTGCCTTTTTGTGCGTAAAACTCTTCATTTTGACAGGGAGCCGGGACAGATGAACACGCTCTGATCGAGATCCTGGTCACCAGGAGCAATGAGGAAATGCATGCCATGAACGCTGCTTATCAGCATGGTGAGTTTGATGCTAAACAAAAAAGTCTTTAAAATCACTTTCTTGATCTGGAAAGCTTTTACATACAGTATATCATGTACCCACACTTCACAGCCTATAAGAAGTCTCTGGAGGAAGCCATTCAGTCAGACACATCAGGCCACTTCTGCCGCATCCTTGTTTCTCTCGTGCAGGTAATGTTCATCATCATGAGAACTTAGACTGTGTTTAATTTCCATGCTCACTCACTGGTTGCAGTCTGTCTGCTGACTGTAGCAGATAACAAAAAAGGTCCATTTAATCACATGCACACTTTCTTTCACAATGTCTTACACCACACATTAAAGACAAAACAAAATGTTCTTGGTGACTGATATTTCATAATTAATCATTTACATTTAACCGTCTTTACTCTGTTCAGGGTGCAAGAGAGGAGGGCCCTGCAGATGTGGAGAGAGCTAATGCAGATGCTCAGGTGATTTAGTGGTTCCTGCAACATTTCACTGTGTTAAAATGTGAAATGGAAGAATGGGTTTGAATGTTTGTTCTTGTCGTTCCTCTCGAACCTACCAGGAACTTGCTGATGCATGCAATGCAGAGTCTGATGACATGGAGATGAAGTTCATGAGCATTCTGTGCACCAGAAGCTTCCCCCATCTTAGGAGAGGTACAGGACAAGACAGATAGATCACAGTGATCAATTAGTTCCGAATCTAAATGTGTATGTTAAATATCAATAACAAAATGAAATGGATAACTGGATAAATGGATCATACTTTTTGCTATTCGCAGTATTCCAGGAGTTTGTCAGATACACCAACAAGGACATTGAACAGATTATCAAGAAGGAGATGTCAGGAGATGTCAAAAATGCCTTTTATGCCATAGGTAAGTACTGTGCTTGATCTTAAGTATTGTAATATTTTGCTTCTGAGTGCATCACAGTGTATACTGCTGACAACATCTATTCTGTGACTCCTCCTCAGCCCTTTCTTGCTCTCTCTTCGCTTTGCAGTTCGCAGTGTGAAGAACCAGCCCTCTTATTTCGCAGACCGTTTGTACAAAGCCATGAAGGTATTTATTCACAGTGCTTTAAATATGTTTATGCCGCTGTATAATTCTAGCTGCAGCACGTCGCCCGGGCTTTGCATGCCAGATGAAGCAAGTGATAAGGTCATATTTGTATATATATTACTGTTGCTAAATGCTCTCAGACAGTAGCAGGTACTGTAACTAAATCAGAATAAACTAAGCATCTATTGATCTCCTCTGCAGGGCCTTGGCACAGACGACAGAGCGCTGATCCGCATCATGGTGTCCCGTTGCGAGTTTGACCTTTTCAACATTCGTAAAGAGTTCAAGGAAACACATGATGTGTCCCTCCATGAATTCATCCAGGTAGAAACTATGATTGTAAGTCAGAGTATTTGTCTACTAACACTCTGTTGGTTTGTTGTGTTCTCATCTCATCTGTGTGTCTCTGTGGAGTTTTTGTCTTCATTCTGTGTCAGTGTGTGTTGCACATCCTTCTTCTGCTGCTGTGGTGGGGTACGGTAATCTATAGCTTCCTGCGGTGGACTATGGGTCTGTGGCTACTGCACAGCTGTTTAGGAATTTCCCTTGCATACTTAACTTCCTCTATATCCGCTGTGTGATTGGCTGACAGCTGCAGCGACAGGAAGCACCCAGAAGCAGTTCTATAATAGCTTACAGATGAAATTACCGTGACACCAATACAGGCAAGCAAGTAGGCTGCCCTGGACTTTGGGAGAAATATTATCAAATCATGCAACAGGAAGGATTGCCATATACACAGAAGTGTGTCTTTTGTAGAAAAATTACAATCTTTTGTACATAAATCTTTTGTGTAGAAAGTTCTTTTAGGTTGTCAATTTCAGTTGCAGAAGAGATTTTAGTCAAGCTATTTGTCAGATACTAAGTCTGTAAATTTATTTGATAAATTAGAAATTTCAACCAATTTACTGAAAAGTTAGAATCAATGACATCTCAGAGCAAACAAGTGCATTTAAAAAATATATATATTGAGAAGATTCATACAAATCCCATGTCTGTACATCCATCTACCAGATCCTCTAAAGCTACCAGCTCCAGCTTTAGAGATGCTGGTAAGTTTTGTAACTTACCACCACTTACTTAACTTTGGACAGAGCCAGGCTAGCTGTTTCCCCTTGTTCCCAGTCTTTGTGCTAAGCTTAGCTAAGATAAGCTGCTGTATGTAGTTTCACATTTCCAATACAGACGTCAGAGTGGTATCAATCTTCTCATCTGAGTGTGAGCGTAATTCCCCAAATGAGGAACTATTCCTTTAAAAAGATAGTCTTAAATGTTTGTGATGATGATTATAACGATATAAATCTGTATCTATGAGTGTCAGCTGATGTTAAGGGTAATTTCACTTTTAATTCCCGTGTTGATTTTAGTTCAGCAGAGTTCAGCTCGTCCCCATGACACTCATTCATTCAACATTAGCGAAAGATAAACAGTTTTGCTATTGTGTGCGTGAGAAGAGTAAGAAATAAACCCTGCTTTCCAGTCCAGCTCTGTGATGACCAAATGTTAGCAGACATAAACATGATGAAAACAGCATTATATGTTAATTCAAGCTCCTTCTGTGTTTGTTTTCCATCATTGTTCAGGGTGATACCTCAGGAGACTACCGTAAAACCCTGCTGGTGCTCTGTGGAGGGGAAGATTAAACTTGTCACAAGTCTGCAGCTCTCCGTTCACAGACTTCAATGAAAAATAACCATGAGACAAGTCTGATCACAGAGTGAAATTGTGGTGGTTCCTGTCAGTATCTATTGTCAGTGTCCTTAAACTGCTGCCACTCCTCAGCCAAACCACGTGACCTATGACCTCCCAGCCTTCCAAGCCAGTTTTCTGCTCTCTTGTCTGATCATCCTGTCCGTCAGGATGATGTCTTTCTTTTATTACATGTAACATGAAGATGTTCACGTTGGTGTGGAAAGGTGCCTCACATGCACTGCATATTGGAAATTAGAAAGTCTGATAGTGCCTTCAGATTGCAGGCCGTCCAATGATTACTGTGATTTTGAGGTATCATATATGCCTGAATAAAATGGTTAAAATACAAAGAAATATTGTCTTTTTTCTTTCTTCTTACATTTTAATGTATAAATCAAGTTCATGTTTAATGTAAATCACACTAGCTCACACTTCCTCTAGCTGTATCTTTTTTTTTCAGTATGTGTTCTGGGTGGGGTGCCCTGGTTTGTATTTGGCAGGGCAGCTCAATGATTAACTGTGTTGATACTGGTAGAATGGGAATTACATCATCAACATCAGGAAACCCCCACTCCAATTCAATGCCCCTTCTGCTTAAAACAGTAAAAAATACCTATAAGTTATTTAGAATTATAACAATTCATTCAAACAAATATTTTAATTCTTTGATCGCAGCTGTTAGCTAATGTTGTAGGGCCTAAATCTAAACAAATCAGGCCCTTGTTAGCCCTTACAACCACTCTGCTTCTTTACATTCAAACACACTTTAGAGTTATAGCATGACTTCCTCCGCTGCGCGACTACATACCGTGACTGAACAGTTATACCCATACACATTTAAATGAGCAAAAAGAAAACATGTCGTTTACACTTAACTGTAATATGTCACTTTCGTGTGTCGCAGTAGGACTTGGTATACTTGTTGATGCAGAGCAAAAGTACAAGACAGCTGCCTCTGTTCTTGTCGATGTCTCAGTTCATTGCGTATGTGTGAGTGCAGCTGTTGTCAGGCCATCTTTGAGTTAAAAGAGGAAAGAAGAAAAAAGACGTATGTGGCGAGGAAATCCCCTGCAGTACGCCAAAATCCAAGGCAACAAATAAAGTGTGCAGCAGTCAGTCACACTCTTTTAATGGCACACCCAACCTTAAATTGCTCCATTTGATGATAATTATAAGAGATTATTTCTATAGCACATTGTCAGTATGTAGCCAATGTCAAAATATACACTGTTCTTGAATTTCCCTTTTGACAGCAAGGGGAAGTTTGCACTGTGGTGTTGTTCAGAACAGCTTGTACGGCATAAATTAAATAGACTGTTGTTTACATATTTCAAAGCTGTAGCGTCCTCAGAGTGAGTTATGGGTATTTGACTTTTTTTTATCTACAGTCTCCATGATTATGGTGCAACATGATGTGACCATGCAAACAAGCCACATACTGTCCTATATGTTGTAGCCTGTATATACAAGTTAGTACATATTAGAGGTCATCTGTGCATGTTTCTTAAATGCTGCTCCCAATATATTTGTCGTGTCACATTTTTGTGGCCTCCTCTATTGATTCAGTTTTGTCCACATGCATTAATGTGTGCAGCGTGGCGTATGTGCTGCAAGCTACTGTACAAAGATTAATTAAATGAATTCAGTTTCATTCTCACGTGCTGTGTTACTCAGTAAAGGCAGGCCACACAGTTGGACACACACCAGGTTCTGTTCAGGCTGAGCATACAGTATCAGGCCATTTTACTGGGTTATGGGAATTCCCCAAGTCTCAGAGTGAAATTGCTTCCCCCCTATTCACCAGTTTCCTTAAAAGTGCCTCTCCGACACAAGCTGAATGTGTGGGTGAGTTATTGTTTATTTGTTTTAACATTTGAGGTGTAGTAACAGAACTTATTAGATTTATTATCATTATTTGTGGCATTGGCTTTGTTTTATTAAGGGTGGGTTGAATCATTTTATGTTGTCACTGAAATGAGTGTTGTTGTGCTCTTTGGAACATTACATGGCAGGCAAAGGTAACATAATGAAAAGATTGATTTCTTGATTGCCGTATACTGTATGTTAGAAAAAAATGCCATAAGCTCTATAATCGTATAGTATTTTCTCTGTTAGGGTTTTTTTTAACTATAAGTAAATACTGTAAAGCTGGTAAATACAATGTTTTTTTTTTGTTTATTTTAAACCTGATCAATATTTCTTAGTGTTTATTAAGATTTTTAATTCATTACAACATGACAACAGATCACATTCTATAGACATGTTGCCAAATCCATGTTAAGAACAAAACAAGATTGTAGATGTTTTTAAAGAACAAAACTGAATCCAAAATAACACAAAATGTTGCTTAAAAATAAGATTTATTCGTTATCATTATTATTTATACATAAGCCTGAGATAAATGTACTTGGAAATCTATAACACTGCTTTCTTCATTGTAGTTGAAGTCTAGGTTTTAGATTTTCAATAAAATGTGATATGCAGAGCCTGTTGGAGTTAACACTGATGCACATCTTGTACAGATTTTTTGCATAGTGATAGAGACGAGAATGTCCCTGGTTTAAGGCCTAGACAGGACAGCTGGAGTCACTAGTCGGCCAACAAAAGGACATTTTGTATTAAGCAGCGCAGAGCTAATGACTATCAGCTGCTGATCTCTGCTGCTAGGAGATGGGAGACTGGACTGTCCTTGTGTCTCAGTGGGGTGAGGTGCACACTCTGTACTTGTGACACTGTGGGCTTCACTCTGATGATTACCCTTTCCCACATGTCATCTGCCCACTCTTCTGTCTTTGTGCAATGAGGGAAATGCTTTAAAATATTTTTGGAAAAAGTAGGTGGGAGGAAAAAGAAAACAAAGTGCACAATTTGTTACCCAGGAGGACTAAATGATTATCTTGTTCTTCCTGTATCCTCAGGCTTTTGTTTTTCTGCTGGCAGCCTCAGAGCCACCAGCCTGTTTATTATTTCAGCAAATCACAGCAGCCTGAGATGGAAACATTGTGCACCTATAAACAAGGCCAAGGTGTGTTTGGTGGCAGGCACAGGACTGAGGAAAAAACAACTTCTGTGTGTGAACTGTGTGTTGGCTTTTTCCTGTTGCCAACTGATGACTCTCTTGGGAGCACATTCAGTGTTTCAGTGGGGCACGGCTGGTCCACATTCTGTATGGTCTAAAATGTTAGTGTCTGTTGTTTTGTTGTTCTATGTGGTTTTTAATTGACGCGTGATACTCTTGAATTTAATCTAAAGCAGTCTAAGCTGAATTTGTATGCATGAGAAGATTTTAAAATAATGTTTATCGTGTTAATTGTGGTAATGTGCCCTTTTTTGCATTACAGGAAGTAATAATGGTGATTACATAAAGACAAAAACAAAGGTGTGATTCTGATTAGTTTAGCTTCATCATAAATCACGTCATGTACAGTGTAAGATCATTTGCAAACGGGTGTTTCCTGTAATAACACAGCATGCTTCCCGTTTAAGACCTCCAAGGCTGATGCTCTGAAATCTAAAATCATTCTGGTGGGTGTTTGTCTCAATGCTCTTTGTGGACAAGTCGCAGTATGTTTTCACTTGTGATTCATATAAGACTTTTTGGTAGTTCAATTAATAATTTTGACCCATTATAGAGCCATAGAAACATGCAATACTCAGCTGAGATTACCAAGTAGCCTTGTGTGGTTCAAACTAATTGTACATGGTCACACGCTGAATCGCATCAGAAGTCATTTGTGCTTCCACTTAGCCTAGGAATGGTCTTTGTAACTCCCTGAGGAACAAATATGACCGCAGATTACCAGTTTGTTCATTCCCACAAGATGTCACTATTGCTCTAAATTATTCATGTTTGGCCAGTCAGTCAGGGGCCTGCAATAAGGTTCTGACAATTTAGTCAAACATAGCTGTATGAAGCACAGTACTCCTCAACAAACACCTCTTAACCTGTGACTGGCTTAACATTTAAAAAGAAAAATGTTGTATTTGACTTCAAGACCAGGAAAACGTGACATTTAATCTTCATCGTGGAATTACTTTAAAATAACTAAAATCGCAAATGATATTAACGTGTCAAACTCAGCTGATGCTAAAATGGTGAATATTTAGTGTATTGCTGTGTATATGTATAGTGTATCATTTCTACGAGAGCCTTTGGGTTTCTGACTGTTGGACAAAGCAAGCAGTTTGAATATGTCAACTAGAGCTTTAGTAAATTCTGGTCTGTTTGTTTTTACATTTTTTTTTAATATTTCATAGACCAAACAATTTATTGATCAAGAAAAAATATTTTCAGTTTAATAAATAATGAAAATAATAATTTGTTGTAGCCCTAATCATTATATATCTTAGCTTATTGTCCTCCGACTTCGGAGGAAATATGTGACGCAATCACAGAAACCCCCACCAGCCCCTTCTCTAAAATTATCAATGAAGTAAAAAGTCATTCAGTGAAAATGGTCGGGTATGTCCCTCGATCATGGGGGATGAGTTTCAAGAGGTAAAAAAAAGGTTAAGACATTGTTTAATTAAAATCATTACGATTCAAGAGAAATATCAGGCTGTTTTGGGTTATCAGTTGTGTCATATGATCCATTTTTGCTATACATGAATATTTATATACATATTTAAAAGCCCATCATGTGTACAGGCTCCATAATTTTGGTAAAATCACCACCATGAAATAGGATTATGTAAAGCATTTTGCTCCAGTGTTTACATTACGGTCAGTGGCTCCTGTTGGTGCCCCACTGACAGAGAGCAGTGCCCTGATTGGTCCGCCGGGCTGTCAATCATCAAACGTTGCGAGGTGGAATTTCCCAGGTTACAGCACAGACCAGTAGACCACTTCCGCAATACGTTAGATGTCTGGGTAGAGAGACGAGAGGCCACTGCGAGCTGAAAGGTATCCAGACAAAAGGCACCTCTTTGTTTTTTGGTTTGTCGTTTAACTCCGCTTTCCGACTGACTTACTGCATCGATAAAAGTATCTGTAGTGGGTAAAATAGAGGAGATAGCGGCTTCCTGTCCCGCACTGTCATCTAGTGTTAGCTAGCCGAGAGCTAACGATGTTGCTAGCAATTTGCATGACAACAGCGAAAACTAATATTAGCCTTCTTCAGCCAATCAAGGTAGCTATCATTAGCTAGATTGTGCTGTATTTGACTCTCGTCTATTGGGTAGATGTTTGTTAGCAGGATTCACGTAACATTTAGTATTTTTTCCCCTGCTTTTGTCCTTTTTTTCCTCGGGTATGAACGTTGTAGTTGTCATATTCAGCCATCACAAACGTTAGCACATTCTTGCCATATATTTCACTCTGGCAGGGTAGCATTATGGTGATATTATTGCCGCTTTTGTCCTCTCAAAGCTGTCGGTTGGACTTCTTTTTCTTTTACCGGTCTTCCTGCTCTAAATTATAAACTGTGAGAGGGGTCGAAAAGGTTCTTCTATTTGGGTAACTTACACTAACTTTTACGTACAGTAGCATGTCTGAGTGGGTGGTATTTCATCTGCAGTCAAGAATTAACAGAGGTTGTAATATTGCTACAGTATAAGTTGTGGTTCATGGGGCTTTGAGCCAAGAGGTGATTTTCCCTCCTACTGTATAGCCAATGCTTCTGTTCGTCTGTTGCCTTTCTCTTCAAAAACAGTTGGGTGTCGACATTTGATGTTGGTCGCTCTTATACTTTACCTTTTCTACTTTCAAATGTGACTGGTTGCAATGCAAAAAAATGCCAAAGTTATTTCTCCAGTTGCTTCTGTTATTGCAAAGGGTGGAGGACTATTGTAGACACGAGTCCTCAGTAGACTGTGTTTAAAGGCTTTACTATCAGCACTCTTTGTTTTCTGTAAAGGTCATCGAGTAGTTTCCGGTACTTCATATGTTTTTAATTGAGTTGAAAATAACAGTTTGTGTGTTCTTTCCACAGTTCAGAGGACCATGTCTAGGAAGTGAACAACGGCGATGGAAGGGAAAGGCCCATACCGCATCTATGATCCAGGTGGGAGTGAGGTCAAGGCCAGGGAGGAGGCCGGAGGAGGAAGCAGCTATCGACAGCTATTGGAGGAGAACAGCATACTGAGGGAGCGGATGAAGGGACTTAAGAGCTTAGGTAAGTTCCTATAGACAGAATGGTTACCTCAAGGCTGTGGATGGAGCACTAATGCCAGCTGCTCTTTGGCATTAAACATCCGTTGTGTGTCTTAACACCTGAGGACTTGATTTTTTTTTCAGAATCAGTATCTACAAGGACATTCATTTCTTTGTCGTAGTTTGTAAAATCTATAACAGAAAACTGTTCAGCTTGCATTTTGTAGCAGCAGTCAAAATATACAAATACACGAGGGAAACTGTCATGCAGCCATTGAGGTGGAATGTAGTAAAACCTGATGATCTTCATGTTGAAAAGCTTGCATGCCAGTGAGGTGAATGACCTGATTGCTCCTTTTGTGACTCACCAAAGGAGTGCTACTTGCACAGCATTTCTCGCTGAACTTCTATCATATCCTATTTGATGACTGCTCAAGCTGATAGATCTAGCCATAGCAGTGTTTGTTGAAGAAATGGAAGTTAGATCAAGTGAAATTCAAGTGAAGTGCTGCTGGACAGAGACAAGGTCTCTCTGAAACTTGCAGGTGACTTGCTGGAAGAGTCTCAATCAGAGGCATCGAGGCTTCGGCAGCGAGTGGAGGAACTTGTGAGAGACAACGAGGCCCTCAAGTCCTCCAGTTTTGCTGCCAGTCTGTGTATGGGAGGGCCCATTCAGACTGAGACCCAAAGTAGGTCTCACAGACTTGATGGTTATCATGAATTTAACTTTGTAGACATATTTTCATATTTGTGGATTACTACTCTGGACAGTGTTGTAACCATATTCATGCTGTTCTACTTTCATTATCACTTATTTCAGGTAAACCCTGTTTACACGCCACTGCAGAGCAGAAGGAGGAGCAAACAAGCTGTTTAGGGAAGACCCTTCAGCCTGAGAAGCCCAATGTAAGTAATATGTAGGTTTTAGGCTGTGGGTGAGAGCTTTTGGCACAGGCAGAAACAACTTTGTAATGGTTGTAGAATTGTAAATAACATTAGATGCAGACATTTACTTTATTGTTACAAGTTTACAGTAAGGACACAGCATGTACTATGCTCTTACTTACTTTTTGGTCTTTCCAGGAGGCCTCTTCAGAGTTTGAAGTCGTGAATATGGATGGGAAGACTTCAGATGCCTTGACTGTATGTACTAAACTTTTTATTTTTATTCAATAAAGATGAATAATTTTCCAACTACCACGGGAACCCACATTTTTGTAGTTCCATAGAATCTTTTCAAATCAAACAATTTTCTGGGGCTAACTCCCAAAAGTAATTATTTTGTGTCATTTATTTAGGCTAAATTCAGCCTTTCCTCTTTACAGCCATTTCCTCAATATTAGGAACACATCCTTGGTGCGGTGACTCACAAACAAACTCAATACTGGTAGCTCCAGCCTGAGTCAGCCAGGGGAAAGTCCAGGATTATTACTGACTAGAATTACTCTGCTGATTCATTCACACACTACATCCTAGGGGATGTGTTAATAGGACACTATGCCAGAATTCTTCAGGCACACATGTCAAAACTAATGTTATTGACTAGCCTGTCACATGTTGTAAAATTCTATAGTCTACTTTGGCCCAGTTTCCACACCTGAACAGAAACACTTTTGGTAAAAGTATTACAACAACCAGCTCTAGCCTGTGAGTACAAACTGGTTTGACTTTTGAGATAAATCAGCTGCCGCTTTGCATAAAAATAGCAGCATGATGACTCTTCCAGTATGTTGAGCTTTCAGTTTTGTGCTGGTTGACATATGTATGTAATTGTCAGCTCACACACTGAGTCAGCTGTAGAGGAAAGACTGTCTGACTCTTCACCTGTGTGGGTATCTCCAGGCCGGGTCAGTGGCAGGAGTAATCCCCGTTCTGCCTCAGGAGAACATCGAGCTAGCGAGCCAGCTGAAGAGACTAGAGAGCTCCTTCAGCATATTTGCAGAGGAGTCCAACCCGAACCAGCTGTTAGCTCACCTCGGTCGCATGGCTGTGGAGTTTCACCATCTTTCCTCGAAGGTCCAAAAGAATGAACAGAGGACCTCCCTCCTACAGGTATGTGACACAGCGACTGTATGACAAAAGTAAATAATGCAAAAGCAACTGTCACGTTCCTTAGATTGAAGCTATTTCTCCAAGATGGCTTAATAGGCACTTACGACGTAGCATCATATAGTGAGAGCAAATGTGTATGTTTTATCGTGATGAATTAAATTTGATGTATTAACTCTAAACAGGTTGTTTTACATTCAATTTACCGTCTCTGACATGCTAGATTCGTACATATGATTATATGTTCAACTTCAGGGCTATATTTTATAGTAGAATGTCCTTCATCCCTGCAGGCTTGTAAAAGACGTGAGCTGTATGTTAGGAAGGAAGTCTTTTTGTGTCTGATTGTAGTTGTTGAGCGTGGAGAGAGGTGAAAGTTCTTGGGCAGGGCACTTGAATGTGCATGACATACTCATAAACGACCATAACTACTACCACTGGCACACAACACAGGCTTTACTTCTTTGAACACATTTCACAATTTCACACAATTTTAACAGTATAACATAACACCCCCCCACCCACCATTTCAATATAAATCTTAATGAGGTTTTGTATTTGTAGCTGGTACCAGTGGAAGTAAATCACCACCATTCTGAAACACATTACGGCCCAATTGTAATATACGAAAGTAAAAGCATTTGCAGTGACTTGGTCTTCATATTTTCAGTCGAATTTTTAGTGTTCTAACTTAAAACCTCTCAGATAAATAAGTCATGGTTGTCAGTATGTGGATTAAAAATGTGAATTATAGGATGTGTTGCGTTGTGTTAAAAGCAATTGCTTGAAAACTTGAAAAACAAAAATATTGTGATAATTGTGTTTTTTGGTGTTTGTAGACTCTCTGTGAGCAGCTCAGACAGGAGAACAATGAGCTTCGAAAGAAAATGGAAGAGGATCATCATATCAGGAATCGAGACTTGGAACAGCTGAGGTAATCTTTTTCCTTCTCTTTTGGTTTGACTGGGCTTTGTGTTGCTTCTGCCGGAGCAGAAACATTATTATTAGTAAGGTCAAACAGAACAAATCATGAGATCTGCAGTATATTCCCTGTAAAGACCTAAGCAATACGAACACTCACATCTCACTCTCATTCCTCTGGTCTTTTTTAAACTGTGGGACAATTTTGTTTCTCATGACCTTTTAGAATATAGTGTGAATCAGCCTCCTGTTACCAAAACCCTAAACATTTTTTTACTGTATCATGGATGTTGACAGTTGGCCAGGCTTTCATTTTTGATGGGGGGGTTATTCTTTCTGTTGGCGTCATTGCACACAGCGGGTATTGCAGGTTCTTCCCAAAGGATATCCTGAAGCTGTACCACAACTTCAACAAACTCCAGAAATGGACCTTGCTCACAAATACTATCATTTTCATTCTCTTACTGATTCAGACAGGAGAATCAGAAACTTAAGGAGTTGGTCACGGGAGGAGCAGCATCATCTGCAGCGCCATCCGACACCGAAGCTCCAGAGGCCAAAGAGGAGGCTGTGAAGGAGGAATCAGCCGCTGTAAGACCTAAGATGGAGGCCACCACACCGCAGAAGGTAGTTTTAAATTGAACTGCATAGCGAATCATTTTTTTATTCTGTACAGACACACTTTGTACAACTTTGCTTCATATAAATACATCTGTCTCATTCACATGCTAAATACATTTTTATTTTAAACTTTATTTACCCATCTAGAAATACATTAAATAAAGCTTTTCTCAATGATTTTGTGACTTAAAACTTCCCCACTTCCACTTATAAACTCTTACAATGTGGGGTTAGGGTAATGGAGGAATGTGTTGGATTTAGGAATGTTTTGTGTGCCCCCAGAGTGGAAAAGCTGCAGAGAAAACCCCAACAAAACCTTGTGATGTAGAAGTGTACGAAAAGAAGATCAAGCTTTTGGAGAAACAGAGAAAGGATGTGAGTCTTTTTTTGCTCTTACTGCTCATCCTCTTTTGCCATAGGGGAAAGTCTCTGTGTATTTAGTTTCCTATATGTTCAGTGTCATTTGTTTCACTTTCTGGCGCTGCTTACAGGTACTGGAGGTGAACAAGCAGTGGGACATTCAGTGGAACTCCATGAAGTCACAGTTTGAACAGAAGGTACAGTAATGACTTTACAGCTGTTATGGAGGGTGTGGGAAGACGTTACTGCGTCCTCAACTGATGTAGAGCTGTTGAAGGAGAACTAATATCTAATTATCTCCCAATTCCTTTGAAGAACATTTTTGTCATTTCAAAACTCACGTTTAAAAAGGTTTAACACATTTGTTCAGTTCTATGAAATTATATTAGGTCAATCCAATCCACCAAGTATTCTTGTTTAATTTCTATATGTTTTATTTAAAATTTAAAAAAAATCACTCAAAGTTCAAAGTCTTCTTCCTCATGCCAGTGTTCTTTTTAGATTTAAAGCAAAGTGCTTGGATACATCTATATGTACAGAAAAAAAATGTGGATTATTTATCCTACATTTTCCATAAAACTGACCTCAATAAATATAACTAATGTTTTTGCTTAGAATAGACAATTCTTTGTCTGTTGCCCTGGGTTTTAAATTAACTCAGCTGTGTCTACCACTGTTTCAGCTTAATTCATTTCATGAATGGGCTCACCCATACTAAGGCGCCTGTGACCAGTAGTAACACATTTCGAAAATTATAGTTGAATTTAGTTTCAAGTTTCTGTATTAAGGATAAACTGGGCCGTAAAATAGGTGAACATTACTGAACACTGTACAGTAAAATAAATAAATAAAACAATATTCTCTTGCTAGCAGGCTTTAAAATTAGTTGTAGCATTGTGACACCAATGGTCACTTTTTGCAGTATGTCAAAGGAGTAATCATAATAATATCTTTTCTACCATTAAAGTTGACATGTTTTTCAGACAAGTTAAATGAGATTTTGTAATTTGGAAATATCTGTAAGGAACACAGGATTTGTGTTCATCAGTTGGCAGTGAAGCAGCTGTGTGTGTGTGTGTGTGTGCGTGCCTGCGTGCGTGCGTGCGTGTGTTTTATATATGCTTGTCCAGTGGAAAAGGTGCAATCTTGCAATAGCTTGCTATCTGAGAGCATACTTACCACAAGGCCTGTCACACCTCAGTAAGAATTCCCCTCACCTCTCTGGTACCCGCTGACTTCCTGCTGTGGTGCAGTCAGAGGGCAGCAGAGACACACATATGTACACACTCTCACACTCATACTCACACACCTACACTTCTGCGCACCCACAGTCATGAACACACCTACATTCACACTTTGTTCAGACAGGGACACCATGCAACCTTAGGTTTAAACCTCAGAACCCTAGATATATCCATTTGCGTCACCAGGTTTGTTCATATTTTACACAAAAACAGAACTGCGTGTGTTTGCAAATGTGTCCTTGTTGCTGTGGCTTAGTTTATAATTTGATAACACAACTTTCTAAGGCTGTATCCTAACAACTGCAACAGCTGATGTTTATCACAGAGTTGTTATCACTAAGTCACAGTTTCTTCTTTTTGTGTTTGTGTTTATGAGAATTGTACCTTTTTACAACTGTGATTAGTGAATGCTGTCCTCAACTAAGTGGTTTACATTGTCCTTCAGATCACAGACCTCAGACAACGGCTGGCTGAGTCCCAGAAAACTGTGCTTGAGCTGGAGGCCGAGCGAGAGCAGAGGCAGCGCGACTATGACAAGAAGCTGCTGCTGGCCAAGTCCAAGATTGAAAATGTACAGGTGAGAATAGAGGGACACAAAGCCCAGGTGAAACTGGTCTCAACATTTCAAAACCAGGACACAGAAACACAAAATAAAATGTTTCAGGATACTTTAACAAAGGTGGGTTTTTTTTAAATGTTTTTGTATGTGTGTTTCAGGGGGAGAAGGAGTGCCTCAACTCTGAGACCACTGAGCTGAAGCAGAAGATTCGCTACCTGCAGGATCAGCTGCTGCCCCTCAGCAAACAAAGGGAGTACCAGGAGAAGGAGATCCAACGACTCAACAGGGTGAGTGTGGAAGAGAAGTACATAGAGAGATGGAGGGTGGAGACATTTCTTCCCTGTGTAATACTTTGCTTTGTATTACTTCAGGCTTTAGAGGAAGCCTTGAACCTGCACTCCCCTTCATCCTCCCAACAGCCACCTGGCCAGGGTAACTTTGCAGATGCAGCCAATAACCTGAAGAAGCAGGAACTGCTCACTCAAATTGCTGTACTAAAGGAACAGGTCAGACATGCAAGTAAACACACACACACACACACACACACAGATCCAAATGCAATTACACATGAATTTCCTGAACTGCTTTTAATTGTTGTTTTGTACTTAAGGTGAAGATCTTTGAAGAAGACTTCAGAAAAGAGAGGAGTGACAGGGAGCGAATGAATGAGGAGAAAGAGGACTTGAGGCGGCAAGTTGAGAGACTCCAGGGTCAGATTACTAATTTGACCAATCAGGTTAGTTGTGTGTTCACAGTATATTCACCTTTATTTGGCATGGTTAGGCTTGTGTTTTCTGCATTGAACAACAATTATAACTGAGCTGTTCTCTAATGTGTTTTTTTTATTGTGCGTTTGTGTTTCAGCTTCATCAGGCACAGAATGAGTGTCAGAGAGAACGTACAGAGAGGTGTAAGCTGGAGAGACTGCAGATGCAGCATCACAAACAGGTACTGGCTGCAGCTGAGGTCTGAGCCTGGTCGTGTCGCAGACATGTTGATATTTTAAATGAAATGGTGCCGTCAGCCTGGATAGGGTGAAATGTTTGGTCATTTTGGCCAAGTACGTTTAATTAGGGCCAAGGCATTCAGAGAGTTGCTCTTCAAGCCTTTTAGAAGCAGGAGGATATGAGTTGTGGTAAACATTGCAGTCTAGCGCCCCCTTGTGACAGAATGCAGTCACATAGATGTTGACTATAATAAGTTCATACTGGACAAATCAATACTCCAGGACAAGAGCCTCACTCCAGTTAGGTTGTTTGTCAGTGCATTCGGGATCAACAGGTGGGATATTTACACTCCTCAGTGGGAGGCAGCGGCAGTAGGGTTGAAGGTCAGCAGCGTGCCATGTCATGACAGGGCCACTGCGCTGAGAGTAGCAGCCGTGCACTGATTGGGGATCACGTGTGTACTTGTGATCCCTCGTAGGGGCAGCAGCAGGAAAGACGTACCTCAGACCCCACGTCAGGCTCAGTGAACGGCCCGCTGAGCCCTCCCTACTGTGGTCCCTTTGTGCAGGTGGGACCGCAGGGCCTTGAGGGCTGGCCCATACACTTCCCTCCCCGGATGCCCAATGCAGCAGGCGCCACAGCCGCAGCCGCCGCAGCACCGCCCCCTGTACGAGACTTCCAGCCTGTTACCCCGGTAAGGGTCCGCTAAGGCCCCTCTGTCTCTGTCTCTGGAGTGACTCTGGTTCACTGAGGAAACGAGGCTCTTCTTTCTCTTTCCTCGACTCCCCTTTATCTTTTGGGAGGAACAAGCAGATGTAATTAGGTCTAACTGTAGCTCAAGCTAGCCACGCTTGCATTCAATAACGATTGTTAGGTTACGGCAAAGACTTGAGGGCTGCTGGTTGTGATGGATGTAAGTATATTTAGTGATTTAAACTAAGGTGGTGCTTTCTTTTTGGTCAGGGTTTTCCTTGGCAGTCGTCATTCCCGCAGCCCAGAGGGGCCAGAGCAGTAGGAGAGAGTTCAAGACCACCACCAGAGAATGCAGGTATGGTACAGCCAGCCAAGTGCAATGTTTTATTCTCATCACATTTTTGTACACTGTTTTATTGCTCTGTATTTTTCCTTATTGTCAACAAAATGCATTCATAGTAGTATTAATACGTTTTGATTTCCTTTCAGTTACTGAAGATTTAAATCATTAAAAATGTCACAAATATATAGTGACAAAAAAAATATATTTGCTAAAATAGCTGGGCATTGTAGTTTTTAGTAAATGTTACTCAAACAGGAGGAGATCCTGCATTTGTTGAAGACTATTTTGGGCTATGGATTAATACGTACTAGTGCGTATTTACACTCGGACGGTGTATGTGGGACTGACTCAATATAAACTAATATGTACATGGTAATGAAGGAACATCACCCAGTACAATGGCGTGGCTCAGTTATGTGTTTTTAATAGGTCTTGGACATCAATAGAGCTCTACAGCACCGAGGAATAAGCTACATCAGGCTTTGGCTGCACAGACGATGGGGTCAATTCATTGTGCTTTTGGTCTTTTCATGAGATTTGTTGATAAGAAAAATTATAGAATATTTCCAGCATCATCCTTTCATACAAATCATCACTGATCCCAGGATTGTGTATATTTTCTGAATCATGAGATGGCTAAATGTTAACTGTATTCATTTCGAATGTAAAGTGTGTGGGAGCAAAGGTTGTGACAGTGTAGATAATGCAGTCTTCTTCCTCTGTGTGTCTGTAGATCAGTCCGCAGCAGCAGCCGCAGCAGCCGCAGCCGCAGCAGCAGCAGCAGCCGCAGCAGGAGCAGGATTTGGAAAAAGGGAGCGACAGAACATTGACCCCGGAAAGCACTAAAGCATCACCGTACCCACCTAATGGAGTCTGGGTAGTAGCATGAAATCAGTTTGTTTTTGAGTTGACAAGGTGTGATTTGATCTATAATTTTCCTACTGAACTGTAGATATCCTATTGTAATGTTGTTTATACTTGCGTTTTATAAGGCTATTTGTGAAACACTTCGCTATTCTGAATATATACATGAAATATTATTTAGATTTTTTTATCAGGAACTGAAGTCATTTGTTAAATAGGTTGGAATAATTAACATTGTTCTTTTTTTTCCAGAAAAATATACCTATGTGATTGTCTCTCGGCAAATATGTAACAACTTGACACTTAGTTTGTTACTTGTAGGGTTACAGGAAGCCATTCCCCAATATGACTAAGACTAGATATACTCATTCCAACAATGAATGATTATATAGGTACATTGAATCATAGAATTTACAATGTGAATGTTAATTGATTTTATGAAGATTTCTTCAGTACCATCGATGTTATAGAACTGTCCCATATGTGTAACTGTTCAAAAGTGGTTGTTGAAATACAAAAATTTCGGGAAATGAATTTTGATGGTATCATACCAAAAACATGATTGTGATTATTGATAATTTATTTATAACCTGCTGTTTTGATAGTTGCATTGACTAAGTGTAAATCATTGTCTTTAGTAATGCTGTTCTTTCTATGTTGTTAGTGTAATCCCAATATATTGTAGCTATTGACATTGTATGTTTGTATCAGACACAATACACAATGCACAGTACATACACCTTTTTTTTCCCATGATGATGGACCTAATCTCATTAAACACAACACTTCTACTTGACCACAATTGATTTGATGATTTGACCACTCATCCCAATATTCATGCTCATCTTACTGCATCCTGTACGATTGCCCATAGTTCAGCCCCGACACAGTGTCTAGAAGTCACAGCACCAAAACCCTTTAGGCAGCAGCGATGACGGTCTTCCTGTTCATCCTGTTCATGTTCATGTCGACTTATTGAGTTGTAATCAGTGCAACTGTTAACACCTAGTGCTGAAACACTCAAATTCTGCTCATCAGAAAGAGAAAGACTGTCATCAGTATTTGGAGGCCCTAGATGCAGTGTTGCAGTAGTACAGCCGCTCCTCAGAGGAAAACCTCTGCCAGGATGTCTGGCTTTGCTCTCTGCCCTCTTCAACAACCAGCAATCCATGCCGTGCCGACTGACCTGTGAACTGCTGTAACACAAAGTCAAGAGCCCCGATAAACAGACACAGGACCCACACCTTGAGATAATGTGCGTTACCATTTTAAAAAGGCACATTTAATCTCAAATTAAGCCACTGTTTTAACTGAATACCCATGAAAATGTCTTTAGTATAGTGTATATCAGGTAGTCAGATGAAGGGCTTAAAAATGTGTGCAGATGAATATGAAAAAGGCTCCATTTTATCAAATAAGTTAAGTTACTGGGAACAAAATCCTGATGGTGAGAGCTTAAATGAGAAATTAGCGGAATTGCACTTGGAGAGGTACGCTGTAATTACTGGCAGTTGTATTTTCTTGGTTTGTAGCCCTTTTTTCTTTTTTGCTGTAGGCAAAAAGCACATGTGAGACTTTTTGTATTTGACTGGCTTAATAAATCTATTCTAAATGTCTATTAGCATCTCACCCCGAGTATTCATGTTTATATTTTGTTCATTTTTATTGCAGGATAGAAATGTCAGGGGGGCCACACACATGCTGCTTCATGTTCACCTTTCCACGGCATTGACACCCACAGTAAAACAGTCATTTCTGGAAAAAATTGGTCTGCACATCAGTGTGTTCTTCATGATTTATTGGAAGTAATTAACATTTAGGCTGTAATGGCTAACAGGTCCTGGGTATGAGAAGATGACATGATGCTGTGGGATTGCAGGGCAGCCTGAATGCACTGAAGGACCGTCCTGAACCCCAGACTCCGAAGAGGCACCACAGAGTTCCTGTTTTCAAGCCTCCTCTTCATTCAACATGGCATCTTCATGTATCAGAAACTGTTAACATTACTCTCTATTTTTACTTTCTATCAAAGCTCTACTTTTATCCTGAGCATCTCACTACACATCTAATTAAAAACATCCTGTGTGTATTGTTGGAGCAGGTATTTGCGAATGTCTGCTCGGACTGCTGAAATGTTGACACTCGGGTGCCACCTCATCACCGGCTTCCCGTCTGGCCCCACCAGAAACTTCTCAAAGTTCCACTTGATGTCGTTGATCTTCATAGGGCCCCAGAACATTCTGCCGGTGGGGTTACCGAAGTCGTTTCCAACTGGAGGGCAGGAGTTCTGCGTGGTGGAAAACACAAGATTATAATGAGGGCAACAACCGCCGCCTTAGACTGATCTGTATGCGCACAAGACCAGCTTAGATTTGCATCTATCTTGTTAAGTAAATGAATAATTTACATGACGGTCAAATCATCAACTCTTCATCCATTACAGGAAATCTAGTGAGAATGTTTTTCAGTGGCTCATAATTCCAAATCAAAGCTATTAATAGCTATTAATAGCTGTTTATATTTGGAAAGCACCTCATATTGGGTTTGGCTGTGCGTGTGCTTCTGTGTTGGGTGTGAGCACATGTTATGCACTAGTCAGACAAGTGAGTGTGACTTATCAGGTCAGAGTAATGAGGTCGAAATATTTGAAGAGATTGTGCACAGCCGGATAACAGCAATAGTAATACACGTGATTTAAACTACTATGAAAACAGGTTTCCTCTATTGATGTACAGTATAAAATACATTTTAAGTCGCACACTTTGAGAGCAGACCATAACGTACCTTAAGGAAAGTGAAAACCCCATGCTCGTTTATTCCATTCACGTCACCTTTCTCAAACAGCAGGAAGTTTGGAACAAATCCATTGCCTGGTCTAACATGCCTGGAATCCAGAAAGAGGGCAGCTTATCAGTGGACGTGCCTCTGAGCACTTTGTGGCTTGGCAGCTGCCCTAGATTCACTTCAAGCTGAGCAACAAACCACACAATCTATTGCAAAGGCTTTGCTGTGGATATAAGATGACTGATGGAACCGGAGACATAAATTCTATGTGTGTTTGAGGGGCCTCTAACAGAAACTGATCTTATTGCTAAAGGATGTTTTCCCCGGATTAAATTAAGCTTTGTTGATTGACAAGGGGATTTACCAATATTGCAAATTCCTCTCTACATTCAGCTTTGAAGGTTCTTATGTTACAGAACATTACAATGTATACTGTCTTGTAAGCAGCTTGTGACTAATATATAGCGGCGTGTCACATTTTCACATCTACAGGCTGAAAAAAACCCTCTTGTTGAGCAGTATAAAGCTTTACTGAACTGCAGTTATATATGGCTTCGACCTAATTGTTTCATTGATTGTGTTTATAGTGTTTTCAGTGACTTGTGGCTGATATTGATTTGCACTGAAAGAGAAACATTTCTCACTTTAAACCTGGCAGAATTTCATGTCTTTGCCCTGGCTCCTGTTTGCCAAATTGGTTGCAGGGAAAGCCGAGAAGGGTGAGTCCAAGAGGTTTCATCTCCTCGTGAAGTGCATTCAGGTCTGATAATAGAAAAGAAGACAAAATAAGTTCAAATGTCTTCAGGTGGAGAAGCTTGTTTGGTCCCTGTGTCTGTGATGCTGTTTCTTACCCACATACTGAAAGGTGTATCCTCAGTACGTGGCCACGTTGATGAAGAGGACGCTCTTGCCTACGTAGTCTCTGAAGTTCACAGTGTGACTCCCGTTGAGAGTCTTGGCCTGGTATTTGTAAATGGTGCCATCTGTGGATGAGTCACACCGCTGGGTGTACAGACACAGGTTATATTTGTTTCATCTGGCCAACAGCCAACACAATCATATCAGTATTTATTTACTGTAGTATTTGTACTCATATGCTTTTTAGATGTATATATGTATGCAAAACATTCCACTCCATATGGACGTATTATATTTTTCACAACACCCATTTTCTAGCCAATAGTGGGCCTTGACATGGATTTGACCGTTCTCACTTCATACAAATGTTTGAGTATGGGTGGTGTGTTTTGTAACATTCCAGTCACCCACTCTTTTTAATGATTCGTTTCATCATGAGTTTTCTCGGAAAAAAAAGAGGCAAGAGAACACAAACATTGCTGCTCCACAAACTTGTTTGTTAGTTGGATGTGCTGCTACATATTCATGAATAGGTCAGTGAATGAGTAAATCATTAATAATAAAATAACATTGACATTGCAGTCCTGTGACAGTGACAAGCAAAAATGTCAAACATTTGTCAATACCAGCTTCTCAAACGTGAAAATGTGCCGCTTGTCTTTCTCTTACATGAAGGTAAAATGAATATCATTGGGTTTCGAAACATTGGTTAGACAAAATAAGACATTTGAAAGCGTCTCTTTCAGCTATGGGAAGTTGGGACGGGCATTTCTTACATTTTACACAATTATGGGAGAAAATAATCTGCAGAGTAAAATAGAAAATTTTAATAATTGTTAGTTTTAGCCCTACATGATCCCCAAATATATTTAATATGAGGAAATATGGTAATTGAAAGAATATCCTTGCTGAGTGAAAGCTTATGATCACAATTTGAAGGTCCCGATGATCAACAAAACAATGAATCTCCTGTCTCTGCAGTCTGTCCCGTCTCCAACGCAAATATCAGGAGCTTATTTACCAAATGGATCCCACAGCTTTAACCAAATAAGCGGCTGCTGCAATACTTTCACCTTTTTTCCTCCTCCTCATACCTCTGTTGTTGTTGTGTGTGCTGGTGCTACTGACATCTGCCCCACTACAAAACACAAGCCCAGAGTCAACAGAGCAGGAGAACATTGCTCTCCAAGAGCCAGAAGCACTCTGGTTAAATTACAACTCACAGCCTGAGCTGGATCTCTGTTCATTTTGACCTACTGAGAAATAACACCCAGAATAAATCGCAGTTAAATTATTTTATACAGTTGAGAGTGAAACTGTCAGATCTGTCTGTTCTGATCTGTCAGGGGAAAACTTGACAACATGCCAAATGCAAACAAACTGCATGAGAAAAAAAGAAGCTGGCAGAAGTTGAACTGGGGTCATGAGAGACGACAGGTGCTGCTAAATACTCAGCAAATGACTCTCACACACACCTGTGTGGCGGTGGGATATTCACATTGTTGTCTATCACCTACTTTAAACAGGCTACAGCTTTTTACGTCGTAGGTTATATCATTCATTCAAACTAACACCACTTTCTCCTGCTGCATCTTAATTAAGCTTAACGCCGCGCGGGTGTGGACGGTGCATTATTATTAGAAAATACAGCGATTTCATCTGTTGTCCTCTGAGGTCGTCACGTCTGTCTGTCCTCTCTGTCTGGATCTGTATTGTGAGGATATCAACAGGTACCTGTGTGAGCAGGTCTCCGGCGGTGCAGGGTCGCAGCAGGCCGAGCAGCAGCAGCGGTACGAGGGGCCACATCATGCCGTCCTTCCCCGACACGGTGACTCCTTACTGTAAATGTCTGTCCGCTTCCCCCTCAGGATGAATTAACTCCTCTGGGAGGGGGGCGGGGGCGCACAGCTGGCTGGGATGACGCCCTCTGCTGACGTAACAGCGCACACAATCATAGGCCTATGAATGAATGAATGAATGAATGAATGAATGAATGGATGAATACGGTATCTACAGATGTCATATAGATGGAAAGTTAGATAGAAATAAGTTTGTGCATTTGCAGAACTCTTTATTTAGTAGTGATTGTTAACTAACAGTAACTCCTTTAACATTCACTGCCCCTAATTAAGACAATTTGACAAAAATAAAGCAAGCACAGTTGACTAGGTCTCTGCGTGTGTCTGTCAGTCTGCGCATGCCTGGTGCTCAACCTACTGTGAACATTCATAAACAGCATTCTCTGACTGATGAAATAATGTAAGAGAAAAAATAAATAAAACATATTAAGGCGTCTGTTTGAGTGACAAGTTGGACTTGACTGAATCTTAATGGATCCAAGATGATATGCTGCACCTTTCCTGAAAAGAGGAGAAATACTGTTGGTTTAATTTTTATTCATGGATCATTTCTCCTCTCTGGGATCAGCTGTTGCCATGGTGAGCTGGTACTTGGCCATATGCCCTGTGGGTGGCTGACAGGCCTCTTTCCAGTCCTGTTAGAGTGCCTCATTGACTATATTTTACACCGTTTTTGTCCCACAAGGCAGCATACAGTCTTTTTTACAGCAACATGAGTGTAACGTTACATATCATCATCATCAATCATCAAGACAAAACACAAAAAAAGATTAGAATCCAGGAGGCAAATGAATGTGCTGGGCTGCACAAGAAAGCAAAGGATGTTTATAGTATACTATTTGAATGTAGTGTGGGGATTTGGTTAAAAGTTAAAGTAGGTGAAGTTATTTCATTGTATTTATTTCCGTCCATCTGTGATACACTTGCCAAGCTTGAAAATGTAGCTGTATACCGACATCCCCAGCTGATCTAGTCTTGTAATGTTCACACTTTTACTAACCTGGTTCACACGCATCTCTGCACCCTGCACAAGTTATTTCTGTAATACTGTACTGTTCAGTATGAATTCATGAATTTGTTCAGTCTCTTTAAGGGGGGACAAAATGGAATTAAATTCATATATATCATGATCTGAAGTTGATTGACAGGCCCTCTGGAGCTGCCACATAGATAGTGAATATTGTAGCAAACTCCTAGGGCACTATTACAGCAGTGACGATGATTTTCAATGAAATACAGCACAGATACATTTAATGATTCTCTATTTACAGAGTAAGTACAGAGTAGACCTACTTTGGCCCCCTAGGGGGTCTGTGTCCACCTACCACAATCTCACAAAATCCTGTGGGAAACACTGCACAGAAGCTAGCCATAACTGTGAAGTGTTGCTGGTGGTTGAAAACTGCACTGGATCTTTGGTATTTTGTTCATGCTGGCTATGAAGAGAGGCTATCTGCCAAAACTTCTTGCCACAAAAGACACCGATCTCCATGAATATTATACAAAATACTAGAGGGTACTAGACAAAACTTAGGAAACCATCAAAGGAAACGTGAAGCCCCCCTCTAGTCAAAAACGTGTTTTCAATCATGGTCCAGTAAACTTAAACGGCTGTGATGTGGAAACACAAAACCCCCAGTATACGTTTCAGTGCATCTCATGGTTTAACTTTTAAAATGAACAAAATTTGCATTTTCATTAAATATTCTAGATGCTGGCAGTTTCAATGTTGACCACATGAGGTCGACATTGAGCACACTTTCCTCAAAGGCCAGACGACTAGCGGTGACATCGATGCTAACAGTGCAGTCAGCGAGCCCACGGACTAGACTGCGCTGGTTGGAGATGGCGTCCCTTCTGCAGCCAGATAGAGTTATCTATCTGGTTCGTGGAGAGAAAAGGATCAGAGCACCTATATCTCAACTTTATTTCTGCCGCTACTGTAGTGAGCTACGATCTCTGGAATGTGTGTCTCACGAGGTACGTGGACGTTTTGACTACCCTCTGGTTTTCACAAGCTAGCTGTTAGCATTATTTAGTCAGTAGCTACTTTGTTGTTAGCCGGCTTGCTAGTAGCTTTGACAGGTAGGTGGGCATAGTCCGACCACCTCGCGCGTTGTATGGGTAAGCCGCTTGTCAATCAAGAGTTTTTCCAACAGTCTCCTCATCTCATTGGCTGCAAGCGACGTTTAACTTCCGTTGGAGTTAGCGTTATGCCGATCACAGCATAAATGGGCGAACAAGCTAGTTAGCTCTTGCTATTCTTTGAATTTAACGTTAAAGAACTCCATTTGCTTATATATGATGAGTATGAGCGAGATGTCCGACAACTAAAAACTCCTTGTTACAACGTTAGTCCACCCCAGCTAACGCCCTCACTGTTAAAATCCATTTATATTAACGTGGCTCACAGTTATGGACACACCCAGAGTGATTTAACGTTAGACGTTTCATCTATTGCAAATTCAGATTTGTAGTGCGTGATTTTTCCTTGTAAATATGTGATTACTGACGGATCATACCAAAAACCGTCAATCTTGCTTCATGAAAAAAAATACTCATTCGTCATTGTACCACACTGCCTAAATACATGCCAACACTGTGATAATCCAACTATTAAGAATCCAGTGTAAAATAAACTTGTGAATGCACAATTTGACTGACTCCTCCCTTTCTGGTGACCAGGTGGACTCCCATTATTGCCCAAGCTGTCTGGAGAACATGCCATCTGCAGAGGCTAAGCTTAAAAAGAACAGGTGAGACAGACTTGCATGGAGAAAGCCACATATCTATACAGCACTCAATCACTGCTGACTTTTGTATCTGTCTGGTCATCTCTCTGTATCATATGTATGTCATTAATGTCCTTTCATTAATTCCTGATCATCTGTGCTCTACTGTAGGTGTGCAAATTGTTTCGACTGCCCATGTTGCATGCACACACTGTCTACTCGAGCTACCAACATCCCAGCTCCCCTGCCCGATGATCCCACCAAGACGGCCATGAAGAAGGCCTACTACCTGGCCTGCGGCTTCTGTCGCTGGACCTCCAGGGATGTGGGAATGGCTGACAAATCAGTTGGTACGTATTGATATGATGTCGACACATTCATGTGGTCGTATTTACAGTATTTCCTTCAAATGTTAACTTCAATTAGGGGTAAGATGCATCAACAGTACCAAAACACCATAATGTTTCACAGTCCTGATTTAGGTCTACTGTTGCTTATCAATTCAGCTCATGGAGAAAACTTATCCATTGTTTTTATGGCTGCTTAAATCTCATTTTGTGGCGAATTTTGTTCACTACAGCCAGTGGTGGATGGCAGGAGCCAGAGAACCCTCACACTCAGCGGGTAAGTTTTCCCCTGTGATTTCTCTCGAGTTGCTCACATGTTTCCTGATCATGCATTACTTGTTTTTAAATAGATGTCTCTCTGAATAAGTGACACCCACACACAGTCGTCTCGAGGCTAAAGCAAACTAAATGGCTGCTTAGTTGCTGAGGCCACAAACAACAAATCATAAATGCCCCTTTTTATTTATTTTTTCATAATTTAAGTGGTTGTTAAAGCAGATTATCTTGTAGGTTTGTGCAAATTTGTGTTATTATTTTACCAAATCATTTTTAAGTGTTTCTTTCAGTGATCGTCATTGTAGTTGACCATCATTTCTGCACTTTTCCACATTTGGATTATTATTGCTTTTAAAGTACATCACATTCATAGATGTAAAATCGCTGTGTACTGTATTTTACTATTTTACTGTTCCCTTTTTAAATGTTATTTATTTACCTCAAACCCCTCAAATTGTTGTGCAACCAAACAATATGTAGTGCTGGGACACTGTGTGTGGCTTGGGTTACCTTGCCCCAATTCTTCTTCACTCTTGTTTTATATAACAATATGTGAAAATATGTGAAGCATTGATGACCAGTGTCTGGATGGAATTTCTGTTCCCTACAGATCAACAAGCTGATCGAGTATTACCAGCAGCTGGCCCACAGAGAGAAGCAGGAGAGAGACAGGAAGAAGCTGGCCAGGAGACGACAGTGCATGCCTCTGGCGTTCTCGGTACTCTACTCTCTCTGAGCTCAGTTTGGCCTTTTCAAAACTCGTACCTCCTTCTTTAACCTTTTCAAATGTCAAACAGCTGTTGTCTCACTGTAGTTTGTTACAAAATGTGCAGCTACTGTTGGAGAAGAATGTAGATCAAGAATTCTGTGCATTTAAGAGATATATTTGATACAAAATCTCAATAATATTACCAAGGGTATACTCAGTATGTGCCATTGAGGATATTATTTCATTAGCACACCTTTAACCAAGGCAGGAGGGAATAATTGGCAATATCAGCTGCTGTAGTGTTTGGTTGAAGATTGACACCATGTCTATACTTGGGCGGATAAATATGAAAAAGCTGTTTACATGTGGAAATGACAAACATTCTTAGGTTGCTGTCAAAAAGTTTTCCCATTGACACACATTGACATTTGAAGACAACATGGGTCAAAATGGAGCACATTTAGTCGCCCTGGTGTGGACATGGTCTTCATGCTTCTTGAGCTTGTTGGCACATTGTTTACACCTCCTGCATTTTGCTTCTACAATAATTAACATCCAATAATGCAAACCAGTCTTTCCTAATGTATATTGGAACCATTTTAAACACTTCAGTGGTGATGTCCTGCAGTTGTTTTCCATCACTGATGCATTTCTGTTGCTGTTGCATGTCACCAAATGCCACTAATGTTTGCTAAATTGCTTTGGTTTCACCTGGTTCTTTATTCTCTCTTTTTTTCTTTGCTTATGCACTCTGATATTTTGGTTTTTACCCCCCCCCCAGCAACACACAATTCATGTGGTGGTGAGTTGTATTTTTCACAACTTGGGTAGTCTCATCTTTACAGTAGTGCTGTCTTCTCTTTATCTCTGTTCCTGTCTAATCTGTTCTGAGTGTTCTCACAGATCACATGAATGTCTCCTTGGGTAAATGAGACTGAGGTCCACACAATGGGAGCCTTTATGTTAGTTAGAGGGAGAGAAGAAATAGAAGACTTTGTTGAAGTCGGGGGAACCAGATCAAAAATATTTTTAAAACTAATCAAGTCCTGAACCCTGTGTCAGAGATGATTGTCTCCCACTATCCTGGGCAGAAAGGCTCCTGTTTGCGTATCTTACCACAAGACAATTGAAATTGTTTTTGGCTTATTTATTGTTTATTTAAATGTCTAGTACCATTTCTTTACATATTTGTTTTTAAAAGTTGTCGTAAATTCTCCTTTCGGGTCTAGACCATGTGTTAAAAGTAGTCTTGTAGAAAAACGGTTGTAGATCAGGTCATTTTATAAATTGTCTTGAGTCCTCCTTAATTTTCAGCAGGCAGAATGCCTGATTTTGTTTCTTCTGCCTCAAATTCACTCAGGAAAAATATGGCCTTGGAACCAGACTGCAGAGGCAGAGGTCTGGAGCCCCCATATCAAACCTGGCTGGCCTTTCGTGAGTCGTCTTTTGTCATATACTGGAAATTACTGTTGCTTTTGACTCTACACATGGACTTTGTTTTCCTGTTAAAAATTTAAAGGACAACTCCCTTGGTTTTTCTTGTTTCTGCCCAGTAACTGCACATCGTGTGCATACATGTGACTGATGACTTGTATAAATTGACCCCCCCCCCCCTCACAGCAGCCATTGTTTTATTAATTTCCAAAAGTGTGGGATGAAAATCAATTTGCAGAGCCTTGAAACTTGGCTTGAGATGCATAGGTAATCCATCACAGTCATCACCCTTACTTTTTTTCAAAGTTACATCATCACCTTGTAATAATACTGTTGTGAGAAGACCATTTTTAAATTTCACAACTGGGATGCATTCAAGGACCCTTTTGGCTGACAAATGGCACTGTATTGACAAAGTATGCTGTCAGATCCAAGAGACAAATGTAAAGCAGGGTAGGACACCATGAAAATAATTATGTGAAGTAGGTTGTCTCTTGTTTCAAAAGGTTGCCGTTCAGTAGCCAATTCTAAAATCTCGGATAACAAAGTGTCCTTGAAGTCACCACCACCGAGTTCTCAAAAGTCTCTTTTCCCATCTGCATAGCCATGCAACTTTAATGTAACTTTGACAAAAAATCAAATATAGCTGCTGAGCTGTTAATTGGCTTACCTTCCTCATGCACATTTCAAGTCTTTGCAGGTTGTTGAAACCAGTAGCTACCAAGAAAGTGCTCAGTGGCAATGCAAAATATACACAGGTTATTTGTAGTTAATGTACTGTAAGTAAATTTGTTGTAATGTGTATATGGTCTGAGATCTCACTGTGCTTTACAGTGTAGTCAGCTTTCAGTTTACGTTAAAGAGATAAAACAGATTGTTGACAGCAGTATTTGTGTAACTTCACTAGCCTTAAAGAGGGTGAGGACCAGAAGGAGATCACCATCGAGCCTGCCCAGGCACTTGATGAAGTGGAGCCCCTGCCTGAAGATTGTTATACCGGGCCCATCAGCTTACCAGAGGGTAAGAATTTGTTTAGATCTCTCTAAACAATACGGATGAATTTTTTTTTTTTTTAAATGTTCTTTTTATTTGAGTAGAAAGTCAATATGTACAAAACATCTTACGTGATACACATTATACACTACATTATTCAACTTTTGAAACCAACTAAATCAAAACAAACCAAACAAAATAAAACAAAACAAGACAAACAAAAAAGAGTGTGTGTAGCAGAGAACCAGGGGGGTTACAATACAAATGACACTCTACCTGAAGACTGATCTATATGGGTTGACAAACTCAATCCATCGTTTTCAGTACTGATAATTTTTGTCTCTTTAATTGAGGTGGCGTTGAATTAAAGTTTTGTTGTGTCCTCGCAGTGACCACGCTGCGCCAGCGGCTTCTGCAGCCCGACTTCCAGCCTGCAGGGGCGTCTCAGCTCCACCCCAGACACAAACACCTCCTGATGAAGCGCTCTCTGCGCTGCAGGGTCAGTACCACATCAGGGTTTTACTCTCCTGCATCAATCAAAGGCTGTTGTTTTTATGTTGATCACATTTAGATAATCTTTGCTTTTTCTTAATTTCCTCCTCCAGAAATGTGAGCACAACTTGAGCAAGCCAGAGTTTAATCCCACTTCAATCAAGTTTAAAATTCAGCTGGTGGCTGTGTGAGTATCGGTCATCAGATGTTGTCCTAAACATGTGTTTTCATGATGATGTTAATCTTTTGTTTATTAATGAAAAATATAAATCAGCCCTGAAGCCTGACGTAGTTTAATTAGATTAAGTGCAGTGTAAGCACATGTTCAGGAAATTATTCATGCTAAAGTAGCTTAATCTTCAACAGATTTTGTCATTTTTAATGAAAATAACCAAAAGTTAGGGTTTAAATCCAAGTGCCTCTGACTGTTCAAATTGATCGCACAAAAAGCATGCTGCTGTTCTCAGGAGTTATGAATGTTTGCATTTCAACTGGTTCAATCAAAGATCAAGTCTCAGCCTTTAATGAATGTGTTTGAATGCTGTGTTAAATACTGTCAGTGTGTTTGAGTGTTATTGTGTATTGACTGGCCTTCTGCCTTTTCCTCCCGCAGGAGTTACATCCCTGAAGTGAGAATTATGTCCATTCCAAATCTCCGGCACATGAAGGTCAGTGTGAGCACTGGTTCTGGCATGTTGAATATATCTGTTACATGTTTAATCCATTCTGTTCATAATCTTAACCTTTAATGACCCCCCCCCCCACCACCACCACCACCACCACCATCTTGTCTATTTAGGAGAGCCAAGTGCTGCTGACCCTGACCAACCCAGTGGAGAACGTCACTCACGTCACGTTGGCCTTTTGTGAGGAGGACGATCCTGATGACATCAACAGCACTGCCAAGGTATTTTACTACACTTTCTCCTTTTTTATTTGTTGAAATAAACTGTAGTCACAGAAAGTATCAGACAGTTTCAAGTAGTGGCCATTGCACAAATACTGTCACAAGTACTACCAAACATTGAAACTACGATTGCAGCCTGTAACTGTGATGCTGTACTGCCTGCCTTTATTGACTTTTAGGCAGGATAACAAGAGGCTGTATGTCTTTGCTTTAATGAGATTGAAGCTTAAATAATCAATATTTATTCATGTTAATGCTGAATCTAAAGAATATGTTAAAACAATCAAACTTGTCGAAAACGAGCTTGGCAGGCTAACAGCTAAAAACCCAGATATTTCTCTCTGTGGTTACTAAGACCTTAAATATTGCACATCATATCAAACAGCATTCCTGCAATCTTGTCAGCCAGCTTCAGAAAGTGCAGGGTGGTCGGCTCCGTCATACCGCCTGTTCCTTATGGAATAGGTAACCTCGTCATCATCTCGTATGCAGAGCAGTTGTGTCCCATTTTTACCTCCATCTGTCAGCTGTCACACGCACAGCTAAGAGTGCCGTGTTCATGCGGTAAACGGTCTGCCGAGCTGCCTGTTGCCAGCAGCCGCTGCGAGGCTCTCAGTGACTACAGGCTGTTTGTCTTGGCCTCTTTAGTGATGAAGTCATGGGCCAGACTGGGTAAGGAAGAGCTCCTGGCCAAAACAGAGCATCTTCATGACCCATTTCCATTCACATTAAAGCCAAACAGAGTGTGCAGTCCTGTCATTCTGCTTGATCTGATATTCAAACACCTGGAGGGCAGTTTGAACCGCAGCGAGCCATGCTTGGTTGATTTCATCGACCAGCTCTTTCCGAGGCTGCCTTCGCTCACCTCCATATTTCATGTGTTTCATCTGAACATTGGGTAACTTTGCTTGACTCCATTCTACAGTCCAATAAATGTGTTCAGTGTGTCCAGATGTGTGTTAAGACATGAGAATAATTTGAATTTGTTTTCCATTAAAAGTTCAATTACCCTGTTTAAAAATGATATCTATGTCCTCTCCATCATTCATCATCACACTCTATGAATATGCAAATATTGTTCACTTCAAAAGTTTAACTCCTGGACACAAGATGTCTCCTACTTCACTGAAAAGTCTTTTAGGCTTCAATTTTCCCACATCACTTTCGTGTTGAACTCAGATTTAAGGTGAGCTCAGAAAAACTTTCCTTCTTCAGCAGATGAATGTGAAAACAGCCTTCTGGTGACAAACTGTACACGTACATCATTCTGCACAGTGAAGGTCAAACATCCAAGTGAAGTAACAACAATAAGAAAAAACACATTTTGGAGTCGAGGGGGATTTCTTTTTTCTTCAAAACACATAAATTGACGTTGGCGTGCTGCAAAACAGAAAAGGCATTTTCTGCACATTTAAAATCTCTTGAGACTGAAAGTCACTGAATGTTGGTACTGTGTTTTTTTTAGGTTATAGTACCCAACAAGGAACTGGTCTTGGCAGGAAAGGATGCTGCTGCTGAGTACGATGAGCTGGCTGAACCCCAGGACTTCCAGGATGACCCAGAGTAAGCTGATACACACACACACACTCACACACAAAGAACTGATAGCGTGAGGTAACTCTTAACCTGATCCCTCTGTCTTTTCCACAGTGTTGTTGCCTTCAGGAAATCCAACAAGATTGGTTTCTTCATCAAAGTGATCCCTCAGAAAGAGGAGGATGCTGATGTCACCGTTTCATTTAAGATCCGACACGACTTCCGCAACCTGGCAGCTCCCGTCAGGCCGAGCGAGGAGGGAGCCGAGACCACCACCGAGGCCATTTGGCTCACGCACCATGTAGAGCTGAGGCTGGGACCCCTCGCCCCATGAACATGAAATACTCTGCACTACCATCAAACAGTCCTAGCGTTGAGTTCTTTGAACTAATTTCTGTGGGATTAATTTAATTTACAAATGATTTCTGATTCTGCTTATTGATATGAAAGGACTTTTTTTTTGTTTTGTATTTGTTTCAGCTAAAGTTGCACCATCAGATACATTGTGGAACATACAGTGATTGCATGATAGCAGACTAACTGATGCATCGGGTTTATTGTTTGTTTTATTTTGATTGTTTTTGATTTTGGCAAATACAGTACCAATATATAAACCACGATATACTGTATTTCACAACATATCTTCCTCAGCTTAAACACTATACCATCTATCAGTAAAAAGCACTTTTAGTGTGAGGTTACTTGCAGGAAACAGAACCTTATATATACATATGATTTCTATTAAAAAATGTTGAGTTTTGTTGAAAAATTGGGCTTATCACAGTTATACATACAGTATTTTCTTCAATGGCAAAGCAGCTGTAACCTCCCAGCCTCTGTCTCCACACTATGTACAAGTATGTTTTGTCTTATTAAATGTATTGGCTGTGGATTCTTTTTGTGGAATATTGGTCTTTAATCATTTAATATAACAAAAACAATAAATTACTGAGGTCAATGGGCAGAATCAGAAATCGTAGTTGAGAACAATCTGAGCAATTCCCAACCGTGCAGCACACTCTGTGCTTTTAGCTTCTGTATCCTTGTCAACATCCTTTTCTGCAGACAATAGTATCGTATTAACTCGCATGCTTCAACTATAGTGAATATCGCACACGTTAGGCAATGGCATCACAGTTACTGATCCTGTACTGTTTTCTTATCAGAGAGGCTCTTCTTGGGTTGAAGGTGATACCTGCCCACAGTTTCACTATTATCTGAAGTCAAGCCTTCATTGGCACTATGGAGAGGATGTGTAAGATGCTCTGTAAATGACATTAAGTACAAAGTGTTATCATTTAAATGTACTGAGACACTATACTTTTTATGTATGTCTTTTTTGGTTTGTAGAGTTCACAGACTGCTCTGTCAGTGTGTACCAGTAAGCTACTGTCACTTTCGGTCTTGAGTGTGTTAGTAAAACAGATCCTTACAACAAACACAGTTAATCCTCTATACCGGCTAATAAAATAATGTGATACTGTAACAGACCTCTTGACTTTTCTTCTCTGACGTGACTTAGTCAGAAAGTTTAGTCAGGCTCTCTGAATCACGTGACTTCCTCTGCTCTTTGTGGTGTATTCATCGTCACCACAGGATGGCGCTACAGGCAAACAGTTTGTAGACAGCAGTTGCTTGGGAGAAAGCTTTGTGAAGACATAAGAGAGCATACAGGGACATGCGTTCTTTAGTATATTCTTTAATTACCCCACAAGCTGAAACAGTACATCTGATTATAGTAATGTTTTGAGTGAGAAGACACAAGGCGCTCTGATCCAGACAGAAACATTTTAATAATAACCCTAGCAAAGCTGGATGTTTTTTCTTTTTTTGTTTCAGGATGTGAGTCATGAGCATAAAATGTCTACTTGTCAACATTAGGAGTAGACAGTAATGGAATCTGTGTTCCAACAGATACCCGTTTGTCTTAACACATATCAGTCCTGCGATGCTTTGCACACATTGGGCAGTTTATTGCCTCTGAAAAAGGCAGATCAGATACATGTGATGCAGGTCCAATAAGGCCCGTCTGTTGTATAAACAGACCCACTCCGTCTGAGTAATAAAGCTATGATTTTCTTTTATCTTCAGCAGATGTAAACAGTTCAGAAGAATGGCCTGTACGAGAGCCATAAATCACCCCTGAAGATGAGGTAATAAAGTGCACATGGGGCGAGTCAGTACCACTGAAACAGCCCAGACTCCCACTTCAAACACAGCTGATGATAGCAGCAGCCGACTCCCAGTGCACAGCAGTGGTGTACTGTACCTGTGCTTGCTGGGAGGTTGCTGGTGCTGCTGGGAGTATCATATTTTATTAAAAAAGATAGAACACTTGCTATGCTAAACCAGTATATAGGTCGTCATGGCCATAATTTAATTTAGATAAACAGAGGAGACAGTGATTGAAAATGACTGAATTGCATATGGCAGTGGAGATTTATGCAGAAATCTTATAACTGACTCGTGAACAGACCTTGAATGAGCCCCAAAAAACACCGTCTGGAAGACAAATTCTGGATTCTTCTGGTCAGGATAATATTTTCCTGGATCAAGGCTGGACTTATTTCATGCTCAGCATCAGCGTGTTCTTATTTGTAGAACCTCATACAGCAAACAGCACAGAAATCTGACCTGTGACCATGTTAAGGGGGTTAGAATTTAATATCAGGGTGTTCCAGCAGTGTTGAGCAAGTAAGTGGGTTAGTAAAGGACTTTCATGTCTCTCCTTTCCTCTTCCCCTGTTTTTCCTCTTTTGAAGACTAACATCTTTATTTATAAAGACAAGCCCGGCCAGCCTTGACCAGATGAGAAATTCCTCACTGAATTACAAGTTTGACTGCACCCAGGACCTTTCCACAATTACGTCACCGCCCCAAAACCGCCAGTAACTCACCCACAGAGGAAGCATGACACAAGCGAGCAAAGGAGGAGAAAAGCTACACCTCAACAGAGGCAGTAAATTCTCTCCGTCTAATAAAAATATGGCATCTAGAAGCCTGCTCGGCTGTCGTTTCTCTATGTATTACCCCTCTCACGGATCAACTGCACACTGCATACTGTACATGCATGAGGTTCTGTTTTCTTCATTAGATCTGCCAGGTGGATAGATATGGCCAATATAATCCTCAGAGGAGTCTCTTTTTACTTCTGCTTGTGGACCAGAATAGTTTGGACAAGTCCTGTTTCTGGGCATGAAGACCCAAGAGCTTTTTTTGTTCACATCCAGCTCTTTTAGGTTGAGCAGTAGGCCTGGAGGTGCCCTGAGTGATTAATCGCCTCCTTCATTTTCTGCTCACCAGACCATCATCTGGTTAATTAGAGGTAATGGATGATGTCTACCCAGATGAATAACTGTAGGCATGTGGGCTTCTAAAGCTGGGAAAAGCCAAACCTGTGAAACCTTAGCTTTTCAGGAGGAAAGAAAAAAAAACTCTTTCTCCACGATACTCTTTTTTGTCATTTTCTCCCCATCTCCCTTCATTTCCTCTCGCTTTCATTCTCAGCCTGCACTCTGATGGCTGTAGGTTAGTTGGAATGTTGACTTTGGACGACTGGTTGAAAAAGATCGCTCTGAGAAAGCAGCTGACCCCCGACACCCCCTCCGAGCCCCCGTCAGAGGCGCAGACTGCAGGCCTGTGCTTTCATTTATTATTTGCTCATTGCTCGCCGGGTGCATTGCGTGTGCAAGGGCACAAGTGTGTCAGCACCCAGAGCTAAGGCCAGTGCCACAGACTGGGGCCTCAGGGGAACTGCTGAATCCACTGGAGGGCTAAAAGTCTGCTGTTTGCTCGGCCTCTTCCCTCTCAGTGGAAAGACCAGAGTAGAATAGAAATCTGACAATCAGGACTAGTCTAGTTTAGTGAAGGAAATGATACCCTTAAAGGAATAGTTTGACATTTTGGTTAGCCCCATTTTTAAATGATTCGGTCACACAGTGTTCCCTTTGCAAACCTTAAATCCTATTTTTATAACCTTCATGGGTATTTTTGTGATCACAGATGTCTTATGTCTGCGCAAAGAGATCAAATGTTTGCCTGCATGACTGGAAACAGCAAAAAAACTTCAGATTCGAAAAAATGGATTCGACAAACTAGACTTAATGTGTTGTGAGTTTTAGACATGCTGGTAGTTGAAATGTTTTCACCTTTGGACAGAGCCAGCTGTTTCCCCCTGTTTCCAGTATTTATGCTAAGCTAAGCTAACCAGCAAGTTTGATAGTGGTATCAATCTTCTCATGTAACTCTCTGTAAGAAAGCAAATTAATTTAACAAGATTTTCTCTAGCATGTGTACTAGTGTGTGCTGAGTTGTGTTGACATCTCGAAGATCAACTTGAGTTCGAGCATGCTGCCACAGTCACACCTAGGCCTGAATTTTCCAAAAGGCTTCGGATCTCTTTGCACAGACATATAAATCCATTCCAGGACATTTCGACCTGGAACACGAATGACACTTTATTATTTGCTTGTATCAGCAAACAGAGCAGAGCTCTAGTTCCCCAGACTTTTATAGAAAAGAGTCATGCATATCTGCACCTGCCACACTAAGATCTTCATTCAGTGATGCCCAGCACAAGATAATCCTCTGTGGTCTACAAGTGTCCACCCAAACAAGGTTCATTAATTGCCTAAATGAATTACATGCCCCAAAGAAATTCAGCCACACGCCAGCAATAATGCAAGTTCAATAAATAAAGGATTTCAATTAGGGCAACACTTGTAATAGAAGCACTATTGTTGTCTCACTGTGGACATATAGCCAGAGGCCTCTTGGGCAGCTAAGCCCCATTAGGTCTCGCTGATAGTGTGCTGGCAGCTGAGGACGTGTAGATAGATGCTAAAGACAGAAGTGGCTGGTTTCCGCTGTACAACCGCCCCAGGGCGTGCAGCCAAACCCACAGAAGCCCAGCCCAACATGACCCACCACCACACCACAAATACTGTATATCCACATCCAGTATACACACACAAGTTCCCATCACTGAGCAGTGCCGTATTTCACCCAGGAGAGGCTAAGTTAAATCAATGCAGGGAATCAATGAGAGCTTCATTGGATTTATAGTGCAGGAATATGAAATGTCAAACTGTAGATGTGGATTTGCTGTAGACTCTATCAGTGGTACATTTCACAGGCTGAAGAGGCCCTTAAAGGACCAGAGGACAATGAAAATCCCCTGCAGATGGAACTATGAGTTCTCTGTAGTTGGAGTAAACAGATTTTAAAGAATTTATAATAAATACTTTATTTTGCACATGAGAGATGTGTATTATATGTGAGATGTATTTATAGAATTTAAAACAGAAGATCTCAATAGATTCCACGATAACTCGCCAGGTCATAAAAGGGATGAAGAAAAATCCTGTTAGATTTTTTTCTGTCTTTTCTCTAATTTTTGCTTATATTCTTGGGAAACATTGCATACTTTCACCTCGTCAGGCCTTTTAACAATCCATCTAATTAAACACTTTCGAGGAGGAAAAATCACCAATCATTATGCTGTATCCTGATTTACCCTCTTTGGTCTAACTATCTATGGTATTTCATCTTTTACAGATTTTTAATCATTGTATTTGTTGTTCAATACTGTTTTCACAGTTTCAAAATTGCTTCCAGTGAAGACTTAAAAGTCAGTAAATGTAAGATTGTGAAAAATTTATTGTAAAGTGGTCATGCAATCGTACAAGATAAAACCTACAAACATACATGCATATGTGAAGCATGTCATTTCACATTTCATTACATACACGTCTGTACATATTATGATTCTTACAGGTTTTGTTCACCAAACTCATTCAGAGTGTGAGGTCTCATTAAATTCCCTGCACAATGAATATATATCTAGCAGCTGATGCAGCCACAGATGAAGAGGGTTGTGTTTTGATTCAGTATTGATTATCTTCAAGTCCAAAGGGATCTTAATTTCCACCTGCACACCTGTGCCCATTGAATGAATGAGATCATCAGATAAAACAGAGTTTTATAGATACTCAAGCTCAGCTGTGGCTGCTCAGAGTCAGAGTCAACATCCCACAGGGACCGTCAACAGAGAACAGACCGCTAAGGTAAAGATATCAGTCACGCCCAAGGAATTTAAGACAGGTTATAATTGCCACCCCGGTTAAAACAATATAACAAGGAACATACAATGAGATCATGATGACATACAATTTGTGTGATTGGTTTGTGAAGTAGAAATCCAACCACCTTTCTTTAGGTTTTCATTAAAATCTGATTTTGTAATATCTTAACTTTACATCGAATGCTTAATGCAAAGGTTTTGTGTGTTAATACTGTAACAAACAGTAGACGGTCCTCTGGTAATGGGCATCTGTATGATCACATTTTGTGTATATACCTGGAGGTATACTCTCCAACATAGTGTTTGAACTGAATAAATCTCTCCCTGGGGCAGATTGCTGTCTGGTTAGGTAAACTTCCATTTTGAGCTTGTATCAAATCTAAGAGGCTGTATTAACTGAGCCTTTTCCAAATCAGAAACAGAGATATGAATGAAATGAGCCCAGATAAGCCGGACAAGAGGATGGAGACTACATTCAACAGCTGAAGTAGAAATTTCCAAACATTTATTATTTACACAAGGATGTCTGCTGTCTGAGGGCTCTGTTTATCTGCAGACTAGACTGAGGAGTGTTTCTCTGTCAGGACGTCCTCAAGCGTTGCCAGGCCTTGTCACTGGGTGAAGCTGCAGCTGGGAGGATCTGGGTAGACCAGGGGTTTGTTGGCTTTTGTCTAAACCATGTTGTCCTCTTTAATTTCCTGTTGATGGGGCTGACAGATCTGATTTCCTGCCTACGCGGGAAAGATAATCTTGTTGCCAATCCGCTGACTTTGGCTTGCGTCGACTTTATCTAAAACCCCCTAAACCCCCCCTCCACTACCTCTACTGTTGGAAGATAGGCCTCACTGGATTTTCACATATGTTGTGTGTAATTTTAGTTTTGATAAGACTTGGTTGGACAGAGTGAAAACGAGAAAGAGAGTCAGTTTAGGTAGTAGTATTAAAGAAATCTTTAATCACTTAATTGTAATTAACATATAACATAATCCAGTTTTTACAACTACCACCAACAGCAACAACTTCATAAAAATCAGGTTTTATACAAGATGTCTGACCCTATTATATATTGCAATGCAGTAGAAGTGGCTCGGCCTGGTCTCAGGGTGGCAGAGGGTCAAAGAAATAGAGGAGAAATAATGTAGATCCAGGACGGGGAGGGGGGGAGGGGTCCTGAGGGAAGAAAATATGTCTTCAAAGGAGGGGAATATTTTGTTCTGGGACCAATCTGAAGCATCTGTCACTCCTTTCCTGTATAACATCCTCTGATAATGGTTGAGACTTAGCAACAGGGACTCCTCATAGGATCTCGCTTCTTCAGCCATACATTAGAATTTGTCTTCTTTCCATGTGTGTCTGCAGCTGTAAACTATCATTTGTGTTCAAACAAGATGCTAATGGTAGTCACTGGGCAACATCCGACCTACAAAAATATCAGCATCAGCAGGGCTACAAAGTGGAAAGTCTGCACTAACTGCACATAGCATCAGCTCACCCACAGCTACAGATATGGGACTGCGCTCCAGGCCGTGCAGTAGTAATACATCGCTGACATCTGTCCATTTGCCAGAGGACGGATGAGCTCGACCCCTGAGCACCTGACCTTGTTCACCCTGAAGCAAGAGCAACAGATTCCCCTCTGGATCAACATCACTCGGTTAAGTGCTAAAAAATGTTTCATTCCTTGGATGATAAAAGGGGGACCACCTCTGAGTTGTAGTTTCATACAGATTAGAGTCACATGGAGAATTTTGTCTTGGTGCTGAGATGTTCCTTTAAATGAGTAAAACAACATGTGGGTGTAAGCCTCAGGACAGCAATGACTTCATGTTCCTGGTGTAGCTTGCACAACATTGTTAGCAGGAACTTATGTCGTCCAACGTCCAACGTGATCTGTTATTAAGGCCCCCCCCCCCCACCTTCACTGAGTCCATAAATATTTTCATGCTGAGGGTTATCATAACACAACCTCAAGAAAAGTTAAACAAAGCATTCCTTCTCCTTCTGCCAGGATAAAATATCATCTATATCTCTCCCCATGCATTTTCATTTTCTCTCTTTTAGTCGCAGCTTTTACTGACTTTACTTTCTTCTCCTTTTCTTTATTTCTGTGGCTCTCTTTCCATTTTGTCCATCCCTCGTTCTTTCTCTCCCCCTGGTCCACCCAGCCCCTAATTAGAGGGGAGTTAAAATAAGAGTGCCGTTGCTAAGCTTGACAGACCGGGAGCCGAGCAAACCAGGTTTTGCTGCCAGACGAGAAACCTTTCGGGCACGTTTGCCAGCACACAGCCTTTAACTGGGTCACGAAACTGAAACCCAGGCACGACTTTTTAGTGCTTTAAACAGCCCTCTGGAGGCAGAGAGCTCCAACCAAGAAGGTCAAACATCCCCTCAATCAAGACCCCCAAATCCCAGACACCTCAGGGGCCGTGGTGCTGAATTTATTAGCAAGCTTTTATACTGGCTTGATCACCTGTGGGCTGGAACAGGAGAAGGTGGTTTTCTTGAGTCAGCCTGAACAGGAACTTGGTACTGCTAGCTATTTATTTTCTCATTTTCTTATTCAGCACTGTAACTGGATAGGCCCAGATGGCTGCCGCTGGCTAGATTGGCAGGCGTGTATTTCAGGCTGTTTATATTTGGGTGTGTCTCCAGGGATACTCTCATAACTTACATGGCTGTTATATCAATACCTTATGAGTATACAAACAACACTGCATTGCCAAAGATGTTACTTGAGGTCATTATTTTTTTCATTTTCATAATGACATGATTGTTTATTCTGCACAGGAATACTTTAATAGACTGAAGAAGATCTTACACACCAGTAATGTTTTTTTTATACTGGATGTTCTGTTAAACATCGTATCCTGGCATTAGTCCCTCGCCAGTGAGAAAGAAAACACAGTATTATGTTCAGCTGCAACGCCTCGTGTTGTGACTATATGATTTTACTTTTGCAGTCAAATAACCTGAGCTGAACCCATTTCTTCTTGGAATGCATTCCTCAACCTCTGTAACCTATGGATGTGCAGTTTCTGCAAAAAGAGGTATTTGTCACACACTTTTTCTCCACTTGTTTTAATGGGCTGTGCGGTGTTGCGTTACGTTACTAAAGGTTTATGAGGGGAAATATGGTAGAACCCAAACTGTTAGTTAACCCCGGCTGCAGCCAGTAATTAGACTTGCCATTGGAAAGCACACACGATGGTTACTGACTCAGATTTAGGAAGCAGAATGCTGGTTTGGATTTAATCCCAGAAGAAATGGTCCTATCCCTTACTTTGATTCTGCAGACAATAATAACATTGTTGTGTTGCCTGGTGTGGGTTTTCAGTCTTGTATCGACTTGATTGCTCACATTGCCAGCATTTAGTACAGTTCGTTTTTTTGTCATGTGATGCTCTCAAGCTCCTTGCACAAAGGAATATCCAAAAGCTGCTGGCCGTATCTTCACACTGAAGACACAAACTTAAGGGTGGTATCGATCTTCTCATCTCAAACTAATCCTTTAAAACAGCAAGGGCAGTTGACTTTGCTTTTCCTTCTTTTTTGGCTCCTGAACTTCTGATAAACTTCAAGTCCTCTTATAGCGACTTCCTCAGCATTCATCCCCCAACTATTTATGGCCTGCATGAAATATTAGGGTTATGAGACACACTCAAAGTCTGAAAATACAGCTCGCACATATAAAACCTTGCTCCGTTTCTCAGGAAATGTTTGGCAGAATGACTAGTGGGTTACTGTTTTTCTCAAATGGAGTCTGACCTAGTCTGTGCTAGACTGCTCTGAGCAGAGAGGAGGAGGAGGAGGAGGAGGAGGAAAGGGTGTTACAGGGGATGCTAACATAGAGAAGCACAGTACTTTCCTATTCATGCACTCTGGCAAACAGGTGGCCAGGAAATGACACAGGGAAAGTGCTGCTATCATACCTAACACACACCTATTTTATTTCAGCCAACCACCACATCCTCATGCATTCCATCTCTCCTCACACACACCCACAGTCTGTCATCCTGGTTTTTACCTACACACCCTCTGTCTATCCTGTCCAAATTGAATTAGTGTCATACATTCAAGAAGAGGAAGAGAGAAGCTGGATGTTGATTTCACCATGACGGCCCCGTAACTCATTTTCTTGACTGGAAAAGGAAACAAAGGGGCATTCACATAACAACGCACACTGCTGACATCTGTTTCAGCATCACGTTGAATAAATCTTTTTGTATTCAGCTGGCATGACATAATCTAGATGTACTGCCCGTCATCAAAGTCAACTTTGCCTGTCGGCTTTGATGTCCTCCATATCATTTTTGGCGTAATGCCTGCTAAGACATGTCTGATCAGAGATATGTTACATTTTTCCAGATTTTCCAGTGGTTTGTTTGATGGCAACAGTTTGACAATCGCTCATGAGTGATCTTAAGGGAAAAGAAATTACATTCCTCATCAGACCCTCCTCTCCTTCTGGAGAGCATTAGGACAGAAACCAAGAAAAACAACATCGGGGCTGATAAGACGCTTGGCTGCCTGCCCTGTAAACAACAAAAAGCATAAGGATATCCTCACATCCAAATTCTGCCATATCAGTTTTGGAAATGCCCACCAGGCCCTGGCTGTCTGAGTTCATCGTGTGTTGGTTAGCTCAGAGCTTGCTCGGCAGGGAGACGGGAAGCAGATGCGAAGGATTCATCAGGCTGTTGTTGAAAGGCAGATTTAGCACCCTGCGTCCACTTAGTCAGCCATCCCAGCCTGGGCCTGCTCCATGCCCACTTTCTCCACACATCTGCAAAAGCTTAAAACTCAGTGGGCTGGATCACAGAGACAGAGCTGGGCTTTGTCAGACCTCAGATTCTCTGCCAGGACTTAACCTAAATGGATTAGAGACTCTGTCAGAGAGCACCAGGAGAGGACCGAGTTCACTGCCCCCGACCACCAGCCCCAGTCCCTTTAGTTCATCAGAGCACTGGTCTGCACAGTACCAGCGACTGGGGACTGCTCTTCATCCCACTTAAGGGGTTTTCTTTGAGAGCCCTGGAAGAGTAGAGGCAATGGCTATAAGAACAGTACAAAAGACTAAACAAAGCTGGGGAGGGTGGTCGAAATAGACTACACAAATGCCTTCCTTCATTTGATGACTTCAGCTTTTCGGCAATAAAAGCTTACTCCAGTATTTCTGTATTCATGCCTTCTCCTCCTCTCTTTTCTCTTTCTGTCACCTTCCCTCCACTTTCTCCTTGTTTTTCGTCTCCAGGCCTCTCACCCGGCTGCCATATAATGGCATGTGTTTTGATTGGTGCAGCACGGGGAAGCCGGGTATTGTCTGGACAGGATCTAGGCTGAGATCAGCAGATAGATCGGATGGTGGTTTAGGGCAGTGCTCGAGCCACCAACGTCATCTTTGTTTTAGTTGGACCTTGCGAACACTTAGCTAATCCTAGAAAAGAGCCAGACATGCAGGAAATAGGGACTTATGAAAACAAGCAACCAGTCCGGCATTATTATTATGTCGAACTCATTCATTAGAAACATGTTACTATTGATAATGTGTCCAGATGTTATCAGACATCTTGTTTTCCTTTTGAGTACACTGAAATGAAATGCAATCAACAAAAAGGATTGATATCTGTAGAAAATAATATTAAATGTTGAGCTGTTATTTTCCATCTGTACACATTTTATTTGACTTGCTCGGAATGCAGTCTTGAACTTCACCTTTACCTCCCTAGTATATGTTGTCTGAGCATCCTGAATGGCTGATTTCATGGTTGGTTATGGCCCACCCAGTGTTATAATTGTCAGAAGTGTGCAGGCCTAGCTGCCTCTCACTGTGCAAAAGGCGGCTGACACAGAAAGGATGCAGACAACTGATTTATGTTTTCTGGCAAAAAAGCAGACAATTGATTCCTGGCGACGGGCTCATATTACAACATGCTTGGGTTGTTGTGGCAGGGGTGCATGACCTGAAAGACCTGGTCCTGTCAGTGCCATGAATCTACTATGATATAGAGAGGTTGGTAGCCAATACGAAACAGGGCATGAATGGTAATACATCCCATATGGTGTTCCACGCTTTGATCAATCCAGAGGGAAGTCAAAATGTTTCAAGACTTCTGTTCGGATCTATTAAATAAACTGAACAAACACAGATTCATCTCAGTCACTCTCAGTATATTGAGTGTATGTACACATTTAGAAATAATGAAGTCCCCCATTGCAGCCCCTTCTTGCCACCTTCAGAAAAGGCATTTATATTTATGGCATTTTATTGGAAATTTGTTGGCCTCCATTTTAAATATATTGAGTCTAAAAATACTGGAATCAGTCTGGTCTTTTCCCAGGTACCTAAAACTACTAAATTCCAAAACAAGTCTACTGTCATGCTAACAGCCCTGTGAGGCTGTACCTGTGCACAGGTGATTTGAGCTAAATGCTAACGTCAGTATGCACACATGCTCACTACTAACATGGTGATGTTTAGCAGGTGTAATGTTTACCATGTTCAGACTCTTAGTTTAGCATGTTAGTATTTTTTGGAATTTCTTAAAAGTACATTTTGACCTGATGACATTAGAGGAAATGATCACCAATCAAGTGACAATACACCCAATAGTTGTGGGAATATTTCACTTAAAAAATAAAAAAGATATGTAAACCTCAAAATGGTGCAAGAGGAAAAGTCAGGGGATCACCAAAGTCAGTAGGATATGTTATCTGGGAGCCATGAAAGCCTGCACAAGAATTCATGACAATCCATCCAATAGATGTTGAGATATTCCTTTCAGCCTGAAAACAAAATGGTGGACCAACAAGACAGACCAACATTGCCATTCCTAGAGCCATGATAGAGGCAAAAACACTCATACTGTATTGGTTCACAGTAAGCACATACAGCAGGGAATTGCAGAGCTGTCAACTGAGTCAGCATGATGTGTCGTCATCATGTCTTCCAGTCCATCAGAATTCATTTCTTGTATCACACACTGTACTGCTGTCAGAGTGACAAGTTGGCCAGAGGGACAGTTCGACAGAAATCCGAATATGTGCCCAGTTTGTGATATAACTTCCTCTCCTTCAGGGGCGGACTCCACATTGCCCGATGTTCTGTGGGATTCAAGGCCTCTGAGGCTTTCCTCAGTGTGTCATTTCCTCCCTGGAATCCGTGGATTAGTCATATCACTTCCTATTGTCCTCGCCAGGCAGTGGACCACTTGGCCGCAGCTCTTCTTTGTCCATGGCTGCTTTTATGGCTGTCTTATGGCTGTGCCATGGTCAGCACTTGTCCACTACTGTCAAAAACATTATTTTCTTTGCTTTTCTTTTTCCCTTTCCCGTTTAACTGTTGGAAAATTAAGTTGTGAAATTTGAGTTCAGTGGAACTGTCATCCGTTGCAACATAATTCCCAGGCTTTGAATGGCATTTGGCAGAGGACTTTATTGTGTGGCCAAAGGCAGACAGCACTTATCCAACAATCTTTCAGATCCATACCCGTATATGGTGTTGGTTAAACTATTACAGAAACATTTAGTCGCTCATTTCAACTTCGAGTGATAAAAGCGTGGAGTGTGTCACTAAAAGTGTTAATGAGAAAACAGTTGCTTTGACGCTTTATTCCCTAAACCTAAACCTTCACTGTGAGGCACATACTGCTCTCTTTCCTGAAGGAGAAGTTGGCCTCTCGTTGGATGAAAAAAAGGAAATAATGGAAGAAGAAAAAAACTTTTCCATCCAGCTCCAAAGCAGCCCCTGGATCTGCACGTGGAAGTTTTAATGGGAGTCAGATGTGCTCCTAATCAAAGGAATATGGCGGGAAATGTTAGTGAGCCCAAGCAAGGAGAAATGGGACTACAGGAACTGTGATAAGACTGGAACGACAGTAACAAATTACACTTCTCGACTTCAGAGCCAACTAACAAATTCACTGTAGGCCTAGAGTTGATTTGACCTCTGCTGGGAACATGGTCATATGATGGTGTTAAATGCCATTTATGAGGTGCTGTACATTATGGGAGTAAAGACAAAATCTTGTAAACCATGGGCCGGCTGTAGATCTGTTTTAATAGATGCAATGTTAGTGTTCTAACATGTTTCCAAATGTAACTGAGTATTTAAAGCAGCTATAGTCAATATTTACATAATAGCAATGGATCAAAAGACAATGCGTAATGTTCGGGGGTCATTTTAGTGACAAACCCACAGAGAATTATCATCCGATTCTGCAGTTCCTCTGTATTAGAGTCTTTCAGAACATTGTTTTGGTTTCACAGCCCACAACTTTACAGTTTTTGTTCACTCTCACTGCTCTCATCAGCGTTGTTTTTGGCTGCAGCCGTTTTCAGCAAAAGAGCTCTGAAAACCAGCTGTACATTAGCCATCCAGCACTAAACTGCAGACAGACAAAGTTAACAAGTAGCTGCACAACATGGTGGAGCCTTCAGCTGCTAAAGAGCCAACCATTTCCCTCATCTCCCAGTTGGTGGAGACCAAAAACAGAGTTACAGACTTACATTTGCCAGGTGGCCAAAACATGCATGTCTGTTGAATATGTAAATAGGCAACTGCTTGCTAACTTGGTAGCCATATCAACTTAAAAGGTGATAATATATCAGCGTTGTGTTAACATTCTGTTTCTGCTGCCCCCAAGTAGCCAAAAATGTAGTTATTACTAGTTAAAGTGACTTAACAAATCCCTCTGCCTCTTCTAATAGGAAAGAAAATCTAGTAAAATAATTAACTGCACGACAAATTTCTGTCTGCACTCTAGTAAGCAATAAAGCACAACTATAATAAATATCACTGGCATTGAGTTTTGACTGATATTAACCAACTGCATTTGAAGTCACAGCATTAGCTTATCATTCTTTGTCCCCTCTAAGTTTAAGTTAAATTCTCAATATAATGATTTTCTCTCGACAAAAGACACTATTACTGTTGCTCAGCGTATTTTTGAGCTGATGTAGCACATGTGGTTAACACTCTGGTAATACCACGGTAGCTTGCTCTATCCTGTGACAATGGCATACCGCCTATCTAATCACCCACTGCACTCGATCTCGCTCTGTCCTTTTTCTCACTCCCTCTGTTTTTCAATCATGCATCCCACTTATTATATATTCTAGTGTCTGAGCATGCCCAGAGCACACTGACTACCAGCCGGCCGATGGCATGAAAAGGGAAGTGATGATGTCATGTGCTGATACACATTCACAGGAGATGAACAAACTCGGCTATTCGTCTTTGTCAAACCGCAAGCTCCTTTCCTCGGCCTGTAGACTAAACACACTTGCACACAGACAGGCACGCATTGTATGCATGCATGCTCGTGAGTGCACACAATCAAATGCCACCACATACACAGACATAAGAAAAACACATTATAAGTCTTACATATATGTACCAAGAGACCGACAGACACGCACAAACCATGCAACATGCCAAACATCCACTTGAAAGCACTTTATATCTAATTTGTCACTCATCTGCCCGTCCATGGGGACCCTCTCTTCTGTGGTGACTTTTACTGTGTCTGAAGTTTTGTTTGCATCCATCTGACGCTCACAGACAGACAAACCACAGAGCTGTGACGGCTGTGACTTTAACTCACATCAAAAAAATCTCTAAGTCATGCACAAAGAGCTCATGGGAAAGCAGTCTTCAGCCCCCTCAAACTGTTCAGGCCTTGGCTCCATTATAAAAGGACATTTCATAGCGCTCCATTTTCTGAACCAAATTGGCTTGGTTTGCAGAGAATATCTGTGGTCTTAGGAGTACTAATAAAGCGGGTGGAGTTGGAAAAACCAAAAGAAGAAGTCAAAAATGGAGAGAGAAGTAAAAGAAAGAAACTGTCACAAAAATAGGAGACCATGAAGGAAGCCCGTCGAAGCATGTTTTGTCTATTTACAACAGACTCGTTGCAGCTTTCTGGAATGCCTGCATCTGACTGGAAGAGCAATAATCAAGAGAGCTGCAGGCTATGGCATCCGCGCAAGAGAGGTTATGGGTATTCAGCAGTTTGCATGAACTATATCTCTCGCTCAGTCGTGCCAGTGGGGCAAAAGCTTAAAAACAAGCTTGTGTGGGATGCCTAAAAAAAGAGCCTCTGGTGTCTGTTTTTATTTAGCACGCTGCATTTCTCAGCACGGAAGGGCCACAGTGTGGTCATCCAGGTGGGTGGCTGGTAACAGTAGTGGATGAGGGGTTTTCTTGAGGCACAGATAAGTTTTCCATTACAAATTGTATCAGGTGAAAAAACATGTTTTCTTAATTGCTCATTGTAAAGAGCAAAGAGCCTTTTCCTCTCAAACCCATATGCTGAGCAGATGGGATTAAACCTAACCGGCATTCACAGGCAGTTATAGATAAACAGCTTGGATTGGCCTAAGGTGCAACCTCCACTTTACAATAACAAATGAGTTCACTTTAAGTCGAATAGGACACTTCCTCTGCATGCTGCGTGAATACTTTGGGTATTGATTCCACGTTGCTCTTGCCTTGTTAAGTGCCTGTCAGGGGTCAGGTGCAGGAGCGGACATGATGGAGGATCTGGTATTTATGGGAAGAGCGGCAGCGTCTCCTCCAGACATCCGGCCGTGCCTGCTGTCTGTATGGTGCAGCAAGCTCAATACACCTGAGGCTGATTTAACAGTTTTGGTAAAGGTGTGTGTGTGTGTCTGTGTGTGTGCATGTACATGCAAGTACACATGTATTCACACACACATACACCCACACATACAGAGTGCAGAGTGAAGCTCCAGTCAACTGAATCCCCTGGCCTAACATAGCTCACGAGGGCATTGTGAAAGGTAATGTTCCAAGTTCAAAGAGTTAATGTTCCTCCACATTGTGCTTTTATAGACTGAATCACCCACCTGCGGTATTAAAGAATGTTTTCAGTCCTGTCTGGTATTTAGTTTCCCAAGTGAGCAATTTCATGAGTTATGTGTCATTAACAGTCACAGTTGACGGAGAAGAACCGAAGAAGAGCTTCAGCGGCTTCTTTGCGCTTACTACATTTGAAAAGAAAAAACAACACTAAAAATCTGTCAGACCTGATGAGGCTGTGAGTCTCATTACACACCAGAAAGCAATTGTTGGATGGATGAAATACTGAGAGACAAAAAATATAAAGTTTGTGAGGTTGTTAGTTGGAAGGCCAGGGTCTTTCCTAAATTAGAGGAAAACTACAGTTTGTTACAACTTCTATTTCCTTTTTGTAGCTCAGTCATGAGCTATCAGTAATGATAACACTGTACAGACCAAAGTAATAGCTGAAATCTGAGGACTAAACTAGATCCAACTGGGCCACAAGCATGAGCTGTTTGGTTCTAAACAAATCCCCAGGTTAGTCCAACTTATTTGGAAGAAAAATAAATGGTAAACAATAACATTTTGATCCAAACATTGTAAACATTTTATAACACAGTTTATAGACAGACTCCCGGGGTCAACTGTGACCTACAACACTTGCTGTAGTCATGGGCATTCACAGTTTTCATTTGTAATGAGGGATTATTAGCAACATTAAGGGTGCATTTTCGGTTTTACTGTGTGGTAAGTAGTATAGCAAAACTGCCGGCTGTTTACCTCTCTCATTGTCTGACTGCTTGTGTTTGTTGCCCCGTTGGACCTATTTTGAGATCAGTAATTATTTTGGTGAGTAAAATATTATTGCAACCAATAAACCAGACAGGAGGGGCAACTAAAATAAAACCGAAGTTGACACACTGACAACGTACTGTATAAAATGTACAACAATCATGAACGCGACACTGAAACAGAGTTGTCTTTTGACCAAGAAATGTCCAAAAAGTTTACTGTAAAGATTACACTAGCAGAGTGAAATAAATCATGTATTGTGTATGTATAAATACTGTATCTTGAAGAAACAATTGTGACTGGCATTGACGGAGTTCAGAGAGGACACTGAACACCACAGAAGCTGAGTCCTCTCAGCATGAGCCGGCAGTAATATCGCCTCCCAAAACACGAAGGCATGTAAAGCTGATTAGACAGCTAATAAATCAGATTAACCAGATAGAGATTCTGAGATGAAATAATAGACCATGAGCCAACAGATACAAACAGGGATAATCACCATCATTTCAATATATACCCCCTCTGCTGGGGACGTAAAAGTCTCTCCAGCTTTTTAGGGTAAATTAAGCCCAGTGGAGCCTGTGAAGCCGGTGTACTCTCATTCATCACGCAGTGGCCTCTAGTTTCTAATCTTATTTTCTCTACCCATAATCTCGAAATTAAACGCTATTAAAATTTGATTATATTTGATATTGGGACAACACACGGTAGTTATCTGCTTTGAACTGCCTTCTGCTACCAACAACGTTAACATGACCAAAACAGTAACTTAGTGGACTACAGACAGAATTGTGCCTCGGACCGCACAGTGTCCCTCTGCTCATCAGAATCGATGAAGTGCACAGACTGTCATAAATTGTGACTGAAGTTTGCCGCACTCGGGACAAGGATAATCGCACTGGAGAAGTCTTCTGAACTCCATGACACTTGGCCAATATCTTCTGCCGGTGAGTTAGTTCATTAGAGTTCAACTCGAGAAGATTTAAATGATTAAATTAAACAATGAAGATTCTAACTGACACATAACTTTCCAGTGAAGTCATGTGCTGTGGAGAGGATTTCTACCTGCTGGGATAATCTGGGTGCTAAACCTAGAGATAAGTGCAAGACTGTACTCCCACAGAGGGCATCATTTATCGATTCAGTTCAGCCAACTTGACCCCGGACATCTGGTGGACAGCCAAAGGTGGGCATAAACACAGACCACAGTCAAACCCAACATAACAACTTGAAAACAGGATTGAACTATTAATAAATCTTAATGAGAGGTGGAGGTGGCTTCTGATAAGTTTGGACATGGGAGGATTATAGAGTGCCAGCTGAAGGCAAAAGGCAAAAAAGTCTCATGTGGAGCAAAGGGAAAACAAACATCTAAAGAGACGATTGCGTAGATCAGTCTCCTAATTCCTTTTCCCTTCACTCTCCCCTCTCCTCTGCCTCACCCCTTTTAGGATTCACAAGTGAAATGGATGCGCTGGTGATAATGAAGACGACAAAAGAACAGCCTGGGCTTACAAGACTGATAAGGCCAGCAAGGTCACCAAAAGTTTGCTTCCCCAGTCTCCCCTCTTAGGGATATCTCCAACAAGATCAGAGATTAAGGAACTAGATGTGATGTTAATGGATGCCACGAAGCTGCACTATCGAATCCCCGCCATTCAAATCAACACCAGAGCGAATCTGGCATCAGCGCAGACAGAATCAGAATCAGAATCAGAAATACTTTATTGATCCCCGGGGGGGAGATTGTACAGTACTGGTGCTCCCATTCAACAGCAATGTATATGTATGTATATATACAGTATATATTTATATGTATATACTCCCTACTTCCGGCGCCTTTGCTTGGACCACACCCAGTGGTCTTTGAACTCAGCCTTCATTTTGATCTCTAAAACACACCTGTAAAGTTTCGTGACTGCATCTTGCACAGTTGTGATGCTATTACATTGACAAAATCTGTCCACAGACAGACAGACAGACAGACAGACAGACATATAAACACCTGGCAAAGTACTAGAAAACGCTTCTATGGTAGTTCCCGCTCCAGGACAATGTTTTGCCATGATGACACACACACACAGACTGTGAAAACAATACCTATGCACATGCCTTATTTGATACTGTTGACAGGCTGACAGCCCCTCCTGTGTCAGTAGCCCCTGAACTTCTATCTACTAAATCAAGCAATGAATTTATATCATTCTTCACTGACAAAATTCGGAAAATTAGACAAGCTGTCAGCTCCTCCATACTATGTACAGGGCCTATATTGTATTTGCATCCATTTAAAACCAGGTCAAAATAGCATGACACAGTTTGATCCTATCAGCTATAAAATCTTGGAAGAAATTGTGCAACATCTGAAATCCTCCCTGCTGCCATGATATTCTCCATACAGGCTTTTTCAAAAAGGTTTTTAACTGCACTACATCAGATCTTCAGCAAATAGTCAACGTCTCTACTCTCAAGCTATTTACCACAGGCCCTGAAAACTGCAGTAATTAGGCCACTCCTAAAAAATAACAATCTAGACACCTCACTAATGAAGGAACTGTAGGCCCATATCGTCCCATTTTTTAAGTCAAATCATTGAAAAGGCTGTGTTACATCAGCTTAATGTCTTCTTGGCCCTAAACAATTGTTTTGATGTTTTCAGTCAGGATTTCAACCACACCACAGCCCAGAGGCTGCTCTTGTCAAGGTCTTGAATGACATCCACTTAAACACAGACAGTGGAAAAGTTTCAGTCTTGGTATTATTAGATCTCAGTGCTGCATTCGACATGGTCAACCACAACACATTACTAGACAGACTGGAAAACTGGGTTGGACTTTCTGGCACAGAAACTAAACTCGTTTGAATCCTATTTGAAGGATTTGCGGGCCTCGTCTGTTCAACAATCACCAGGTGACTATGGTCCAATACAAGCACTGACTAGATACGCACAATAAATTAAGCCAAAATGAACACTGGGTCCTAAAGTCCATTCAGTTTCTTTGCACCACATATTTGGAACAAACTCCCAGAAAACTTGAGGTCAAGGCTGAAGACTTTCTGTTTCATTAACTTAAACTTCTGAGTATAATGTATTGATATAATAATATAATATTAATTTGTCTTATTCTATTTGAGCTTATTTTTCTTTTCTTTTTTTTCTTTTCAAATTCCTATTTGTGTCTTTTTATGTTGTCTTGTGATTCTTGTATATCTTTTCTTTTTGTAAAATACTTGAGTTTCCTTGTTGTTGAAAGGTGCTATACAAATAAACTTAACCTTGCCTTCAGTATATTCATAACAACTGTACTTAGTCATGATTGGCTTCCCTCACTGACTAATGACTAAAATCTGTCCAATCAGACCAGTTCTCAGCGTTGAGGCTAGAAACCACCATGAAAAACGATATTCTCATCCTGAACCCATTGAAATCAAAGAAATTCAAGAGGGTGTGACCACCTATCTTTACTCCAGCCATACACACACACACTCCAAACCCCAAAGTGATGGCCAGAACTTTGACAATGTGGCTACCCACCACTTCCACAAAGAGTCCCATAAAACCTGGAAATCTCACTGTCTCTTTTTAAAATTGATGTTCACTCAGATTTACTTTGCACGTGAACTCTGAATGTGTCAAAACTTTCCCTTACGTGCAACTGTGATCAAGTTGCCTGTAACTTTTACAGAGGAAATTCTTTCCTAAGACTTTCTGGGGTTTGACTTGGGGATTTTTGAATCTCGTTTACTGGCATAAACCACTATTGAATAAGTCATTGTGGTGAAACAGACCAATCACTGAGAGCCGTAAAAAGAGTTGCCAAGCTCCCACTGCTTGTGGGTAAGTTCCATGACACTTACAAGACTGTTCATCCTAAATACGTGTCTCGATTAACTTGTTTTAAAGCATCATGTAAACTCTCATTAAATAGGCTTACAGATGAGCGGGTTCCTGCAACTCCTCAAGTCAAGGCTTGTGTAATTCACACCTTCCTGTGGGCGAGAGAAAACCTTTTTTTATGAATCATTGTTCATAAAGGAAATGAGTGATATGGGAGATGTTGTTGCTCATTATCAGGTTCTGAGTATGATTTTTCCAGGATGCAGGGGCGGCTGTCTCTGTCGCTGTTAGTCCCATCTGTCAGGCGGCTGGTGGACAGCTCAGAGGGGTCCTCTTCAGAAACTGCCTGTCTCCTGTGGTCTCTCAAGCCTGGCCAAATAGGATAAATAACCATCACTAACCTCTGGTGAAGCAGCTTCACCATGACCCGTCCATCGGCCTCCATGGACTCTTTTAGCACATTCTCCTTAATGGAAAAGTCATGTCCTTGCCAGTATCTCCACTGAGCTCAAAGTAATGGGATCCACTGCAGGCCAGTGAAAGACCATTAAACCCGTGGAGTGACAATGATGAGCAGAGCATACTGTGGAGACTCTGCTTAAATGTGAACAGCAGGAACACCTATTACAGCTTGACTCACTGGTTTGGCAAACCTTGAGGCCTGGCCACTCAAATGACACTGAGCTTCAGCTTTCAATCTTTGATCACATTTCTCTCTGAATAAGCGCTGTAAACTGATTTTGTATTGTGAATGAAATCATTCAAAAGACTATTGCTTGCTATAAACCATCTAACAACATCATTTCACATGAATGTTTTTGCAGCTGCGTTATTTGTACATTAACTCAGCAAATCTTGTTACATTAAGTTATTCCCAGGTGAGAGATTGAAACTTTCTCCTGTGGCTTATTTTCACTGAGAAATGTAGAACGAGGCAAAGAAGAAAAACTGAGCATACAAAGCCTCTAGTGTCTTGAGAATAAATATGAATGGAAAAATATTCAACCTAGTCTCTTAATTCAGAAAGTAAAAAAGTGAGACGGCCATGCAGAGCCCAGATGGCAGGAGGTATGAAGGTATGAATTTAATTGCTTCCAGACATGATGCCAGCAGATGGGGGTACAAGGTACTGTAACTGCACAAATACACCCTGAGAGACTTCTGACAGAGATTAATATTATTACAAGTCACTATGTCTGGAATGACTGAAATGAATTGTGGCAACGATATGGGCAGTGCCATCACACTGAGCACTGACCCATAGTCTCTGTTGTTGTGTGTTAATTGTTCAACCTCAAAGTTACCCTATGAATGAGTTTTGGTGAGATCTGCAGCAACATGAAACATCGTGACAGCGTGATGACACCCCTCTACTGATGTCACCATAAATGACAGCTCCAGCTATTCATCAATTCATCACTAAGTTTCTGTGTGAAGTGCTTCCTAAGCTAGCAAGAATCAAACTAATGATTAGTTTAGTTTCAATCATTATGAAACGTTGTACCAAGTGTCAGGTTAGCTATGTTGACCATAATTTACTGTACCTCTTTTACTCTTCAATACAAACGAGCATGTAGCTAAGCAACCTAACGTTAGCTTTGTCAGTTAGCTGCATAACAGTTCCAGCCTTTCCAGCAAATGTATATATTCACTAACATAACTAATCTCTATGTAAAAACTAGCTTTTGTGATGCAACCCATTTTAATTTAGTGATTTTAAATATTTCCACTTATGTTATAACTAGCCTAAGTTTTAACTTAGGCGGGAAATAAGATCATGACAAATATGTGCATTTCTCTCTCTCTCTCTCTCTCTCTCTCTCTCTCTCTCTCACACACACACTGAAGCCTCTGATTTCCTGGCATTTCACTACATTACACATTCACAATGACTGCGGCAGATATTTTGGGCTCACGCACTAATGTCATTTGCAGGAGGGAAGACGAATAAATATTTTGTCGGAACCTTGCACTGTATGACACAGATTAAGTCCTTAGCTTGCGTGGTGGTGAACCATGTCAGTGTTTGGCATTTTGTTTTTGTCTCCTGGTAAATTTTTGTTTACATTCTGCAGAGCGTTGATCCAAACAAAGAGTGAGCCTCTTGTTGGGAGAATAATTCCTGCCTTGTTCCTATCCCATCTGCAGAGAGGCCCAGCTACTAAGCAGAAAGGCATTTATATGGAAATGGGCTGAACCAAACAGAATCTGACGGGGATGTCATCAATTGATCCATGAACTTGTGCATGTGCTGATCGGGTGGAAAAACACAGTTTTAATTATTTTGGTGCTTAGACTTGATTGGCTAGAAGGATGCAGCTTCGAGAAGATAAAGTCTGACTGCAGCAGAGCAACAAGTTAGAGTATATGTGTGTGTGTGTGTGTGTGTGTGTGTGTGTGTGTTAAATACTTCAGCTCCCACCCACTTCCCCTTATTCTTTAACACTTAACATAGCAAGAGAGTGAATACGGAGTAAAAGTGTTGCATGACATTCCATTGAATTAAGTAATGTCCTATACAGATTACAACCTGGACTGCATGTGAAAGACCTGCACCTCTTGTTGTGTAGTGCTACTCACACCCAAACCACTGATCTGTGATGCAGACCTTTGATATTAAGTCAGTTTCACTCAGCAGATAGTGACTTAGCTTTTAAAATGGGACATACTTTATTTGTTGCTCTATTGTCCATACATGGAAACAAGGATTCAAAAGGCCTGTTTATTCTTCCACTAATAAACTAAATCAAACTGACCAAACTTTTTTTTTTTTTGCAACATCCGGTGTTTGTTGGTTTTGGCTGCCGCAGCCATGTGAACACTGATGAGTGTGATTTTAAACTGAGTAACACCAGAAATGTATTACATTAAGACATTACAAATCAAAACCAGACGAGCTGGCAGTGAAGGAAACAGTGATTGTGTCCAGGGCAAGTTCCTGAGACTCATTTGCATTTATTTCTGATTCCCTCATGTCTGAGCAGCATTGTTGCCAAGAACATATTAGGATGGAGGTGATATTGCCATATAGCTGATTTGTTTTTTTTTTTGTTATGTGTAAATAGCACCGTTGGCTCTGTGTATGTTGTATGAACATTACCCAAATTGACAGACAGACAGACAGACTGAGCCAGCTGATTGTGGTTTGGGCTCAGACTCAGTCTGTGTATTAGTGCACCGGGACTCCCACCATATGCTTATGGTGCTGTGGGTCTAAGTCTGGCACACACATACAGTTCATAAATGATCACACACATGTAGATGCAGACAAACAACAAAAAATGACTCCAGGGTCCACTAGCAGCTCAGATGCCCTGCCCAGTCTGTGGAAACAATTTAGACCACAAAACTATGTTGTAGCGGGACTTGTGCCATGGAGTATATTTAGTGTATATTGGATTTGGGAACTTTGTGTGAGTTGTAATATATTAGCAGGCGCCAGGCTGGCTTCCAGGCCTGCTTGCACTTAAAATGTGAAATTAGTGTAGTCTATTAGGCGCTACTGATATTGTAAAGGAATTAGACTATTGGACTGTCTCTTTCTAATGTGGCCTTACAGTAGTATACATCATCAAACCACAAGTGGACACACCCCGACTCTACCAGGCTTTATTCATCTCTGCTTCAGACCACAACACCCTCTGAGGTAGTTTGTGAGAAATACAGATGTCTGGCTGACTGAAAATAAACAGAGGCAGCGCTGAAACATGAGTGTGCCTCAACCAAGTTAGTCCTGCATATCATATCATAGAAGATTGGTAATCAACCCAGTCGCTATGGAGTTGTACTCTCATGAGCACCATGAGACGTGAGCTTGACTGAGTTTCGCCTCATAATCATTGAGGAACATCTACCCATCAAAACATCCACAAGCATGAAGAATATTCTCTCTTTCTCCCTCTGCCTTTCTCTGTTTATGCTAAAGCTGTGCCTTTGAACAGCCCCACTGCTGTATCCCATTACATCCAGAGGGATGAGCTGAGGGCTGGTATGGTGAGCAAGAAAGCAGAGAGGGGCCTGTGTGTGATTCTAATCAATTCAGGCCTCAGCTGTAGCAAACGCTCTCTAATAACTTCTGTAGATGGATCCGACTTGAGAGGGAATGCAAACCAGATCGCTTCGGAAATTCCACGACGCTCTCTTTGCAACAAAAGCCCCTCTTCTGAAGGAATGTGCGCTAACATTTCCCCTCAGCTCCCTAGTCTCCCACACACACAGCTGCCCTTCAGAGAGTCACGCCAGAAGAGCACAGCCGAGCTGGCCGCTGGAGAGGCAGAGGGGCTAATGGCTGCTCTCCCAGCTGCATGGGGTCTTACACATATAAACATGTCAGAGACAGGAGAGCCTGGGTCAGAGGAGAGAGCACACAGGAATGGTGATGAAGCGAGGGAGACTGAAGGGGAAAATAGGAATAGGTAGCCTAAAGTGGTACTATAAAGAAAGGAAACACAGAGATGAGGAGAGGGAAAATCGACCTGGGCTGACAGATGTGTGAGAATGGGGAAGAAAAGAAGAATACAGAGAGGGAGAGTGGGATCAGGAGGAAAGGGGTGTTGAAGGAGGAGAGGAGGCAGTGCTGAGACGTTACTTAAAGTAGCCTCGAGGTAATGGATTGTCTGAGCAGTCTGGCAGGACCATCCATCAGGTGAGGGAAGGTGGTGAAAAGAAAAGTTCAGATAAACATATGACACCAAAATCACCGCCAACGACACCTCCAGAATTACTAAAGATGGTGAAAATGTTTTATAATCTTTGAAAAATGCTCATGATCCAAACTGATTTGGGAGGCGGAGGTTTGCCTTTCGGTAAACTTTGTGTGACCTGCTGTTTGAAAGAGTGGTGAACCACAAGCAGAATAACTGCACCATTAAGTAAAGTTAGCTTTTCCTATGGCTGAGGGGAGATTAAGATGTTCCTCCTAAAGTTTGGCAGACGTTCAAGATACATTATTTTCCACCATATGACTCAGCCATGCAGTCTTCACTGTAGATCCAACAACAGAGTGCCCACAGCCAGTCCTCATCTCACTGAGGGCCTTCAGGATTCAGTACTGAGGCTTTTAAAGATCAAATATATCCAAATGTTTCTCTGTAGAAGACTGAAGATCTATAAATTTAAAGATCTAATCATTTCAAAGCCTCAGACACTATACAGTGAACCAGATGTTACTGACATTTTATGGCACTTGTGGGATCTTTTGAGTAAATCAATGTTTGGAGATATGAAGTGATATTAGTGAGGATCATAATCTTTGGATTAATAGCAGAGAGGCCAAAAGTTGTGTACTGTACAACAAATAGGAATGTAAGTCTGCACACATGGTGAAAACCTCTGTAGGTTCTTTATATATTGGATGTTTCTGTCAGAGAGGAGGAGTCTGGAAAGGAGAGAATTTAAGTTTTATTATTCAAAAAACAGCCAGGGACTGCATCAACAAATTCTGTGGGTTTAGCAGGAACTTCGTCCACATTTTTCTTGCATACTTTTCACTCTTTATTTGGATTTCTCTGCCCGTGTGCATGGCGGGAAAATGGGTTAAGAAAGGGAAAGAGACAGGGGAGAGAACAGACTTGGGGCCCACTGGTCCCACAACATCCCTGTGTTGAATATGAAAATATATTATAGCATAATGTGTTCAGTATGCAAGCTTGAGGGAAACCATATGAAAAAATCCCAGACAAAGAGCCTTCTGTGTTCCAACTGACCCCCCTCCCACCACCATCCTTCGTCTGCTTCAATTGAGAGAGAGAGAGCGAGAGAGAGAGGGGAGAGGTAAAAGGGGGAGGTGTGTGTGTGCAGAGATTGTAGGAACTGAAAAGGGGCAGTACACACACTCGTTGGATCACACAGCCAGACCCACCGGAGCACAGGTGAGCAGCATGACTAAACCAATACACACCAAAAAGGAAGGAGCTCTGTATCCTGGAATTTTATCTGTCGCTGTGAAACTGTGAGCGTTGCAGACTTTGTCACCTGCAGCCCATTACATTTATCCTTACGGGGTAAGGCACTATCTTTGTTTGGAGAGAGAGGGAGAGAGCAGGGGGAATGCAGTGAACTGGAGCAGAAGAGGAGGGAAACTTTGAAAGTCTTTGTTTGAGTAGATGACAAACATCTGTGGCCGCTGTTTTTCCCTCGGTGCATGCTGCAGACTTGCATCGGGGGGTGGGGGGGGGGCGGTTGGCTGGCTACATTAGCACCGTGGTCACTGATATCTGAGCCTATTGTCCTGACTGTGTGGAGCATGCTGTGTAGCCAGGTTGTACACTTGAACTGCACTGTGTAACATTAGAGGGTGTATCCAATTAAAGATCTGGCTGGACCTGTATTGACTTCCATATATAAGTAATTGCTTCCTGTTAACGCAACAGGTGAGGCCCATTAACTGCTTTACGGGGGGCAACTGTAGGTTTTGTCCAGCCATATGTTACCACATATATTCACTGATGATACCTCTTGAATTTGCTGTATCAGAAGATGCTTTGGATCTGTAGGAAACTGTTTTGTCAAATGTCTTAACGTGAAGAGAGTAACAATGCTGAAAGTCAATACGATTCCACAAATAACTTCTGCTATGTTGATATTATATGCACACATTTTGCTCCCTTTGATGTCTAACTGTTTTCAGGTGATGACTGATTGTTTTAGGAGGTTCCTCCCTCTTGGCACCGGATCATACACACCTACTTCAAGTATTTATCTTTACCTCTTGAAGCTCTCCACCTGTGACTGTGAGAGTAGGATGAGCTGCAAAAACAAAGCAGCTTCATTACAAGGTTTTCCTCTGCATGATTTATGATTGTACTTGCACTTGCACTTGTACAATGACACAAAAGTGAAAAGACAAATAGAGAGAGACGGAAACATTTGTGACTTTTATTGGAGTCTGTGCCTTGCAATGTTTTAGATGTCAGTCATCAGCCAGCACAAGCCCGGGCATGTTGACTATCGCAGCCTCCTGAGGAATTATGCACCAGGAATGCCAATTTTGGAGCACTACCTAAAATTATTTTGTAGTGCTGCGAGGGCCCTTGAATGGCTCTTTGTCTGAGCAAGAGAGAGAGAGCAAAGGGCCCTGCTAAAGCCTTTAGCATTTACGGCTGAATGATTTTTGCTTGCCAAACTGTAAAGGATTCTGGCAAAAGGCAAGAGATAGCAGAAACATAGCGACTCTGCCCCTGAGGCATTCAATCATAAAGGCTTGCCAGTCAATGTCACGACCAGATGCCTCATTATAAGCTTGGTAACTGATACACTTTTAAGTCTTTCAGTATAGGTGGAGTGCATGCTCACCCGACAACCACACATCTCGCATACCTCAGCACATGTGAGCCCAGAGCAGCTGATGATGTACAGATGCCATACCTGAGGTGAAAATGCATGCAGCATATGGGTTATTAGGTGGCTGACATGCCTTTCTACAAGTTGGCCATTGATGCAGATGTGTAATAACTGTACAAGACAATGGCCATGAGGGACAAATGAATGATTACAGTTTGCACGGCTGCCAAAACCGTTTCTTTTGTGCGTCATCACCATACGAGACATGCTGCAGAAAGCTGGGGGATAGATTTGCTGTCTGTCACATGTCGACGATGTACAGGAACTCTGTGATTACACACTGAAGTGGCCTACAGGCCAGACTGTAAATGATACCCTTGGTTCTAATCATGGAGGTCAATGGTGGTGGCACAGGGGGTGGGAGCTGAGTTGGACAGGTGGGCACCGTAAAATACCTTTTGAACTTCAAGGTAATTGGAGGGTAGAGGGGAGGGGAGGAGAGATGACATCAGATCTTAGGTATGGCAAGGAGATAGGATCAGTTGGAGTGGGGTAGATATCAAGAGTTTAGTTTGGAAGAAATGCAAAAGCTGGATATTAACAAGCTGGGACCAATGAAAAGAAAAGTGAAACAGATTGTGGCAGAAGAGTCCATATGTCAGTGTTTTGGAGCCAGAGTTGAGTCTGCATCATTGACTGCTCATGTCAATTTTGAGTTTCCTACATCTGCTCTTTGTCCTGCAGTTAATAAATATTTGCAGACTGGATCGGATTTTAATCAGTCTGGTACGGAGGTGTTAGAGCAGGCCATCAACATGTGTTCACCTCTGTTCTCATTGATTACAGAAAACATGAAATCTTGGAACAACAAAGCAACTGTGAATAAAGAAAATGTAGCAAGATGCAGTACTAATCGAAAAAGACAATGTCAGTCTCCAAATGATATCCAGATTGATTCAGACACATCTGTGGGAATCAAAGAGCTGTTGTCAGCGTGTCTAAACAATACCGGCCTTCATCTTTTCTCACTTGACACAAGCGAGACTTTTTTTTTGTTTCTTTTCAGCAGGGAGGTGGGAGCAGTGTTTTGTTTGGGTTGATTGTGTTCAGAACCCAATAAGCAGTCCTCCTACACACTGTCATGACTCAGCTGTCAGGTCGGAGAGCGTCTCCACAAAACACAGCCTTCAAGGGATGCAAACAAGTTCACAGTGCTCGCAGGAAAGATGAATATGAGCATGGTTGCTATGCTTCAAAGGAATCACTGAAAAGGTATTTCAGAAATAATGAGTGAATGTGTGTGTAGTTCTCTGCACAGCCCTTTCACTGCTGAGTGTGACAGTGGTGACTCTTAAGCAAAAACAAGTGCAACTGTGATCAGCTTCAAGGAGAGGCAAGTCTGATCAAGGACAAGGACGTGAAAACACCGGTTTATTATTACAAACTTTGCCATTGGGTCTTATTAGCTTTGAAGGGGGAACATGACACCGCTGATCTAATGAAATGCTTTATCGGATAGGAGGGATGGATGTGATAGATGTCACTGTAGGACATTCACATCTTTGTTTGTCTCTGCACTTAAGGCTGCATGGAAATGTTTTATCCACAATCACTTTCTCAGTGTTCTGTATCACATCACAGACCCTGAGGCAGAGATAAAGCAAATTTATTGACAGCCTTAATGAATTGTGACCTTCCTTTTCGTCTTTGGAGACAGCAGTTTGGAGTTTATCGCGCTCAGACTTTTATACAGGCGTCTCCTCATTTCCTTTTCCACCCCTTTTAGCCTGACTACAGTTCAAAGAGAGAAGGCAGACCTTCATCTTAGAAGACAGAGAACTGGAGTTTCATTGTCTCGAAAATGGACATAGGTTGAGATTTATGCTTTTTGGAAGTAAAGCAATGTTCATTAAAAGTATTAAATAAGCCAAGCCGAGTATATTAAAATGTTCTTCAGGCCACTTTCTCAAAAAACAGTCACCCTTACCAATTTGTAAAAACTGCAGAATCTCGGTCAGCACAAAGGTCAGGTGTTTTGGATCGCTTTCTTGACACCATCACGGATAATACTTTAAATCCTGTACAAAGTAGTCGTGCCATTACACGACAAAGGATAAATGAAGTAGGTTTCTTGTACCAGCTCTGCTTGTTGTAGCTGTACTTTGCCAACACTGTGGGTATATGTAACATCCAGCTTTTGTCTTTTGGCATAGCTGATTTTTAACCTGCATATTTTTCTTTTTGCAGGTGGTTCTGGACAGAAAATGGACACAGAGAGGGATTAGATAAAGTACAGCGACCTTTCATCCCCTGAGCGATCCCCTTATCTACAGCTTAAACTTGGTCCACCAAACTGAACAGACTGGCAGATCAATCAGAACGCAGACATCAAATCTTTTCTACAAGGAGCAAAACAAACTGAATGGTGGAGCTGCTGCCCGTAGAATTACTGTATCCATGACTAATTGTTAGTTCTAGTACGCTGATGCATTTCAGTATTAATAAAAACTACCACAAGAAGAAGTAAGAACTTTCTCTCTCAATTGTGGTTTTGTGAATAAACAAAAGAAAGAAATTGATTATCCTGTCTTCAGAAGCTGTATCTGGCTTTAATGTATAAGAAACAACACAGGACACCAGAATAAAGCAATTTTAATTCTCTGAATACAAACCAGTCTCTGGAATGACCTTTCCAGAGTGAAATGTTATTCCTCACATGCACCTAACAGCAGGAAGCTGTTATATACACAGTTCCCCCTTCACGTCACTGTAGAGTTATGATCTCCAAGATAAAGGGCAGATCCTTTTCTCTGAAAGAAAAATAATCTGCGGGCTGGAGATTGGGATGCAGACGAAAAGCATGTTTTGGTGACCAAAATAGCAGAGGAGGAAGAGCAACGTCTGGGAAAGGAAAAAAAGGAGTATTAGAGAGATGCAAATAGAGAAGACGGGACTGTTTCTCAGCACTCTTTGCCAGAGTTTTAACAGAGCACAACAAAGTTGTGCAATTTTCGTGGCAATTGTCCATGGGAACTCATCCAAGGCACATCGGAGCTGAGACCCTCCTGGGAGGTCCTGTTAGATAGAGAATAATACTTCATGACCAAAGTAAGAGCGCACTTCGTCCGTCATATTTCGGCTGACTACAGGACAACATTTGGAAGGATTGCTGCTGAAAGGGGAGCCATGACCGGAAGCAGCAACCTGGAAAGCTGAGTTACTCCTTTCCTTGTCCCTTTTCATGTGTGTTTTCTTGTATTTCTGAACGCATTCACGGCTTGCCAGTAAGGACTAAAACTTCCATCCTCCCACTGGACTGACAGTTTCATCTTATCAGGAGGGAAGATTGAGCTGACAGGAACCAAACTCTCACATACACCCCCCCCCCACCCCCGCTGAGGGCTTTTGTTTCTGCTGCAGCTGAAGCATTTTACCGTGGGTAGCGATGGAGATGGAGAAGGGACATATGTCTATCAGGAGAGGGGTGAGCTGGAGTCCAGGAGGATTGAGAAAACCTCTCCAGGCAACGCAAAACACTCCTGGGACAGAGTGCAATGCATCATGGGAGAAGACAGGATTCAACAAAGAACAGATGAGCCGGAAAACAAGTAAGTGTTTGTTTATCTGGTGTTTTGTGTCCTTTTTTGGGGAGCCCAAGCAGCAGCAAGACAGTGTATTGTTACTCTGTTATTCATAACACAGAAATGTAGTTGTATATACATTTTGTAATGTTACGGTATGGCTTGAACTGCAGTATGTCATCATATCAGACAACCTGCAACTGTGAGGACTAGACTGTAAATAGAGAAAACAGGCAGCCCCACAGTGCAATTTGCCACAGTAAAGTTCCCTATGAAACATCTGTTTCCATGCAGTAAAAAATACAGGCTGCCCCAATAGCAATGGAAATGCAATCATGCATCACTGCTAAAGGGCAGTCGTAATATACAACACAGCCACTGACAATAATGGGCTAACATGAGGCAATAGCTGTTTTTAATTTCTACAGATCTTTCATTTTACTTCCACTTCCAGAGGTCAACTTCCAAAGAAGTGAAAATAGAGGAGGTCACACTCCATAATAACACCAAAACATTATGTTGTTAAATGGCAATATGGAAAAACACTGAAACAATACTGAATCGGAAAGATACTTACCTCTGGGTTGTGACAGGTCTGTCAGAGGCAGTATTCAAAGAGAGTAAAAAGACTGTGCCGTGAGGAAGCATAACAGAAAGGTCATGGCCATCAGATAACTGTCCCTGATATAGATCTGTAGCCTCTGTACCTCCAACATTGTTCTCATCACTCATTACTCCCTAATTGGTTTCCTCAAATGGAGCACAGATCACCAAAAACAACACAAAAGCACAGTTAATAGTCAGCTACACCTCTGCAGAGACCTCTGCTAACACACAAAGTAACAATGAACAACAGAGCTAGGTTTCCACCTCTGAGCTGGTCTTTTATTTCCCCCATGGGATCCACAGAGAGTTTAGGTCACATTCAGTCGGGTAAGATCCCAGGACCTCTGCTAATCCCTGTCTTTCCATACCGCTTCACACATCACCCACGGGGACCGGTGCTGTCATCCCGCTCACCCCACAGCCATCACCCGGAGAAAGATAACATCCGACAGGGTAATCTGACCTTTGATACACAAATGCAGGGCTGGCCCCCTGACTTAAATCCTCCTGCTGTGGGGGAGTTTGCAGTCTGCTGTCAGCCACGCAGGGATGAGGGGATGGGACAGAGGGCCAAGGGATGAGGTAGAGAAAGTTGGGGGGGGGTGACAATGAGATGTGGAAGCTCTTGCATCTTTGCCGAGGGCTGCGTTTTGTCTCTGCTGCAGGACAGGAAATTCCTATCCTGCCCTTGCAGGTTGGAGCTTATAGGGCCCCGAGGGTTCAGAGAGGGCAGACACTTGGTTGGAGAGAGTGCACACAATAAACACACTTACATGGTGATATCCAGACAGACCGGGAGGGCAGCAGAGGTCAGGTGCTGGATCTCTGGAGTCTCAGTGGTCTAATCCATACACACATACATCTGGAGTATCTCTGGTGTCCCTTTCCACTTCAAAGACCGCAACAAGGGAAAGACACTTCCGTGCCATCACAGGACATTAGACAGAGATAAGCCGCTCAATACTTTCTCACTCCACTCACTACATTGATTGGACACCTCTCCACACCTGTCAAAGTGTAGTCTGAGCGCAACATCAATACTTTCGCAGCAGAAGCATTGAGCTCCTCCATCAGAGGCATGTCTCCACTTTTATAATTAGTGGAAACCCTGCGGAGGGGCTGGTGCCGATTTGAAAAAGTGAAACAGAGCTGGAGGCTGAATGACAGACAGCAGAGCCTCCAGCTACAGACTCCCTCCCTCCCTCCTGTCTGTCTGTCTCTCTGTGAGCTGGACGGCGGAGAAAAAGAAATCCGATCCCTTGTCTCGCTACAGAAAGGGGGTGTGAAGCTATCAGCCGCAGTTAGTTTGAAAACTCTTGTGGAAGTACTGCAAAAACAGCGGAGCTCTGAGTTTTACATGGAAAAGGTAAGGGATTGGGCACTAGAGTCGTTAAACTTTCAGTTAACTCGCGAATCATCAGGATATTTCATAGCCTTGAATTAAACAACATGTGCTTGCCTGTTTTGTGAAGAAAAAAACAAAGACTTGTTAGAAGCAGTGTAACGTTTTTGTAACTGAACACATCGGCTAGCGTCCATAAACTTCAGGTAACTTTTTTTCTCCCTCATAAAAGAAAAAGTTGTAACCGAAGTCCATTGAACGTGTTTAGCCTCGCTGTGTAACCAGTTCCTTATGAGATGTGTAATATGCGCTGTAACTTACAATAAACATGAATTCATGTCTTCAACTCAGATTTATTTCCGTTTACAGGTTGTTGATTACCATCTTCATTAGTTTACATATTACTGGGGATGTCATGACTGAGTGGTTGGAGTCTACACATTACTATCAAATTCTGAGAACTAAATATTAACAAACAACATATATACCCAAATAATAAGCAAAAGTCCACATTTCAGAAAGAGGGTATTTTTACTTTCACTTGTTTTCACAAAGATGCTCACTATTTTGGTCGTGATATTAATCACTGATGGGATTTGCACCTTCTGTTACTGGATAACCAGTCTGACTCCCACTAGATGTAGATGTTTACAGTGAGGACACTTCATTTCAAGCCTCACTGCTCTGGCTCTGTTGTATCCAGGCAGCCTGAATTATAAAAAATTAAATGGCTAATAAAACTGTCACTGGGACCTGTGGAGATATTCCCACCCATATTGACAACCTTGATGAAAGGCACTGAATGCAGTAAGTACTTGTGTTATAGGTTGGTTCATTTCTCTGCAGCAGTATATAAAGGAAGGTGAGTTATGCCCCACGTCAATGAGTGGTGAGAGGACTGCTTGTTTAAAGGGCTGTGTGATAATGCTTTCGTCCTCGTTATATTGTCGTCACAAATATGTGAGGTGATTGATATATTTCCCTCTTATAGTGTCACGCTCTACCTTCCCTCTGTCAGTGTCAGGTTGATTGATTTACCATTGATGCTGACGTTGATGTGTTTCCTTGCAGACATAACCACCATCATCATCAAAGGGTATAATTTTGTGCATGTAAATGCTCTGCAAATGCTGATAATCCAAATGGGCCCTATAGTCCCTCTTTATACATATACAGATAAAAATGAGATAATGAACACATGCTATTGAACTTCAGAAGGGTTTATGTAAAAGGAACTCAAGGGTACTCTACAAAGAGTTAATTCAATTACTGTGAGGGCAGACTTAAAGTCTGTAAAATCAATGACAGATGCATATTATTCCTTTTTACTGGGGGAGTGATCATGTTAGCTTTATAATCTGTGCCAGGAAAAGCGCATGCAGAGTGAGCTCTATAGGAAAGCTTTACAAATGATTGATTTATGCATAATTATTGTGATTGGCACATGATTACATCAAATAATGTAGCTGTCTGGATCCATCACCTTATTAAATTAAGAAATAGTCTGGCTGTGCCAGCTGCCTGAGAAACCTCCTGGAGGGACGTTAAATATCTTCCACCCGTCAGAGTTACATGAATTAGATGAATAATCCACCAGATGTGTCACCACAACGAGTTACTCTCTCATCAGAGAATCTATGACTCAAAGTTTTTACTGTTAAAAAAATGCAAAGATGCAGCTTTGATTTTCCTCTCATGAACTTTGAAGCATGATGTAGTCACTAAGATGGGAACACTTGATTGTATAGTATGTTTATAGACAGCAGCCGAAAGATGTAATTTTTGGAGGCCATCGATTGTAAAAATGGTCTATTAAGGGTTCAAGCTGCAGTGTTGCACAAATTAACTACAGAGAGAAACCAAAGGCATGTTGGAAGCTCAGGGAGGGAGTTTTCTCAGCGGTGGAGGAATGCTCAGGGAGGGACTACTGCAGATGGCAGAGGAAATAGCTCCGCTGCCTGGAATGGAGCTCTTAAGCTCAGAAAACAAACTGTCAACTTTAACATAGACATGTCTTATCTCATAATTTCAAGGCAATCAGCAAAACTGCAACATCAGTGTAGTACCTGATTGACAACAATTTGTTTTAGCATAGGACATTGAGCTAGACCTTTTTATTAACTTTAGTCTACGCGCTTTTATGTCTTTCTTATTAAAATGTTTATTTGAAATGTTTCGCCGCCTATGTCTGTTAGTTCTTTGTCTGCAGCTCCGGTCTGCTGAGTCAAGTGTCCACAAAGCTGTATTTTTCTCGCTGGATTGGTTTGAATCAAAAGTACTTCAAAGAACAATCAAAACCATATGGTGCAGAAACAATTATGTGGGTTTTTAAAGAGAATATTCAATTCCAGACTTGTTAAAAATTTGTCCTTGCTGGTTCTCTCTATTTGTATATAAAAGTGGTTTGGTGAGCTTTAATTAGATGTTAAGGGAGTTGTCTTTGTTTGAAGAGTACATATAGCACATGGCTAAGTTTCCCAAAGTTAGGGTCCCTTTTATCATTAATGACACATCTCTGTTATTATAAAAAAGACAAATTCCCTTGTTTCTCTCATTGATCAGGCTGTCCACTTTCTCTCCCTGTCTCTTTCGCTCCAGATCTGACCCGGAGCGCCAGTTTATCAGAGAAGGAGCTGAAGGAGGCTCGTGTCAGGAGTCAGATCATTGCTGCTCAGCTCACCGTCCCTTCCAACTCCAGCTCCAGAGGCGTGCAGCTCTTCAACCGGCGCAAGCAGAGAGTGAACGCCTTCACGCTCGAGAGCTGTGGAGAGGGGTCACAGGAGGACAGAGCTGAGAATGTGAAAACCGACCCTTCGTCTAACAAACTGACATGGGCAGAGAGGAGCAGTGAGGAAAAGGATAGAGACCTGAACTTTAAGAATAGCGTGTCCAAGCCACCTGGGAGGGTACATTCAGTAGGTGATATCATGGAGGACCCAGGTAAGGATTTCCACAAAGAAGAGGACATGGAGGACAGTGTTATCCAAGAGAGGCATTTCCTCCCTGTCAAGGAAGAGCAGGAGGAAGAGGAAGAGGCAAGAGATCACATCTATGAGGAGTTTGAGGACAAAGTCAAGGATGAGATTCCCCCTGGAAGTAATAATACTGATCCAGTTCTGATGGAACATGCTGAAGGGCAAGCGGAGATAAATGGGGGCCACACAGGGCCAGTTCCCCGTGGAAACCTTCTTAATGGCTGCCACAGTACCTCTGGACCTGAGAGGGTGTGTGCGCCCACATCTAAGCAGGCAGGCACCATCATCAATCGAACTGCCAGGCCCTTTTTCTCGCCGCTGACAGTGCAGTGTCCAGAGGCAGTCAGCCCTGTCATGGACATCCCCCCTCCTCCTTCTTACGACACTCCTCCTCTCCCTGCTTTCCCTGCTCCCCAACCTTTGGCGTTCTCAGCTCCACCTCCACCTCCGCCTCCATCATATCCCACACCTCCTCTACCGGCCTTTACAAACCAACCCCCGCAGACCTACTTCTCCAGTCCACCTCCGATGTCTCCTGTCATGTCTCCTTCCTCCCCTCCTCCATCCCAGTTCCCTGTTTCTTCTGTATCTCGATACCCACCCATGCCGCATTATGGCCCTCCCACTGCCCCAAAGCCCTCCACCTTTGTTTCTCAGCCTGCTGGAGAGAGGAAGCCGATAACGGCAATCAAAACAGGAATACTTGAGGAGGGCGCTGCTAGAAGATCAAATAGGAAGTCAATGTTCACATTCAAAGAGAAGCCAGTGGTAGCTCCGAACCCTGAGCTGCTCTCTCTGGTGCAGGGGGTGGATGAAAGGAAGAAACATGGACATAGATCTGTGCCTGAGCCAGCACCCGAGGAAGAGTTGCTGGCACTGGGTGCAGAGGCCTCCAACTTCCTTGCGAAGGAAGAGGACAGGGCCGAGGAGGCAAAAGCTCCGGAGTGGGCTTCCTGCCTCAAGAGCTCCAGGACCCGACCGAGGGCAGAGCACAGGCCAGAGCAAACCCTCACCGATGTATCAGGAAAGGGGGCTGAGCTATTTGCCAAACGTCAGTCCAGGATGGAGAAATACGTAGTTGAGAAACAAAATGCTGGACAAATGAGGTCTCCTTCTCCCACGATGTCTCTGCCTCCATCTTGGGTGTACCCATCAAACATGCCTGGCAGGGTCAAGGCCATTGCTAAAAACTCAGACATGAGCGCTCAGCTTTCACAAAACCTAAAGGCTCAACAAGCAGTCAGGCAAAAACCAAGGCAAAAAGCTCCAGTACCGGAGCCAATTCCAGAGCCGCCTCCTTTAGAAAATGGTTGCTCCAAGATAGAGATGGACCTGTCAAGGCACCGGCCCTACCAGCTTAACTCCTCCCTCTTCATCCTTAACCCAGCCAAGGACCCTATTAGTACCCTACCCAGAGGAGCACCACAGCCCAAGAACCTGATGTCTACCAAGCCTTTCTCTAGGCAGACTTCCTTACCTATTAACCCCCCTTCTCACTTTAGTGCCCAGTGTATGTCTCCACAGCTGCCTCTCAGCTCCACAGGAGCAGGAGCTGCATATCCAACAAATCCAGCCTCTGGGCAGCCAAGGATCAGTTCTCCTATGTCTGCCTTTTCTCCAGAGCGAGTGTCCTCTCCTCGGTCAGGGGTCCAGGCACCAAGGCCCATGTTTTCTGCTAAGAAGGCAGGGATTACACCACAGGTGTGGAGACCCTCTCTGTACCATTTTTAGTAAATTTGTTTACATCAGAGATGTAGAGATTGCACACATGGTTATAAATTGAAACAGGTTTAAGTAGGGCTAAAATTTAAGTTTACTGCACTGCCTTCTTCTAATGCTATCTCTTGTATTGTAGGTATATAACAGAGTGGAATATAATGTGTGAAATTCTTTGATTGTCACATGTATCAGAAAACAATTGAGCTACAAGAAATGCAACAATAATTGCAGCAAGGGCCATACCTTGTCTGTATCTTACAATTATCTTAATTGTTCAGTGAATATATAATTAGATTTTTTCCACAGTAACAAACACCCAAACAGCAGTAATTACCCTCAATTAAAACAAAAAATGTCCCTTGATGTAGTCAGATAAAATCCATACACAAACCTGCTAAGCACGTCAGCACTAAATAACATTTCAGGACGTTTTAAAATATGATGAGAAACTCACACTTTTTCCACCTTGTCTCCCAATTCTGTGGGCACCAGGGTGATGCTGCTTCACAAAGCACTTTAACAGATGGTCTGGCATCTGCTTTATGATCTATGATTTGCAATTTAATGCTGCTCACTTACGAGAGCGAGAGAACTCCTTTTATGTCTTTCTGTCTTCAGGGTAATATACTCTGCTTTTCGGCATTTTCAAACTAAATATATGGTGTGTACTTGGATTCTTTGATGTTTTAAATCTGCAGGCTGCATACTAATTCGCTTCATGGACCTACATATATATTGTTTTCATGACTTAAAGCAGTAATTCCAGAAGTATTTTTTTCACAGGACCTCATCAATCACTGTTGTTTTAGACTACAGGGTCTGTGTCTGTTTCATTTCATAAACCTTGATTCACTGCTTTCTTCTTCTGTTATTCTGTCTGTTATGACTGATTTTTGTGTTAAAGTGAATCTTTCCTTCTCTGATTAAAGCTTTATGCTAACACTCTACTGTGACCCCTTTCTCCTTTTTCTCATTTCCTTACTTCACTGGCTTCTTCCAACCATTAATTTCACTTTTAAGTGTTTGTTATTTCACTTTCCTGCCTTTCTCGCAATCACTGCAAACACACACTAATAAATGTTATGCTTCCATTAAGCACACAGATAATTTGCAAAAGGGGAACAGATCTACTTTGGAACACAGTATGTGACATTTAAAGTACAGAAATTATTTCGGCATGCCATCGCAAGATATTTTACACTTTCATAAGAATTTGAGTTATGTGTGTTTGTGTTAAGACCTGACTCCTTGGTCTTCCAGACAAATGGAATGACCCTTGACCTGGACCTTGTTTCTTTCATAGATGCCCTGAACTTTGGAAATGTGACCAGTATCATTAATCTTAAAAGACCCTAACTTCTCAGTATACTGATCCTAGCAATTCTGTCTCTCACATCAAAGTTAAAGAAAATCATATTATTATCACGAGTGGAGATAGTTTACTGTTAATGAGTATATGTATAAGATGGAATGCTACCCTTGCTTCAGTCGGGTAACTTCATATCTCTGTAAAGGTTAACCACCTCAGGATGGCCAGATGACAGAAACCTGAGAGAGACACTAAAGGCCGGGCATATGTGTGCTGGTGGCCAGGCTTATTGAAGAAACACACAGAGATGACCTGAATGACACTGGGGCTCAGACTGAATACATAAATACTATTTCATTAAAACTGATTCACTTAGCATAAATAAAATTTCACCTCATTGAATAGGATTAATAGTAAAATATTGGTGTTTTTTTGAGTTCATGCAGAACAAAAATCTTGTCATGGTCAAAACAAAACCTTAGAATTTAGATAATAAGGATATTTATTTATTCCAAAGTTGTACAAGCATTATTCTCTTATTTTGCAAGTTTGTATGTTGTGTTTTGTATGTTTCCAAGACTCTAAAAACATTCTTTGTTATGGTCCAACAGACACCAAAGGACTCCTCCCCAGCTGAAACCCCCAGTGAGACTCCAACGCCAACCAGGACGCCCAGCCTCACCAGACGATTCAGCAGCCCAGAGGGCCCCGCCACTGGAACCTGGACTCCGAGCCTTCAAACAAATCGTCCCTCCGCCACAATCACTAGCTGCTCAGTTACTTCCCCTGTATCCTCTCCCAGGGGTACGAGATGCCAATCCCCTATGGCCAGTCAGAATATCCAATTTTCCACTGTTACCTCCACTACAACATCCAGACCCTCCCAAACATCTACAGCCACCTCTCCACGCTCTCCTCCTTGGGGTTCAAGATGTCAGTCCCCGCTGGTGAGCCAGAATACCCAGTCCTCCGGCATCTCCTCCATTCCTGGTTTCAGACCACCCCAAACCCCCACAACTAATCCTCTTTCTCCTCCTTGGGGTTCGAGATGCCAGTCGCCAGTGGTAAGCCAACATACCCAATCTTCCACTGTCACCTTCATGTCCACATCCAGACCCTCCCAAACCTCCACAGCCATATCCCCACGCTCTCCTCCTTGGGGATCAAGATGCCAGTCCCCTATGGTGAGCCAAAATCCCCAGTTTTCCACCATTTCCTCTGTTCCTACTTCCAGACCTTCCCAAACATCTACAACTACTTCTCCTTGGGGATCAAGATGCCAATCCCCGATGACAAGCCAGAATACTTCCACTGTCGTCTCCATTTCCACACCCAGACCAACCCAAACATATACAGCCACGTCTCCTGTCTCTCCTCCTTGGGGCTCACGTTCCCAGTCTCCTGCACTCTCTCAGACCAGTTTATCCTTCCTTGCTACTAAACCTCTGAACACATCCTCTGCCACCTCTCCTGTTCCCCAGCCCAAAGACAGTCGCTGCATGTCCCCCATCGTTAATAACCTAGACTCTAAAGCCAACCATCGCCTCCTGGCCAAGAACATCATCAATGCAGCTAAACGTAAAAACAGCCCCTCCCCTGGAGCACTGAGCGGTCACAGCCTCCCCATCTCACCTCTGGGAAATTCCCATCATGGCTACGATTGTCACAAACCACCCATGAGCCCTTTCCAGTCGCGGGCATTGGGGGCCCAGTCCCCTACCTTCACCAGCCCTCCTCCCACTCCAACGCAGAGAATCTGCTCCCCTGTGAGGCTCTACAACACTCGCTCCCTAACCGACTCTGATGCCTCGGTTGAGTCTGAAGACTCAGGCCTCCGATCGCCTGGCCTGCACTCCTACAACACCTGTCCCCGCGGCTGGGGCGGCAGCCTGAGGGTGAAGAGAAGCACTGTCTCCACTGACCTGTGAGGGTGTTACTGGATGGCAGTCAAAGCATGATTTCATAGACTTTCGTGGCATTGTATCAACCAGTAAAAGAGTTTCTGATGGCATTTCATCAGACTAGATATTAGACAAGTTACCTTTCTGTAACTTTGAATACTGATCCTGGACAATGGTAAATGTTGCATCAAGGTAGTATTAGTATTTTATATGACTCACATTCATACTATGTACTGACAAGAACAAGCTTTTTACATAACACTGTTATGTACGTTGCTGTGGCTTGTACGCTTCTTACATACCAAAAAGTGCAAAAACTCAAAATAACCAAAGATATCTGAATTCACTTCAATTAATGTTATGCTTTTTACACCTTCACAACAAACATACCTTCACAGCCACTGTACCCGTTATATAGCGTTTAAGTAAAGGGGTATCACTTTTAAATGTTATTAATAAATGGGAAGAGACATAATGATCTTAAGGCACAGAAGGGAAGCATGGAATGAGTAATATGTAAATATTTAGCTCATTTGACTGTACAGTACTTTGGTTAAGGCATTCCCATTGTACTGTATTAGTAAAGGATCAACTTTAACTGTACAGTGAATATTGATTTTGATTATACTGGGTAAAATGGGTTTCCATCATTTTTCCATGACAAAAACAGTGGTAGGTGGGACACATGCTATTCACATTATCATACATAGTCAAAGTATTCACCACAGTTTATTATCCATTTTAATCAATGGAAAATAAATCATACACATAATTATCGCAGTGCAATAATCAATTTAACACAGCGTATATATGTTGCTTTATGTACTGCATTTGCTAAAATGAATGTAAGCTATACAGACAGATTGACAAAGAGTGACAGAAAAAAGGGAGTGATGAGTATGAAGAGTTATATGGAGGTTTGATGGGGCATTGACGCACTTGTTCAATCAAACACTGTTTCCATGTTTCAGGACAAAAAAAGATTTTAAAGGACTTTTTGCTGAGGTTGAAACATTGATGATGAACAATTTAATGAACAAATATCAGCTGTCAACATACAAATTTAATGGCATATTGATTGTAATATTCATATTGGAGAATGATGTATGTTTGCCTAGGTTTTGTCGCTTTTGCTGACCACAGACTCATTCTTTTTTATGTCAGTAATGTCTTTCACGAGGAACAGATTAACATGTTGTGCCTGTACTTATTGAACAAAGTGCCTGTTTGGATGAGCTTCAGAGGCCAATGCGTATGTCACACAAGTAGAGAAGGTACAACTAAATGTTGTTAAACTTTCATGGGAAACAAAGGCTAGAGGTATGTTGTATGTTGTGAAATATTAAGTGTTTGTGAGAAAAGGATCAGAGGAATGGATTGTATTTTAAATACATGCATAACTCTCTTTAACTTCTAAAGTTTCTTTTTATACTTGATTTGCACTTCTGTTCATTCCATTTCAATGGCTAAGTTGCCATTGTTTAAAACTTGATTTGCTCACACAGGTGTCATTCACAATAAAACGACCAAATAAATATCCAACTGTAAAAATCAGAACATTCCTGCACTATTCAACACGTTGACATGATGGTGGCAATTAGCTGTAAACCTGACTGCTGCCTTCAAACCACAACTAGCTTTCTGTTTCAAGTGTGGGATGTGTTGAAAGCCATTTTACACCATTCCCAGTCCTGTACCAGCACACACAACAGATCATTCCTTCACTACCCAGATGTACAGGCCAAAAGCATCAGCACATTTTTAAATATTTACTTCTGTGTGTCATTTGAGTGACAGGGACACCTGCTACATGGTGACCTGCCTCCCTCAGCAGGATTGAGCCTATCACTGTCATGGATTAGTTTCAACTTGGGTCACCTCTGGACAAACCGAACACTGCTGACATCCTCAAACACACAAAATAATCATTGCATTTTTGCAAGCAGATTCTTTTTTTTGGGGGGGGGTTCTGTGATTGCATGCCTACATTTTTTTCAATACAGCTCATTTTTCTCTAATTTCATAACTGTATGATGTCTGAAAATGAATGCAAAATAAAACATGACACCAATTTAAAAAACATATTGTTTGTCTCTTGTTTTATTATTAAACTTCATAACATCTTGAACGGATAATAGTGATATAACAATAATAATAACCTAAATGAAACATTAAGTCATGGGATGCACATCACTTCATACTGCATACAACACATTTATACTGTTAAGCTAGTCTTTTGATTATTTAATTTATTTACTCTTATAGTACACTTAGGATATTTAAGGTAAGACTGGGACAAATTTAGGACCACAGTAATCTTGTACAGTGCCACCTTAACAAGGATTCATATTTCATCTGGTCCTTACATAACACCTTAAGGCACTTCAACAGCCCCCCCCCCCCAATAACATGACAGTTGAGTTAGAGTTATTAGTTAGGTTTAAGTCATATTAACAAAGACGTAATGCAAACTTGTTAGATTTCTGTAATTACAACATGATAACTAGATGACTAAATCAATTAGTATTAATATATTATGTACATGCAGCAACTGTTTTTTATGCTGCTTACCCTGTGAATATGCTCACAAGCTGTTTATCATCCAAAGCACTAATATATGTACAAGATTGACCACCACATTTGTAAACTTATTCTTTTGGTTTTACAGTCTTGTGTTATGATTCACTGCAACATACTACCTATTTGTGGTGATATTCAGGGGACTGAAACATCCCTAACAGCAACTCCTCAGGGTGAAAAGAAAACCAAAGCCACATTTATCAAAGGTTCATAGACTGCCATCTGTAGGACTCCAGACAGAAGTTCAAATGAAGCAACAGTTTGAACTGATTGTATACACGCAACTGTTTCTCAAAATAAACATTTCATATATTCTCTCATGGTCTCTATTTTCTTTTCAGTAATTTCTCATAGTATTAAAATGAGTCATTTTGTCCTGCAAGAAAATACTGTGAAAAAAATGGAGAAATGAATTTCACTTTATTATCCCCTTATTAAGTGAGAATGAATGTTGCTCCTAACATACATTTTTCACTGCAGGCATTTCAACATGTCATAGCAGGAAAAGAAGAAGTGTTGGTTGTGTTGGAAAATTGGTGATGGTTGCATTTAGTTAGTCCCTGCTACTATGCCTGCCTGCTCACTGGCATTGTAATGGAGCCATCGTTGATGTTATAACTTACACCTGTGGTTTTCCTGCTCTGACAAGTCAAAATGTCTGCTGTGAAACAGTCCCAATACTCTCCAGTGTCAACATTAATCACACTTGTAGTATTCTTTAATTTTCATTCACAGCAGTGTACAGACTCCTTCTCCTTCTTATTAAATCCTATGATTACAACTGATGTGATTCTGGCACAGCTGCTTTGTTGAGAGAAGGAAAAGGTGATATATCTGTGTTAGATATCACAAGGATCATTTAACTCTGAAAGTAACAGGCTTGCAAGAGAACTGCAAATAAGGCGGCATGTACAGTAGATTTTTTTACAGATTTGTGTAGCCAAAAATAAATTACACCATGAGATAAAGAATAGGATTTATTAGATTGATAAATATAACTCAGTTGTGTGGACTATGTGGTCTGTGAACCATGTAAATAAAACACAGTTGTTGATCCTTTTTCCTCAATTCTGCATGAATCATAAACCATGGCCCTCCCTGCTGCACTTGTGCATCTATTAACCTGAATATCTGCGCTATACCTGAAATACAGCACTTAAAAAGTAAAAGAGCTACTCCTCATTGTGCTGTCCACCCAGCAAAGTGAAAACCTTCATTGGGACACAAGAGGCCGCTCTTGGGGTGAAAAGGGCGAAAGCCAGCGCAGTGGTTTCCTCGTTTGACAGCAGGGGCTTGTTTTACAGCACAAAACAACAAGGATGAAGATTTCAAGCGACGATGCGGCAACAGAGATAATCGACGAGGCGTGTAGGTAGCTGAAAGGCCACCAGCTTTATCTCCATCTCCCTGTGTGCGCTACGAAATTAACGTCAGGCAACTTGAATATCGTCTGAACTGCAGATGAACGTCTGTGCCTTCAGTGTCGCTGCATTTGTTGTTGTTAGCTGCTAATGCTAACCATAGAAGTTGCGAGCTAGCTGGCCTAGCAAGCTAATGGTTCAAGCGAAGAAAAGACAATTAGCATAGCCGCGTAACGTTATGTTTGATTTACTTAATGCCGTCCGGCGAGTAAACTCGGCGTTGTGTAGCTGATGGAGCCAGCTAACCTTGGCTTCAGGAGTTCAAGAAGTGCAGCTTTGGTGAAGCTTTTGAAGTACCAACCGTAGTAACGTTTGTTACCTAGCTTGCCAGTTAGCCACCACTATCCTTGGAAGAATGAGTAGAAAACACCATGTTAAAGGAGCAGAAGTCAGCTGCTGCGTGAAGTACTTCTTATTTGGATTCAACATTTTATTCTGGGTAAGTAAATACAGTCTTTCTACCGTTTGCCTGTCGACATCGTAAGCAAAATAACGCTAAGGGTGCTTATTTAAAATCGCATTTAATAATCTGGTTAGTTAGCTGGACGTTTGCACCGTTGTATTTTAACTTAAATTATCTCTGAGGTTTCAGTAATGTGATCATTGAAATTAGTTCAGTTAATTAGAAAAGTATTAAGTTGTTTTTTCTCCTGCCATATGTTGTTTTTGTTGCTGTTGCTCTGGTTTGATTGTTGTTGTTGTGTGTGTGTGTGTGTGTGTGTGTGTGTGTGTGAACTTGCACAAGAGATTAGTTTATTTACTTGATTGTCTTAGAGGAGGTCACTCAGATTCAGGTTTTAATCAGGTGTGCTATAAGTCTTTAAAATTAACAAAAAAGTTAACATTGTTTTCATGACAAATATAAAATTTCACTTCTTTTAGCCTTTACTACTTTACTTTTAGCCTAAGTATTTTTCTTTATTAGCCTGTGGGCATTGGTTAGTAGTTGTGAGTAAGTCACAAATATGACTTATTATCCCTTTAAATACTTAACTGTCCAACTAAAGTTTGTTGAAGAGTAAAGGAACCTCTGAGGATGGTTTGTCTGTGAGAGTGCTGGTGGAGACACAAACTAACATAAGTAAAAGCTGGGCTGATGTTAGTTTCTCGCCCTGCTCTGACTTGGCAGTGAGGGCTGGTACCATTGTGTATGACTTTGAGAAATGGCAGTCTCGCCTGTATTGTTAGGTCAGTGGCAAGTGAGCCCACGTCTCCTTTACAACGTCCCCCTCCATCTTCATCCCTCCTCAGTCTGAAAAGTGCCTCTGTTCAGACTGCTTCACCCCTCCCTCCTCACCCATCTGCATCGCCTCTGTGCGGCTGGCGTGATATAATGTCTGTGGGTGAAGGAATGGCGTGTCTGTGTGCCCCAGAGGGTCTTCCCACACACTGTTTGAAGGAAAAGGCCACACGGGCCTGAATACCACCCAGCCCTCCTCTTTTCAAGCACCCTTTTCACTCCATCCACCACTATAGTGCTCGGGCTCTGCGGGACAGCATTGTTTGTCTCACTAACACACCCACAAACGCACAAAGAGGGATGGTGATAACAAAGACTGGGGGGGGGGCCGGGTGTGATCCTGTGTTTTCTCTCCTCATATGCTTGTTCTGACGTACTCATCGGGCACATGGGATCCACATGCAACTGGTTGCTATTCCTCCTCCTTTCGTCACCACCTCTTCATTCCTCAACACTCCTCTTCAAAATGTAGGAGTGTAGCACTATATCTCTGTCATAGTTTTATTTTGTGGTGAAACTGAAGTGATATGAACTTCCAAACATGCCATTTAAAAAAAACAATGCACTAATACATTTTACAATTGACCTCACAAATGAAAAGTGCTCCATAATTCAATTGGATTGAGCAATCAACCAGGAAATATTGAGTCATAGGGCTGCAGTGTTGTGTCTGACTCACATTGTGTTCTTTCAGACTGTTTGACACTCAGGCCAAGCTAACAGTCCTGTGTCTGAGCTCTTTGTGAAACTGTGGAACAAGTTCCAGCTCGCTGGCTGTTTCCGTTAATAATCACTAGAAGATGTTCTCCTCTTGTCTGTGTGCTGCGGAACTGGGTTTGACAGACAAGCCAGTGCATTGCCGAAATGGAGAGAGATGGGGTTTACTCTCCACAAATCAACCCATTTGTCTTTCCTATAGTGATCTTGTCAGGCTTGACAAAGCTGCCTGAATTGAGACAGAATGCTTGTAAGACCCTAAATATTGTGAACAAAATAAAGCAATAAAACCTAGTACTCCTTTTCTGTGTGAATTCTTCCAGCGCCAGAGCTCGGGCTGTTGACAGCCAGAAATTCTTACCCAAGAACAGTACACCTTCTCTCTCGTCCTTACAATAGACACATCCACTTAATTAATCATATTTTCTGCATGAGCTGCTGAAATGTTTGGAAGCTCTGCATGCTGTAATTAAGAGCTTGTTAAGCTGTAACCAAGTTGCTGAGTTGGTTGGATGCAGGCAGTATGTTATTAGCCAGCTACAGCTCCAAGTGTCTGTTCACATTTGGCACTAAAATGCTCGTTGAGTGTTCACATCACAGGTGGACAGCTGTACAGAACCACGTGTGAATGCATCATTTCTCAAGCCACAATTAGAGGTAGTCAGGATGTATGTGTCCACATACGATATGTATGCTGTTTGCATCTCTGATTGAACTGGAAGAAAGCATAGTCGACATATGCCTGTGTGTGTATAGTAGAGCTGAAATAATTAGTTGATTGATTGATTAGTCAATCGACAAATTAAAGTTGTTTTTCAAGCAAAAATGCCAAACTTTTGCTGGTTCCAGCTTCTCAAATGTGAGCAGTTGATGCTTTTCTTTGTCATATGGGATAGTTATTTTTGGATTTTGGAGAAATTTGAATATACGTCACCCTGGGCTCTGGGGGATCACAATATGCATTTACACTCTTTTCAAGCAATTTCTTGACAAAACGGTTAATTGACTAATCAAGAAAATAATTATCAGGTTAATGGATGATAAAAATATTTCTTAGTTGCACCCCTAGTGTATAGCATGATCAAAATCCCAAACACAGATGTCTGTATCCAAGACAAGACACCAAATAACAGCTATTTTCCTGTTTTCCAGTCTTATGTTTGAGGATGAATGTGTATGTTTTTTCTGTTTAGTGGTTGCCATTTCACACAGATAAAATCAAATGTGAACAGGGAGGCAAAGTCCAGTCGCAGAGGGATTTGTCTTTTCTGATTCATTCTGATTTCTGCTCTGATACTCTGACTCAACTGCAGTCTGTCTCAGTTGGGTCTACACAATATCTGGATATATATCTGGATACAAGATAATAGCTTTGAACAGAACCAACCATCTCTTGCTTATAGTCGCAGCCTCAAGTGTTTATAGTCCATTCCGGTCAGACACATTGTGGCCCTGAAACCTGTTTTAGTTACACGCTGTGTTGATTAATCAGCTAAATTGATACATTGATTTTGCAGTATCAAGTGTAGTGTGTCAAGTGTGAATGCAAAATACATGGAAGTGCTTCCTTGCCGCAGAATCAGAGCTTCACATTTCATTTACCCTGTTGGCAGTGGTGCTGATATATCATCAAGAATGGCTGCGTTCACACAGCAGGCCACATTAGAAATTCAGCTTTTTAGGGAGTCATTGAAAGGGCAGTCACACTTGAATAAGCCTATACCCTGTGCATTTGTGTGTGTGTGTGTCCAGGCAGCATGGAGTTTGGTTTGTCTGCTAGTTAGTTGAGGTTAATGGGATCAGCTGGCTTTGGGAGGCATCTTCTCAAGTGTTGATAATCTTTATGTCCACATGGAGAGGGACCCCTCGCTCTGGGACATGCATATCTCATAACAGCACTTGACAGAGAAATAACCTGAACAGCCTGATTTGAATAATAAGACAGATACAAGGACATCTAGTTCCAGACTTTGTTTATTTGCTCAGTGATAAAACATAGAAGTACAGTGATAAAGCACAGTGATGCAGAAGCAATGAAGTATTAACGAAGCAAGAACAAATAAGGACACATTACTGTGCTGTTCTTGGTTTTATTGCTTAATTGTTGAGAGATACAAGGAGAAGAATGTCGATCTCCATGTAAAATTAGCATCTTATGTTTAATTTTCACTTTGTTTTTTATCTACTTCTCATCAGAGTTTACCCAGGTACCGTGTTTCAATGCCACCGACTGACCTGAATTTGACCCTGGCTGCCCACATTACACTGTGGGAAAACTTAGATAAAAGGAAATATCGCAAACACTGTACAAAGGCAGGTTCAGTTCAGTTTCAATGTACTCATTCAGTCAAATTCACTACAGTTCAGGCCGTATTGTCCCACGAGGGAAGTTTGGTTTGCAAATAGGGCTTTAAAATACACATAATAGAATGTGCTCACAGGCTTACATGTTAAATAGTGTGTCAGGCTCATACAGTAACAGACACTTATTTATTTCACATATTTACAATAGAACTTAATGATCTTAAGTTTTAAGTTTTGATCAGCATACTGTCCTCTCCGCAAAGGGGCTCAATTTATGAGTATTTTATGAATAAAGTTAATGGAGGTATTCACTGACTGAGAAAGAGATTCAGAAATGGTGGAAGAAACAGTAAACCAAAATGACAGGGTACCAGGCATGGATACCTCCATAGCTGTCTCACTTACTGCTGCCTTCGAGGTCACCTCAAACTGTGGCAGGGGGAAATGCAACTTGACGTGCATTGAAGTACTTTTGACCGGAAATAATAACAAAATGGACCATATAACAGAAGTACTTTTCTGGTGTCTGGCTGGTGTTTTATTTTAGAAGCACCAGAGTGAAGAGGCCATTTATTGGATAGTTTCCAGTAGAAAAGAAACAGGAGAGATGGGAGTGGGATGTGACCATACTGAACCACCAGGGCATCCTGTAATTGATGATTTGAGCAATTAGCCAGCAGTAGTTGTATATTTATTTTAAATGCCGATAGTTTACATGGAATACTGCATGATAAATACCGTGACATTACATTACATTACATCAGTCAGTATGGCTCATGTGCTCTTTGTTCCCTACATGTTGCATTTCTGCAGCTCTTCTGGTTTCACCAGAAATGTCTGCTTTCCCCACAATATATTATATACTTCTTGAAGCACTTGAAGGCAGCACTAGATTCTGGTAATGTTCCCACTCAAATCCAAGCTATTCTTCATCATCTCTGGCTAATTACGAATTGACAAAGTGTAGCAAGGGTAGATGTTCACTCTAGTTAAGGAAATACAAGCTTCCTGTGTGCCAGATATTATCCATCAAAGTGTCATCAGCACTTCCTGATTTCCTGTTGAGGACAGAACAATGGCAATGAGACAGGAAGAACATCAGCCATGTGTCAGTGGGAAGGCATTTACTCGAAAATGTCTACCTTCAGAAAATACAAAGCAATATATCGCTAAAACATACATTTCTTGCAATAAGCAACATTAGTGTAACATATTTAGTTACAGATAGGACATCAAATCCTCACTGATAGAGCAGCAGCAGATTCTCCTCCTCTCAGCATTTAATGTCTCGTGTTGGGAATGGTAATTATTATGCAGCCCATATAACGGTCATGTTGAGTGATTACTTGCCACAGGTTTTCAAAATTCAAGCCACTTTGTTGCCCATTTTAGGACATTTTCCTGTTGATAGCCTCTGGGGATTTTCAACTCAAAGGGCCGCTTTAATGCAACAATAATTTTGGGTTCTGTGCAGCTGGATCATCTCATTTGGAAAGAAGACACAGGTTCAGTTTAGCCCTCTGGTTCTCTCAAGGACGCTCCTTCATGGGTGGCATCCTTAGACAGTTACAAGCCCTGAATTGGAACGGAGTAAGAGTCAGGAATTGCAGCCAAAAAGTTGCACCCTGTTATATAAAACATACAGGTGTTGTCCCACAAGGATCGGCAATGCTTCATGCAATGACATCCAAACATAATGTATTTTTCATTTGAACTATTACATGTGTTGCCAGCTGAACTGTTACCAAATACAACTTTGTTGCATAATGTATGTATTGTAGACAACTCTTGCTATCAGATTTTCATACAGTAAATCTGCATATTGGGTTTTGATTTAACGCAGAGCAGTAGTCCAAGTTGAGCTGTAATGTGATGTCATCAAAGTTATTTTGCAGAATGCTATTGTGGGAGTTTTGTGTGAGTATAGCTCTTGGAGAACATGGCAGTGTGGTCACTGGGCAGTGGCAAAAACACAGGAGCAATACAATACCACAAAGATTTCCCCTTTTCAAATCCAAATATTGAAAAATCTTTGTCATAATTTTGTTGGCTTACCCAAAGAGCCATAACGGAATACTAATAACAAGTCTCTGTCATTGCCAAACTAAAGTTTTTATTTCCATGTTGATATATTGGAAAAATAATTAACTGTTGTCCTGAATGTACACAGATTCCTTCAATAACAAAGTCTAAAAGCTAATCTTTATAGCGCTGCTAATATAATATCCCAATTCTAATTTTCACAGTTTCAAAGAATATTGGCAACATTTAAAGATTTTCTTTGGTTTAAAGTCAATAGTTATTGAATGTGAAACTATAATTAACCGCAATTAAGTGTTCGCAATTAGTAATTACCCACAATACCATTCTACTTATACATCATACTTTAGATGGAGTTGTGTAATAGTAGTTTCCATGCTGTAATGTGAAAGTTGTTTACTGTGTCACGTTTTTTTGTGCTCTAGGTTAAATGGTTTAATACTCCCACTCTGTCAGTCTAATCCCTTCTACCTGATCTCCGCCTGCTTACCTCGACTCTTCCTGTGTGTCACTTTCCAGCTGAAGCCACCACACCCTTCACGACGACTGCCTATTTAACTACCAGGGCAATCCCTCACAGTTACTGTTGTTGTTTGGCATATCGTCACTTTGCTGGTCTTGTTGTGTGTGCTGACGAATTGCCATCAGTTTACCTTCTTTCCCCGATTTAATCAGCTTCCCAACAATATGAGTTATCCCAATTTCAATGGAGCTATTATATTTCAGGCTCTGCCAGTTAAGTTCATTACTATCCCAAATCTCTTAGGAATGGCATTTTGTGGCCGCCAAGCAGTTGATTAGACAATAACATTACATGAGTAACACCTCACTACCCTGAAAAGAGTGATTTTTATTTACTGAAATGCAGTCTGATTAGAATAATCCTGATGCCTCATTACTGTTTTGTTAAATTGTGTATCTTTACATATGGTGGTCCAGTACTGTTGTCATCTCAAGCAGTCGCCCAGTGCTTTTCGATGTTCTCTTTTTTTGTTGTTGGCATGTCTGTAATCTATGAGCCCCACATTCATCCTTCACTGGGCCGGGAGGCTAATACCAGAGGGATTTTCCTTAACTCTCAGGGTATCAGATCCTCCATCCTCTTAAGCGGACTAGTGCAATGACTCTAACCTGCAATAACCTGCAGATGTAGCAAAATCACTCTCTCCACAGCAAGTTAACGACAACTTCTCAGAATTCAGTGTTGTTTAAAGGCTCTTATCTCTCATTCCTTCTGTAAGTGGTGGGATTCTGCATGAACACGCTATTGTCTGCCCGTTTTAGAAGATCATAAATAAAAATATATATTTTCACAGAGATTTTTGTGCTCTTCTCACGTGTTTGATGTGGGTGAGGCTGTGTTGGAAAAAGGTGATGTCATGGATTACTATGGATCAGTCAGTTTAACATCTGAAGACAGTTGTTGGGTTGTTTTCACATGTTGCCAGGGAGACACCACTGTAAATCAAATGGGATCAAACCATACCCATCCTGATAAGAGAAGTTTTTGAGTATTAAACAAATTACTATTTCACTGTTGTTTTCTGTCTGATGTTGAGGTCTCGTCTGTGTGCTTTTGTTTTACAGTTACTAGGAGCAGCATTCTTGGGCATAGGCCTGTGGGCATGGGCGGAAAAGGTAAGTATAAACACATGCATGCACACAAACACACACTGTTGAAGTACAGCATGATTGCCTCTACAGAATAGCTAAAATTCTTCTGCATATTCTGGTGGGAGTAAGCTGGAAGTACAATTTGCAGGGGAGAGTTTAGATGAAAACAGGGCTTTTGAGAGAAGTCGTGTGGAAAATAAAGGCACCATTCCTGTAATGCTTTGTCGCACTTAAAGGCATATTACCTGATAATGGCCCCGGTAAACATGTCTTCGTCATCTCAGGTCGAGCCAATACATATTTCCAATAGTTTAAAAAGCTAGACATGAGCACAGCTACAAATAAGGAGCCATAATGACTAAAATACAAACTAATTTGACTCATAGCCACCAGGAATGTAATGTCTTTGCCCCGTCACAAAATGAATGTCTCAAATTTGCATGAAAACTGGTTCATTGTCCACAGTATACTAGCTACAAAGGTCACGTGGCGCCATTAACCTCTCCCGTCCAGTGGATCGTGGCCACATTTAAAACTCCCTCCAATTCAGTTAACAGTCAATTTGTTCATTAATTATCTAGAAATTGTACCAGTCGGTTCAGTAAATGCTGCACCAGCGTTGAAGCATGTACTGATTAGCAACGTCTGGTCACGAACTCTGTGCAAATAGGCCTGCACCGGAGTACCTTGGTGGATCAGCGTGAATAATTTAAAGGGATTAGGCCGAATGTTGAATAGCGGGTATTGGAAAGGAATAACGGTGAGTTTGGGTCTCAGTGACTAAGATGATTAGTTTCTAGCCTACTTCGTTTCAGCCAGACTGCATTGTTTCAGGGCCTCATGCTTAAGTTCAAATGAAGGCACTTTATTCTGCACCAGTGCCATAAAAATGCAAGAACGCAGTTATACCTGCATCCTATAGTTGTCCCTTAGCTCAGTGCAGTGGGAGCTTAACTTAAGCAGTGTGAGATTTCAGCTATGTGACAAGCAAACCGGATGTCGGGTGCCCACATAACGCTGGTGGGATCCCTTTCAAGATGGATGAGAAAGAGATGGAGAGAAATCATGCGTGAACCAGAACACACATTATTATTTGAACCAGTTTGTCCTCACAAACTGCATTTGTAATGATGCTACTTTGTGACATTACTGTAACTCATCTTCCAGGAAGCCCCATTCTTTGGCGTCAAGGCGCAATTTATGTTTGAAAGATTTGTCAATGCAAGGCATGATGCAGACCAGAGACCTGCAGGAAAACATGGTGGACACACGGTGGCCTCAGGGCTGTGAGGGCAGGATATGCAGAGAGGAAGGACAGATGTTTGCTCTGCACTGTGCCTCTTCTGATAAAAGTTACTTGTTTTATAGGCTGGCTAGAGATCTGCTAGAGAGTAAAATTGTGTTGTGGATAAATTGATAAAAGACCTCTGGGGGTTTGTTATTTTATTTGGAAAGCAACACACTCGACAGATACCATTCTAATCAAATAACAGCATTGCCTTTTCATAGATTTCTCTGCTGTACTTCTGCAACTCTGATCAGGGCAACCCCAGCTGGCCTCTTGGCTTTGTCATTAGTTAAATTCTCACTATTTTTCTTTGACATCACAAGCTCTTCTCAAAGTTAACTGTGTGTTTTTGTAGAGTGAGAAACGTAGCTGGGACCTTGTAATAGAGATAGTAAGGATTGATTTTGGAAGTATTATAGTCAGATTTTCTCTTTTGTCTTTCCTCCTTTCCCTCAGGGCGTGCTGTCCAATCTGTCATCCATCACAGACCTCGGGGGCTTCGACCCTGTGTGGCTCTTCATCGTCGTCGGAGGGGTCATGTTCATCCTGGGCTTTGCTGGCTGTATCGGAGCACTCAGAGAGAACACCTTCCTGCTTAAATTTGTAAGCAAGCTCCCGGCTCTTCGAGCACAGACACCATTTTAACTGCCTCCGCTTCACACCCTTTAGATCTGCAGTTCACACCAGAACTGAGGCTGTCAGTGCAGCAGGTGTCACTTTGACTCACCCAAGCCAAATGCTATGGGCGCTTGCATGGCACAAATATGTGTTTTCTCATCATTAAACCAAGTCTTGTTTCATCTGAAAGTCATGATCGGAAAGACTGATCCGTGCCTCATAAGCTACCAAAACGTTTTCTTCATCAGCACTTTTTGCTTTTGTCTTTTGATCTGTAAAAAAAAAAAAAAAAGCTCAGAAATATTCAGAAGGCCAAAGCCATGACGACACCATTTTGAGAGGTGTGTTTTGGTTCAGCTGTATTGATAACTACATGTGACTGACAGAGACAAACTCGCCTTGTTGCTGGCTGCGATTCTGAGTAGCTATTAACTCCAGCCGATGTCCCATTAGCAGCAGTAAGTCAGGCGTCAGAGTGAGGAGCTAATGTGGCTTTTGAGCATTTATCATTAGCCTCGTCTCCTCCTGCATTTACTGTAAAGGGATGATATAACAGTACCTCTGGGACTGCGGTTTTTGTTGCCCCACACACAAATCAGGACAGGCCCAGACCTGCGCCAGGACATTACATCAGCTGTTGTCCTATTAATTCTTTTACAAGAAATGCTGGGAAAAAAATGTTATTTATTAGTGTTCTGATCCTTTACACACCCAGATTCCCTGATTGAAGTGACAGATTTATTGTTTTCTGTTTGTGTGTTTTGCTCTTGTGTGCGTCATGTTTCCTTTCCAGTTTTCTGTGTTCCTGGGTTTGATCTTCTTCTTGGAGCTGACTGCAGGCATCCTCGCCTTCGTCTTTAAGGACTGGATCAAAGACCAGCTCAACTTTTTCATCAACAATAATGTCAAGGCCTACCGTGATGACATTGACTTGCAGAATCTCATTGACTTTGCCCAGGAATATGTGAGTCCACACCCACTGACTAGAGTAGTGAAAACATCCAACATCCTTACAACAGATCATGTTTCTTGGCTGTAAGAAGGCACTCCCTTCTGTAGAAATCTTGTTTATGTGTGTTTCAACACTGATCTTGAGTCAGCTCAGTTCTGGGCAGAGAGGAGAATGAGTCAGCCACTGCAATTGTGGAGTAAATCTCTTGATTAATGTGATTGTATTTCCCTCAAATGATTATCCAATTATATGAATGAAACAGTTTAGATAATTGGCTCCCGTGTGTAAACACTGGGCTCTGTCATGATGCACTGTAAAGGCGATTAGATCCGCTGTTGTCTCGCCATTTGCGCCTCACTATCTGCAGTCGCTGCCCGCCACAGTAAGCTGGCTGCCCACCCAAGCTGACCTGAGCCAGGCTCTAAAGAGCTGTCTCAAGACCAGATCAGAAAAATAAATCTGTCTGTTAACTGGGGGTTGGCTGTTCTAATCTCTGCCTGTTGTTGCTGCTGTCTCAGTGGTCATGCTGCGGAGCTCACGGGCCCGACGACTGGAACCTGAACATGTACTTCAACTGTACTGAGCTGAACCCCAGTCGGGAGCGCTGCGGTGTTCCCTTCTCCTGCTGTGTCAAAGACCCTGCAGTGAGTCATTCTACAATAATAATACATGATTAATGGTGCACAATTATATATCCTGATTTGAATTCATAATCTAGTATAGAGCTGCAATCATTTGTTGATCAACAGAAAAATGAATCTGCAGCTATATAATAGTTGTAGTCATTTCTTAAGCAAAAAGGCCAGAAATATTCTGGTTTCAGCTACTCAAATCTGAGGATTTTATGCCTTTCTTTGTCATATTTGATAGTAAACTGAATATGTTTTGGTTTTGGGCTGTTGAGACAAAGCAAGACATTTAAAGACATCGCCTTTCACAGCATTTTTAACAATTTTATAGGCAAAACGATTATTTGAGAAAATAATTGGAATTGTTAATTGCAGCCTGAATCTAATTTTGAAATTGCAGTATTTCTTTTAGCATTTTAATTCATATTCAATGCTTGTAGAGTTGATTTTAGAAAGTAGTTGAGAATGGACAAGATAGTACTAAAGAGTACTAAATAATGTTCTGGGTTTTTTTTATCTAGCAATTCTTGCCATATTCAGTTGGCCCATTGTTTATCAATACCTTGTTGTAAAGCTACTCTCCCCGAAGCAGTCAGTTCTAAAGTTATTTCTCCTTATGTTATTCAACATCTGAAACACTGTGACCTTTAGCTGAAATGGAGAGGATATCACATTTTTGTTTTGCTCTTACAGGAGGATGTCATCAACACGCAGTGTGGTTATGATGTTCGGCTTCAAGGGGTTTGTATCTCTAGACATGTCTCTATATAATTAACCCTATATGTGTTTTACTTGCCTCTCCAGTTATCCTCCTATCAGGACCTAGCTCTATGAACATTAATATTATGCTTTTATGCTTTTTTATTTTTCAAATAATTCTAGATCATTTAAAAAGTCTAATAAAGTTAAGGTTAAAGCAGAACCAGTTCTCATTCACAATATAGTCAGTGTCTGTAGTGGAGCATGATTGGCAGGCAGAGCCAGCCTTTCTGGTTAAAATGACGCAAAGCTGCTTAGTGAAATTGCTCCTGAGGGCAGGTTGATTGACAAACAGCAAACCTGTTGAAACGAGCGAAGCAGTTCTTGTGGTTGGAGTGGAAATCAGGTTCATTTGTATGGGGCTTGATTGCTTGTCTCAAACCACCAGTAAAAATGGATTAATCGTTGATATAAAATGACTTTGAATGGAATCAATCAAATGTATATATTTATAGCATCTTTACTTAACATTCTTGATGAGAAAGATGTAGAAAATGCCCACACCAAAAGAAAGTATACTGAGAGACAGTGGTCCAACTCAGCAGACACAGAGAATGTATAGGGTTAAGTAGCACACAGGCTCCTCTGCGTGCTTCTTGCCTTAATAACAGATTGTTCTTCTAACAGGGATAATTAGGCTCCAGTTATAGCCTAGAGAGCAGCCTTACTACACTCTGTAATTGGCGACTCAGTGGGTTATGCCAGTTCGTTCCCTTTTTCCTCTGTGTGTGGGTGTGGTGGTTACAACTCACTGCACTGCAGTCAGAACGATTGCTGTTGCTAGGCACACACTAGGCAATACAGCGAACCACCTGCCACTGAGTTGGTATGAATTCATTTTCTCGGTGTGCTCTTCTGCTAACGCCCTGGCCATTGACATTTTGCTGAAACCATCAGTTCCTGTGCGGCTTGTCTATGGAGTACAGGCTGGGAAAGAGGAAGAGCAGGAGACATGGGAAGGACAGCAGCGCAACAAAGGGCAGGAGGGCTGAAATAGCATCAGAGGAAGTTCACAGCCAGAACAAGATAGCGTTTCCTGCCTCCCGTTTTTATTGGCTGCCAAGAGGCTCCCTTTACCTCCCATTGGTTGAAAGCTAGCTTTCAGGTTTCGCGAGAAAACAAAGGGTTTGCCTGGTCGACTTGTCTTGAAAAATAACAAAGGGAGCATTGTATAGAGTCCTGTTCACACCCATTCTTACCCCCCACTTTAGTGTCTCCGCAGCTCTAAATTACACTTTTTTTATTTCCATGTACACCATCGGCTGAATCTGACAACACAAACAGCCATCTGTCCGGTAACAGGAAACAGCTTCTGCCTGTTTGCTTGTTCAGTCCTGACAGGGTCCTTAGAGAAACTGAATACCCTGCCTTGATATTCTCCATGAGGTCCAGACACTGACACGTTGTAATCCAAGAGTGACTCAGCCATCACTCACTCCTCATGCCCTCCTCAGCGGGGAAGGAGTCAGTGGGCAAAATGCTTTCTGTGTTGTTTGTTTAGTCCAGCGTTAGTCACAGTTCAGATGTGTGTTTTTATATCATGCAAAAGACCAGTGTCTGGGAACTGGTCATTTTAATGTGATTTAAAAAACAAACAAAAAAAAACACAAAACATTTTATTCTTTTTTTTTTTTTTTTTAAAGGAGTTGGACCGGCAGAAATATATCTATACCAAGGGCTGTGTGGGACAGTTTGAGAAGTGGCTTCAGGACAACCTGATTATTGTAGCTGGAATCTTTGTTGGTATTGCACTTTTACAGGTAAGAAGTCCTTTTTTGTAGACTATTTTTCTTGCAGACATGTACATAAGGACGCATTTGAAATTAGGGGTACACCTAAAACTAATAGGTCTGGTTTCTGATTTGTGTCATCACTGCCATCTAGTGGTGACAACAGGTAGCATCAAGCAAACCCCTGCAATACAGCAGTCTTTTTTTTCTTTTCTTTTTTTAACTGTATCATGCTGTATTCTGATCTCATTTCCTGTAGCAATCACTTGACCTCATTTCCTGCGTGTTTTTTCCCCTTCAGATTTTTGGTATCTGTCTCGCTCAAAATCTGGTGAGTGACGTCAAAGCTGTCAAAGCCAACTGGTGACATGAGAGGTGAAGTGAGGGAGCCCCGCCCCCTGAGGCCCATCCAAGTCAACACAGCACACAAACAGTCCCGTCCAGCCGCGGACAGACACAGCCGAGAACATTCAACCCCTCGTCTACTTTGCCACTGAGCTAAGCAGCACACACACGCACTCTCACACTTGTATACGTACAGACACAAAGAGTTTACTTCCCTGTGTATCAGTTGACACTTGAAGAGGGAGACGAATATCCCACACAAACCAAACAGTCAACACTTTGTTTACCACTCAGCTTGGATTTTAACCCAAATATACAGAGGACGGTCCTGCCTGCTTCAAAGATACTCTTTTTTTTTTTCTGTTTCCTCTGATTTTGTTCTTTGGACTATTTATGGGGCGCAGTTGCACAAGAACTCCTCTCAACTGGGAGATTGGAAGCCATGGATGAAAGCAAGAAACATACAAAAAAAACAAAGGAAAAGAGACAAGAAGTCTCCTTTTTTTTTTTTTAGGTCAAACGTTGCATTGTCACTCAGCCTCTGTCCACTCAGTGATGGGTTGAACATCTCTTCCAACAAACAGCCTGTTTTGAACATGCTCATCCCCACTTCCCACTGTAGGGGATTGCGGGTGGCAACAAACACGTGGCTCTCCGTCTGCGTGTCATCTTTCTCCGTCGTGACCTTTTTATGACCACTGAAAAGACTCTGAATGCTGGCTGGTGAAGTCTGCAACTTGAAATCATTTCAGGAGATTTCAACTCAAAATGTAAAAAAAAAGTGCCATTAATTTCCAGCAATGTTTTGTCCCCTGTGCTTTACATGGAATTTCTGCACCCCGCCCCACAATACCTCAGGGCCTGGCCGAAAAAGATATGCTTTCTGCCATCGGTTTAAAAGCATATCCCTTTTTTTCCATCCATGTCTGTTGAATTTAGATTAATGCAGAAAAACACTGACAGTTCCTTGAAAGTCACCCTGTTTGCCCTGTGGTGATTGTATTATCTGTTGATTTACTGAAGGATATTGTATTGTATTATATGGAATGGCCTGGTGTGGTTAGGATCGTAGGTCTATGCTTTACAGGGGAAAGGGTTTAATGATAGTTGAGATTGTTGTTTATCTCTGAGCATCCCTCAGGCACATGGGATTGCTGGTTTGGGGCCTTTTTACTTGACGTATGTTACCACATTTGTCTTACATTTTGTCCTCTGCATATTGAAATAAGAATATTTGTCTGTTTAAAGATGTCCTTTTATTCATCCTTTTATTTCCTGTCCTTTCATAGACACAGATTTTTATTCTGGGTTCATTGTTTGACTTCACCAGGCACCTGTTTTACCTCCGAACCATCAGTCAAATGCGAAATGGCTCCTTATTGTTGATGTTGTTAGCAGTCCTAATGGAGACCAAATGATATCAGCTGGCCACAAGCTAACTGCCAAGGTTTTCTCTGGCTACAATTCTGATGTTGTTAGGAATGCCAATAACAACGAATGGCATTTCTAGATAGCCACAATGTGAATTTATTGTCCCCTTTTATGTGGGAAGTGCCAGTTGAAATGAGAAATCAAACAAAAATTAAAAATGTTACAGTATCGCTTTTATCTTTTAATTCAATGTTGTGTCTTTTTGTTTGGACTGGTTTTTGAATAGAATAGTAAATACATGCTGTTACCTTTTTTGATATTAGCAACAGCCTCGATATAACATGAATGCTGCTTTAACGTTGACTAGATTATTGATATGTAGTGCAGTAACCAAGCTAACAACTAGTCTCACATGATGGCATTGGAACAGTTTGCCGTGTTGTTGTTGTTTCCAGGCTGAGGGAATACTCGCATTATTTGTTCTTTCTCAAGTTTACACTTTGTACTCAGATTATGTTGCCCTTTGTTGTTCATTATGAAAACAAAAACCTCTTGCATCACATCATAAGTTGCCCTCGCAGCTTTTCATCTTGTCCAGAATGTAGTTTCTGATATGACTGGGTTCACTTGATCATTTTGCACATTTCTGCCTGCATGTAACCACTACAGTTGTTTCTGGTTGTAGCAGTATCATTCAGATACACTGCACAGGCAGGATTTGGGTGGGATTTACTCGACCACACACGTGGCTCGATATATATATATATATATATATATATATATATATATATATATATATATATATATATATATATATATATATATATATATATATATATATATATATATATATATATATATATATATATATATATACACACACACACACACACTCAGCCCCCAAAAAACATGTTTTGAATTGCAGCGCACACAAGTTGAAAGATTGAAAGATGAGTAGCATTAATATTCTGTGAACAGCACACCAAAACTTTTCCCGCTTCACAGAGTCTGTCTGTTGAATATATATATAGGAGCTCATTCAGTAGCTGCACCTTTATGATCGCCTGCTGTGCGTACATGTCACATGTTGCGTTCGCAGACACACACACACACACTTCAAAACACTACCTGATCTGACTGCACCAGCTTCAGAGCCTGTCATTTTGATGTATTTTTAAACACTGGGTGCGAGCATAAGAGAAAACTAGTCTATTTGAATAGAAAAGATCCGGTTGAGCACAATGCATCTGTTCTGGAGTGACACCGACGTGATCACTTCTCTCTGTAGAAATGGATGAGTTTCTATAGGAGAAGCTCATTCATTTCAGCGCTTTAGGTGTAATCAGTGTGTAAGAGCCTCAGGCAATGTGAGACAACAGATGTTTTTTCTTTCCCTTCAGATCAAATGTAGAAACATTTACAGGATGAATGAAACACAACTTGTAAATTCTCACCCGAAGTTGCCACGTTTGCCTGTTGTGACATGATGTCTTCTCTTCTTTCTTTTTTTTCTCTTTCATCCTGTTATTCTAAACGTGTGTGGGCCTCCTTTTGATTTCACTAACTGTTGTAAATTAATCTGTCCCACTCGAGTCTAGAAGATCAGGATGAAGCCAGTGTTTTCTTTCCCCCTCCACACCTTTCTAGTGTAATCTTTTGAGTGGATTGAAACAGATAATGTGTGATTAACTCGTTCAACAAATCTTTGAAGTGTTTTCATTTTTTCTTAAATCGCCCTTAATTGGAAGTGTTTGCTCAGGGTCTTAAACACACCTTCCTCCTCATAACCCCCCGCCCCCCCCCCCCTCCACTCCTCCTCTGCTCATGCATGCGAGAAGATTCTGTGTTGTACGTGATAAAATGGAGGCCCGCTGCCTTTTGAGTGATGCTGAGGATCTGGCTGAAGGCAGATGGAGGCCACGGGTGTCAGTTCTGCTGCAGTGTACAGAGCTGCAGCTCTTAAACAAAAAGCACTCCCGCTCTCTCTCTCTCTCTCTGCAGCCACCGCCGCGTCTGGATGGACATGCCAGTAATCAGACAGTCACCTTGGTAATAAGGACAATAATGCTACAATAATCGGTTGTAGCAGCGTGGCAGGGCTTCAATATGCAGACTCTGCAAAGGTGACTTACTGGAGTATGTTTATTTGAACAGCTTTTGGTAATTCTGCTTTTGTATTCCTTTAATGTCGGGGGGGAAAGTGGGAGGGAGAAAACGATGCTAATTATGCTCTGTCCTTTATCATAATGGCCTTGCATCATGAAACACCCTCTTAATTTCTGTGCTTTCCCCGTGGGCAGTTAAATCATTCCCGAGGAGGAGCCTTATGCATACCATGAATGTATAAGTCTGTATCAGCATGGACCTACTGCTCCACGCTCCGTTAGACATTCTTGTTAACCCCTATGCAGCGCAATGCACAAGACAAATGAAGTTAAGGAATGTGAAATAAAGAGTTTTAAGATGTTCTGTTTTTTTTTTTACATTTTTGAGATTTGTTTTAACGTGCGTGAAAGCAGATGAGCATTCCATTTCTTCAGTTTCCAGACGTGCGTACAGACCTACGTGGACATTTTATATGCAATCACAAAGCATTTAAATCAGAAACAACCAGTTAAACAATGTCTTGGTTCTTAATCTCTCTTCAGCTGTAAACAATGTGGAAGGTTGCTAAATATCGTTAAATCACTTTTACTTTTGATAATCTGTTTATTGATATAGAACTTATTTTGCTACATAAGCGTTTCTGAATTTGACTGAACTTCTCCTTTATGCATATAATACAAAGCGACTTGTCATTGTGGCTGTGATAATCTATCCTGTGATCCTTAGCTTTGAAGTCTGCTAATGTCTTGAGGCATTTCTGTTGGTGTTTCCTACAAAGGTGAGCAGCACATCAGACATTCACAAGTCTTACCTCATCGTGTGCAGATGCCGGCCACACCAGAACGCAGAGACACAGCATAATTGACTTGTTTGGGAGCATATTAACAGCAATATCACAGTTGTTAGTACTGACATTTCCATACAAGATCATGACATTTGATCAAGCGCTTTAAGTTGAAAGATTGTGTTGTTGTTTTTTTAGATTTGCTCACAGTTAAGGACACGGTAGTTAATGATCTTTTCGCCACACAGAAACCACTATAGATATCCCTTTGTTCAGCTGGCTCACGAAATCATTTCTTATCAGTTTTACGTACAGTTTCTCAGTTTTTAGTTGTGTCTCGATTGCAGCAGAATACAACAAACAAAACCATATCTTCATTCCGTTGAGACCCGTCCACTCGGATGGGTAGCCTTGTAAAGAAATGTTGTGTATGAAAACTGTGGGACATGGTCTGTTACACTGTATATTGTGTTGAAATATGCCTCTTTCATATATTAAATGATTTATGATAACAGGAGTGTTTCCCTTTCTTAACTCAAGCAATCATGGACAGTAAGAACATTTACTTCCCTTACATTTATTATTTAATTATTATTTTAAAATGTACAATTATGATGTATTTACTTGAATAATTTACACTACTTTATTTGACATCTGTAGTTACTGATTATTTTGCAGATTAAGATATTACATAAAATATGATGATATGTTATAGACCAAAAACTGCCAAACTATAAATAGAAAGTATATATAAAGTAGTTACATTAAAATGCTGCTTACATTTTAATGCATCAGTATTAATAATACAATACTGACATGCATAATGATATATCAGAGTACTTCGGAGTGCAGTATTACTGTGGTATCCTGACTTTTACTAAGGACCTGAATACTTCTTCCATCAGTGAACTGTAAGGATAGTGAGTCCAGCAACTACGCACTGTCAGATACTGACAGACAAATAAGAACGAATGCTGCACTAATTGTCCGAGTCACACTGGAACGTTGTTTTTAAGGTTTTCGGTGTTTAGAAAAGGCTTTGATTTATCATATGATGGATGAATCAGCCAATAGAGGGAGACTAGTGACTGTGAGTTCAGACACTGACACACTTCTGCTGTGATTCATATTTTAATCCTGTAAGGAGGCAGAAAATGCATTGCAAAAACTGCAAATAAATAAATAAATTATAGCTATAATAAACACGGCAGGCAGACAGCAACAGCATGTGTATTATATTCTTGCCATTAGTTGCTTTTGGAGAGCAGCTAGAAGCTATACAAACCCATTCAATAATCTGCCATTACAGCTCTACCTTGATGTTGAGATCAAAGAGAATACATCTTCGGCAAAATTAATGCATCAACTTCAAGAGACTACTGACAATTTCTTTAACCATGCGTTCCAAAGACAAAACACTCCAGCAGAATGCAGAAAGTGAAGCCATTTCCATGACAATGAACGAATGACTTACTGGACACAAGCGTCGGTGGTCTTATGGCCTTAATGTTCCAGTTTCTGGACACAGAGAAGCAGCGATGATCATTCGTAAACCAAGCCAGCCTTGTAAATGTATAAATCTAGTGTGGTACCTGTTTACATAAAGCACGCAGCTTCACGGCGGCAAGGACAGCTACTGAGATTCCTCCTTTTTGATTTGATTTCAAGTAGCCGCTACCATGAGCATTATCTGTCCGACAAATGCGTTGTGTTTTTTTTTATCTGCACAGGAAACATCATGTGCAGCAGGCAGCAACAATCAGTTTCCACGCATCCGCAAGGTCATCATTCAGAAGCAGATCTTTTAATATTATTTGAAGGACAGTTCAGTGACATCACCTCTAGATACATACACACTCCATTCCCTAGTAAGTAACTACACACCAGACTCTGCCTACATTTTGTTCTGCCTCAAGTTGTAGGAGAGCACAAACCACACTAATGCATCTGACCTCCCGACCTTAAACCTACATACAGTACATGTTGTTCCACGTGTCACCCTGGTGCCTTGTCATTTCCATTTAGTTCACTTTAAAGATGGTTGGGGCTCCTGCAAAGTCATGAGTGAAGCCTGAATCCATAATGCTGGTGGTTTGTAGATCTGGGAGATTGTGATGAAGTCGGAGGCAGATGTGTGCAATAAGAAAAAGTGTCTTGTCTCTTGAGGGTGTAATCTTAGCTAAAGCATAGTTTCATTTCATTGCTTGATAATCTAATCTGTTTTGCGATTTGTGGCTTTACAAACAGTGACATTAAATGCAGTGCCACAAGAAATAATGTGTACATTTTAACTAGTGGTCAAATGTGCTTTCTTTTAGGAAGTATACAGTCTTCCTCTTATCCACCTGTTTGATGCCCATCCAGACCACATATATACATAATCCCATATACAGTATTTAAACAGAGCCTATATACGAAGGGTCTTCAGAATAATGTCAGTTTTCTTATCCCAGATCTGACTTTTGTTCCTTTCATGTCAACTAGAAGGCTGTCACCTCTGTCAAGGCTGCTTCTTCCGAACTAAATACTACTCAGATATTTCCCTCTGTCGGAACATGAAGTGATCCCGTGAGACGCTGTGAGACAAGGATTGCTGTCTTCTCTGAGAATTTAAGATGTGAATGAAAAGAAACCAGGAGGAGGTATAGATATATAGGTCATGTATTATTGCCATACAGCCTCCAAACCATGTGACACCATGTCTGGCTGATCTCCTCAGGCAGTGATCGAGACTTATCTCCATTTAGTGGAAGGATTGTAAAATCAGTCCTTTGTTCTGTGTTAGTGGATGTCATCGATTTGATGAATAAAGCTAAAACTGTATATATCAAGTCTTCTCAGCTGCTGCTGCTGGGGAGGTGGTGGTGGATCATTTTTAATTTCTATGTTAAACAAGGACACGCAATCATCCAAATGAATAGCTGCAACACCAGGACTCTCACCAGCAGGTCTGGATCGTCTGTTCTAGTCCAACCTGGGCCTCTACCTACCTATACCTATAGGTACCGAAAGTAATGTGAGATGTAGTTTTCCTTTTTTCTAGCTGCTGTTTGTCTGTCTGTCACATTTCATATCTTAAACCACCAAATAAGTTTAACTGGTTCACATGTTCTGCTCAATGATGGGAAGAAAACAATTTATTCTGTTTGTGTGCCCTCTGTTGTTTTTGCCTTTGGCACTATTCGTATAAACTTGTGTTTGTGTCGTTAATGAAATATACATGCATCTGTTGTTTGTTGTTGGAATAACTTAACTTATAACTATTGATCCAGAGAGAAAATCTTAGTGTTAAGCCTTGTTCTTAGGGAAATAAATGATACATTACTTTACAAAATCTTGATAAAATCAGTAAATTGTAGTTGCTACACCAACTGTCTGCAGGTGGCATGAGGCAAAAAAAAATGCAACTCTTAATTTCTTTGCCTGAACATGGCAATACTGACATCTCTATCTCTGCAGGTATTAATCTGCTGCTTTTACTTTCTTTTTCTCTAGTATGTGGCAGGATGCCAATTGGTCTGATTGAACAGCACCCTCTAGAAAGAAGTGAGTGAGTTACCACACGGTTCCACGAGTCGCTCTGCATTTAAAATATTGTGTTTTAGATGAACTAGACACCACCAACTGTTACATATACAAATGTGATTATAATTATTGTAATATAATGTTTTTAACTGATCTGTCAGGCTGATAAACACTTGATAAAGTAGAAACTGACTTGTGACTAATTTGCTGTCCAGTAGAATCCGGCTGTTATGTTTAACTTGTGAGTCTGGGCTTTTACTAACCAGAAGACTTTGTGTTGCTCAGCCTAGGGGGGCGTAAGTCTTGCCCCCCCCCCCAACCTTCATAAAGTCTGTTGAGTTCTTTACTCTGCAGCCTTATTAGCAAGATTTCCGGCACTGGGGATAGGCCTCCGTCACGTATCCTTGCAGCTCTGCAGCGCCTGACTCAGTCCACGGCCCTAGAGCCCATACATTTGTGTTCAGGATTTCACCAAGTTTCTTTAATCCTTGGCTGAGCAGCGGAGTTGGATCCACACAGTTTGTAATTAGCCAATTAAAGAGCACGGTGGGGCCACTGTTTGCAATCTTAAAGCAGCCCACTGGCCTCCGTTTGACACTCGGAGAAGAAAACCCTCTTCTTCCTGAAGGTGTGTCATTCTGAGCTCAACCTGCATCCACTGGATTTGAAGTGGGGAAAAAGTCAAGATGAATGAAACGAGTATTGCTGTGAAAGCTCTGCATTTGATTTCAAAGTGTGAGGACAAATTCAATTTTTGAATGTTTGAATTTTGAAGTTCATGCAACATAAATGCAATCCTTGCTGGAAACAATCTCATGTGCAACATAGTCGCCCCTCCCCTTCCATTTGGGAAACCCGGCACAAAGTAATCGGACAAATCATAACACAAATAATGGTTGTGGTGTCTCAGCAAACACAGACGTTCTTCATGCTGGGCTGAAACCCACAACAGATTCGCTGATTGATCTGATCATCAAGGAACACTAATTCATTAAGAGGCAGTGGGAAATTTTTCTGTGGTTCTCCATGTCAGCCTCCAGATAGAGCTGTTAGTCCTGCTGGCAGGACTGCAATTGATTTTATTGATGCATTCTGCATAGCGAACTAACTGTCAAAGGCATCCATTCAGTAGCAGGTGACGTCACATCTGCGTAAGCTAACTTGGAGAAACAGACATCACATGACAGCACTCAACTCCTCGCCTTTTCTTGTTGTGTGTTAAAGGCTGTCTTTCAGAGCAGCTAGGGCAGAGACGGACACGTCAGGACGGAGGCATCAAAGGGGAGTTATTGACACATACAGAAGTTGCATGAATACGCTTGATCTTTGAGGTGGTCTGCTCCTTATCCCTTACCACTGAGTATTTGATCCCCCACATGATCCGCAACATATTTGCAGGCAATGGACGGATGGACACAGACATCAAGGGATGTCATGATGTCTGAGCTTCGTGCCGTTTGTTGTGGTCTAACGGACCTGATTGGTTGATGGCGTAATCGAATGAGTTTTCTGCAATTACCCGAAAAACAGTGATTGAATCAGAGCCCAATTTAATTAATGGCAAGAAGGATTATGGCATCACGGCACTGCTGGCACCTCAGTCACAAGAGCGTGCCACGGGGTTAAGTTGAAGGAGAGAACTTCTCAGACCAGCCATAACTCACCCAAGTGGCTCTGCTTTAAAGACAGAATCAAGAGCTAATTGCATGTCACCCATTTTTAGCTGGAATATTTATCTGCGCTATATATATTTATAGTGCTTTCAAGGTGCTCGACAAGAAGAGCAGGATGTGTGTGTGTGTGTGTGTGTGTGTGCGTGCGTGTGTGTGTGTCTGAACTAGGCCACTTATGGGAACAAATTTTACATTTAAACCAGTTAATGGGGGTTGTTTGTCTAACTAAGGACAAATTGGTGTTTCCAAATTGGTTTCGGCACAGTTGCATTTATTACAATGTAACCTGGTTTAGAGCTATGGTTAAGGCTGGGGGAATGGTTAAAGTTAGACATGTATTCAATATGGTTAAGATTAGCCTCCAGCGAACTGGTGTTCTGAAAGTTGGTACAGATCAAACTAATTCGATATATAATGTGTTAATTAGGGAGCTTTAATATGACGAAAGAAAGCAAATAAGTGTACTTCCAAAAAAGTGAAATTATTCCTTTAAAAGTAACTGGATACTAACCTTAATAAGCAGATCGGGTACCAGCCAGATCTGATCTACATTAAATACGGTTTCTTCATCAGTGTCATTGGAACATACTATGTTTCTGCTATTCACTTCAGGTCACCGACACAATTGTTAGTGCCACAGCAATCCCTGATACATAATATTGCCTTCTATATGCAACTATATGCAAAGTGTCATAATTTATATCAGGAACAAAAAGTCAGATCGATGCATCCCTAAAAGTACAATAATCCAATGTGTGTGTGAGGTACTGTATGTAGATGACCTGCATATGATCTTAGAGCTGGAGGAAGTTGTATACACCTGGTGAACAAACACATACTGTATCTCCTTCATTCAGACCTCTTACTGTGGGTCTCTGTGAGGCCTAAACACACAAATTAAGATGTTCCCTCTGAGCGCCTAAAAGTCTTATATCTCTTCAGAAATACTTAAGAATTAAAGTGCAGAAGCAAAGCTTTTTAAAGGCCTTGAATTGTGTTAATTAACAAGTTAATGGCCGTCTTTCGATAATATTAATCATGTCAAACTCCACCATGAAGGGATCAACTAATGGCACCCTGAAAATGTTAGCTAAAAGTGAAGTGCAATAAGTGTTCCTTACACACTTCATGTACCAGAGAGTTTAAGCTTTATTTAGCATGAAATATGGAATCCTATCTGCACAGCCGTATGCTCATAATCACATCATTCCCCTTTATCATCAAGGCAAGCTTACATAACATATGCCGCTGCCAACAAGTCCTACTTAATCATATTAGTGAGAAACAGGTTCTTCAATACCTCCGACTTCTTCCTCACCCTCTTTAGTGCTGCAGATTTGTTTATCTCCCACCTTAATATATGTTACTACAAGGCAATTTAATCACACTTCCTTTGAGTTTAGTTTAAATGACGTCACAGGCTGGTAACTACTGTAGCTGAGGGCTACATGAACTGAGTCACTTTGTTTTGTGTGGGGCAGACGCCCAAATACTGTGGCATCCTAGTTGAAAGTGACCATTGTAGTTGTCAGGAAAGGTAGAGGGGGATGAAGAAGCACATGAAGCTCTGCAAAAAAGACATTCACATGAACACGTACTCTGCTACTCATCCAGGCAACAGTCCTGCTCCTGACTTTGTACGTTACTGAAGAAAATCCACCTAAATTCACCTCACTTACTTGTTAAATTGTAGCACAATTAAAGTCTCATTTGAGAAAACAATGTCACCACAGGGTCCATTTAGTGGTTGTTCTGGAGCTTTCAGCCATAGTACTTAATCTTCACCAGCAGAATTAGCACGGCCAAGATGGACGGGAAGTTCTTAAATTGCTCAGGAATAAAATGGACATTTGAACATATTATATTTCCATGGCAACTGAGCAAATCTACTGATTAAGTCGTGATATGGTCGAAAGCTCTAGAACAGCTACTAAATGGAGTCGTATAATGTTTTTCTCAACTGCTGTTTCCAATGTCAAGATTATCCATCATGATACATTTTACAATTTTACATACTAAAGAATTTTCACAGCCCGCCTACACACCAGGCCAAAATACAAATAATACAGTACTTATTTAACATATATTTATCATTTTTTAATCTTTGAATTTATTTATATCCTTTATATTTATTCCTCTAATTTCTATTTTTTGTATCCTAATAATTATCTTTAATTGAACCTTTTCGTATCCCTGAACCTTTTACATATCTCTGCTGTCCTGTGTGAACTTTATAACAATATCATAAGTTTTGGCAGAGAAACCTCTGACTGCCTTAAAATCCAATCGATAACATCACAAATGCACCAGCCGGGCTAGAAACAAGACAATTTAATAATAATTCTCTGAAAAAGTTGACATTTCAGAGGTATAAAGTTCAACCGTGCATTCCTCTCAGTCACAAAAACTTCACAGGAGTGATGCACCTGCTGAACCCACACACAGACTCTCCGAGGCTGTTTGAATGATGTGTGGTTAACAATCTGTATACTAAGCGATGTACTGTGCTCCTACATGAGCACACCAGCCTTGGCCTTGTCATTACTGCGGGCCGTATTTATTCTTTAAACTTCAGAGCAGATTTGTGCGTCTGCACCTATTAAACTGGTCTACTGGTCTTTGCTGCCAGAACTCTCGTCTTCTGGCCTTTTATTGCCTCCTGATCTCTGAGCCAACAGCTTAAACCATATTTCCCCCCCATGACGCTAACAGTACACTTCAACCACGACTACTTGGGGATCCTTATGTCTTAAGTGAAATGAAAAATGCTAATGCTGGGACTGCTGCGGACAGACAGAAGTTGACCTTTTCATTGTTGCACTCTGAAAGACCTCTTGCTTTAAATCTATGTATGACTTTGTGTGGTGGTCAGACAATATAGAGTTTATTAGAAAATAGCATGAAAAACAACAGCAAGAAACTTTTACAAACATGTATTTATTGGCAGTACGGGCCTGGGCTTCCAGCCCACACTGTGTAAGGCCTCAGCAGGAGTCCCTCTCAGCAAGACAAACACCCCACCGTCTGGCTGTGCGTATGAAAGCGGAAAAGTGTTTTTCAGTGCTGAAATTGAATGTCGAAATCGATGTCCAGATTTAGTTTTGATATGGCTGAGGGTTGTCATATCACATTAAGATGGATGCCCTGTGGGAGGTGTTGCAAGGAAGTGTGATGAGGAGGATCCTTTCCTCCAGGAGCAGCTAATCAATATGCCTCTCAGACACTCTCTTTTTCAGCCTGAGCACCACTTTTTTTTTAACACTGCTGACACAGTTCAATTAAACTTGTGCTGCAAAAAAAAAAATCAGTGGATGGAACTGAGGCTAAATCATTTCAATTTCAGTGCACTCAAGCAGTTCCCCCGCTATTTAATCTACATCTCACACCTTCTTTAGAGTAGATGATCAAAACAATTAAGTTATGATGCATCTGAATCAGCACTTGAATGTAACCTAATCTCACTCTCATAACTGGTTTCTGTGTGTGTGTGTGTGTGTGTGTGTGTGTGTGTGTGTGTGTGTGTGTGTGTGTGTGTGTGTGTGTGTGTGTGTGTGTGCGTGCGTGTGCATTGAATTATGACAAATCACACCTCGCGCAGCGTGGTTGCATCCTCTGTCATCACTCCATCAGACGCGCTCAGAAGGAGACAGAACAAAGTGTGGAAGTGATTATATTGAGGTGCCTCGAGGCTGTACACAGGCACCTGATCAATATTCAATCTCAGTTATTTCACCCCACATTACCATCCCACACAGGGCTGCTTGATGACTGGAAGGCCCGCCGCGCTCATTGAGACTGGGAATCACTTAATCAGAGAAAGTAACTGGATTCAGTGGCGTCAATAAGTGCATGTTAGCTAATGTGTTTAAGACAGGTGCAGATATTCTGGTGAGCCTTTGATGCAGGATGACAAATTGAGGAGGATTCTTCCAACACCTTCAGGGTGATGAGACAAATCATTTTCAGAAGTTGTGCCAGAGTGTGTTTATGGGGGTAGATGTGTGATATATCAGTTACCTATTAGCTGTTGGATGGATGGATAACAGACACAGAAACATTTGCATGGAAAGTTGTTGCCATTCTTTTCTTTTTCATATTTATAGACACAAACAGTTTTGAGTTGAAGTTTCCTGGTTCTTGACCTTGGAAAAAAGGAGATTGACAAAACAATTCAAAGTCTACTTACTACATTCTTTCCGGACGCTCAAAAGACAGATTAAGGGCAGAGAATCACTTTAAATTGATATAAAAATCAGATGAGGAGACTTCTAATAAAGTTAGAAATTAAAATTCATTGTTAGTATTAGAGTTAGTATTTTTAACACATTATTCCTGAATAACTGTTTACATTTAGAAACTTCAGCTCTGTTCATCTTCACTCCACGACATTACATGTTCTCTGTTGTTTACTGGAAGTGCAGCATCAGGCCAGGGCTATGTAAGGGATGATATATATATCATATATATAGATATATATACATATATCTCAAAACTAAGTAAATGCTTAAAGATTAAAGATCTGTTACACTAAATCACCAAGCACAGGAAGCACTCTGGGTCACAGAGAAAATTCCTAAGACTTTATAAAGTGATGAATGTAGTTCACATACACGATACCACCATGTTGCATTTACTCTTTGTTTATGTTGTTGGGCCGTGATGTATCTGACAACCTTGTTTACTTGACCTTTCCTGGAAACACTGCTGAGCAGCTTGCTGTTGATTTTTGGCTGACTCCTCGCTGTGTGTGCTCTGTAAGAAGCAGACCGACACCACTGAGTAGGATTTTTCTAAAAGCTTCCTTGAGACCACAGTACACTTCATCGATCCTCGATCGTCATGCAGGAGTTGAACAAAACATTCTTTCAACACTGAGTGCATGAAGACTGGATATGCAGGCTTTGTCCCGTAACTGCAGATTCATTTGGGGCAAGGTCTGCACTACAAGGCCGGTCATTATGTCTAAATGAACGGAGGGTATGACTTACGCTTTCAAGTTTATGAGCCAAGTTCAACGCACATTCAACTTCCAGTGAGGATCAGTGATGCGCACAATTGACGACATACCAGCAGCTTTGTCGGTTTACTCTTCTGATCCCAGAATAATGTTTTCTGTCAACTACGCAGAGACGATCACACATTTTCTCTGAGGGTGTTTTTAATTCAGGACACAATGAAAGAGGGTATTATCACTTTAATGGTCACGCTTTGCTTTTATTTGTCATTCCAACTTTAAAATGAAATAATTACTGTAACTGAAAATCATGTTCTCATAATCTGCTGGGCTGTTTTGTTTGAGTGTTACTGTTAGTACTGTAGTATCACTAGGTCCTTCATGTGTCTTTTGTCATTCATCACTGTGCACGGACGACTAGTGTCACCCCTGAGGCTTAATAAGGTTATCTAATTGAATATAATGGATAGATGCAAATAGAAGAATTGAATAACTGAAGGTAAGAGAGTCAGGGAAAGCATGGGAGAAGATTGGAGATTGTGAGATCCATGCCTTGGTGAACCACTGCTATCTGTAAATTGAAAAGTGAACTTAGAAGAGCAGAGCACAAATAGAGAAAACATAAACTGACTGCCCACCATGACATACACAAAGAACTTACTACTAAACACAATAAAGCAGAGTGAGACGAGAGATGAACCCATTTTTCCAACATTATCACAGCCGACTCAAACAATCCCAGGGTGCTATTTTCAACAGTAAATAGCTTTTTAAATCTACTTTCAACCTAGACCTCCTCCACTAAATGCAAATCATTTGCCTCTTTCTTTAAAGAAAAAAAATGATAGGCACAATCATCCCAGGAATCAAACTATCCCTCCCCCACTAAGTATCATGACTAGCTTTGACACAATCACAGAGGATGAACTTAAGTATGAAACCCTCTACCTGCTGCCTCGACCCTATTCACTTATGATAAACTGTCCTTAAATACACTGCTCATTATACAATCCTCCCTAGAATCATTTACCCAAACCTTGAAGATTGCAGCTGTAAAACCTTTACTCAAAAACCTAACTTAGAGCCTTCCTCTCTTAGTAATTACTGCCCCATTTCAAATCTACCTCTCATAAGCAGTTTTAGAGAAGGAAGTCTTTAAACAATTAAACAAACACTTTTCTGAGAAAATTTGAAAAAAAAGTGGCTTCAGAGCGAACAGAGACAGCTCTTGTCAAAGTTTTAAATGATCTCAGATTGAATGCTGAGAGTGGAAATACATCTGTCCTCATTCTCCTTGACCTTAGCGCTCCCTTCGACACTATTGACCTCGATCTTTTACTTTGTCGTCTTGAGAAATGGGTTGGTCTGTGTGGAACAGTTCTTAGCTGGTTCCAGTCAGATATTACTGGAAGGAAATTCCTTGTCATAATCGGGGAACACATATTGGAAACAGCAAATACTGACTATGGTGTGGCCCAAGGCAGTGTCCTCGTACCTCTGCTGTTCTCTACATCCTGCCACTGGGATCCATAATCCTTCAGCGTGGCGTGAATTTTCCACAGCTGACGACACACCGGACCCGGACAAGCTAAATGAAGATAAGACTGAGATCCTCCGAGTTGGCCCACAAGTAAGAAACCTCTAAGTCATTTTAGATTCTGACCTCAATTTTACAGCCCATTTTAATTTGCTGACCAAAACTGCCTTTTATCATTTGTGCAATATAGTCATTGCAAAACTACAGGCCATTCAGGATGCTGCTGTAGGGTTTTAGCAAAAACTAAAACGACTGTTTTACGCAATCTACACTGGCTCCCTGTATTTTTTAGAACTGATCTAAAGTCTTTCTCTAAAAGGCCTCGCCCCCTTTTATATCACAGACTCCCTATCGTTTTATGATCCTCCACGAACCCTAAGCTCCTCCACAGCTGCTCTTTTATCTATTCCCAAGGTCGCCACAAAAACCTTTGGGGATGTTATACTTTTAGCCATCACGCCCTAAAAAAATGGAACACTTTAAGCCTTTGAATATTAGCCTTGCTGTGTCAGTGGACTTAAAATGACAACTCGAAATATATCTTTTTAATATAGCAGCTGTCTATTTTAATCTTTCCAAAGAAACTGTGTTATAGTATAGTCATTTTCTCCCTCCTTCCCTGTTTTTCCTGCTTTATTGTGAAGCGCTTTGAGCTGCATTTTGTATATGAAAGGTGCTAATAAAGTTCATTCATTGCATGTTGTGTTTTGATCACAAAAAACTCTAACGTGTTGGTTTTATTCGTTATCGACACATTGATCCTTGTTATTGTTGCTGCCGATAGTATTTTAATTTGATTTCCATTGAAAATATACTGTTGTTTGTAACATTTTCATTGGAGCCAAGTTGTTCTCCCGACTGCCAAAAAATCATCTCAGTGCCACATTCAGAATTTTTAAGGGGGCTTTACATGACACACCAGGATTTTTTTATTTTTTTATTTTTTTGTTTTTTTTACAAGCGTTCATGAGCTGGAACAGCATCGGCATCCAAGATACAAAGTGACTCAAAGCCAGCTGACTGAAGAATACCCTGTCCCTTTTAGTGCGGTCAAAAGATGACAGGATTTAATGGACGACCAGCATTTTCCAAAAAACAAAACAAAAACAAAAAACAAAACAAACTTAACTGCTTTAAAGAAGAACAAAGTTTGAACCTTATCGGCTAATGCAACATCACTGGGAGAAGGATGTTTAGCATATTCAGAGTCGGTGACATGCAAAGAATCATCTCCACACCGACCAAAGAGAAGTGCCGCTTTGTAGTAGTAAGTAGCAGTAAAATTACTCCTGACTGAAAATAGTGTTGCATTTGTTCTCCAGCAAGACAAAAGTCTAAACATGCATCAGAGCTCTCTGACGGGCCTATTTAAAGTCCAAGGAATACCAGTAAGTGTACAATCGCATGGTTTTCTGTCAGCAGTCACAAGACTCTCAACCCCAATGAATGTCTTTGGGAACATTTGAGAAGGAAAAGAATCCAAACAACATCACAAGACAGTCTCTGCAATGCCCCAAAAGAGAGCTGGAATGTGGGTTTTCAAATTCTGAAGAACTGGTAGAACAAATGTCTGAGTGTGCTCTCTGATTAGAAGAAAAAGACAATATAGATTTCTGAGAGGTTTGTTTAAGGACCCAGAACAGAGGACAAATCTGATTAATGACCAATTGTATGTAATCTAGGTTTTCAGGCCGTGGTGGAGATGAAAAAACATCTTTTTCTGTCCTTGTCCTCTGTCCTCACCACACCAAACTGCAGTTTTTAAGAACAGAGCTTTTTGAAGACAGATGTATGGCTGTTCAGTGTGCACTTTTGTGTAGCAGCAACGTGAAGAAGCCTCCAGCTCTGTCTGTGGTTACTCATTTTTTCTTCTTCACAATAGAGGTGTTGACATACTGTGTCTTTATGGTGGCAGATGACTCCATGAGTATGAAGCAGTGATTTGACTGAGGATCAATGCAACTGTTGTCCTTGGTGAGATAGCACTATAACATTATAACAGGTTCACTATTTTACAGCACTGCAGTCGTCTAACAACAAAACCATAAAGATCTGTCAAAAGGAAAAAACCTGTATTGTGTTTGGCTCTACTGAACACCAAAACATAAGTGATCGCAGAGCGTCGGAGGTGACAGAACACACATTTAACCTGCTGAGAACAAGCACAAAGTGTCCCGACAAAATGTTTTTCAAAATTGTCTTTTGATTTGATTCCACTCCTCACCAGATGATGCCTGCAATGCACAATTTTGTTGTTGCCAACTGAAAGAGGAGAAGGCAGGAGACATTTAATCATTATCCCTGTTTTTTTTTTTTTTTTAATATGCAAAGTAGCAAAGTGACATTTGGATTAGTATTTACATAATAAGTAAGAGAGTAATAAGACTTTTGGAGTTAATGTAAAAGCATATTCCAAGTTTTTAAACCTCATTTCATGCAGTAATCAGTCTTAAGAAGCACCTCAGTCACAGATTGCATCCGTGTGCTGTTAGTCTGTTGGTTCATTACATTTTTGCAGTGTGTGGTGCTTAAGGGTATTAAGTCCATGCTCTTACAGCCACTGAGTGCCCTCATGTTTGATTTGTACTTGAGAGGAAACAGTTTGAAGATCGGCATCAAGTCACACCAGGGCAGTCTCCCCCTTGCACCTCCAGAATATTTAAAATTTGTACCTGCGCCCACAGACACAACAGGTCTGGTTTATATTCACAAACTGTACCAGACAGGATGCGATGCCTGTGAGCTGGTCCAGCCAGCTCAAGTCTGCTGCAATACTGTAATACTGGCATGGCAGCTGGAAGTAAGTATTGCTGCTCGTGGGGAGACGGCAAACATCAACACTGTACTTATTCTATATTCACCTAGTAATCTACTCTAATTAGGCATTTGCTGACAATAAGAAAAATGTAGAACACAACCAGTGCTATCCTTTACCTTTGTTATCAAAACTCATCCCATAATGCTTGTTATAACCTGTGAGTCTTCTTTGGCGACACAGTTGGACAGCATAGAAATAGCAGCGCTGCGGGTGAGAGTGTGTGATGTTTGGGTGTGGCCGGTTGATGAGCAGCTCTCTCCGAAATGAAGTAGAGGCCACCCTACTTCCTCTTCCACAGGGCAATATTTTCAAGCGTAATATCAATGTTATTGCGACAGCACTGTGCTAGCGCAGCATTTCAGCATTGACAAGTGAGGTTTTTATAGCCAGCGTGGCTTCACCAGCCATAACTCTCCACCTGAGCACCTGAGAAGTGCTGTAAAAACCAGCCCACTTACTCATACATGCAGGGAACCTCTTTAATGTTTCAGCAGCAGAGCGGGGAATTTGGCAGATGTGCATCTTTTATGATCTCATGATGATAGCTCTTCCTGTAATGCTGAAAGTGTGGCTTCTTTTCTCCAGGCCTGAGACATGAGTGTAAAGAATCCATAATTTGATTTATGTTGTCCCCAGTGGGACTCGGAGGGATCTGCTTCACTAAGATAAGAAGGAGAAGTCAGTGAAAAGTTGAGGAGAAAATCATGTGATTTATGTGTTTGTCCAGATCATAAAAGGACTGCTGTCAAACCCTTTATTGAATCAGAGCTGCAATGTGTTTTTGGTGCAGAACAGGTGCTAAGATGATGTGTTTTACTCTTTTACCTTTAATAATGTACTGTCAACACACAACTCCACACAAGACCTTTATTTTGGAATGAAAGTTTCCATTCAAAATGAAAATTTACATTTTCCTCAGGAATGTACACATTTAACTATATACAGTGAATGGACTTTCTACTCCCTGCCTTCTTTCTCAGCTGCTGTTGTACTGTATGTGTGTATGTAGATGTGCACCTTTAAATCTCACCCTAAATTAACATGTTATATCGTGCTTGTTTAAACACAAACTTAGTGCTGTTTCTGGCTGAATTTGTAGCAACGAGCCCATCAGGCTCTGCAACTTCCTGGAGTCTCTGCTTGTTGCCTGGCAACCTCAAGGTGATGCCAAGACTATGGATTAAATAAACAACATACAAATTGTTAATTAGTGAGCATTAGAGGTGTTGGAAGGCATATTTTTAAAGAGTTCATGCCTGTTGCCAGGGCCATTAAACCACAATAGCAACAGCTCTCTTGCTGTAACTCAAGAATGTTCTGTATTTATATCTGCATGTGTTTTGTTTTCCTCAAAGGGAAGGTTACACATTAACATATATTTGCTGTGTCAGTCTCATCCAGTCTGAAAAGCGAGGATTGTCAAAGGTTTTCTCTAAGGCAATCTCCTTAAATGGGAAAAAATTGAAAAGCTACAGTTTGGGCTACCATGATAACTTTGTTCAACTGTGTCCATAACTTTCAAATCAAATTTCACGGACGATCCATAATTCCCAAAAGCACTTTGGCCTTATGACGGGAAGAAAGAAAAAAAAATCATAAATCTGCTGTGACGACACATTGATGCTTCAGAGGGAATTTAATGCAGCTTATAAAATCCTCTGCAGTTGCTAAAATGAGAATAAAACAAGGACCGACGTCGAGGTTGAGGTCTCATCAAGGGTCACTTAAGTGGATGATTATGACTCTGAAACTCTATCTGCTGTCAAACCTCTGACTTCCAAAAGGTCACACAGACCCACAGTATGTCCCACAACGTCGGACAAACCTTGGGCGAATAGACTTCCACAACACCGTGAATGACAGTACTTCTTATTTCTCATGCAGGCCTTTCTACTGCTTCACTTGGCATCACCTAGCAGCCCGCTACAGTCGTAAATAACAGCTCATGAAAAACACTATAAATAGCAACGTCAAGTGTTTTTGTTTGGGTGAGGACAATCAAACATAAATCTCGAATATTGCCACGGCATCAATCAATGATTAAAAGCCTGAATCTCCTCCGGCTGTTAAAATAAGAAATAAGAGCACTGGTGAATTAGATGAAAATGAAACAGTTTGTGTGACACTGCTAAAATTGGTGACTATCAAAGTACAGTACAGGCTGCAGTTTCTTCACTGACAACACTTTGGGAGACAATTCAAAGTATAGAAGTATTCTACACAAAATCTGTCTGAGTCTTTACAAACCATGTTTACATTCAGTTATAACTCACATACTAAGTTGTGTAAGTTTAGACTACAACAACCACATAAGCTGTAAAGTGTTTCATTGTCCGGTGGATACAGAAACCTTCACTTCAACATCAAAAAAGAGTGACAACTACTCAACAATACCAAACACTGAGAAGGACAATATCGAAGTCAGGGTCGGATTAAACCACTGTGAGGCAAAAACAACTGTCCCCACGTTAGCTTGTGATCATCTGATTACACTCACATATTACATTTATTAATATGCAGCTGTTTAATGTGTTCCGCGGCTCTGGGGGAGCTTTGTCAAGTCCCATGTCAGGATATCTTGACCTCCTCATTCATTTGTCTCTTGTGAGTCTTTATGGAAGTGTAACACTGAATTCACTGGAGAGCCCCTTTATTAAAATAGAGGTATTACACCTCTATTTTGACACAGGGCCATAATTCCAAAACAAGGCCTCAAGATGAGGTAAAAATTGCGGGAGCCATTTTAAGGCCTGTAACAGTTCAGGTAAATATTGTGCGTTAGTGGTGACTATTACCAAACAATTTTAAATATTATGAAATGACCATAAATTAATTTCCACAGAGTGAACCTTCAGCCCAGCTGGTAATCCAGCCTTGATCAAAGTAAAACGATACCAACGATATAACAATATTTGCACACAGCACAGAGAGGAACCATATATGACAGTGTGATGCACCTCTGCTTGAACATACAGATGAGTGATTTGTGTACAGGACACACAGTATATCACATTTACTGCTCCAGTGCCATTGTGAACACACTTAATAACTCTGATGACAAAAGATAATGCAAATATAATTTTCCTGTACATTGCCTCTCGCCTTTCATTATGCAAATGCACAACCACGCAAATGACATGATGCCGATGCGAGAGCGTTACCTTTCCTTCACACTGTCTTTGTCCTCTGAGTCCATTGTGAAAACAACGCTCCGTGTCACAAAAATACCTTTGGAAAGCCCAGAGTTCAAAGCTGCTCCTGAGCAGTTTGAGTGAATACAGATTGGTCTGGCATTGAAAATAAAAATGGCAAACAACAGCAGTCACAATCTGAAGGACATTGTACGCCACAGTATTCTACAAATTAAAACAACCAACAGCATGTAAAGCAATGCATAGTATCAATATATAGTATCAGCTTCACCCGTTTCACCAAATCTCCTCCCAAACAAGTATTGAGTTGTCCATAGCTGTGTATTCATGCCTGTCTTTTAGTTGACCCCCACCTGACAACAGGACGGTGGTGGTAACTGTAGCTCAGGCAGCAGTCCATACACATTGTAATACATCCACGGCCCCACCGTAGGCCTCTCCTGACAATCTGAAAGACACTTGTTTGTCTTCATTTTGGCGAGACATTGGGTGAGAAACAGTCACTGGTGTTTTATGTTGCATTTGTCCGGCGATTACAATCTAAAACAAACAGAAATGGGCTGTTCTGCTGAGCCTAGAATAACGAAATAACAGACTTTGAATCTGTGCTCATGATGAGCGACCAGTTAAATACTGTATTTATAACAAACAGGTCTCATCCCTCTGTGTGCTAACCGTACAGCATGTGTCATCCATTCTGTAGAGAATACTCATGAGATGCAGTGCTTACACCGGCAGCAGTCAGCAACATGTAATTATGTTAGTAACAGACTTTAACGTGCTGCCTGAGCTGTCATGAGACTCACAAACCAAAATGAATCTGACACGTTTGCTTTTGTTTGGATCAGCTGTCAAGTGTTTTTCTAATGTTTGACTTAAATTGCCTCATGTTTTTCCATAAGTGCTTTCGGTTTTTTCACCTACCACACAATTACCCATTTAATAATATAACTGGGATAAAACGTTTTTTTTTAAAGTTGTAACTAATGGCTTTATTATTGGTTAATAAATAAATCACTATTGTTTTTACAGATCAGTTAAAGCACAATCTGGACCAAAATCAATTTATTAACATTTACCTGATTATTAAAACCCTTTAATAACAACTTATTATCATTAATAAATGCAGACTTGTTGGCTTATTAGAAAGTGAGAAACACTTTATTACTACCTCATTATTTATTTACTACCTCATTTTTTATTCTATATTTATATTTATACTTGAACTGTGCACTACTGACCGTTACTGACTTAAAATTACAATTATCTGTGCAATAATTCACCAGTGCAATACATATATATACATACATACACATTGTTATTGTATATATTTTTACTTTTCACTTAAATACTGCAAATTTATATATTTTTTATATTTTTCTAAAATATTTTTTGTTTTTTTATTTCTTATATTTTTCATACTTCTCATTTCTAGCTCTATGCTACTTCTTCTATTCTTGAATGGGAGCACCTGTAACATGTCTAATTCCCCCCGGGGATCAATAAAGTATTTCTGATTCTGATTCTGATTCTGATTAATGGATTACCAATGTTTATAACTGCATTATTACAAAATACAAATTTTAAACTAGCCAATGAGATTATTTTATAACCTGAAATTACAAAACATGTTCATATCAAAGGCTAATAACGGATCTATAAACGATTCATCAGCCATCAATAAAGCCATTGGTTACAACTTGCCCTTTATAAAGGGTTCCTTATTAGAAAGTATTCCGGCTGAAGACGCCACAATGTGTGGAGCTAAACATCCAGCTGGCTGATAATAAGACAGTGAGTATAAAACATGAGTCTCTAAACATTTCACACTTGAACATGTTAATGTTTGCCAGGGACAGATCTCACAAGCTGCACGTCAGTGTTGTCACACACCAGCATGACACTGGACGTAGCCCGTGGGTGATAAACGTTAATGAAAGGCCCAAAATAAAAAAAAGAGCCACACCCGAGTCGCTCCTCATCTGTGCACCTCTGACAGTCGGTGCTGATGTTCCCTCCAGGTTTTGGCTCAGAGACTGTTGCTTTCCTTTTTAAGCTGCTCGCCTTCCTCTGAGCAGCAGATCTGTCTCTTTTTCCTCGGATTTTCTGTTTTGTTGGGGTGTTTTGTGGTGCAAAGGGACCGTACATGAACACAGACAGGGGTAGAGACATAAAATACAGATGGAGGAAAAAGGTTTACAAGCAGCACACACCATAATGTGTACATTCAAACAAAACAACCCCTTCCCCAAAACAAAAAGTATGAATAAAATCAAATCACCTGGAATCAAATAAGAAAATAAATAATGGAAGCCAGTTACCGTGTGTGTGTGTGTGTGTGTGTGTGTGTGTGTGTGTGTGTGTGTGTGTGTGTGTACGTGTGTGAGAGAGAGAGTGTGTGTGAGTGTGCGTATCTATAACTGAAAGAGAAAAGATGGAAAACAGAAAAGAGAAGGAAGATTGAGCAAATACACTAAAAACAGATGTAGAAAAAAATAAAAAAAAGAATTTAAACTAAACTAAACTTTGATAGCCATAACTGGCAGGGGGAAGGAGAATGAGTCAGAATAAGAATAATAAACAAACAATTTTGTCAATAAATGAGGACGGGAGAAATTGGGATGGATAAATAAATAAACAAATAAATAGAGATGAAAACAAATGAAAGAGTGAGCAAGTGGGTTGATCTTAAGCGCTTGTGTGATATCTAAGGTGTGTGCATGTATATGTATGTGTTTGGCTGTGCCCAAGTTGTGAGAGGAGAAAAAAAAGTAGTAATAAATAATAATAATAATAATAATAATAATAATAATAATAATAGTAATTGTCATCTCATTACAATAATACAATAATAACAATAACAAAAGGGGGAAAGTGCTGGGTAGATGAATACGTCATATAATAATAACAACAGTGACAATATTACCATGAATAACATGGAATGATACGTAATTATCATTATCATAATGAGCGCAGGTCACCAGGGTGGATGTGTGAAACATGTGGTTCATCCTACAGCAAAGGGAGGTGGTTGCTATTTTTGTACATGATTATATGTGACTGTGAGTGAGTACTGTGCTGTATAGCTATGTGGAAAACCTTTGACATTACCTGTAATTTACTTTTTTCAGTCATATTGCTGCTCAAGCTTCATACCCAGATTTTTGTACGCCATGAATTTCCGACTTACTTCACAGGAAAAACCTTTTCCTCAAGCGACCGCCTTTCGAGGCGAGCAGCAAAACATGTATATACAAGAGGACATCTTTGTGATTAGATGACAGTACAGCGGTAGTTGGGATCGTTCATCGTACTGGATCCATCTGTTTTGACCACCGTGATCTTGGATGAGTGCTGGGAGCTGTGCAGCGCATTTCTGTGGCAAAGGCGCTCGCGGTAATTCTGGGCGAAGATGAGCAACATGAGCGGGTTGATGCAGCTGTGGGAGTAGCTGAGGCAGATGCTGATGTTGTAGGCATAGATGAAGGCAATAGTCGGGGTGTTGTTGCTCAGGTTGATCACCTGGATGACGTGGTAGGGCGACCAGCAGATCAGGAACAGGGCGATGACCATCAGGACCATCTTGGTGGCCCTTTTGGCCCAAACAGACTGCTTGCGTTTGACGCGACGGATTGAGCTGAAAACGTGGTAGAGGGTGAGTGAGTAGAAGGTGCTGATGATGATGAGAGGGATGATGAAGCCCAGGATAGACTGGTAGAGAGTGTACCAGTACATGTCCTCGGGCCCGTCCAGGTCCATCATGCACACCTCCAAATGCTGTCTGCGCACGACCTTGGCGTACATCATGACGGGGACGGTGAGGAGCAAGCTGCCCAGCCACACCAGCAGGTTGATGATGATGGTCCACTGGATGGTCCTCTTCTCTGAGGTGGGGTGGACAATAGCTATGTACCTAGGAGGAAGAAGACACTTTCTTAGAGCGGCACAGCGCTCGAAAAATGCAAATGATGTGTACAAATTTGCTGAAGTGCATGCAAAGAACATTAGTTTTGCTCTAAGAGGTCATTTTCATCCCTGACAAGCTCAGAGAATCAAAGCAGGCGGTGGGGAATGATGAAACCAAGTGTCAGAGATACACTCTCAATATATTACATGCTCAGCAAAGTGATGAATTCTGTGACAAATTAGTGTATTTTAGACAGGGTGACTTACCGCAAGAAAATGAACACATTTCCATTTGGATTTTGCTTTTGATTGTGTTTCAATTTGAGGAGAGCTGCTCGGCTACTTTAGTCAAAATTGACCTCAGTCTTTAGGACATCTGCTGGAAATTAATGACCACTTTGTCATTACTTACACCAAGTGTCATTTCAGTGGAGCACATTCAACATTTCCAGGCGCTGTCTACATGTTAGATGTCACTCTGTGGGCGTGCTCGACCTGTCTGGTGAGATTATCTCCAGGACATCCTGCTAAATTGCTATTATCTTACACCATAAATCCATAGTGTAGCATTCTGATCCTCAACAGAAGCTGGCGTCCTTTGTTAAAGTTAAGTAAATATACTTTTAGTGTGATGGTTGAATCAATACTGGCCTACTGATGTGCTGCCCCAGATCGGTCAAGTTAGATATTGGTATGATCAAAAACTCACACTTCGGACTGCCAGAACTCCAGCACTGAATGTTTAATGCTCTGTAGTTGTAGACATACCTTTAGGTTTACAGAGAGGAAGAATCAGTTGCAATAAAGGGAATAAATTGTACCAACCATGTGTTTTAGATTGTTGATCTCACTGTTGTGTAAGGAAAAACAGCGTTAGAGCAAAAAAGGTTTCTTTTGACGGTATCCTCACCGTAGGCATCTCTCTGTAATGTTTATATTTCTTGTGACCCTGAACTAACCCTGTGTAGACTTTATTTTAACACACCTAACATGTAAAGTTGGTCTTCAACTAATGTTTTATACCTGTATTTAACTCTGCTGTGATTTAGAAAACAGCATCATGGTGACATCCACAAAACTGCCATAAAATGAAATGCCACGGCGCCCTGACATAAAGTGGGACAAGCAAGAAATAACTTTTTCCCTGCGTCGACTGAAACAACCCCGTCTTTGTTGGAATTACCAGGGGAACGCAAACATTTACAACGTCAGTTTGGGATGTGCTAAACTCAGATAAGCAACTACAAATGCAATCAGACATTTAATCAACCCTGTGAAAGGTCGTAAACACTAAAATAATGTTTTCTAACCTACTGAGGTGGCACACAAGCTAGCTTTTTCTGTTTCTTTGTTTATTAAAGGTTATCATTCGTTTTATCTATTTTCAAGAGATTACAGCCTATAATTACTTGTTTTGAACGTATTGGCGTTTAGTTATTCAAAGGGATGTTTGATCTTTGTTCTCAGTATTTACTGCAGCGAAACTTTGGAACCTTTTTTAAAAAATATATCTAAGTAATTTGAAAGGATAGAGTTGAATTATAGTGAAGTGGAGGCTGGATACTCAGAGCAGGTGGTGCTGCTCTTCGAACACAATTACTGGTCTAGTGGCCCTACAGAAAGGCATTATGTATATTACACTGAGGCTGTGTGACATTATGGCTCTGAGAGCACCTCCTGCACAGGTGATTGCTCTCAAATGAAGATGTTTATCAGCCTTAACACTTGGCATAAAGACTCATTTAAATGTCCTCAGTGTGTCCAGATCATAAACATGACACATGCATCATTTATGCAGGGAACATTGTGTCTTCACGGGCTGTTGCACAGGTGATTACACCACGGCATTGGTGTATTTTATGTTGAGTGATTACCTCTTTTTAAAAGATGGCACCTGTAAAAACACTGGGTGACAGGAAAACTATACTTTCTTTATTCTCAGAGGAATTATTATTATTATTATTATTTAATTATATATAGATAAATATTGGACTTTTGTTGTCAAAGTGCGGTTCTGTGGCGCTTTAAAGAATAGATCTTACTTTCTAAAAGGATAATAATAAAACATGGACAAGAATTGGCATCAGCCCTGTGATGTGGATGCGTGTAACGCTTACCGATCAATGCACAGCACAGTAACAATCCCCACTGTGGTAAACTGGTTGCTGACATCCACCACCACAACCGCTTTGCACATAAAGTTTCCGAAGACCCACTGTCTGTCTCGGACCAGCTGGTGAATGTTGAAGGGCATCACGAGCAGGAACAGCATGTCGGCTATTGCCAAGTTCAGCACGTAGATGTCTGATACCATTTTCTTCTTGCACGCTTTCACGGCGTAGATGACCAGTCCATTGGCTATAACTCCAACTGAACACAGGATGCCGTAAATGGACGGGAATATGTGCATGAAAGTGGTGATGTTGATGTGGCTGTAAGGCGAGGGCGCTGAGTTCAGACATGACGGGTCAGTCAAGTTGTCTGTTTGGTTTTTTTTGCAAAATATCCCCGTGTCGTTCATCTTCAGATCCTCTTGATAGTCGCCTCGGTGTGGTTGTAATGAAAGCAGCCGGGCGGCTGGTCTCCAAACTTGGGCAGCAAACTCGCGCACTCTCCAAGAGCGCGTATCCTCTCCCTGAGTTCTTCTCGGCGTGGATTCCCTTGACAAAGATGATATTATCAAGACAGGAGAGCGTGGAATCTAATCACGTCTGACTACATGAGCAATGGTGCTCGTTGGAACATGTTTATCTCTGGAAGAAAACTATGATCTGACCATTTACCGTGCGCTTCCGCTGTGCGCTATACCAAACCCAGTGCGCGCCTCAGGGGACACTAGTTCCCTCCCTCCAAAGACCATTCGCTGTGTCAAGTAATAATATAGCAAATGAAAAGTAGTCACTTTAAACTGAGCCTGAATGCTGTAAATCTTGGTCTCCTTTACGCCTCGATCACAAGTTTAAGTCAAGGAGGAGAGTAAGCGAACATGCAGCTTGCGATGTAAAGCAAAGCCATGTCCATTCTGTAGTGGTATGAATACAGAGATGACAAAGGCTTTCATGTTTAAACTTTAAGATAGCAGAATGGAAGAATCAATAATACTAAAGATAACAATTACCTCTTTAAGGTTACTTTAAAAGGTTGAAGGCACTGCCAGGGTGAAACAAGGAGGAACCTAACTACTGAACATGTCTGAACCATTAAGCCACATGGCTCAGTTACTTTTACACAAATGAGATTTGTGTTCCTTTGCATTTCAATTAAACACTAATTCCTGGAGGGCTTTTAAACATCCATCTTTTTGTTTTCTCCAAATTATGATTAGTTTCAGCTTCACAAAATGGAAGTGATTCGGGCTATCACTGGCAATTATGTTTTTTAATGATGAATGTGCCCTAAAGGCTGCTGTGTAGCCCTCATACCAAAGATGTGATGTGAATTCGTTGGGAAGCTTTAAGGGAGAGAAGTTGATCCAGGGGTTGAAGCAGCTCAGCAGAGAGGGCTCTGCTGGGATCTGACCACAGGTCAGCGGGAATGTATGTGAGCTTTCCTCCGTGCTGGCTTCAGGTACCATTTGTTCATCCCCTATGATGTTCCAACTACTGGTCTAAGCACACAATGATATAATTATTTTCACACCGGCCTTCATATAAAAAACACTTTCGGGACTTTTGGTCATTCTCACTGGTCCAGAGCTCAGAGCAGATCTGCTTGAATGAGCTCGTTAAACTCAGCGCTGATAGCACAAGAAAAATCCACACAGAATAAAATTCCCATTATTAATTCACATCTTATCATTTTGATCTCTTCAATTTAAGATGTGTGAGTATGAACCCTTCTTTACCAGAGACAGAAACAAGAGGCATGAAGTGAGGCTATGAAGACTGTATAAGTCAAAAACATGTTGAGTGCAAGTCCAGTTGGTATTGACTGAGTGCTCTCAGATACAGTGAAATCAAGCACAAGAGAGGGATAAAGTGACCATCTTTCAAATTGAGGGCCTGCCTTCAGTCCCCCATGACGGATGTCGTCTGCTTTGCTGAAGTGTTCTTGAGCGAAACCTTGAGGCCCAGGACTAATCCTTCTTTTGCATGTATTTATTAAGTGGTGGATGAAATTCTGAGCAACTATTAAATGGATTGTCATGAAACTTTGTCCAGACATTCATGTTCCCCTCAAGACAAATCCAAATGTTCCTCCAGTGCCACTAGCAGGTCAGAGTTTTCAGATATTCTGTGAAATATCTCAACATCTACTGGCTGGATGTTCACAAAGTTTTGTTTTCATGGTTCCCAGACAGCATATTCCAATGACTCTTTTTTGTTTTTTTTTGCTATAGTGCTACCATGAGGTGAACATTTGTGGTTTTGAGTGAAATGTCTCAACAGCTTTTGGATGGATTGCCATCATATTTGGCACAAGCATTCATGTTCTACTCAGGATGAATTTCAGACACTTTGTTGATTCCTTAACTTTTCGCCTATAACACCACCATCAGGTCAACATTTTATTTGTCCAATACTTTGGTTTATGACCAAATATCTGCAAAACTAATGACATTCCCATCAGCCTCAGCTGTACTTTGTGTTCAGCGCTAATTTACCAATGTTAGCATGCTAACACGCTTAACTAAAATCGTGAACATCGTACACATTATACCTGCTAAACATCACTGTGTCATCAGCATTGTCATTGTGAGAATGTTAGCATGCTGATATTAGCATTTAGCTCAAAGCACTGCTGTGCCTCAGTATAGCCTCACAGAGCATTAGTCTTGTTACTGTGATTTGTAATATGACACATAATTTGTGTTAATATTTCTCGAACACAAGAAAATATATTATTTGTCAGCTGCTGCTTGAAGCTTGTACCATCATCAAACTATTGTGAATCTGGTTTAGATGATGTGTGGGAAAAAAAGGAACAGATTTCAATGAACATATTAAGGAGGAAGAAATACTTTTCCAAAGCATCCGTGTCTTATCAGTATGAAAGTCAGAACCAATGACAGCCCAGCGAGTGATGTGTTCACGCAGTCATGTCTGGGAAAGGTTCACGCTGTTTCCTCTGTGAAAGTATAGCAATGAGGGTGAAGGAATAATTATCAAAACTGGAAAGGGACTTAGAGGGTTGCCAAAGTCATGAAATGTTGAATTCTATTGACAGCAAATTGAACCTTCTCTGGAGCACATTACATTCAGACAGATTCACATATATCAAAAGCTTACATCCTCAACAGCCAGTTGTCTGGAAAATGTGGCATAATTGCAGAAGGACGCTAAAGTCAAGATTTAGCTCATACAGACTTTTGAAACATTTTCTACATAATGGAGATGTCTTTCTATCTGCTTTCAATAATTAGCTTTAAAAATCCCCCTTTTGCCCCCATATTTCCTACTGACGTCATCATTTGTAATATATAAATATAAATCTTAGTTGTTTCTTAGAAGGCGCTCAGATATAAAGCTACGGTGGGTAGACAAAGCAAGTTTATGGGGAATTACTGCCCATAAATGTCATTGTCTGCTACTGCAAAGACAAAGTTGAACTTTCTTGTTGTCATCAGTACGAGCTGTCACCCAAAGCTTTAAGAATTGGCTGCTACAAATCTCCACACCTCAGCAGTGCATCTTTTCTTTGCTTCAACAACTGCCACTGTGATACAGTGCAAGACGGGGTTAGCAGGGTCGTACCTCCCATCTGCTCAGTGGCCGACAGAGGAGGACAGTGCTTGCCCTGGTCAGCTCCCGGTGTGCACCTGTGTGAATGTGAAGCAGGGCATTGCTGAAAAAGAGCATGTTGCACTCAATAAAACTCCAACCTGGATCAAGAACAAACATGGCACAGTAAATGACAGCTTGTTAAAGCTTTTATGGTCAGTTTCAGGGTTTGATTAAACTGAAAGTAGGTCTTAGTCGCAAATCCTAGCTTAAAAGTTAGCTTTTTAAAAGACACCTTACATATGGATTAGTTAGTTCTTGACAATGAAGTCCTGGACTACTTAATTGTAACAACCTACAACATGGTTAGTCCTCATTAATGAGATAATGTGCACGTAGCATTTGCCTGAGGTGGCTGATGAAAGCTGGAACAGAGCACATAAAGCCCACAATGAGGTGGCATCAGAGGACTAGAAACAGACGCAAACAACAGGAGCACAAAAAAATCAACACAGTCACAAACACAAAACCCTTAAACTGATCGGCACGTGGAGAGGAAATATTGGCTCGAGCGGTGAATTCATGTTCACGTGCATGTGGAAATAATTTCAGCAAATTGATTGTTTGGGTCATTCCTGTCAATAACAACTTGTGTGGCGTGTTCACTGAAATATAAAAGAGTCATTCACATGTGACAAACAGCATTATTCTGGAGTTAAACCTGCCTCTTTGGAGGTTTAATTTAAGTCTTTCATTTTTGATTTTGGATCCCCACCACAGGGTCAAAATGCTCGTCTTATTCTGCTGTAACTGCGGCAGCTGAACACCCTGTTCTGCTCACATTTCTCCCTTCAGCCCTGATGAGCACTAATTATTGTGAAGAGTATGATTGCCTGTGCCATTAAGCTATTTGACAGGAGCATTAAGGAGTTTGCACTGATTTCTTGTGGGATGAACCTGCTGCTGCTCAGCTCAGGTAGAGATGGAGAAGGTAGCTGAGAGCTGTTTCATGCATTATACGTGCGCTTGTTCTATCTGCGGATGTAGCATCTACTTAAAGGTGTGTGTGTATGTGTGTTTTTCATTGACTTGAAAGCTCTTGGTCTACAGGGTGTTTTTCACTTGATTGACTGCTAGAATCACATGCTGTGTGCTGTGTGTAAATGCACACCACTGCCAACTACACCTCACCGCAAAATAGCATTCATTTGTATATATAGAGAACCATACACACTAATATTCACATACACATGTAAATATAGTACATATATGCACACATACATTGTGTTTTAATGTCCCACACCACATTTCATTTGGATGATTTAACTCAACATCTAATCAGACGCCTTTAACAGACAGACACTAATACTGATCGGTGACTTGCCACAGCAAATCCTTTTCTATCACATCAAGGAGCACTGACCTGAGAATGTCCCGTGCTCCGTGTCCATAAATACGCTCTACAGACATGGGATTGAAAACAGCGAGTGATAAGTGCTGCCTGCAAATGAGTAGTAGAATGAGGACATAACGGAGCGCTTAACTAACTTTTCTAAGACCATCTTTAATTGAATAGATGCTGGTATGCCTGAGGCCTGTAATTAAATTATGAAAATGTGAACTGAAATGCCACAGTTGCCACTGTGTCCAGATGCATTATAGAAATGAAAATGAGTACATAGTTATTATTTGTCTGGTTTCCCACAGATGTCAGAGCAGACATGTTGTAATTTACTGGGCCGATATGGTCACTTGTGGGTAGCAGATATACATTTGCTGGATGCTCCCCTTTCAACTGAGCCAGTCTAAAAGAATCTGTTGTTGCCACAGCCGAGCACAAATCCAGAGAGAAAACACGAAGCAACAAAAAAGACGAAACAGTAGCCTGCCCTGTCTGGTTCACAGTTAATAATATCACATGCCTTAGATGTCATATGATTTTTTACCAATATAAGATACACATCTCAATAAATCCCCCGGGCTTTTGCTAATGTTAATTGCATGCTCTGGTCAGTGTTTAGTTTATATTTAATGCAAGGAAAGACAATGTAAAAGATTGTGTTCAGATGTTTAAGACATGTGATGAATGCAATGGGAAAGGTCAAGATGAGCTGAGTAGGGTTCAGTGTCATGATACACTGTCTGTGAGGGATTCAAATTGGTGTGCAGCCTAATTTACATTCTCCCCTGGCTACAAGTGTCAGTATGGAGTTGTGTTTTTTTCTTTTGGTCCGTTTCATTTGTAAATAAGTCTGTTTAGCCCTTCACATGTACAGTACATGCTCTGTGTGAGCTGTGCGACACTACCGGCTGTGAGGAAGATTTCAGATTCTTCTCAAATTGAACCTAATGAAATATTCATGAACATTTCACAAACAAGAAGAAAAGATGTGAATAGAAATAAAATGTAATCCTGCAGCTCTGAAGGAACATTAGTTCTAAACAGCAGCATGGCTTTGAGGTTGTTTTTATTCTGTCATAACATATAGAAACAACATCCCCTTGTATGTGCCTTCCCACGCAAGCTGTCGTTACAGTGCACAGTTTATTCTGATTAAATCGTTGATCAGTTTAAGTCTCACTCGCAGCTGGACAGTTCTGTCAATATGAACTGGCAGTAGGTGAACAAATGTCAGAGAAACTCTTCATCCAATCATGGCTATCATCAGGTTGTAGAGCTCAAGTTAGATTACTGTATGTTTGTTTGAGTCAAAAAGCCTAACGAGATTTGACAGGCGCTCCCGTGAAGTGAGTCTGACCTTAGCGTTTGCCCCAATGAGCTTGTTTTGTCACAGATCTTGTGGAGGATCTTTGGACAATCATATGATCTCCTTCTGCATGTCCTCGGGGGGATCGAGCGAGACGAATTCACATAATGTGGTGAGGCCGTTCCTTTATGAAGTAACCACACATCTACTCTGATGTTACGAATACTTCACTTTACTAGAGACTCATTTTCTAAGAATTAACAGTCACAACATTTTATTCTCTTAGAGGTGGTTGCTGCTGTTGGATCTGCTGACATTTTATTTAGTACTCCCATTTCTTTAATGTAATTAGCCTGTTCATTCAGACTAGAATTGTTTGTATGAAATATGTCCTTTATGGTACACACACAAAGAACATAGAGCAAAACATAACAAAAAAACATTAATTTTGATGGCAAGAGGGGGATGAATTTAAAATTCTGGGTAAATGGTGAATAGGGGTGGGTATTGAATATTGTTATCAAACTACTGTCAGAAAACTGTATAGCGTCTCTGTTTCATTACACGCAGGAGAGAAAATGAGAGACTGGATGGCATGCAACAAAGTTGTGCAAAAAAAACAAAAGATTGCAGCTAACTGTTGTCTGCCTTAACCTGCTTTGACTCACAAAATGTATGGTTTTTGAAGTTGAAGCCTGGTTCTGCTGGAAATGGTCAAGAATATAGATATTTAGTGAGTCTCTGCTTTCCCTTAAAGTGCACAGATTTGACAGCGAACTGATGCTGATCTTGTTTGATATGTAATGCCTTTTAAAGCAGTGCTTTAGGAAGATGAAAGCACAGAGTTCTCTCTGTGAGGATTATTTAGAGATTTGATATAAAACAAGAATCAATTATATTTGCCCTATTAAAATTTGTGAGAAATCAGTGTCTCTTAACAATCCTCAGAATGCCTTCTAATCTTTTATAGAAATCAGGAACATACTTCAGATTATTAAATGTATTTCTGACACAATACAAGCACTGGTGACATGCAGGATGTGATGGTGGTATGGGATGAAGATATTGCAAAGAAAAAGCCTTTCAGCCTCTTATTCTTCATGACACGACCAGTAAAACATAACTTGTATGAGCCTAAAAACTGTTTTGTGACAATGAGAATCAATAGTGGTGTTTTCATTGCCACAAGGGCACTTTGAGACAAGCTGAGGGGAAAGTGATGCATTTTATTGTACAAGATATAAAAAGAAAAACAGAAATATTGTCGGACTTTTCATTTGTATTCCTCCTCGTGTCAACAGTCATTTTAAGCAGTTTAACCTGACTTGATGATAAAGTGTCTATAAGACAGAAGAAACCTGTGTGGAGTTTGATCTTCTTTTATTTTGCAATACTCCCACATGATTTAACACATGGGGTTTAATAATGTTGCATTTTATGAACAGGCTCAGATTACAGTGATTGAGCTACATTACATAACAGAAACAACATACACTTGAAAATGAGTCTGTAATGAAACCAACAAGCCTCCTCTGTCTGAGCTGTTTTTGACTCTTATCAGTGACACATGAGATGATTTATATTTTTTCTTGATTTGTTTTAAGAATCTTATCAGATGTTTTCCTTGACCAAGGTTTTAAGTACTTATAGGAAAACAATGTTCTTCAACCTTGTGCCCCATGCTGCTATTTCTGTACCGACCATGGACCTCACTCTAAAAGCATGAGAAATAGATTTCATTTAGATGTGCTTTGTGCAGCATTTTCAAAAATCAGTGTGTCATTATTGAATTATTTGTGATGCTTTTTGTACCATTACTGTAAACAAATTAGACTGTTGTTAGGATGATTGCTAACCTCCAAATGGTGTATAGAAAAAGGGACTATGAAAGACTACAAAACAGTACTAGCAGGCATCAGCACTGAAATACTGGTTTTAGTTTGATTGTTTGTTTGTTTTTGATATATCCATCCATTAACTGTATTCACATATCCTTGAGGGTCGTAGCAGGGGACTGGATTCAATCCCAGCTGACACTGAGGTACATCCTGGACAGGTCGCCAGTCAATCACAGGGCTGACACATAGAGACGGACAACGATTCACGCTCACATTCACACCTACGGGCAATTTAGAGTCACCAGTTCACCTAACCCCCATGTCTTTGGACTCTGGGAGGAAGCTATTTAGTCTGATGTGAAAAACTGTTCAGAGCAGGAAATCGTTGGGTTGTCTGAGCTAACATGCCTTTTCAGTTTCACATGGTGATCATAGACTGTTCCTGTGGACTTGCAGACTCCCATTTTTGTTGTCCCATTTTGTCTGAAGAGCTCAGAGTAGGACCTCTGCCTCTTTTGTGCCAGTCGAGGTGTGGTTGGGTTGCCTCCTGGTTACCCTTCAGTAGACATATTTTGGACGTACCTAACTAGGAGACCCTTTGGTAGTCTTAGAACACTCTGGGGGGATTATCAATCAGAAACAAGAACACCTCAGGAAGCCTCGAGAGGAGCTGGAGGATGTTGCTGGAGATTGGGAAAGAAACACAGTCTGTTTAAGCCTTTACACATTAGCATGGACTGACTCATCTCCATAATGCTGCTCTTTATTATTCACAAAATTATTTTAATCCAGCAAACCCACTTTTTTTTTCTTCTTATCTGAAGTGTTTTTATTTTATTTCTTTGATAAATACAGTATGTGAAGTTCAATTGTGAAAACCATGACGAACTGTTTCATTGTTTAATTTAATTATTACTAATTATTGTTATATTTGTATGTGTGAAATAGATGCAAAATTCCAAAAAAAATATTGTCATAAAAAAGAATACTGAGTCATAACCAACCAGTTTTATGTGCAGATGAGCATAAGGCATTGTGCTCAAGATTTAGTCAAGGAGCCACAGTGGATCTGACATGTATAATCATGCTTTGATAATGTGTGTCACACAAATCCAAACACATACCCTCCATCCTCATATGACTGTATAGAGAGCTAATCAACTGAAAAGTAAAGCCTTCATCATTATTTTTGTTGTGCATTTACGGATGTTCCCTAAACGCCTCCAAGCAGGCTATTGGTGGGTGCTAATGCTATTTCCATGGTATGGGTGGGCTGGAGATCTTACTGCTCTTATGTAGCTTATGATGGAAGAAGTTCTGAGATCCTTTAGTTAAGCAAAAGTACTAATACCCCACTGTGAAAATACTCCACTACAAGTAAAGGTCCTGCTTTCCAAACTTTACGTAAGTAAAAGTATGTAAGTATTATCAGCAAAATGTACTTAAAGTATTAAATGTAAATGTCATCGCGCAGTAAAAAAAAATTATTATGTATTATGTATTTTGCATTTTACTGCTGTCGATGTTTAAATTTTAACTACTTTATATACTGTTGGGTAGTTTAATGTACAGCAATGCATCATATTTTATAAGATCATCATATGTTTGTAGAATTGCTGTCCTGTGAGGACCTTGTATCTCTAAAAAGTCAACTTTTCAGAAAAACAGCCCTTTTTCAGCTTTGTGACGATGCACTTTCAAGCTAATCCAAGAGGGGGGTTTAAATAATTCATTTAGTTTAACAAGTAGGAGAAATTTCTCAACCCATAAAAGAACACTTCACCCAAATTTGGAGATACATGCTTTTCACTGGACAGGAAGGGTAGTAGTAACTAAAGCTGTCAGATAAATGTGGTAAATGAACAATATTTGCCTCTGAGATGTTGTGGAGTAGAAGCATAAAGTTGCATAAAATGGAAATTTGTACTTAAGTACAGAACTTAGTGCCACATTCCATTAGCGAGTGCCAATCTCTTTACAGAATCAAGGAAATTTAGTGAGCCTAGAGAACCAAGTGAGCCCGCAACCAAACCAAACTGTATGTTAAGATCTTGGGTTTAAGAACTTTTGGAGAACCCAATTGATCCCTTAGATATTAAAGCCAGGATCAGCAGCAGAGATTCACCGCCCAGGGAAAGGTCACATGTCAGACACGTTACAACATCACTTCTCTGTGCCTTTCAAAACCATTACAAATCATTGTTGGAAAAACAACAGTTTTATGATGTTTTGGGTTTAGGCACAAAAACAAGTCAGTTAGGTTAAGGAAAACACTGTGGTTTGGGTTAAAATTATTACTTCCTTAAGGTTAGGGGAGCTTCGCTGTCATGGTTAAATTAATAACAAATTGGCTGGAATTTTTTATTCTACTGAGCACAACATCAGAAATACTCAGCATTTACAACCCGTCACTGCACAGTAAAGGCCACAGTAAACTTTGTTATCCATAATTAGATTCAACTAAGCATATTCATTTACAGAATATGTGTTGTGTGTGGGATGACAATTATATCAGCTGCCTCTATAGGTGGATTCATTCCAGTAAAAGAAAAGGGCAAAATAAAGTGAAGTGAAAAGAGCAGCCAGTGGTAATCAGCCAAACTGATTACTGAAACAAATGATTTAACTCCTGTCTGACTCTTTTTGTGGCACTACTCTGAAATGACATTTGTGTCAAAAAGGCCACCGATGGAGAACTTTGATCTCTTTAATCACAGCTTCTGAACAAATCCCTTTCATCCCTTTATTTTTATTCTTCCTGTCAGAACTCCTGTTAATGTCCTGGCTCCTGAGGACCCATTGATGCACCAGGCAGTGACTAATTGCCTTCCCATATTTTCAAAAAGTATATCTATTAAAATGCTTTGCCAAATCAGTTATTCTGCAGAGTTGGGGGTGCAACAGTTGCTTACAGATTTTTAAGATAGATTTTTCTTGCAACTACAATCAAAGTGCAAAATCACAATTTGTCTTCCTGCCATGCCCATAGCCGTTTCACCACGTGGAGTGCCAAACGCAGCATTGTTGAATTGACACATTTCTAGTGCTGTTATTTTTGTCTCATAATTACTCTATTATTCAGGCTTTGTGGAGGGCACCAATGTTTTTGCCTGACAGTCATCAAAGTGTTTTATTCGAAAGTATAAAATGCCTCCATGCAGTTTATCCTTAGCAGGTCTTTTGATGGTTGTGGAAAGAGTTTAAGTGCACATCAGTCAGCTCTCCAGAAATAAAGGAAACTCAAACAGCTTATTTTCACCTCGAAGATGTAAAATAAATCTGTATGCTGTATTGATCCTGCTGGGCCTTTATGAATTAGTGCTCACCATCGCCGCAGCGAGAGCTCCCACCTCTCCGTAGCATCTGAGGATTCACGCAGTGTCTGTGGGGTTTCAGCATTATCAGTATGCAGCACACATGCCTGCAGGTCTGCAAATAACCCCCCCCCCCCCCGCCCATTTGTTGATCTATACTTTATTGCTGTGTTTATGAGTAATACACAGGCTCCAACACAGTCGTTCCAATCAACCAGGGGTTGAGCACATTTTTTCCCCACTAGCCATAAAATGTAATGAATAATTTGAATAGGTGCTGATGCAGACGGAGCTGGTGGTCAAGTGGGTTTATTTGATTAGTTTGTGAATATACTGTGCTAAAGTTGCATGCTAACAGAGGATCAAACTTTCTTTATCTGCAACTACCCCAGTCACCTCTTAAGATCAAAAATGAACATGTCAAACAAAGTTGGATTCAAGATAACATCTCTTTCTTTACAGAAGTACATGCTGCAACAGTGCAACTGGTCACAAGCAAATCGGCCTGCAGCCAACCTTGAACATAATCCTCTGTGGACTTCGGTGATTTCACCGTGGAGATACATCCAAGCACTAAGCCTGTAGAACAGTGGGGATCAATAATAGATTTTTTCTTTTCACGCCAGAGGGGAACGGTTCATATCTGACCATCTTTGTTCTATTAGACAGTCTTCCACCTCAAAATGTGACTCAGGCCAAATTTTAGTCATTTGAGGCATAGCAGACAGGAACAAAGGATCTCTTCTCTGCCACCAAGTCCACTGGATATAACATGATTAGAACATGGTCCTGTGGATCAAAAATCCATCAGATGTGGTTGTGTCTTTATCAGTCTGTGTGAAAGTCACCTGTTCATGGTTGCCATTCAAGTGTTCTTGTGTTGTTCTCTGTGGAGCAAAGTGCAACGCTGTCCATCTTTGAAGTTTCCACATCATATTTATCCCAAAAGTGCATATTTTATGTTTGGGTTCGATTTAGAGCACAAGCTTTTACAGGTGCTTACATCATGGAAGGTTTTAACATTTACATTGAACAAACTCAACCTACTGGTGAGGAGGATCATGTGACCTTGAGATGAGATTGTTTTGTCAGTTGTTAAGATTTATTTCTTACTACTTACAAAATAATGATACAATTACCCAAAAACTTACAGCAAGATCCCAGAGTGTCTAACAGAAACAGCACTGCAGTGTTTTCAGTGGCGTAGTGGATATATTTTGTGTATTAATAGCACATAAATATTATACCATTTTAAAGTCAATACCTGTTTTCCATAATAAATATCTATTTTCCTCACAGTTTTAAGGGTTCTTCTTCCTGCTCCTGGCACTGCAGTAAAACCTCTCTGGCACTGACTCAGCCACTTAATATGCATGTATTTCCACCTACTGGTCAAATGATAACACTGCACATCTATCTTGTCCCTTCTATTTTGCAGTTTATGATACAAATCTAAATTACTGCTGCAAAATAGAGATTTGGGGCGGATAGCAGACATGCATGTAAAGTTTTTAGCATATTTATACAATAGATTGCAGTCAGTGCAGAGCATATCACTGGCAGCCTCTGTGGTTTATAGCCGTTATCAAAACAGGCCCAGCTTGATTTGTGCCTCTGTTCTCAGGTGTTCCTGCATGTAATTTGTCCAGCACATCCCTTTTTGATCCATGCTGCAAATTTCCTCTCCAACAGGACGACACAGCATGCAAGCCATTATTGTACTGCCTTTTGCATTAAGCCTGTCATCTAAACCTACTCTGATGTTCAGCTATTGGGAATAAAATAGGTGGTGCCTCCCCCTCTTGTGGTTTGATGCAATATTACATTGGTTTGCAGCTGTAGCTCTTAACTGTGCACCAGTTATTAAAGCTCTTGATAACCATATTGAGGCCCGAAACTGAGCTCGAGCCTGTGCTTCAGAATCTGCAATTCATGAGAAAAAATGTAAGTGCACAGATAGCACGGCATGGTTCATCTGAGCAAGATATCATAGACACTCATTTCCGTGAGCATAATGTGGAGTTATGTGACTGTCTGTGATCATGAAGACAATGTTTGAGAGGACAGAGAAAGAAATCAATGTCAGGATTGAAGTGGTTGCCTTATTTCCTTTGGAGCGCGGTGTATTGCTGATTGAGCGTTCAGACCCATTCTGAACCAAGATTGCCTCTCCTCTTTATAGGCAGCTCCAGCTTGGATTGACTCTCAGTCTCATGATGCTGGTAAAAATAGCTTTATTCTCAACAGGCTGGATTTAATTTAGCAGGCCCGTGTCTCCACAGTGAACGCTGATGGGAAGAAGTGCATTCATAACAGAGGAGAGGACGGATCAGAGTTTTTATAGGAAAAAAGTTTTAGATGATTTTTCACAAAAAAACAGCAGTTTGCAACCTCTGTAGCAGAAAACAACACACAACAGCTAGCGTGTGACTTTGCAATAGTTGCATTTGTGCGCATGTGAACGATTTCCTCCATCTCCATGTGTTATTGTGCATGCGCTTTCCTTTGACAGCGAAGACGAGTGTTCAGAGTAGCGAATGTCTCTCCATGCGTTCAGAATTTCCTTCTTTAATCTCCTCCAAGGAAGCTCCTGGGCTCGGCTGCAAAGCTCGGGTGGCTGTGTGAGTTATGGCATGCGAGCTCTTCAGGAGGGTTTTAGAAGAATGGGTAAAAGATTTCACCCAAGAAAACGCTAATAGGGAAAACTTATCACATCACTGTGCAGTCCTCCCAGATACCTACCAGATATGAAAAAGCTTTAATGTGGGACAGACAGTATCGTGCACAAGGGAGCACTGGTCCCCGGGGGTGACAGTAAAAAAGCAACAGGGAAGTGTGTTTTCTCTGGCAATGAAATGGTGAGCAAGGAAGCCTGGATTCATTCTCCTTCACCTTCCTAAAGGCACTGAATTCATGCCCCTCTTTCCCTTTTCTCTCCCTTCTCTTGTGTGTTTATGTGACCGTGCATGCTACACTCTCGTGTGTGTTTGTGTATGCGCCGGGGCATCATTGGGTTGAAGCTATGTGGAATGAAATTTATCAAAGTCAGTGGAGCATTGTGATGAAAGCTTTGTGAGGGAATTTCAACCATAGCCAGGGTCCATGCAAAGTGGTTAGTTTTCTCTTGCTTTTTAATGAAAATTCTCCCCAGCTATTTTGGTTCACAGGGTCTTGATATAGCTTTAACCTTTGCTGTTTGTACTGTCAGCTGAATTGGCCGGTGCAATCCGCTGGGTGGGCTGTGGGAATAAGAATCATCCAAAAAGTTGTTTAGCATACTGAGAATTTGACCAGACGTCCATCTAGCCTATCTGCTGTGTCCCCGGAGACAGATTCTCCATATTCAATTTGTATTTGTTCCATCCAGTTTCCATTCGGAAACTGATTGACTCAGTGCTTCCTCACCCACCATAATCACCAAATAATTCACCTTGTTGTTATCAAGAGGCAGATAATGGAAAAAGAAAATAAATCCCAATCTCACCTTTGTTAGTCCAGAACATTACAATCAAATGCTGGAGTTGTTTGTTAGGGAACAAGGAAGGAAAAAGGAAGAAAAATAGTCTCTAATGTTTTTTCGTGTGATTGCTTTTGCGGTTTCTTACCTGTGTTCTGTGTCTTTGTTTCCAAATGGCTTCACACACCTAATGCCAGTCATTTATTTACAATAACCCAGCACATTACTGTAAATGGCACGGCTGAGACCAGCTATGATGTCCTCTGCTACTCGCAGAATGAGCACAGCCCATTGCCTATGCATTTACAACCTTCAGGTAGAGCACATGATATACAGTTGACATGAACTCCCCACCACTGTAAATGGACCATGGTAAACACATTCATGATTGCGGCACAATAGCCATGCGTCAGAGCATGATGGATGATTCGCCATCGAAAATCTTTTTGATGACAGATTTGCTCTCAAAGTTTTTATCCTGCAGGTTTGACAGTGTTGGGAGGAAGACAGCAGCTAAAGTAAAAAAACAAATTAGGCATCAGTAGTGCACTATGAGCCGTCATGTGTCAGTTAACATAATTTAGATTCATCTTTTAAGCAATGGACGATACACTGCTGCTCTAGGGCAGCATCTTATATACGCTGATGTGGAATTTCATTTTCAATTGTGAAAAGTTTCAACAATTATTTTCAGACCAGATAATGAAATTCACACCATCGCTTGCTGCAGGTATAATACAATTTGGTGTGATATAAGTTCAGTTTCATTAGGTGCGCAGGTGAGCATGTGGAGACAGGAAAAGCAGCTTTAAGTCATGTATGACCAGAAATCCTCCTTTCTTCAACACACGCGCACAAACAAATCAGAACAGCAGCTTGTCACTTTCTTAGGTTTAATATAGCACACTCATACCAGGCTCCAGACAGATTTCACAACACATCATTGACTGTTGACAGTCAATGCTGAAAACCCAGTGATATATTTTCACGTTTATATAAGACTTGCATAACGTGATGGATTACATTATTAAAAAATAGACAATGTGCCAATCACTTACCGATCACCTCATACATAGTCATCGACTTTCTCCTCCACATATGAAACTTATTTCAATCCATTAGCAGAAGTACTTACACCATTAACTAACAAGCACTGGCGATGGTATTGCTTCCTCCCACTAATACCTCTGGCTGTTGTATCTGTATGTGAACTCTGGTCCTCGGCTGCTCAACATTCCTGACCACTCTGCCATTGACAACTTTGCGTTTCAGTGCAGTGTAGGGAGGAAGGTCAGAGGAAGATCATACTGTAAGCCTATCAATGAGCAAACCAGTGATGGATTTGGACAGGTTTTCTGCAAGATTCAAAGTGTAAAATGCAAAAAAACAGATCAGAAATGCCAAAATGTAAACTCTGATTACAATGCTTAAACACAGCAGGACTATTTTTAGATGGAGTAACATTTTACACCGTTAAGAAAACACATATATAATGTTCCAAGCCTGAATGCTTATTACCTCAGTTTACTCAATCATTACAACATGTATTTTTAATTATGCCCTGTATCCAACAACACTGGCCAAATAAATAGCACTGCAATATAATTAATACATGATGAGCTTGTAGGCAGCCACACACACAGAAGGTGCATTTCGCCTTATGCTTCACTCTCTCATTCACACTAAAAGACATGTCTACATTTTAATCAGCAGAAACACACAGAACTGGAAAACGGGCAAAATCAATTCCCATCAGCAGAAACCTGACCTAATGCTAACTATGAGGTACTGAGTCACTTGCGGTAACTGTGTAAAGCTGAGGCTGACCTCATTAGAGTGAAAATAAATAACAATTTCAGTGTGGCTTTAAAGAGATCTACAGAGTTAGCTCCCAATCTCAGCAGACAGGCCATTCTAATGCAAGGGAATATCATCAAGGCTACCTGGTGGCACTGATTGATAGCAATCACCTTGCATAGCAGTGGATATCAATAAGATCTGATGAACAGAATGATGTTAATCCTAGTAAATGTCACCTCCCAGCAAGGATTGTGCATATGGACTAGACTAGTCTGGACTAGTCGCCAGTGTCCTATCAAACTAACCTGAAAGTCTTCAGACTGTGAGAGAGAATCAAAGCAAAACTCAATACAGATATTGTGAGAACATGCAAACTCTGTACTGAAAGGACCAGTTTCCAAAATTGAAACCTTCCTGAGGCCTTCCTGTGAGATGCTAGTGCTAACAACTGAGAGGCTGCTGATTGTCAGAATTTGTTCCAGTAAGCAAAATGTCTGGAGCAGCACAATATCATCTAATATTAGGAGTTGCAAAGAACTTATTCTGTTATATAATGTTTAGATAAAGTTGACAGTCATCAGCATAACAGTGTGAAAAAAATGAAAGCACAGAACAAGAAGTTTATTGTGCTTTAAGGCAGCATTAAAGCATTCTCATTTGAAAAACATTCCTCTACTGTAGCTCAAAATACATGCCTTCTTTATGCCCTTTTTTTAAGTACAGCCACTATGTCATTTGTCTTTAATTGAATGGCTTGTATAGGAACATAATCCTTCTTACCTTCATGTATCCATACTTAACTTGTACATTTCAAGATGGTAAAAGACATCAATTAATCAATGACAAACAGAGATCATAAAACTTGCTGTTGTTGGCAACGCTTCATTTTCAGAGAGTGGGTGGGACATGTCCCCCCTGTCCCCAGTGGATGTTACACCCAGATGGGTAGTTGTCAAAATATGGATACTGTCCCTTACTGTGACGTAGAGTTGGCCCTACAGTTCAGAGTTGCTTTTAGTTTTAGTGATCAAAGAGTTAAAACTAATTGTAAAGGAAGAGTAAACAAGTGCTGGAGACTGTATATGAGTTAATGGAAAGTTTTTACATTTCTAACTCAGTTTAGAGCAGTTCATCTTAAAGTCTCCACCTTGTGTTTGTCATGAATTCTCTAGAAGTACACCTACAGCACTAATTCTGTGAGTTTCTGGAACAATTCCAATGCTTTTTGTTATGTTTAAAAGTTTAGACAGTGCGGAAGGACAAAAATGCTGAAATAATTAAATAACACTGGAATCTGTCAAGAGTATTAACTGTCCTTCTACTTTTTTCATTAAGAGATTAGGAAGTGGCTCATCTTTCTATATAGAATGGCATCTGCTGACGAGTGAAGGGCACTTATTATGAAAAATGTGTTGACTCAATCTACCAGCTCATAAGACACCCACACACACACACACACACATGCTACCAGCGTCGTCATTGAAGTTGGTCATCTTCTTCAAACAATAAGTGAGGACATATCAGTATTTTGTACACGTACTCCATATGGAATGTCACAGTATGCAACCCACAAAATGAATTGAAGGGACGCAATGCCATAAATCCATTTAAGCTGCGTTCATGCTGAATTTTGTCCAGTAGGGGGCAGAATATCAGTGACAGCCTCACAGTCACTACCATTTTGCAGCGTTTTAAAGTTGTAAAGGCTAACATATTAAAAAGTGCTACTTACACATTAAGCAGACATAGGGCACCGTTGGCAGTCATTCTGAGACATTTTTCCAGATAACTGATGCATTTAAGTCCCATATTCACTCTCCTTTCAGCTGCTGTTTTTGACAACCTCATAGGAAAAATTATCTTGGTGTTCAGTTTTCTTCACCAGCAAGTAGCTAATCCTTGCAGTATATATGTGGGCCGTAAAATCAAAACAATGAGTTAAAACAGCCTGAAAAGATCTGCTGAGCTGAGCAGTTGAGTATTAATTCTCCATGATTTTGGCACCATGAGCATATATCTCATATCACACCTTTTTTATTGAATGTTAATTTCAGAAACATTGATTTATTCAGGTTTAGGACATTTTAAAAAAGATCTACATTCCACAATATTTAAGATGGCATATATGCATTATTCCAGCCCAATTTGCAATTTTGCAACTTAGGGGCTCAATAACTTTGATATTAATGACTTTTAACTACGGCAGAAATCGTTTTGTGAGAGTCACTGTTATATTCTTCAAATGCAGCTCAATGCAAGGCAGCATTTGAAGAATTTGTCCTCACAGTGAGTATAGATAGCTTTCTAATCAATTCTCTGTTGGCTTAGATGAGCGTTACGTGGCAGGGGAGGCAGACCTCGACATCTGTCGGGATACATTTTTCATAAGGAAGCCCTCCTTGTGGGCATACCCCCTCCAATCGCGTATGAAACATTTACCACAATCAGTGAAATGAAGCTGAGCAATCAGCAAGAAATGAGCTGGAGGTGCAGACTGCGGTCCTACATGTGAGAAAAGCTCTTTGACATACATGCAATGAGCAACCTGATGCTGCAACGCCCTGGCTGGCTGCAGATTTCTTACATATTCCTGTGCTTTGATCATGGGGCTCTTCTTAACTAGGTCCATTCCTCACTTTGTGTCTTCCTTTTATTCTGCCCCTCCAAACCCATTTCCTCTCTCCGATTCTGTTAAAACACAGCTGGTCATTCGCCTCATCTTTTCATGCTTCATGCTTAATGGTTTCATTAGACTTAAGAGAAGACAAATTTTTTGGATAAGCTGCATTATATTTGTCACAGGCTGGTTGTATTTCTTCAGGCTTGTCTCCTGTCACTAGATAACCTTGGTATGTTAAATGGAGCAACAATAGTTCTTGCCCAGATGAAATTGCAATGTGACAGTATCTTTTATTATCACTTTGTCTTGTCTTTGTCCGTCTTCAAAGACATGTCAGCGTCACAGTCAACTGTTTAACCCTGGGATTAGTTTTCGCTGCCATGTTCTTTATCCTACTGCGGATGTGCTGCTCTGGCGTGGATGTCAGCTGTGTCACACAAAATGTAAACTGACAGGGTGTGATCAGTTTTTTCCGGACATTAATCCTTGCCTTTCAGTTTAGCTCGTTTGTACACATCCAAGTGTAATTACAGGACTTTTCAATGAAAGGTCACTAAATTGAATGTCATTTTGCAACACCCCTCATTAGTGGACAAATGATTACAGTTTATCAGTGGTAGAACCTTTGCATTCAACCTATGTCAGACATCTGAATTGTGTTCAAATTTGCAAACTGAGAACAATATTAGAGATGTGACATTATCACAGATGGTGCCTATCTTTTCTTTTTGTGTTTTGCATATTATAACAAGTATGGTGTCGAGAAGTATCTATTTGTAAAAATTCAGTTACAAGTTGTGAACATAACACTGACACATGATCACCTTTTAAGTTACCTTTTAACAGCCAGCAGTTGCTTATCTACACATCCAGCCGTCATTCATTCATTTGGAGTCATGATTCTACCTTGCGAATGTAAGTCCAGTATTAACTCTTAGCTCTGTTTTTGGTCTCTACCAACTCCAGAGGGAAATGCTAGCTTTTTAGCCGCTAAACACTCCACTATGTTCACCAGCTCGTTGCTAACTGTGTCTGTGATCCTGAGCAGGTAGTACACAGTGTTTTTTAGTTTGAAAACAGCTGCCTTCTGTGGTAGAAATGAGTGCGGTGAGAGTGAAAAAAATAGCAATTTATCAAAATAGTAGAAGTGGCGGGCCGGGCAGTTAAACAATGAGCTGGAACTGCTTAAGAAACTCTGCAGATTCACAGATTTCCCTGTGGGTTCATTACTACGAGCGACGCCTTTCACATTGTCGCATTGTTTTCACTTTGTAGCCGCTTTAAAGCGTCTCAGTAAATCACTGAACCTATCGTGACTCCATAGCTGTGTACTGTGTACAGTATGCAGTAGAGCTGAATCAAATAGTCGATCAACTGTATGTATGTAATGTATCTGCAACTTTGACAATCGATTAATCATTTCTAAATTTTAATGAAAACAAAATTTCTGGGAACTTGTGATGGGCATTTTTTGCTTTTAACTGCATAGATCAAAGATAAGATAAGTAGATTAATCGATAATGAAAATAATTGTTAGTTGCAGTACAAAGTAACAAACTTGTATTTACTTGTGGGGTTGGATAAAGCAATGTGCCGTTCAAAAAGTGAATTAAAAATGTCCAGTCTAAGAAATCCATTGATTTTATGCTACAACAGAATTTATCTCTTCTTATGAAATATCGTGAAACTTTGATAATAGACGCATGGGATTCCCTGTTATTGGCAACATTGACGTGTCAAAATAGAAATCCATAAACCTCTCTTGACAGTGCATTAAAGTGGACACATTCCCATGATTGATTAGACATCCAGCTGACAGATACCCAGCGATTGTTTACTGTGGTGGACCCAGGCAACGACTGGGCGTTTATTGCTGTCTGGTCCAGCAGTATTTCAACATTGTGTCTCACTCCTCAGAGCCATCAGCGAGCTGGTTCACAGCAACCACACACTTCTAAGTAAGTATTGCTGGTTTTCTTACTAATCTGAAGCACATCCCTGCTGTGTTTGCCTGTGCTGTTACCTCTTCAAACTGATGTTTTCACTTGCAGGTATACTGCTTTTACAGAGAGTGAGGAATGTCACTCTGGATAATTTATGGGTAGTTATCCATCTCACTTTGACGATCAACATTTTCACTGAATTCCCTTCAGGTTTATAAGTACTCTTATATATGAATAAAAACTGCTGTTTATCATGTTGGTATTGGGAAATGGATAATCACTTCAGTAGCATGTTTAGTCTGTGTATTTTTTATTTCGCATAAGATTTTTGCATATCAGAGGATCAGCTTTTCTTCAATCTCCTATTCATTATTCAAAACACAGCTATTTTTGCAAGAAATGCGTCTTGAATTTTAAAGCCCTGAAGGGGGAAGATGCCTTTTGCTGCTATCAGGTGCTGCTAAAAACTTTTCACTCACTTCTACACCTCATTATCCATTCAAATCACAGCAGCACACCAGGTGAAAGTGACTGACAACAGCTCAGGATGGAAACCACAAATAAAAGCTGATACTGGTGACATCCTCCCCACCAGGAGTCCTTACATCGGAAAGAATCAATGTCAGACCGACGGCGCATCGCTTTCCATCGCTACGATTTCTGTGATGTGTGAGAATTTTATGCTTTCAATGACCCATGTTTTGCAATGTATCAAAAACAAGGCACAGCTGGGGTACTCAGAAAGAACAGCATTACTCCCCTTCCTTTTCCAGCTGTTTCATCGCCGGAAGAAGACTTGGGTGGTTCTGCGGAGGTGATTCCATTTGTTATGTTTGGAGAAAATGTGATTTTACAATACATTGTATGAGCTACTTTCCAGGCAGGCCAGCAAACAAATGTTTGGGAGTATCAGTTCTGCTTGAGCTAGAGAAAAAAACTGCATTTCAACAAGCCATCATCAGCTGTGTCGAGAGTGGGAGGATGTGCTCATTGAATTACTACACTTCTGCTGCTGCATTCAATAAAGAGTGACTCAAGCGTAGAGTGTGGTAGTTGGTTTGATACATTTTTATTAAAGTAAATATGACGTAAAGGGGGGTGTGGGGGAGCTGGTATTCTCGTACAGTCACATCTATTCATTTCCTATGGATCACATGGGCCCAAACAGGTCCTGATGATGTCATGGCTCTCCGCATCATTAATATTGAAAGGTCATTTCCCCTACTTGGAAGTCATGTCTATCACATGCTGGCTTCAATTTCCAATTTGCCACAAGACTGCCTGGGTCATTCTTACTATCTATCTGAGAAAAGACTAAATAACACTGTTATAAAATTCCTCTGGAAATTAGCTGACTACTTCTTTTATTGTTTCCTATGGAGCCCTTGACTTGGATGGGCAGCATAATGTACCATCTACTGTTTGCCTGCTGTAGTCAGACTCAAGACCGTTTTTTCAGTGGATAGAATATATTTAAGAACTGACCAAAAGAGATTTTGAAGCTCAAAATACTGATAATGTTACACATATTATAAAGAAAATAAACTGAAGTAGAACTATACTTTTAAATTTCCTGCATTATGTATCAAATCCTGCTTTGATTTAGTGTCTAGTGTATAGCTGTAAAAACAACACCATACTAACTTTGTACATTTGTACTGTAAAAGTTTCAGGCTTCGTCATGAACACAGACTTAATGCCAGTCTTAAGATCAGGTTTCTATTGTTTTATTTCTTATATAGGTGACACTGTCTGCTTCAGCTATTTTGGCACATTAGAACAACATACTCTGAGGCTGCTTTGTAGTGTTCTAATTATGAACCTTAGGCTACAGTGGTACTTTCATAGGCATAATTAGTTTTGGAACCTCAAAGAAGTCTTACTCTTACTCCATGCATTCGATTTCATTCTATTTTCATACCAGTTTCACTTAAAAATGTGTCCTGGTTATATGACATTCTGTCTGAGGACATTTGCTCAATAAATACATTCATATCTGCATATGTACACTCTATGTATAAAACATTACACAGATTAAAACATTTTTAAAAAGCCTGTGACACACAGATATCCTCAGAGCTCCTTATTAAGAAATTAAATCCATACAGTAATGTGCAATCTGATGTTATGTAAGTTGTCTTCAGCTCCTCAGTGCTGGTAATATTGTGACCTTGTGCATATGTACTGCTTATGCCAACAAAGTGTACACTGTATAGTGTATTTATGGAGCACACAGGCATCTTTATAACAAGTTTGGTTTCAAAGCTTTGGAGGGTGCCTGAACCTGAGACTCATTACAGCTTTGAATTGCATTATGGCTTCCTCCACATTCTTCACCTTCCTTTTAGTCAGAATCCCACTTGGAAAGCAAGAAATTAGGGCAGCAGCTCTCAGGAGAATTTCAGAATAAAACAAGGTTTCTGGAATAGCGCGTGCACTGTGAGTGACAAGTGTGTTTGCAGTCGGCTGATAATTGCATTTCAGTCAGTAATCATTGATTGTGTAAAAATGATTATGAAAATGCTATTGTCTCCCCATCTGTGAAACATATCCGGTGTAATATGATAGCAAAAAGCAAATCACACTCACTTGTTTTAATAACGTCGACAGCACTGTTTCCCAGAAATGTCAACAGCACCTCTTCAAGTGCTGCAACAAACACTGCTTTGAAGACCCCTCTCAGACTAAATACCAAGCTTGAGATGGGCACTTACAGATCTAAGTTTCATAAAAACAGACCAAATTATTCTCTATCAAAGGTTACTCAGCGGTCCAGCGACAGACACAGAAGCACGACATTCAGTTACTTCCTGCTTCTTCTAAAGCCGAGGAGAGATACTACACAGACTAACCACACCAGAACAAAAGGCCACAGTCTGATACAATAGTCTGAACCAGCAGGTGGAGCTCAACAGACTGCCAACAATGGCTTAGCATCAGTTGAGTCATGAAATCTGCAACCTTCTCAATGGTCCAATCAGATGGCAAGGCTACTTCCTGATACCATGACATCATTGTCACAGCACCTTGCTGAGAACATGTCTGATGTGTCCTCCCAAGGGACTTTTTGTTAATTCACTGCGATAATGTATGTTTCCTTTCACCTCTGCAAGAAAGTCACAGTGAACGACTGCTATCGAGGATAATCATTAGTGTTACTAGCCTGTTGACTTTCCTCTCCACCCCTTGGGTATTGCTGTGGGGGTGTGACGCCTACATTGCACCACGCTCATGCCTAATCATGGAGGTACAAGGTCTTACTCGGGAAGGGAGAGCCGGCAGATGACATCATGCAGCTCCATGGACAGCTGTCAGGATGAGTCAGGTGAATGTGGGCAGACTGAAAGTCGCTGTGTTCCTTATGTCAGAGAACAAAATCCTCCTGCAGTGAAGGAGCTTCCACTTCAGTCAACGTCAAAGTATGAGTAACTACTTTGACGGGAAGCTATAACGTACAGTAACTTCCATGTCTGCGTAACAATGATAACACAATGGTGAAAGAAGCTCACCTGTGGCTGCAACCATGAGTGTTTCTCTTATCAGCATGGAGCAGTGCTGAGACTGCCGTTCCATAAGACATTGGTTCCTGAAAAGAAATGTAAAACTAATCTATTGTATCACTGAGTGGACAGCTCAGGAAAACACATTTAATAACATAAATGTAATTTTTTAGACATTATGATTACAAATGCAAAAATAACATATTCACCATCTTGTCTATTCTTTTTTGATCCGCCATAGTGCCACACACTACAGATTTGCATGTGCTCAATTATACATTCAGTGTGTGACAAACATGTGCACCTCCTCATAATGAGAAGGAATTATTTATAGCATGCTGTGCTCTTATCATTTGTCGGGCCCAACAGGTACAAAAAGATTGAAGGTCAAGGACACCCAAACTTGTCCCTCCAACAAGCTGTTACTTGAACAAACATTCATCATTCAAGCACACAATTAAGATGAGATAAAATAAGATAATCCTTTATTTATCCCACAGAGGGGAAATGTGCCGTGTTACAGCAGCAAAGGGGATAGTGCATCAGTAAAAGCAAGATATAATGAATTATAACGGTTGAATCTACAGTATTGCACATAGGAAATATTAATACTGCAGTTTAGTGTACAGTGATATTGCACATGAGTGAATTGTCAGTTTTGGTGTGTGTGTGGTCTACTGGGAGCAGTGTTGATTGTAAAGTCTGACAGCAGCAGGAAGGACCTGCGATATCTCTCCTTCGCACACCGCGGTTGAAGCAACCCTGTCACTGAAGGAGCTGCCCAGCTCTGTCAGAGTGTCCTGCATGGGGTGGGACATGTTCTCCATCAGGGATGATAGCTTAGCCATCGTTCTAATTTCCACTACCACCTCCACTGGATCGAGGGGGCATCCCAGGACAGAGCTGGCCAATTGCACCACTTCCAATCCCTCTTCACCACTGAGTCATAATTAGATAAACAAATCTCTGCTACACTGTGTAAGTGGCAGGTCCTCCTGTTCTTGACTGAAATTAATATTACACACAAGATAGTTCACTGGTATATCTCCGTTTGCGGGAATTCAATATGCCTATTTAATACGCGACCCTTCAGTTTTGGCATGGTCAAAACTCTATGGAGAAAACAATTACTTTGCAATTTATTATTGCACACAAAAAATATTCAGGAGTGTCTTTCCAGAAGATAATTATATTCTGAGGCCTTCATTAAGAGCTTCGTAAGTACATTTGTAAGCTCATTCTCTTCAGGACTGTAATTCATGCTGCACTGGTGGAGCTTCTTAATTAACACCTACTCCAGCCAACAAATAGAAGTGTGTTAGTTGTACTTGCCTGCAGAACAAAACACCATTGTTGTTTGTAATGTTCTCTGAGGCCGCCTCCTTGAATTGCAGATGTCTGCTCTTTTCTTTTTTAGCATTTTTCTATCTATATATAATTGGAATTATGACCTATCTCCTTGCGCTGCTTTGTCAAATTTGATTATATTTTCTCTTTTGTAAATAGACCCAATGAGGTTTACTGAGCACACACACCAAAGGAAAACATGATCACCAAATGACTGTCAGTTACTTTATGCGACCATGAAGTCAAATTTATCAGCATGATACCACTGTTTAAAGAGGCAGTGTATCCATTGTGTGTGTGTGTGTGTGTGTGTGTGTGCGCGCTTGCATGTGCGTGTGTGTGTAAGGTGGAAGAGTGAGGCGGGAGGGGTGGCACCTGGCCTCTTCAGATAATCTATTTATGGCTTTCACACTTCATTAGGCCCAAACTAAAATACTTGGCTCTTGAATATGTTTATCAAATGTCTCAATGTTATCAGTCACAGCTGCAACAAACCATAAAAGAGTGTCTACTGCATACCGATCATAGCTCATATAGTTTTTCTTGACCTTGAAATTGTAAAATTTGTGACATCTCCAGCTATTTGAATAGAAGTCTCATCTGAAATGTCAGTGCTGCTGTAGTAGGATGTGTATTATATATTAATAAAATATGAGAAACCAAAGCTACAACCTGCTCATTATGTGTGTGCACCTGATGCTGCACCAGTTGACTCTGGAGCATTGTCCTCCTCTGGTGTCTTCTGTTGAATTTGTTAATACAACATTTGAACCCAATGATTTATAAAACAACAACATATAATCTTAGTTAATGATAGGCATGTGATGAATGCAATAGTATACAATTTCTGAGGTTTGAAACCAAGCTGTTCTAAATTGCAATAACACACTAAAAGGAAATAAACAGATGCAACAGAATGGGTCATATGGTAGCAATGAAGATAGAAACACTGAGATAACGTCTGACACTCTGACGTTGACAAAAGCTGGTTACAGTTTGAAAAGGCTTTGTTTTGCATCTTGTGAGCTCAGACTTTAAATGGACCAACAAGAAAATAACTTCCAAAATGATACATCTACCATTTACAAAATATGATTCTGCCAAATAACTGTATGTGAAGGAAAAAAAAGATTATAGACACATGTGATTTGAAAACATTTACAATTTTGAATTTAAATTTTTAATGAAAGATAAGATTTTCCCCAAGTGGATATATATTCGCATTCATACTACTGTCCACACCCACTGTAACTGCTGTACATGCTGTATATATAGTGCATTCATTTCACTCGGTTCATACTGCGCTTACTGTTCATACTGTATATATCTAAGTATTCATATCTACCCCTGTCATTTATATATTACCTCTACACATAGCACGTTATTCTGCACTTTTGGTTAGTCTCAGTACTTGTTCAATGACATTAAAGCTTAACTCTAATATAATATTGCTTGAAATCCTTAACCTACATTTTTGTATTGTGGTGAACAAAACATGCTGTATTATGGGAGTTAAAATTTGCAAAGTATGTAGGCTTCGTAACTATGGTTCCACATGACTGTCTCACTCCAAGGTTTATCATTCCTGGTAACTGTTTCCTTCTTCAGACTAAATGTTAAGAAGGTAAAACTGCTATCCCACACGCTTGGCCTGCCCGTACACTAGTTTCATGGAAGCAATAATTAATCCATATATGGACACGTACAGTGAGTGCCACGCCCAAAACACCTCCTCGTTTTACGGACTTGCTGTGTCTTGTGGTCGCCCTGCCCCGCTGCCAGGAAGTTCAGGAACTCGGTCACCGCCCCAGCCCCCCCCCCACGCCTCATCCATTGTTGGGCAATAGTCTGCGACATCGAAACAATCTTAACCGAAACTTTTCAGGTAACTAACTGCTGACGTTCTTTTTTAAGCTGCTGTTGTATTTACTTTTCGATATCTTTTTTGTGAGGAAGTACCTTGTCAGGTCGCCAGTTAGGAGGACTTCTAAACTGAGTCAGCGAGGGGAGGAAAAGGGAGGAAAACTTTTGAGGCAAGGAACTCCGTAATTCTCATTCCTCCATTTTGAACTTTTAAACTCCAGCTTTTCTAGTGGATTGTTTTCGGTAAGTTTACAACGCTTCTTTACTAGTTACTCAATTCAAGTGAAATATTTAAACAGTTATTACGTGGACTGGTTAATTGGATAGCCTATTAACACGACAGTTGAAGGTTTTCGCAGTATTACAGCAGGCTAACGGAGCTAACGTTTATGTTTGTTGTGTCGGCTAGCATTAGCGCTAGCAAGGTGCCGTGTTTGGCGCACTGTACGTTAGCAGGTAACGTACCGTACGTTAAGCTAAGTTGGCTCAAATGTTAACTGTGACCTGTATATAAGAAAATGCCTCAGTTAAAAATCAGTTAACTTTTGTCAACACCGATTTTAACGTCTGCATAACCGCATCATTTACTTGTTATGCTGTCAAATAACGTTACTTGAACTGGGTAAAACCATCGTTAATGTAGGTAAAGTTAGCTTCAACAGGTGCAACTTTAGCGTTAGCTACTTAACGATAGTGTTAGCACCTAGTTAGCTTAGTTAGTGGACCAGGTGTTCGACCCACCCTGTCGCTCCTCCACCAGTAATTGGTGTTACGTGTGTTGTTATTCAATTTTGGATTGTTCTCAGTTGGATACAGTATGTAAATTATCGTAAAATACACCGTCTTGCTGGCATCTCTTTGGCCAAATGGTTTGACGTTAGTTTGCTAAGGGTTGTAAAACATTACTTCGCCCAAACCACTTGCAAGTAACCCCAGTGGTATCTAGCTGTGCAGACAGTTTGGGTTTCATTTGACCACAGTTTGAAATATTTGTCTCTGGGACTTCTCCTGCCACACCCATACAGTGGAGGTGAACGGAATTTCTCATCCGCTGACCCAATAAATAATAAAAATCCATGTTAAATGCAACTATTTCTTAGTTAGATGTAGTTTGAATGGAAAATGGCCCAGACTGAGGTGTGTGGATTAACTCAAGTAACTGGACGTTTCTGTGAAGAGCTCTTCCTGCTGACCTCTTCAAATGTAGTTTTTCAGTTTGAATAGTATGAAGGTGGCCACAGATGTTTCAGCAGTGGAGATCTCAAACCTCAGCAAATCTGCATCAAAACTATCTGCATGGTTAGATGCTGCTAAGGAACATATTGTTTGGTGATTTGTGTGAAGTGACCTTTTGGTGTTGTAGTGGATGAGAAACCTTGCAGTGGTTGATAAGTAATTGTAGATTAAAGCCTGTGTGAGTAGTAAGGAAGTGCCTAAGTGATTTTTGTCCATGATAAAATGAGTTACAACTGTGCCAGACTGCATCCATCCATACTGTCTGCCTTTTTTTCTTTTGATTAAAAGTTAAAAGGGGCCATAGATCATAACAAGCACAGCCTATCCAAATGCAAACATTAGTCAGGATTTTTTAAGGCAGAGTTGAAAGCACATCCACCCAATAAATAACAGTTCAATATACTATTATACTATTAGTCATCACTCAAATGTTCTTCTGGTGTTTTTAATATTTTAGCCTCTTTGTTGATAATGTAGGCTAATGGGTATCTCCGATATTGTTCTCACAATACAGCTGACCAACTTTTCAGTTGAAGCCCCTCAGCCCTCAGGGCTTGCAGATTGTCCCTGCCCATCCATGTTAGATAGCTAATCAATGGAGTTGCAGTTGCTGCCTGAAAAGAGAAATTGGGCCACAGTGTTTCTGTGAGGGATGGAGCATTGCTGATTCAAACAAGGACCGTAATGCTGTAGCTATTGTGCAAACTTTTAGAGAGTAACTACTTGGGAAATCAGAAAGGAAGCTTCATTTAGTAAGCACACTTCCAGTTTTTTTACTCACTGCATCTTATATAACTATGATTTTTTTCTTGGCAAGAGCAAAATGCTGTCCTCTATAATATACAGCCACAGTAATCTCATTTGACAACAGATATTCAGTGTTTAGGAAGACAAAGATGTTCCTGTTTGATGCAGTCTAAATTGTGTTTCATCATTGCATTTGAACAATGAAATTGACTTAGCCCTGGTCATTTGTTTCAACTTTTAATCTTTGACTTTCTCTATTTTTTACCCTCAGAATTCCAGACACCATGACAAGCATCAACACAGCTAGCATCAACACAGCTAACATCAACTTTAAATGGGACCCAAAGAGTCTAGAGATCCGTACTCTGGCAGTGGAGAGGCTGCTGGAGCCCCTTGTCACCCAGGTAATGTAAACACGGTGTGCATTTTTATTTAGAATAATAGGACACTGTCAGATAGCTCATAGCTGGAATGAGCATAGGGTGTTGGTTACAAAAAATGCTTGAAAATACAATCATTTAAATGTGATATGTAATAATAGTATAAAAAAAAGGAGCTCCTCACCAGCATTTTTTTTTTAAATAATAGCAAGTGATATATTATGTGAGGTGTAGTAAATATTCGTATGTATAGTAAAATTCCTTGCATCACCTATTCAGGATTTTCATATTTTGTGTCAATACATTCTAAATGAAAACATAATTGGTGGATGCCAGTCCTATGAAGAGAAGAAATTACTTGCATTTGCTGGAAAGCTAATACAGCAATGTCATAGGTTCAAAGTGTGAAAGTAACTGTTGACATAACTGTAGTCTGCCAAATACATATATGGTCCCAAAGCAGCTGTTTCTGTTGTTAAACCATTTTGTATCCCTGCCATAGGTCACCACTTTGGTAAACTCCAGCAACAAAGGCCCATCTAACAAAAAGAAAGGGCGCTCCAAGAAGGCTCATGTTTTGGCAGCATCGGTGGAGACTGCTACCCAAAACTTCCTGGAGAAAGGAGAAAAGATTGCAAAGGAAAGTCAGCTCCTTAAGGATGAGCTGACTGCTGCTGTGGAAGATGTCCGCAAGCAAGGTATATTGAAAATACATATTGCAACAGTATGTGGTTTCTAGCTTGTACAGAGTGCTTCTTAAGATAGGAGGAATGATAAATAAATCATAAGCTATGTACATATCATCTGCCCCAGTGGAAGACCTTGAAATAAGAATATGTTTTGAGCCCGATAGTTTTCTTTTTGCTATGGGGTTTTCAAAGAGCCCATAAATAGCGACTTTTTATTTAAGCTCGCAGACAGTTCACATCCATATCAAGCCATACATTGCCATTTCCTTGACTTCTACCAGGATCCAGTTGAACCACGTTTCCCCTCAGAAGTGCGTGTGTTCTTATAGCCCAGTGTAAGGTCGCTCAGGAGGTATTTGGACATGAGCATCACTCACCTCACTCTTTTTAGTCTCGACGGTTATGTAGTAGTCCCCTCTTCTTGTCTGTCGTGTTCTTGACAAAAGTGAGAGATGGTTAATTGAAGACTTGCTTTTAGACCATTAGAGAGAGAAATAAGACAGTTATGGTGAATATTGATTTATCCTATGTGTTCACTCTTTTTGTTTTTGTATAGTATTTATTATGACTTGACAAAGTGCTGTATTTAGCTATCTACCACAATGTGGGACTGAAGGACGCTTTATGTCTATCAACTAAGTTATTATGATAGGATTGTGTAATCGTTTTACACAAATCTGTTAAATTAAGGATTCCTAAGGTTTTTAGGTCAGGTTTTTGCTTTACATATGTGAAGAATTTCTTTCTGATGTAATAACATCATAACATTAACATCAAAAAGATCAACTGTGATTCACATAAGAAATACGAACATTCTTATTAATATTGTGATATTAATTTCAATCATATTGTGCACCCCTACCCTATATCACTCTACCCTGCAATACAATTTCACCAGTCATCCTGTTATTATAGAAACCTGCCTTCACCCTTTTGTTTGAATGGTATCAGACCTTTTAATTAACCCTTGTCAGGAGCATATAGTCAGCTTGATTTACTTGTATTATCTTGTTCACCAGTGGCAAAAATGAATCCTTACTGGATCTTTGTGTCAGCCTGTAAGACATATTAGTTTGTAACCTCAGAAGCTAAAGTTGATGATGATAAAATCAGTGAAGTGAACCATCACACACCAGGGGCTTGTCTTGTCTATGTACATTATTGGGGGAGTGTGGTAGTGGGATTTGTCTGGCATTCTGTGGAAAAGGTTACCTGCTGGTTTGGTTGGTGGAGTAACTGTACCCATTGTGTGACAGCACTGACACGTGCTATCCAACAACTTGCTATCCAACCGGAATCTACCATCAAATCACCACATACTTAAATGACCATTTGACTTGTGACAACAGATCCCATCATCTAACAACCACACTTACAGCTCTTATTCCTTCGTTTTTGCTCTGGATGTCAGACTTCCTTTTGACACACTAGCAGACCATTGAGACCAGGGAGCTATGACTTGAGGGGAGCTGTTATCACCTTGTGAAGCGACATCTGTGTCACTGTGTCTTTTCTCCCCAGATGCCCAGCGAGTTAGATGTCCCCTGCTCAAGCTCTGCTCTGAGTAGTTGGGAGGTAAATGACATGTCGCTAGATAGCCTGTGCTGTGCTCAGTGCCCAGGAATGTTACTGTAGTTGTGGTAAGCTGTCACTGGGCTGGAATTCAGTGACTGTTGTTAGCTGGTGCCTAGGCCTGGCTGTCAGCTATGCCATGCTGCTCGGTGGAGCGTGCCGAGACTGATAATACAGCTATTGAGTAGGGTAACACCCCCCACCCCCCTGGATTCAGAAAGCATTTTCCATCCAGCTGTGGCTTACCAGCTGTTTTAAAAATGGGGGGTGGGGTGGGGGGGTTCTCACTTCATCATTAAAAAGGACAGTGAATACAATGCATGTTGAAGTAGCTAGTGGACCAAGTTTTGTTTTTCTCAAATGATTTGAAATTTAGTGGATGTTGCCCCGGTTAATGTATTCTCTTAATATTTTAAATCATATTTTATTTACCATAGGCATCACTAAAATCAGTAGACATGTCTTACCCTGTTTTAAAGACTTTTTCTTTACTTAGCCATTTCTGTCTGCTCTTGTCCTTGTACTCTTTGTCTTGCCCTTCCCTTCCAGTCTGTGTTGTCCTGCTGTGTGAGGGTCTTACTGTGTGATATACATTTTAATCATTTTTTCATTCACTTGGTGGGCTGCAGGTGAGTGTTAGATGGATGGAAGTTTATTAAAGGAGCACTGATCACTATCTGCCCCTTGAAAATGGCCTTATTGATTTTGTTCACAGGAGGGAATAACAGCCTGAAAGTGCAGGCTGTGTTTGAGGTCTGTGTTGTCGATCATTTGCACTAACTGCTTTAGCACTCTGTCAGGTTAAAACAGTCAGAATCTATGTGAGATCTCTGTTCTACAGGTTTGATAGTTTCTGTCTTTTTTTTCTCTTCAAAACATTGTTTTGCTGAAGTACAAAACAGAACATTTGAATCTTGTCTCAATGGGAGGCTTTGGTGCTTTACTCTTTTTCATCTAACTCTAAATCATATACCATTGTGTCTTTTGACTGTTTTTAGTATAATGCTATTTTGGAGCTGAAAGTCCAAGTATATTAGTTGATCAACAAAAAATGATCTGCAACTATTTTGATTATTGATTAATTGGTTCAGTCATTTTCAGGAAAACATTTGCGGGTTCAAGCGTTTCAAATGTGAGGATTTGATGCATTTCTTTGTCATAATATGATAATAACCTCCATGTCTTTGGGTTTTGGACTGTTTGTTGGATAACTCAAGGTATCTCAATATGTTACATTGGGCTCATGGAAAAATGTAATGGGAATGTCTCATGATTTTCTGACATTTTATAGACAAAACGATTGAGAAAATAGGTTGCAGATTAATCAATGATTAAAATAGAAGTTTGTTGCAGCCCTAGTTTGTTTGAAGATATCACATTGTACATTGTGATGGACAATATTCAATGTTCATTCAGATTATTTAAATCATTTTAAGTTCATTCAGATCATTTTAAAAACAAATACAAAAATAAATAATAGAATAAATTGCTAGATTGGTTGGTAATGAAGATAATTTCTAGCTTTTATATCTGCAACATGACAGTTGCTGATGATGTGGTACTGCTAAAGCCACAGTCACCTCTGCCTCACACCCATTTTACAACAGGGTTTTTTCCAGTTTGTCTGTCTGATGCACTAGATACAGTACAGTGTTCTCTTTAAACTTGCACAGCTAACTACATTGATTTTGTAAAATTCTTCTGAACATGCTGCACAGCAGTATTGTGGCTGGACAGATCTACTGTAGATGCTGGCAGAGAACTGTGGCAGCTGCTGACGTATTGCTTAGTCTACACGGCTGTGTAGACAAGGTGTCTCATGGTTGGCCTGCAGCAACCGGTTACGTGGCTGGGAGGAACACATTCCATTCACTGAAAATATCCTATCAATCTTTGTTTGCTTATTTGTTCTCTTGTGTGAGCATTTCAGTTGGAGTGTCTACAAAATACTTGAGATGCTTGGATGTGCTGACGGACTAGAAAAAAAACATCATTCCAGTCATACCATAGGGAAAGATTATTATACAGTGGCATTAATGAGGAATCAGTATGGGGATATGGTACAGAAAAGTGGGAGTTTCCTATCAAACTTGTTTTAAAACAAATATGAAAATTAAATTTTTGAGTGGATTGTTTTCCACAATCAACATTGTGATGTCCCCTGAGTTTCAAAAGCTTGTCATCCATAGATGATTGGAAGTGCAACACTGCAACTAAAGATGTTTTTCTCTGTGGTAGCAGTGCTCGCATACATCTAAACCTCTGATTGTTGGTGGTTTAAAATCAGGAATCTTGTGATGGGCATTGTGTGTGTGTGTGTTCTATATAAAATATATGCACTTAAAGCAGTACTTACAGAAATATCGTTTTTGAGAGTTTGATGAGGACATTAACACCACTCTGACTGTCTGTCTGCCACTCAGAGCTGGAGGCAAATATCTTAGCATAAAGATTGGAAACAGGGGCAAATGACAAGCTTGGCTAGATCGGGATGTTCTCCTGAAGATTAAGAGAAAATGTATGAACTTAGGTGGACTGCTATTATCGAAGCACATCAATTGGACACAAACCCAGATTTCGAATGCGGCAAATGCTGACGTTCAATTAGATTTTACATTGTTAAGTCTTATTTAGAGGTGACATGGATTCAAACACATAGAAGAACAGAAGCAGATTTGCTCGAGACGCTGCAAATGACATCTGCTCAAGTTGAAAATATTTCCCTCAAGTTGAAATGAAAATATTCTGAGTTGCATGACTCAATGAATGTAAAGAGACAGTGACAAAAAGGAGAAGGTTTAGAGGAAAATAAGAGAAATTGGAGTTCCTGATAAATTTGGAAATCAGTCTGTCTAAGCTGTCGCACATACAGTTGTCTTTTGTTCTCAGAGTTAACATCAGTTGGGGACCTCATCTGTTGATTGCTTGTGACCAGAACATGCAGAAAACATTCCAGTGGCCAAAGCCAAGACGTCACTTAACTTTGTATCTAAATACAGCTTGCTCATTATCTTGGAGCGAGAGAGTACACCGATGCTACAAAAAGAACACTCCACGGCTCTCAGCTCTTACTCTGCACCACTCACATAGCCAGTTTATAAGATTTAGTTGATATTGCCATTTTTCAGTGTTTCCTTTTATGTTCCATGAAATACCATGCCACAACATTTTTGTTACATTCCTGCTTACATCCTATTGTTGTCTTTGAAAGCATCCATAACTGTCAAAACTGCTTACCCTGTTTAGTTTCGTGGTGTCTGGAGTCAATGCCACATTGGGTAAAAGGGGAAGTACACCCTCTATCATAGCATGTCTTTGTAAGCAGAGTTGTTGCTCTCTGTACACAATTGTCATAGAAAAAATATTTGGCATGATGGTAACAACTGATGAGTGCGAACTGTTGCTAAATTAGTTTTTACTTGTCTTTTTACCAAAGCACACCTCACTGCTGTAAGAAAATAATTCATGTTGCTGCTTGTCATTTGTTTTTGCTTCAGTCTCTATAGAGCTCTACCACATCATAGGAAAGTGGACGAGATAAGTACTTGTCTTTTTGTTGGTTTTGGATCTGTAATGACAGATATGGCTGTTATAAGGCATTTATTAGACTCTAAATTTGGCTGTGCCTCCACTGAAGTAAACCATTTACGGATTTACTGTCTTGTTCACAATGTGAGCCTACAAAGTCTATTTGTGTGCCCAGTCAACTGTGCAGGCCCATACAATGTAGGACAAAGCATGGTGCAAACCAGACAGAGGGCCTTTGTCGTGGCTTTGACCTTCTTTTTTTTTTTTTTTTTTTCTATGTGTGCATGTTAGTGTGCAAGTGGAAATTATCACTGGATATTGAAGAGTGTGTCTTTGTCACCCTGTGTGACACATGCTGACCCTAAGCAGGCAGTGGAAATGCGTCAGACTGCTGCCTCTCTCCTGCACACTTCTCTGTCTCAAATGAAGACTTCTGACACAATTAACTAAGTAGCCTGGAACAGACTATGACTTCTCTCAGACATCTGCTGACGGTGGTAGTAGTCGTAGTAGACGACTACGACTACTACCACCACCACCATAGGCTAATACTACTACTAATAATAATAAAAAAAACTGGTTTTGCACTTGATGAAGTTTGTCTGATTTAATGGATAACAAAGGAAGGCAATTCATTGCATTGAAAAATTATTTTATGTTATTTTGGTGTACATCGATATGTAGTTTTCATATCTTATATTTCCATATCATATTGCAACCTGAGGCATATGCTTAGGTTATCGAAATGTTAACGTTAATGTTGTATAGTTGGATATTTGTTCTTTCATGATTGTAAAAGATGGGAAAACTGTTTCCTGGTCACAGACAACAAGGAATTAAGTACACATTTTAGCACTATGAAAGTAGTTCAAAACAATTGGGGTTTGTGGTGTCGCTGGTTCAAAAGTCTTCATTTGAAGTTTCAGTTTAAAGATGTTTTGTTTTGTCACTCATTCTCAGGTGACTCAATGCGGCAGGCTTCTGGAGAATTTGCAGAAGACCCCTGCTCATCTGTGAAGAGGGGCAATATGGTTCGTGCTGCCAGAGCCCTCCTGTCGGCAGTCACACATCTGTTGGTGCTGGCAGACATGTCTGATGTCTACAAACTTCTACTGCAGCTTAGACTGGTGAGATATTATACATTACAAACAAGCTTAATTATAACTTTTATTTATTAATATATTCCATTCAATAAAAAAAGCCATACTTTTGTATTCTCTATCAAGAACAGTGTTACCAACTGATAACTTATTTTCAGCGCTGAAATTGGTTATCTATTTGCATATACTGTACTACAACATGATACTATGGATGACCATGTTAAAGTACTCATTTGATAAATGTATTTACATGGACTGGAGTAATTGAATTCACAGAGTCGTGAAATTTACACGAGTTGCCTAATAATGTCCAGAAAGACTGATATATTAGTTGTAGACATACTTTTTGCCACAATGTGATCAGGAAATGCTTGCTCTCACTCCGTCAGTCTCACACTCAGGGACACCACAGGGCAAGGAGAGGCTGGGCCCTATGGGAGTGTAAATAATGAAGTAAAACCAAATGGGCCAGAGTTTTGGGCACAGCAATTAGCCCAAACACAGCCACTTCCATGCTTATTTTGGCTGGAAGAAGGGAGCTGGTATCAGCTTGAATGTCATTGTCAGTAACTCCTTTTTTAATAAGTTAATTCATAAACTACAAGTAAATGTATCAAAACAAAATGAAATTGTCCTTGTTTGGGTCTATTTCATTTTTGATTTCATTCCAAAATATCATTTCAGCCAACTGGAACTTTTCACCTCTTAAAATGTAAGAGGACAAGCTACAGCTAATTAAAATCACAGCTTGATTGATTGGCTTGTTTTGATTGCAATTTTGAAAATTGCTGTTTGAAATCTCGTTATTCAGCCGTAGCTCACACCTGGACATTATAAAACAAAGCAAACATTTTCCTAATTAGTTATATTTTAGAGTATTATTGTCCAAAATTATCATTGAGTTTGTTTAAATTTACTAACTTGCAATAAAGAACTGTACTTTTTTTAAATACTGTAACTGTATCTACCTGGCTCAGGTGGAGGACAATCTGGTGAAAGTGCGCAATGCAGGAACAGAGCAGGACCTTGGGATCCAATATAAGGCCTTGAAACCAGAAGTGGACAAGCTGAATGTCATGGCTGCCAAGAGACAGCAGGTAATGTACAGTTAAAAAAAGAGGGACAAGGTCAGATCGTGGGAGCAGAGGAGTCTGGGTATTTAATTGGGTTGGGAGGTTATCAGGTTGTGATCTCGCCACTCATAACAAAACATGCTCTCCAACCCACATAGCAAATGGTCAAACAATGGCAGGAAGTAAGCAAGAAGAAGTGTGCCTCATGCTTTAGCTGGATGATTAGATACAGTAAGCGTGAACAATCTTCTTATTACCAATTGCAGTGAAGTGGACTGATAGTGCCAGGAAAGAGCGTAAAGGATCAACTCTAAATGTGACAAAACCAATTTCCTTGTAATGAGACATGGCGCATTGTTTTTCTCCACTGTGGTGTAAGTGGTAGTCAACAGTGAAGTGCATTTCATGATGCATTTTCCAGATGAAACAACGTCATGAGGTTACAGATCCAGGAGATGCACAAACCTGCTAAATACGGGAAATGAAGAAAGCCCAGTGAATGGTGTTTTTATTTTGAGATTATATACCTTTTTATTTTCACCCTCATTTGTCTAGATAATCATCCAGGTAACTACAAAGGACGTAGTACACAGTTCAGTAATTGTTTTAAGATGTCCTTCATGTTGGCCTGAGGAATACATCATGTATGGATGTTTAAGTTTTCCTGGCCTACTGAATGACAACCACAGTGAAGAGCTGTAGGACTTAAATGTTTGACTACTAGTTTTACAGAATACTTGCCACCAACACCATGAATTTAGACTCTAAAACATTTTGGCATTTCTCTGTGATGTGCACATTGAAACTGGAATCTTGTTTGGACATGAGAGTTAAAAATGTCCATTGCACAGCATTGTCTTGGCCAAACTCTGACACATGCGCAAGCTGTGTTTAATGCAACTTTTGTGGTGGAAATTTGTCCGACCACACCTCGGTAGTGCACTGACATGCAAATTGCAACTAAGAACAATAGAAAGATTTGTTATTTAGTTCCCAGATTTTCACACAAACATTCATTCATTCTTAATTAATATAATAAGGTTTTTCCTGTTTTCCTGAATGATGTTTCAAAAAGTTTGCAGCAGTGATGAGTACCAGCATCATGCTTCAAAAGCTCTTGAACATCACCTCTAACTGCTAAATCCACTGAGACTTGACAATTCTTGTTCTCCATATTATCCATGCTTTAAATGGAAAACTTGCCAAAATGATCACTGCTGATTTTGTGAAGAAATTACTTTTACTTGTAATTGCACTTTTTTATGGATAGCAAAATGTGTTTAATCAAAGTGAATGCAGGAAGTAATGGAGCTTTAAGACTGTTTTTTTTCTTAGAGCATGTCTTAAGAAATAGTGGAGAAAAAATCCCTGGGAGTGTTCCATTTCAGAGGGGAGGCTTTCCTTTTGTGTATGCAAGCTGGTTTTTTCATGCCATAAATCTATGCCAGCGATCACTATCTCCCCTCCTCCCTCCTATGAAGATGTAATTGCAATATAATGCTGAGGTCTGAATAGCAACACATTAAATTGCAAAGGCATATTATAATGGCCTGATTATGACTGTGTTGTGTTACCGCAGGGGACAGAAATAAATCTGGGTCATCCAGAACAAACTCTGTCACACTTAGTGTCTCCATAAGGGCATGACGGGCCCATTTTGAATGTAAAGTACATTACCACCCTGTCCCCCTGTAAGTATTCCATATTCCAGTTTAACCCTTTTTATTATTTCTTTCTTTCATCCTTTTCATCTCATTCTGCCAGGAGCTAAAGGACGTCCACCACAAGGACCAAATGGCTGCTGCTCGTGGGGTGCTACAGAGGAACATCCCCATGCTGTACACAGCGTCCCGTGCCTGCCTGCAGCACCCTGACGTGGCAGCCTACAAGGCTAACCGTGACCTGATCTACAAGCAGCTGCAACACGCAGTCTCTGGCATCTCCAACGCCGCCCAGGCCACTGCCACCGAAGACTCAGCACTCAGCCAGCCAGCAGGAGGTGGAGAGCTCGCCTACGCCCTCAACAATTTTGATGTAAGTCAAATGAGTCTGCAAGTCACAGCCCATTTGCCCTTTTTCATGTGTTCAGCCAGACATTCAGGTATCTGCCAGATTAGTTTTTTTAACAGTAAGAATTAGTCCCAGTGTTATACTAAAAAACATTTAAACATTTATTAACAACATATAAGATGGGGCTTTTTGAGAAAGGTCACAGTTTGGTCAAATTATTTCATAAAACTAACCCAACTGAATCATAAAATGACCAAAACCCTTGAAGGGCTTGGGGTCGAGGTGGAAATTAGGACGAGATATGTGGACAAATTGGGACATGGCTTTGGGGTACACTGAATATTTTCTTGAGTCACTACTACTTCATTCCTTGATTTGCTTTTATTTCTGTGTCAAATGAAGGAAACTGAATCTTTAAGACTTATCTTAGTCTTATCCAATAAGATATTGTTTGATATTGATTGAAAATATGAAACTAAAAAGGTATATGAAACATGACATGTCAAGTCATAATATTGACATGAAACAACATCAAGATAACAGCTGGATAAAACTTTGAGCTAATCATGTTAATGCTGCCTGGGGTGATAAATGCAAAGATGATTAACCTGATGTTTTTTTTTGCTGCCACTGACTTCCGTCAGACTTGCAAAGCACCTTTTTATTTACAGGAGATTTGTTCATATACAGACAGCTTCCAAAGACATTGAACAGATCCACAGTGACAAATGACATCTTGTTCAAAGAGCTCTATAGACGTAAAGGTTTCTATTGTGTCCTCTATTTCGCTAGACGCATCAATTATGTTGTGTTGATCAGTTATTTAGTCATTTAGCAACCAAGAGGAGAAACAACTTTTTTAGTAAATAGATGTATTTAATTTGATAAAATAATTACTTAATGATGTAATGCACTTACATGTGTAATTCCTCTGTGGACATTGACAACATGACTGCGGTGATAGATTCTATGTGACTGTCACTTCCCGGGCAATATTACTCCTGAATTGAGCACATATGCAATCACAAAATATATTTGGTTAATTTAAAATACACTTTTTAAGTCATAATATTAATAGTTTGCTGAAAAATCCTTGAAGTGAAGTGTGTAACCAATTGACATCACCAGATGCTTGGTATTTTCCCTAATGATAGCCTGCCAGGCCTGTACTGTAGCTAGATTCAAGTTTTGCTTGTCTCTGGGCTTTTTGGGACACACAGGCTCACTTGGATTGAAGTCAGGTGACTGGCTTGGCCAGTCAAGAACACTGAGCTGTTTGGCCCTAAAATGCTCCTTGTTGCTTTGTCTGACTGCACTGTGGAGGTTTGTTAGTTATTTATCAGTAACAGTGACTCATGACGCCTCAAAAGTTAACTTCTGCATGCCAGATAAACCCTGCACCACCAGCAGTAATCTTAAAGTCCATGAGGCACAGTAGTTGTTAGAGGCAATGTGGCAGTAGTCAACAGTGTTGCCTTGCAGTTATGGAATAATGTTATCACAAACTCCATATCAACCAGAATCTGCCCATACTGGTGCTTCTTAAATCTGTACAGTTTACCTACAAGGATTTAAAAATTACTACTATTTTATTTTATTCTTGCCTCTGACTTTAAGGTGTTGTAGCCTATATGATTGGAAAAAATATGTTAGCAAAAATGCTTAGGCCCACCTTTACATTCTCCATTGGATTCAGTAGCTCTTAGAGAGACTCATCAAAAATGAGCTACTGACTCCAATGGAGCCAGTAGCTAATGAAAAATTTACTGAAGCTAAGCTTTTTAAGTAGTAAATGTGGTACTTAGGTATTACTCTTGAAGCATCCTTCATCAAGTGAGTATTGCTGTACAAAGTAGCTTCAGGCACTGAGTATATAAAACCATGCCATTTCTGCTTTCAGCAAATTTGTGTTTTTAGGGTAATGGTATCCTGATGGCTAGAGGAAGAAAGACTTTGTGTACTTGGTATCACAGTTCGCTTCACTCACTAGATTTTCCTGTTCCAAGTGTTGAAACTCCGATTTGCAAGTTATTTTATTCAGAAATACACTGATGGCTGGCCACCGGGGCTGAGTGGATTACAGTTATGGTTAAATTGTTATAGACTATAAAAACATTTATCTCTGAAGACAGATGGTATGCCAAATGATTAATCTACATAAAACAAGTGTCAACAATACAGTCTCTCAGATCTGTTGCATCAGTGATTATTTTACAGGTAGCCATGCAGAAAGTCACTCCACAAAAAACTCGTATGTGGCCCTTCTCCAGACCAGCTCCTTTATGATGCCCAATTTCAAGTGCAAGGCAAAATTAGCAAATGAGTCAACCCCCCCAATTCTGTGTTTCTCTCTCTCTCTCTCTTTCCTCCTCCGTGTCTCTCTCATGTGCCTGTTGCCATGGTGATATGACACGCAAGCAGAGGAGGTCAGATGAGACGGAATGGAGGGGGCTGGAGGTGGCTGTGATAGAGGGCGGGCTGCCTAATAAACCACAATTCTAACAGCTGAATTGTTGAATATTTTGTAGAAATAAAGCATCTGTGGATGCGCGGAGTTCGTTTGTCATTGAGGAAGTTGGCTTTCTTTCTTTAGCTGCCACAAGCATCATGGTGATACCTTAACCCTCTGCAGTGCCTCTCCAGCATGTCAACTAGTTGCCTCTCTCAGCAGGCTTGCCCCTGTGAAATCAGACATTTAAGTGTTCTCTCTCATCCTGCAGATATGAAAGAGAGGACAGTGGGTTACTATAGCAAGTCTGTGACTCCAGTTGTAGCAAAGGCTATAAAACCAAACCCTTCCTCAAAAGGGATGTATATGTATATATTCTTATTCATATTCATAGGCTCATCTGTTGTCTGAAATGGATCCTGTAGTCCACATTGCAGACATGGTACTAATGCTTTCTTTTTTTGACTCATTGTTGATTAATTCATCAGGTCCGTAGAGGATTTCTTTTTTCTGTTGCTATGTTTTTACCATTCCAGATGATTTGGTACATTTTGTGACTTGTTTTCTCTAGTCAGGGCACTGAGAACGTGCCTTTTGAAGCTGTATTCATCTTCAATAATTAAAAAAAACTGTATCAGCAGAGCAGAGAAGCAGGCCTAAAAATTGTCCTCACCAGTGCTAACTTTGTAAAATGGACAATACATTTTCTTTTTCTGTGTGTGACACAGATAAGAAGAGGACAGTCTTGAGTCCAATTTAGAAAGGCCCATTATGTTTTTTGCAGAAGCCAATCAGTTTTTCAGTTGAGTATGTACATGATACAAGGTATTGCATTAAAACAGTGGGCTAAAGTACTTCTCAGAGCTGCTCTATCCACGCTTTTCTGACTATAGAATTTAGATTCAGAAAAGTTCAAAAGTTCATATTTCCTATTTTCATGCTTTTGTTCATCTGGTTAGAACTTTTGGTTGAATAAAGACATGTTGTCCTGGTTATGAATTGTTTTGAAATGAATTGAGCACATTTTCAGATTTTAATTTTTCCAACATTTTGATGTATAACAATGAAAATATTGTTATTCCTCTACCTGTTTTCTAAGACATGTTTTAAAAATGAGAGAGGCAGATTGTCTATTACCCTTTTCTCTTTATAATTACTTTTTACTTTTTTCACTTTTGAGCGCTTAATGACAAACTCCTAAAATCTTTTAAATGTCTGAATTACCGCCGCTGGATTGGTGACATTTGTCAAGTGCTGAGTGTGGGGGAATGTCATTGAATTAAAGGAAAAAGTTACTGTATCGTAATTCCCTAGTCACGTATCATTAATTAGTCAAGAAACGGCAGGTTATTTCGTGTTACTCTTAGTCAAATACTTTTTATTTTGTTAAAGATGTGGCCACTTTGATACTGGAACTGTTGACCAAGTTATTGTCTATTTGCCACACAAAAAAAGACAGCTTGGCTCATTCTTCCCTTTAGGTTTTCCAGCCGGCCTGTCAGTCTGTCAGATCAGCCCTTCCCTTGCCTGCCAGATTTCTCTCTTTGGGCTTGGAGTGGGAGAGATCAGTGTACCATGATGACTTTCAGCATTATTCTCCCTGTGTAATTTCCCCTCTGACCCTTTCCTTACAGAAACAAATCATCGTGGACCCCCTGGCGTTTAGTGAGGAACGCTTCCGTCCCTCCCTGGAGGAGCGCCTTGAGAGCATTATCAGTGGTGCTGCCCTCATGGCCGACTCTTCTTGCACACGTGATGACCGCAGGGAGCGCATTGTGGCTGAATGCAATTCTGTGCGCCAGGCTCTTCAGGACCTTCTGTCTGAGTATATGGGAAATGTAAGTATCATACCTTTCCATTTCCTTCCTGTTGCCACACCACATTTTTTTATTTGCATTTTGCCTTTATTGGAGAGTTGGACAGCAAAATTCGTAAGGTCAAAATTCTAAAACCTTTAATTCACAAGTCATTAATTTCAGCCTACATAAACTTAGAGGTAATCATTAAGTTGTGGTTTCTATGTTTCTACTTTTACACAAATACTGGCATACTTCTGCATAGAGAAATCCAAGGTGACCCTAGCACTTACTCATACAAATCCCTGTGGGAAATCACAATGGTTCGATTTGTCATCTGCCTAATCACTTACCTTTCTTTATGTCCTAAAGAACAATATGACGAGTCAACTAATTATAAACAAATTCCTACCTAATATTTACTTTTGTGCTGAACAACAGTTACACTTCCATCTAGCTACTTACTTACCTTTACTTCACCTGTGTGAAGAGAGTTAATGTTGTGTTTGAAAACAAATTTAAGTCCCTTCCTCAGGCCATTGTCTTGATAATAGCACCATCCTGCCTATTGAATGATTAATCTATGGAAATCAACACTGTCACTGTGCCTATGAATAAATGGAATATACAGGGCTGCAATCAACAGTGTCGCTTGTTAATCAGGTCTTTGTAGTTAACATAAAAAAAAAAAATTGCCAATGATGTAAGATTTATGGAGCTGAGTATAGAGAACAAGTACTTACTGTATGTCAGGCCATAAGCTGGCCCCAACCAAATGTGGTGGGCTCTCTGGGGTACCCCATTGTGTTTGAGACAATTTTTCAATCGAGGGAAATGGCTGCAGCTCCATCTGGATGCACAATGTGGATGCAGGTCAGGATGTGGCTTAGATATACACATTTGCTTTTAAGATAAGTATTGCTATTAAGCTATTTGTTTATCAGAATTGAGAATTGAATTAATTGATTAGAGCACATACTGATCCTTTTTTAATATTCTTGCTTCCGCTTACAGACAAAAAACACTCAGCCCCCAACAAGCTCTACCTATCAAATGCTTTAGGCTATAGATTGTTCAGTTAGGGCCATAGCTGGGGTTACGCTCTGCAAATTCCAGAAAAAAGGAGATGGGGTTTGAACACAGAAGAATGCAGAAGAGGGTCTGCCTGGGAGGCTCAACCCAGGGCCCAAAATGCCCCTGGGGAACCTCTTAAGGGAAAAAAGAAGCCATAGGCCCACTTCTTAATTGCCTCTGTGACTGGAAGGCTATCTGACGTGCTTTGGGATTGTGTTTGTAACTGGAGAAGGAGTTTGATGGTTTTGATGTGGTCTGGTAGATTGTTCGATCTGGTTGGATTCTAAGATGCTACGTGGTGGTACTTCTTTAATTGGATGACTGTTCCTGCTGTGTTTTCAGTCAGTCAGTGAATACTTCTCCTCTAAAACGACATGGCTAGCAGGATACAGCATTTTCATTGGCAAGCCAGTGGGCCCCATTTACACATGTCACTTCAAACATTTCGCATCACATCACTCACATATACATGTCTCAGATGAAGCTGTTTGGTAACTAGAAGAATAATTCTGCACTTTAGTTACAACTGTCCATAACTAACACAAACATGAATGAATCACATTTATGAACTGCGATTAAGACAAAACTTATCGTCTTCACAGGCTCTAACTTGCACCGCTCCCTCACCCACACAGATCATTAAGTTGCTCAACTGATCAGGGATCGGATAAGTGCTACAGCAGCTCAGTGGGCCTTGCATTTGATCATATGTAGAGAAATTGCCGGAGCCGTTTTTTCATTGTTGCTTTAATGAGACGGAGAACAATGGCTAATTTTAGTGTAATTGTAGTGTAACTTTAGCGGCCGTTTTCACAAGGACAGAGAAAACAGGAGACAGATCATGAATGTATTAAGATAATCAGATGATGAGTGGCTGATGATTTCTACTGCTTACTGACAAAGTTACACCATGGGAGGATAAAAGATCTTGTGTCTTGGAGAGATGTACGCATTTACACTATGTCAAAATCTGCCTAGAATGTGTCTGTAGTCCCATTCTATTACTTTTTGTTAAACAAATGATAAGCTTTTATGTCACTGAAATCGACATCACTTTTCAAGGGTGAGAGTAGTGATTGAGCAACTGTCCAATAACATGAAAAGCTTTATTTTTAGCACCAAAATATGAACTTGGCTGTTGTCTTAACTTGCATTCAGCCAAAGAAGATACAGTAGATATCATGGGTATCACAGTTTCCATAGTACAATACTAAAAAATGGTATACTCCTTGTAGCACAACAAATTATGCACAAACTCAAAGTGAAATTAAATTACTATTTTATGTTCTTTACTTACTATTTTACATATACACTACATCACAGTTAAAAATAAAGTATATGGTTGTTTTAGGAAGTAGATTGTTGGCTCCACTTGTGTAAATTGTGTGACTAATATTTGATCCAAAATTCACAAATAATGCAGAGTCTGATTTCCTCCCACAATGTCAAATCCACTTAGATTCCATCTACATTTGTTATCAACTGTTGCTGGCTGTGAAGCAGTGCATAAGTAAAGTATTTTATTCAAATGATAAATTTACAAAATCATTGAGGATCACTGATGTATCTGAATATATTATTGTCATATCTCTTCAAAAATACGGATGATCTCTTTAAAAAAACTTTTAACCACACGAGGTAACAACAGAAAGCACTGCAGTTAGTTCAGTATTAGACTTTTTGTTTTCCGCCACCACAGTTGCCCATGCAATAACTGAAGGAAAAAAATATTGTTTAATGTAAATAAATTGGATATTCAAGGGTAGTGAAAGGCAGTGCATCATACCATCAATATTTTAATAACAACTGTTTGCCCTGTCGGTTACTAGAACTTCCCCAAGAGTTACTTTTCAGTAGAACACATCTTGCTGTCTGTGGTGAGGACTTGTATTAAGGAAGGAGCAATGAAACTGAAAAACTCTTGTCATTTTTCCATTCTGTCCTTCGACTGTTCTAATTTTCTTTTACGTCATGTTCCCCCTCAGCCCATTTCTTAGTCAGATTGTTCTTTTCTCTGTTTTGGAAGTAGCTCTATTTAACCCCCGGACATTATCCCTTTAACAGCAGTGTTTCAATGTGAGCCAGTCACCCAGAGAAATTTCATTGCTGTGGTAATGCCTTGTTTATTACAATCTATGAGTTTGAACTTTATCCGTTTTCTGGCTGACTTTTAAACTGCACAGCTTGCTCATTTCATTTGTCAAGTGTTACATTAGTCCTGTGGCTGTAATGGATGTCTGGTCAGGCAGGGTGTGATGGTAGTATAGATTCTGACTGTGTCCAATGCAAGTACCTGCTGTAGGCTTAAAAGGTAGCTGCTAATTTTAGCATGCCTGGCTAACTA